>NW_024543221.1:8772500-9972500 GCF_018167655.1 Microtus oregoni
CTCCCAGGGGAAGGAAGCACCTTTGATTGTTCATCCCATCCCTGGGTCACACTTCTCCCTACTTAGCAGGATGTCGTAGACTCCCTGGGACTCTCCGCTATTGGGAGGTGGCAGGGGAGGCATCTTGCAAGCTTCCCATTCCTGATTCTTTCCAGTCAGCTGCAAGTGGCTTTTTCTCCAATTCATCTTTATTTTCCATCCTAGGATTACCAGGCAAGCATCATCCCGTCACATGACCCTGCACATAACCTGCTTGTACTACTAGGGATAAAGCAAGACCATTTATGTCCCGGTTCCAGAGACAGGGCAATTCAACAGGAGCCTCCAGAGGGGAGGCTGAGTCTAAGTGGGCAACTGCCACTGTCTCCTCTACCTGCTCCTCTTCTGTCTTTCTACCCTCCCCATCCACCAGTGCCTGATGGTTGGGCCCAGTGGATGAGGGACGAGCATCTTGGCTTTCTTCGTGTCTCCTAGGCTAACAAGCTGATCCTGCAGAGAGGTCCCAAGATCTGCTCTGGATCTTGAATACTCTAGAAGCAAAGTTGAAATCCTGGCCTGCTGTGGGGTTGCCCAAGGGTCATGGTGAAAGGGACCTTTATGAACAACTTTAAAACCAGTTGCGAGACCCAGCAGTGCAGTATCTCAGACATCCTACCCTTTAGAGGGGTTCTTCTCTCGTTCTCACATCACCCAATGCGAGTCCAGGAGCCACCCTCGGTGGGTGTCAAGCCTGGGACTCATGCCTACATTAACTTTTGATTCCAAGTAAGATGCTGGCCTAAGAAGTGTTAACCACCATGGTGCCTCTGGTCCCCTAGCTTCCCCTAGTCCTACATACAAGCAGCCCAGCCCTCCCAAGGAAATTTCCATCACAAGCATGCCTCCTTGGCTCCACAACTTCCACTGCCTCTCCAGTGTCGTCCTTGGCTTTTCTTCTTCTTTCTTCATGCCCATCTCTCACTTACTGGTTGCTCCTCTAAATATACTTGTAAATTCTCTCTCCTTTCCTTCTCTCTCTCCCCTTTACCTCCTCTCTCTCTCTCTCTCTCTCTCTCTGCCTCTCTCTCTCTCTCTCTCTCTCTCTCTCTCTCTCCCTTCTCTCCCTTCTCTCTCTTCTCAAATGGTGGAGTTAGGCACCCGGTAGCAGTGAACTGGCATGGACAGTCACATCTGCAGGAGTCCTGCCTGCTCCAAACACAATAGCTGGACCAGGTTCAGACTCAGAAGGCACCTGTTGCAGCCTCCCAGGTTCTGAACTTGCCCTCCCTTCCTCATTGCCAGGAGTGCAGTTATGAAACACTTATGAAGATGACACTCTCTGATCTACTTTCAACAGTCCCTACACAGCTGTGAACTCGGGTTTCAAAGGATCGTGGTCTTCAAAGACAGTTTCCGTCTTTCTGTCTTCCCAAACCTGTAATTAAACTCGCGATGACAGTGATGGGGGAAGAGAGAGCCTCAGAAACAGCTCCCTCACTGCCCTCAGTGAGGGGATCATGGAAGGCGTGCCCATCTCGACCTTTCCAGAACCTAGCAACTATCCCATTAGAGGTCTGCATCCTCTTCCCTCACAACTCGCCAACGACCCGCATGGCTCAGACCCCAGAACTGCCATGAGTCTACTTGCCTGTACCCCAGAAAGGCTCTAGCCAGTACAGGAAGCAAACTAACCCTATCCCCAATTTGATCTTGGCCTAACTCTCTGCAGATCTGATCCCCGGATCCACCCATGTCCAAGAGAACCGAGTGGCTCAACGGATGTGTGGGGATGGCTTCTGCCTGACACTCAACCAGTTCAACAATGGAGCATAAAGTAGAGTTCATCTTCAGAGTTCCTGTCAGTTCGAGTCGGAAGTGCTGGTGGGTTCACACTGTTCCCTGGGGCAGAAGCATTCTGCTGATGCCTGCCCTGGCAGCTCCAGTTAGCGCACAAAGGACACCACGCTGGTGGCCACTCCAAACGGGGAGGAGTAGGCTGCAGCAAATCCATGCAGACCAATAACAATGTACCGGCATCCTTTGCTTATGGCCTTCCCGAAATTCTATTTTTAGAAAGAGAAAAGCAAAAGTTAGGTGAGGCAACCTGATGACTCTTTCACAAGTCACTGTGACACACACAGAGAATCGTTCTCCCTTATGGACCCAGGGCAAACTATGGAGGCCCGGTGTCTTCACAAGCGTAGTGCCCTGCGTCCCCACCTGCTTCACGACGGGCATTCTCGTTGCCAAGTGTGTGCAAGTACAGCATATTTCCAGATAACTCTCAAGCCTTCTGAGAAACAGCATGGAGGCGGCCAGCTCTAGAACTAAAATGCCTTTGTTGTTTTAAACTGAGACTCACCCCACTTCCCCAGCTGGAAATGTGAGCTCCATAATAGGCGGGGTCAAATTTTCCTTCAGGCATCTTGTTAGACAGCCCACCTGGTCCTTCCTATGAGCCTAGCCCCTACTCTGGTCCGACCCACGTGTTTGTAACCCGGAAGTTTTCACCATCTCTGAGTTCTGCAAGTGCACAAGCCTTTTGTGTTTCCAAAACTGTCTTACATTTGTTGAGGGTAAGGACGAGGCAATGTTTTTTGGATGCTGCTTTTCTCCTCCTTCTTCTCTTTGGTGGATGCTGGGACAGGGGACATCAAATGCCAGGAACTCAGGTGGAATTACATGAGAACTTTGAGACCACTAATGGCTAACATCTACTGCATTATGTCCCCAATATCCCCCTTCCCACCTCCAACTTCTTTTATTGTTTTTAGTGACTTTGACATCCAGTAACTGGCCAGAACCTTCTCTCCCACCCCGTGACTTTCAGCCCTGTGATTTTTTTTTCTGGCTACAGAATACACAACCTGGTTCCACTGAAGATCCTTGATTCCAATCAGGAGTCTCACTGCTATACCCAGTGTTGCCTGGAGAAGCTACCCCAGATGCCCAAAAGGGTTGACCTCTCTAAGATGCAGCCCAACCTTTCCTTCTCCTGACCCCCAACCATCTCTATGAACTGGTGGAGTCCATGTCCTCATTGCTTGAATCACACATCCCTGGGGACCTGTTCATCTTCTGCTATTGTCCCCAAGCCCAGTGCTCTGGCTCCTGGCTTCTCCCACCCTGCCAGTGTAACCATGGCGAACTGGCTCTTTTTCCCATGTCTTCCCCACAGTGTTCTTCTCCAGCAGTATCCTCATCTTCCTGTCAGCCCGTTCCCGTTCCCCAGCTCAGACTATGCCACACATCACTGTGGCCATCTCCTGCCCAGTGTCTCTGCTATTCGAGTGAAAAAGCCTCCAGACTGTGACTCCCCACCACACTTCTTCCCTCTCATACTGGTTGCTGCCCACAACCATTCAGGGACTTCCTGGTTAAGGTTGCCTACAACGTCCATGCTGTGTGGTCCATGGAGGCATCTGTCTTTTTTCCTCCCTGAGCTCTGTGATCACCTGGACTCATCTTTTCCTGGTTCTCCCTTGTCCACAGGGCACTCCTCCCAAACGCTCTCCGTTGGTTCTGTCTTCTTGTGGAGTTGGAACTGTTGAGGTCTTCATTCCTCATTGCTAGTTCCCCCTCCACTCTGCCTAGAACCCCTCAGACTTTGGATGTTTCTTAAATGCTGGCAACTCCAGTTCCGATTCATTCATTCAACTCTCTGCTTGGGGTGCCCACCTCCTGCTGCCCCACAGTTCCTCTATGGCATTGTCTCTCATTGCACGAAGCAAGTTGACCTAACTTGGGTGACTGATATGTCCTTGTTAGCCTTCGCTTAAGGGATTAGCAAGAAGAAATCACAGAGGCTGGAGAGATGGCTCAGTGGTTAAGAGCATTGGCTGCTCTTGCAGAGGACCCAGGTTCAATTCCCAGCACCCATGTGGCCGCTCACAACTGTCTCTAACTCCAGTTTCAGGGAATCTGGCATCCTCACACATACATACATGCAGACAAAACACCAATGCACATAAGATAAAAATAAATTTAAAAAAAAGAAGAAATCACAGGAAGTTAACACGCCTTTGAGACTGTCCAGCTAGTAATGGGCAGAGCTGAATCTTCCCCGATGAAATCTCACTGCAGAACCAGAAGCCTTCATGTCATGTTATACCTCTATTTAATGAGGGCAGCCTGTAAGAGACCTTGTGCTCACAGCCTGGAGTGAGTTCTAATCCCATCCTTTCCTCAGCATTCCTTGGCCTCAGTTTCCTTGTCTGTATAATGGGAATATGTAGTGGCCTTTTTGTGTGGTAAAGAGGATGGAGGAGTTTATTCAAGGGAAGCACTGGCAACAGTGCCCAGAACATGCAGCCGGGCTGGTGACCACAGTGTCAACTTTCAGAAGAAACAGTGACTTTTTTCTGTTACAGAGTAGCTTAGGGTTGTGGTGGCAATTTATCAGTTGGAGATATTTCTTATTTCTTAGCAAGGTTTCTTTTTTAGAGACAGGCTCTCACTCAGGAGCTGAGCTGACATGGATCATACCATGTAAGCCAGGCTGGCCTTCCGCTCATGTTGATCCTCTGTCCCAGCTCTCTCAGTGCTGGGTTGTTGTGACCCACAATGCCTTGCTAGAAACACGTCTAGAGAGCGATTGGAGTTGCCTTGAGTTCTGCCTTGAGTTGTCCGTGGTGTGAATGTCAGAGTCCCCACACTATAGTGTGTACCCATTCAGGTACCCCCAGCCTGTAGGGAAAGCCAAGGTCTTTCCCTCAATCCCTTACTAGGTCATGACAAGCTGTGGGAGAAAGTGGTACATCTATGTCTACTCAAGATACCACCTCATCCATTTCTCAAGGAGACATGTTTGTGTGTGTGTGTGTCTCTGTGTGTGTGTGTGTCTGTGTGTCCATGTGTGAGAGAAGGAGAGAGGAAAGGACTCTATAAACGTGTTGAAAAGAGTCATTGGGAGAATTTTACATGTTTGAAACAAATACCATGTATCCCTGCCAATGGCACCAGAATCAAACCGCTTACCAGAAACCTGACGTTAGTGATAGTTGTACACTCTCTTTCCCATAGCTGGTCACTTTTTAAACAGCCACTTCTCACTCTGTCTTTACCATTTGGGGAGAGTCTGCTGAGAGAGTGCATTAACGGGAACGCGGTCAAAGCACAGCTTTGGGTAGCACAAAGCAGAGACCAAAGAAGCTGACAAGCACACCGGTGCCATTCAAGGGAAAGGACTTGGGATAGAACGAATCTCTCCTAGAGATGCTGAAGATGGGAAAGCACGGGAGGGGGGCCAGGCCCCCAGATTCACACCGCACTTCTCAGAACTCGTGACTGCATTCCCTGAAATGGCGAAGGCTAGCCCCCAGATTCACACCGCACTTCGCAGAACTCGTGACTGCATTCCCTGAAATGGCGAGAGAAACTTTACCAGTATGAGTCAGCTAAGACTTCTCCAGAGGGCGGGTCCCTGGGGTCTCCTGCATACCAGGTCAAGACTGCCTCTACCCCATGTGAATATCCTAATACAGAGGGATGCGGGGGGAGTCAGGCAGAAGATGGAGGGTGGAGGGGGAAGGGAGTGACGGGGGGTGGAATACACTACTGGGTTTGGAAGGGAGGAAGACGGCCCTGGAAGCAGCAAAGAGCCAGGCAGGAGCAGCCCTGGTGATTTTAGATCAGGAGGCTAGATTGCCTGGGACTTCTGAGTTCCAGAGCAGCAGAGAAGATGGCAGCCAACCTCCCAGTGGGGCTGGGGCTCCATGCCCCTGTAATTTAGAAGAGGAAATCATCTCTCCACAGACGTCGCTGTCTGATCTCAAAGGTCAAGACTTCTGTTAAGCTGCTCTCAGGCCTGACGCCAACCTGAAGTGGGTGATCAGCTCCAGAGTCTGAACAAAGAGAACCCACCCCTCAAAGGGTAGCAACATACAGCTCTAGAACCTCAGCCAGGTGCCCTGGCATCTAGAACCTTCCACGTGGACTAATGTATTGACTTTCGATATGATTAGGTATGTGTGTTGGTCGGGTGGGGTGTGTGTGTGACATCGATACTCAGCGTCTTCCTGAATTTCTTGCCACCTTAGTTATTTGTGTAGAGACAAACTCTTCCACCCAACCCAAGTTCACAGATTCATCTATACTGGTCTTCACCTCCCCAGAACTAGGTTTTTAAGTATGTGCCAAGCTTTTTGTGGTATGGTCAATCCTAGGACTTGACATGTGAGGCAGGGTTCCACTCTCTATGTAGCCCAGGTTGGCCCTGATCTGTGATCCTCCATCTCAGTTTCCAGAGTGCTGGGATTACAGGCCTGCAACACCACACCTGCCTTACCCCATACTTTCTGTTTTACCCTCCAACCCTGTCCTAGCTTCCCGATGAACACAACTTCATTCTTTTTCCTTACCACACTTCTCTCCATGCCTCTCAGGGGTGCCTGCTAGGGCGGCCTATTATTTCCAGCTAAGTGAGAGGCACGTTCCATCCATCTCGCCCACAGATCTGGAGAGGAAGGGGCAAGGCTCCCTCCCAGCTCTTAGGGCGGTCTCATTCTGCAGTTTCATTGTCTCCAACCCCAGCTTCCCAGGGTTGCTGCGGGGACTCAGGCATGGAACATAAAGAAGGTAGCAGACAGCCAGCCTTCTGACGGAACACCGGAACACTGCCGCCTCAGGTTCCTTCCCCAGTGCCCAGCGGATAGCATTTTAACAGTAATATGTCCGCCACAGGAATTCAATTATTTCTTTCAAATCATCTAGGAATGCTGATCTCTATAAGAGGCCCAGGCACAAAGGCTTCCAGAAGGCTGGGCCAGCACAGTGTTCAGGTTGGCTCCTAGGCAGGACCATGCTGGTAGGGGTGGGTGGAGCAGCAGGGGGAGTGAGCCTGCTCTTTCATGTTGCACAAAGGCCAACAACTTTCCTTAAATAGAAGCAGGAAGGGGCTTGGGTGAAGGATCTGAGAAGTTAACAGCGGTGGGAACAAAAAGAAAACACATTCCGCAATAACCAATAATCAGAGCTATTCGTTTCTAAAAGAAAGCCTCGCCTGGCAACCGAGGTGAGGACGGATCCCACCCCCATCTTCCGCAGGAGCCTGGACTGTTCTGTGGCTTTGCAGAAAAGGGGCCTCCTTGGTCCTCTTCCTTCTTGTTGGAGCCTGGTAGCTTCTCAGCTGGCCTAAGAAGGCAGAGCCAGGATGGCTCTTGGGACCCCTCACTTGGGCTGTGATCTCATCTGGACTTCTTGGGACTACTGAGTTAGTGGGTGACATTCCAGAGCTTTCCCCACATCTCTCCCTCTCTGTTTTGGTCAAGAAAAACAAACAAACACCACCACCAACACAAAACCCTTTTCATGTCAAAATCTCTTTTACATCCCCCACCCCCCAATTCATGTAACATGAAACCAACCAGTCTAAAGTGAGAGAGTTGGCTCAACAGTTAAGAGCACAGACTGCTCTTCCAGAGGACCTGGGTTCAGTTCCCAGCACCCACATGGTGGCTCACAACCATCTGTAACTCCAGCTTCAGGGGAATCAATGCCCTCTTCTGGCCTCTGTGGGCATGAGGCAAGTGGTACAAACATACATGAAGGCAAAAACAAACAAACAAAAAACCCCAAACACATACATGTTTTTGTTATTTTCTACATCTGTTATTTTGTAAAATGAAAAAGTGAGAGGCATCAAATGCCTTTATGATGTGTAACCACCAGTCCTGTCTGCTTCCAAAACATTTTCTTCCTAGAAGGAAAGCATACACACAGTCGGCAACCTTCTGCCTGTCGGCCCCTGAAGCCACCATCATACTGTATGGACTCACCTCTCTGGACATTTCATAGAAAGGGAACCATGGCTTTCCCCACGTACCATCTTGTTGAGCCACAGGGCAGCAAATATTAGTCGTTATGGCTATTAAATACTACATAATGTGTCTAGCCCACATTTTGTTCATCTATTCATATATATTTGGATTTTTTTCACTTTTTGTCCATTGGTAAATGAGACTTCTGTGAACATGTCTGTAAAATTATTTGCTTCACAAACATTTATGAAAGCAAAACACCCATACACAAGAAAAACTGAAGTAAAAAAATATTTGCTTGAGTGCTGTCTAACTCTATTTTTTTTTTAAACTAAAATGCCATGTAGCCCAGAAACTCTCTAGGGTAACCAAAAATTACTTTGAATTATTTTCCAAAAATTATTAATTACATTTATCTAGTGTGTTTGGTGTGCATGCACACATGTGCATGTGTGCTACAGTGTGTTCATGGTCAATGAGAACTTGTGGGAGTCAGTTTTCCAAGGTTCTTGGGGATTGAACTCAGATCGTCCCATTTGCAGTGAGCACCCGTACCTACACAGCCAAATCCTGAGCGCTGATCTCCTGGCCTCCACTTCCCAAGTGGGGGATTGCAGGTGTGCACCACCACAGCTGGTTTATACAGCACGAGGGCTCCAATCAGGTCTTGGTGGATGCTGAGCTAGCATTCAACCCCCTGAGCTGTACACCCCTCAGGCCAGCCTTCAATTCTTTCAGCTCTCGGTGTGGAACCCTGAGATCATAGAGTAGGCCTGTGTTCAACTGGGAGAAGTGCCCCCAAGTTGCTTTCCACAGCAGTACACCAATCTCACACACGCCAGCACCAGTGTGCAAGGCTCAGTGTCTCTTGGTGCTCACCAACATGATGACTTTATGTTTGGACTTTGACTTTTTTTAGAATAGCCTTCCTAATTAGTGTGATCTGGTACCTCAGTGTTAGCCGGGGTGAGCTCTTTGTTGATAGGTTCTTGTCACATAGATAGCCCAGGCTGGCCTTTCCTTTCAATCATCCTGTCCCTCCCTCACAGTACCTGGGATTACACGTGTGGGTTTCCTTGTCTTGTCTTCCTGTGAAGCCTTATCTTTTCTCCTTCCAAGAGTCCTTGTCAGGGCGATTTGAAACAGTCCCTGATTTTTTTTTTTCAGAGACGTGGTTTCGCTGTAGCTTTGAAGCCTGTCCTGGAACTAGCTCTTGTAGACCAGGCTGGCCTTGAACTCACAGAGATCCGCCTGCCTCTGTCTCCTGAGCGCTGAGATTAAAGGTGTGTGCCACCACTGCCTGGCTGCGTCCCTGATTTTATTAGCCTCACCAGGATGAGTAATCACTAAGTTCTCTGCTCTGTAGTAAGGGGCTGATGCCCGACCTCTGCCACATCTCCCTAGTGAGCCTTGGACTCTCTCCAGCCTCTGTTAAGATTCATTTTTGCACCTCTAGGGTATGCACAATGCCCGGCACAGAATGGTCACCCCAAAACCTCTCCAAATGCCAGCCTCCAAGGAGGACCCCTTGTCATCAATTCACTTTCAAATGGTTTCTGTACCCCCAAAGTCCCACTTTACTTCAAGTATTTTATCATTGCCTGCTTGTGAGGGGGCAACGCCATATCATTCAGGAGAATGATAAACTAAAATTCCCAGCAAGAAACTGAATGCCTCAGGTATGGTAAAGGTCACCCACTGACCACTGATGACTGGACCATAAAATCAGGAGGTCAGTCAGAGGACTTTGACTTGTGAGTTTTGTGGTTCCTCCACCTATGCACCCCAACAAACACCCTCCCGTAGCCTCCTCCAGGCCAGGAGAGTAATTCTACTTCCAAGCCAAGGCACCTGGGAGCCAGAACCATTTACCCAGGAAACGAAACTCATTCCTTTGCCTATCCATCCCCATTCTTCCTCTCGCTCACCCACCTCCTCCCACCACCAAAGCAAAAGGCAGGCAGAACATCTGAAGTTCAAAGTGCAGAGATCAGCTTTAGAGGCAGGGAGATTCCACAGGCACTAGGTGTGTACTGGCTGAGTTAGCAGGCCCCGCGGACAACCTGGGAGTCTACGACAGAATCACCTAACATTCTCATGTGGCCGGGTGGCCTCGGGGAGATGATGGGAAATCAATGCACCTGGGTTGCAACGTCGCACCAGCTACACGGTTTCCAAGTCACTTAACGGGGCTTCAACATTCCGTTTCCACCAGCGACAACCGAGCGCAGGGTCCTGCTTGCCTAAGCCTGCGCGCTCAGTGCCTCCCTCCAAGTGACTGTCCTGGCAGCGACACGGGCACAACTCCACCCAGGGCAACTCCCGGTTCAGTCTGGATCAGGGCGGCCGGACGCTGGGGACTTACCTTGCCGTACTTCTTCAGTTTACGCCGAAACCTTTTCTTGGGCTTGTCGTCTGGCGAGGTCTCCTCGAGGGGCTCGTAGCGCTCGGGCAGCGCAGCCAGGTGTACTCTGCGCGCGCTTGGAGTCCCCGCGCGTCGCCCGCCCTCCTCGCGCGTATCGTCCTGGCTTGCTGGGTCATCGTCTTCGCCCTCTAGGTGCTCCACGATGACATCCGTCTCCTCGTCCCCGGCACCTCGAGATCGCCCCAGGGGCCCCCGGCGCGCGAAGCTGCTCGCCGCCTTGCTCCTGAGCCGGGCGCCCACCGTCATGATGCCGCGGAGCTGTCGAGAAGATCCTGGGCTTTGAGGACAACCTTTGCTCGGTGCCCCGCCCCGCTCCTGCCCCCGCGGACCGCCCCGGCTTGGTGCGCGAAGGGGACCTGAGGTCGTAGCGCAGCCTCGCGGTGGGGCCGGGGATTGCGGCCGCTGAGACCAGAGAACGCTTAGCCAGACCGGGTCTGGAGCTTGCCCGAAAACCGTGTTGCAGACACCGGAGCTCCAGGTCAGGCAAGTTCGACAGTATGGGAAACAGACTCCAAACTGCAGGCCTCCAGTTTCCTGCATTTAAAACTGGCCGGGGTGGTAGGGCACGCCTTTAATTCCAGAGGCAGAGTCAGGAGGATCTCTAAATTCAAGGCCAGCCTGATCTACACAGTGAGTTCCAGGATAGCCAGGGATACAAAACAAACAAAATATTGGCAGAGATGGTATTGATCATGAAAATTATTGAGTACTGCCGGGCGGTGGTGGCGCACGCCTTTAATCCCAGCACTCGGGAGGCAGAGGCAGGTGGATCTCTGTGAGTTCGAGGCCAGCCTGGTCTACAGAGCTAGTTCCAGGACAGGAACCAAAAGCTACAGAGAAACCCTGTCTCGAAAATCCAAAAAAAAAAAAAAAAAAAAGAAAGAAAGAAAAAGAAAATTATTGAGTATTGTTGAGAATGTGCTGAAATGGTCATGAAAATATGATATTTAAAGCTGGGGGTGTAGTTCAGTTGGGATAATGCTTGCTTAGCATGCACGAAGTCCTGGGTCCCATCCCCAGCGCCTCATGAACCCCAGCACGGTAGCACACGCTTGTAATCACAGAATTCCGTAGTGAGGCAGGAGGATCAGGGATTCAAATTTATCCTTGGTTATGGTAAGTTTAGGGTCAGTGAGGGCTACATGATGCCGTGTTTCCAACACATATAAGAAATGCAGGCCGGGCGATGGTGATGCATGCCTTTAATCCCAGCACTCGGGAGGCAGAAGCAGGCGGATCTCTGTGAGTTCGAGACCAGCCTGGTCTACAGAGCTAGTTCCAGGACAGGCTCCAAAGCCACAAAGAAACCCTGTCTCGAAAAACCAAAAAAAAAAAAAAAAAAAAAAAAAAGAAAGAAAGAAATGCAGCGTTTTTTTTTAAAAAATTAAAATCCCGAGTTCATTTCACACGTGTATTTTTGTCTCCCCGCCGTTTTCACATCTGACCACCAGCGTTACTAGGTCCTATGGAAACATTCCACACATACTTACAGCGAAGTAAAGGGTGGAGTTCCACCGCTGAAAACTGAACAGGCATTTAGACACCACATTCTTGACAACGGAATGTGGACAACATATACCAAACACAGCAAGGCAGCTCTCATTGTGCACTATAGGAAGGAGAGCTAGCTATAAACGGCTACAGGAATCAAGTAAGACTCTTGTTGTTTTCAACTCAAACCTTCTCACATTAAATGGCCTCCTTAACATTTTAGGGACATGATAGTGTTTTGTTTTGTTTTTGAGACAGTTTTCTCTGTGTAGCAGAGCCCTGGCTGCCCTGGAACTTGCTTGAAGATCAAGCTGGCCTAGAATTCAGAGGTCTGTTCATCTGTCTCTGCCTTCTGAACGCTGGGATTAAAGGCAAAGGCCACCATAACTGCCCCGGGCAAGTTTTTTGGGGAAGAAAAAAAAATATGTATCCCAGGTGTGGTGGCACAAGCCTTAAAGGCTGGGATTAAATCCCAGCACTGGGGAGACAGAGGCAGATGGATCTCCACAGGGAAAGCTTTGCCTGGAAAGCTAGGGCTGCTATAGTGAAATGCCGTCATATCTATATCTATATCTATATATATATATATAGATATATATATATATATAGAGAGAGAGAGAGAGAGAGAGCTAGAAATCTCATCCATATTTTTCTAGGAGGTTTCTAAAAACACAAGGCCACGTGTCCACGGAGCTATCACAGTGGCACACTGAGAAAGGGAAGCAGCCTCATGGAAACAGGGGAGCTGATTTCTGGAGCGCACATATGATATCATCAGGAGCGCAATATGACATCAGGAGCACAAGTAATCCTAAAAGCCAGGATTTGTGCACTAGCATCGCCAGAGCTGTGGCTCTCAGCCTGCGTGGAATGCCTTGTTTGCTTTTGGTTGGGTTTTGTCTTTTGTTTGTTTTTGGTTTTCGTTGGTGGTGGATTTTGACACAGGGTCTTACTCTGTAGTCCTGACTTACTTGCATTGCAACTCACTGAGGAGATCAGGATTTTCCTGCCTCCAGCTCATAGAGAGATTTCCCTGCCTCTGCCTCTTGAGCGCTGCTTGTTTGCTCTTCCTTCTCTTCTCTTCTCTTCTCTTCTCTTCTCTTCTCTTCTTTCTTTCTTTCCTTTTTTCTTTCTTTTCTTTTTTTCTGAGACAGCGTTTCTCTGTGTAACAGTCCTGCAGTTCTGGAACTCGCTTTATAGACAAGGCTGGCCTTGAACTCACAGAGATCCACCTGCCTCTGCCTCCCCAGTGCTGGGATTAAAGGTGTGCACTACCACCATGCAGTTTGCCTTGTTTTTTTTTTATGTGTGTTTATCTCTGTGTTCTGGGGAACACAGAATAAAATATAACACAATAATGCAAGAGAAAGCAAAAAAAAGAATGCAAAGAGAAAAAAAAAACAGTCAATTGTTACTACTCACAAGTGATATGCTCCCATGTTTACAAGACCCAGAACGGTCCTTTGGAAAACTCTGGACATGAACTTATAAAGACTGAAATTAAGCCGGGTGGTGGTGGTGCACACCTTTAATCCCAGCGCTCAGGTAGACAGAGGCAGGTGGATCTCTGTGAGTTCGAGGCCAGCCTGGTCTACAGAGTGAGTTCCAGGACATTCAGAGATACACAGAGAAACCCCATCTCAAAAAGCAAGCAAACAAAAAGACAGGAACTAGATCCCTATCTGTCACCTTGTATAGTTATCAGCTCTGTGTAAATAATGGAACGTAAGTCTTGGAACTCTGATACTGCTAGAAGAAGCACTTCAAGATAAAGGTAAAATGGCTGGAGATGTGGCTCAGTGTTAAGAACATTTGGGGTTCTTGCAGAGGACTCAGGCTGTGTAACCTGCACTCACCTTGCTCACAGCTGTATAGCCCCATGGTCTGTATTCTTTTCTCTGACTTGAAGACCAGTCTCTGCCTGCCACTGTCACAGTGTTCTGCTCACGTGTACACAGGCCAGATCCTCGGACACCATAAACAAAACCGATTCCTCCTCTAAGTTGTCTCCATCAGATGATTCATCTCGACAACCAGAAAGGTGACTAAAGGAGCCGAACAAACTCCATTTCGAGTTAGAACTCCATTTCAGACAGGACCTAACTAAGGAGGTCCATGCAGCCCAGCAACGTCATAAACATTCATTCCCAAGACACTGTGCCAGTCCTGGTCAAAGTGACCCCCCAGGGTGTCCAAACAACATCTGCTTGCTTCAGTTGTCTTTGTAGGTACCTGATTAATGCTGTTTTGAAATTCCCTATACCCAAACAACAAATTAAAAAGTTGTATACTTCTACCCAATCCCGAAACACCAAGGCACGTGCCACCCTGCTTGCAGTTTTCCCCTTTAAAAACCCATTACCCCGAGAGCTCTGGGCCGTCCCCCCCCCCCACCTGCTGTGTTGGAGTGTTGGATTGTGCAGTGCAAGTTAGCTAACTTGTAATCAATAAACCCCAGTGTGTTTTGCATCAGATACTGGCTCTGTGGCGGTCACAGAGACTTTACAGTGGAGGCTTCTGGGGAAGAGAATCCATTATCTGATTAAGGGATAATTATTCCACCCAGTTCTTTAGTAAGGTGGTCATCGTGAGGGATTATCCCTGGCCAGATGATGGACAAGTGCAGGATTAGCTCCTACGTTTTGGGTAACTTGGAATGTGAGATCTCCTCCCAAGGCCAGAGTTAAGTTCCATTCTTCTGATCAGGAGGAAATAGCTTTCTTTTCACGCGGCTCAGAGAGCCTCAGTCAAGGATACCGCAGCATTCCGCACTCAAGAGTTAACACTAGCATCATGTAGGAGATGGGCTGACATTGAGAAATAGGTCTCAACTCATGCTCACCATGAAAACCCATTTCTGGGCTAGAGAGATGGCTCAGAGGTTAAGAGCACTGACTGCTCTTCCAGAGGTCCTGAGTTCAATTCCCAGCAACCACATGTGGCTGACAGCCATCTGTAATGAGATCTGGTGCCCTCTTCTGGCCAGCAAGCACACAGACAGACAGGACACTGTATACATAATAAATAAATAAATCTAAAAAAGAAAGAGAGAAAAAGAGAACCCATTTCCAAGAGTTCAATTCCCAGCAACCACATGTGGCTGACAGCCATCTGTAATGAGATCTGGTGCCCTCTTCTGGCCAGCAAGCACACAGACAGACAGGACACTGTATACATAATAAATAAATAAATCTAAAAAAGAAAGAGAGAAAAAGAGAACCCATTTCCAAAGCTGTTTACCAGAAGAAGCTCCATCCTGCCCTCCCTCCAGCTTTCAGGCAGGGCTTATGTTTAGGAGATGAAAAGCCAGAGCTCCCTTCTGCCTTTCCTGGCCAGAAAACCACAGACATTCCCGGAACCACTGCTTTCAGAGTCCTCAACAGTCTCTATCAGAGTCAGCAGATTCGGGCTCTCCTCAAGCCTGTTGTCCTTGACTTGTAGATGCCTGATTGCTTTCTGTGTTAAGGGCACTGACTGCTTGTCCAGACTCACATGGCAGCTTCCATATGTCTGCAACTCCACTTCCAGGGGATCCAGCTCCCTCTTCTGGCCTCTGAGGGACCAGATATGAATGCAGTGTGCATACATACATGCAGGCAAAACACTCATATACATAGAAGCAAAGGAGATAGGTTTTACTTTGGCAGTTCATAGGCAGACAGACACACATCATGGCAAGCAAGGCAAGGAGGCAGGTGTGTGAGGCAGCTAGTCACCTTGCATCTGCTGTCAGGAAACAGGGAGAGATGAAAGCTGGTGGCAGCTCACTTTCCCCTTCTCATTCAGTCTGGCTCCCAGCCCATGGAATGGTGCTGCCCATGTTTTTGGTGGGTGAGTCTTCCTGTCTTAACTAACCAAATCTAGAAACTCCCTCCAAGATGTTCCCTGAGGCTTGTCTCTTAGGTAATTAAAAAATAACTTCCTTACTTTTTAATCTGATAATAATAAATAGGCATATGTTTGATGCATGCCACAGTATATGTCTGGATGCCAGAAGACAAAAGAATAATATAGAAGATTGTGGAGGAATGACACTCACGGTTGACCTCTGACCTCCATATGCATATGTTCACACACACCTGCACACATGTGCACCCACCTGCATGTGATCACACACACAATAAAAGGAGACTATATGCATGAAAGACACATTTTTGGATGTCTTTTAAAAATACCCAAACTTTTTCTGCCCTCCTGATACAGTACAAAAAAAGTAGAATTCCAAGATTGAAAGAATTTATGAAAACACTACATTTAAATTTAAGAAATCCATGGAATGATTTAAAGTGCCGTGGTACCCAATGGAAAGACACTTATATCACAAAAGTGAATTTAGAAAGCAAAGAATCCACACAAAGACAGGATAGACTTCAGCCACTTTTAAGACAACAAGGAGAAATACACTATTTGGGGGAAGTGTGAGCTCCAAGACCAACTGGTTTTGTGAGGACTTGCAGTGTTTGTCAAGAAGACCGAGCCACAGGGTTCCAGTTGCTGTGGCAGGACTCAGGCTGCAAACAGGGCCTTCTTGGACCTCCCAATAATAGCAGGAAGTGATGATGTCAGTTGCGTTCACAGACTGTCAGAAGTGAGGGCTGGAGAGATGGCTCCACCAGCAATGGCGGTGAGAAAGCCCCATGACCTGAGTCCAACCCTCAGAACGTACGGAACGGTGGTGGAGACTCGACTCTGACCTTCACGTACCTGCCGTGGCATCTGTGCGCACATCACACACACCAATGAGAATAACTATTACAAGAAGGGGTGCGCCCTTTCTGTGCTGTGAGCTTGCCAGCCCTGTGGGGTAGAGCCACGGCCCCACCCTGTCACCCTCAGTCACCCTCAGTAGCCTGAGGAGTTCTCTTAACATTTTAAGGTCCTTCACTCAAGCCAAACTGGGATTCATGGCTTGGATGCAGACACGGATTTCAGGAGTGGCCTGAAGCAGAGTTTGGAACTAGTTAAAGACATTTTAATCTAGACTTTAAGCTTGAGGGTTAAGAGAAAGAGAGGCGCTCAGGAGGAAGACATACCAAGGTGTGGGTATCTGCTCCTCAGCGGAGAGCTGAGCTTGTTCTGGCTCTAGCCATATGTGCCATTTTGGTGGCTCTCAAATTGCATTTTAAAAGATTGCTAAGGACGTCTCTCTCCTTTTTGTGTCCTCTGATAAATGAGATTACAAGGTGACTTCAGTGAAGCCATGGGTGAAAACGAAAGATAATGTGAATGTAGGGATAGCTGAGTTGCTCAAGAGGATGAGGGCATGTCTTCCTGGCAAGTGGGATTTCTGGTAAGGTTCCTAGAGAAATAGGTTGGCGGCTGGGAAGGAGAAGGGGCCTGAAACAGTTGTTAATTGTGCTTCTCTGTGGTGACTGACTCCTTTCCCGTCTCCTGATTCTACAATAGTCCTTGTATTTCCCCCTCAGACTGGGACTGTCCCCACTCATTGGCCCAGCAGGCTCTTCACACAGACCAGACTCTGATTGACACATGAGTTATTACTTGCACGTGGTTTGATGAAGCAAATCTTTCTGAAACAGGGGTCCCACAGAGTCTGTTGGGTGGTGGTCGAAGACACCAAAAAAAAGCAGCAGCAGAGGAAATTGAGGTTCCAGAACCAGGGTTAAGACCGTGTTGACCAAGACTTTGGCCCTATCTGATCACATTATCTTTGAATCCACTCTCTCTGAAGCAGAGAGGTTTGGAATGAAACAGTGTCTTAGGCCTCTGTCCAAACACCCTGAGAACAGAAAATCTATCCTCGCTCTAAATGCATTTATTCCCCACAGTGTAATCCTTTGACAAACAGAATTACTCTTTTAAAACAAGCGACTAAAGAGACACAGCTCAAGTTTTAGATCCAATTTGTTCTTAACAGCTGAAGAAAAAGTATACAGATTAGCCCTAAACTCCGCAAACAGATGAGCAGAGAAAAATGGGGCCAGAGAGGGCTCAGCAGCTAAGGGCACTGGCTGCTCTTGCAGGGGACCCGGATTCAATGCCTAACACCTGCATGGTAGGTAGCTCACAACCACAAGCAGCTCCAGTTCCAGGGGATCTGACGCCCTCTTCTGGCACCAGGCGCACACAGGACACACAGACACACATACACACATACAGGCAAAACACTCGCATATATAAAGCAAAAGCACCGTCTTTTAAGAAATGTCTGTTCTGTTCTTGTCTTGAGGCCATTCAATTTTCAAATAACAGCACTGACAGGGTCAAGAGATAGCAGAGCTGCTTGGACAGTCAGAGGACAGTCCCTGTCCCCATTGACAGTCTTTTCTTTGACACCTGCTATCTCACACGCCACCGCTGGACTGCTGACACACCTTCACTTCCCTCCTCCTCCTCTTCTTGAGACAGCGCCTTACGGTGTAGCCCAGACTGGTCTTGAACTTCATAATCCTCCTGCCTCAGTCTCTAGAACAGCCGGTTTTACAGGCCTTTAACCACCACACACAGTGTTTTCTAGCAATCCTTAATGTCCTGTTTCCTCTGTCTGGTCTGGAGTGAAAGAATGGTTGGTCTTCCCTGAGGAAGGATAGATCTGTGGTTCACCCCGCTAAAGTGCTCTGGATGCTCCTGGTGTATCCCCGGAGGGCCTGAGAGGACAGTGCTTCTCAGCAGTGCACCACAGAGTCAGAGGAAGTGGGGCCCTGCTTCTGAATTTCTGATCTACTGACTCTGGATCCCACTTCTGGAAGAGCTGGGAGGACTATGTGTTCTGCGCAATGTGCACTGTGACCTGGGGGTACCGGGTGAGTCCCACAAAACGGCACAGCTAGCAGGAGGGCAGGAATGGCTGCACTAGAGGGAGATGTGCCAAGCTGCCAGTTTTCTCCAGTTAGCAATAAATCTGTGCACATCCTCTGAGTTTCCTCCAAAGAGAAGCGATCGATTGATCCCTTGTAAACAGTACAGCTCAGATAAAGCACTCACATGTCTGAGAAATTGATTGAGTGGGAGAACACGGGAGAGGCTAGGACAGAAGGGGTCCAGGTCTGGGCTGTGTCTGTGGCCACCTGGGCCAGTTCAGTCTCCCACCCATGGTCTTGCTTTTGCCCCACCCCAGGAGGCTGACAGCCCAGGACTGCATTGGCTGGGATAGTCATTTTCAAGGCACTGCTTGCCGTTGGCCTGTGCCACTCCTGGAAAGCAGGGCTGTCTTCCTGTTTTTACATAGTATGGTTGCCACAATGACAGTGGGAAAGAGCTGAGGTGGGCGAGGAAAAAAAAGTGCATTTTATGATTAAAAACGTCCGTCAAGTTAAATTTTTAGGACTTATGTGTATGTTCGCTTGGTCTGTCTGTCTGTCTGTATGTATGTATGTACCTGTACTGCATATGTACCTGGTGCTCTTGGAAGGGAGAGGAGGCTATCAGACACCCTAGAACTGGAATTGCAGGTGGTTGTGAGTTGCCACATGGATGTTGGGAAGGGAACCTGGGTCCCCTACAAGAGCAGCCAGTGCTGTTAACCACTGAGCCAGAGCCATCTCTCCAGCCCCAACTTCTCTCCCTCCCTCTCTCTCTCTCTCTCTCTCTCTGTTGGTGGCAGGGTCTCATTATGCTGCCCTAGCTGGCCTCAAACTCACAGCGATCCCCCTGTCTCTGCCTCCTGAGTGCTCCGGTTAAGGCTGTGTATCATAACATCCTGCAGGTATTTTCATTTAGTGAAAGACGATCATTTAATAGAGAGAAGGACTGCAAGATTGTGCAGAAGAAGTGGGGAAAGGTGGTGGCCTCTTTAGGTAGAACAGACACTAGATCGACACAGGCCACACCAAGTGCCACCCAAGAGTCTCCGGCGGTGTCTTTCTGAGTGTGTTGGCACGTCTCCCCAAACAGCAGAATCGAAAGGCAGGACAGGAAACCTAAGGTTAGTTACACAGAAGCGCAGGTGCGGGTCACAGGACAACTTGTGGGAGTTGCTTCTCCTACTACGTGGTTCCCTGGCATTGAACTCAAACCACCAGGCTTTTCTCCACTGAGCCCAGTTTCTTGTTATAAAGGACTGTTTCTGGGTTAAAGGTTGCCGTAGGTTGTTTACTGCAGTGGCACAGCCTGGGGCTTAGTTTAGGGTTGCTGCAGGCGGACTCAGTATCCTCCTGCCCCCCGATTACTTTCAGTATCGTCCAGACACACACATCTCTAGGTACATATTTCATATTTTAGAGTCTGGTTGCTTTGTATAATTTGTAAAACTACGCAACTTCTTCTAACCATAGGTAAGACAAAGCCTGGGGCTCTGAAGAGACCCCACAGGGATGCTGCCCTTTGGAGCGCTGATCCAGTCTCTCCACGGAAGCCTCTTCTCCCATTCTCTTCTGGCTGGAGGTCCTGACACTTTCTGGAAGGCTTTCCTCTGGGAGGCTTCTCTATGGCAGCCGGCCAAACTGCATCTGAATCCCTTCTGCAGGCTGATCTACCGCCACCTAACGGCCATGCTTTTTCTCTGAGCAGTCCCCATCCTTCAGACTCAATAGGAACACACACAGCCTTCCATAGAAAATGTCAAAGCAGTGGTTTCTGGGCGGTGAGACCCCCCCACCTTTGATATTTATAGCACAGTTTATTTACATATCCGTTTGTCTGTGTGGGCCACACCATGCATCTGGTGGCCAGAGGAGGGGTCTGGAGGGGGACTCAAGCCATCGGGTTTGGCAGCAAGTGGCCTTACTCACCGAGCCCTCTCACCAGCCCTGAGGTGCCTCGGTTTTATTTTCTCATTTGGCACACCTCATTTGACAGGGACAGGCCTTCCTTCATTCTGCAGGGTAGAACTGTACTCCATTCTGTATGCACACTGCCTTTTCTGCATCTCCTTACGCCGAGGGACGCTAGGTTGATTGGCTATCCTGAATAATACTAACATGGATGCAGAATGCAGGTATCATTTCAACATACTGATTTCCTGTCACTTGGACACACACCGAGTAGCGGCATCATTGGATCGTGGCAGTTCTTTTAATGTCTAAAGACCAGTCACAGTTTCCCGCAATAGCTTCCCTACTTTACAGACCACACTAACAGGGAGCAAGAGCCCTTTCTCTACTGCCTTGCCCACGCACTAAGGGGACAAACTTTTCTATGGCTGGGCCATACCAATGTCTGCAAAGCCAGTTTGTATTTATGCTAATACTGTCACGCCCTCTATCTTGCTACATTTGTTGCAATGTCCCTGGCCTCTGCCCTCCTTATCCTCCAGAAAAGACTTCCGGGCTCCATCCTTTAAGCCTTTATGTGTTCTATCTGTATATTTCTATTGTTAGTTTTTTTATTGCTGTTTCCCTAGAACCCAGAACCTGATGTATATTCGCACTCAATAAATTTGCTGAGTTAATGTTTAAGTGTGAGTACATTGTGTTTAGTTTTGTTTGTTTGCTGGGGCAGACTACTCCATGAGACCCTGCCTCGCCTGGGACTTGCAGCAATCTTCCTGCCTGTTTCCATACAGCTGCGCCTAACTTCACCTCTCCTCGACTCCTTCCCACTCCGACTTTCCTTGCTATTATTACCCAGAACACAAGCATCCCTGCATTTCCAAATCAGATCATTTCTTGTCTTTCTGGGGCAGAGGGACACTTTCAATGATACCCATTTATGTTCTTTTGATCGTGTGTGTGTGTGTTTTTGTCAGCGTCCCAATGGACCACAGTGATGGAGCGGTGGGAACATCTATACAGTCTCTTTACATGGCTTCAGAGGCATCCTTCTCTCCACAGGTATCGTAAAAACAAGGCAGAGAACATCTTGTTCATTTCAACAGGTCAAGCATAATCTTTAGTTTGCAGGAAGCTGGGTATGGAATGGCACTTTCAGTGACAATCACCCATCCTAACATCTTTGTGTTTAAAATCAAATTTTATCCCACAGAATATTATTGGGTCATGGTTCTAATGTAGATTTCATTTTTATCTTGCTATTTTTTTTTACCTTTTGCTGTTAAACAAAATAACATATCCTATTTTCCAAAAAACAATACAAGGCATATCATATCAAATAGTACTTCGACAGAGACAAGGAAATCCTGCTATCATATAGCAAGGTGTTTATTTATGCAAACATATTAAAATTCCCCAGTCTTCAAAATGATGTTATCATGAACACATGAAACACATACTATAAACTGAGTGTCAAAATTTCATTTTTAGTTCATGAAAAATATGGAATATGGAAATAAACTTCCCTTCCATAAAGCACAGGGGTTGGCTGGAGTGAGAAACCATAAGCACCCTGGCCTCTGCCTTGGAAGAGGCCTGGAGCCTCTGTTCTGGAATGTATTTCAGTGACCAGAACTCCTGGAGATATATGATGCTTCCTTGCCAGAATGAGCTCTTGAGAGCCTACAGTCGCCCCCCCTAGCTAGCCGAGTGAACCGGCACCGGAAAGAATACGCTCAGAGGGCGCTCCAAGCAGAACACAGGTGATCCCGACAAAGAGCAAAAGACAAACGCTTTATTATGAGATCTTTTCAAGTAAGGTTTCCGTGTGCACCAGTGAGTGAATGCGGATCTGCATCGAAGGTTTCAAATGAACACCAGATTAAAAAGGGGCTACACAGTTTCTCTCTTGTTGCTTTTTCCCCTCCCAAACATCGTCCTTCCCTAAGGCAAGAAAACACACCATTTAGAACAGTCAAGAAGAAAGCTACATCACAGGACGGTACAGAAGATAAGACCACCTTCTTCAGGAAGCTAGGCGGTACAGCCCATTGCCTACACGGGCAGCTCCCACTCAGTTTCCCACGACAGCACTGATCACAGCACTGGCTTGCTTTCCATTGGTGAGCTTTGAGAACATCATCTGTTTCTCAGGAGTGTGCGGATGGGGCCCATATGCTGATATTACAGTAAATCACAACATTAAATAACATTGCACAGTCAACCTCCAAGGCTTTTCAGTACAAAAGTGAGCATTAAAAAGGTACCATTACTAGTGGCTTTACGCCACGCACAACACTAATTATGAAAGAAGAGAAGGTAAATGGCCAGTTACAGAGCTGCGTATTACGGGTAGAGTGATGTGGAAGAAACTTGGTAACCTGGGCAAAATATCAAAAACAGATGGGTTCTGAGGGAGCAAAGTGACCCCCGGGCAAGCATAAATTCATAAATGAATGTGGAGAGCACACCTAGCTCTTGGGTCTGAGCACTTGCAGACACTACAGTGGCACGGGAGGAGGGAGGCTGGGAAGACCCTGGGGCAAATGCTCCCAACGCCAGTCAGTTCCTGAGGCAGCAGCATATCTTAGCCAACGCCTTCATCAACACTGTCCGGAGGAGCTTGTGCTATGAGACGCCCCAGCACTCTGGTGGCCCAGTTACCCTGCACATACCGAATGCAGCAAACCCAAGTGCTGGTTTACTTCACAGCAGCCCGGCAAACCACCATGTATGCATTCTTTCACTACCTGCTGCTGATTAGCAGGTCAGAAAACAAAGGGCAAAACAAACTTGATAAAGATTTGATTCCGGCACTTCTGAGTTAGCTCGAGGCAAAGCTGTGGCTTTCTTTTCACTGTGTTTACAAGTCTAGGTGCGGACACTGTGAACATGTTGTGTCCGCTGGCCACATCTTGTCTGACACAGGCTGAGAGACAGAGTGACACCGACCACTGTCAACTTCTGGTTTAAATTAAAGATGATTTTAAAATAATTTTATAAAGTCCATGCTACAATTTTAAAGACTATTTCTGTGCACTTTTAATTCTGGACACAATTTTTAAAATAGCATGATGGAGGTAAGAATTTAAAAAACCCACCAGAACGTAAATAACAGGGGAAACCACTTCCACCTCAAAGCATTAAACATACATTTCTGGAGACCCAGACAAGGATACAGGTTTTAAAGCAATCATATTTTATTATACAACTCTATGAACAGAGGATGAACAGAAATACACAATATACTTACCTGTACATGTGAACCTACTTTTTAAGCTACAGAGTCTTATTATAGCTCATACGGACTTTAATTTTACAGTTCATGACTATGTATAACCCTATTGCGTTAAGGACAGATTCTACACAGGAACCTGTGCACTCACAACCTGCACCTCAGCTGTGGGGCATCTTCCCTGATCCTGAAGCTCACACAGCTTCAGAGCTTAAGCTCGTTTGCTATTTTGGATGCAATGTTCTTAAAGGCAATGGAGGTCCCTGAGATCCGCTTGAAGCGGACCCCATTCAGCGAGAGCCGAGGTAACTTGCAGACTTCCATCTCCCACTGCACGAGGCTGTCCTGCCTGGCGTCGCCATGGACACAGAAGAGCAAGAACCGTTCTTTCTGTTCGTAGTCACAGTTGTTGGCATCTAACACTTTCCGGATCTCTCTCATCATGTCATTGGGGTCCATTGAGCTTGTGGTCTTCATGCTCCATGTGAACCGCAAAGAACGCGGCTTGGAGTCTTTGCCCTCTTCCTTGTCTCTTTCTTTCGGCTCCCCGGATGTACTTCTAGAAGAAGAGGGCAAAGGGGAAAAGTTAAAACAAAAGTTCTGCTCGGCAAAGAAATTGCAAGCATAAAATGCTGAACTTTCCAGTCTGCAGTCTGCCCTCAGAGGGACCAGAGTTGCATGCTACCACGCTGCTTGCAAACAGGCCCAGGGCACCATGCACTTTGGCATTTAGCATCTTCAGTCTAAAGCAGCAAACTTTCTCAGGTGCATTTGTTCCTGGGAAGGAATTTGCAGTCGAAAGTGAAAACTTAATAGTTTTTTCAATATTCTTCATTTTCTGTACATACACATACCACAAACACAGACATGTCCTCCCCATATGCACACACCTATTCACATGCATACATACCCCTGTACAAAGATACACACAGCAGCCACCACTAGGATTCTCCTGATAAAACACAGTATTAGAATATAAACATTTCCCCCTTTTCTGCCCTTCTTGTGTAGGAGCAATGCAATGACTCCAGAGGGAAAGCGGTTTCCAACGGACAGTTGGGAGGGACACCGCCACTGTCAGGACCTCTCACAGCATGCGTGCTCTGCTCTGTCCCGTTTCTCTAAAGGCATGTGCAAACTGGCTGAGAAGGCAGCCTGTGGCCTCCACCCCTTTTCTATCACTTCCCTCTCTGCTCTCTCCCATGGGGACATGCTGGCTTCCATGTTGTCCCTGACCACAGGCCTATGCGCTCCTCTCCAAGCTCCTGCATAGGCAAGGCTGCCCTCTTTCTACACGGACAACTTCCTTTCTTTCCCCCCAATCTTTGCTTGTTTTCTCCAGAGTCCCTGATCACCCAGACTCCTGCTCTTGCATGGCCACCCCTTCTTATTCTACTTTCTTTCTCATTCAAGCCGTCCGAATACACTATCTCTTGACCTCTCCTGTATCATAAGATCCAGGCCATCTGCCTGCTTCATTTCTGACAGCCCAGGCACCCAGAACTATGCTGAGCACAAGAGATGACCAACATTGAGTTTTGGTGTGTAGGTATTGCACAAATAGAACCACAAAACCATCTCAAGTAACCATACGAGGGCAGAGTTAATGGACTTCCATGACTCAAAGTGCCTTGTATTAAATATATTAAACCATCATCCAAATACACATACATTGCAGTTTTGCGTATAAACATCCCTCCCTCATTTGTGAAATTCTATCTTTGAAAGACATTTATGCCTTTCCTATAAATACATACATATACATTTATATATGTAAGATATAAAATATTATAAAATATAAAAAGGAATATAAAAAGGCAGTTCCTTTCCTCCCAGAAACCTGAACCTCCAAAGTGCTAAAAACTGTAATCTTGAGAAAATAGAGAGTAAGTTACAGAGATACATGCCAAAGACCACGAAACAGACACGGAAATAAAAGCCAAAGACTACTAAACAGACACGGAAATGCATGCCAAAGACTACCAATGGACAAGGAAAGTATTTACTTCACTGTCTTCTCTACTTTTTTCTGGGAAAAACCCAGAAAGCATGTCAGTGTAGAGTTTTACGATGTGGTTCCAAGATCGAATATTTACCTAAATATATCACTATGATGAAATCCTCTGCACACTTAGTGACCTCAGTGTTCACCTTAGTGACCCCATATTACAGAAGGAGAACAGTGCATATTCTCTAGGAAGCCCTCTGCTTCACAGGTGAAGCAGGTGAAGCAGACACTCATCTCACAGACAGGAAGCCCAATTCTTTACCAACTAGGCAATTCAAAGTTAGTTGAACTTGAAGTTGATGATCTAGATGACATTAGGAAAGCCTACTATTCTTTGAATATAGAGATCAAAGTGCAGACGCAATCAAATTACCACCCTGCCCTGGTCACCAGGTGTGGGAGCACCCAGCACCTGTAGCTCACCTGGCTGTGTCGGTTCTGCCGCTGGCTTCGCCTTCACATGGATCCCTCAAAAATAAAGAGAAGGTGGAGATTTAACAATTTTAAAAGCAATAGGAGATCAAGAAAACCCATAAATAAAAGCGTCCTCATTAGTCCCAGGTGTGAATCCTTCTTCACATTTTACCCCAGCATGTGCTGTTGCCACTTCTCGAGCGTCCACTAGATACTGTAGATGGGGTATTAGATGAAAACTTAGCTGTTCTTTAAACACAATCTTCCAACCCAGAGTCAGGACTATAACTTAATAATTTATCTTTTGGCTTAGTTTAGCATAATGTAAGGTTAAGTAAGTTTTAATAACTCTCAATAGCAATACTAGACTTCACTTGTAGAGGTTGTTGCTCAGTTGAACAAATGTGCTAACCTTGCAGTTAAACATAGTTTGGAGGCTGAGCACCTAAGGCTGTGGTTAGGAGACTGACCAGTAGGTTAAATCTTTTCTGTGCAAGCGTGAGGACCTGACTTGGGGCACGTCTTCTAGGGGTGTCCTGAGGGCCTGGTGGCCAGCTATGCTAGCCCAAATAGCAAGCCCCAGGTTTAGAAAGAGAACTTTGTCTCAAGAAATGAGGTAGAGAGTGACCAGATGACAAGAGACACAGCACCATCTTCTGGGACACACACACACGTAGGGGTGGGGAAACGGATTGATTGAATTGATTAAGAAAATGAGCCTGGGGCTGCAGAGATGGCTCAGCAGTTAAGAGTACTGTCTGTTCTTCCAGAGGACATGGGTTCAATTCTCAGCACTCACATGGTGGCTCACAACCATCTATAACTGCGGTCCTATGGAATCTGATGCCCTCTTCTGGTATGCATGCATGCAGACAAAACATGCATACACATAAACAAATCTTTTCAAAAAAAATGAAAGAAGGTGATCCCAAAATGGTTTTCTAACAATAAATACTAATTCTGAAGTAGACCATGAATTTATTTCAGAAATTATGCCAAGAACCCACGCACAGTCTTCAGCAGCCTATCCACAAAGGTAAGTCTAAAACAGACTGAACAATGAACAGAACAATAATCTCACTTAGATCTAAATCTGTGAAACAAAACCAAAAAAATTGCTAACTGTCTTTGTATTGAAGGTGACTAATATTTTTAAAGTCTTCCAAAATTCTAACTCTACTGATATTTCAAAGGTGATTGAAACCGAGTCAAATTATAACCTAATATGCAAATCTAAGAGGTAGCTTGTGATAGAACAAAACCTTTGAGAAGCTAGGAAAATTAGCATCTGGAACACTTAGTTTTTTTTTTAAATGTTTTAGCCTTTCCACATTTATATTTTTATATAAAGTGTGCACAGCAGGGTTAAAGTCAGCACTGCCCTCCTCTCTCCACCCCTCAGTACAGAGCTGCTGCACGGCAGGCAAGCTCAATCCAGGCACTAAACGTTACAGCCTCCCAGGTCTGCAGGGCTCTAACTACAGGCCCCTTTCCATAGACATACTGTGCAAAGGACATTGTTTTTTCAGAACTGAAAAGAATAATAAATTTATTTGCATTCTCAAATGGGGTTTCTTAAATTTCTGTTTTTATAATAATTGCTATTTCACTAGGCGGGATATTAAACACTCAGTGCCGTCTGTAAAAGTTATTTCGCTCTCACAAACTGAAGTAGACACGTGTCTGAGCCAGTTCACTTGCTCCCATCCACTGCACAGATGGGCAGTGCTCTCTACTGCAGCAACAGAATTACAATGTTGACCCCACTGGAAGATGAAACACCCGTACCCAAAAGGGACAAGTGTTTGACTTTTCTGTCCTGTTCACAGGGTGCACTGCTGGTAAGCTCTAAGCATCCAGAATGGGATCTTCCTTACTCAATCCAGTCACATGTTGGTCTAGCCTTCCCGGGATGGGGCAGCCCAAGGAATTGGTTCTAAGTGACCTGATGGGAGGTGGATAGGACACAAAAGCACAGCTGGTTGCAACAGTTCATGCAGCTTAGCATGGCTCTGCAATACAAAAGCAAATACTGTATATACAGCAATTTACACTTAACTGAGCACACAGGCCATTCCCTTCCACTTGGGAAGCCCTCAAGTGATGGAGGAAGGTCATTGGCTAATAAAGGCACTGCCCTGGCCCATTTTATTGGTTAGAGGATAGGTGGGAGGAGTAAACAGAACAGGATACTGGGAGGAAGAGGAAGTGAGCTCAGAGACTCCACAGCTCTCTCGGGAGCAGACGCCTCAGAGAGAGACGCCATGCCCCGCTCCCGGGATGAAGCTCCGACCCAGGATGGACATAGGCTAGAATCTTCTCGGTAAGTGCACCTTGGGGTGCTACACACAGATGATTAGAAATGGGCTAAATTAATATGTGAGAATTAGCCTAGAAGAGAATGGGCCAGGCAGTGTTCGGAGGAATACAGTGTCCGTGTAATTATTTCGGGGCATAAGCTAGCCGAGCAGGCGGCCGGGGTGCTGGGGACGCAGCCCCGCCGCTGCCCTTACTACTTCATATGGCGCCCACGTGGACAACTGCTTCCACATAAAGCCTGAGACAGCTTGGGAAGTAATTCTAGAACAAAATGAAAGCATTGTGCCTGGTTTCTTGGTAGCAGCATTTTCTCAGTTCTACTCTGCTTACTAGAGGCAAGCAAGCACCTCATCTAAGAGAGGCTTCCTGACTCAGCTTTAGCTGCAAAGCCTGCAGCTCATTAAGAGGTCCTGCCACGAAACACTTAAATGGTGTTGACAAAAAGCTGAACACATGCTTATCAGTTTTCAGCCGTAACAGGAAAAAAGCTGTGCCGTTTAAAAATGCCGGCTTTCTGGGCCATCCTGCCAGGGCAAACTCTGACTGTTTGAGGCAGGAGGGCAGGCTACCGAGAGAGGACTTGAGTGTTGTCTGTTGTAGCTCACTTGCTGGCAGGGACCTTGAAATGCCATACAGTTGTTGCAGTAAACATGGCTACAGCCTGTATATCCGCCATGAGGCTGGAAAGCTAAGGAATGGACTGGATCTAGCTGGCAAAGCCACGCCTTTAATCCTACTGATATTGCTTGGTAAATTAAAGACTCATGTGGTCAGAAAAAGAGAGATATAAAGTAGAGAGAGATTCAAAGACAAAGAAAAATTTTAAATGGTTTACAGTGTGTTAAAAATATATGCAGACTAAAATTTAAAGTTCTTAAAGTTAAAAAAAAAAAGGAAGGGAGTTGTTGTGTGTGGTAGCACACGCCTTTAATCCCAGTGCCTAGAAGGCAGAGAAAAACAGATCTCTGTGAGTTCAAGGTGTAGTAGCAAACACCTTTAATCCCACTGCCTGAGAGGCAGAGACAGGCGGATCTCTGAGAGTTCAAAGACAGCCTGGTCTACAGAGATATTCCAGGTCAAAGATATACGCTCAAAAAGCAAAAAGTTAACCTAGGAATGTCACAGCTTAGATTCTAAAGCGCCTAGTGATTTAAAGGCGCAAATCAAAAGTGCCCCTGGATAGTAAAAAATTGCAGATTCACAATAGGACAGATTCAGACCACTAAATGAGTCACACTGTGGATGAATGTACGTAGGCTTGGGAGAGAGAAGAAAAAGAATATAGAGAATAAAGTTAATGGTTTAAAAAAGTAAAAGTAAAGTCTTTAAAGAGACAGAGTAGAGATAGTTAAGAGATTAAAAGAAATAAAGAAAAATAAGCCACATAAAAATGGAAAATTCACAGAGAGTCTGGATTATGTACATTGTGTTTTCTTTAAAATTTTTGACTGTGAAGGAGCTAAGTACAGAGAGACATTTCATTATATGGGCTGCCAAGTGGAACCAGAACGGATATCATGAGGGTATGATTTCAGAATTTGTATCTAAGGATATGATACTTTGGAAAAGAGTTTCTTATTTTGTTTTCACAGAGGATGAGACGCTGTTCACTTCTTCTATTCCAATTTGGTATGATGGACCACGCCCTCCTGAAGGGTTGCTGTGAACATCTTCAGAAAATTGCTTCGCTCAACTGCCAACTGAGATGAAACTAGCACACAGGTTATACCATGAAAGACCTAATTAACGACGCCCCCATTCAGCAGGAAGCAGTTTGGAGAGAAAAAACTGCGCCCATGTTCCCAAATATGGTTTATAAATGTTCTTTTACATTTAAAGGGGGATATGATATAGGTATGAATAATTTGCATTAGTATAGATTTTGCTTTATTGATAGAGATTTAAGGTCAATTTTGTTATATGTATATGTATTTCTGATATTGATTAAGGTGTTGTGATTGTGTAGTTCATTTAAAAATGTAATATATATAGGTTGTTAATGGATAATCATCGATAATAGTAAAGCTTGTAGTCATGTTAGTTAGATTTTCTAGATATATAGAGATATATTTTAGATAGACATTCTTCATGTCTTTCAAAGATTACAGAATAGGACATTTAATGTTTTAATAACTTAGGAATTTTCATGACAATGAGACACTCTGCTCCTGGCAGCACCAATGTACTTCAAGAGGAAGATGGGCATCGAAGAGGCACCTTATGGAGTTGGATAGCCATTTGGGCAAGAAACTGCTCTTGCCTGGACTATTGCATAAACTGGACACAGAGAACCCGCAGAGAGAGGACTACTGAACTTGCCTAAGGTGAGATGATCTTTCGGGGTTCCTGATTCATGAAAGAGTCTGCGAGACATTCTGCAGGACACAACAGATAGTGACTGAATTGACTTTGAATTTTCCTGCTTTATCGAAATGTCTGCTGGATACCATGGGCCTAAAGGCTGAAGATGGATGCCCCAACGGTACAGAGGAACTTTGGGTGACTGTCCAGGCAGCGAGATGTCTCTGTCATTTCTAGAGTTTTAAAAGTTGCTTTTTTTCTTGTTTGCTTAGGTAGTATTGTATCTTTCTGGAGTCTTTGATGGAGTTAAGAATAGTTAGTTATAGTTATAGTTTTCCTTAGTTATGATAAAGATTATTGTAACTTTTACTTGATAACTGTTTTGTTATATGTAATTTTGCTATGTTAAGGTTAAAGCTTTTTTTTTTTGTTTAAACCGAAAAAGGGGAAATGATGGAGGAAGGTCATTGGCTAATAAAGGCACTGCCCTGGCCCATTTTATTGGTTAGAGGATAGGTGGGAGGAGTAAACAGAACAGGATACTGGGAGGAAGAGGAAGTGAGCTCAGAGACTCCACAGCTCTCTCGGGAGCAGACGCCTCAGAGAGAGACGCCATGCCCCGCTCCCGGGATGAAGCTCCGACCCAGGATGGACATAGGCTAGAATCTTCTCGGTAAGTGCACCTTGGGGTGCTACACACAGATGATTAGAAATGGGCTAAATTAATATGTGAGAATTAGCCTAGAAGAGAATGGGCCAGGCAGTGTTCGGAGGAATACAGTGTCCGTGTAATTATTTCGGGGCATAAGCTAGCCGAGCAGGCGGCCGGGGTGCTGGGGACGCAGCCCCGCCGCTGCCCTTACTACTTCACTCAAGCCTGGTGTAGGAGCAGCAGCAAGCAAGGCAGGATTGCAAGGAGAATGAATGTAAGGACAAACTCCTAGCAGTGTGTAGAGATACCTCTGGGTGGGAAGAACGGAAGCAGGAGGTCAGATAGGAGGAGCAGGCATAGGCTTATATGTGCCTATACCTATAGTCTCAGCAAGACAAAAGCTAATTACGCCCTCCTTTCCTATGTCTTTTCTTTTTCTTTTTTTGCAGTCTGTGGGTCAAACGGAAGGTTTTGTGCATGCCCTTAGTCCTAATGGGTGTTTTAAATCAGGAAGTAACTTAATCAGAATTATACTGACTCTCTCTCTCTCTCTCTCTCTCTCTCTCTCTCTCTATATATATATATATATATATATATATATATATATATATTTATGGATGAAGGAGACCAGGTAGGAGTGAAGATTGACAGTGGTTTTGACTTTGAGGCAGTGGCAGGAAAGACTGTACTGAGAAGAGCCATTTGCAAATGTGGAAAGGAATCAAAGGCAAATTTGAGGCAACTGGAGGATGGAGCTACCACTTCTAAAATGGAAAGAACAGGAGAGAGTGGGGCTTGGAGGCTGAAACACGATGCAGAGATGTGGAGCTTCGGGCAACTTGATCTATGGGAATGAGGCTCTGGGCGATCTGGAGTCAAGACTGAGGCTGTCAAAATGAGAGGCCATCTATAGCCACATCATGAGGAGATAACCAAGGGGAGTCAGAAAATTGGCAGAGAGCAGTCCCGAGGCTGTCCCCTGCACGCTGATGTTTAGAGGTGATGGGAAAGGCAAGGAGACCTTGGAAGGAGAAGCTGGTTTGTGAGGCAGGAAAAACCAGTCTAGAGAGGAAAGAAGCCCAACCTTGAAAGACACTGTAAGAACCAGGGGCTCACAGCCATCTCACTGCTCAGTCCACTGCCCTGGTTACTGACCATCCCCCCAGCACCCTGAGAACAGTTGCCCACACATCCTCTGACTCCTGGCACAGACTGTGAGTGGACTGTAGGTCCACTCTTTTTCTCACAAGGTGTCACTCCGCATCCCTGCCCAAACTGCATAAGATCACTGATGGATTTGAGGATTTAAGGTTTGAAACCCAACTGTGTGGTACTGACCTGCGGACGAACTTGGAAGTGATTTTGCTTATTATCCCGGTGGACGTTCCCCTTCTGGCGTGTGCAAGGGCACCCGCTTCATGGGACGGGGAGGCAGGCGGCCCATTGTAAGCCGCACTGCGCCTCTCTCGAAGCTGCTCCCCATGGAAGGTGCTTCGGCTGGAGCTCCCTCGGGGGAAGCGGGTCCTGTCTGGGGTGGCGGCACTAATACTGTGAGCAGATGGGGAAGCAGCAGGAGCTCTCTGGGTTGCACTGCTGGGAGAAATGAAGATACATTATTCAGAATAATGACGGGCACTTTCACTCGGGCTAAACACTGGGGAGGGGGAAAGTGCGAGTCCTTCTGTTGGTCCAGTGATTTCTGTTTGCATTAAAAATGAGGAGCATGTGAGCCGGGCGGTGGTGGCACACGCCTATAACCCCAGCACTCAGGAGGCAGAGGCAGGCGATTCTCTGTGAGTTCGAGACCAACCTGGTCTACAAGAGCTAGTTCCAGGACAGGCTCCAAAGCCACAGAGAAACCCTGTCTCGAAAAACCAAAAAAAAAAAAAAAAAAAAAAAAAAAAAAAAAAAAAAGGCCGGGCGGTGGTGGCGCACGTCTTTAATCCCAGCACTCGGGAGGCAGAGGCAGGCGGATCTCTGTGAGTTCGAGACCAGCCTGGTCTACAAGAGCTAGTTTCAGGACAGGCTCCAAAACCACAGAGAAACCCTGTCTCGAAAAACCAAAAAAAAAAAAAAAAAAAAAGAAATGAGGAGCATGGGACAATTAATTTTCCATCTCATTATACAAGGAGGGGAGGGAAGTTTAAAAATAATACACTTCTTGTAAAATATGGTGATTAAAGATTAAGAAATTACTGACATGAAGACAAATACTGTCAGAATCCGGAATGCCCAATCTGGGTGCTGCATATGTGTTTTTTACATGTAATCTGCATGGTCTGAAATTTCAAATGCTTCAAAATTCAAAAATTTTTTGAGCACTTCTATGACACTACACATAAAAATTCCATGTGTGATCCACATGTGGATCATGTGAAGTCCACTGAAAACACTATGAAATATCTTTAGGCTATACATGTAAGATATGCCAAGAATCTAAGTGAACTCCATATCTAAATTCATGTTCTATTCCAACCATCTCATTATGGACATGTGAATATTGCAGAACTGGAAAATGTCCCAAACCCAATGGTTCCTGGGCCTAGGAATTTCAGTAAGGGTTCCTCAATTTGAACATTACCAATGTACGTTGGTGGCTCAGTAACCTGTAGAACAAACTTTATTCTTTGTCAAAAAGCCTTTTTATAATATTACCATGTTTCCACTTTAGACCCTGGAGGATTCAATGCATGTGGTGCTATCAAAACCTAATTACTAGAGTGCCAGCATACTCAGATACTCGAGTTCCAGTCCTACAAGAGGCAAAACTCCAAATGTGAACTGAATTTTATACCCAAGCAGCCACTCCCCTGATACAGCAGCTGCTAGGACCCAAGGCCACAGCGCCTAGTTGGGTTGGTTATGTGTCTTTTCTTTGGCAAGGGTTTCCAGATAGTGTCTCTCTGTGTAGCCCCTGGCTTGCTTTCGAGACCAAGCTGGCCTCAAACTCACAAAGATCCACCTGCTTTTGCCTTCCAAGTGCTGGGATTAAAGGTGTGCGCCATCACATCTGGCTTTTGTGCATCTCATTCTCCCCCCCCCCCCCCCCCCCCCAACCGCAGACAGGGTTTCCCCAGGTAGCCCTGGCTGTTCTGGAACCCACTCTATAAACCAGGTTGGCCTCAAACTCACACCTGTCTCTGCCTCCCGAGTGCTGGGGCTAAAGGTGTGTGCCACCACCGCCTGATCTTTTTTTAAAAGCTTATTTGTGTGCATGTGTACATGTGCACTCCTGCCACAGCACATGTGTGGAGGTCAGAGGACAACGTCCAGTTGGCTCTCTCCGTTCACCGCGTGGATTCCAGGGATAGAATCGAGGTCACTGGGCTTGGCGGTAATCACCGTTACCACCTGCTGATGCTTCTCTAGCCACTCACTCAGCTTACTTAAATGATAAACCAGGCAGCAATGCTTTATGACAGATTACAAACACAATCTGTTAAGAATATTCTTCTTAAAAATGATTTCAAGTAATTTCAGATAACTTCTACAGCACACAGTAAGTGTATACCCAACCAACATTTCCTGACACTGTGTCTTTTCCGACCACTCTAGAGGAGACAGTGACCACAGAGAATGAGAAGCGAGAGGACTCACCCAGGCCGGTACGCTTCGGAGCCATCTTTAATGGTTGGCAGTGTGACTTTAATGGGGTGGCCGGAGGTCGACATGGACTTCTGGTGGCGGGGCCGTGCTGAGGCGCCAGCAGAAGCTGCTGTGGAACCTGCAGATGACAAGCTGCTGGCGGACATCTCTGTAAGGCTTGACATGAAAGAAAAGGTACAGTCACTAAAACCCAAGGAAGGGATTTCCTGAGTCTCAACTGATTGACACTTTCATGACTGAAACACTTAAAAGAAATGAACACATTCTTACTCATTAACAAATCAATTCCCCATTTAAGGTACGTCCATTGAAAAGTGCTTAGACGTGTGTTCTGTATGCATGTGTCTGAGAAGGCAGGCATATGTATGGATGTGTGTCAGCTACAGACGAGACGATTATTGCTGGAGACATTTTACATTCAATTCTAAGATTAGTTCTGTGCACTGTGTTGCTGTGAATCTTCCTATATCACTTAAGCTCTGAGAACTCCTAGTTATATGAAAACTGCTGTTTCTGTAGCCAGCACCTCCTGTAGCTCCTATCAGTTCACTGTCTAAGAACAGGCTGGCCAGTATGGGTGTCAAGCAGCTACAGATCAGCATTTGGTACAGAAGACACAATTAATAATTGGAAATCAACTTCAACACCAAGCCTAAAGAATACCAGGAAGCCACAGTTTCCTTGTGTGCTTTCTCATAGCCTACAACAGAAAAGAGAGCCATGTGAGGTCAGACTGTCCCTCTGCTGAGAACAGAATTTCATCACAACAGATGCTTCCACCTTTGAGCTACCATGAGTAGTTCATCCAACTACAATAAAGCTCAATAATGGGCTGGAGAGATGGCTCAGTGGTTAAGAGCACTGCCTGTTCCAAAGGTCCTGAGTTCAATTCCCAGCAACCATATAGGGGCTCACAATCATCTGTAATGAGATTTGGTGCCCTCTTCTGGCCTGCCGGCATACATGCAATACAGAATACTGTACACATAACAAATCTTAAAAAAACTCCAATAAGAAGTTTGTGGTTCTACATTCTTTAGAGGATGAAAAGGAAGCCTTTATTATTTGAGCATAAAAAGAGTTGATTAATTTAAATCAAGATCAGATAAGCAAATTAAATAAACCTATAATTGCTAAAGAAATAGAAACAGTCATCAAAAAAGAATTCTACATGATTTTCAAAGAAGAACTAATACCAATACTCATCAAGTTGTTCCAGACAATAGAAAAAGAAGGAACATTGCCAAACTCTTTTTATGAGGCTACAATTACCCTGATAACCAAACCACACAAAGACATTACTAAGAAAGAGAATTACAGACCAATCTCACTCATAAACATTGATGCAAAATACTCAATAAAACACTGACAAATCAAATCCAAGAACACATCCACTATGATCAAGTCAGCTTCATCCCAGAAATGTAGGGATGGTTCAACATACAAAAATCTGTTAATGTCAGTTAATTCACCATATAAACAAACTGAAAAATAAAAACCACATGATCATCTCATTAGATGCTGAAAAAGCTTTTGATGAAATACAACATCCTTTCATGATAAAGGTCTTGGAAAGAGCAGGATACAAGGAACATACCTAAATATAATAAAGGCAACTTACAGCAAACCAACAGCCAAGATCAAACTAAATGGAGAGAAACTCAAGTGATCCCACTAAAATTAGGAACTAGACAAGGTTGTCCACTCTTTCCATATCTATTCAATATAGTTCTTGAGTTCTAGCCAGAGCAATAAGACAACAAAATGAGATCAAAGGAATACAAATAGGAAAAGAAGTCAAACTCTCACTGTTTACTGATTATAATAGTTTATATGTGACTCCATAAAAAAGGTATTTTTATGAGTCTACAACTCATAAACACCTTCATTAATGTAGCAGGATACAAGATTAACTCAAAAAAAATCAATAGCCCGCCGGGCGGTGGTGGCGCACGCCTTTAATCCCAGCACTCGGGAGGCAGAGGCAGGCGGATCTCTGTGAGTTCGAGGCCAGCCTGGTCTACAAGAGTTAGTTCCAGGACAGGAACCAAAAGCTACGGAGAAACCCTGTCTCGAAAAAATAAAAAAAAAAAATCAATAGCCCTCCTTTATATAGATGATAAATGGGCTGAGAAAGAAATCAGAGAAACATCACTCTTTACAACAGCCACAAATAGCATAAAATATCTTGGAGTAACTCTAACCAAACAAGTGGAAGACTTGTATGACAAGAACTTTAAATCTTTGAAGAAAGAAATTGAAGAAGACACCAAAAAATGTTCTCCCATGCTCTCGTGTAGGTAGAACTAACATAGTAAAAATGGCAATCTTACCAAAAGCAATTTACAGATTCAATGCAATGCCCATGAAAATCCCAGCAAAATTCTTCACAGACCTTGAAAGAATAATAGTCAACTTCATATGGAAAACAACTTCATAGCCCAAACAATCCTGTACATTAAGGAACTTCTGGAGGCATCACAATCCCTAACTTCAAACTCTACTACAGAGCTACAGTACTGAAAACAGACTGGTATTGGCATAAGAACAGACAGGAGGACCAATAGAACTGAATCGAAGACCCAGATATTAATCCACACACGTTCGAACACTTGATTTTTGACAAAGAAGCAAAAAATATCAAATGGAAAAAAGAAAGCAAATTCAACAAATGGTGCTTTCATAACTGGTTAGCAACATGTAGAAGAATGAAAATAGACCCATATCTATCACCATGCATAAAACTAAAGTCCAAAAGGATTAAAGACCTCAACATAAAATCAACCACACTGAACCTCATAGAAGAGAAAGTAGAAAGTACACTTGAATGCATTGGCACAGAAGACTCCTTCCTAAATATAACCCCAGTAGCACAGACACTGAGAGAAACAATTAATAAATGGGACCCCCTGAAACGGAAAAGCTTCTGTAAAGCAAAGGACACGGTCAACAAGACAAAAAGGCTGTCTACAGAATGGGAAAAGATCTTCACCAACTCCACATCAGACAGAAGACTAATATCCAAAAAATTGGTCATCAAAAGAACAAATAATCCAATAAAAAATGGAATACAGACCTAAACAGAAAACTCTCAACAGAGGAATCTAAAATGGCCGAAAGACACTTAAGGAAATACTTAACATCCTTAGCCACCAGAGAAATGCAAATCAAAACAACTCTGAGATTCCATCTTAACACCTGTAAGAATAGATAACATTGCTGGGCCGTGGTGGCGCACGCCTTTAATCCCATCACTCAGCAGGCAGAGGCAGGAGGATCTCTGTGAGTTCGATGCCAGCCTGGTCTACAAAAGCTAGTTACAGGATAGGTTCAATAGCTACAGTGTTTTCCTGTCTTGAAAAACAAAACAAAACAAAACAACCCCCCCCGCAAAAAAAAACAAAAAAAGGCCAACATAAAAAATACTGATGATTTCTTATGCTGGAGAGGATATGGGGTAAAGGGAACACTCCTGCATTGCTATGGGAGTGAAAACTGGCACAGCCCCTTTGGATATCAGTATAGCGATTTCTCAGAAAATTAGGAAGTAACCTTTCTCAAGATCCAGCAATACCACTTTTGGATATAAACCCAAAGGATGCTCAATCATACCACAAGGATATGTGCTCAGTTACGTTCATAGCAGAATTATTTGTCATAGTCAGAACCTGGAAACAACCTAAATGCACCTTGACCAACGAATGGATAAAGAAGCTATGGTACTTTTACACAATGGAGCACTTCACAGCAGCAGGTGGGGGCTGGGGGGAGGAATAATGACGTCTTGAAATTTGCAGGCAAATGGATGGATCTAGAAAACATATTGAGTGTGGTAACCCAGTCCCAGAAAGTCAAATATAATATGTGCTCACTCATATGTGGCTTTTAGATATAAAACAAAGAAAAACTAGCCTACAATTCACAACCACAGAGAATCTAGACAACAAAGAGGACCCTAAGAGAGACAAATATAAATCTAATCTACATGGGAAGTAGAAAAAGACAAGATCTCCTGAGTAAACTGGGAGCACGGGGACCATGGGAGAGGGTAGAAGGGCAGGAGGAGAAAGGGAGAGGAGTGGAGAAAAATATATAGCTGAATAAAAACAATAAAAAGGAAGAAAATGTGATTATATAATAAAATAAGAAGAATTGGTTGAAGGGTAAGGGGCAGAGGGAAGTCAGAGCAGGGTACACATGGAGAGAAGACCCAGACTTGTCAGACTATGATTGTACATGCACTTTAGTACTGAGAAATATTCCGTTCCATATTTCGTTCAGAAACTTGGAAGTTACTTCTTACTCCCTAAATACACTTCCACCCTTCTGTCCTGCTATGCAGGGACACACTCCATTGGAAACAGGTATGGTTATACCACTCTGCATTCCTTCCCTGTGACCCACACACCGACAAACATTTCAGCATGGCTATGTGCAGCAATGACATACACCACCTTTGGGCTCAGTGCTCACCTGCTGTCTCTTCCATTCTGCAGCGCTGTGTACCGGTCTGTGGTCCTTTCACACACATACGTGTTCCTTCTTGCCATGCTCCCTCCAGAATATACGTTGTTCTTTATAAAGAAGAAAATCAATTTAAAAATCTTAACTATATTAGTGTGAAATCAAATTATCAAAAAAATTTCAAAGCATAATTTTTAATTGAGTAGACTCACATAAGCAAGATCTATTTTTCTTCTTTCTCATATTTAGATTTTAGAAATGACAAGTGAATCAAAAGAAAATCAAAACAGCAAAAGACAAAACAAACAAACCCCATGAGACCACAGCCACTACTGTTTTAGTTTATAGTTCCACAGAGGCAGACAATGGCATTGGGAAGCATGAGAAGCAGGTTCCATTCTCTCAGGGAGTGCCTGGCTGAGAAGGGGCAGAGCAGAGAGTGAATCTGCCCTCAGTCTCAGTATGGACAGGGCAGTGAAGGTGGCAGTTCCTCCAGAAGCCTGTGCTACTCTTTGCCTACTCATCAGCTTCACCTCTCTCCAGGTCAGTGCCTGCCTGCTGAGTGTTGATGGGGGGCTGAGGAGTGCAACAGAAGACACTGCCCATAGTCCCCTGTTTGAGTTAGAAGACAGGCCACATGTAAACAAGAGAAAAAAATAGCAAAAAAGGGGTAGAAAGATGAGCTAGCCTCCTAATCACACAAAGACCCTACACCATCATGCCCGCCAAACACTATTTGTTACCAGCAATAAAAAGGACAGGGGTGATTGTCTGTGTCTCGTGTTTCCATTTTGTTGTTGTTTGTAGTGCTGGGACTCCGACCCTGGGTCTTGAACATGCTAGGCAAGCACTTTATTAGCTGGGCCACCCCAAGCCCAGAAGGAGTGACTCAAAAGGGATAAAACACTCTTCCATCTCTACTCCACTGGAAAATATCTTCCTACCTATTCTAGCTTCTATAATTCTTTAAATTACACAGTTAATTTAACATTTGTTTAGTATGAGCACTAGAAATTTAATAGGTATTTCCTCAAACTCAGATGCAGAAGGGGAAAATCATACAAGCAACTTTATATAAGTACAGTTTTAAAGATCTTTCAGTATGCTGGAGAGATATCTCAGCAGTCTCCTAGCCTCCATCTCAGAAGCTCACAACTTCCTGTGCTCCAGCTCTGGGGAATTCAATGACCTCTTTAGGCCTCTGAGGATGGCTGCATACATGCAGCAACCACACACACACACACACACACACACACACACACACACACACGAATAAAGATAATAAATCTTAAAAAAAAAAGAAGGAACAGAATCATAGAAGAATGCACATCACCCAAAAAGAAAGAAAAGAATGCACATATGTGTCAATAGGTAGCAATTAAAACCATGCATCTTTTACAAAGATTTTCATGCTCCCATCTAGAAGGAACCTGCACAACCTTAAAAACCAAATACAGTTGTGGAATATTTGTACACTCTGTGAATATGTATTGCTGTGATTGGTGTAATAAAGAGCTGAATGGCCAAGAGCTAGGGAGGTAGAGGTTAGGCCAGACTTCCAGGAACAGAGAGGTCTCTGGGAAGAAGAAAGTCAGAGTTGCTAGCGAGACATGAAGGAAGAAGGATGGGCAGTGCCAAGCAAGGTAAGGCACGTGGCAGAATGTAGGTTAATAGAAACGGTTAATTTAAGTTATAAGAGCTAGTAGAGAACAAGCCTAAGCTAAGGGCCAAGGTTTAGTAATTAATAATAAATTTCCATGTTCTTTTTTGTGAGCAACGAAAAAGCTTGCTACATGCAGAATTGCCCTAACTGTCATGGAAAGATGAAATAGCTATGCTATGCCCACTTTTGTTCTCTCCAGCAAAAGAAGAACCTACAGAAGAACCCACCCCAAGCAATTAGAATGAGTTATTTCATAAGTTCAGGATGAAAAGGAATAGATAGCAAAGGGGAGACTATAAGTTTTGACAGAATCTTTTGGTTTATGATTGTTTAAAATGTTAAATAATGTAGTATAATTAATCTAACTTAATGCCTTTTAGAAGTTAATCAATAAAGCCCGAGCACTCACCGTTCACCTCAGCATTACAGATTCTGAGGAAGCTCCTGTGTCAATACACAGAGGACTGTGAGCATGGGGAGACAGTGTACAAACATGGCAGCACCTGGCTCAGAACTGAGCAGGACACAGCTATGGGCAGGCTGGGGAGATACGGAGTAGCTACCACAGGGAATTCCCCTAGGGACACAGGACTTGCACGATTTGTAGTAATGGGATTATGATGCAGTTGCACATAAGGGCAGACACGGAGGGAGAAAGCTAAATTGGCCATGCAGAGAAGGTCCAATCTGAGTGGACCATAGGCTAATGTGGAGAGTGGTGGAAGACACAGGAACAGTGCACTTTTACTGCTACATGGAGTGCTGACTTTTGAAACAGTCCTCCAGCTCACAGGGAAATACTGAAAAATATATGCCTTTTTATCCTTTCCAAGTAGATCAGGTAGAGGAGAGGAAGCAGCTATACCACCATTCTTTACTTTTCTGTGTGAGCGTTTTGCCTGCATGTAAGTAAGTGCATCACATGGAGGCCAGAGGAGGGTGCTGGATCACCTGGAGCTGTAGTTGTGAGCTACCATGTGGGTCTTGGGAACCAAGCCTGGCCCTCTGTAAGAGCAAGTGCTCTTGATCACTGAGCCATCCCTCCAGATTTAATATACCACCACTTATATACCACTAAGAAATATTCACTTCTTAGACTAGGAAGTGCTGAGCTAATGACATATTTGAAAAAAGCATGGTCTCAATAACCACACAGAACAGTGGCATCAGACAACCTACTTGTGATGAAGGTGTGCTGGCTTTGCTTTTGGCATATCACTGCAGATTTTCTACCTAAAGTGACCCACAATACACTAAATAAATGGTTCTTTTCCCTCTGCTGATTAGAGTTGATTCTATTTCATTCATGTTGTTCACCCTTATTTATGTTCCTGAATCATGTCCGCTCACCAATATTAATTTCTTAACCTTATTCTCATCATCTGCCCAGCAAGGTATATATTTATGTTCTAATCTCCGTCCTGTCCTTACTCCCATGTTTCTATTCTAATCTCCGCCCCGCCTTACTTGCATGTTTCTGTTCTAATCTCCGCCCTGTCCTTACTCCCGTGTTTATGTTCTAATCTCTGCCTCTTCCTTACTCCTGTGTTTCTGTTCTAATCTCCTCCCTGTCCTTACTCCCGTGTTTCTGTTCTAATCTCTGCCCTGTCCTTACTCCCGTGTTTCTGTTCTAATCTCTGCCTCTTCCTTACTCCTGTGTTTCTGTTCTAATCTCTGCCTCTTCCTTACTCCTGTGTTTATGTTCTAATCTCTGCCTCTTCCTTACTCCCGTGTTTCTGTTCTAATCTCTGCCCTGTCCTTACTCCCGTGTTTCTGTTCTAATCTCTGCCCTGTCCTCACTCCTGTGTTTATGTTCTAATCTCTGCCCTGGATATTACTCAGAATTTTCAGTATGTGAACATGTGTGCATGTGTGTCTGTGCACTTACATGTAAAAGTCAGAGGAAACTTTTTCTCCTCCCACTCTGGGGTCCTGAATGAAGCTCAAGCTTGTCAGACATGGTGACAAGCGCCCTTACCCAATAAGCCATTTCACTGGCCCTTACTAAGTTACCTGAGTACACTTAACTCTTGTATATTTTATATCAACATGTTATATTCTTTCTCTTTCTGTAAGAATACTTTCTTTAGTACAGTGTTTTTAAATCGTCACTGTGCAGTCAAATAGCTGACATATTTTATGCCTAAGAATATTATTGTATTTTTATATTTGAGTGACAGTTTGGCTAGATATAAAATTCTAGACCTAAAATGCTTTCCTTTTACCCCTGAAAGTTTAAAAATACCATTGCATCTTCTGGCATCCACACTACTGATGAACAATCTGAAAGCAATCTAACTTTGCTCCTTTTATGGTCATCACTTCTCCCTCTAAAATCTTTAAAGATGTCTCACCTTGTTTTCTGAGCATCTACACAATCTGCTTTAGCAAGCCCAGGAGCACATTTTCTTCTGGCTTCTGTTTGCCATCCTGGGCCTTCTCTTTTTACTGTTATCATTCCTTCAAATACTCCCTGTATGGCCTCAGAACACTATTATCTAGATGCTGCCCACTTTATTCTCACCCTTCCATCTCTGTTTTCATTCTGTCTCTATGTCCTGCTCCTTCCAGGACAGTACTGGATCTCTTCTAGATCCCAATATTAATTTCTAGAGGGTGGCATTTTAAGAGACTTCATGGGACATAAGTGGACAAGTTATTAATGAGTCTGCCCTCAAAGAGCAGTTTACGAGTAAATGTAAGATTAAATGCACCAATGTATCATCAGGTAAATATCTCAAAAGCAGAACAAGCAGCAGGGGTTTAATGTTCCATTCTGAAGTGAGGCTACAGATTTTAGAATTTTAGCTGGTTGCAGGGCCTCATGCTTAGAATCCCACCATCAAGAGTCTGAAGTCAGAGGACTACTGCTGCTGTGAGCTCCAGGCTAGCTTGGGCTACTGAGGAAAATGTCTTAAAACAACAACAACAAAGAATTCTCTGCACTATTTTGTTCAGTTACATTCATGAGAAGCTTGGGCCCCTTTTCATGGTCTTTAAATTATGATTCATTTTGAAACATTTAAGAAGACAAAAGACAAAGCTTTTACAGAATCCCAGTGCCACATAAGATGAAGCTGTGGTACAGGAGAGCTCTGACTCACACTCGGGCCAGCAGAAGACTTTTTCCTGTCTGGACCCACCAGGGGGCTGGCTGTCACTTCGCTCTTGGATCCCACCATGGTGCTGCCAAGTCTTCGGGCTGTGTCTTTGTCCCAGTCCTCCTTCTGTTCACTTTCCACACTGTTGGCCTGAGGCCTTTTGGTGTATGACACAGCGGGGGGAATGGAGGGACCAGCTGCAATGTGTAGGAATAGCAAAGTTAGCTGTGAAGCCACGGATAGACTTCCCACAAAAAAAGTCTCTGCGTTTGTTGCTTTACACTCTCAACTAAGATGAGATTGTTTACACAAATCAGTTTGGGTCTCCACAATAGAGATCCTACTGATTGTCTCACGGTGAAAGTCTGTGAGAAGGGCTAAGAACGGAAGGAAAGGGAAGTGTGTATTGGGTAAGACACACCACACACACACACACACACACACACACACACACACACAGCTAGCCTGTCTCTCATTCTTAGATTTGCTCTCCCACCATGGTCACTGAAGCGGCGCTGCTTCTGGTTGGCTGAGATGCTTCGCTGGACCTTCAGGTGAGCCGGGGACTGAAGAGTGCTGTTGTTCAGGTCACTGCTCGGCCGGGATCGCTGACACAGGTTTCCACTGGACAGTGACTCACCACCTTCAAACTGAGAAGAACGATCACCCAGATTTTAAAACAGCAAAGTGTTTGCATACATAGAATGATTTGAAGCTCTGTAAGGAGCAATTGAAACTAAAAAACAGACTTTAAACTGGCAAGAAGGAAGGGAGGAAGCTGGGTATTAGAACACTCACACTGATGTAATCTGCTACTGTGCTCGACTCCTCAGCTTAGCTAAAACAAGTAAGAGCCACAAAGCACTGCATGGTAACTGCACAGCAGACAGTTTTTAGGTGTTTACATGTTACTTTGTTTAATCATTGCTACAAACGTGATATTAACCTGCACGCTCCAGATTGGAAAAAAACCAAGGTTGAGGACATCACTGGGTTTCAAACAGGAGACAATCTAAAATCTATTTTTTTTTTGTTTGTTTTTTGTGTTTTGAGACAGGGTTTCTCTGTAGCTGACCATGATAAGCTGGGGCTGACACACAGCCTCTCTCTGTAATTTGAAAGCTGTACGATGCTGGTAAGGTTCGGAGCCAACCCTGGGACTGCACTGGGAAGTCAGGCTGTTGGTGTCAAGCAGTAAGAATGCTGCTGGCTACAGCAGCAGGGCCATGGAGAGGTGATCCACCAACACTATTCTAAGTGTGTCAATGATTACCGTACTAACAAGGATTACTGTACTAAACCTGTTCAACGGCCCTAAGAGCTAAATACTTTTGTCCATATTTCACAGAAAATGAAGGACGTAGTTGGTGGCTCTGATGGGGACAGTGAGCCTGATTTGCCATTCATGGTAGCTTCCAATACAATTTATTTCCAATACAATTCATATTTGATTTTAATAGATGCCTGGAATTTGTGTTTGAATTAAAAAGAAAATTAAAGTCCCCAGAGGTCATTTGAAATCTAAGTAGGAACAGTCGGAAGAGGCTAGAAACAACTATTTGGGCCATTCCCACTTGCTCTCTCTTTTTTTTTTAATTTATTTATTTATTAAAGATTTCACTAGCTCTCTTGATACTGCGCATGGCCCCTGGTTCCGGTGCCCCTTGAAGACCCCTCTCCATGTAGCAGCTGTTCTTCCTGCTCAGTCGGCTCGCCAAGGGCTCAGACAAGGTAATGCCTGTGATGGTTACAACAGTTCCTAGCACGTGCATGCTGTATAAGGGTAACAACTCCCACACTGTAATCAAATCCTTGCTCCAAATCCAGATCTTTATACCCCATCTCTCCTGTAAGTGCCATCCAACAAGACTGTCCTCCCACCACCCTGCACTGAGCTAGATTCTCAGTCCACCCGCCCTTCTGATAAAGCCACGTGCCTACTGACACGCCACCTTACACAAGCCACGCGCCCTCCTGACACGCCACCTTACACAAGCCACGCGCCCTCCTGACACGCCACCTTACACAAGCCACGCGCCCTCCTGACACGCCACCTTAGACAGCAGGCACCTGTGAGAAATCAGGGCTCATTACGTCTTCCCACTGGCATGTCACATGGACCACCATGGTGGGTTTCACCCTAGCTCGTTACAGGTGCCAGCTCTCATCCACTCGCAGAGTGTGTGCAGCACGCCCCATGGCCAACAATAATGCTGCTGAGATCTACATCGAGGGCTCCTGGACAGAAGGACTTCCGGGCTTTACCCTCATGGTGTCAGCATAGCTTCTGACAGAGACAGCTTCAATAAACTTCAGTTGGAATGTATGATTTTGTTCATAGCTGGTATTTAATTATGATTAATTATAGCCTTTTCTTTTTCTTTCAGAATGCCTCCCACAGATGTCTAGATTTCAACTTTCAATGATCTGGCCTCGGTTCCTATTTCAGTTCATCCTTCTATAGCTGCTTTTCCAAAGCATCATTTACTTGCGTGGCCACCACTTGCATACAGTCATTTTCTGCACTGTCTGCTTAACATAGACCTCTGCTGCCTATGAGAAGAGCCCCTTGACACAAGGCCAGCGCCAGGGGGCACCTTCTTCTGGGGAATCAGGTATCTACGCCGCTGCAGACACACATGCTTCTCTTTGCTTAGGACCCTGTCATACTGTACACTGCCTTTGGCCACACAGTGTGCACTACACAATTCACTCTCGGGACACCATGCTCAAAGTGAGGACTTTGGGAAGAGCTGCTAGGGCCAAGCAGGGCAGTGGGCCTGCTCATGCCTAATGACATCAGTATACAATTCAGCACCTTGATTTGTGATCTCTAATAAGACTGCTAGGATCTTCTTGTGATTTTTGGTTCCACAAAGAGACAAATATATTTACTAACATATCTTTATCCATTTAATTCAAGAATTAATCTATATTAATTTAAAAAGACAAAAAACTTACTTCGGGTGGTTTTCTACCTAGAAGAATATAAGTAGCCATGACTTCATCGTATTTCTGACTTACTAAGGCATCATTGATTTCATCTCGTGCAAAACCCATGGTGACCATAATGTCTAGAAAAAAAGAAAAGAGAAAAGGTTCTGAAAATGTATCTATTTAATAAACAATCAGCAAAAATATAGGTCTGCCAATAATGTTAGGAAAAACTAGTTCTTAAAATATTCAAAGTGAGCTTTAACTATATATTCAGATACTATACATTTATAATTTTAACATTTATTTAATTGCTTTGCCTACATGTATCTGTGTGCACTACAGGCCTGCCTGGGGTCTGTAGACATCAGAAGAGGGCGTCAGCTCTCCTGGGACTGGAGCTACAGATGGCTGTGAGCCACAACCTGGGAGCAGGGAATTGAGCTTGGGTCTTCTACAAGGGCTACAAGTGTTCTTAACTGGTGAGCCATCTCTCCAGCCCCATTTCTAATTTTTTGTGTGCAGAATTATTTATGTTATGGATTTAATATATTCAGCCAGTTTTCATTTCCTGGGGGCATTTCTGAGGTGACTTCCTTTGTCCAGGCAAAGTCTGTACTGTCTGGGCCTCCCACGTGCCCACTCTTCGTTCTCTCTGCTCACTCTCTCAGCACCTTCTCGGCTACTCCTGAGGAGACAACTCTCTCGATCCAAGCCCTCTGCTTCCCTTTTCATCGGCAGTACATAGTTCTGGTATTAAGGCTTTCACAATGTTCTCATTAAGTCATGGCGTCAGGGAAGGTCTGCTACGCAGAAAGGGAGAAGCAACGTGCCCACAGCTTAGATTTCTGTGTCCTGGACTTTGCTATACATTTTAGTCTGCTCAGTGCTAATAGTTCTAGTGGGTATTCTTCCAGTGAGGGGTGCAGGAAGAAGTAAGTATGCTTGTCTAGTTTATTTTATTTTTTGCTATAGTTTCCAATAATTGAACAGGACCATAGATATAAATGAAAACAAACTAAGGAACTTGAATACTTTAGTGTTGGCCATTAAGGTGATAATGAAAGTATTTTAAAATAAAAGCCCCACATGAACACTACTGTGCTAGGTCATTGGACCAGTTCTTATAGTCTATGGCAGCGACCCTCACAGTATTTAAACACTTACCTATTCTTTTTGCATCATTGAGATCAAGCTCAGGCTCAGAATATGGTTTTAGTTCTTCTTCTTCATGACCAACATTCATCCATCGGTCTTTCATTATTTGCTAGGAAATAAACTCTAAGTCATGTCTGGTGAATTACAACATTCAACCCACTCCTCAAATGTGAAATTTATTGGTTCACTCAACAAGAGTCATGTGACAATTTCAAATAAAGTTACTCTATCTACTTTAATTAATGGTCCAACAGAAGGTGTGGCTCTCTTGGACACCCAGAATGTTATCACAACTAGATGAACCAGTACTCATAAAAAGTAATGCAAAACAACCCTCCTTCCTTTAAAAGGAATATTTTCAAATTAAAATGAATATTTTTAAATTGGAAAGTTTTAACATGAGAATCTGACTTTAACGTTTGCTTCATATATATATATATGTATATATATATATATATATATATATATATATATATATATGATTTATTCATTTTTGGCCTTTTATCAAACTCGTGCATTTATTTTAAAATTCCACTCATAAGAAAGAGGATATCTTGGGGGATGGAAATCTAGGCTAGTCAGTCCAGTTGAGTCAAAGAATTTGGGAAAGGATGATGGTAATCACTAAAGCCCAGAATCAGAAAGTAGGTAACAATCAAGGTGAAAACAGGTACTGACGTGAATTATCAGAACCAAATACCCTGTGGTGTAAATGTCAGCCCTGGGCTGTTAAAGACAACCTAGTGGGGTCTAACCAAGGAGTGGGAGGGGACAGCTACAGCTGGGTGAGAGAGAACATCCAGCATATGTAAAGCAACAAACTACAGCTCCAAACTTCTACTACTGGCTAAAAGCTATGCTTACACACAGAGGAGTGCTTTGAAAATAACTGTTTTACAAGTTTACAGACACCTCCCCCGCAACACACACACAATGCTAAAGCTTACTAACTGTAACTGGTACAAAGGGCTGGAAAGATGACTCAGAGGTTAAGAGCCCTAGCTGTTCTTCCAGAGGAACTAGTTTGATTCCCAGTACCTACAGATGGCTTTTAACCACCTGCAACTCCAGTTCCAGGGGATCCAATTCTTGTCTCTGTGGCCTCATGTGCAGACATGATGCACAGACATCTATGCAGGCAAAACATTCACACACATAAAAATAAATAAAATTAAAAAAAAAAACATAAAAACTACAAATGAAGTTGTGGCCATATTTGCCACTATTGGGCTCCCGTGAGGACAGATGGGCACACACGGCAGGGCTCAGCCAGTGTCATGTCCCCTCCAACCCCGTTGTCCATAGCCATGGCCTCTGTTACTCCATAGCCATGGACCTCAACAAGGGCCACAAAGTGACAAGACTGGGAGGAGATGAGCAACTTACTGGTATAGTCATGAGGAAGGTCATGGCCAAGCACTGATGTTCCCCTACCTTCTCCCCCAAGAAATGTTTGTGCTGAATATAATAATAATAATAATAATAATAATAATAATAATAATAAATAATGAAGATCATGTAAGACAATTCTTGAGTTTACTACTACTTCAATACTTCAAGGGGGTTTCTTGAGGTTTGCTGTAAGAAATCCTTCCTCTAAAGAGAATGTATAAGACACACTGTGCATCAGTGGCACAGGTGTCATGGGAGTAACCAACCACCTTTTGACTGGATTTAAGCTCATTCCTTGACATGCTACCCAAACCTGACACTTCTAAAGTGGCCAAGAACTTGAGACTGGATAAGTCATGGGCCTAGGTAAAAACTTACTACTTTTATTCTGCCAAAGAAATATAGCAATAGCCAGGTGCTGGTGGTGCACACCTTTAATCCCAGCACTCAGGAGGCAGAGGTAGGTGGATCTCTGTGAGTTCAAGGCCAGCCTGGTCTACAGAGAGAGTTCTGGGACAGGTTCTAAAGCTTGCACTATGGCCCTGTGTGTGCCAGGCACAGGCTCTCCCATTGAGCTGTAGGGGCTCAGCTGCTGAGTCTGGCTTTGATCCTCAACTCTTCCACAGAAGCTGGGCTTATAAACCTATCATGAGGTCTGCACAACTTGCAGCCTCGTAATGTTAAGGATCAAAGAGTAAACCATTTGGATAACTATTCTGGCCAAATCTGAAAACAGTAAATAGTCATCTTTGAGGGAAGCACATTCATTTTTATTAGCAGCCCACAGAAGGTTGTAAGCACTGTCTCCCCAGGCGACTGTCTGCATTCTCTCTAATCTGCCTTTCTGTGAACTGCTGTCTCAGCTCTGGGAATCTGTTACTCGCAGGCAAGTGAAGGGAGTTTTGGATAGGAGTGGATCCCACAGACACCTCCAGCCTCCCCTAGCACTAGCACTCAGTTACACACCCACATACATATATACAATTTAAGTAAATCTTAAAAGAAGAAAGTGGACCCCAGAGCTAGTTCTAGACCCTCAGAACTGACAAGTCAGTGGTTTTCCATTCTGAGCCAACACACACTTTCTATGAATGGGTGGAAGTAAGCTGAGAAAAACAGTAAGACAGAAATGGGCTTTCACTAGAGACATCAGTATTAACATGTCATTTCACCCCCAAAGGAAAAGTCACAAAAAATTTGAGCTAAGAACTAATCACACCTGAACGAACAATGCAGTAAAAAATACCAATTGATCTGCTTCTTCAAAGCACTTAGTTTCCCAAGTCTTCAATTTCCACCGAAACATACTATGTCTTTTAGAAAAAGTATGTGTGGAAAAGAATGAGGATGCCCAAGTTGAGCTGAGCACTGTGAGCAGGGCTGGCTTCCCAGGGCTGCACCTCCACTGCACCACATGGTGTGTGCAGAAAGCCCCCGGTGAAACAGAACTGAGCAGGACCTTCACTGCTCTCCCTGTCCTTCCCACGCAGGAAGGAAGACTTTAAAAGTTCAAGTGAGGAATGGGTACTGAGTCTTTCAAACTCTAGGCCAAAATATTCCTAAAGACAGACGTGAAGGGGCCAGAGGGGTGGCTGGGAGAGTAAAAGCATTTTTCCCAGGTTGAGTTCCCAGGCCTACATGGCAGCTCACAATCACCTGTGACTCTAGTTCCAGGGGATTTACCCCCATCTTCTGGCATCTCAGGGCACTGCATGTATGTAATTCACATACATGAAAGCAAACACTTTCAACACATAGTCTTTAAAAACCAAAGAAGACCCAGAAGGGAAAAATGATCATCAGTTATCCCTAAGAAGCCTAAGAAGGGAAAGGGGCTTGTCATCTTGCTTACTAGGACCTCTGCTGGTTCTGTAACAGTTAGGACATGAAGATAGTGTGTATGGAATGCGTGTGGGCAGCAGCAGTGTCTAAAGGAAAAGCACCTGCTCCAATATACTCTGCTCATGTCTGTAAATTCTCAGTACTGACATGAAGTTCCTATTGCAGATTTTGGCTTCACGTAATTCCAGATGAAGAGTTAACTGGTTTAGAATTTCCACAATCATTTTCAACCTTCAAAGATCTGATCAGTCTTAACATAAAGGTTTTAGTTTTGGACCACGTAGTTTCTGACACAGGCTAGGTTTATCCCCTTCAAAAGTCAACTTTGGTGGTGGCGCTCGCCATTAATCCCAGCATTCAGGAGGCAGAGGCGGGTGGATCTCTGAATCCGAGGCCTGGTCTATAAGGTGAGTTCACAGCCAGGAGTATACAGAGGAACCCTGGCTGCGGGGCTGAGGGCGTCAACTTTGCCTCCACTGTGTCCGTTTTAATAACTCACCAATGAACGAAGAAGAAATAAGCCTTTGGAGAGACCTACTGTGGGTTTTCAATAAAGAACCATTACTTCCTGATGCTGAAAAGGCAAATTAGAAGCTGGGCAAACACTGGGAACTGCATCTGCAGCGTCTATGCTGTGTACTGACTGTGTACCTGGAACACACAGCACACTCACCTCCAAGCTGCCCCTCTTTATGGGATTCAGCACTAACAGTTTCTTCAGGAGATTCTCACAGTCTGTGGACATGTAGAAGGGAATGCGGTATTTCCCCCTGAGGACTCGCTCACGAAGTTCCTTGGACAAAGAAGGAAAGCGTTTGTAAGTAGTAGTTGGCATTACAGCTCCTGGGGAGAAGGGCATCAGCACCAAACAGCAGGTACCTTTAGGTTCTGGCCATCAAAGGGCAGGGAGCCACTGACAAGCGTGTAGAGAATGACGCCCAGACTCCACACATCCACTTCTGGCCCATCATACTTCTTGCCTTGGAAAAGCTCGGGGGCAGCGTAAGGCGGGCTTCCACAGAAAGTGTCCAATTTGTTCCCCACTGTGAATTCATTGCTAAAACCAAAGTCAGCAATTTTAATATTCATATCAGCATCAAGGAGAAGGTTTTCAGCCTAAGAGGAAAATAATAAAAAGGACAATGTAAAAAGTGCACACAAAATAAAGATGTCCGCTGCACTTCTCTCAGATGCTAAGTCTGCTAGTGTCTGCCTCTCATTTAAGACTAACATCCACTTCTGCAGTGCAGTGCGCAGCTGTCTAAGCGACATCTGCGCAAGACTGGATTCTAACACTTGAAAAAGAAAGCACATAGGACTATTTCAGAAAGGTTATTTTGAACACCACCCCCACAGTTTATTTTAAAGGTTTTTAACTTCATGGTAAGAGGCATCTCGGAACTGTACCGTAACAGGACATACCTATTCTAAAGAATACACATTGAAATTCCACTTTGCCTCAGACTTAAGCCAAGATTAGCCAGAGGAGAACCATCTGAACAAGCAGATGATGGCAGGCTCCAGAGTATGTCGGGTCTGTGGCTCCTTTACTCCGTCCTCTGTCCTCTCCTACAGAGCACTTCCTCAACAAAGCAGTGCTTAGTGAAAGGAAACAAGTGGACAATTGGGCTTCCACGGTCTTTATTTTCAGCAGCGCTTGCTGTTCTAAATGCAGACTCCTGTTGAGAGTCACGTTCTGGAGGAAGCAAGGACTCTGCTCCCATGTTCAAGAGACTTTTCCTAAAATTCTAAAACAACCACCCAATGGAAACTTCTATAAATGCAAACAATTTAATGAAAACTTGCTTTTTGGTGCATGTTTCATGTAAATTCCATTTTTAATTGATGGATAAATAGACTAATAAAGTTACGGGCTGGTTTGTAGGTTGCTTGATCAAAGTCCAAAAAGGAGTAAAATTTGACCAAGATGAAACCCAGAGGACTGGTGCCTCCCTGGGGTGCCTGGCACACGTCTCTCCCTTCTCCAGGCCTCCTACCCGGCTTGTGGTATTCTAGCTTATCTCAATGCTGTGAAAAGTGTAACTACAACAGTGGTGGCTAGTATTAATTGTCAACTTCATAGTGTAGAGTCACACCTGTGGGGATACTGGCCAGGGCCATGTATAAGCCTATAATCTCATCATGGGGAAACTGAGGCAGGTCAGCCTGGGCTAGCTACGTGGTGGGACAGTGTTTCAAAATAATAAAACCCAAACCCCTCATTCCCTACAAGAAAACAAGACAAAAACCAACCAACTTGTTAATAAATAAAAGTGGACACAGATATTATGAAAATGAATGAATCTGGAAAAGTTACACTAAATCAACATTTGTGGACTGAACAGCAGCAGCAGCAGCAACAACAACAACAACAACAACATGCCTTTCTGCTATAAGGGTTTAAGTTTCCTTGGCCATCTGTACTAAGGTAGACTTTCCAGAACACTTTCTCCACAATAGTCTAGATGGCAATCTAAGTAACCTGCTGACTCCAGAGACACCAGCACACAGTGCTGAGGATACAGTCCTGAAACATATGGGGACCCTTTCTCCACTGGACTGGACTGGACAACTGGTTGCTGAACATGATTTTTATTTCAATATAAAAATAAAGTTTAAACTATGAATCAAAAAAATACAGCATAACTACACACCCTTTTTCTTTGTAGAAATGTTTTCCCTTAAAACTCTGGAGAAAAGAACTGATATGGAAACATTTGGAGCAGTAAACAGATCAGAAGAATAGAACCAATAACCACTATGTAAGGCAATGGATTTAAAGAGAATCCAGGTTTGATGCCAGGAATGGGAAATGTTAAAAAAGGAAAGTAGAAATAAGATGTGGGAGAATGAAGAAGAGATGGGAGGTAGAGGATGATGAGGAAGAAGAGAAGAGGAGGGGGAGGAGGAAGATGGGGAAAAGGAAGAGGAAGAAAAGGAAGAGGAGGGGAAGAAATGCAGAAACACTACTTGAGCGCAAGCCTTTTAAGGTTGTCTGACCATACCATTTCTACCACACGCTTTATCCCAAACTATACTAGTTCATCTGCATCTCAAACATTTACTTTCTATTGCTGTGATGAACACCACAACAAGAACAACTGTGAGAGGAAAGGGTTTATTTAGCTTCCACGTCCCCAGTCAAGTCCACTAAAAGAAGTCAGCATAGGAACTCACATCAGGAACCTGGAGACAGGATCTATAGGAGAGAGCAGGGAGGGTGCTGCTCACTTTGTCTGCTTTTTTATAGAACCCAGGACCACCTGGCCAGGAGTGGTACTGCCCACAATGGGCTTGGGCCTTCCACATCAATCATTCATCAAGAAAGTGCCCCAGAGGTTTACGTACAAGCCACCCTGATGAAGATATTGTCTCAATTGAGGGTCCCTCTTCCCAAAAGACTATAGTTTGCGTTATGTTGACAGAAAGCTAACCTACACATAAATACATTAGAAACCTCATTTCGAACTTTGGTGCTGAGACAGAACCCCAGTTCTTCCATGTGGTGAACATATGTATTTGTGCCTTGAACTTTGACATTACTTCTGTCTAGATGGGACCCTGAACATTTTCTGATATGGGATTCCCCTCTGTATGTTGTGAATATCATTGGTTAATAAAGAAACCGTCTTAGGCCTGTAATAGGGTAGAGTAAAGCTAGGTGTGTTAAACTAAACTGAATGCTGGGAGAAAGGAGGCAGAGTCAAGGAGAAGTCATGGAGCCACCATGGGAGACAGACAGGCTGGAACCTTGCCCGTAGGCCACGAGCCTCGTGGTAAAATATAAAATACTGGAGATGGGTTAACTCTAGATGTAAGAGCTAGCTAGCAATACGCTTAAGTAAACTGGCCAAGTGGTGATTTAATTAATACAGTTTCTGTATGGTTATTTCAGGAGTCTGGGAGGCCAGGAAACAAACAAGCAGAGGGCAGCCAGGAACACACTAGCAGCCTCTTACAAGGATTTTCAGGTGAGGACAGATGTCAGGAGCTCCTAGTCTCAGATCAGCATAGGACTACCTGTCCAATGGGCTTCCGTGGGGGCAAGGCATCTGTGGAAACGGGCTCTCACGGGACAGCTTAGGAATATGCACAGTTTGTGCAGCTTGCAGGCTCCTTTTTCTCTCATTATCTTGGTGATCCTTTGAGCGGTTGCAGTTTTACTTTATCAGATACATATGCAACAGCTGTAATTTTCCCTGGAAATTCTGGTCTTTCTCGAATATTTCCTCTAAGATTCAATAGGGGGTTAATGTCTCTGAAATCTCTTATCTGGACTTAATAACTCCAACTCCTAATCCTGGGAACTTTTTTGACTCAATAGAGACATTTAGGTACATATGAGAAAACAACACTTGGAGCATTAACCATGTCTCACAGTTCTGGAAAGGAGAGTAAGGCATGTAGACACAGAACAGGAAAAAGCCTCAGAAATACACAAACTGTCAACTGTTGAGATAAAGTTCCTTGGATAATAATCATATAGAATCAATGATAAGACCTAGTATATTCTGATGGGAATAACGCAATGTAAAATATGGGATGGGTAGACCATCTTTACCATACAAAGGAGCTCATATTGGTAGGAGACGTATGGTATAAAGGAATAGGAAAGAATGCTTTGTCAAAGTCGGCCTCTTACAGAGAGATGGAGACACGGAACCCTCTTGTAGGAAAGGAAACTGTATAAAAATATATCTTGCAGACATGAAAGAATTGTCTGGGGTTGAATACTGTTGTCCTTAAAGCATTGTGCCCATGTCTATTACTTTTAACTTTGTAACTTCAGGTAGCTGCCAGCTGACATCAGTGCTGTAAGAGCAGGATTACCTGGCTCGATATTTAGTTAAGCCTGCACAAAGGCTGAACTCTATGTCTGGAATAAGTCTATGCAGAGGGTGGGAAGGTGTATTGGGGAAGCATAAAGGGGAACAATGGGGGCCTTCGTAATGATCCCGATTAGAATCATTTAAGAAATGTGATGTATTTCTTAAAGTCAAAAATAAAAGCCAATAATAAAGCTGTTCATGTAAGCTTGGTATGAAAAACTCTGTTTAAGTATAAATAAAGATGGCCCGCGCTATTCAGGGCCACTTGAGTGCAATCTACTTGGTGGTCAAAAGTTTTCCTTGCGCTGACATCCCTTCCCTGCCTCAGTACTCGACCGGAGCTAAGGCTGGACCCTGGCAGATAGAATTCTGTATTTATCTATTTAAAATATGTTAGTTAATAATCAATCAAGTCCTCTAACTTTGACATTAGACAAAGTCATGCCCATGTTTTCATGTGCTTAGTGAACACAGTGTCTTTTATAAGCTATGGTGTCACATCTATAAAGCCACCTCATCCTGTGTTTGAAATGCTGGGTAACTGAAAGAGGTGGCCCTAACTTACATGGCAAATTTTAAGTGTGTGTGGCGATATGGATGGAGTCCAGAGGAAGACCCCAGTGTCCTGCAGTCTCACCTCTGCTTTACTCCCTAAAGACAGAACTACTTACTACATCTGACACTGGCGGTTTCACCTAGGCTGGCCAGTGAGCTCCCAGGCCCTGCCAGGCTCTGCCTCCAAATGCTGGAGTTATAGGCATGCACAGCCCTACCAGGTTTTTATTAAGTGCTGGGGATTTGAAAACAGGTCCTCATGTTTGCAAAGTAAGTGGTCTTATTTATAGAGCCATCTCCCCAGTCCCCAGCCCTCTTATTACTACATACTTTCATAATTAAGATTTTAATTTTAAAAGCAGCAGCTTACCTTAAGATCACGATGAACAATGCATTTTTGATGACAGTACTGTACAGCAGATACAATCTGAAATAAATATTTGGATAAAAAGTCAAAATTATTTTATGGTTAAATATCTGATTTTCAAAATTATTACTTCAATTTGATAAAATACTAACTTTGATTTAAAAATAATAGCAATTTCATGATTAGTTTAGAAAACTATGCTTATTAAAGAGATGAATGTTTTAATGTGGAAAGTAATATTCTCTTGTGGAAACATACTCTAATTTCTTTTGGTCAACGTCCATGGAAATTCTCTATACTCATCAAATTTTTCTGTTTACATGTGCCAAAGTATGTAATTTGTAATTTAGAAGAAGGGTTCACTTCAGTGATGAAAGAAGGCTTTGGCCCATGTAAACTAGCATTCAAGATGCTGGGTGGAGCTAACGCAAAGTGTATTTGGGAAATATATCACGTTTGTTCAAGGCATATTTCCTTAATTTATCAAGAACTAATTAGTGAAGTATTTACAATATCTCATATTTTCTGCTCAAATGTAAAGAAATAGGAAAAAACTAACCCTCAAAAGAAAAAAAAAAGATACAAGTTAATCTTACATTTGTCCTTAATTCAGCTGGACAAATTGCTGTGCACTGCTTATACAGTTTGCAGCCAGAGCCAGTGTATAGGACTCTGGGATAAGGGCCAGAGAGGGAAATGTCTGACAGTGTAAAGGCCTTGACTACAAAAAAGAAACAGATTATAAGCTTTTCTGTGACAAGTCTTTAAAAGAGAGAACTCACAGCTGGCAAAGAGCTAACTTGTATGTGTAATTCTATCTGGAACCTAAAAGGCTGGACATTTTGATGCAGAGCGGTGGGGTCGGTTAAAGGCGCTTCCAGTATGGATGTGAGTTAGCTGTTCACAAATGCAGACAGAAAAGAGACTCCCGAAAGTCTAATGGAGCAGGGAGTATGGCTGTGTTAACAGAAATGAGGGAAAAGGAATTCCACACAGAGGGAAAGTGGCATTTCAGTGCTAGGAAATCATCCAAATGTATGTTAAAATGGTTCAGAGACAAGACATGAATTTGAAAAAAACCAAAACCACCAACACACATGAGTAAATAATTCAATTAAATTCATTTGATTCAAGTCAGTTTATTGAGTACCTGCTATGTGCCTTTTCCTAGGGGGAGTACAAACATGAACATTACATGAGCACCACCCTTACGGGGCTGAAAGCGAGTAATATAATTCAAGGGAGACTCAGAAGCAGGGGTACAAAGAAGTGAGGGGTTATGAAAATGAGTGATGTTCACAGAAATGCTTCTCGGAGGACATGCCTTTGGTGGAGGGTGTCCTTGAAGGACAGGAACAGTTGAGATTTTTGGTAAGAGAGAGTGGGGTAAAGGGGTGAGATAGGTTAATGGTGAGGGAATATGATATATTCATAATGCTGATGGAATCAAGCTTTGAGAGACAGATTGGTGAAAGTCCCTGGATTCCATACTGAGCAAATACTGCAGTCACTAAATGTCTGGGGCAGGATGACAATGCCTTGAGCATCTTCAGTATGAGTCCCCACGTACAGCAGAACAACAATAAACATCTGTAAGATTCTGAAGCAGCCCGCTTCAAAGTTCTAAGACTCGATTTTCACTCAGTTAAGCCTGTTGGTCGCAGGATCGATTTGCATGCTGTTTTACTGGATACACTACAGAGGTAACAGTGTTCAGGGTACCAGGCTACTTCTCTATGCTGGTAACACAGGTCACATCCTGTATGACACAGTGAAGGTGTGCTACAGTGATTTGGTTACCAAGTGTGACCAGAGGCCATGGGCTCACACGTGATAGGACAGTCTTTACGCAAGCAGTTCACAGACATTTCTGCAATAAGAACTGTCCTCAGCTCAAAGCTTTAACAGCAGAAGCTAACATAAGAGAATGCTGCATGAAGCACATATTCTCCACAGAAAATGCCCTCTGAGCTGGTGTTCAAGAGGGGCATTTAAGGTGCCACCACACTCCCCTAGCAAGACACCATGTCTGACAAGAAAGTTGTTTGGGCTTCTGACTCACCACGTGAGCCTCCACCCTGAAGCCCATGTTTCATCACGCTGGCCTATAGCAGACTGCCACCTAAGAACATCCCAGGAGCAGGATGCAGAGACTTCTCTATGAGACTTCCATGTGGACCTTGAGAACAGGATTTACAAGCAGGCATGTGCTGACCTTCAGGCTCCACATGTGTTGCTGGGGGTAGCTTTGCAATGACATACATGGGTCAGGAATTCCTATTCTCTCAGTAGTAGGCTTGCTTGATCAATACTATAATTTTGAACATAAGACTTGTTTCCATTGTATGTAGATAGGTGTTCTGCTACATTTATGTCGGCATGACACAGTGTGCAATGCTCACAGAGGCCAGAAAAAGGCATGCGACCTCTGGGACTGGAGATTCTGATCGTTGTGAGCTACCATGTGGGTGCTGGGAATTGAACCAGGTCCTCTGGAAGAGCAGGAAGCACACTTCCCCATCCCCAACACTACGGCGTGTGTGTGTGTGTGTGTGTGTGTGTGTGCATGTGCATGCATACATGTGTTTGCACACCCTCACAGCTTATGGAACGCAGAGGCATTGTGCTGGCAGTGGTGGCTAAAATGGTCTTAAACTGTGTATTGTTTTTAGCATACCAAATAGCAGAATCAAGGGCATGAATCTATATAACCTTGTTATGTACTTCATTTTTTCAATGTTAATATAAAAAGTCATAAATAAAAGTAAATACACATTTTTTGGGGGGGGGCTGGGGCTAAAGATCTAAACCTACACTCTGTCCTGCTCCCATTGACCACAATGGTTGATTGCTCTTTCAACACAAAGTTTTTTCGCCAAGTACAACTTTCTATACTTGCCATGTTTTAGAAGACAAGTTAAACCAGCAGGCTAAAAAGAAAAAGGATAAATGAGGATCATCTTTAAAATATACACAAGGATCTCAAGGGGAACACGCAGTAACAGCTGGAATTTTCTTACTCATCTGCTACTAACAAGGACTGACAAGGAAGGAGATAACCGGAGTGCTTGACCAGATAGCAAGAAATTCCAACCCCAGGACAGGAAAGAATGCAATGGGAAGAGGCTCAGCACAGCCCAGGCTCTTAATGTTGCTTTCCCATTACCAGTTGTTTCCATAGCCACTGTTTATTTTGCTTTTTAAAGGCAAGGAAGCAAAACTTCTTGAGCAGAGCAACAGCTCCTCTCCTGCAGCAGGGAGGAGCTTCACATCAACTGCTCTGGACCACTGCCTTCCCTGTGCACTGCTCCCGAGCACAGCATGTGCACCGAGGTGAGAGGTCAACTTTCAGGAGCCAGTCCTGCCCTGCCCCTCCCTCCATATGGTTCCTGGGCACTGAACTTGGACTGTCCAGCTTGGTGGCAAATGCCTTTGCTCCCTCAGCCACTTCATAGCCTCCCACCCGCTCTTATGAGCAACTAACTGTGTGGATCTACCGGAACAATAGAGACGTAGGGGACAAAGCTACCACGCAATTATTTTGAAAGGTCAGGCCACAAAGTGAAGCAGGTCCACTCGCGGCAAGGCCTCTCTGGTTAAAGAACTGCCCTCCATGGAAAGCTATCCTAGAGGAAGACCTCATGGACACTTTCATTGCTCAACAGACTGAATACAGAATGGTTTGGTTTTGGTTTTTCAAGGCACTTAAAAAAAAAAAACAAAAAACAAAAAACAAAAAAAAAAAAAACAAAAAAAAAAACAGCCCTGGCTGTCTTTGAACTAGCTCTGTAGGCCAGGCTGGCCTCGAACTCACAGAGATCCACCTGCCTCTGCCTCTTGAGTGTTGGGATTAAAGGCAGGCGTCACCACTGCCCAATTTACAAAATGTTTTTAAATGCAGAATCAGTGTAATGATCACAGATGAGGACCTAAATTACCTTACAATAAAAATTCTTACTTCCCTAAGGGCAAGTCTAGCATATAACACACCACTGCAGCCTTACTTCAGTACATTTTATGGATAATTCACAATTCACTACTCATTTATATAGTAATTTATAAAGTATATTTTTTCAGCCTAGTTGTCCAACAACAGATGAATAGTTTATGAAAACCTGGTATATATAAGAATAGAGTACTATTCAGCTTTAAAGAAAAATGTAAAAAAACGACAAAATTTGAAGTGAAATGAATGGACTTAGAATGCATAAAATTAGGTGAGGTCATACAATCTAAGAAAATCCCCCACGTTCTTCCTCATATTTGGGATCTAGCCAGTGTGTGTGTGTGTGTGTGTGTGTGTGTGTGTGTGTGTTTGTGTGTGTGTGTGTGTGTACACACGTACATACACTGGCTATAAACACTCAGCAGCATTTTCATTTTTGGTGGTAGGTAGGCACATAAAATATATCCAACAGGGAAAGTATAAAAATCCAATGTGAAGCACCACAGCTTTTGCTCTGAATGGTCCCTCTAACTGTATAGAAGTTCGCTGAGATGTATAAACTTACGGTTTAGTTAATTTTAGTATGCATTTTTTAAAATGCAAGTGTTTTTGAATAAACTGTGTAAAAATAAAACTAAACATAATGCAGCTGCAAAAATTAAAAGTAAAATTCTAAATGTGTTTTATTCTTTTAAAAACCACCTCTCTCACTCTGTCCTTCCTCCAGGAAGCTACACTGATGCTAAGATGGACCCGTGTGTCCACCACACTTGCATTTTCCTTACATATGAAGCTAAGTAAAACTGACCACACTCCTTAAGCCTGAAATGAATTTTTAAAACCAATATATATTTAGTTATAAAAGAAAAAAATAACTTCTTTACATATATGTAATACACACACAAAGCAAACAGGACTTGATAATAATCTCTGGCCATATCAGAGGATTGGGTATTTACTTCTTTGTCTCAGTCATATGGCCTAAGGTTTTCAGATTCAAACACTGAGTCTAACTTATGAAATGTTACCATTTATGGCCATCTCAAAATAACCATCTGCAACTACTATTTTAAAGCAAAATTCAAGGGAAATGGGTTTCTTTTCTAGGAATTTTCCATTTTTAAAAAGTGTAAGAAAGGAGAATTTTTCTTTTGAAAAATCCATGTACTCTCAAAGCTGTTTGTGATATTGCCCATTGCACACCACTAAAAACATCAACAAAACAAAGTTGAAAACCACTTTCCATACCTGCCTAAATTTTGCACGTGCCTCTTTTTCTTTCATCCTTCCGTGGGCAACTAAGTAATCAAACACTTCACCTGAATCAGAAAGGTAAAGCAGGCAATAAATATACATTGATTTTGGTTAACAGTATACGCAATGCCAAGTTTTGGCCTCAGTTTTCAAGAACCACTTGGTCTACCATTTTCTGTTATGTTTATACAAGTCACAAACTAACACAGGCATAGGAAAAAATTATGTGTGGAACTGAGAACCTGTAGCAATTTATGATCTAGAAAAACTCTTAAAAAAATAACCAAGAAAATGTGTTCTCCACAAGTTACATGAAATACAGACAACTCTTTATTACCCGTTCTAGTGAAGGGAAGCCACAGGGCAGTCCAATGTCACCCTTGGCGCTGGCATTGTGGCCTCAGCTACAAAGTACTCACATGCTTTCTCTTAAGTTCCACTCCAGTCTGGTCCAACTCCATCATTCTTCTCTGTTCTATATGCCGATTAGGCCTATCACATGTCCTCATACACCCTGGCAGCTAACCACAAGCGACACAGAATCCCGTCACCCTTGTGTGCACTCTGCTGTCCCAAATGCACCTTCCTCTCCACGACAGAACACAGAGTGGGCATGCAGCAAATGTGCGCTGAACTCATTAACAAAGTAGACAGTGCTCACATTTTCTATTGAACGTAAGTATCTATATTTCTACATAAGATTTAGATTTTTTTTCTGGTTGACAATAGTTTAGACAATTAACATTAAGTTAAAATCTTGAACTATTCCCTCAGTGTAAGAAGAAACTTTTTCTGTGTCCTTATTGCTGCACAACACAGATAAACGTGTAGAGCAACAACTCACAGGATGGCGTCAAAGCTTACACGGCACGAACACTACACTATACTATAGCCAAATACAGTTTCAGGCTTCAAAATCTGGCCACGAGTATGTATCCTATGGAGCCTGTACTTAGTGGGTACTTAGTGCTAGGGGACATTAGCAGGACTTTGTAACCCATGGCATTCTGCTTCTACCAGAGTCTACCTAGGTTGCTGTGAAGGATACCTGAAACAATGCATACGCTTGGCACAGTGGCATACAGTACTCAATAAAGGACACTTGTATTTAAGTACACAGATATATGACATATATGCAAATTAGCCCCAGGATATAAGTAAAATATTAAAAATCAAATATGTAATGGATGCATGCTGATGAAACTAACACGTCAACAATGCCAAACATGGGTACTTCATGAAGAAAGCAGGAATGGGATGAGAACAGGAGATGAACGGATGCACTAGTTGGCTCATCAGAGTAGGTGCTTCTGGGTATGTGGTAACAGCTGCTAATCCCAGTTAACCCATCAAAACGTTAACTCTAGACACATGAGGTTAGCCTGGGAAAGGTAAACATAAGTGTTCAAATGTCAAACATCTGGTTCTCCTCTAACATGTGCCCGGGAAGCTCACACAGGGATACTACAAGTCTCAGTCTTTCCCTTAGCACAGCATTGCCGATGCTGTGCTCCACCGATTACAATGTAAGCTCGAGGGCTGACTCTATCTTCGTTCACCTGCACATCCTCAGGACCTAGAAAATCACCCTATAAGCATTTATAAGTATTATTTGCATAAACAAAAGGCAGAATAAATTCTGTGAGAGGAGCCCCAACACCAACTTTAACAGGCTACTTTCAATTCAAAAAACCACAGAGAGGCTTTCTAATCCTCACTGTCATTCCTCAGAGTCCCTGACTGATCCCTGCAAGGGGGCAGCATCCAACTCAGATAGTCAGCAGTGTGCATATCACAGCCAATCTCAACTACACGGAGATTTCAGAGGGAAAATTCAACGTTTTATTTCCCCGACTTGCCTTGCCAGTGATAGATTTAAAATGTCAAAAAAAAAAAAAAAAGATTTTAGAAGCACTGCCAAAGAACCATGACTATTGTTATTAGTAGAGGCATTGCTTTGTATGACTCAAAGAAAGGAGGTTTGGGCTGGTTTCCATTCTCTCTGTGTGTGGTGGTTTGAACAGGTATGGCCCCGATGACTCATGTGTTTGAATGCTTGACCCATAGGAAGTGGCATTATTAGGAGGCGTGGCCTTGCTGGAGTGAGTGTGTCACTGGGGGTGGGTTCTGAGGGCTCCTATGCTCAAGCCAAGTCTAGTGTGACAGTCTTCACTTCCTGTTGCCTGCAGATCAAGATGTAGGACTCAGCTCCTTCTCCAGCACCGTGACAACCTGCACGCCATCATGTCCCGCCCAGATGATAATGGACTGAACCTCTGAACTGTAAGGCGCCCCAATTAAACATTTTCCTTTATAGGCGTTGCGGTGGTCATGGTGTCTCTTCATAGCACTAGACACTCTAACTACGACAGTGTCTCTGTCCACCCCCAACACATAAATATGGAACCTATCTCTTCTACACTAGTCCACACTGCCCCTCCGGACTTCGCACCCTTCCCTCAGCACCAATGGAGAGTTGACTGTACTTGCTATCAACCGTTGAGTCAGCTCATACATGCAGAGTTGTGGTGAGGGCCTTTATAAAAGCAGAAAGGCCCCCACTAGCCTTTAGAGGCTGATCATTTCTTCTATCAAAGCATGTCCAATTCCTTTCTCTAAATGTTAGATCATTGCTGTGTAGAAAATCAAACCAACAAAATAAATGAGTTTTACTGAACTAAAAGTAACAATCAGGGCCCCTACCCTGACAGGATGGATTTGTATGGAAATATAACTAAAGGACAGAAAAACAAGTCATTATGGAGCACTTACAAGTTTCACTACAGATCTGCATTTTATGCAAATCCATATGGTTTTCCAGTATGTCAGAAATCTACACTGATGGGCTGGGATGCAGCTCTATGGCTGAGCATCTGCCCAGCATGAGGCCCCATGCTCAGTCTCCAGCATCACCAAAGACAAAGGGGAAAAAAAATCAGGAAATAAACAAAAACCTATATTGAAATATTTTCAGGGCAAAAAAACAAAGCAAAACAAAAACGTTTTGAAGAAAGCAAATTAACTAAAACATTTAATTGGCAAAAACAACTTAAAAGCAATTACACATGTTTGGTATGTAAAATAAAAAGTTTAGAAATCTGAAAAGCCATGTAAAAATGTGTTGCTAGATGCCATAGACAAAACAAGTCCTTATTCCAGTTTACATAAGACCTGCATTGCCATAAACACCCGTGGCCTTCACTAATGGAGAGGCTTTATACTACGGTCAACGTAATGTTTTCCTATCAATTAGTAAACACCTAATAAATCCACAAAATAATTCCAGTCCCTTTATTTTTCAATTGCTTAAGTTCTCTGTGCTTTTAAAGCATGTCCTTTAAGTATTGCTTTTACTTTCTCAATGACGTAACACCGTAAGATGTAATCTAAGAAGTCCTAATGGAGTCGTTATTTTCAATCAAGTGCCTCTCATTTAAGAGAAAGTGAAGGAGATATAAGTGATTTTCTATTATTTAATCAACGCAAAAAAAAAAAAACAGTCCCCTTGTGATCCTGAGACAAAGTATATGCTGTATTCTATATTACACATGGGGTCTGCACCTTCCATCAACTCAACCCTAGTTTACAGAACACATAGATCAACAGTTACTTAAATCCAAACACTCAGGGAATATCCTGGCTGAAGAGTTGTCATATGTGAGCAGCCAGTTAGATAAATATCTGATGTAGAGTAAGCTTTCACTATACATTTTATTAAATACATTCTGCACTTGGGATTTCCTGTGCTACAAATCAAATATGTTATTATAATATTTAAATCAGCAAATTAAAACATTCAAAAGATGACAAAGCAAATTTTAAAAAGTCCCTAAGTAATTTTTAAATGAGCCAAAAGTTATTTATACTGTAGACTCATCAGGTCTTGGAAGTAAACACTGAACTTTCATTAATAGTACTTAATTAATTAAATAATTAATTAATTAGTTAATAAAACTATAGATTACAAACACGATGAAGGCATAAATGTTATCCTGAGCCGCCAAGCACCATGAATTCCATGGACCAAGAGCCCCCTCTCTCTTACCCCCACTCGCGTATTCCATGACTAGGTAGAGTGTCTTCTCTGTTTCAATAACTTCAAACAGTTTCACTGAAAAAAGGAGAAACATAACTGTTGTGGAATACTTGTTTACACTGTCAAGATGTGTCTTTGCCAAGGTGCCTTCTGATTGGTTTAATAAAGAGTTAAATGCCAATAGTTAGGCAGAAAGAGGTTAGGTGGGTCTTGCGGGGAACAGAGAGGACTCTGGGAAGAAGACACAGAGAGGAAACAGGAGGTACAAGATAGAAGAAAGGTAATGCCACATGATAGAATTAATATAAACAGGTTAATTTAAGTTATAAGAGTTAGTTAGGAACAAGCCTAAGCTATAGGTCAAACCTTCATAATTAATAAGAAGTCTTCATGTCATTACTTGGGATCTGGCTGATGGGGCAGAAAAAGACTTACTACATACAACTCTATAGCTGACAGCATAAAATGGTTGTTATTTCTGCACACCTTAGGCAACTCTAAGAAGAATATCAGAATAGTCGCTAAATGGAATAATTCTAACTTTAAAACAAAAAAAGCCACTCAAGAGTTATTATTTCTATGCAAGGAAACTATTTACACCCCACTACAAAGTGGTCTAGAGCAAACTTATGAGTTAAAACCGTTTTTGATAAGAAAAAGCCATAACCTTTTCTAGTTAGAATAAGATAATAAATAGAGAAATCTTATGGGGTGGTGGTGGTGCACGCTTTTAATCCCAGTACTTGGAGGCAGAGGCAGGTGAAGTTCTGTGAATTTCAGGCCAGCCAAGATTACAAAGACCTTGTTTCAAAAACCTAAACAACAATAGAGAAAGAGGGAGGGAGGGAGGGAGGGAGGGCAGAAGAGGGAGAGGGAGAGAGATATCTTAAAATCAGAAGTTTTCACAAGAGCTTAGAAAGAGAGGGTGCAGCATTAGGTTATCATGAAGTGTTAATGTTTGGTATAAAACAAATCTACATTTATGGACAATAAAACAGCTGTGATAAAAGCAGAACTAGACTCACAGTGGAGATTATTCACCACAAACGATCACACTGATAGTTACATACAGAGAAAATCTTTAAAGATGCATGATACAATATTTTTAAAAAAGTAGATTAAAAGTAATTTTTTTACTACTTAGAGTCAACTAATTTTATATAACATATATCTGATTAATAAGTTTATTTGTAAGGGAGGCAAAATCAAAACTTACTGAAACAATTTAATAAAATTGAAATTAATGCCTTATTTTCTTCAAAATACAAAATACTACACTAAACTCAAATATTTATTAGTAAAATATATGTAACTCTATTAATAGCTGATGACATGCAATCTCTGACTTAACAAGGAGATAGGAATCTATGTGCATTAACCGCAATTGTACCGCAGTGCGGTGCAAGCAGGAGATGCGACAGCCACAGAGGACAGCTGCCCAGCACCACAGGACTGTGTTACTGCACCACCACGTGTCACCGTCCCTGAGTTTTCACTCTTCTTCTTTCTTATGGAGATCAACAGTAAAATCGTACACAGACGCCCGTCCGTGAAGGGAAACGTTTTGTCATGCACTAACCGGATGTACAGGTTTCATACCTATGTTAGGATGGTTCAGGATCTTCATTATTCGTACTTCCCGAAACAACTGTTAAGAAAAGACAAGACATACTGCTGTTTAAAGAACAGAAAACCTCAAGCAGAAGTCACCTGGAATTCCATTTTAAAATAATCCCCTGCTTACAAGACTGCCGGCTCCGGCAGAGAACCTAAGCGCAGACCTTCTTCTCAGTTCCACTTCCGTATAATGAGCCATGAGACAGCCCTCTGTACTCATTTCTGGCTTCTCACAGAACTCTGAGGAGACGAACTGGAGTGGTCTGTCTCTGGTATATGAGGTTATACAAAATGAAACATTTTCTTCAACAACTCTGAATGTCCAGAAGCAGAGGAAAAGACTATGGGAGTGACACTAGAGATGCTCCGTGAGGGCTAGTCACCAGAAACAAGCTGCCCTGGGTGGGGGTCTGATTCCTTCAGCTGACCCAACACTTTGTGAAAGATTCAGAAGCACTTTCAAGTAGACTTGTAGAGTAGTATTAAGTGATAATAAAACAGCCAGGCACGGTGCACATGCCCATAATCCAAGAACTTAAAGGTTCAGGCAAGAAAACAATGAGTTCAAGATACGCCTGGCTATATAGTGAGTCTGTTTTGAGATATGGGAAAGGATGAAGATGAAGATAAGAGGAGGACTTTTTAAAGATTCATTTATTTTTAAGTTCAAGGCTAGCCTGGTCTACAGAGCAAGTTCCAAGACAGCCAGAGCTATAGAGAAACCTTGTCTTGAAAAAAAAGATTTATTTCTTTGTATTTTATACGTTTTGCTGCATGCATGCATGCGCACCACATTGTGCAGTGCCCACGAAGGCCAGAAGAGGGCATCGGATCCTCTGGAGCTAGAGTTATAGATGGTTGTAAACCCTGTGTGGGTGCTGGGAACCCAAATTCTCTGGAAGAGCAGCCAGTGCTCTTAACCACTGAGCCATCTCTCTAGCCCCCAAAGGAGGACGATTAAATATGTTAAATATAACAAAATAATATGAATGTTAAAATTTTCTTGCCCCTTAACTTTAAAAATCTATGTGGACCAATTTTCAAGAGTTTGATTTGTCAAGCAGTGACGTGGCTACAGAGTGCTTGCTGTCAATCTTGACGAAGAGGTTAATATGCAGTACCCACATGGCAGAAGGGAGAACACACTCCTACAGACTGTCCTTTGACTTCCCCATACACACCATGGCACACATGCATACACATACGAATTAATAAAATGCTTTTAAAAATCATGAAATATGGGGGCTGGAGAGATGGCTCAGTGGTTAAGAGCATTGCCTGCTCTTCCAAAGGTCCTGAGTTCAATTCCCAGCAACCACATGGTGGCTCACAACCATCTGTAATGGGGTCTGGTGCCCTCTTCTGGCCTGCAGACATACACACAGACAGAACATTGTATACATAATAAATAAATAAATATTTTAAAAAAATCATGAAATATAAAAAAGAGCACGACTCGGTATCTTCTTCTTTATATTGGCTGCATAAATGTCAGAGCCAAAAACAAAATCAAGAATTTGTTCAAGAGCTGGGCGGTGGTGGCGCACGCCTTTAATCCCAGCACTCGGGAGGGCAGAGGCAGGCGGATTTCTGGGAGTTAGAGGCCAGCCTGGTCTACAAGAGCTAGTTCCGGGACAGGCACCAAAGCTACAGAGAAACCCTGTCTCGAAAAACCAAAAAAAAAAAAAAAAAAAAAAAAAATTGTTCAAGAAAATAGGAGAACCAAGACTTGGCAACATTAGAAAAAAAAACCTGTGAAGACATGTTTTGTCAGAATAAAACCTAAAATCAGTGTAACCACAAGCAATGTTTCCTTTTTTTTTTTAAAGATTTATTTATTATGTATACAACATTCCTTCCATGTATGCTTGCATGCCAGAAGAGGGCACCAGATCTCATTATAGATGGTTGTGAGCCACCATGTGGTTGCTGGGAATTGAACTTAGGACCTTTGGAAGAGCAGTCAGTGCTCTTAACCTCTGAGCCATCTCTCCAGCCCCAAGCAATGTTTCTTAATGATCTATTAACAGTCTAAGAGAGCATGAAAAGATACTCGGCATAATTAGTCACGAGGGAATCAAATTACAGTGAGGACGCCTGATGCTCATTAGGATGACCCATGTCGTACAGATCAGGACAAGACAGAGCAAACCTGAAGACAGCATTAGATGGAGAGAGCTTAGGTCTCTGTGCCCCTGCTAATGGCCAGATGAGAAGATACCATGGAAAATGATACAGTCCCGTGGGAAACAGTATTCCAAAGTTAAAAAGAATCACCAAATAATCTATAGACTGCACATGTGAGAGGGCTGAAAGTGAGGGTTCAGAAGAGTGGATAACAAAATGTGGTACCAGGCGGAAAGTCCACCACACAACATGGATGAGCCATGAGCGGATGACAGCAAACAGAACAAACTAGTTACAACATCACAACCACTGCAGGACTACGACTCACAACAGATAGACAGCTCAGTTCATGAGCATATACTGAGCAGTGCTGCCCCAAGTGCCAACAGAATGGCTGTGGGTAGGCTGCGCATGGGCACAGAGCTTCAATTAAGGGATTTGTAAATTGCTCTGGAGGTGGACAACAATGAAATGACAGTTGTTGACACCCAACAGCAAAATGGTAAATGTTAGCTTTTTTCTTTTTTTTTTTTTTTTTTGAGACAGGGTCTCACTGTCCTGGACCAGCTTGGCCTTGAACTCACAGAGATCCTCTCAAATGCTGGGATTAAAGGCGCGTGCCACCACACCTGGCTGTAAATGTTAAGTTTGTGGCCACATCACATATTAACAAAATGAAATACAATAAAAATACATTCTAGGGCTGGAGAAATGGCTCATAGATTAAGTGCACTGACTTCTGTTGTTCCAGAGGACCCAGGGTTCATGTCCCACCACCCACATGGCAGCTCACAACTATTTGTAACTTAAGATCTGACACCTCACACAGACATACATGCAGGTAAAATACCAATGCAAATGAAATAAAAGTGAATAAATTATTTAAAAAATAGATTCTAACTGAAAACCTACTAATGTTTAGATGTTACAAAAAAAGCTTTCCCTAGATATCTTGAATAATTTCTACACAAGGTCAAAGAAGTATGTAAGCCTTGGTGTTGTACACGCGTGCGCGCGCACACACACACACACACTTTCATTCAGCACATCTTAAGAAGTCTGTAATATAAACTTTACATTTAACAATTAAAAATTACAAGTAAGTAAATAGGCTAAAAGGCAAGTTCTGTATGTTCAAGACTGCCTTGCCCGACTGAAGTATGTTTTTGAAGTCAGACCTCTCTGTGACCTTCAACACACTTAAGATCCCACAGCTCCTGTCTCTCTGGCTGCTCAGTTTTCTGCCAAGCCCTCTTCCTGGGTCTTGAGCTCTCAGCCCCTCCTCCTGGCACTCGATGTGCTCTTCCTTGAGCGCTTTATTATGCTTCAAGTATCACCAGTCTGCTGCTGACTCTTAACTGATTCAGAACAATGGTTTTTATCCCAAGTGCAGGGCTAAGTAATTTCATTTGGTTGTTGCACAGGAATCTAAGCCCAACACAAAGCAGTACACATCACAGACATCTCCCAACGCCTTCAGCATGTGTGAGCAAGGAAGGCCACCTCTCAAGACAGCCTCATCTCAGTACACTCCTGCTTCCAGCTGGACTTCCCTCGGTGTCCAGCATTCCTCCGCTTCCTGGAACTGCCAGGTCCCATCGCGATCAACACAACAAGCTTTCTGAATGGAATCCACTTTCTCTCACCTTTTTGTTACTGAAGGGCACACAGTAAACTTATTAAAGTAAAATTTTAAGTTTCATTTTTTTTCAAGTCAGCACTCACTGTCTTCAGAGTACCCGCTAGTGTGACAGTTCATGCCAAACATGATCATGGGACCAGGATCTCTTTACCGCCCTACATGCTACTGTCTGAAAAGTCTTAGGTCTTGTCCATCATCACAGAAGTGGATGTCGAGAGGCAGGCACTGCAGGAGAGGGCCTTGGAATCTGTCCAACACAATTACATTTTACATAAACCAATGAGTCATGTATTTGTAATAAAATAACGTGGGCAATTTGAAAATACCAGATGTAAGTTGCTAATGAAACTGCAAGGTGTGGGTTAAGTAGGTGCAGATGATTAAAATCAGGTATAGGATTTTAATGGCAGATTGTTTCCTGATTGTTATTACAATCTCCTTTCATAAAATAGAACTCAACAAGAAATAGTAACAAATTTATTCTGACTTTATGAATGTGATTCATGTAGATAAAGTATAGTTCTAACCAGAAAAGTTAAACTACAGAAAAAAAATGTTCTTCCTACATTGGACAAAGAATACAATTTATGCCTTAAATTCTGTGTTTTCTTTCTTTCTTTCTTTCTTTCTTTCTTTCTTTCTTTCTTTCCCTTTTTTGAGACAAGCACTGTATAAGTCCTGGCTGTTCTGGAACTCATTCAGTAGATCAGGCTGACCTTGAACTCAGAGATCCACCTCCCTCTGCCTCCTGAGTGCTGGGATTAAAGGCATGTGGCGCCACTGCTCATCATAAATTCTGTATTATTTCAAAGTTGTTCCTCTCTTTAACCTACGCTTCCAGCAAGCACTGTCTTCCTATACCAAGGGTAGTTGCTACCCTGCCCTAACTGGCACAGGCCCTGCCTGGGTTCTGAAGGACCGATCCATGAGCCATGGCATAAGCAGGATCCCTGGGCTCTTTGATTTTATCTCCTCTTCATTCTTGATATATTATGCCAAGTTACAAAAGAGGGCAACACTGCCACACAGGGAACATTAATTATTCTTAATAAAATCACTGCCAAGTCATTTTTTTCTTAGAAGTAAACTGGCTAAGATGTTAAGTCAAAGTGATGGAAGCAGATTAATGTCTACATATATTTTCTTTAAAAATGATTTATTTGATTTGATTCGATGTGTCTGAATATGTTTCTACGTGCAGCATGTGTGGGCAGGTCCCCAGGGGAGCCAGAAGAAGGTGTCTGGCTCTTTGAAGCTAGAGTTACAGGTGGTTGTGGCACCCACTAAAGGTGGTGCTGGGAACCAAACGCTCTTGCTCTGTAAGGTCAGCAGGTGCTGTCCTCTCAGCCACCTTCCAGCCCTGATGTCTCCATCTCTGAGAACAACTTATCTAAGGGAACAGATGAGCTGTGTGCCCTTCAAGACAGTCCCCAATGAGTTTTTATTTAGCTGTTTTTGTTTTTTAAAAAGCTGAGCTTTGCAAAGGACATGGTCAACAAGGCAAAACGGCAGCCTACAGAATGGGAAAAAATCTTCACCAACCCCACATCAGACAGAGGTCTGATCTCCAAAATATACAAAGAACTCAAGACATTGGTCATCTTGACCAATAATCCAATAATAAATGGAATACAGACCTAAACAGAAAACTCTCAACAGAGGAATCTAAAATGGCTGAAGACACTTAAGGAAATGTTCAACATCCTTAGTCATTAGAGAAATGCAAATCTAAACAACTCTGAGATTCCATCTTCACCTGGAAGAATGGCCAAGATCAAAAACACAGATGACAACTTATGCTGGAGAGGTTGTGGGGTAAAGGGAACACTCCTGCATTGCTGGTGGGAGTGTAAGCTGGTACAGCCCCTTTGGATATCAGTATGGCGATTTCTCAGAAAATTAGGAAACAACCTTCCTCAAGACTTAGTGATGGGGGAGAGTCTTCTGTTTTGTGTTAATTTTATTGGTTAAATAAAGAGACTGCCTTGGCCCTTTAATAGGACATAAAATTAGGTAGGCGGAGTAAACAGAACGGAATGCTGGGAGAAAGGAGCAGATTAAAGAGTCACCATGATTCTCCCACTCCAGGCAGACGCAGGTTAAGATCATTCCTGGTAAGCCAGCTTGTGGGCTACACAGATTATTAGAAATGGGTTAGGTCAATATGTAAGAGCTAGCCAATAAGAGGCTGGAACTAATGGGCCAGGCAGTGTTTAAAAGAATACAGTTTCCATGTAATTATTTTGGGTATACAGCTAGCTGGCAGCCGGGAGCTGGGGCTGCAGGGAAGTGGCCCGCTCGCTAGCCAGGTGGCGGGAAGCAGCCCGCTGCTCATACTACAACAACTTAGCAATACCACTTTTGGGTATATATCCAAAGGATGCTCAATCGTGCCACTAGGACATATGCTCAACTATGTTCGTAGAAGCATTGTTTGTCACAGCCAAACAACCTAAATGCCCCAACTGAAGAATGGATAAGGAAAACATGGTACATTTACAAAATGAGTACTACACAGCAGAAAAAAATAACAACATATTGAAATATGCAGGCAAATGGATGGAGCTAGAAAACATCATTTTGAGTGAGGTAACCAAGACCCAGAAAGTCAAGTATCATATGTACTCACTCATAAGTGTTTTTTTAATGTAAAGCAAAGAAAGCCAGGCTATAAATCACAATCCCAGAGAACCTAGACAACAATGAGGATTCTAAGAGAGACATACATGGATCTAATCTACATGGGAATTAGTAAAAGATAAGCTTTCCTGAGTAAATTGGGAGCATGGGGACCTTGGGAGAGGGCTGAAGGGGAGGGGAGAGGCAGCGAGGGGAGCAGAGAAGAATGTGAAGCTCAATAAAATCAATAAAAAATATAAATAAATAAAAGCGGAGCTTTGGCACAATTTGGGTTCATGAGATTTTAGTCTCTGGTTGGAACTTGGAATGTAGCTGTTCTATCAAAAACAGATTAATCTGGGATAGTAATCTTGTAAAACCTAAGACATTTAACAAAAATAGTACTTTAAAGGAACACTCCCACTCCACCTGGAGATGATGCACAGAAGATATTTACAGGCAGAGCTAATGTTCTGATCAGAAAGTAATTTTAAAAAATTAAAACAATAATACACAGCTATTAGAGCTCCTCCATCTCCAAGATGCCTTATATATTGTTTCAATCTTTCATTTGGACAAAGAATGAGAACAGTTTTAACAACTAAGAACATGGAAGTGTGTACAGGCTGGAAGCATGTTGGCTAATGTCTTAGTCACTGTCCTATTGCTGTGAAGAGAAGCCATGACCAAAGTAACCCTTATAAAAGAAAGCATCCAATTGGTAGGGAGACCTGCTACAGTTCAGAGACTTAGTTCACTATCATCATAGTGGGCAGCAGGGCAGCACACAGGCAGACATGGTGCTGGAGAAGTAGCTAAGCGTTCTACATTCTGGTCTCAGGCCACAGATTGGGCATGGTATGGGCTCAAAGCCTATCCCCAGCATTTCCTCCAACAGAGTCACACCTCCTAGTCCTTCTAATTCTTTAAAAGGGTTCCCTGGTGACTAAGCATTCAAATATATGAAACTATGGAGACCATTCTTATTCAAACCACCAAAATTAAAATGATGGCAATCATACAAGGAAGCAATTGCTGCTAAGAGTCATGTGATGTTTTGTATTATGTGTTAATTATGAAAAATGAACTGGCAGAATCCTGTACCAGCAACCATTCCTCCACCCAAAGAAACACATGCCAGATGCATATGGTCCATTATCTGATATGAGCTAGAGCGTGTTCCTGGCTCCTAGCATGACTGTTCTTGGAGAAGGGACTCTTAAGAAGAGAGTTCAAATTATAAGAAGCCATAAGGGCCAATATGATCAATATCCTTACAGATGGAAGACTTACCAAGGACGGGCTGGGGTGTAGAACTTGCTATGCATGGATACTGAGAAGACAGCTATCTGCATGACAAGGAAAAAGCCTCAGAAGAAACCATCCCTGCAAATACCTTCTTCTTAGACTTTTAGCCTTCAGAACAGTGATAAAACATTCTATTGTTTAAGCCACCTATTCCACGGCATGGTGTTATGATGGTATCCCTAAGAGACCAGTAGTCTACCCTGAATCTAGATAATTCTGGCCAAATGAACACATGATAGCAGGAAGATCTAAAACTGTTCTCAGTACTACTTAAACCTCTTTGTTTCCTAGGTGGGCTCAGGAGAGAGAGAATAGAGAATGAGGGAGGTAGACATTAATAGCAGAATCTTCTGCAGAAACCCTCTGAGTCAGAGGGAGCAGGAAGGAGAGCCAGTGAGCTGGGCATCTTTTAACAAAGGGCGTCTCACCAGCAAGACATCAATCTTATCAGTGCTTGCCTTCCATAGGAAGGTGGCAAGAGGAGCAGAGCCTTTAGATTGCAGGTAGACGTCACCCCGATGGACAGTTTTCACTAACACCATCCCTTCTCCACGCATCATTTGTCTGAAGACAAGTAAAAAAAGCAGCGCGTTCACAAGGATTCCAGGTCTACACCATGCGAGTTTCTGATTTCTACTTCTCTCTTTCTCGTTTTCAAGCCCTGACGCTGTGCTGCTTGCAGCACCCATGAATTAGCCAGAGCGCTTGGAGTATGCTAGGTCCTTCAGGTCTGCTGTGAACTGGATGATAAAGTCAATATTTGGTACAATGGTGTTAAGAGAACTAAAGGAAGCCTTGGCTATCTATAAAGGAGGCTCTTTACTTTGTAGATGCAGACAGCTACTCTAATTGTTCAGGGCCCTTATTGCTTCCTTCTAGGCTCCTGGCTTCGCTCCAGGTAGCTGAAGTCACCAAACGACCTTCAGTTTTGTGAAAGGAAAACTACTCTGCTCAGTCCTTCCTGGTTAGGCCTGAGGTCAGGACTAGGCCTCAGGAGAATTTTCTTTTATGTGTGGTGGGAAAAAGTTTGCTGTATTTAAACTAGTGGACCGGACATGGCCTCGTCATCTGGCATTCTAATTCTATGAAAAGCCTTGTGTCTGGCTCCTATCAGACCCTCTGCCGTGCTGCCTGTGGCCTCCTCATGTCAGAGGACCTCTCCACGGCTTGCTTGTCCCAGGTAACTCGCTTTGCCAGGCTGACTTCAGTTACAGTGAACAGGGCCTGGGGAGGAGAGGCTGTGTACATCTGCTCTTTCAGCACAGCCTTCTTAGTTTTTCAAGTACTTCATTCTGACGTGGGTTTAAGAGGACAGGGAACCTTCTCTGCGCCTGTGTCTGCATCGTTGGCAGCATTTTTGGCCAATTAGTGAACTCAAGTGTGGGTCTCCCTGCAGGAGACATTTGGTTCCTAGACTCACTGGAAGCCTAACTCACTGAGAGATTATAATTGCTGTGCATATGTTAACAGAGCCCTGCTGATTGAATGCTCAGCTTTATCATTTATGGAATCATTATGATCTCCTTTTTTAGCCTTCAGACATCTTACTGGGACATCAATTTAGTCAGATATTTTATAAAACTACTAGTAGCAGTATAAAATTTAAGTTAATTTCTGTTAGCTTGTTTTCTGCTTTGCTTTGGTTGTTTAGGGAAGGGTCTCATGTAGTCCACAGTAGCCTACATCTCTCTCTATAGCTCAGGCCAGCCTAGTACTTGTAGGCAGAGCCTATCCAGCAGCTCAGAGAAGCCAGTTTGCAAAGGAGACGGACTGCTTACAGTGTGAGAAGAAACAGAGCCTGGATTATGGGCAGGGAAGAGGTCCTGGAGGAAAGTATGACCTATCCAGCAGAGTCTACTTGGGGGCACAAGGCAGGAAAGACCCAAGATGCAGGCCCATGGGATGGAAAAAGTGGACCTAGCTGGAGGCATGGGGAAGGCAAGTCCTTCAAGATCTTAGCAGGCCTCTAGGTGGGAAGGAAGCAGCAGACCTGATTAGTCACACGTGGGAGGGTGGAAGACTCTCCCAATAACTAAATGGGCTCTAGCCTTTGAAACAGCCAAGCTAAAGTTTACAGATGATGCCAGTATTCCTGGCCTCTTCTGCTTCCCTAAGAGAATTCTTCCACAGCAGAAGCGGACACATAGTCCACAGTTACTCAAGGCCCAGAAATCAGAAGTTTTAGGGTTCACAAAATGCTGGCATACAAAGAAACTACTGCTCCAAACCAAGTAACTCCTTAGTTCTGAATGCCTGATCCTAGTACAAAGGGGATTCAAAACTGCCATGGGAACAGGAAAGATCTGTCTGAGAAAGGAGAAACATCTAAGGAGGAAGTGAGGGAGGGAGTTAGTGTCAGGCAGAAAAAGGGATGAAAATCTGCAACGGCCAGGTAGCTAGAATAAAGAGCGTGAAGAGGACCTGGTGGGAACTGAAGCTGGAGGAATGGTGCATGAGGAGGGGAGGAGCTGTGTGAGCCGATGGTCCTTGAGGTAGACAGGAAAGTAGGGCCCTCAGTCATGTGTTAATGAGTCTAAGTTTTAGGCTACCAGAAATGGAACTCCTAAAAGTGTAAGCATAGACCAGCATGTTAAATACATGTCTGCAGAAAGACATGCAGGACAGAACAGAACACATTCAGGTCATGTAGAGGAAGGGCAGCCACTATCAGGTGAGCATGAAGACAAAGGAGAAGCCAGGGTGCTTTTGAGGTTGTAGCTTACATGATTTTGGGGACAAGTTGCTGTTCACAAGAGGTCATAGGACGATGAGGTGAGTGGGGCATTGGGTAGGTATGGCAAGGTCATGAGTTCAACTCTGTGGCTGGGTGTCTCGGAGGGAAAGTTAGAAGGATATCTAAGAGTAGTCTGGGGTGAAGAGATAAACTCCCAGTTCACCAATAGATTTATTGGTAAAGATTTATACTCGGCTACCTTTGGTCAGCCTAAGAAGAGAGTACAGAGGGAGAAGTCCTACAGTGAAGCCTTGCAGAGCTTCCCATGTAACAGCCAGGACAATGACCTCACTAAAAGGAAACAGGAAGGGAGAAGCTGAAAGGACAGAAGAAAACATACGGAGAAACACAATCTTTGAATAAATATTTCTTGAATCAAGAATTAATTAGTGACCATGTGTATCTGGCTCAGTGACATTTAGTTTGAACTGTGAGACAGTTTCACTTCTAATTACTGCCTTTCTTTTTCACTGTATTCTACTTCTTATTTCTACTAAATAGAAATTCCTAATTACAGATCACCAGGGGAGAGAATAAGCATCAGGTGATATTCCAGACAACCCTGGAGAAATGCAGGGCCAAAGCTAGTCTTCTGGAGCAATTTCTCCCTGAAGACTGTGGACGACCTCTAGACAAATTCTAGCTGTCTGAGCTTATCACACTCAGACATTCAGACATGCAATGACTGGAGTCCTTTATTTTAAAAATTTCTTTTATTCTGCCAGGTGGTTGTGGTGGTGTACACACCTTTAATTCCACCTCTCAGGAGGCAGAGGCAGCTGGATCTCTGAGTCCAAGACCAGCCTGATTTACAGAACGAGTTCCAGGACAGCCAATGTTACACAGAGAAACCCTGACTTAGAAAAACAAAACAAAAAAACTTCCCAAATTTATTTTCTTGTTTTGGTTTTCTTAAGACAGGGTCTCTCTGCCCATCCTGCAGCCCACTATATATATATCAGGCAGATCTTGAACTCAGAGATCCGCCTGCCTCTACATTCAGAGTCTGGGATTAAGTACACCATTATGCCTGTCTGAGAGACTGACATCTTAATCTGAGGGACATGAATAATCAGATTCTCAGTATACACTCATTAGACATATTTGCTTTGGAAATACTTTTATATTTGGATGCAGCATGTTAAATATGCCAAAAATATGTCATTGCACACTTCCATGACATCTACGAGGGCAGGCTACCTGAAACACAGTTTGGCTTCAGGAAGTCTGGCCTAACTGTGAATGCACAGCTTACACTTGGGGTAGATGCAGTAATTTTGCTGGTATCACTTTCTAAAACACATGGACACCTTTCCCCTCAAAATTCATCACACTTGAGTGTGAAACACGCTTCCTACCAATCTTCATACTGTGTGTGACAGATACAAGCCTCACTTATCACTTCATGATCATCCTTATTTTCAGTATTTTCTCCAAAGCCAAATCGAGGTGAGGGTGTGCTGCTGATTGCTAGTTTCATGGAGCACAGAGTGGCGAGCAAATCAGCACCAGGGATCATCTCACTAGCTGACTCTTGCAGAATGCCAAAAGGAAGAAGAGGGAGTGGGGGATGGGAGGAGAGAGGGAGAGACATGGAGGAGGAGAGAGGGAGAGACATAAAAATAGTCCATCATTCTGATTAAAAAAGAGCTTTTGCCGTCTACAGTCCAGTTCACAAAAAATGCTCTCCTGCTGTGCAGTGGCACCCGCTTTTAATCCCAGCACTTGGGAGTCAGAGGCAGGTGGATCTCTGTGCGTTTGAGGCCAGCCTGGCCTGTAGAGCAAGCTACAGGACAGCCAGGATTGTTACACAGAGAAACCCTGTCTCGAAAAACTAAACAACACAAATAACAAAAAACAAAGACAAAACCAAAACCCTAATACTCTCATTACTCTGGTTTTATTGACTCAAACCAGACTTGGACAACACATTTTCTTCAGGCTATACACATGTAGCAAGACTAAATGGGCGAATACTCAGCCCATGCATGGATTGCCTCGGCTGGGATCAAGCTCATGAGCCTCCTTTCTGCCTTTGCCCCGTTAGCAGCTGGGATTTCAGGCATGTGCTGCCATGCCCGACTCTTGTTTTGTGTTGTCTTTTTTTCTTCTTTAGATTTTTTACAGTCAGAAAATCACTCTGACACAGAGTCACTTTTGTGATATGTAATAAACTTAAAAATACAATGAAAATAGGGGACTAAAGAGATGGTTGAAAGCACTGGCTGCTCTCTTAGAAGACTCCTGGCATCCACATGATCCCTCTATTACTCCAGATCCAGGGGATCCAGTGCCCTCTTCTGGCCTCTGTGGGAACTGCATGCATGTGGTGCATAGACACAACATACAGGCAAAAGATGCATACACATAAAATAAAATAGTACAATTAAAAAAATAAAATGGATACAAGGGAGCGACTGCTGAGGGAGCAGGCCCGAGACAAAGACTTTTGCAGGACCAGGCCCAAGCCAGGAACATTTGTGGGAACAGTCCTGAGCCAGCAACCTCTACCAGAGCAGGCCTGAACTAATGACCTCAGTCAAGCAGGCCCGAGCCAGAGACCTCTGTGGGACCAGGTGTGAATCAGCAACCTCCAAGGGAGCAGCCCTGAGCCAGTGACCTCTGATGGAGCAGGCCCAAGGCAGCTACCTCATTGGGAGCAGGGCTGAATGACCTCAGGGGTTGCAGAGGGACCCCCAGGAGCACTGAGAGTCTCCTGGGAACACAGAGTAAACTCTGGGGTGACTGGAACTGTGGCCCTGACTGCACCACGAGGAGCAACCATCTGAGCCTTGGATCCACTCGAACCTGGAAGATTGATCCCCAGAGACACAGCCCAACTACACCAGTCAGAAGAAAAGATGGGTAGGCAAGGTAGGAACACACTCAACACCACAAAGAGCAATAGGACACCAGCAAAAACTAGTGGCCCTATAACAGCAAGAGTTAAACATCCAAATATAGATGAAGCAGAAAAAAATGACCTAAAAAATAACATTAGGAGAATGTTTGAGGTCCTTAAAGAGGAAATGAAAAATTCCTTCAAAGAAATGGAGGAAAAGGCAAACAAAAAATTGGAAGAAATCAACAAATCCCTTAAAGAAAAATCAAGAAAAAGCGATAAAACAGACAAAAGAAGCGATTCAAGACTTGAAACAACTGGGAAAGATCATATGGGGTGTCACAGTACTGCCAGGGTATCCTGGCAGAAGTTTCAAGTGTCACCTGAAATCACTCCACTTATCAGAGTGATCTGGGAAAAGTACAAAATATGGGTGGGAGGTGGGCAGTGTAGAAACTGGCGTGTTTTAGGGTCCTTGGCACATGGGTGAGTTATACTTCCATGTCATAGTGGCTTCAGCCCAGAACAGCATGAGTGTCCTTAGGTTCATCAGCCCAGAGAGGGAGCCTTCTGTCACTGGCACAGATGCATCCAGGTAGGATGGGTGCTCGAGTTACGAGAAGAGATGTCCCCAGGACGACATCACATCAGCACTGTGCTAACTCACATTCCCAGGAGAAGAGCACAGCAGACACGAATCCTCACTACGCAGACATGTCAGTGATCTGGAGTTCTCCTGATTGTCAAAGGAGCCCATAAAAGTACAGAGACAGATCTCTATGGAGAAATGCGTAAAAATGCAGAGCTACTTGGCTCTGAGGCCAGTGGGAAGAAGGCTCTGGTTCAATAGAGTCACGGAAATGTTGGTAAACAGCAAACTAAGAATTTCCTGTAAGATTCTCTTAGGAATCCAAAGTCACTCGTGTGACTGTTACGTTTATAAATCTGACAGTATTACAGGCCACTGAAATCACAGGGGGTATTATACAGCTCATACACTGAAACAGCTGCTTCGTCTTCTTTAAAATACTGAAGGTTTGTATCTCAGAAGGCTTCCCACTGAAGTACTTAATGAAGTAAACAGCTTTGCTACTAAACGATCCCCATCTAATTGCTTTCTCCTCCCCATTCCTGCTGTCTTTCCATCCTTTGATGGATCTCTGTTTACTGTAACTTAATGTCTAAGATGAATTTGCAGGAAAGAAGAGTCAAACGAAGAAATGAAAGGAGACACACTTACGGAAACTGTTACTCAGAACTAGGCTTTGACTTAGAGTAATTCTACATACTTAGGACTGGAGCGACGGCTCAGAGGTTAGCAGCACTTGTTAACAGAGCAATCATGATGGTCAGAGCCTGGTTCTCAACATGTGCACGCACACACACACAACCACACACATGCCGAACACACATGCACGCGCACACACACACACAGGCACGCACACACACACAAACACACGACATCCTGCAAAGAGTTCTAACTCCAACACAGAAGAATCTGACATCCCAGAAGGGCTCCATACTCACACACAGGTATGTGTAACCCACGTATACATTGCACACACATATAAATAAAATATTCCACAATATTACAGAATCTAATCCTATCAAGGGCAATTCATATGATACACACATCTTGCTAAAGTCTATGCAAATAGTTTCAAATACAAGATTCGATAAAGTCCCAAACACTTCTCTCAAAGTATTTTGAGTACATGATGTTCAACTTGCATTAGGCACATTTGAAACCTCTTTATAATCAGCCATAGTCATCCCATCTTAGATCCTGTCTTTCATCATATACTGGTAAAAAATAGTATTTTATCTAACAAGACATTTCATGCTTGACTTTACAGAATTACGTATTAACACAAATTTACATTACTTATTAAGTTAATCAAATACCTTTTGTAGACTGGTAGGGTTTAGCTGAGTTTTGTCTATTATTTTCACAGCTACCTAGAAGAGAGAATCATTAAACTTCATTTGAGAGACGTCATTTAAGAATAAAACCCTGTAAAGAGAACATTTCTGTTTCACTCTTAACTATGCACCATTTGCTTCTATGTGGATGCTCATGCAGTCTATCCACCTTAGACACAGATGATTGACTTGTCATTAACCTCTAATGTAATAGTAATATTAGCTTGTTGTTATCTCCAAACAGAGAAAATTAGTGAGCGATTTTCTACACATCTATATCTACCTTAGCCTAGGTAGTAATTCATAGAAACTTATTCCAGCCTCTTTACAAACGCAGGGCAGCAGCAGTAACCAGGATTGTTCTCACGGTAGACAAGCTCCAGCTAGTCTGCAGCACACCTGGTCTGTAAGAGATGTGATACAGTAGAGGGGAGTCCGTCCTTAGTGCTAAATGGTCAGGAGTTCTGCTGTGAAACCGACCTGTCTGCAATGCTCTATGTGCATATATCCCAGTGTGCACCAGGGCACAGGGGCCATTCATTCCCCAACACCAACTCTGAGAAAGCTTGTGACAAGACTCTGGATCAAGGTAAACTCAAAAGGCCTGAAAACTTACCTCTCTACCTGTTAGAACATGTCTTGCCAATTTCACTTTGGCAAAATTTCCCTTCCCTATTGTTTTCTGTAAGCGGTAATTTCCGATGTGAGGCTGTTCATCTGTTGCTGACGTAATGGAGTTTCTGCACCGGGGAATGTTCTGTCTGCTACTTGACTTAGTAGGCTGGACGTGTGCTTCAGTATATCCATCCACAGATGTATGCTAGGAAAAAGCACAAGAGCTCATGGTCACTTCGATTATTATAAAAGGACACTTAAAAGACTACAAATGTTCATTAGCAGTTCACCTTCAATCAAAGTACAGCATACTACACAATTTTCAAATGCTGACACACTGTTTATCATTGCTTCCCAACTTAAGGGCCCTCACCAGTGGGTACAATATTTAAAATAAATTTTCCTATACATTTTTAAGTCTGTATTTTGATTTTCAGAATCAATAGATAGATAGATTGCTGGGTATTTGTAGTAATATCAAAGAGTTCCACAATACCTCAAAATGGAGTATAAAAAAGGTTTATTTATTTGGGGATAAACTCACAGTAAGGGTAGCGATCCACAGTCCTCTGCAGTTCACTGGGAACTAGAACCTAATCCAGCAGAAAAAAAGGGCCACACATTCTTCTGGCTTTTCATCTGCACTTATAGTACATGAGACCATGCCCAAAGTGGGCCAGTATCTTAAAGGCTATTGGCTGAGGCGTTCCCACAGCAGGTACCTCACAGGCACTGTTCCTGTAAAGGCTGTTACCATTTTAGGTTGAGTGACAGTCTATTATTACCTCATTAGAAGGGCAGCATTTTTATTACCATGACAAATATTCTCACAAATGTGGTTGTTCCTCTGATGCAGGGCTTCTTGACCTTGCTTCTTTTTCTTTTCTTTCTTTTTTTTCATGTATATTTAACTGGTATCAAACTATGTGGGGTAAAAACGATCTTGAACTTTTGATCCCATTGCCCCCACCTCCTAAATGCTGAGACCACAGAAGTGTCTCACCATACATGGTTTATGCAGTGCTGGGGGTTAATTTGACAGGATCTAGGAGACAAGCCTCTTGGCATACCTTTGGCTTTAATGGGATTAATAAGGGTAGGAAAATCCATCTGAACTGAATATAAAGCAGGAAGTGAGGTGACAATAGCATCCATTGCTCTGCTTCCCGACTCTGGATGCAATTATGACCACTGCCTTATGCTCTTGCCAGTATACCTTCCCACTATGATGGACTGTATTCCCTTGAACTGTGAGCCAGAACATACTCTTCTCTTCTGTGTGGCTTCCTGTCAGGCATCTGTCACAACAGCGAGAAGAGTAACAAATACACACTCCCACCCAGGCTATTCCAAAGACACACACACCTATATGCATGTGTGCTGAGACGGGGCGAGGGGTAGGAAACGGGTCCAACTCTTTATTTCCCATAGATAAACCACATTTCTACAAGAAAACCTCATGTGTACAATAAAACACCCTAATTTGTAACATACGGAAGTCTCCATTCTGAGCCTGAGTGTTTGAGGCTGCATTTTTGGCTCTGTGTGAACTGATGGTGTGTACAGCAAAGTGTGCGTGTTGTGTGTTCAAAGACCAGAGCTGCTGTAAAATCACACATTGGGAAATATGTGAGTGCTGCCAGAGATATCTTAGATTCATCATGTGTTTGACTGTAAACTAATACTGAGGCATTGCACTGAAATACAAAGTCTATCGGGAAATCACACGCTGTTTGGACTTGACGACAGTGGACTCTAGGATCAAGGTGGGCTCCTCTGTCTCAGACTCAAGCAAGTTTACCTCAAGAGTCCTCTGAGACTCACTGTCCTGGGCAGGCTGGCACCCTGACCCTCTAATAGGGGGGAGGAGAATAGTAAACAGCTAAGGGGTAAAAAACGCCGGGCACAGGCTGGAGAGAACTCAGTGCTCAAGAGTGTGTACCTTTTGTTTTGGTTTTGGTTTTGGTTTTTCAAGACTGGGTTTCTCTGTGTAGCTTTGGAGTATGTCATGGAACTCGCTCTGTAGATCCACCTGCCTTTGCCTCTCAAGTGCTGGATTAAAGGCGTGTACCACCACCGCCCAGCTGCATGTACTACTTCAGAAGACTTAAGTTTGGTTCCCAGGACCCTCACTCAGTGGCTCACAACTGCCTGTAACTCTAGCTCCTGGGGATCTGACACTCTTTTGACTTCCACAGGTACTGTACTTGCATGCATAAACCCACCCACAGACACACACACACAGATACACACAGACACACACACACACACACACACACACACACACACTCACTATGTAAGCAGAAATAAACTCTTTAAAAAAAAAACAACACTGTGGCCCTGAGAACAGCTAGAAGGCGAACCGTTTCCAACAGAGGTTAGTACTCATTATCCCATGGTATAAAAACGCCTGTCGTGGGAACAAGAAGCCAGAAGTGCATCCATAGAGAGACGCCTAATTGGAAATTCCAGCATGACTGCTGGATGGGGTTTCCCAGTTGTTTCTGCGGGAGCTTGTAAGTGACAGGCTTAAGCTGCTTTGCCTTCTACCTGTGGCTGGCTAGTTGTTCTACTTGCAAGCCTCACCCTCACCAGAGGGCAACATTCTGCTCTGCCTGGGCCTCGCAGGCAGAAACCCCAGCCAGCTGCCTCAATGGGGCATCTTCAGCCTTTTCTGCAGAAGCTGTGAACATCCAATTTGGTGCTATGACAGTTGCTTGCTACCTGCTCTCTCTTTTCCCTTGTCCTCCTAGCTGGACTACTCCAGTTGTCTTTGCCAGGTTTGGAAAGACCCCAATTTGATGTTTTGCTATCAGCTACTTGCTCTTAGGTCTTTAACTTTTGTTTAATAAACTTATTTATTCGAAACTGAAAGTACAGCCATTGCAGACTGTTCCCTAGAGAGAACATGCACACTTAGAAACCGTTTACTGTTGTCAATTTTTGTGACCCTCCCATTTTTTATCTAACCCCTTATGTCATGACCCACAGTTTAAGAAGCTGGGTTCTAAACTAACCAGGTAATTGGGCCAGTCACTTTCTACTCTTCTTTGTATTTTAGGCCAAAACAGTTGCCTGTCCCAAGTACAGCCCTAATCCACTCCTGTCCCACCTCCTCACATAGCCTACTGCATCTGAGAGAGAGAGGGAGTGACATCCCTGCCCGATCCCACGGTCTGTGTCTACTGCATTCCTCCTGAGTGCTCTTCTTTAGGCAAAAATATTGGTTTCCCCTGTTCATAACTTTAGTGGGTAGCTGGTCCTCCTCAGAGAGGGCTCAGAAGCTGGAGTCTCAGGCTGGCTGCCTGGTCCTCCTCAGAGAGGGCTCGGAAGCTGGAGTCTCAGGCTGGCTGCCTGGTCCTCCTCAGAGAGGGCTCGGAAGCTGGAGTCTCAGGCTGGCTGCCTGGCCCTGTTCTGACTGTTGCTCTCTCCCATCTGGTTGTATCTGCATCTCACACATCAAATTTTTACCTGTCAATGCCCTGAGGAGAAGTCTCTGATTGTAAATAAACTGCATTTGGGCAGAAGCCTTGAGTATCTGTGTCTAACTGCCATGATGGAGGGATCAGCAGACACTGGAGCAGGCAGTACCCCCGGGCCCACAGGCTGCACTTTACCCATAATCCCTGACACACTTGGGGATATAGGACCAAACTGTTATAAGGTGACCCCTTTTCTTTCAAAAGAACTAGTTCTCAACATCCGACTGTTATTTGTAAGTCTTCTCACTTGCACAGGACACATGCACAGTAGTTTAAGGACTCACAATAGAGCTTTAATTGTGAGACATTTATCCAGAACAATTATTGAGCTGGGCGGTGGTGGCGCACACCTATAATCCCAGCACTCAGGAGGCAGAGGCAGGCGATCTCTGTGAGTTTGAGGCCATCCTGGTCTACAAAGCAAGTTACAGGACAGCTAGGGCTGTTACACAGAGAAACCCTTTCTCAACAACAACAACAATACAACCATTTTTTTTTAAAAAAATACACAACTTTTCTTAGGCTTGTCAGCATCACTCAGGAGCACATCTTTCCTTAAGGGTCTCTGAAGAACTGTTGGTATAGTTTATCTCACTCCTTTCTGATCAATGGCTCAATTCTCAAGTAGAAAACCTGGCAAAAATATGGATCTAGTTCCTGCTAAATAATGGACTCAGTTTAGAACTCAGCCCTATGGCTGACAGATACAAAACACCATGACAGCCTAATTCAGCATTTCTTTGGATTTTAGTTCACACTTTTACCATAAAATAACAAATTCTAATGCTATTATTCTTTCTAATTGTCTACTCAAGTCAGCAACCTCCAATTTCTTTGGTCATTCTACAGCAGGAACAGTATGGCCCTGAAGCTTCCCTGAGTCTAGCAGGGTCCAAAGGACCCAGATGAATATCTTATCAGTCTCCATACCCGCATCCCAGGGTCCACAGACTCCAGCAGCTAACGACTAAGACTCCCTGACTAGAGCACTAGCTAGAATAAAGGCCTCCAATCTGGGAGCCTCTCGTCCGTGGACACACACTTAACTGTTCTGTGTCTGTGTTCTTACCTGGGCAGTGGAGATAGTAATAAAGGGGCCTTTGCCTCAGAACTGCCTTAGGCTATCCTGAGGATTAGATAACAGTTTGTGTGAAGGTGCTTAGAAAAGTACACGGTAAGTACTGTATGTTTGTCAAAGAAAATGATACAAACAAAGGGACAAACATAGTCATACTATCCCCCAAATAACCAAAAGTAGTCCACCTATACCCCCAAATAACCCCAAATAGTCTGCTTATCCTCCAAATAACCATCCCATTTTCCTGAGTATCTGGTACCTGCAACCAGCTCCTGGAAGATTCACCTTTCTTTTCTGTGAGCAACCAAAACCGTTCTGGCTAGTTCAAGCAGAAAGCTTTCTGGTTAGCTCAGGTAGAAACTGTTCTGGCTATCTCAAGTGCAAAAGGCATTTTAAAGTCTGCAAATAACTGAAAAAGTTCCCCACAGATGAAGCTTGTATTCAGTGAAAGAAGACAAGAACAGGCAAACAGGCAAAATAAAGTAATTGTAGATGGTACTAATGTCTGAAAATGACAGAAAAAAGGTGAGTGGGAGAAGCGTGCAGCAAGCGCTGCCTTAGACGGGATGGACAGAATAGGCAGGCAGAAGCAAGCCGTGGGCGCTACCTTAGACGGGATGGACAGAATAGGCAGGCAGAAGCATGCCGTGGGCGCTACCTTAGACGGGATGGACAGAATAGGCAGGCAGAAGCATGCCGTGGGCGCTACCTTAGATGGGATGGACAGAATAGGCAGGCAGAAGCAAGCCGTGGGCGCTACCTTAGACGGGATGGACAGAACAGGCAGGCAGAAGCATGCCATGGGCGCTACCTTAGACGGGATGGACAGAACAGGCAGGCAGAAGCATGCCGTGAGCGCTACCTTAGATGGGATGGACAGAATAGGCAGGCAGAAGCAAGCCGTGGGCGCTACCTTAGACGGGATGGACAGAACAGGCAGGCAGAAGCATGCCATGGTCGCTACCTTAGACGGGATGGACAGAATAGGCAGGCAGAAGCATGCCGTGAGCGCTACCTTAGACGGGATGGACAGAACAGATGGACATCTGTGTACCACCTGGAAGATGGCCAAGAACAGGAGCAGAGGAAGAACACTCAGGCAGTGAAATGAGAACCCAACCTCCAGTCAGCTGTGTTTTATGAGGTCATGGAAGGAAGGCACAGAGCAAAAACTAAGCATCTTTGTCCAAGGCCCTCAGCTTGAAAATTCAGTTGCCCAAAGGAAAAACTGCAGATTTCTTTTTTTTTTCTTTTTTGAGACAGGGCTTCTCTGTAGTTTTGGGGCTTGTCCTGGAACTAGCTCTTGTAGACCAGGCTGGCCTCGGACTCACAGAGATCCGCCTGCCTCAGCCTCCCAAGTGCTGGGATTAAAGGTGTTCGCCACCACTGACTATTTTTTTTTTGTTTTGTTTTGTTTTTCAAGACAGGTTTCTTTTGTGTAGCTTTAGAGCCTGTCCTGGAACTAGCTCTTGTAGACCAGGCTGGCCTTGAACTTATAGAGATCTACTTGTCTCTAAACTGCAGATTTCTACTACAGCATCCAGGTGGTCTCTAGTCACGGATATGAATCCCGGCACAACTGCCACACTAAGCCAGTAAAGGCAAGGCAGGCACAAGACTCTCTAACAAACAGGTAAAGAATAAGCAGGTGGAGATGTGAACAAGGCGATCAGCAAACAATGATAAGGACAAGGCGCATCTCTGTCCCACAGTTATAATAAAACTGCATGTAACGGCTCAGGGTGTGGTGGAAGCTTAATGAACACCACCTCTTCTATTCTTTACAATAACTCGACGGAAAAGCACAGCCCACATTTCACAGAGGAGGGGATGTGAAATGAAGAGGCTATGGACATGTAACTCTAACTCTTCCGGGTTCATCGAAGTTTGTGTGCATATCAGCTGAGGATCCAGAGATAGCTCAGCCACTGAGAGCAGTTATTGTTCTTGCAGAGGACCTAGGCTTGATCGCCAGCACCCACATGGTAGCTCACAACCAATCATAACTCCAGTTCCAGGAGATCCAATGCCCTCTTCTGGCTTCCACAGACATAATCACACATGTGAGGCACATACATGCATGCAGGAAAAATATACATATAAAATAAGGTAAATACATCTAATTTTTTTAAAGGTGGGATTAATTACCCTGTTGATACAAGAAAGGAAAACTGCATTGGCCGTTTCACTTGGGCAAGAGTTCTTCCATTGCTTGAACTATTTCTGACTTGGGTAGCGTGGTAAGTCTGGAAAACTAACTGCATTTTATAGATATTAGGGAAAAGAGTAGAAATCTTGAAAGTCAACAGAAAAATCTTGAGAGTCATCAAATACTTCCACAATTTGGCTCAGTGTAGTCTCAAAATTATATCTCAAAATTAGACCCCAATTTCAATTGTTAAATTCAAATCCTCCCACAAGGGTGTGTCATGCTTGTTTTTGTTCCAGGCAAGGAGTATTTTCTTCCGCATGGTGCCTCACTTCACCAGCCTGGCTATGATTTCTTTTCATTATCCTCATTACTCAACTGTTGTCAAGCCCGATATTAAAGGAACAAGTGCCTATCTTCCTGCAGGCATAAAAGGAAACAGTTGAGTGGGAAGAGTTCTTCCACTTGGCTCCCACAATGAAGTAAAGGACTTGAGTTAATAGCAATCATTCCAAGTCATTCCAGAGCTGCTAGCTTCAGCTTAAATCCCCACCTCTCCCACCTCACTCTTCACTGATTCATTTACTCACTCAGTAAAACTTTATTTTAATCTATTATGTACACCGTGTTGTCCCATATGAGAGGACAAGAGAAAGTTAAACAGACAAAATATCTGTCCTCAAACAATTCCTACTTCAGCAGAGGGAAGCGAAGAGAGAAAGGGACAATAAATATGTGAGCCAACAAGGAGCAGTTCCTGGTATGCAAAGCAGTGAGGCACGTCAGGGGCTATAAGGCAAGGGCTATCACAGAAGGTTGGCATTTGAGAAGAGACTAGAGGGAAGTAAAGGCCTAGAGTGAGAGAGGAGAGATGGGGAGACATCGGCTCGTGAAGCATTCTTTGACAAAACAAGCACTTCACATTTCCCTCTGGAAACACTGAAGCTGTGAGAGTAACCCCCCACCCCACCCCATCTCATGACCTCTGCTCATGGGTAGTCACACAGGCCCACACCTACGTCTTCTGGTCCTTCTCAAGTCATGGCAAGTTGAAGGTGCTCAATGTCTAACCAAGAGAGAAGAGAAGACCAAATACATCTCAGAGAACAAGGAGCCTACCCACTCTTCAAGAAGACTAGGACTTTCTCCTTCGTGAGATCCTGGCAGTAGCCGAGGAAAGGAGGCTACCAGGAGACACTCTAACAATAGAGACACACCCTCCAAACCACCCCGGGGTGGACAGCACACTCAGACTGTCTGCTGTGCTGCAATGACACCTAAGATTACTTAAAGCTGTGGTAATGTATTAAAACCCAGACCACTATCAAATGGGTACCGTGTTTTCTTATAGATACATACCTGGCTTGGTGACACTTCCTGCCAAGGGAGCCCACAGAGAATGAGGCTGCAAGGCAGGGCTGCAACAGCTTTGCCCCAGGCTGGGCAATGTTACTTTCTAGATAAATGACAGCAGCACAGACACAGGCCCTGGCCACTTCAAACTAATGACCACACTGCAAAAGAATCTGGAGATTATACTTTGACTAACAGGAAGAACTTGTATTGGACCAACCTGCCAGCAGAATAGAACATATAGTTTTCTAGACAAAACATTAAAGGCAATTCTTAGGCAGCTTAGAAAAGCTAAAGCAAAATTGGGAAAGAAGTCTAGGATGTAAGAAAAGAATCTACACTAAGCAAAACTCTCCTCCTCATTTAAAGAGGTCTCTCAGAACCAGGTATGGTAGGTAGCACACACCTTTAATCCCAGCACTCCGGAGACAGAGATGGCTCTGTCTGAGTTTGAGGCCAACCTGATCTGCATAGTGAGTTCCAGGACAGCCAGAGCTACAAAATAGAGACGAGGAAGAAAAACCAAAAAGAAAAAAAAAATTGGAAGTCTCTCTACATTCTCTATATAACTGAGGCTGGTGGTGACCCCACGGCCTTCCTGCCTCAGCTTCCTGAGCGCTGGGAATGCAGGAGTGTGCCACCAGGCCCAGGGAAATTGTACCCCCCCTCCCCGACAGTTTCCATCTGGAAACAAACCCTAATCCATTTAGTTCCAGACAACTTAAATTCAAGTAGGAAACAAGTCACACTAGCTAAAGGGATCTGTGGATGCAGATGCGAATAACAAAAATGCCTAGAAAGTGTGAGAAAATCTTGAGAAAAATTAAGTCACAGAGGATTGTGGAATTCTTATATGAATTACAAGAGCTTTTCTAAGTATGAGCAAAAGAATCTCCAAAAAGCACATTTGAGGCTGTGGGCAGAAGCCAATGGGAAGTACTGCAGTTTTGGGGGTGGGGGTTGGTGCAGACTGCCTAGAATTTGCAGTTTGAGAAAAAAGCTTGAAAACAAACAAACAAAGAAACACAATCCAAAGTCTATATCCAATAAGAGCTCAAAGATCTTGTTAACATGGACATGACACTGCAGGACTGTTAAAACAGTGGTCAGAGAGAGCGAGTGGGGTGAAGAGTTCCAGAAACAGAAAATGTGTGTGTAGATATGGTGAGTACACGCTTTCCCACTCCAGAAACAGAAAATGTGTGTGTAGATATGGTGAGTACACGCTTTCCCACTCCAGAAGCAGTAAATGTGTGTAGATATGGTGAGTACACGCTTTCCCACTCCAGAAACAGCAAATGTGTGTAGATATGGTGAGTACACGCTTTCCCACTCCAGAAGCAGTAAATGTGTGTGTAGATATGGTGAGTACACGCTTTCCCACTCCAGAAACAGAAAATGTGTGTGTAGATATGGTGAGTACACGCTTTCCCACTCCAGAAGCAGTAAATGTGTGTAGATATGGTGAGTACACGCTTTCCCACTCCAGAAGCAGTAAATGTGTGTAGATATGGTGAGTACACGCTTTCCCACTCCAGAAACAGAAAATGTGTGTGTAGATATGGTGAGTACACGCTTTCCCACTCCAGAAGCAGTAAATGTGTGTGTAGATATGGTGAGTACACGCTTTCCCACTCCAGAAACAGAAAATGTGTGTATAGATATGGTGAGTACACACTTTCCCACTCCAGAAACAGAAAATGTGTGTGTAGATATGGTGAGTACATGCTTTCCCACTCCAGAAGCAGTAAATGTGTGTGTAGATATGGTGAGTACACGCTTTCCCACCTCTCAAGCTCTTCAAAACCTATATGGTCATTTAAAGTAGAACATTATCATGCTGTATGCTGAACAGAGACACGGAAGTAAGCACGTGTGGCAATGCATGCAGAGGCTGGGGACTGGTCTAGTGTCAGAGTCTGTGTAGGCTGCAATAAACTGTGCATGCATTCTACAACTCCACAGAAGTGCACCTGAAAACACAGCGCAGTAATAAGAAGTCAAAAAGAAATTACAATGGAATATTAGAATACACTTTTAGTATCAGGACATAGATGGGCTGAAAGTAAAATGATGGAAAAGACAGGCAAAACAATCTGTGCATATAGAACAACTGGAAACACCATGAGCACATCAGATAAAATCGACTTCAACATAGTGTAATGCAAAGGGAAGAGTTATTTCACAGCAGACAAAGGCGATCAGGAAGGCATAAAGATCCTAAACATATGCCTAATAACTGACAGAGCGGAAGTTCAACCAAAGCAAACCCACAACAACCATGGCTGAAGAGAATCTACTTAAAAGGACACTGTAGTGCTGACCACACAGAGAGGAAGGGAGGCCACAGCTTATCAGAACGCATGCATCTGAGGCTCGGTGTCAAGGGCCCTTCCCCAGCTGACACCATGCTCACTCTTCTCAGCATACCACTCTGGCTTGTTGCCATGGACACAGAGAAGCTCAACCCTTTACAGGGCATGGCTGAGGATCTTCCTTGTGGGACTCAGTGATGTGGGAGGTGATTTATGCTGTTAATATGTCTTATTGCCATTGGTCAATGAAGAAGTTGCTTTTGGCCAATGGCTTAACAGAGTAAAGCCAGGCTGAAAGAAATATAAAGAGAGAGTAGGCGGAGTCAGGGGGAAGCCGTGTAGTCACAGCTGGGTACAGATGCCTCCACTGGAGCCCGCCGAAACTTTGTTGGTAGGCCACAACCTCATGGTGATGCACAGATTAATGGAGATGGGTTAGTTTAGGATATAAGAGCAATCTAGAAATATGTTTAAGCTGTTGGCCAAACAGTATTGCAACTGATACAGAGTTCTGTGTGATTATTTTTGGTCTGGGTGGCTGGGAACCAACAAGCAGCTTCCCCAAACAACTCAGAACATAAGGATCAAACAATCAATCTTCCCCACCAGGAACTCTCCCTTATTTTTGGTGTGCTTCCTTGTTACACAAAGGGATCACACAAGTCCTTTTGGAAACTAACCAATGATTATTTTACTTAAGTCTTTAAAATAAGTAAGATCTCTTTAGGCATGTCGCTCAGTGGTATAGCACTTGCCTAGCGTGACTGAGGCTCACGAGTCAATCCTCGGCACCACAGAACAAAACAACACAACTGCAAAACAATCAACACAACTCAAAATCTTTAACACTATAACAAATAGGAAAATGATTTTATTTTATACTTCATGGCTTTGATGACATTCATATACCCATCTCTAGAAGCATAAGACATAAAAACTTAAGTTTAGCAATTTAAAAAAGCTGGTTCTTAAGCTGCCATAAAACCTTTTGACAGCTCCAATGCTAAGCACTGCAGGTCCTTTTCAAGAGTAGTAAAGATTCTTAAACACTGAGTCATCTCTCCAGCTCCAGTGACTTTACCTAAAACCAGAAACCTAATCACCACAGTTAAATTTGTCCATAATGAAAAAGCAGGAGAGAAGCAACGCCACAGAGTTTCAAGGAGGAGAGAACTACAGACGCCATTTGTAAACGGAGGCAGCTCATTTGTTCTCAGCTGTCCAGAAACTATATTAACTACATCATTGCTTAGCCTATTAGCTCAGGCTTCTTATTGGCTAGCTCTTACATCTTTTTTTAAAATTAATTATGCTTTTTTTAGATTTATTTATGTATTTGTTATGTATACAACATTCCCTCCATGAATGCCTGCATGCCAGATCTCATTATAGGTGGCTGTGAGCCACCATGTGGTTGCTGGGAATTGAACTCAGGACCTCTAGAAGAGCAGCCAGTGTTCTTAACCTCTGAGCCATCTCTCCAGCCTGCTCTTACATCTTATGTTAACCAATTTCTATTCATCTATGTATCTTCACAAGGCTCATGGCTTACCAGTAAGGTTCTCCAGCGTCTTTCTCCTTTGGCAGCTACATGGTGTCTCCCTGACTCCACCTACTCTCTCTATATATCTCTTCTAGCCTGGCTATATTCTGCCCTCCTATAGGCCAAAGCAGCTTCTTTATTAACCAATGGTAATAAAACATATTCATAGCATACAGAGAGGAATACCACATCAAATATGTCTGAGTAACAGACTCAGACACAAGGGAAAATTCAGGACACTGAAATGTCAAAATTTGTACTTCATGTCAATAGAGAAATAATGTTATAACAAGTAGGAAAAAACAAACTTAGATCTCTTGATACAGAGAGAGAAATCTTCAGTAGATAAATCTTCAATAGGCTAAGGACAGACAGACAGACAGACACACACATACACACACACACACACACAAACACACACAGAGGTTGAGGAAATAAGCAGCAAGCACATAATGGCTTTTCTGTCTGTGTGTCTGTGTATTTTCTGTTTATGTGTATGTGCATTTTTTATTTGTATGTCTATGTAATTTCTGTTTGTGTGTCTATTTTCTGTTTGTGTGTCTGTGTATTTTGCCTCATGTTTGAAATGTCTAAGTATGACAGAAAGCAGAAGCCATAAAAGCTTAATGCCACAAAACTTGAAAACACTGGATGGATGATGTTTCAGTCCGCTGAAACAAAGTCTTGTTGTATGCAGCTTTGCCCCACTCCCGCCCTGTAGGGAGTAAAGGCAACATAATGCCCAGTGCTGATTTAAGAAAAAACAAAAAACTCTCTTTATAGCAGAAGTAAAAATTAATAAGATGAGAAAAGATAATTGCAACATACTGGGCACAGAGTTGATTTTCTAATACTAAACCTTCATCAAATCTATGACATAGAGTATATACAGAGGACACAGAGCATATGCTTGACTTTTAGGGTTATGAGGCCAGCCAATCATGACAAGGATAGCTATACACTGGTGCTGCAATGAATAACTTTTCAGGTGTCAGACTGTGGTGTGGAACCACGGCCTGTATTCTGTCAATTACATTTTAAATAAATGCTGATTAGACAGTAGCCAGGCAGGAAGTATAGGCGGGACAACCAGACAGGAAGTAGAGGTGGATCAATGAGAATAGGAGAATTCTGGGAAGGAGGAAGCCCTTTCCTTTGCAGTTTTGAGCCCGCCATAGAAGAAGCAAGATATGACTGCCTCGCTGAAAAAGGTACTGAGCCATGTGGCTAGCATAGACAAAAATAATGGGCTAAGATAAGTTATAAAAATTAATAAGAAGCCTGAGCTAATGGGCCAATCAATTTATAGTTAATGTAGACCTCTGTGTGATTTCTTTGGGACTTAATGACTGTGGGAACTGGGCAGGACAGGAAACTCAGTCAACAAGACTGCTGAAGATTAAAGTTAGAGAGTGTTATCTGGTAAAATATACTAAAATTAGGACGCTCTTATTATTGGCCAACTAGAAAACTGATACAGATTTTATAAAAGAGAACTGGGAAACACCAAAACTGGAGGGGATGTAGCTCAGACTGTGGTAAACACATTCCGAACATGAACGAGATGTTGGGTTCAATCCCCAGCACCTCCTCACCCAAATCATTCCTTCAGTCCTTAGAGTACTAAATTTATTTGTAGTTATTTCTGCAACAGACATAATCACAGGCACACCTGAAGACGGGCCGATAAAGGCACTTACTGCAGCTCTGTCTTGGCAGGAGCAGCACTGCTGTGGAATGTTCCTCTACACTGTGTGAAGATGTGCCACTGTGATTGGTTTAATAAAGAGCTGAATGGTCAACAGCTGTGCAGGACAGACAGGATTTCTGGGGAGAGAGATGAAGATGAGGGGGAATCTATGCTTGTGGACTGCACCAGAGAGACGCCAATGAGATATGGAGGCAGCTGGACATACAGAATGAAAGACAGGAAAAAAGCCACATGGCAAAATGTAGATTAATAGGAGCAGGTTAATTTAACCTATAATAACTAGTAGAACAAGCCTAAGCTAAGGCTAAGCAATAATTTATTATAAGTCTCTATGCCATTATTTGGGGGCTGGAAATCCAAAGATAGTCTGACAAGAAAGCTTGCTACACAGCATAAACAGCTATCAACAGGAACTGGTGCTGTGTGGATGGCATGTCCTTGTGAAGGCGTGCATGAGCACGAGCAGACATCATCCATATGTTCAGTAAGCAGAGATTCCTCCAGACAGTTCCACAGAGACAAAATGTGAGTAATACTCTCTAGGGAAGAAAGCTAGGAGGCATAGAAACGCTGCGGTGCATGAATACTTTATTTTTCTGTTGTATATTTAAAATATATACAATGTTATTTTAACTGAACATATATTAATCTTTATAATTAAAAGTAGTTATAAAGCTAGGCGGTGGTGGCGCATGCCTTTAATCCTAGCACTCGGGAGGCAGAGGCAGGCGGATCTCTGGTTCGAGGCCAGCCTGGTCTACAAGAGCTAGTTCCAGGACTGGAACCAAAAAGCTACAGAGAAACCCTGTCTCAAAAATCAAAAAAAAAAAAGTAGTTATAAAAATGTAAGAGAATGGGCAAAAGGATGGAGCCAGCATCCACTATGGCTCACTATGTACCATGCACGTGAATAACTTACCCAAATCAGTTTGGTTACATTAACTGAATGCATACTCAATGTGTACTGCTAGACGGAAGTGGACAGACGCCTTTATGGGAAGAGTTCAGAGGACAGACACACAACGTGGACAGGAAGAAAGACGAGCAGACTATTGGGTTCCTGAGAGAACACATGGAAGATCACCTCACATTTCCCTGATTCCCCACGCCGCCCAGCACAGAGGACTGCAAATGTTAACTGGGGCCACCAGAGGCAGTCGTCTCAACACCACAGTTTCTAGCTCCTCACTGCTCAGCACTTCTCACAAGTGGCCAGAGAACAGCAGAGACTGGACTCTGACACTCCCACCGAGCTCCCACTTGATGGTGAGGTAAACTGAGGCGAATCCTCCCCACTGATCCTGAGCAAACGTGCTATCTACATGAAAATGTCCCATTCGAAGGGTGTGGGGGGACATGATGACAACAGCCCCACTGATGGACACTGGATGCTGGAGTGAAGGGAAGGAAAGATGGGAAAAAATCGTGGAAGAAGAACTACCCCACAGTGTGGTCAGAGTTGCTTCAAAGTGAGGCAGCAGTCCCAGCTTCCAGAAGATAAGCAGACATTTAAGGACACCAGAGGTCTGCGGTGCCCAGGCTCACCACATAGCTGTCAGCTCTGTCCACTACGTTTTTCCTTCTCTCAGAGGCAAAACAAATGCTGTGTCCCAGCAGAGGCTTTGTAAGTGTTTTCTCTGTGAGCCTCACCTAAGAATTCTGTGTATAATAAATCTCCCATACCTAAAATTGTGAAGTGACTTACATACAATCAGACTTGTTCACTGCAAGACAGTATTTAAAATCCCAGAAGGTAGGGCAGAAGAGAGACAGCTCAGTGGCTAGGAGCTTAGTTGCTCTTGCAGAGAATCTGAGTTCAATTTCCAGTACCCACACGGTGGCTCACGACCACCTGTAACTCTAGTTCTTCTGATTTCCATGGGCATGTGGCACACATATGTACACACAGGAAAAACATTTATTCACATTAAATAAAGAAATCTTGCCAGGTGGTGGTGGCACACGCCTTTAATCCCAGCACTAGGGAGGCAGAGGCAAGCAGACCTCTGAGTTCAAGGCCAGCCTGGTCTACAGAGTAAGTTCCAGGACAGGCAGGGCTACACAGAGAAACTCTGCCTCAAAAAAACCAATAAATAATTAAAACTTAAGAGAAAATATGTAAAACTACAGAGGGTAGAACATAACTTAAATGGTGATCAGGAAGAAGCTTTGTTAACTGGACCCCGAAAGTGGAATACCAAGCAATTAAAAAAAAACAAGCTATTCACATATGTATTGATGTGGCATAATCTCAAGATATACTCAGAAAAGAAAAAACCAGAACATGAAGAATCATGCACTATCATTTGTCTCAGGAAGCTCTGCATCTGTGTAAACCATCACCCTTTAGTTTCCATGAAGAAAGACTCCAAGACACTCCCACCCATCAGGAACACACACACACACACACACACACACACACACACACACACACAGAATGATGTCCTGTTTACACACCCTTCCAATCACTTTTAGGCGGCTAACAATTCCTAACAATGTAAATGCTGTGTAAACAGTTCCCATACTACACTGTTTAAGGAACAGGAAGAAAGTGAAATTCTACAGGCATTCAGTACAGATGCAATCCATCACCGATTTTAAACATTATTTTTAAGACACTCTTGATTTAGTTCAAGGATACAGGGCCCACAGACCCAGATGGCCAGCTGTGTGTGTCCAGGCTCTTCAACAACTCCAGAGGGGAAAGAAGAGTTGTTACTAGGACCCTTCTGGACATTAAAAGTGCTTATCTATTTGAATCTATCGCCTGTCATCAAAAATACCTCAAATATTACAAGCAGCTGGTCTCTATCTAGTAAGTACTGATTTCTTGGCAAATCAGCTAATTATGCCTGAATCCATTCACCAAATGTTAATGTGCTAACGTTTGTCACCTTCTGTTTCATGATTTGTGGTTCCTTCATCTGGCTGCTTCTCCCCAATTCCCGCTGAATCCCCACTACAAGCAGAGTATACTTGCAACTAGGTGTAATCCCTCAGAACAGGAATGCTACCGCTAGTCCAAGAACAACAGCAAGAATGGTCCCTTACAAAAACTGACAATGTCCTCTGTGTTGAGTGCCCACGTAAACGTAACTTTATTTAATCCTTGTAAACTTGAGAAATTGATAACATTATCCAATTCAAACAGGAGACAGCAAAAGCTTAGCAAATAAAACAGATCACCAGCAGGCTCACAGCTGATAGATGGCAGTTTCTGCAGGCAAATTCAGATGTCTTACCACAAAGACCTTCACTAACAGACTACGCTACTCCTCAAACCTTGCTCCTGCCTCAGCATTAGCAGTCTCTATGCATGCGAAAGGTAGTCTCGGGACTCCTCCCGAGCTGAGCATCTGCACAGAGTACACCTTACCAGCCCTCACCTACGTGGCAAGTTTCATAGGGCTGGTCGGAGGCCTTGCCAATAACCAAAACAACATGGTAAGAGGAAGAGACCAAAGACATGAGCAGAGTTCTTCAGAATGTGACAGCCTAATCCTGACGACCTAAATTCAATCCTAGGAAACACATGGTACAAAGAAAGAATCAACTCAAGTTGTCTTCTGACATCCACACATGTGCTATGGCATGTGCACACACATGGATACACATGTACACACACATTAAAAAATCTGATTTAAAAATGCAATAACTACTGGGAGTACAAGCATACAGCTGCATTTCAGCATTGCGCCTGCTCCTCTAAACTTATGGACAATGGAAGCTGTGTTTAGCCAAACAGCTAAAGGAGTTCTGTGAAAATGACCATAGGACATGGTGGCCCTCAGGAAGACTCGGTACCAGCTCCCTTTAAAGTAGGCCATTAATTGACCAAAGACATCAAAGGGGTCCAAGTGATGGTTGAGGCCGAGACCTGAATCGTCCGTGTTACAGCTTAAATTTGTGCTGTGTACGAGGGACGGACAAGCATTAGGGGTATAATTAAAATGGAATTATTTCCCCTTAAGCTCTACTCATTTTTCACACCCAATATTCTACTTTTAAGGAAAAGATTTTGGCAAACAATGTCTCATCGAGGCAAAAATGAAGAACTCTGCATTAAATTTTAAACCCTTTTGCATAAAATAGGTAGCTTTGTGCTCCCTGCAATTAGGAGGAGAGCAACATTGCTCTCCTCAGCTGTCCTGGAACTCACACTGTAGACCAGACCATGTTGGTCTTGAAAGCAAAGATCCGCCTACCTCTGCCACCCACGTGCTGGGAGGAAAGGTGTGCACCAATATCACCCCACAGAAAGTAAATTTCTAAAAGAAAAGAATGCATATAAAAAATTAAAGCGATACTGCAAAGTTTGCTCTTTAGTATTTGAATAAAAGTCCTGATGAAGAAAAAGACAGTGATTGAGTATTATTTCAAGAATAATTTATAAATAAACCTTATAAATTTCAAGACCACATTAAGAAATACTTGCTTAGTGGTAGCGGTGCACTCCTTTAATTTCAGCCTTGGGAGGCAGAGACAGGTGGATCTCTGATTTCAATGCCAGCCTGTCTACAGAGTGAGCTCCAGGACAGCCAAGGCTACATAGAAAAGCTCTGTCTTGAAAAACCAGGTAAGAAAGAAGGAAGGGAGGGAGGGAGGGAGGGAGGGAGGGAGGAAGGAAGGGAGGGAGAAGAGAGAGGAGGGGAGAGGGAGAGAGAGAGAGAGATGAGAGAGAGAGAGAGATGGGGGGGGGACTCAAAAGCCAAAGCTGCTGAAGAGATAAACATGGTTCGGAACTATGGAGGTCAATGGAATAAATCTATTATGTTTTACATTACTTGGTAAGGTCCAAGTGTATATACAGTACTGCTGACTCTGCAGCTAGCATTATTTCCTGATATAAAACAGCTGTGCTCAGGCCACCTGGACTGCAGTTCAGCAGACCCTTACACCTACACCATGAGGGACCTGCTCAGAAGGTATGCTTGAAAAATAATGTGTATATACATCTGGATTGGCACTTTTTTTGTGTATTGTCATGACAGCTAAATTATTAACCATGCATGACTAGTGCTGACTAATTTGTCCCACACCAAGAAAACGTTGTGACGTAAGATTGCCTGACACAGGATGTCTTTTTCTTTAGATTTACTTTTATTCTTTTAAAAATTGAGCGTGTGCACACAAGCCAGAGGTGTCTGATGCCCAGGAGCTGGAGTTACAGGTGGTTGTGAACCACCCAGCATTGAGTGCTGGGACTTGAACTCAGATCTCTTAGAGGAGCAGTAGGTTCTTTCTCCTCTCTCTCCCTCTCTCTCCTAACCAAGCATCCCTGGCTGTCTTGGAACTAAGTGGGTCAGGCTGGTCTTGAATTCACAGAGACCTGCCTACTTCTGCCTTTCAAATGCTGGGCTTAAAGGCCTATGCCAGCACAGAAGGCCAGTATGCACTTGCGATCAGTGAGCTATCCTTCAGTCCTTAGCACAGGTTCATAGCAGGGGATGAAGAACAGAATTCCGGAAAGTCAGATCTATGACTGCCTTCTCCCAGCTCCCGTCACTGTTCACACTCACACAGCAAACCAACTTAAAACACTCTCATAATTTGTATTAAGTGAAAGCCCAGAGAACAGAGAAAAATTAAATCCGTGGGCTACTTAAAAGCCATTTAATGCAACAGTTTCTGTTTCAACTCTTATCAACTAATGTTTCAATGAACAAGCACACACACTTTAGCCTGGCAAGCATCTGATTCTCCACTACTCTCTCTAACAGAAGCGTTGACTTTCAATAAAATGCAACAAATGGAGAAAACATGTGCAGAGGAGGCACAACTCCGGATGTAAATAAAGTCACCAGTTTTTCTGAGGAAAAATGGGGCAGGGGGCCAGCTCCAAATAAAACGTTTCTATAAAAATAAGTTTTGATTGTTTGCTTCCACACACAGTTACACAGTGGTTAGGAGAAAGGGGTCTGAAGTTTGGCCACCTGGTTTGGATTTTGGAACTTCAACGGTCCAGCGTGTCCTTTAAGCTAGGTAACAACAATGGGGAAACGAGCATTAAGTAATACCAACGTCACCTGCCAGGCAGAGGCAGGAATTCAAGGCCAGCCTATTTTACATGGTAAGCTCCAAGAAAACCAGGGAGCTAGGGCGTGCACACACACTCTAAATCAAGCAATCTCAGGTCTCAGAGCTTATGCTAAGCTGTCACCCAACTGCAAACGTCTTTTCTGACCGTCGTTTCTAGGAGCCTCCCCACCAGCTTCCGAGCGTCTTTCGACTATTCTCATAACGTACCAGTACCTACTTACCTGTGTGTGCTGCTAAATATACTTGCTTTTATCAGACTTCTCCTGTAGGGACAGGAATCTTCATTGATCTATCATGTACTCCTGAAGCCTAGGACAATGTCCAGGATGTATAAGTAGGAACTCAAAGGTCTGTTGAGCACTAGGCAATGCAGTACGGGGTGATTTTAAACATCTGATAGCTGTGGACATAGTTATCCAGGCGTCAGTGTTCATGGCTTTTCTGTTCTTTCTAATTCCCTTCACTGTCCTTGCAGGTCTTTTTTATGTCACTCAGTGCTGCACTGATTCACTACTGCTTGGAGGGTTCCTTTGTCTGTTAGGAGCTGCCACTGAGATGGATGATTTCTTTGAAAAGGCCACCACAAACAATTCATTTTTTCCTTTTTGAGATTGGATCTCATGTTGTCCAGGCTGGCCTGACCTCCCCATGTACACCAGGCCGGCCTGACCTCCCCATGTACACCAGGCCGGCCTGACCTCCCCATGTACACCAGGCCGGCCTGACCTCCCCATGTACACCAGGCCGGCCTGACCTCCCCATGTACACCAGGCCGGCCTGACCTCCCCATGTACACCAGGCCGGCCTGACCTCCCCATGTACACCAGGCCGGCCTGACCTCCCCATGTACACCAGGCCGGCCTGACCTCCCCATGTACACCAGGCCGGCCTGACCTCCCTATGTACACCAGGATGGCCTGACCTCCCTATGTACACCAGGCCGGCCTGACCTCCCTATGTACACCAGGCTCATAAGCCTCAGTCTCATAAGCGCTGGGATTCCAGGAGTGTGGCACCCCACAGCTATTCACTGAAGGATGTGCCAAGGACCACATTCTGCCGATGTGGCAAGAGGCAGTCTTTACCAGGCAGGGACTGTCTCATCTCAGCGCTGTGTCTGGCAAGTCACCTCTCCACACAGTATGGGGAAGGTCTGACAGAGGCAAAATGTAAAAGGGTTGTGAAGGAGGGTTTTGAGTGTTTACTGGAAACCTCAGTAATTACACGGTTCATTAGGGGACCTTTAAATTCCTTCATTAACTATGACTGAAGTTTTACCTTAACTACCATTTTTACTGGTAATAATAATATCCCACAGGCAATCCAAACTACTATGGAAGTTCTCACAAAAGCAAGTCATGTACCCAATACCGTCCCAGTGCTGTGGAAGTTTACACAGATCCTCAGCAAAACAGGGAAGACAGCTATGTGTGCACATAAACATACACACACACACGTTAGCACACACACAATGCTAGTACAAGATGCCAGAATACTCTCTCTTAAAAGGATCACTCCTTATTTTGAGATCACGCATGGCCTCCTGTCAGTTTGCTCTTAGGTAAGTACAGTGATAGTTCATGGTGAGTTTCCCCCACTTACCAATATTTGAGAAACCATTGGCAGTGCTGCTGTTTCGTAGCCAAAAGGCTTTTGTTCTTGTTTTTTTGCAGGTCATGTCTGTCCATGAGATTCTGAAATCCAGGACACACAGACATTTATTGACATAGTGGTCACCTGGCCAAACTCCACATGCAGAGGAGCTGTTCTTTTTTTTTTTTTTTTTTTTTAAGAACTGTCTCTTCATTTAATAAAGCCAAATTTTCTTTAAACTATTGGACAAACGGTTATAAAGGAAGCAATATTAATAAAAGTTTCTGTGTGTTTGAAAATGGGACAGGAATTCTTCAGGAAGTACTTAAATCTTGTCGCATTCACGACTGTGAAACTGCACTTGGCTGTAGGGACTCCTTTAGCTTCCCCTGTCATAGATAAACTGAGCACATCCAGAACAGGCATTTGATGTGTTTAACTCTTGCCCACAGCAGTTTACACTGGGGCTGTCAAAGCTGTCTTCAGTCCCTAAAACCTCTACTGCCCTGAGTCCTCCCTTCTCACAGCATCGCCCCTGTCATGGCACTGCCTATGCACCTCCCCACCAAAGCTACATGCGCACTAGGATCCAACACCTCCAAACCGTTCCCCAGGAGCACCTCTCTAGCCCTTCATCTGGACTCTCTTGTCCATATTTGTTTGGCCATCCCTGCTATCCCGAAGCCTTCCCACTACTGCTCCACACAGATGCACACAGACAGGGTGCCTCTGTGGTGCTTTTTGACTGCAAATCCCAAATGAGGCCTTGCTATCACCTGACAACCCCCTGTACTTGGAATATGCTCGCTTCACCCATCTCTAAAGATTCTGTTCGGTGCTCTCTCACGCCTCCCCACTTGCCAGCTGCTGCCTTTGCTTTACACAGCTCACTAACAATACAGATAATATCAGAACCACTCGGTCGCCAATCTGCAGCGCAGAATCAACGCCCTACTCATAACTCCTAGAGTTTCTGCCATCACGAAGTGACCCTGCTGCTATCAGAGTCTAGAGAGTACGATGGGTGCTGCAGAGACAAAAGAACAGAGAGAATGTCACCCACGTCAGACAGAACTGCTGGATTTGTTGGCATTTTGAGCTGGTGATGCTGACAGACCTGAAGCCAGTGTAAGAGTGCAGATGGACTTGGTTGGTGGAGGCTGAATCAAAGACAATAGGAACTTACTAGCAGCTACAAGAACTTCTTTTAAAACCACTGTAGATATAGGTAAGCTGAGAACTAGGGCCACAGCTGGAAGGAACAGGCAGTCTTGGGATAGCTATCTCTTTAACACTAGATACAGTAGCATGTGCTCATAGTTCCTGAATTAGAAAAGTTCTCCACATGTTCATGTATGTGAACCCCTAGCTGCTAGTTGTTTGGGGTGGTTGTGGGATCTTGAGGAGGCAAATCCTTGCCAGAGGAAGTGGGTCATCAAAAGCGAGCCTGAGGCTTCCTGCCCATTCTGTTTCCTGACTAAGAATACTATGTGAGCAGTCAGCCTCCTTCCCTTGCCAGCATTCCTTCCCCATGTGTGGCCACGTTTTCCTTGCCATGGTGCACTGAATCCCTCTCCAACCATATGCCAAAATGAACCCTTTCTCCCTTAGGTGGCTTTTGCCAGGCCATTTTGTCACACAGCAAAAACGACAGCAACCAAGGTGACCTTATTGGATGAAGTCCTGGGAGGGTCCAGCTGATGGTGGGTGCAGTTGGGACTGAATGGGTTCTGCAGCATGGGATGTGCTAAAAACGCAGACACTGAAAAAGTACACCACTGATTCTTGATGTGTATAGAATATAAAGATCCAAACAGACAGTCTGAATTTCCCGTTTGTTTTTAAAGTTTCATGTGTATGTGAGTTCTGCCTGTGGTCATGTCTGTGCATGGCAAGTGTGCCTGCCTGGTGCCCACAAAGGCCACAGGAGGGCGTCAGATCACCGGGAATGGATTATAGATGGTTGTTATCAACTATGTAGGTACTGGGAACAAACCTGGGTCCTCTGGAAAAACAGGCAGTGCTATTCACTGCTGAGTCCTCTCCGGCAGCAGTCTGACATGTTTTCAGGAGGAGGAGTAATACTATGTTCAGATGCATTTCATTTGCATAAATTATTCTGAACACTGTATAATGTTACAGAGAATAAATTGCTATGTGATTTGGGGAGGGGGTGAGACAGGGCTTCTCTGTGTAACAGACACTTGGCTGTCCTAGAACTTGCTCTGAATACAAGGCTGGCCTCGAACTCATAGAAACCCATCTGCCTCTGCCTCCCACCACACCCGGTCTCAACATGCTTTCTAAACAATAAAGATGTACGGTATAATTTTTAGTATGAGTAGGGAAATAAAAACACAGCCACAGTCAAACAACTCTTGAATTTGAATTATTTCCAAGTCCTTCAAATAAGGGGACTCCAAGAAGGACACTGCTACACACACCAAAACAAGAACTCGCTTTCCCCAGAGAGAAGGGGGATAATTTACTGGGGGAATTGTGCATAGGGAAACAGTGGGAAATGCAAATGGTCCCCAAATTAACAACTCCTGGAGAACCTAAACTGCACTGTATTCTCCCAGTTGGATTGGAAGTTTCTGGACATCAGATGCCTGGAAGGATCGTAGCCAGGTCTAGATCACAGTGATCATCTGGTCCCCAAGGCCAGCCTGTGGCTACTTCTCCAGTTCTTGACTACATAGACTCAGAGTCTGCCAGACCCAAATAACCATTGTCTAGCTTATGCATTAAGGGTTATTATACTTGGAAAGAACAGGTAGAAGTGACCAGAACAAGTGTAGTTCTCAAACAGGAAACCTAAACAAACACTGCTCTGTAGGCAGGGTTATATATAGATTGGTGTAACCGAAAAGAATTTACATTTGGAGATTATCTCAGTGGAAAAGTAATTCTCTAGCAAGCTCAAGGTCCTGAGTGTAGTCCTCAGCACTGGGGGTGGAGGATGGGGGTATGGAAAAATAGCAAACCCACCCGTCTCCATCCAGTCTCCTATCTGGCCTGTGTAGAAGACAGATGAATCTGAGATAATATGTTATCAAAACTTAAGTTGTTGTTAATTCTGCTCACAGCTGCTTTTCTGCATGTGGTTTTCCTCCTGGAACAATGCAGCACCCCTGGCACCCTGCACGCAGCAGCTGACCCATGCCTGCTTCCTCCTCTGGGCGTGTTTGTAAGGAATATGTGAAGCTCTCTCGGTGTCCCTCTCACACTATTGCACACCTCCAGCCTTTACGCCACCACCATCGAGTCCTCAACAATGCAGAAGGGTCAAAGCAGATTCTTACAGGAAAAGCCTGTGCCTTTCAGGATAGGATGTTTTTCAGAACATCTGGCTACTACCCACTAGATGCCAGTAGTTCCCCACTCCTACTTGTAGTAACCAAAAATGTCTCCAAACATTAGCAAATATTCCTTAGGAGGCAAAATTTCCTTCAAACTAGATCCACAGATTCCTTTTCAGAAGACATCACCCCAGGACATTAGCCAGACCAGTGTGCTGACTGGGTCTGGGAAACACAACACAGCTCTAGATACACTGGTAAGAAACATGCCAGAATGGGGGCGCGGGCAAAGAAACCCAGGAGCCTGTCTTCAGGAAAACCCTAGTGTCTGGCAGTCGGGCACATGTAGATCATTCTGCACAGGATAAAGAATGAAGCCCCGCACCTGCACTTGGGTTGTCTGCCCCAAGTAGACATCATACGTGCTGTGCTAAGACGATGCACAGGTAACCCGAAGCCTGCCAGTCTCGAAAGGAGGCCGGAACAGCAGCACTCTGTGACAGGCCTGGGCAGTCATGAACACACTCTGTTCCTGAACTTGAAGGCTGGATGGGGCTTCAAGCAAATGCTGGTAACAGACTGAGGCCTCTGTAAGCCTTTGCAAGCTCCTTCAGGGGATGAGAGCACAGACCTTCAGGATTTTAGAGCAAAGGTCCACTATCTTTTGTTCTCTGTTGGCAAGCAAGCACCGACATCTGGGCCATAACTCTTCCAGTGCAATCCCAAATGCTACAATCCAGAATACTGTAATCCTAAAAGATCAATATTCCTTATGTCTAAACTCTCAAAATATCAAAATCCTAGAAATTCTGGAAAAAAGCAATTTTTTTCTTTAAAAGACATTTTATTTACAATAAAAGGTGATTTATCTGAGAAATAATTTATCATTTTTAAAAGACTACACTGGGCTGGGGAGAGAGCTCAGTGCCTCAAGTGTTAGCAGTCAAGTACTGAGGCCTTGAGTTCGGATCCCCAGGCATCCACAGAGGAATCCAGGCACTGGGAAATGGAGACAGGGCGATCCCAAGGGCTCACTGGCGGTCGCTCTAACTCATCAGTGAGAACCCTATCTCAGAAGATGTGGTAGGGAACAACAGAGGGGGAGGGCAGCTTCCACCTCCAACCTCCACATGCATACTCATGCAAGTACATGGAAACCAGTGAGCGCACGCGTGTGCCAGAATACACACAGCATTCACAGGCCGCTCTGCACAATCGAAAGGCAATATTAGCACACCTATTTTTGAGTGGGTAAGCCCTCTAGTACAGTAGTGACAGTCACATGACTGTGATAGCTGTGAGTAGCTAAATCTGTTTCATAGAGTGGTGTGCCGACATATCATAGCACTGGTAACTGTGTGGACCAATCTTATAACTACATCTATTTGAAACACTGTGACAAACAGACTGTCTTGTTGAGATCCAATAAAACCTGCAATGGGCCCAAGGCATCTAGATTTCAAGATATTTCTCTCACACAAAAGCAGATGTACAAAAAGGACACCTTTCATCTGCTAAGGAAGTTTCCAAGCTTTTAGTACCCACAACACTTGTGCACAAAGCCAATATTCTGAAAATGAACTTGCAAAATGTTAAATTCTCAAAAGAAAAGTATTAGAAAAAAGACAAATTAGAATTCTACAAATAACTTCACAGGATTTATACATCCAGTACTGGCAATGATGTGAAGATAAAACACACAGCACTGCAAGCTGTAAAAACACCATGGCAACACTTAAAGACAGTGGAGCAAAAGCTACCGTGAGAAAGTCACAGGGCACGTGACAGCTGAAGACACTGTGTAGATGACAACCAAGCGGCAGCCGGTGCTCACCATCATCAACTGCACCTTGAAGCTCTACATTTGATGGACAAACAGCTCCTTGTAGGACCCTGCCCTTCCTACATGGCACAGCTCGTCTGAAATAGTTTTGTAATTCTATATATGATCGTCTCAGCACTGATAACCAAACAGCCTACCTTGTCCATCACACTTGTAGCTTAAACACTGGAAAACATACTCCATGTGGACCCAGTTGGGTATAGATCACAAATGTAATGGAAACAATATTGGTAACCAAACAGTAATGCTGTGTGTATTCTTATCCCACCTGCATGAAATTGTTTTCTAATCAGTAAAAAACTGTGTTAGCCTCTTCAAGGTACATTTAATTCATTTACTTCATTAAGAGCTCTTGCAGACATATAAACTGAGCCAAGTTCATTCTGCCCACAACACTGCCTTTCTTGCATATACTAAAATAAAAAACCTCTTCTTTAGAAGTTTTGTTTCTACGTTTTGTTGCTAGCATTCCACAATAGGAAATGCAGTTTTAGGGATTTCAGCTTTTAGATTTTCAGCATTCAGCATTTTAATCTTCGAGGACCATACTTTGGGGGTTTTATAGACTGTAGAGATGTCATTATCTAGATGATGGCGTTTTGGAATGTGTCTTTTGGTATTACGCTGGGCAGTTCCTGGTTTGCTACTAGAGAGCAGTTGAGACTGACCAGCTGACCACAGACCACCTAGTTATGATTCATTGTAGGCTTCCCATTGAGCCCCTGGGCTCATCTGACTATCCAGACAAACAGCTGGGCATCTACAGCAATGTTTCATGTCAAATGGACATGGTATGTGTTAGGGTTTGAGCAGGTTCTGAAGGCACAAGATGCCCTGACCTTCTGCTGTTTATTTTATAATGCTCTTTATTGGGTCAAAATCCACACCTATAGCTCCACAGGAAAGTTCTCTATGACCAAGGGATAACATAAGAAGAAAGTCAAGCCCTGTTCCTAGTTGGTTTCACACACTATAATGATACCTCCCCTCAAAAACATAGGTGGCACTGCAGCTACATACTAAGAAGGAATCACAGCGGCAAAATTGTCAGTGGGTAATATACTTGCTTGTTGTTTGTTCTACAAAGAAAAAATGTGAAGTACAAATCCATAGGAATTCAAAGACTAATGGCTTTATTGAACAACCTCAGACTTAGAAGTAAAATGATTTTAAATTTATGAAAAGCAAGCAATCAAATAAGTGTCCATGAATGAGCACAGCAAGTGGGCACGACTGTGTCCCATCTGCATCAGTCTTCAAGAATAATTCACAGCCAGGACGTTAGTCACCCTCTCTCCCTAGCCACCCATTCTTGATCAGTGGTTCGTAAACAAAGTAGCCCAGTTAACAGAGATGAAGGCTGTGAGGGCCTAGCAACACAGATGAACATGCACCAAAGCTGATCTGTCGACTGCATAGAACAATACTGGGCTCCCCATCCAGCCCTATACATGGGCTGGGGCTGGGGATATAGAGTTAGCACACTACTTATGATTGGGCTGCGACAGACCTTTATCTATTCTCATCATTCTCAAGGAACAGACATTTTCTACAGATAAGGACTTGTCTCCTCTTTCCACGGTATCATTACAAATCCTCTGCTGGAAGACATATAAAGTAAGTTTTCACTACTACAGCACTGCTGTTCAGCATGAAAAGTGTTTTGCAGCAGATGAAGCATGAAAATGAGCTCATGTTTGGAGAATCACCAGTCTCACTGCATTCCCCAACTTGTAACTCTGATGCAGCTGGCTTGATAGGATACTGGAATGGCCTCCTGAATATTCTGTTACAACGCCAGCGTGGTGACAAAACCTTGCAGAGCTGCAATAACATCTCCAGGATGAAAAATGTACTCCAAATCTGTAACTCAAACAGGACGTCATGTGTGCTGTAGCCAGCGTCCACAGGCAAGAACTAGGGCATAGCATCGGGGCTGCTCCTGTAATGATTGCCCTCACAGATCACTACAGCTATGGGTTGTTATGGCTGGGACAGGGAGGGAAGCTTCTATCAGGGGTCATAGAAATGGTCCACTGACCTAAGGCTGAGCTTTCTGTGAGGGGAATTAACAGGCCAAGGTTACCATACTAACTGGAGTGACTGTCCCTGACTGTCAAGGGGAAACTGAGCTGTTATTATGGAAGGCCTGTCAGGTGGAGTACATCCGACATGGAGGAGTTTCTCCAGGGCCCTCTTCCTGCTCTCAAGTCCTGAACAAGTGAATGGAAAATGATATCAAGCCAAGACAAGCAAGACTTCTGATGGCGCAGACCCCTGAGGAATGAGTTTGCTCACTTCCCCAGGCATGCAGCTTTAACCAGCTGACTACCTACTGAGGCCAAAGGAAATACAGACTTAGTAGCAGGGTTTTCAAATCTATCCATGGCCCCAGGACTGACAAAGAAACAAGGACTCTAAGACTTAGAGTATTTCTTCCTCATTCTTTTCTGAATGTATCTGGATTTATATTAGCTAATTCTTTTCTTCTTTTTCTAAATTCTCCCTCTCATTTCCCTATCACTCAAATTAAAGTGTTAACAATATCACAGAAAAGACAGAGTGACTGAAGAGCAAACTGAACATCACCCAAAGATTGATGAAGGATTTCTTTGAGGGAAGAATTAGAATATCTTTGTTATTTAGGAAGCAGCATCATGGCAGGCAAAAGGATAATCTTGCTGTTGTCTTTATTTTAAAGTTAAAGCTGGTTTAGAGAAATGTAGAGACATTCCATACTTTCAAAGGATGGCCAATGGACAAGGGAGAGGCTGCTGTGGTTTCTAGTGTGTTGGCTGAGCAAAGCTAGAACTCTGTTTCCTAGAATTCCCTCTTCCCTGGGTCCTGGGTTAGAATTGGCCACAGGAGAGACTTGCACAAGATTTGGAAGGGAGAAATGAAAATAGTGGCATCTGTCTGTGCTAAAGGTCAGTGCAGAGGCAGACGCGCTTGTCACAGAGGCACAGAGCAGTGACCAAGGTCGCACGGCGCCCCAGCTCCTTCTCATCACTTGTCTCAGTGTTAGGGTACGAAGAGCCATGGACAGACCTGTGCTGCACTGTGTCCCTGCAGAGCCCATCTGTTCCTATTGCCCCTCACATCGTTCATCTTCCCTTTCTGACTCCTGGCCCTGTGGGCTTTCGCCATCTAATTCCTGACTGGGAAGCGGCAACCATACAGAGAATGCTTACCCACCTGCCACAGCCATGTATGCATAGTTCCACAGCAAAAACTTCCTTTATATTGCTCGTAGGACCCCACTTCCCTAAATTCTGAATTAATATATGTTAAACTTCCATGTGCTTACTTTGAGGAGGTAGCTGAACATGGGAGGTAACTATACTTTTGAGACAGTCTTTCTACGTAGCCCTGGCTGTCCTGGAACTATGTCGATCAGGTAGGATTATACTTCTAATTTAAGTCACTATTGTGCTATTATATAAGCTTGACTAAGATGAAATAAATCTTTCCTAGTTAAAAAAAAATTCTTCAAGCATTATTTTTAGAAAATAGAGGAGAAATATCTTGCCTTAAGAAGAAGCAAGACACATACGAAATATAAATAAACAGTTTCTTAAAACAGCCCCCAATAGCTCACCAAGCTATTACCAATAATTCCTAAGGGGTAAAAATGTAAACACGATGACTCAGAACGCGTAGCAGGAGAAGAACATCAGCGTCTAGTACACACGTGACACCCTCAAAACTAACTTAGCCTGTAAATTCCCTGTCTTTCTTTATACCCTGGTCCAGGGAGATCAATGAAGTCTCAAGAGAGACTCTACAAGCATGTTTAAAGCAGTAATCAATACAAACACATCTGCACACAGCCCCAAGAACATGATCTGCATGAAGAACACATAGAGGAGGACGAGTGTGGAGAAAGCACGGATTTGGGGGCAGAGGGAAGGTATTCTGATCAGTAACTGAATTTCTGCACCTTGGCTCTGGTTCTTTGGTTCCTGGACTGAGTGTTTATATTGAAAACTATGTTACATGGGCCTCTTAAACCACATCCAGGTAGATGTGCCTTGTCCTCAGAGAAGGAAATGTATGCCCAAAGCGACACTCCTTAGAACTGGGTCAGATGGCAATAGACAGAAGTGTGGGCCTTTAAATGTCACATGACACCACAGGAACACCCATTCTCACCCACGACATCCTTGTCACTTGACAACTCTCCCCCTCTGTACAGAGCTTGAATTCCCTGCTCTAGCCACCTGCAGGCAGCTGAACTTCCAGTTTGGCTCTCCTATATTCAAACTGAAGCAGCAGCAAGTCAGAAAGTTACAGTTCACACTATAAATTTAACGCTTTTTGGTATAAAAAGTAATATAAACTCAAGATACGTGCAAAACGGGAATTAAAAAAATTGAAGATCATGTAAAATCTAGTAACCCGGAGAGACAACAGTGAAATCTTGACACAGGCACACTTTCCAGCCTTTCTCTTAGTGTGGTAACTCTAACACAATCGGCAGCAGTTAGCAGCTTATGGAGTTTCTATAAGGTGCCAAGCACTGTCCAAAGAACAGTGTATGTGCTCAGTAGTCACCGTTCACAATACTCCAGGAGGCAGGCCCTCTGATTCCCTGCAAGCCTGGGGCAAAAGGAGGAGGAGGAGGAGGAGGAGGAGGAGGAGGGAAGGAGGAGGAGGAGGAGGGGGGAGGAGGAGGAGGAGGGGGGGAGGAGGAGGAGGAGGGGGGAGGAGGAGGAGGAGGAGGAGAGGGAGGGGGAGGGGGAGAAGGAGGAGGAGGAAGAAGAAGACGAAGACGAAGAAGAAGACGAAGACGAAGAAGAAGAAGTTCACCATGTTACAGCTCACAAAAGGCAGACCTGGGAGCCAAACCCAGGTTTGGCTTTTACAGACCACACGAATACCCCAAAAGCTGTTTGCCCTGGTCCTTGTCACACACCAGTCTATAGGCAGACACCAGGAAACTAAAGGAATTTTAGAGGCTCTCCTCTCCCAGCTACTCCCTTCTCACCAATGATTCCTCTGGGAGACTCTCCTCTCCCAGCTACTCCCTTCTCACCAATGATTCCTCTGGGAGACTCTCCTCTCCCAGCTACTCCCTTCTCACCAATGATTCCTCTGGGAGACTCTCCTCTCCCAGCTACTCCCTTCTCACTAATGATTCCTCTGGGAGACTCTCCTCTCCCAGCTACTCCCTTCTCACCAATGATTCCTCTGGGAGACTCTCCTCTCCCAGCTACTCCCTTCTCACCAATGATTCCTCTGGGAGACTCTCCTCTCCCAGCTACTCCCTTCTCACCAATCATTCCTCTGGGAGACTCTCCTCTCCCAGCTACTCCCTTCTCACCAATGATTCCTCTGGGAGACTCTCCTCTCCCAGCTACTCCCTTCTCACCAATCATTCCTCTGGGAGACTCTCCTCTCCCAGCTACTCCCTTCTCACCAATCATTCCTCTGGGAGGCCTTCACTCACCACAGCCTGCCAGGAGACAGTGACGTTTATACAACTGAGTCTCCAGAGAATAAATGAACACATCTGCCTAAGTTAATTCTAAAAATATGGTGTTAAATTCCTTGGCAAACTTCCTAGTGCTTTTATTCCCACAAACACCAAAGTGTTAAAGCAGATTCATGTCAGAAACTGCAAGGTGTTTTTTTCTTTAAATTATTACATCTGATTAACACTACAGCAATCAAAACTTTATTCTATGACCTTCAATTCAGTTACATTAAGTAAATCTAGCAAATCCAGTTATTCCCTAAGTTACGAGTTATGTCAACTTAAATATGAACATCATTTTTAATAACCTGGAATTTTAGTTGTGACTTTAACTATATACAAGAACACAGTGAGAGAGGTCTCCATCCAGTCTGCCTTGGAAGTTCACAAAACATGACCGGCACCACTTTAAGAGTAAGTCTTGTGTCTAGGGCTGTGAAGATGGCTCAGCAAGTGAAGGCACCTGCCTTCTGCCAAACCTGATGACCTGAGTGTAACCCAGGACCCAATGGTGGCAAGGCCCAACTCCCACAATGTCCTCTGACCTCCATATATGTGCTGCAGCATGAGCAGTGTTGCAATATCCCCTTGTATTAAAATTTTTTTAAAAATTATCTCTCCAACACGACCTCAGATTTTTAAACCCTTTATTTCCAGAAAATGGTTATATATTAACTGTGTGCATTTCCTAAGCATTTCCAGCACAGCTGTGCTGTACACAGCACACATGCATGTATGAAAAGGAGAGGGGTTCTCCCGGTGTATCCTGGGATCTATAAGATAGCAAGGGCGGTTCTGCAAACCGTGGTCAACACTGCTTGGTGGATGTGGCGATCCTGACATCTTGACCTCAAACAGTACAGCAATGTATGTGGAACAGGCTTATAGAAATTATAGTTTGGTTTGAAAGCCTGTCACAGATTACATCCACGGCAGAATCAGCAAGGCAAGTAACCTCCCCAATCTCTCTATTTTTTTTTCTCCTCTTGGAGAGGAGGGTAGGTGGGAAGGTGAAGCAGCTTCCTGTATTCCTGACATTCCTTCTTGGGATGTTTTTTGGGCACTGGTGGTTCAGAACCTATTAGAAGGCTCTGGTGTAGCTCAGTATAGAGGAGTACTGATACTGTCTGAGGCCCTGGGTTCCATCGCCAACACTGATTCTTCAGTTTAAACAAGTGGCCACTAGTACACACGCTTCTTCCTCATTTGTGATGTTCAAGCAGTCCAGTTGGACCAATGGCATGTATTAGGACTGCTATTCAGTTGGGTAGCATTTCTGTAAAGCATGCAAGATAGCTCCTAAGTATGTAGCAAATGAGAGGGCCAGTAAAAGCCTAAAGAGGAAAGGGCAAGTGACTCACTGGAGATAGACTAGCTGGCAGTTCATTTGCACCACCGCTTCTGATTTCTTTCTCTAGGCTCGGTTGGAAACAGATTGGGAAACTGTCCTTGAAAGCAATGATGTTACTCTTTAAGTGTCTGAAGGTGGGAGATGGCGCTATAATCACAAATCCAACTCAGGAAAAAAAAAAAGCAGTAGGCAAATAATCTTCCTCTGTAGGTTGACTGTATTCAACACTGGCTAAACCAGAAAGACTGACAATGTGTCCCCAACTTCAGCACATGTGAACCCTTCTCCTTGTTCCTCTGTATCAGTTTGTTGTTGCCCTTAAGCCCAGAGAAACTGCCTTCTGGGCACTAAGTAACTGACGGTTGCTATGGGTGTCTCTAACCTTGCTCCTAATGCGCACCATCATAGCGACACCGATTTGGGATTTCAGTATGAAATGGGAATCTTCTCTTAACTGATGCCAAAGAAAAACTTGTTCTATTCTGATGTCTCTTAAAACAGATTTCCCCATGGAAAATCACAATATCAAATGGCCAACCCTGAAAACACACATTCAAGTAATATTATATAGGCCATATTTAGGAATATATATGTATACACATATATGCATATAACAACAATTTATGAAAAAGAGTCCATGAATTTGAAAGAGAGCAATGAGGGGCATATGGGAGGACAGGGAAGGGAAAATGGTGTAACTTTATTCTAATAACAAAATAAATAATTTTTTAAAAAGAAAAAAGAAATAGCAAGGAAGACTTTACTCAAAGATTAATGTAATACTGCAATAGGGAAAAGAGGCCATGAGAGGTGAGGGGATGGAAGCTGGCGAAGAGGAGACAGCGAAGGAGAGGATGCACTAATCCATCAGATACTAAGCACAGGGTCTCACTAATGTCCTAGTGAGACCCTTGGCTGAGACTGGCCAGCAGGTAGAGGGCAGACACAGAAGGCCTAGCTGAGACAGCTTGGAGAGGACCAACTATAGTGCCCACGGCTGTCATGGACACTGGCACTTCCCCAAGACTGTTTCTTAGTAAGTTAGACTTTCTAGTATGTCAAGGGTGTCTGTAACCAGCATAGTAAAAGCTCTCCATGGACCATGACAAAGCAGTCTGCTGGGTTTGAGTGTCTGTAAAGCTCAGAGGCTCCAAGTCTGCAAGCCTAATCAAGCTAACCTTCGACTTAACCTCTCCCCGGGGTGGGGTGGCCCCTGGACTAGCTCTTGCTAAGGGGCCCTCTACTCTCCCCCAGTCCTCTCCCTCTCTGAGGACATAGGGCTCTGCCCACCCCCGCCTGCCCAGTCCCCTGCTTCCCACCAGTGTGACTTCCACAGAGCAGCCTGGCAAGAGAGGCCTGCGTCCATTCCCAGTCAGACGACAGGGCACTGTAACTTTCTACTGCACCTGTTTGCCTCTGGGTCCAGCTCCCTTTGGGCCCAGTCCCTCTAGAGCACGGTTCAGGTTTCATTGCTTTTGTCTCCCAACCGCTTTCAATTATGAGGCACACAGAAAAGGAAATAAAAGAAAACCTCATTCAGGCAGCAAAAGCTGTACCTCTGACCCCAGGAAGACGACAGCCATGCTAACCCTGTCACCATACCCCTTAGCAGCAGGTCATGAAGATTCTGGACAGTGCCTAGGCTTGTTTACTCCTTAAACAATTGATGAAATGGTTGGAACAGTATCAGTCAAAAATGAAGGGCACTGCGTGGCCTCTCCTATTGTCTGGGGTAGGGGTTGTTTTTTTTTTCCCTGTCATGTCCAGTCTCATAATGGCTCAGCACTTAAAGCTGGGAAATGGGAGGGAAGAACATGGTTTCTTCCTTAACCCCTGCAATCTCAAAGCTTCAGGTGCCTCATGCATCTCCCGTGTTACCTCCGCACAGACAATCCTGGGGTTTTCTATTGCTGTCACTGCAGAAGAAAGGACAGAGCCATCATCTGCCACTCTGTTTTCTGAAGCCACTAGCCATAAGCCTCTGCGGAAGAGGCACGTGTGTGACCACCACTGTCACCTGAATTGGTGCTGTTCAGTAGACTCCTGCGGCAGGAGGTTTGGGGAAAGTATTCCTGGCCCTTCGTCTACAAAGCTGAGAACACATGATGGTGCTGAGAGATTAGGAAATGTGATCTGGGAAAAATCTGCCCCTTATAAACTCATTATACTGATAATAAACGAAAGTAGACTTTGGTTCATTAATAGAAGAATATAGGAAACACTGATTGGGGAAATACATAGAAGCAACACTGGTGTGCAGCCCCACTTTAATTAGGAAGAAAGAGTTCTGACCACAGGCAAGTCTAGACCAAGGCTGAACTCTGCTAACGATCACAGCATCACTTCTAGACAGAGCCCAAGGACCTAAACTAACAACAGCTTACAAACTGCGTATGAAGGACTTACAGTTATGCTCCTAGAAAACAGAGGAATAAAATGAAGAGGAAAACTTGGGATGTACTGATCTCTAACAGCGCAAGCCTTTCTGTGGTTAGCAAACATTGGGTGATAGCACACAGTGAAGATGGCTCTTGGTGTGAAATCCAGGCACAGTAACACGATACAGAAACCCGACGGACAGAAAGCTGTAAGCACATCTTACAGTGAAACCTGATTTCAATGAGAAACCACCTCACAGACATGTGTTTAATTACATTAATTTCAATATGCTATTGAGATTTTAATCCATTTATGAATCTGTGAAAATGTCCAAGAATGTTCTGCTAGCAAACATTTACCCTCCTTGACGACAAGTGGTGATTTCTGAAAGTCAGTCATTTAAAACCTACAACAAATGGTTTTCAAAAATCAATTATAATTTTAGAACTGACACACCACCCCCACTAAGGTTTGAGGAGGCTAGAAGGAGAAACAAAGAATTTAAGAAGCAGAAGACAGGGAGAAGGGCTGTGAAATGCCACGTTCTAGACTCAGCTATTGCAATCGCCCCAACTGTGATTACCTGTGCTGAGCCTATACAAGGCTGACCCTGTCAACAGTCAGTTAGGGTAGAGGATGGGCCCTACCTTTCTCTGCTGAAATACTGGCAGATTTTGGAGGAGGGGAGAGTCATTGTCTTCAGCTGTCTATCCACTGATGAGCCCATAAGCTCTGATGTGTAGCTCTAAACCCAGGGTCACATACGCAGTCCTCAGTGAGCCGCCATACAAAAGGACATAAATGTGGGCAAAGGTTCTATAGGGAGAAGGGAAGTTGACCAGGGGGAGGCAGACTAGAGAGGGCAGGAAGGGAGAGCATATGCACGCATGAGATTGTCAAAGAGCGATTTTAATTCATTTAAAACTTTGAAATGAAAGACTTGAAAACAAAAACTGTAGCCATTCTTAGGTATGCATGTAGAAGAATCTCACAAATGACCCATTTTTAGGTTCACAAAATTACAAGAAACTTTTCCAAAAACTTCATTTCAGGCTTCTTTCTCAGTAGAAGAGGCAAGATACTGTGAAGGCTCCTGAGGGAACAGGAAACACATTCTTTTAGTGCTTTGTGAAACTGGAAGAAAGAGAAACATCCAAAGGCAAAACAAAAAACAAACAAACATTTAAAAAAGAAAGACAGATAAACCAGTAGAAAGTGACCACAAAAGACAGAATTGCCCTGTGGTCAAATTCTAAGTCTTGGACACACTGCAAGGTTAAGAGCTGAAGCCACAGAATTCTAATTCCCTGACTGGACAAGAGTGTCCCAGGTCAACACGGGAGCAAAAACAGCCTCCCTCTGTAGTAAGTCATTCTTGAACCCCAAGTTTCACACAGATAAGATTAGGTAAACAGAAATTTGCTATCAAAAAAAAGAAGGAACAACAACAACAAACCAGAAACAAAAACACCACATGACAGATATTCATGGGTACAAACATTCTGTCATCTGATGCTTCTGGATGTTTAAGAACATGTTTAAAAGAATGAAATCACAAAAGTTTAACAAGGACTAGGAGACTATTTCAAAGACAGAGGGCTGCAAAGAAAATCTTAGACCTTTCCGAATTACAAACAGAACCAATGAAATTAAAGTTAGCCGGACATGGAAGGGGAAGACGGGGCTGGAGGTTAACCCTCCAACGAGGGGACTACCTACAACCTGGGCTTAGAGGCTGACAGTGGTACACTATAAATGTCACTGTGAAAATTAATGAAACACAGAGGAAGAGAGCATCAGAGAGCAAAACAGACAAACGCAGACAGAATACTTAAAACAGCACCAGTCTTATTACATTATGCAAAGGATCAAACACTTCCATAAAAGAAAAAAATCCAACTAGATGCTGTCGATATAAGCCCTGCTTTATATTTAAGGACACATGTAGGTTGAAAGCCAAAGGACAGAAAAAGATATTTCACTTAAGCAGTAACTGAAAGAGAGCAGGGATGGCCATATAGATAAATAAAATAAAATAGAATTTTTAAAAATTGCCATAAAAGACAAAGAAGGGCATCACATGATGAGAGAACAATCAAATAAAGAAGATATAACAATTACAAAAATATATGTGCTCAACATCAGGAGACCTAAATGTATAAAACAAACATTGGCAGAGCCAGAGGCAAAAATAGACAGCAACACAGTAATGGCTTTCAATACTCTACATGCAGTAATGGATACAACATCCAGACAGAAGATCAATAAAGAAATGAGGCCTTGATCAACAAAACAGACAAAATGGACACATCAAAAGCAGTCCACGCTGATATGGTGGGACACATCTATAGTCCTAACACGCAAGAGTCTATAATCCTAACACTTGGGAGGCAAGGCTAGAGGCTTTCAAGTTTGAGAGCAACCTGGGCTACACGGTGAGTAGCCTGGGCTACACGGTGAGACAGTTTCAAAAAACCAACAAGAAAAAAAGGAAAACATTCCATATACCCAAGAGTAGCACAATATACATTGTTCTCAAGTACACACAACATTCTCCATGATAAGTAACATTATACACACACACACGCACACACAAATAAATAAAATAAAAAACAAAGCACAGATTTAAAGTTGATATCATACCATGTATTTTTCCAATTCTAATGGTGTAAAACTAGATATAAAAGACAGAAGAACTGAAAATTAGGCAAATTTGTTGAAATTAAATATATTCCTCTGGAGAATCCTAATAGACCTACAAATACTCTATTCAGAGTCTACAGGAAACCCAGCAGGCTGTGACTAGTAGAGTGGATCAGAGATCAGAAACCTAACAGTATACAGGAAACCCAGCAGGCTGTGACTAGTAGAGTGGATCAGAGATCAGAAACCTAACAGTAAAGAAAGACTAGGAGCAGACGGCTTCACTGATGAAGCCAGCAAACACTGAAAGAACTGCCACCCATCTTTCCAAGGTCTCCCAAAAACTGAGGATGAGAAAATACTATCCACTCATTTATGAATCCGGCATTACACTGATACCAAAGACTAAGAAAACATTATAAGCAAAGAAAGCCGTGGGCCAACATGACTACTGACCATAAACAGGCTCAAAAGTTCTCAAGCAGCAAAAATGAGCAAACCCAAACCAATAGCATGTTAAAAGAAGCATATGTCATAGTCACACCTGAGATACAAAGATGGTTCAATATACAAAATCAATGTCATATGCACCTTATCAACACAAAGAAAATTAAAATTCTGTAACAATTTCCATATGATATAGATTTTAAATGTAGGCATTTACATTAGACAAGATCCAGTGCAATACTCAACAAAAGGGATGAAAGGCAATAAAGATCACACGTGAAAAGCCCGTGGCTCACATAACACTTAGCAGAAGGACAGAACAATTTTCTCCTAAGATCAGAAACAAATGACCATCCTCACCACTTCTACTCAACCTAGTTCTGGAACTCAGCCCAAACAATTCAACAAGAATTAGAAAAGGCATTCAAATTAGGAAGGAAGGAGTAAAAATATCTGTTTGTAGATGAGACACTTTTATATGTAACTCCACATACATCCCACCATAACCTGTGAAACTTAATATACAAATCCAAAAACCTTTCAGGATCCAAAATAAACACACACACACACATGCAATCAGATGTGTGTCTATCACTAATAAGGAACTATCTGGAAAAAAGTTCAGGAAATACCAAAAAAGAATAAACTATTTTGGAATAAATTTAACCAAAGAAGCAAAATATTGTTGAAAGAAATTAAAGGCGAAAAATGGAAAGAGAGCCCATGTTCATAGATTAGAAAACTGAATACTGTCAGAATGTCCATACTACCTAAACCAATCTATAGATTCATTATAATCCCTATCAAAATTCAATCGCATGCTTCTGGAGAAATAGAAAAACATCTGTGATAGTCTGGATGTAATTGGCCTCCATAATCTCATAGGGAGTGGCACTGTTAGGAGGTGTGACCTTACTGGAGAAGGTATGGTCTTACTGGAAGAAGTGTGTAACTGTGGAGGCCAGCTTTGAGGTCTCATCTATGCTAAAGCCACACCCAGTGAGACTGCTGCCTGTGAGTTAAGATGTAAGGACTCTAAGCTCTTGCTCCAGCACCATGTCTGCCTGATGATTATGGATTAAACCTCTAAAAATGTAAGCCACCCCAATGAAATGTTCTTCTTTTATAAGAGTTGCTGTCTTTTCAAAGCAACAGGAACTAAGACATCATCCTAGGACTCATAAAGAACCACAAAGGATTCTAAATATCCCAAACAATCAACGACAAAGGAATGAAATTGGACCCTCATCCTATAAAATACAAAAAATAGGCTCAAAACAGATTAAAGATTTAACTGTAATGCTTGAGCTGTAGAACTGATAAAAGAAAATGTCAGAAAAAAGCTTCGTGATGTAAGTCTTAGGTGAGGAAGACTGGAGCAAAGACTACAGGGAAAATGGAGGGGAGAGGCCCCACAGAATGGGAGAAAATATCTGCAAGCCATGCATTTCATGTGGAGCTACTATCCAAAATACACAAGGAATCCCTTATGCTTCAGTAGCAAATAGGTAAATAACCTAATTTTAGAATAAGCACAGGACTTGACTAGACATTTCCCAAAGGCAGCAAACAAACGGCCAACAGGTGTAAGAAAACAGGCTCAATGTTCTGACCATGAAGAAACTGCCAGAGGCACAACAAAGTATCACTTGTTAGGGTGTCTGCTATCAAGCAGGGTTTTGTTTTGTCTATGGTTCTGAGAACTGAACCTGGGGCCCTGCAAATGTTAAGCAAGTGCACTGAGCAGTTTCGCTACCCAGGACTGTTATGGTCAAAACTGAAACAGCAAGAGCTGCCAGAATTCTGAGTTGAAGTAGAGAAACCAGAACTTACGCACTATTGTTGAGGATGTAAAAAGTCGGAGTGTCTATGAAAAACAATGTGGAAGTTCCTTGGCAAATTAAGACTATAATAACACGTAACCAATCAACTCCACTTCTTGGTAATTATGCAAAAGAACTGAAATCAGGATCTTCAAGAGATATTTTCATTCCGATGTCCCTAGACGTAGAAACAAACTAAATATCCATCCGCAGATGACTGCACTATATGTTCACTACAGAGTATTATTCATTCATAAAAAGAAAGACATATTGTCGTAAACACACATGAGCCTTTGGACACTATGGGAAATGAAACAGACCAATCACAAAAAGATAAATACTATGTGACTCCATTTTTACGAGTAAAGTAATAAAAATCATCAAAGCAATGTTGGTGTTTGCCAGGGGATGGAGGAAAGAGAGAGAGAGTCACTGTCCAGTAGCTGCAAAGTTTCAGTCCTGCAACGTAAAATTACTAGATATTTGGCTAACTCACTGTTTACAGGTAATAATAACTATACTACATACCTAAAGACTCACACAAGCAGGTCTCTCCCGTGAAAGGTGTTTTAAACACAGTTAAAATAAACATCAGCAGACAGGTTGGGAGACACTGAAACACAATTGAAAACAGACATATCTAAACACTGCACGGAGTAAATGCACTACAGATTGCACTACAGATTGTACTAGAAAGAAGTGATGAGACAGGAAAAAAGCATGAATCGGGGTTAAGACATACGAGGACAGAATGAAAGTTCAGCAGAGCTAACAGAGTATCAGAGACGAAAGAGGGAACAGAGCTAAGCCAAGGCACAAGGCAACCATGGTGGACACATTTCTAAACTGATGAAAGTCAAAAATCTACAGAAGGTGGAGCTTCGAACTAGTAGAAGAAAATGAAGACGGTAAGCCATCTGGGGAGCAAACTGAGTCTAAAGAAGGAAGACACGGTGTGTGGGGAGACAGTGATGAGAAAAACAACTGTAGTTGAGAGGCACCCAGAAATTATGACAATATGCAAACAGGATGGAAATAAACCTACATTTAAACACACTAAAGCAAAATCCTAACACCAGAAAAAGAAAACCGTAACGAGACAGACACCAATTGACATGCCAATGGAGAAGAGAAACCTCACAGGACCCTAACCCTAAACAAAGGACGAAGGCAACCAGGGAGGGGGGGGGAGTCTTCCCCAGAGAAAAGTCGTCCCCCAATTGGTATTCAGTAGTAAAAGGCCAACACAATAATCAGACACATACAAGTAACACAAAATGGACTGAACATGTTGTATTTATATTTGGGCACACTCACATACACGTGTATGTAAGTGTAAGTAACAATACACACATGTATATATATTTCTATAGCACAAAAGACACCATGAATTTGAGGGGGGAACTGGAGGAAGGAAAGGGAGAGGAGAAATGATCTAATTATATGTTAATTAAAAAAGAAAGAAAGCAATTGGAGAGATGGCTCAGTGGTTAAGAATATTGACTGCTCTTCCAAAAGATCCAGATTCAATTCCCAGCACCCATATGACAGTTCACAATTGTCTGTAACTCCAGTTCCAGGGGACCAGACAGACAAGGCAGAACACCAACACAATTAAATAAAAATAAATAAACATTAAAGAAAAGAAGACAGCTTGTCAGTTATGAGACAACTTCTACTAGAATGTAGAGGGTAGACAATGGGAAATATTTTCTGACCCCCTTAAAAGAAATTAAACCAACAATCCAGAGATATAGACTGAGCAAAGCTGTCTTTCAATAAAAAAGGCACACTATTTTCAAATTTTAAAAAATAATTTACAACCTGAGCATAGTGGCACACGCCTTTAATACCAGCACTCAGGAGACAGAGGCAGGAATTCGAGGCCACCTTGGTCTACATAGTGAGTTCTAAGACAGCTAGGGCTACATACTGAGACCCTGTCTTGATCAGACAAACAAAATTACAAATGGCTATCATTAACCAAAACAACTTTTTTTCTCCTTTGAGACAGGGTTTTACTCTATAGCCCAGGTTGATCTCAAACTTGGGATCCTCCTGCCTCAGCCTACCGAATGCTGAGTTTAAAAGCATATGCCACCATGCCCAGGTTCACAAAAAGAACTTTAAATCTTCATCAGGAAAAGAAAACAAGCTCCAGAGGAAAGCCTCAGATAGACACAAGTAATAAGGATCGTTACCTGAAAAATCAAGCAAAATAGCTAATTGTGCACATTGTAGGCTTCCAGAAAACAAAGAAGGCTAACGAGATGGCTAGGCTTGCTATCAATATGAACGTAAGCCTGGCAATTCATACAGTGGAAGGAGAGAAGCAAGTCCTCAAAGTTATCTTCTGACCTCCATCCTCCATCCTCATGCAATGGTACCCGCCTACAAACACCCCCCCCCCCAAAAAAAAGAGGCAACAAAATAAGAAGATTGAATAAAAGCATCAAGATTGACTGGTCTACAGAGCTAGTTCCAGGACAGGCTCCAAAACCACAGAGAAACCCTGTCTCGAAAAAAAACAAAAAACAAAACAAAAAAAAAAAGATTGAGAAAAAGACAGTGATCTCAGGAGTCCTGCCGAACGCTGCAAGCCAAGCCACAAAGGATTTATAAGTGTGTGATAAGGGGGACAGGGCAGGGCACTGCAGGCGATAAGTCATAAAGGACCAGAAGTCGTTAAGAAAAGCATATCCTGTTCTTCCTCCCGTATGGAACTTTTGTGTTCTTTTTAAACCTCTAAGCCGAAACTAAACAAGCCACCTCCCAGAAGCAATAGCCAGAGCCGAGCAACAGTTTAAGAGGTCAGAGATCTATCATGACCTTGGACAGGTCACTTGACTCTCTGAAGGTCTTGGGCGGTGTATTGTAATGTCTACCCTTCGTTTTGATGATAAACAAACTGATTCAAAAGGGAATGTTACAGCACTGATTTCTTACACACATTAGTCACTAAGCCAGACAAGGACAGCACAGAGGAGACAAGCCAGGCAGCCAAGTGCAATGCGACAGGACAGGTACTGGGACTCATGCAGAGTCCTGAGCAGAACCAAGGGTAGTGTAAATGTGCACAATTCACTCGTCTTTCCATTCACACACAACTATGGCCCCTGACCAACCTGCAGAACAGCTTGTTACAGTTGCCACATGAATTTCCAGGCATCAAAAGATACACCAGGGGGAAAAAGGTTTATTCGCGGCTTTTGAACTTATCCAAACTTGTAATTTTAAGACATCCCAAGAAATAATCACATTGACATTCTTCACACTGGTATCTAATAAGAAACACAGCACTGTTTTCAGCACAGAAAATCAGCCAGGGCATTGCTGACCCACCAACATCAATGTCATCAGAGGTTCTCCAGAACACTTATAAATTTGTTTTATTGAAGAGAGAAACATAAGTATTAACATATTTTAATATAGTTCCTAAATCCACACTGCAATTATACAGAATGACCTAACCGTAAAAAAGAAAGAAAGAAAGAAAAGATAAACAAGTTTTTCAAACATGTTTCCATTTTTCTAGACTTACTCTTTACAACCTAAAATCAAACACATTTAGCAGAGATCCTATACTTTGTAACGTGTCTCTCCTGCTTCACTACAGTGTTTACTGCCTTAAAAGCCACTCTCTGTTTCCTGTGGTATTTAGCCAGGAGAGGCCTGCAGCAAGGTGCACACAAATTGTCATCTAAGAAGACTGCTGGAAGTTCACACAAATGTTCCCCAAGAATAATTCTTTCTCTGCTGCGCACGGTGGGAGGCTGGACAGCAGGGTCACACACTCCCTCCTGGAATTGTAAATCTTGACTATGCATCCATGATATTGGAAAAGATGAAATAGCATATATTCCCAAGGAAACAAAATACATCATATGCATGCTAGCTATATATATGCTTATGAATACATATGCTTAAGAAATGTTTATGTTATCTGCAATATAATAGTGATTTTTAAAAATTACTGTATTTTTTATTTTAATTTCTAAGGGCAATAGTGTCTTGGCTACTGTCTTTAATATTCTAAAGACCTAGTAGGCGTTAATAATTTATACAAATAAACATTTTATAGATTATTTTTAAAACTATATCATATATGGATCTACTTAAGAGTATGTATGAGTACAAACAAATGTGTATTTTGGCCACCATGCTGACATTAATACATGCACTGACAAGCAGGTTTGTTACTGTATTCCACTGATGGGAGGTAAGAAACATAGATAGTGCCATTTATGACTTCAGTGGTCATTTAACAGCCTCCAGTGGTGACCTCTTTGATAAACACCTAGAACACTTAGAAGCCAATTTAGCCCTGGCTAATACACAGTCTTCTACTGTACACTGTTTGGGATTGCATTGATCTCTTCTGTCAGCTCTTAGTGGGGAGAGGCCTTGTCTTGAGCGCTTCTGCATTCCCTTTCAGCTCCAAACAGAGTTAAGTGCACACTCACTGATTAATTAACAGCCATAGCAGAGTAGATATTTTCCACGGCAATCAAGAGATAATTAGGATGTAGATAAAGTAAGCCACACGGAGAGACGGGTATGTACCAGAGTAGAAACAGGACCATGCAGGGCCTCAGAGGAAACAGGTTCAGGAACAAAGCAGGTGAATTTACAGGGCACAGCCATGCTCAGAAGGCACCACACAATTCACACTATCCCGGCTTAGCTCTCAAGTGCCCTCGCTGCTCTTTTGTTCTTACATGTGAAGCCCTGTGGAGTACAATTCCTTGCTTCATGCTTCTAGAATGCCATCTCATGTCTGTATAAAGAACACTACCCTACAAGCCTAAGAAGAGGTGTAGCAGTCAAAAGCCCAAGACCAAACCAAACGACGTGCTTTTCACAGAGAATTCTGTTCATAAAAACAAAGGTCATCATCTGACTTCTCGTCCTCACTCTTGGATGATAGGACTTTTTTTTTTTTAATTAATTCTTTGGCTTTAAAAATAGATTCCACCAAATTCTTTACCTTTTTTCTTCAACCTCCTTTAACCTCCCAATGAAAATTATGCAGCAATTTAATTTCTAAAACAACCGTTCTGATGCAAATTAAGCTGTAATGTATGATGGTGACAGCCTTGGTGTCCTTATCGCTTTAAGTGTATGGCACAGGAGAGGACAAAGCACACCCAACATTTTCCTAGCTCTTCTAACAATGAATGCTCTTCGTAGAATTAACTCTTTTCCCTTCAGATAATTAGATTAATTTCTGTGATCCTCGACTCTCGATTAAGCGTGTTTATGTCTCATCCAGCACTTAAGAAAGTAGGCTTGCTGTCTTTCCTCCCTTATCTTTTGTCTCAGAACACCAAAGCACTTCAGGATTTTTAGTTTGCCACCCCTATGAAGTCACTGGTACATTAAGCACTGGAGGACTGATGAGGTGAGCAGACATCCAGACAACTCTGGTCAGCCAACCAAAACCTAGAACCCCCTGGCGCCTTAAAACTTGTTGGGCAATCAGACCAGACCCTCTGGAGCCTCCGGGGCCCCTTTACATGTCCTGGGGATTTTAAAACCCTGACAGAAAGACACCTTTCCTGCCAAGCAACTTGCACACTCATGAGCACAGACCATCATACTTTTCAAAAGGTGAAAACGCAATTGGCCTTGTTCTCTGAGTTTTTAAGAGTTCAAATACCAAGAGCGTCTCAATCTTGATTTTTTTAAAAAAATTAAAAAACAACAACAAGAAGATCCTAAAGACAATTTGATCAGACACAAGGAGATCCTCCCTTCAAAGAAAGGCACCTGGTGACACTCCAAGAGGGAAGGTACTTAAAACCTGTCCCTGACTCATCAACAGTGGATTGAGGAAAAGAAGCCAGTTGGCTTCCTGGGGCTTTAAAACAGTTTCTCTGTCACCCTGGGGCTAGAGAAGCTCTAAGTGAAATTCTTCCACTCCTCACTACTGGGAGTATTACAGTGATAGAAAGAAACACACACACACACCCTCTACTTCATTGCCTTAATTATCTCTGAGGTGTCCAATACCCCCCCCCCATGTGGACCTGATTTTACAAAAAGCAAAGTCATGGGGCAGTGCTGGGGGTGGGGTGGGGTGTATGTTTGTTTGCAAAGGACTCAAAAGATCCAGAAAAAGCCAAGGGCTGGAAGATCCCAGGACAGCCGCGGTCTAAGAGGTTCGGCTGGCTCGTGGGCTGTCGCCAAGCATCCATTCACTCGGGTGTGGGGGGGTCCAGAAGGCTGGGGTCGTCACAAATCCACCCTGTCTGCCCACCCTCTGCCCTCCACCATCTCCCCCCTTCCCTCCGGCAGGACCACCTCCGAGCAGAGGGCAGTCCCGGCCTCCCGGTGGTGGGGATGGACGGGAAGGACGGGGTAGGGGTCAGGCCGGGCTCGTCCAGGTGGCCGCGCTGGAGGCTCGGGGTGGGGTGGGGGGAACTCACGTTCTCTGTGTCCCGCTCGTTCACCGTGGGCAATGGCGTCCGCGCCGACATCTTGCGCGGGCGGCGGGGTCGAGCCGGGGGTCCGGCGGGTGGCGGGCCGCGGAGGGCTTCGGCGAGGGCGGGCTGGCGGGCGGGCGCGCGCGAGAGAGCGAGGGAACGAGCGAGGGAACGAGCGAGAGAACGAGCGAGCGAGCGAGCGAGCGAGCAGGCCTCACCGGGGAGCGCGCGGCTCCCGCAGGCCGCGGAGCGGGAAGGCGGGCGAGGACGCGGGGGGCCGGGCTGCGGGGACGCCGGGCGGGCGGGCGGACGGGCGGACCGGAGAGCGGGCGGGCACCCGGGAGCAGCCTCAGTGCGGAGCCGGCGCCGGGCGAGCGCGGCCCTGACAGCGCCACCCGCGCGCCGCCTCAGGTGAGCGCCGCCGCCGCCGCCGCCGCCGCATCCGCGCCGTCCCCGCCGAGCTCAGCCGGAGCCCTCGGCGGCCCGAGCCGGTGCGCGCGGAGCGGCGGGCGCGGCACGCAGCGCCCCCGAGGCTCTTGGCCGCCGCCGCCGGGTGGGCGGGCGCCAGCCGAGGGGCCTCTCCATTCATTCCCTCATTAGGGATGCGGGGCCGCCTCCGCCCGCCCGGATTTCATTAGGGACTCCTCGCCCCACCCGCCGGTCTGCCTGTCCCCTCAGAACCTCCGGAGTCTCGCGATTTGATTTTGATTCTTGTGTGGCTTTGAAAGCAGCACGGGGGGCACGGTGTGTGGAATCGACTGAGTCAGAACCCCCTCCCCCCCCACACACCCTTTTTATGCATTTTGTTTGTGTCACTGGAGGGAGCATTGGGTACCAGCCTTAAACTCCCTGCTCCTTTCATGCCTAGCGTCCCTGGAGCCTTCTCTGAGCCCCCTTCTGCCCTGAGGTGGTGTGTTCAGGGTCAGGACTGGACAAAAGGCACAACAGACCCCCGTAAGGAGCTGGCCCAGAAAGCGTTGTGGAAGAGGGCTCCCCGCACCCCACAGCATCCCCAGAGTGGGTGAGACTTGGGAATCACGATGCCTACAGTGGCTGATCGTCACTTCCTGGGATACAAGGAAGTGTCACTTAAGCCAGTTTTTTCGGGGAGAGTAGAAGGCTGTCTCTGACTGTGGCCTGGAACTCTTCCTTCTAGATGGGTTTCTTGCCCGTCCATCCACCTGCCTCTTTTTAGGTCCTGTGCACATCGCGTGTGTTGTACTTTGTCCCGATGCAATGTGTCCTTATTCTGATGTTTTCGCACACTTGGCCTCTAAGATAAAAACAAAACCTTGCCATCTCCCTATTCCTTTTCTTTCCAATGTGGTTCCTCCCCCCCTCCCCCCAATTCCTTCCTGGATGGGCAGGAAGACAACAGGAGAGACAGATAGGACAAGATTGATGGATTTTGTTGAACAGCTTTCTTCAACCTCGAATGGGAAACTTGGGATGATGGGAAATTCTTTTTTTCTTGAATGCATCCGTTTGAAGGAAGAATTCCTGCACCAGATGGTTTTTATCCTGACTCATTAAAAGTTGTTTCTGAAAACTTAACACTTGACCCTTAAAACATGGGCCAGAAGAACCTAAAAATAGCAAACACTTATCTCAAAGGAATATATATATATACACATATATGTATACGTATTATCAGTGTAGTCACTGCTAGAACACCAGCTGTGTATTTATTTATCTCGCATCCTATGTTGTAAACATTTCTCAGTGCCACAAAGCAAATGCAAATTGCAAGAACCCTTTGGTGGTCTCTATTGCTCAAATAGCACTCAGGCTTTGGAACCAATTGCACGACCACAGCCTGGATCATGGTGTGTCCCTGGGAATGCCACACTTCGGAAATCTGGGTTCACCAGGATGTACTGAGGTGTGAGTTTGTACTTTCTGATCGGCTGAAGGCTGCTCACACAGCAGCCCCCCCCCCCCCCAACACGGCTAACACAGAAGTCCCTTGTGCTCCAATACTCTCTGAGAAGATGCTCTGCCCCACAGGGATCGCCATCAATCCCTCCGTCCATCAGGAGCTTGGGTTTCGCTGGTCGGATGGAGTTCACACGCTGCCTGTGTCCTCAGTCTTGTGGCAACCCTGACAGGCACATTTGTTTCCGTTTTACAAACTTCCACTGAATTGGCTTATTCGTGATCATTGCCACATCAGGTTAGTGAGACACAAAATAAGATAACCGGGATGTATGGGAAGGTCCAATCTTGCACCCGTCACAAGACCTATGAGCTCACCTCTGTAAGGGATAAGGCTAATTAGAGACCGAGCTCAAAGGAGAGCCCAGGATCCAGGCCCGGTGGCTTTCATACTGAAAACTTGTCCAGCTACATCTGCTATTCTTTGCTCAAATATTGAAATCTGAGTGGCTGTTATTTACTGAATAATACTGAAGGACACTTGCTTTTTATGTCAACCCTTTTTGTAGCGGTGGAACTACATTCAAAGGGAATTGTTTTTTTTAATAACCCAGATTTATAAATCTATTTAATCAGATGAAAATTAACTCTACCTTGAAAAAAATGTCATTTAATTCATGGTACTACCCACAGTTCTAGGCTTGGTATATAGTGAAAATGTACTTTTCATAGATAAAAAACAAACAAACAAGCATAAAACCTCTGTTTTATATGCCCGGTGTGATCTCTTCTCTCAAATGGCATAAAAGGTTAGGACAGGAACAAATTTGTTTAACCTTAGTCCTCAGTAATGAAAATGCCCACCAGCAAAGTTTCCTATCTAATTTCTTACAGCTGTGACTAGACATAAATGGCAAAGGAATGTCTTAAGGGTTTTAGTGATTCTCTTCCCATCTATTCACAAAATGTGGCATGCGGATTAGACAGTCAGTGAGTGGTGGGGATGAGCAGATTAGACAGACAGCAGCAGGGATGCATGGATTAGACAGACAGCGAGTGGAGGGGATGCACAGATTAGACAGTCTGCCGCAGGGATGCACGGATTAGACAGACAGCAAGTGGTGGGGATGCATGGATTAGACAGACAGTGGCAGGGGTGAAAGCTTCAGAGGAAAGGTGAAGTTATCAGGACAAGAGACGCGAGGACAGACAAGGTGCTAAACTCACATGGCTGGTGGCTAAAGGGTGCTGTTGACCACTGGCCCCAGGGAAGAAGCTTTCTAATGATTGCACTGGCCACCACTATGGGCACTAGCTGCACTTGGCTCCTGAGCACTTGGGAAGTCAATTTAGTTTTTATTGATTTTTACCATAAATAATTTAAATTCAGAAACCAGTTCGATTCTGTATTTGGACATGTTTAAGCTACTTAGAAAGAATATAACTTTTAGAATCTACTTTTTTCAACTCCCAATTTTCTGCGATCTAAACACAGATCAAATATTTCCCGTGAAGATGTGTCACCTAAAGTCAGCAGGTAAGAGCTCTTGCTAGGCAAACACAAAGACCTGAGTTTGAATCCCAAGCATCATGTAATAAGCCAGGTATGGCCACTCTGACTGTAACCCCGTACTCTGGGGGGGTGGTCAGGGGAGAAGGCTCACTGAAAGACACTATCAAAGACACTATCAAAGGAATAAGACACATAACACAAATACCATACACATACCACACATAGTCTCTCTCTCTCCTCTCTCTCTCTCTCTCTCTCTCTCTCTCTGTCTCTCTCTGTCTGTCTCTCTCTCTGTCTCTGTTTCTCTCTCTCTCTCTCTCTCTCTCACACACACACACACAAAGTAACCCCTGAGTTAGGCTGCACTATAAGTACCAAGTGCATATGTTTTAAAGAGTAAGTAAATAAAAGATGTAAGGCATCTCATCAATGGACATGGATAGCATATTAAAATGCAAATATTTCTGCATATTAAGCTAATGAGGATATATTATTAGACTTAACTTCAGAGTTGTTTTCAATTTTCAAGTGCCGATACTGAGGACCGTACACTTATATAAGGGACTTGCATTACATGTCTACTGCACAACCGCTCTCTATGAGTTCAAATTGAAAGTAAAGAGGTTTGAATGCAGAAAAGTCAAAGGCCTTGATTCGAAGCTATTAATTATTTATTCTGTGGAGAGCGGTGCCCAGCACACATTATCGAGTAGCATGTGCCCAGCAGACACTGTTCAAGCAGACAATCCTTCACCCAACGATTCCTACCAGTGAACATCATAATCTTTTGAAGGAGTTTAGCCGGCAGCGTATTGAAAGCGTACAAACAAGCATGAGCAGACGACAGTCACTTGTAAACAAGGAATCGATCAAATGTGACAGCAGCACTAACAGGAAATTCATAAAGTTACAGATTTATTATAACAAATGCATTAATAACATCTAGTGTCCAAGGCCAGCAGAATGGCTCGCTGTGTAAAAACTGTTATGGTGCAAGGTAGGCACCCTAAGTTCTATTCCCAGGACCCAAGTCAAAGTGGAGAGAGAGAGAGCTGGCTCCACAGGGTCACCTCTGCCTCCACTTGTGTGCTGTGGCACTCACACCCCGCCCAACTAGCCTCACACGCAGTAAGTTAATTAAAATTTAAAATATAGCTAACGTTTAACAGTCATGGCTGGACAGTAATAATTTATTGGGAGCATACTTCATTTATGATTCTATGGGAAACTTGTTCCTTTTCATCTAACCACTCAAAATAATGACAGATGAACAGTTCTGTAAGGTAATAAAGAGTAATCTCAAAAAGAGGGGAGGCTAGTGCCCACCAAGAAAGATCATCATTTTATAAATCATCTGGGCTCTGATTACATTCCATTGGTTAGAAAGTCATATTGTCACTGTGTGTCAATATTCATCACCCAAATTGTGGAGTGGATAAAGGTTTCAAGAGAAAAGTTCTATTGCACTTTAAAAACTATAAGACTGCAGGATGATGGTGGTGCATGCCTTTAATCCCAGCACTCGGGAGGCAGAGGCAGGCGGATCTCTGTGAGTTCAAGGCCAGTCTGGGTCTACAGAACAAGTTCCAGGACAGCAAGGGATACACAGAGACAACCTATCTCAAAAAAAACAAAACAAAACAAAACAAAAAAAACCCAACCAAACAAGAAACCATAAGGCTGAGCTGGGGAGGTGGCTCAGTTGGTCAGAGTACTTGCCTTGCAAACATGAGGGTCCAAGTTCAATACCCAGAACCCAGACAAAAGTTGGGGCTTGATGATGAGCATTATAGCCCCCATCACTGGGTGTGCTGGCCAGCATAACCTAGCTGGCTAGCTCCAGGTCCTAGTGAGAGATCCGCTTTTCAAAAAAGATGTTGGAGAACAGAGTGGATGGCCCCAGAGGAGTAACATCTGAAGATGACCTCTGACCTTCACACATACACACACACACACACACACACACACACACACAGCAAACACACACCACACATACACACACAGATCACACACATACATACACACCTCACATACCACACACATACACACACAGCTCATGCACACACACACAAACACACACCACACACAAAAATTCCCCCACATACCACATTAACAATAAAAACCTCTAATGTTGAGATTGGGAAGGTGGCTCAGTCAGCAAAGTGCTTGCTATGCAAAACTAAAGACCTGAGCACTCCCACATTCCCGGTGCTATAAGGTGACATCAGAATCTCCAGGGCAGGCGGCCAACCAGGCCAATCAATCAGTGAGCTCCAGGTTCAGTCAGACTCCGACTCAAAAATAAGCCAAAGAAACAATTGTAGAAGATACCCCATGCTGACCTCTGACCTATACACACATATATACACACGCACACACTTGCATGTGTACCCACAGGCATGTGCACATAAAAGCAAAATTAAAATTAAAAACTCAGCAGGAGAGGGCTCAGCAGTTAAGAGCACTGCCTTTTCTCTGGAGGACCTGGGTTCCATTCCTAGCACCCACATGGTGGCTCATAACCATCTCTAGGGATCCAACACCCTCTTCTGGCCCCCCTGGACACTGCACACATGTGGTATACATATGTGCCGGCAAAACATTCATACACATAAAAACAAGTGCATATAAGGACACAGAGAGACTGCAATGTCCTTTGACCATTTAGACAGCTCTTGACCTCATGGCCTCAGTGCACACCAAGATGGGCCAGCCCAAGGGTCACCCCAGTATACTCTTAAAGTTTCCGTCCTCATCCTCCACATCCAAAATATCTAAGTGACACGAGCTCTCCTTCCGTTCCCCACAAACTCTGTGATCAGCATAGTTGGGCTGTTTGGAATTCCCCACTCTGGACTGCTTGACTCCTCTGCGCCTGGGTCATCTGCTGTCCCTTCCTGAAATGTCCATCCCACGGCTCTACCTGACAGTCTTGGGGTGGACACTCCTCTTCATGCCCACAGCTGATTGGTCACCGTGCCTGTGTTAGCTTTGCACATAGGACATTCTTTCCCTGCTGTTACCTTGCGCTGTGTCACTCACTGACCCTACCTAGCTGTGTGCCAAGCAATACCATCTTCAAACTTCTTCCCCTCCCCTAAAGTCTAGTTTGGTGCCTAGAATTTAGTATCTGCCAGTGTCCTAAAGGCTCCATGTTTGGAGATTCTCTCCTACACTTCCAGGTTCTCTTGAGTTTTGAAGAGGCATCATAAAGGAATTATAAATATGCTCTAAAGTAATTATTCAAGATTACGCTCCGGATCATAGAAGTATATAAGACTTCACACACTGTACAGAATATCCTCCCAATAAATGCTATTGACTGGCTCTAAAACTGACTCTGCCATCTCCAAAAGATGGGTCATTTTAACACAATGTTGGAAGTTTTACTGTCTGAGGTCTTTCTGCAACCATTCTATTCATAATGAGAAACTGCTTTTCAACAGAACAGCCTTTCAAGTGAGTTTCTACATAAACCAAGCTATACTAGCACCAAGCACTTGGAGGTTGTACAAGTTAAAATGGAATTACATGATGAGGTATAGTAGAAGCCAGAGAGGTGGCAGATCAACCTCAGAGAACAATCTTCAAAAACTGAGTGGCTCGGTGGTGAGCGCTGGTCTAGACGCACAAGACCCTGAATTTTGTACTCAGTGCTGCAGATAAAATTAATACAGTGAGGGCCAGATGTTGGTAGTGCACGCATTAATCCCAGCACTCAGGAGGCAGAGGCAGGCGAATCTCTGTGAGTTCAAGGCCAGCCTGGTCTACAAGAGCTAGTTTCAAGACAGACTCCAAAGCTACAGAGAAACCCTGTTTTGAAAAAGCCTAAATAAATAAATAAATAAATAAATATTTACAGTGAGCTCATGTGGCCACTACTTAAAATTCATTCAACAACCTGAGCATCACAGAGCCCATGGCAGTGAAAACTTGGGACAGAAAAACAGGATGTGGCTTATGGACATGCATTTGGTGGAGAGTTCTGCACTGGTATTCAGCAGTGTAGGAAAATACAGGTGAAAACTCAACCTCGGTAGCATGATCTTCAAATAAAGGGACAAATGTTGCATATAGATTCATCAAAGTCCAGATGTGGAGACACCCACCACATGACAGACAGCTTCCAAACTGTGGCTTTGCTGTCGTCTCACAGAGGGAGAAAGGAAAAGTTGTCCTCTGACTGCCTCACGGCAGCCACCCTAAAGTAAAAATCGGTTACCTTTCACTTGGCATCTCTGACTACACATGGAACATAATGGAACATAATTTCCTTTTTAATAGCCTTGCAATTTCAATACTTGATTTTACAGACAACATACTAAGTGAATTATTCCCGTGTGTTTTATACTAATTTCGTTACTATAAAATATTAGCTTTGGGGATTGTGGAGATGGCTAAGTAGATAAAAATACTTGCTTGACTGGCGTGAGTACCTGAGTTCAAATCCCTAGTAACCACACACACACAGGCTCATGCCTATCTCCCCAGTGTCATGGGAGCTGAAGACAGGAGGATTGTTGGAGCTCGATGGCTGCCAGCCTAGCTTTTAGTGCAGTGGGAGCTTTATCTTAAGAGAATAAGGAAGAGCAACAGAGAAGGACACATAGCTGACTCTCCAGCTTGCGCACACACACACACAGGCATTTATAGCCACATACACATGCACCCACATGCATGCATGAGCGTGCGCGCGCGCGCACACACACACACACACAGGCATTTATAGCCACATACACATGCACCCACATGCATGCATGAGCGTGCGCGCGCGCACACACACACACACAGGCATTTATAGCCACATACACATGCACCCACACACATGCATGAGCGTGCGCGCGCGCACACACACACACACACACACACACACACACACTAGCTTTGTAGTTTCCTTTCATAAACTTAATTTAAATTATTTTTTTCCACTTCAAATGTCTCGCTGCTTCCATTTCGGTGGTTTTCTTACTTCCCTATATACAAAATATCGGCACCCTTTGTCGTCTTTGCTTTTATGTCAGTCCTTCACTTAAAAATCCTGAGCCCTGCTAAGGCAAGGTGCTATTCTGAGCACCTCTGACAAAGCAGTGGGGGACGGACAAAAATCCCCGCCCACATACAAGATGACATTCGGTAGGCACTTTCTGCGTCCAGATGCTTTGAATTCTGAGGCTCGTGTAATGCCATTGTCTGCTATGCCTTGATCATTTCCTCTTTTAACTAATGCAGTACCCAGGTGACCATTCTAGTATATATATATATGAATTGTATCAGCTAAGTCTTTGCCCCAATCTAAACATACCCGGGATTGCTTTCTCTCCTAATATTCTGGCCTTTCTCCAAGAAGCATTTGCTTAACAGCTTTAACTGGTTCCACCAGTAGCCTGGGCACTTTAAAGCCATAATAAAGATGCCTTGCTGAGCGGGTGGCTCCTGCAATCTTACCTGGGCTGTATTATACTGACAGCAGTCCCAGGTTTCTTCCTTATGAACTGTTTGATCGTCACTCGCTAGTGTTCTCCTGGTGATTTCTAGATAAACTGTTAAGATTTTATTATTAATTCAACAAGAACCATATGCTAAATAAGAAACGATGTTTCTGACCATTTCAACAGCACTGTATTTTTCCCCAAAGAAAAAGGTCTAGAGAGGACTTCCCTGTGGAAGTTGTCTCCTATGGTTGCATGTAGCTTATTATAGCACTCTACTATAAAACACACACTCTACTTTTCTGCAGAGCTCCTGTGACGATGACCATCCAGGAGGCATGGTGAGTTTTAGTCCACTGTGGGGTCGCCAGTGTTTAGCACAGTGTTTGCCACATAGGAGCTCCTTGGTTCCTTGGCTAGAGAAAAGACTAGCCAATTTAACAGGTTCTCTGAAGTTGAACATAGGTTTTCAGATCCTGTGTTTCTGTCCAAGGACCTCAGGACACAGTCGCTTACATGTGAAGAACAATCTGCTTTGTTTTCTATTGGAAGAAAAAGCTTCATCTTTTGATGGTTTATTTAGAAGAGAGAGAATCATTCAGACACATTCTGTGATGAGCAACATGGATGCTTAAACTGGATAATTCCACAGATGTTCAAATAAAAACAGAGGATACAAACAATATTTTCTTGTATTCCCAAAGCTGGGTGATTAAAGAAGAACTTAAAACTATGCAAGAAGGTTGGGCATAGTGGCCCATATCAAGCAGAGACAGGAGGATTCCTGTGAGTCCCAAGTCAGCCTGGGCTGCAGAGTGGGCAACATCATCTCAATTAATTAAAACAAAATACCGAAGCTGGGCACCTTCAAAAGTGACTACTTGGAGAAAGGCGCCCACTGTTCTGCAGTCAGTTCTGCGAGCTGTTTTATGGTTCATCCAGCTCAGGGACACTAAAATGAAATGTTGTTGGAGGCTGCTTGTTCCTTTTCTGGCTGCCCAGACCTGAAATAACCACTTAGAAACTGTATTAATTAAAACACTGTTTGTCCAATCACTTAGGTGTCTCACTAGCTAGCTCTTATATCTTAAATTAACCCATATTTTATTATTTTAGGCAATGTTCTGGTTGGTGGCTAGCATCTTTCTCCTCTGGCGGCTTCATGATGTCTCTCTGACTCTGCCTTCTTTCCTCCTCTACCTGCTTGGAATTCCCACCTTTCTCTATTCTGCTAAGCCACTGGCTGAAACAGCTTTATTCAATAACCAATAAAAGCAACACATTTACAGAATGTAAATTTAAGTATCTGTGGGGGATGGGGTGAGCTTCACGCAGCAGCAGCAAAACATATCTTCATTTCTTCATTGAGAGTAATGTTTATGTGGGTTCTGTAAAGCCTTTTCACTAATCCAGGAAAAAAAATCTTATAAATAAATATGCTTCTAACTCAAAGATACGCCTACCTCTGTCTTCCTAGTGCTGGGATTTAAGGCATCTGCCAGCCACTCTGCACACCTCAAAGAAATATTCTTAGTTTGTTCCTCAAAGAAGAAACAAAGGTGCAAAGGTGAAGTGGTTTGTCTAGTACCACAGATACCAGGACAAGGGCATGATCCCAGGTCTCTTCCTTTTCACCTTCTGTGTTCATACAGGTATCTGCATAATGATGGCTGATTCTCAGTTTTCATCCCTCCCCAAAGTGCGCTCTCTCTCTCTCTCTCTCTCTCTCTCTCTCCCTCCCTCCCTCCCTCTTTCCCTCCCCCCTCCCTCTCCCTCTCCCGCTCTCTCTCCCTCTCTCTCTCTCCTCTTATTTCTGGTCTTCTTTCTTCATATGTAAACAGAAGGGTAACAGAGAGCACTAAGGGCATGGAAAAAACTTGTGAATGACTGAACTTATTCTGCTATAAATGAAATAAAACCAAATCCGGCCCTAGAGGCAGGATCTAAGCCAAACTACATTATGTAGTTTGCATGATATTTTTATGCGGATGAAATCAGATTAGAATCAAAACCAATAGCAAACAAGAACTAGAAAAGAAATAGCAAAATACGTAATTTACAGCCTAGAGGGTATATGTCAAAATGGAGGGTGAGAGAGGAGGGTAGTTACATGGAGGAATAGAAGTAATCTTCCTGATGGATGGCTGGGATGTGGCTTGTGGATCGATCATATTGGGGTGCTTTCTTTTTGTTGTTGTTCTCTTTCTTTCTTTTTTTCTTTCTTTCTCCTTCCTTCCTTCCTTTCTTCTTTTTTAATGGAGAGAGGTCTAATTTTCTGAAGAGCAACTGTCATTTTGGAAACGACACTAGTGTGTATGCAACCAAGTGGATGCTTAGGAACGGCCAGCTGTCACCGCAAAGGCGTGAGGTCTGAACTCCCGCCTGGACTTGCTTTGCAATTCACATGTGTGGTAGTTTGAGAAAATGGGAAAGCCGGCGCACTGAAAAAAATGTGGGCAGGGTAGTCTGACCCCCAGAAGATTTAGGAGCTGTTTCTCTATTTTTTGTGGTGATTGTCTAAAAAGAAATAATTGCCAAAGGAACAGCAGTCAGGTCTCTACTGTGGCCTGAGCTGGGTCACTGTTTTTAGCCTCTCGTCCCATATCACCTAGAAGTAGATCTAGTCTAACATGTGGCTTCTGGTGGCTTGAAACTCTACATAATTCTCGAAGAGAGGCTTGCTTTGGTCCCTGAGTTTTGTGGTCTGTCTTGATTGCGGCATTGTTCTGAAGTTAACTGAAAAACTTAGCATAGGGCTTGCGATATGTCTCAGGGGACAAGGGTGCTCACAACCAAGCCTGATGCCCTGAGTTCGGTTTCTGGAATGGACACACTGGAAGAAGAGAACTGACTCTCACAAGTTGTCTCTGACTTCCACATGCACTCTGTGGTATCTTGCCACACCTCCAGTAAATAAATAAATGCAATTTTAAAATTAAAAAAAAATTAGGCTTAATTGTGGTGGCATATACCTTTAATTGGGAGACAGAGGCAGGTCTCTGAGTTTGAAGCTAGTCTGGCCTACATAGCAAGTTCCAGGTCATTCAGGGCTATACAGTGCAATCCTGTCTCAAAAAAATATTAATATGTAGAAGATATGGATCAAGGCACCGTAATTAGCATTCAGCATTGCTAGTTAGCATTGTCGGACTCTGTTATTATTAATTACCATTACTTCTACGTCCTGCTCCAAGACTAAAGGAGTATGGGAAAGCAGGATGATCCCGTGCATGCAGTCTTCACTAATATGGGCACCATTAGCACAGGGAGGAGAGACGGGCGTGTCCTAACTACCAGTGTTGGCTCTAATGACCATCTATCTGCCGCAGAAGGGTACTGGTGAGCCATTTCTCTCCAGGCGCTACTCCATCACGGCAGCAAAGACAACCAGCACCTGCTAAGCATTGTGCTAACATCACACAGAAAAATGGAAAGGTTCCTGGGCCACAGAGATGGCCCAGCAGTTAAGAGCACTGGCCATTCTTCCAGAAGATCCACCTTGGTTCCCAGAACTCACATGATGACTCACAACTATTTGTAACTCTAGTCCCAGGGGATCCAACACTCTCTTGTGGCCTCCTCCAGCACCGGGCATGCAAATCGTGTGTAGGCATAAATGGAGACAAATCACCTATATATGTAAAATAAAATTTAAAAAAAAAATTAAAGGTTCCTGTGCTGCCCACCTCACCAGGCCCTTCAGTTCACGGCTATCATCTGGTTTAACCCTCTCAATGAGAGTTGCCCAAAGTCACACGTACATGTCCACCACACACTGATGTCACTAGGGGGAATGAGCTCACAGACTACAAAGGCTGAAAGCTGATAAGCTGTGCCTTATTACTTCTCCCTGATGTAGGTGGGTCTTCTTTTTATGTGTTGCTTTCATAGGTTAATTAATAAAGAAACTGCTTGGCCTGATAGGTCAGAACATAGGTGGGTGGAGCAGACAGAACAAAATGCTGGGAGAAAGAAAGCAGAGTCACATGGATGCCATGGCTCTCGTCTCCGAGATGGATGCTGGTTAAACTCATGCCAGTAAGTCACAGTCAAGTGGCGATACAAATTATTAGAAATGGGTTAAAAGAATATGTAAGCATTAGCCAATAAGAGGTTAGAACTAATGGGCCAGGCAGTGTTTAAAAGAATACAGTTTCCATGTAATTATTTCTGGTAAAGCTAGCCGGCGGCCGGGAGCCCGCTTCCTTTTACAGAGCCCCATACATACACACACATGCTCTCTCTCTCTCTCTCTCTCTCTCTCTCTCTCTCTCTCTCACACACACACACACACACACACACATGAACTGTGCTTCACCACTTCACCAAAATCTTACTCTCTGATATGTGTCTGCATGCACACATACCTTACAAACTACACACATGGCATATCCATGCCATACATCATACACATGTATGCCTGCATGCACATGTACATTACATACTGCACATACTACATAATACACATTACACACGTGGAAAATATTTACATATATAAATTCCATCCAACACATGTGCACAAACACTGCTGAAAGCACGAACAAGCAAAATAACTACCTATGTGGAAACACAGAATGGAAATGTGCGGTCTTCGGTCCCAAGGAGATGTCTGAGCCAGAGCTACGTGGGGTCCGTTAGAGAAGACTTTCTGGGGCAGCTGAGCTTTCGGTGTGCTAAAGTTTAAGATGAAAAGAACTTGTCTTTTAAGTGGGGTAAATCAAATGTTTTCCGAAAGGAATGTGAGTGGCAAAGACGTGGAAGCGAGCAGGAGCACGCCGTGAGCAGATGACGAGTAGATGTGAGCTAGAAGAGATCTTCAAGCAGACCCACAGGATCACTCCTACTAAAACATTTAAGGACTCAACTCTGCGTGATTCTAAGTGAGCATTGTCTTCCCTGAGTAGAGAGCATTATCATCGGCTGTGGAACCATTAGTGTCTACTGCGACAATGCTAAAACGATGCTTCAAATCATCACCGGCCATCTTCGCTTCCTTCACCACTGCCTCCCAATGGGACCATTCAATTCTTGTCTTCAGGCTCCTCTGAATTTTAACAGTAATTGTTCACAGGGATCTGCAGTTTTCTATAGACTGCTTACATAGTACACTGGTATCTATCGGCTTCAAAAAAATTGCAATACCGCCAAACGTCTATTTCCTTAAGTGCAAAATACAATCATTATTTGTAGTTTAAATGTATTATTTTGTGTTTCCTGGCATTCCTTTCCAACAAAAAAAAACCCACAGCTATTTGTAGGGAATGAATATTTTGCAGTTTGACATGTCGAAACTTGCTTTTGTAAGATCTGCTAATGCAGTTCCAAGGAAATATGTTTGCTTTGCTTCGCTGCCTGCTATTTTTATAGACCATTTGTTTGTGAGACTAAGTCTTTAAACAATAAACGATCATAGTCCCAGGCCCCCGGCATCTTCTCTGGGGAGGAAGCAGGGTCTAGATGTTAAGCCACACCAGATGATGGGAATACTCAGTCTGACTCATGTGGCCAAGTTGCGTGTCTTCCCTGTGTCTTGGCTTCTTCATCCACAATGTGGAGACAGCCATTGCACTAGATCACTGCTCTTCAGGTATGCCGAAACCCCCCATGTTCCAAACCAGTCAGAAACAAATATTTTTATAACATAAAATAACAGTGAATTCACAGCAAAAATAATGCAAACACACAAAATAAAATAAAATTAGTATATTCAACAAACAAAAGGGATAGGGGAGGGGGTCTACTTGGGTGATGGCATGCTTGTCAAACATATACAGGACCCTAGGTTCCATCTCCAGCCAGCACTGCAAGGAAAAAAATGATACAGCAAACCAAAAAAAATATGCTCTCAAATCTGTAGGTTTGTCTCTTCTCAGTCCATCACATTTATTTAAAAAGGAATAAATGATTCAGGCTTGGAAAGGGCAGGGGGGGGGTCTCTGCAACCACCAAGGCGAGCAGAGTAACAATCCGAGGAAGATAAAAAAGGCAGTTAGGTTTACTATGACGCAATAGCCGGTGTTGGTTCAAGTTTCGGGAGCCCGACTCTGAGTAGTTTATTATAGGCATATTTAAGAGCAGCACAGTTTGGTGAAAACATATTTTCTGGTGATAAACAGCTCAACTGAAACTGAAGACCCTGCTACATTGAAATCCTTTGTAAAGTACAGGTGACATCTTCCATAAAGATGGATGCTATAGTCTGACTGAGAAAAACAAGCTCATGATAAGGATGGGGCGAGGATCCGCTGTGGTCTCAGCCACACAGACAGTGAGAGGTCACCAGACTGTAAACCACGTCCTCTCCCAGCCTTCTGGGTAGAAAACAGGTTATACCTCTCTCCCTGTGAAGAGACGGCCCTGGGTGTTTAACAACCTTGGTTCCCCTTCAGCTTATCTGCAGCACAAGAACCTCTGTGCCTCCCATAGGAAAAGACGTGTGGACCTGCTCAGTCTTTGTGTAGCACTTCCTGGCCCATTTTCTTCCCAAACCTTCTCTCAATGTACCTTGTGTGACTGCATGGGGCATCCGAAGAACCAGAAATGGCTCCTCATCCCTCACATCTTGAAGCCTTTCTCAGCTTTGTTTCTCAAGGCCAGAGGTGAATCCGAGTCATTCCTTAAGCAATGGAAATAGGCACCTCCTCCTTATAAGGACAGCCCCCGACCCCCACCTTTCCAGGGTTGGCCCATAGAACTTTAGAGTGACCAACAGTGATGAACCTGCAGTAGAAGCCACATTGTCATGAGTGTTAACCAGACAGTAATGGGAAGTATCCCTACAACACTCCTGTTTTCCCTCTCACATTCAAGTATGATACGGTAGTTAGGAAATTGGGTAGAGATGACAATTAGTCTTGACATTTGTCATCTTGACGGGGTTAGAATCACCATGGCAACAAACCACTGTGTGTGCCTGTGAAGGGGTCTCTCGATTAGGTTAATTTGGTGGGAAGAGGTAGCCTAAGTGTGGGAGGTACCATCCCAGAGGCTAGGGCAGAAGGAAAAGACAAACTGAATGGAGTATCAACATTCCTCTTTCTCTGCTTCCTCACTGGCCTGTCCTCTCAAACTGTAACACAAAACAAGCCCTTCCTTCCTTGAGCTGTTCTGTCAGCCATTTTATCATAGCAAAGATTCAGTAAAATACTACAGGCATCTTCAATCTAAGTTTTTGGTTGCTATTTTCTATCATGTGTGATGGGCTTAGCATGATATTATGCCATTATAAGTCCAAAATGTCCATCTCCTAGGGGCTTTCCACTGGAGATTCCTGGGGTTTGATGGAGTTGTTTCTGAGCCAGACTGAAACACTTCCAGGTAAGATGCCATGCCTTCCAACCTCCAATTTGTGGTCCAGGAAATCGGGCTCAAAGAGTGAGGGATGACGGAAGCGTGCCCCTCCTCTGCATCGCTTGCTGGCCACTGTGACAGAACAGCTGATGGAACACATGACAGAAGGGAAGATTTGCTTGGCTCGGAGTCGCAAAGGCCCTCAGTCCATCGTGGCAGGAAAGGCGAGGGGACATTGATGGTGGTGTGAGCGTGTCGGATATGGAGTTGTTCCCCAGGGTAGCCAAGGAAGAAGAGAGTAGCCGGAAGTACTGTCAGATTACAAGCTCAAAAGGCCCACTTCTAGTAACCTAATTTTACCAGCAAGATCCCACCTCCTAAAGGTCTGCAGCCTCCTAAAATATGGCTACCAGCTGGGGAAAAATATGCACAACACATGAGTCTGTGGGAGACATTTCCGATTGGACCCATAACATCCTCCTTCCAGCCCTTGCTTTCAGTGACCTCTACTACCCCATAAATAACATCTGTCTCCTCCAGACCTGTCCCCAAAAAGCTACCCTTCCTTATGATCTAGCAAGATTTTTCTTGAATGACCTCATGCCTGTGCTATTGGAGAAAACAGCAAACAGCCAGTGGGCATCTTGCTTCATCTTTCTCGGTCTAAGGCTGGGAAGAAGCAGCATCTTAAACTTCCTAAGATTGTATGCCCCTGTGCTCCCTCTGCCTGTCCCCATGAGGGAATGAGGTGGCCCACTCCTGACTCCTGCTCCTATGAAGACTGTAATGATCATTTATCTAGAGTCTAAAAAAGGACTTGAAAGCTTGGATATGGAGTTGTTCCCCAGGGTAGCCAAGGAAGAAGAGAGTAGCCGGAAGTACTGCCAGATTACAAGCTCAAAAGGCTTTAGCTTGCGGACTTGAATGTGTGCAACAACGACCTGGCAGTGAGTTAAAATGCAGGCTTCCATCTACTCAAAATCCGCATGCATCCACGTGAAGCAAAAAGGCTCTGAGCACACGGGACGAACACTCACCTGGCAGCATCAAGTGCGCTCAGTGTGTTAGCTTCGTTCAGCTTCCTGACTCTGACTCACTGCATGCCTGGGTTGCTGAGTGAAGTTCCAGTTACCTGGGGGTGACTGCAATAGCACACTCCCCTGACACTTGGGATTGCAATAAACATGAGAGTTTGTAACTCCTGTGTTCCTGGATGTCTGGCTCAGTGCTAGGTGTTTGCCTAGCATGCACAAAGCTCTAGGGTTCATTTCCAGCAAAGGAGGGAAAGAAAAAGAGGAGTAGGAAGAGGGAGGAGAGAGGAGGAAAGCGGAAAGGAGGGAGTAGAATATGGTTCAGGTATATAGACAGAACTTTAGTTTTTTACAAGGTAACAAGTTAATGCTTAAAATACTAGTGTGTTGTGTGTGTGTTCGTGTGTGTGTGCATGGATGTGGAGGACCAAGACTTTGAGTGTCTTCCTTGATGCTTTCCATTTCTTCAATCCCAAAGTTATTAATTCTTTCTTGGCTTTCCATCTTAACTACCCTCAAATTCTCAGTTCCTGCACACAATTGTCTTGGGTCATTGTAGCTCACATCATTATTTCCTTCTCCCAGAGAAAGTAGTGTCTGTATAAGGAAACAACGCGAACTGATCTGATCACCGCTTTATCTGTGGCTTGTCATTTGGTTGAAATGAATATAAATCTATTCTCAACTCTATCTTCAAAAGATGAGAAGAGTCAGCCATGATACAGGTCGTGCTAGCCTATTTTCATGCAAACGCCAGAGCAGGACAAGACCATTGCCAATCCTCACCACCTTTCCATTCATCTCTCTGACACTACGTGAGTAGCAATGTCAATAGCATGGGTCTCCTGGGTAACCCCAGGGAGAACATGTCCTGGAGGATGGTAAGGAAGATGGCAGGCAGAGCTACATACATTCACTTGGAAGTTGCCTCTGAGATACCATGTCCCCGTCTACAATACTTCTCTCCTGAGTGGGTCTCACTACCCATAGCAGGACTGCTTTTATGCATGCAAGGAACCAAGGCCTTTTCCTAACAAAATTTATTTTTATCCTTTTCCCAAGACTTCATGTGAAAATAAATGTGATTTGAATGTAAGCAGAACTATAGGTGGTCCAGCTACTTGATAAGTATGGAGTAATAGGAAGGATTTTCTAAGTAGGGTAGATAGCTTTTGGCAGCTAGATGATGGATAGGTAGGTAGGTAGATAGAAATACAGACAGGCAGACAGACAAATAGACAGAGATAGATGATAGATCAGTATATATAGATATGTATGATGGATTATAGATGAAGCAAATATGTATCAGATAGATAAAATGAGTTATAAGCATTAACATTATGCCTGGTGCTGTGCTAAATGCACTTCTAAGATCACCCCCACAAAGTAGATACACCATCATTCTACACTTTACGCTTTTGGTTTTGTTTGTTTGTCTTTGGTGTTTGGAGGGAACATCTCACTATGTAGCTCTAGCTGCCCTAACATTTGCTGTGTCGCCCAAGCTGGCACCAAACTTACTACGTGGTGGAAGATGACCTTGAACTATGGTCTTTCTGTCCCACCTTCCTAGTGCTGAGATGATAGTTCCAGGTCCCCACACCAGGTTATTCAGCACTGGGGACTGCTGAACCCAGGGCTCTGTGATGCTCTGGCAACTGAGCACTCTGCATCTAAGCCACACCCCCGGTTCATGAGTCTCTGTTTGCAAAATGATGAAACTTAGGATTATCGGCATTATGTAATTTCCGGGTCAATACCTAGAAAGTTATGCTGGCAGGATCTGATACAGATAGACTGACTCTAAAACCCAAGTCTCTCACCCAAGCTTTATGTTCTCCTAAGCAAAAGGAAGAAGTTCAAGCTAGCCAGACTTACTCTGCTAAAGTTCAGTGGTTCTCAACCTCCCTAATGCTGCAACTCTGAAATACAGTTCCTCATGTTGTGGGGACCCCCAACCATAACATCATTTTTGTTGTTACTTCATAACTGTAATTTTGCTACTGTTATGAGCCATAAATATTTTTGGCAATAGAGGTTTGCCAAAGGGACCGTGGCCCACAGATTGAGAACAACTGCTATAGTTGGATCTGGAATGTTCCCTGAAGGTTTGGACCCTGGTGTGGTGCCCATGGGAGGTGGTGGAACCTTTAGTAGGTAGGCTGGTATGTAATATTATGTTGTTAAGGCCAGGCCTTCCAAGGGGGTTGTTGCTATAAAAACCACTTTGATATGCTACATCTCCACAGGGCCTGGAGCAAAAAAGGATGGCCAATCCCAGTCTGAAACTTCCACAACTAAGAGCCAAAAGAGATCTTTCCTCTTTGCAAGTCAGTTAGGCTTAGGTGTGTTTGTTACAGGAAGCTGACTAACACCGCCCTTTGACTTGCGTTGTTTCAGGACACAACCTCTGTGTGTAACCTGTGTTAGTCTCCAACTCCAGAGTCTACTGCTCAGCATCAGAAATGCATTATGGGTACCCACCACCATGTATGGCTGCATTTTCACTTTATACTCAGAAAAATATTTGAGAAGAGCTGAAAAGTTCTTTCCCATGGAGCTGCCTGGGAAATCTGGATGCTGAGGAGGGCTGTGTGTGATAAGCGATGCCCGTAGCTCCGACATGGAATATTATCCTAAAGTCTTGCCAGCCAAGGAGATCAAGTTTTGTTAGTTTTTAGCTCTAAAACTGAGACAGCTATAGATATAATCTGGGGTTCCTTTTCAGGTGCTAAGAAGTCTGGACTGCATTTAAACCCTTTGAAGAAAGAGAATGGGCTTGTCAGTGTGTTCTGATGGTGGTTATAACCGCATTCCCCCACCCACCCATAGTACCCACACATGCATAGTCGTGTATTCCATTCCACCTTGTCCAAAATCTCTGCTCAAAATGCTCATTCGTTAGGCCTAGTGGCACAAACCTGTGACCATAGCTGCTAGCAAGGCTAATGTAGGAAGATTCTAAAGTTTAAGTCCTGGGTAAGCAAGAGAGAAAGCTTGAGGCTAGCCTGGACGATGGAGTGAGACCTAGTCTCAAAATTAAAAACAGCAAAGAGGCTGGGGAATACCGACTGGTGGTGGAACACTTGTCTTCCATGTGCAAAGACCTGTGCTTCATCCCTAGGACCACCAGGAAATAAAAACAAAAAAGGAAGAAAGAAAAGGAAATCTGTCTTCCTGAGCTGTGTCTCTCTGACCATACTTGCCCAGAAGCTCATGGTCAGAATCCATTAAGGGCATGCCATTGTCACAGGAGTTTTGACTTTGTGCCGTGATCCTTGGTTTTTCTCTGCCTCTCCTACGGGAACAGCGTGTGTCTTAGGAATCGTAAGCGGACCATGCCATCTTTGCATCGGGGCTTAGAGTCTGGCTAATGGCACTAAAGACACTTAGGATTTGCCAGGAATGAATTAATAAATAAACCATGACAGCGTAGAGACTCTGTGTCTGAGGCAAGGCCCTGCGTCCTGCAGCTCAGAACACGTTTAGGAAGTGTAAAGAAACATGGTGTGTGCTGGAGCCCAGAAACATCAGCAGAGCCCTGGGGTTGTAAAGTCCTGTGGTTATCAGAGTGGACGACCTTGGAGAACAATTGCTCTCACTTGTCACTGCGGATGTACAGAAAGTGTCGTTGTATTCCCAGGAGCAGCTGGGGCTGGCAGACACTGCAGTGAGCAGGTCCTTTGGGAGCCTCCTCTCCTTGGAGGGCTTCAAGGACAGAAGGGGTGAGGCAGGACCATGACCTTGCTTTTCACTGCATTTTCAGAAGAGATTTTCTTGATGTATAATGTATTTTTAGAGACAGAGATTGTAGTCCAAGGTCGCGGGTGTAACTTTGCTGGTTGTAGAATGCAGCTTTTCTGTCCCTTTGACAGCTATCTTCCTACAGATGATTCAAGTTCTCCCTTCAAAATGAGTTTAAGCCGTTCGTACCTCTAAGGGGCCTTCGGTGAACAGCTTCGAGGGCTGTTTAAATGTCCCCCTCCATCTGCACACACATTGTATTCTTGCCCTTACTGCCTCTGGCCAGAAGGGCAACTTGATAAAAACTGTTTTCTGCCAGGCTCGGGGCCTCTTACCTGATGCCGGACACTGTGTGGTACAAACAGGCCCTCGCGCCATTTCTTTCTGTTCCTTTCTGGTGCTTGTGATGGGAGCACCCTTTGAGGTCCTCGCCCATGCCAGTGATCTGTATGTTGAATGAGGCTCATCTTTGCACGGCAGCAGAGACGCAGCTTTCAGCACAGTAGTGCCATGTTAAGACAAAGACAGACAATTCCAGAGAGCTGGCCCAGCGCCAGAAATCTAAAAATCCAATTTTGTTTGATGCCAACCCCCTGAAAAACCTGCCCTAAACTCTGCCCCCTGCTCAACTAACATGGCAGAAGATAGAGTTTCCCTGTGCTGGGCAACTCTCTGAATTCATTACCAACACTCCTGAGACTTCCTGACCATTTGGAGGACTGAACAGCAGCAGTTTCACAGAGCATCCAGCTGCTAGTCTGGGATGAAGGATCACAGGTGGAAGACGCTGAAACCATCAGTATAGATTTTCCTGGCAGTGGCTTTCCACAGACTGGAATCGAAATGGTAATTGGTGCCGACGTCTTAGAGGTCATTGATGAGCAAGGAAAGCTCTCTGGCTTTCCATAATAGCGTCTCTGCCTTGAACAGAGTAATGACCTTGACGTAGCTTCAAGATGAATTCACACGGGGGAGGGGAGAAAGTCTAGGAACACCTCCAAAGAGCAGCTGATAGCATCGTAGGAACTAGCACAATGAGAGAAAAGGATTCCTCTTTAAAATGAGTCTCGGCTACCAACTAGGTAGTCAGGGAACTCTGTCGCTCTGTTTTGTCAGGAAACAAACCAACGAAGGAGCCAAGGACATTGGTGGACAGTGTTTTCAGTACCAAGCCTGTTTCTCAGTGCAGTGGGGAGCAGAGAGAGAAGTTTCCTTGTCCTTCCTGGCTGCAGATGACTTTAAAACACACTGTTAAATAATAGATGTCCATTAACTAGTCTTAAAATAATTGCATCTAAACCAGTTTTACCATCATATAGAACCACATTTTACATCAAAGTGCAACCAGATGGAAATGCCTGCCCCACATTGCAGATATGAACCAATAGCATCTGGAGTTTTGTGGGAAGAATTAATGGCCAGAATGACCAGGGACCCCAGTGTCTCTCATGCACAGCTCCATTGGCTTATGGCATCAATTTTCTCTTTCCCCATCAAGAGGCGAACCGGGAATCAGGCTTACAGTCTTAGACATTGTTTACAGCTCTTCTCTTGAAAGGCATGTGAGAACCGAGACTCAGTGGTAGAGCATTTGTCTAGCACACATGAAAGTTCACTTCCCAGCATTTAAAAATATAGGCCACTGTATGGCCTGTCGCAGAAGGTGTCCTAGTCTGTGTCCTATTGCTGTGAGAAATCAGAGCAACCCAGGAAGGAAAGGACTCCTCTGGCTTTACTCTACAGTCTGCTGTCAGGTGAAGTCAGGACAAGAGCACAGGGAGGAGTTTGGAGGCAGGAACTGAAGCAGAGACCATGGAGGAACACTGCTTACTAGCTTGTCTCTTTCCTTCCTTCCTTCCTTCCTTCCTTCCTTCCTTCCTCCCTCCCTCCCTCCCTCTCTCCCTCCCTCCCTTCCTTCCTTCCTCCCTTCCTTCCTCCTCTCCCTTTCTCTTTCTCCTCCTCCTCCTTCTTCTTTTCCTCCCCTTCTCCTCTTCCTTCTTCTTTTTGGTTTTTTTTTGAGACAGGGTTCGTTATATAACAGTTCTGGCTGTCCTGGAACTCATTCTGTAGACCAGAGTTCTAGGCTGGCCTAGAACTCACAGAGGTTTGCCTGCCTCTATGTCCCAGATGCTGAAATTAGAGGCATGCGTTACCACTGCCTGGCCTTGCTTGCTTTCTTATACCACCCAAGACAAACGCTTGCAGACATCCCTACAGGCAATATGATGGAGTCCATCTTTCAACTGAGATTCTCTCTTCCCAGATGACCCTATCTTGTGCCAAGATGGCAAGAAACTACTAGCCTACATTTAACGATGCTTTTTCATGAATTCAGGGTAAGTAGGTTAACTAGCCATTTGTCATCTCAAAACACAGAGGAAGCCTGCTAGAATTTATCACCCTCTGGGGCGGTCAAGGACTTGGGCAGTAGAGACCCGGAGTATCATTCTGTCGTTGGTAGTCCGTTAGCATGTCTGCATATGATGAGCCTCCCACATTCTGAGCATTTTCTGAGCTCCTATGTCCATGCCAAGCTTCCTGCTCCAGCGAGGGTGCTTCAGATGAAGAACTGCATGCTAAGGCTATCCTTCACCTTCATGTCTGAACTCCAAGGAGACATAGAGCTTTTCTCAAAATAAAGACTGTAGATTGCTAATAGATTACTAATAGTCTTTGTGTTCACATGTGTGGAGGTGTGTGTATGTAAACACACATGGAAGCCAGAAGATGACCTTGGGTGTCATTCTTGCTCAGATGTCACTCACTTTGTTTTTTGAGACAGAGTCTCTCACTCAGACTTCCCACCAAGGAGCCAGAGGGATGAGCCTGTGCATATCCACTTGGTGCTGGAATTACAAGTGTGGACCAGATCAGCCCGTGTCCACCTCCTCAGCGCTGGAATTACAAGTGTGAACCAGATCAGCCCGTGTCCACCTCCTCAGCACTGGAATTACAAGTGTGGACCAGATCAGCCCGTGTCCACCTCCTCAGCACTGGAATTACAAGTGTGGACCACTGGATCTAGCTTGTGACAAGGTTGCTGTGGATGAAACTCAAGTCCTCACACATGCCCAACAAACACTTATGAGCTCATCCATCTACCCAAACTCCTGTCTTTCTAGTATCCAATAGAAGCCTTCATACACTTTTAGAAGAAATGGACAGGAAAAGGGGTCTCAGAAAAAAGTATTATGACATGATATTGTATGCAGTCTCATAAAGAGTTCAAAGGGAAGAACTTCGGGCAGGTCAGCTGAACACAAACACAACTCTAAATCTATCCGTTTCCTTGGCAATGACTCTGCCCGGGATGTGCTACCTTCTACTTGGTACTCAACCTTAACGGACCAGCATCAGGGTGACTGACTGCTCTCTGTGCATACAGCTATGCTGTATGAGGTGAAGGTACATTACATGCAATGAGCATAAATGTGGTGTGAAAACTAGGCTCTTACTTTGATGATGATGCTCTTCTCACCTCAGTAAATTATTCCAACCCCCGCCCCCAGAGGGACAGGGAGGCCAGAGAAAGCCAGATCTGCCGGTAGCTTCCCTGCCGTGTCTTCAGACTGCCCCTCACTCAGCCCCAGACATTTAGAAACTATCGATGTCTATTTTTAAACACTCATTATAATTTAAGAAGCAGGCTTTAACATCAGCAGTGAGATGGCGTGAGGCTGATAAACAATTTGTCTCCTGTCCTTTTGTCGTCTCTGTGAGCAAGCCCATGCTGACACAGCAAGGTAAGGGGACTCCACTCGTGGTTTCGGGGGATTCGTCATGGCAGCAGGGTCTGAGATGGGGTGGCTAGTCACACTGGGTCACAGAAAACATACAGAGATGAATGTCGGGGTCTTTCCCCTTTTCCTTTTTAGCCTGTCCAGGACTTCAGCCCACATTCAGAGTAGGAATTCTCTCCTCAAGTAGTTACTTCTCTATCTGTTCTCACAGACTTATCCAGAGGTGGGTCTCCTTGGTGGTTCTAAATACTGTCAGGCTGACAATCAAGACCAGCGATCACAAGCAGAAACATAAATGAATGGATCTTAGGCCACGTGTACATTGGGTTGATGAGGAAAATGAATTCCAATAACCACCTACCATATCCATCTCAAGAGTGAATTAGCTTCCTGTCACGACAACAAAGAACTCAAGGCAATCTGGTGTAGGAGGTCCTTCTGCATTTGTGTTGATTTCATTGGTTGAATAAAGAAGCTGCCTTGGCATTTTGATAGGGCAGCCCTTAGATGGACAGAACAGAATGCTGGGAAGAAGGGAAGTGTGCTTCCTCTAACTATCGCCATGCTGGATATATGCTGGAGAAGAGAAAGTGGAGTCTCCCTTGTTCAGAGGCATGAGTCCCCCACATCAGAAACCCCCATGCTGGCATTAGCTTATGTTAGGACTGACTGAAAGATCCTATTCCCTCAGCAAGTCAATGTGTTCTTCGGGTAAGGGGTGTAAATTGAGAAGACTATGTGCTCTGCTCATGCCCTGTGAAGAGCAGCCGACATGCAATGGTGGTAACAGCATAAGGAACTATGTGAACTCAGATTCCCACTCCGCCAGTCAAGAAGGTCTTACAATAGTAATTGCAAGATTGCAAGGCCAGGCAGTGGTAGTGCACACCTTTAATACCAACACTCAGGAGGCAGAGGCAGGTGGATCCTGTGAGTTTGAGGCCAGCCTAGTCTACAAGAGCTAGTTCTAGGACACCTAGGACTGATACATAGACAAACCCTATCTTGAAAAAAAAACCAAACCAAACCAAAAGACAATGGTAATTGCATTTAATTGGGAGGGTTTTGTAGAAAGTATCCTAGGCCTCTTCACTACACACACACGCACATGTATATATGTATATAAGTGTATATGTATATATACATGTGTGTGTGTGTGTGTATATATATATTCACTTAGGTATGCTAAAAAACTTAGAGGATATAATATATATCCCAGGTTAGGAGCAATGAACCACTCCGGAAGTGCAACAATTAGTGTTAATTATCAGCTTGACAAAAATCTAGACTTGATGGAGAGACGAGCCTCAGCACACGTCTATGATAGGGCTCTCTTGAGTGTGATAGAGGACATGGAAAGGACTACCCACTGAGGGTAGCGCCATTCTTCAGCTGGGACTTTGGACTGAGTAAGTGGAGAAAAGGGGCCGGGCTCTGTTCAGCCGGCAGATGTCATGTGACCAGCTGCGTCACACGTCCATCTGCATCATTTGACCGGCTGCCTTTGTTTCTGTGCTCTTGCCTCCACCAGCCAGTATCCTGTCCTGTCCCCATGCCTCCCACTAGTTGGCCTTCCCTGCCTCTTACTGTGGCTTCCCCATCATGACAGACTCTATCTCTCTAACTTGCAAGCCTAAATAAACCTTATCTCCTTTAAATGGCTTTTTTTCTGGGTATTTTAATCACAGCAACAGAAGGAACTAGTGAAGATAATATTTTTCATCTGAATGTTCATAGAAAGAAAAATGAGAACTATACTTTCACACAATGACCCCAGATATTAGGTGTCAGTGAGCCGCACCCAAGAAGGCTTTCCTTGAAGACTGTTACCTGATAGAAGAACATGTAGCATCCGCTCTCCACAGTGCTGCATAAGCATCATCGATTTCAGGTTAATCCCTGTCGCTTATTCAACGACCGCTACATCTGTATGTTCTGCATCCTGCCTTACAATTTCAGTATGAATTAAAATTTAATGCTTCTTTTGCATTAAATATTTATACGATACAAACTTATTTTTCACAGATCTGTGACTAAAAAGAAAAGGATGATTTCTAATAAAAAAAATGACTTGAGATTCTCAAACTGTGTCACAATCAAATAAGCAAAAGATGATCAAATAACCTTCCTGAGCATGAAGGTGAAGGCTCTGCTATAGGAAAACACCCTGGAGTTCTCTGTCCAGAGTCAAAGAAGGAACTACTCTGGAATAATTGAGGTCAAGAGCACCAAGTCCTTGGAAGGCACACAGTTTGTGCTTTCTGTGCCCCACGCACATCTCGTCAGCATGGAATTTTTCATATTACTATGCAATGTAAGAACAATAAAGACAATATTCGAGGGTCTGAGCAGATGGCTCAGAGGTTAAGAGGTGAAGAGAGGTGGCTCATTTGCTGTTCTTACAGAGAACCTGTGTTCAGTTCCCAGCACCTGCATGTAGCTTACAACCACCTGTAACTACACAAACACACACACGCACACACACACAAACACACACACAAATGAATAAAATATTTTTTAAAAATATATTTACTACTTCACATTTAGATTTTTGACTCTGTAATATCATTCCCCAAACTAAGGGCTGTGAAAAGAACACCAAAAATACTTTGAAAATTTTTGTATGCTTTTGAGGTTATGCTTTATTTCTTCACTTGTTTTGAAATATTGGGATCAAAGTCAGGGCATTGTTCATGCTAGGCAGGCGCTCTGCTGTTGAGCTACAGCCCCAGGCCACCGATGTCATGCTTTATGCGATCATGTAAAACATTTCGTTCTTTCCTTAAACACAGTCCATTTGTCTCATTCTTGTTGTGACAACTTTATGAAGGGGACAATAGCTATTAAGCCTTAAACATTACATCTTTTCGCTTGTCACACTTTAACGACTGTTCTCGGCTTCACAGCCATTTCCTTGTCCATCTGTGGTGCTAATGGCATTCGGAGGGTGGTTAGACATGGGAGCAGCTGTGAAAACGTACGCGTTCATGAAGGAAGGGTGTCAGTAATTTGGAGAGAGCAAGGGAGGTCACTGGAGTTTAGAGGCGACACAGGGAAGACTCTGGAGTCTGGTGCTGGGAGCAGGAGGAGGGACTTGTTTCTCCCAGGGCTTTGTAGTTAAGTCTCCTTTGTTGCTTCCAGTAGTCATTGTGGCATGGTGGCTTTTGAAGCTGCTACCCCTTTTAGATGGTTCCTGTTCTGAGGTGAGGCCACTCTGGACTGTCTCCGCAGCTTCCTTTAAAGTCTTTTGCTAACTCTGGCGGAAGTTCTCATTTCTATGATAGGAAAATCTACTCCTGGGGCATCTGTACACAAGGTAGACTTTGGCAAGTTTTGTGGTGGGGGCAGAAGAGACAATAGCTTTGCACAGTGGACTTGTTTCTTGACATCCCTTCCCTGCCTTCTCCCAAGGGTATGCCTTTCTGTACTCCATGATCTTCCAGACGTGACCATGCCCAAGCCCAGCATCTTCCCGAGACATCTCTGTGGACTGTGCATGGCTTACTTCTCATCTCCATGACCAAATCCCCTAACAGAAGCAACCTGAGAGAGGGAAGGTTTATTTTGTCTTGGGATTTCATAGGGTTGAGTCCACTACGAACAGTTTGGTCACAGAGAGAAAGCAAGGAAAGGGGAATGCCAGCATTGGCCTCTGTCTCCTAGGTAATTTTGAGTCAGTCAAGTTGATGGCGATGATTATGCATCTAAAGAATATGTATAAGTGTTTTTTCACTAGTGTATAAAATCCAAAAAAGAAAATCAATAATATTTTAATTTTGTATGACTTCAATTCTGCAGTTCATTCTTCTGGCATGAATATGAACCAAATCCCCACTGTATCTCTGGCCCGCCTGTCAATGCAGTGTCAGTGGATTCTAATTTTAAAGGCGCTTTTATGTCAAAAAAAAAGTTTGGTCAATTTCATAGTAAGATTTATGACTGGGTGTCATCCCTAACCCCAAGTTAACACAGCAAGATCTGGGCATGCCATCCTTAACTCCAGGTCAACATAGGAAAATCTGTGCATGTCATCCCTAACCCCAGGTCCACACAGCAAGATCTGGGCATGTCATCCCTAGCCCCAAATCAACACGGGAAGATCTGGGCACAATTTGAGTCATGGGCTCAGGTCAGAATGGTAAGTCCCGTGTAGGGGAGGGAGTAAGAAATCATTGTTGGTTGTATTCCTGCCCTGAACCAGACCCAGAGCAGGGTACTGGGGTTAACTGTGAAGCAAGATAGGCTTCATCCTCATGAGATCTGTGGTCTGATGGGGAGTCAACAATCATACAAGCTCAAACAGCTTGGTGGCAGGGGAATTGTGGGTAGAGTGAGACTATCCCAACATTCCCCGGAGACTAGAGACAGGATGGGAATGGGAATGCAAGATTTTCAGGGCAGAGGTAACAGCAAGTGTGTAGAGGGAAGGAAATAGACAGTGTGTGGGGGTCAGGAAAGGAGACTCAGCCTTGTACACTGTCATATGCCTCGAGTCTTAGCGTTCAGGAGGAGGCAGGAGGTCATCTTGGGCCACACAGTGAGATTCTGTCTCAAAAAGAGAAAGAGAGTGAGATAGAGGGAGGAAGGCAGGGAGGAGAGAGAGAAAAGTCCCATTTGGGGCTGGGACAGAGAATATAGAGAGGCAGGGCAGGCGTGACCCCAACAGGGTCTAGAGAAGAAAGCCCAGTGTATGACTCCCATGTCTTCAGTTCTGGAGAACTTTGTTTTGTTTTGAGACAGAGTCTCTCTACATAGCTCTGGCTGTCCTAGAACTCACCATGTAGACCATGCTATGTAGACCAGACTGGACTCCAACTCAGAGATCTGCTTGCCTCCCTCTCCTGAGCACCGCTATTCAAGGTATGAACACATGTTTGGATTTCCGAACCTTTTCAGTTTGCCCCTGTTTCCTCACACTCAGCTGAGATCCAGCGTCAGTCTGAACTCACGCTGGCACTCTGACCACACCTCTGCTTGCTAGAGGCCCAGGTAGCTGTGAGGCGTGGCTGTCACTCTCTGAACCTAACACAACTCTCCAACAACTGGGGCAGGCAACCAAACCAGAGCTTTTGGGGTAGGCAACCAAACCAGAGCTTTACTTTACGAGCACAGACTTTGTTAAGTTACCAATGGGGGGAAGCAACAAAACACAATTTTTATTGATATCAACAACCTTGCATGAAGAGTTGTCTTGACCAACCTTTGGGATAACACTAATACACTGGCTTTTACAGACAGGATTTCATGTCCTTTTTCTTTATCTGATGTATTTTGAAGACAATGACAAAAACAAATGAATTTTAATTAACTAATTAACTCAGTAGTAATAGCCAGATCCTAGAGTTGCAGAAATAAGGGAACAGTCCTCTGAAAGTCCCAAGGTCTTGGACACACATAAACACCGCGTGTGTCCATAGTCATGGCAGAAATGAGGGGAAAAAGTGAATGGAGAGGGTGAGGGGCTGATAAAGCTCAGGAGGAGCTGATAAATTCAGGGGACAATGTTTTTATTTGTCCTTTCCTTCCTGGCTCCTGCTGCCTGTTGCTATCTGCCCAGGGTTTCTAAGCCACGTCTCCAGTACCACAGCAAGGCCGTAACCGACTAAGAAGGCTAGAAAGAAAGTGTGCTGGTCGCAGAAGCCACCATCCCACTTTGGTGACATAGTGTCCGATGTTCAAACCCCTTCCTACTTCCATGCCTTCCTCTGACCTGTCTGACCGCAGAGGTCTCCTCTCTTCAGAAGGCAATAAGACACTCTAGATACCCGAACACGCCCCACCCCAAGTGCAGGAACTAATGGTCAGCGAACAGAGCAACTAAGTAGGAAGGGTCCAGGGTGGGGATGGCTAGAGAGGCGGCTCGCTGGTGAACAGCCCTTGTTGCTCTTGCAGAGGACCCAGGTTCAGTTCCCAGCACCCCTATGACTGCTGAGGACCATCTGTAACTCCATTCCAACACCCTCTTCTCCTCTCCAAGAGCACTGTACACAGCGAGCACAGACACATAGTGAGACAAACGACTCACACGCATAAAATAAAAATAAACCTAAACAGAAAAGACCTACAGAATGACATGAGTCGAAGACCAGGAGATCTGCATCCATGGAGAGGGGCATCACAGCCACGCAGAACACACGAGAAGAGCACACAAACCACAGCAAGAGGAAGTTCCATTTCAGTCATTCTGTGTCCTGAGTTGTCCACTGATTTTTTAAACTTCTGAATGGAAGTTGGCAGTAAACACTTGGTGGCCTTGTAAAGTAGAATCAGGTACATTTTTTTTCCTCCATACACCTTGTAATCAGCTCCCAAGCTCCTACACTGACAGCAGATGATTTCTGAGCATGGAATACCTATGCGTGTATTGTATATTGTCAGTCATAGTTACTTTTTCATTTATATGCTTCTGTATGGAACAAAATTATAGGACCTTTTATCCCATAGAACATGGATACCAAATACCAATGACAAGATCAATTTAATACTTGAAGCATCCCAGAGGGGCAGGGCCATACTTCTCATTAAAAACTCCATTCCTAACTTTTAACACAACCCTTGGCTTGGAAATAGGTGCCCGCCAGGCATGTGATGACCGACGTGCATAACTTCCGGTGCATGGTGGCCTGTGACAGCATGGACACAGGACATCTCACCAGACAGGGCTGGGGTGAGGAGTGCACAGCTGACCTTGGGGTCTAGGTTAGGGTGCCCTCCTTTTCTCAGTGGTACTCAACAGCGCTCTTAGAAACAGAGCCATTGGGTGATAAAAAGAAAAAGCTTTCTAAAGACAAACATATAGAGCAGTAGGAATGCAAAGAAAATGGAAAACGATTGAGATGACTAGTTATGAACTTCATCATGGACCAGGAAGGGATGAATGGAACTCAAAGGGAACAAATGAGAACATTCAAGGCACCAGTGATGATCTCCATGATATTTAAAGACTAGAGAATGGGGGTAATAATGAAAAATAAGCCCCAAAGAAAATATATATGTAGAGAGAGAGAGAGAGAGAGAGAGAGAGAGAAGATAATGGTGTCTAGGATTACAGAGGTTAGGTTGTACTGTATAATTCCAGCTTCCAGTGGAATGCTGAGGTAGAACAGAGGATGTCAAATCTATCTGCTGTGCTTTAGTGATGAGTGTGTCATCCTGGCTGTGTAGGGACATGGCTGGAGCAGTACTGAAGGGAGGAGTCAGAAACAAAAGTCCCCAGTGGGACGGTGGCAGGGACAGCATTACAGGAGGGTAAGAGCCAAAGCATGTCTGAGGCAGGGTTCTCCAGGAAATCAGGCTTACATTTGCTTAGCTGATTTTTTTGGAACAAGATCCCAGGGAATAGGGGTGGGAGAAGGGTGAGGGAGTGGCAGAAGTGGTGGTGGGGGGATGAAATGCGAGATACACACTTGACTAATTATCACTATGGGTGAATCGATCTCTGTCCTGATTTGAAAAACTTCCAGGCGGATCTCTGTGAGTTCGAGACCAGCCTGGTCTACAAGAGCTAGTGCCAGGACAGGCTCCAAAGCCACAGAGAAACCCTGTCTCAAAAAAAAACCAAAAAAAAAAAAAAAAAAGAAAAACTTCCAAGAAGCCACATGGAACGAACCTCAGGATGTATCCACTTTCTTCGTCCTCTGTCAGGTGTGCTTTGTAGGGGTGGGAACTCCTGGAAGTAGCATCACCAGACAGGTTTCTTCAAGTCTTCTCCTCTAAGGCTCTTGGAAGCTCCAGACAGAAAGTGAATGTTGCAGCTGAGGGAGGTATCAGGCTGCCAGGTTTCCACCTGCCTGGAGCTGTTTGTTATAGAAGGAGAAAAAGGTGGGCAGAGAGAAGGTAAGGGGAGGCACAAGAAGTGTCCATCACAAAGGGCAGAGGAGTCACTGTTAGTAAGCAACAGGTGGGAAAACAAAATCAACAAAAAGCACTGTAGGAAAAGCATCAAGGCTACTCCAGGTGGGAGACATGGGTGACCAAATGTTCAACATCAGCTTTGATTCAGAACTTGGAGAAAATGGGGATGAAAAGTCATCTGGCAAGTGACCAAGAATAGACTGCAAAGAAGAGGGCCAGGCGGGATGGTTCCTGCCCGTCCTAGACCACACAGATCCAGTTAGATCCAGGAACCTAATCACCACAAGGCTGCCCGTGAAATCAAGCTGTGGCCTGAGCAAGGATACAGGTGTGTCTGTTCTCAGAGAAGTTGAGCTGGGTAGTTGGTGACACATGTGCACACACTTACGCCTTTTCTAGGGAAGACTCTAGAGCGGTGGTTCTCAACCTGTGAGTCACAACCCCCACAGGGGTCACGAGTCAGCTACCCTGCATATCTGATATTTACATTAGCATTCATAACAGTAGTGAAATTAAAGCTCTGAAGTAGTAACAAAATAGTTTTATGGCTGGGGGTCACCACAGCAGGAAGAACTGCATTAAAGGGTCGCAGCATTGGAAAGGCTGAGGACCCCTGCTGGAGAAGGAGAGAGGAAAGCGGCGTAAAGGTGCCATTTATCAGATCCACTCGGCCGTTTCACCTATCAAGGTGAATTAATAAATTAGCATCCTGCTTTAGACCGTACTCTATGGGGAGGTTGTTTAGCTAGTTAAGCTCTCCAAGCCTCAACCACTCTGAGCTTGGTAGTAAATAAAATCTACGGAACTCCAAAGCGCAGGCTCCCAGCTTGCCCCAGTGACCACAACAGAGGGCAGATGCTGAAAGGTCGGACTTAGCTCTGCTCCCAACATTTTAAAACTCACCTCCTGACTCCAGTGCGCTGCTTCTGTGCTGGTTCTCACTCAGAAATAAAAGCATTTTTGCTTATATGACACTCGTCACCTTTTACTAAGTCGCCCTTACGCTCAAGCCAACCTGAACGCTCATGGGCTCGGTTTCTGCAGGTCGGGACTTTAGCCTGCCTTACGTGGTCCTTGCACCTCAGTCTTTAACAGACCACAGTCCAGACACCAGCTGCAATTGCTCATCTGAAGTTTGACTGGTCCGGGATCTCTTTCCGCATTCACACGGTAGTTGGAAGCGCTGAAGTCTGTGTGGCTACTTTTCCGAGGAGTCCATTTCTGGTCACCCCAAATAAAGTAATGTCAGACCAAAGAAATGATGCAACCTCAGTGGAACTTGGAGAAACAGTGAGTTTACTTAATGAAGCTTGAGTGAGGGTTGCTTCCAGGAGCATGACTACCTCAGGCAGCTGCCGCACTGAGAAGGTTACCCCACCTTGAGGGTCCCACAAAAACTGTATCACTGGTTCCCTAAACACCTGCAGGCAGCTATACCATGGAGGAGTTTCTCCATGAGGTCAGGGCAAGCCTGGGCTACACAGTGAATTCCAGACCAACAGGGCCTGGCCTTAGACAAATTCCCTCTAAGGCTATGATGTCGTGGAGGTTTTCCAGATTTCTGCTTCTCACGTCTCATTAGTACAAACTTGGACACAAGACCACAGAGAAGTAAGCAGAGGCTGGGAAGTGAAATTTCTTCTTAGACATCCATGAATCCTGTCAAAACTCGGAGTCAGGGGCTTTTATAAACAAAGATGAGACAATAGAAAGGGATGATAAGCAAGCTTCACTATGGTGACCAAGAATGGGTGGAAAGTTTAATTTGTTCTTTTCAGATCATCCAGTACATGTTTATTTGTCCCATTGTCCCATAGTTATAACCACCACCCGGGTAAGACAGAGTCACAGGTGTGGTAGTGGCATGACTGCCCCGGGAATAACCAAGTACTTTCTGGGAGCATGAAAGGCCCTCTTTGTGGAGGAAGTCATATGGATTACGGTAAATCCTGCCAAGAACGTGTGGCTAAGGAAGTGACAGGGAGGAACAGCTACCATTACATTCTTCTTATAACTGTGATGATTATCTAGAAAATATTATACAGTAGCAGAGTGGGAGGGTAACAATAGGCGAACATTGTTCTACTTGACTAAAATATTAACTTGAGCCGGGTGGTGGTGGCATGTGCCTTTAAAACAAGCACTTGGGAGGCAGAGGCAGGCGGATCTCTGTGAGTTAGAGGCTGACCTGGTCTACAGAATGAGTTCCAGGACAGTCAGAGATAAACAGAGAAACCCTATCTCAAAAATAATAATAATAATTAATTTGAGTCCAAGTGTGGTTTGACCTGTCTATAATTCTAACCCTTGAGAAGTGAAGGCAGGAAGAACAGGAATCCAAGATCCAACCTCAGTACATGGTGAGTTTAAGGCTAGCCTGGGCTAGGTTAGGCCATGTCCTAAAACAGTAACAAACTAGAAATATCTTTATCTATTTATATTTAATACACACACACACACATATTACACACACACGTGCACGCACACATAAATATATCCTAATTTTGAGGGTCTACTCCAGTGTAATTTTTTCTCAAACTAGAGAGAAAATTTAAGTACAACATGGTTCTCTGCATAACAGCCCTGGCTGTCCTGGAACTCACTCTATAGACCAGGCTGACCTTGAACTCACAGAGATCCGCTCGCTTCTGCCTGCTTAGTGTAGGAATTAAAGGTGTGTGCCACCACCAGCCAACCTAAATACTTGCTAAAACCAAAGTTCTAAAATAGATTACTGGGTAATTGCTAATAATTCCTGGATAATCCTCATTTTTACACATTTAATCACCAGTGCATCAAATCAAAACAGCCCCTAGTGCATTTATTTTTAAGACTAAATCATTAATAGTTCTATATTCCCTCACTAGGATCAGAGTCCTGGTAGATTGTAGATCGTATTAGGCAGGTGAGTACTGATTAAATTATGATTGTCAAGTGTCTGTCTGCAGGGTATTCCCAGGCGCTGGCAGTGGGTGAATCCCAGGCAAACCAGAGGAGCCTGTATTGGTTCCCCTCTATTCTGAATATTTTTAACATATGTGCTGCCTTTCGGTCATACACTTACTTAACAGTGTCCCCGTTTTCTGTTTGAAGGAAGACTTCAGGCTTAAGAAGAGTTTTTTATTTAAAACCTTCTTTTGTCACAATGGTTCTCAATCTGTGGGTGGTGACCCCTTGGGGTTAAATGACCTTTTCACAGGGGTCTCCTAAGACCATCTGCATAGCAAATTTATTTTGCATATCAGATTTTTGCATTGCAATTTGTAACAGTAGCAAAATTACAGTTATGACGTGGCAACAAAGATAATTTTATGGTTGGGGCTCACCACAGCAGGAGGAACTGTATTACGGGGCTGCAGCTTTAGGAAGGTTGGGAACCACTGCTATGCTGCATTAACTTATTAAAGAAGCTAATTTAGGTAAATCTTATTAAAGAAGCTAATTTAGGTAAATCTATCCCTACAACTTTGCGATTTTTCTCCATCTGGAGTTTCGTCTGTAGACATGCTGGCCAAGACGCGGCTGATGAGCAGATACAAGCCATTGGAAGTTCGGGGCAGCTCTCTGGGCTGAACTTTTCAAGCCTGTCGAGCCTTTTTTATTCGAACAATTGAATCCAGTGACATTTTGCAAGACAAGAAATTCAAATACACCTGTAGTTGCTTGCCTATTTGTGAGGACACTTCAGATTTTTTTGTTCCTGTTCTCTTTTGACGCAGCACGCAGCTATGGTACACTTTCCTTGTTTCCACCTGTGAATACGCCATGAGCTCCATGCAACAGGAGCTCTAAGGGGGTCCCTGCATTTCTAGTCTCTTAAAAGGGCATTAGACATTCCCAGGGTAAAGAAAAAGTCTTGGCATGACTGGCACAATGGAGTAATGAAACCTAAAGGTAATAGAAATAGCCGTGACTGTCCTCTGTGGAGTGCTTCCCGTGTGCCAGGTGTCACGCCAAGCACTGTGTGTAACGTTCTTCATTTAACTCTCACTAGAACTCTGTGGAGTACATAGCAATATTGTAGTTTTAAATACAGACCAGGAGATAAATGGCATGTTTCAATAAAGTAGAGCATGTCTGACATGCTTGAGAACAATCTTCTAGATGAGAGTTTGGCTCTCAGAAGGATGGGGGAGGCTTAGATTACAGGGTAGAAACAGTCTGCAGAAAGAATACTTATAGCTGAAAAAAATGATAAGAGTCTAAATATGAACACTAGCATCCTCATTGACTTAGAGCCTCCTGCTATATTACCAGGGTCAAGATGCATTTTTTTTTATATTGATGGGTAGTAGCCACAATAAAAGTTTAAAACTAGAGGCAAGTTTTGGGGGTCTATTCTTAAGCTTAGAGGCTGGCATTCATTCATTCATTAAATTAAAATATTTTCTGAGTCTCTAGTGTGTGAATAAGCACAGTGCTAAATGCCAGGACCACAAAATTAAAAGACAAATCAGAGACAATCACAAAGAAGACCCCTTAGGCTTAAAATGTAAAGAAATGTCCATTTTCAAAAGATATATAGGGGAAGGTGCAGGAGAGGAAGAGAGAGGGCAAGAAGAGACGCCACATTCAGGGAGTTGACAAGGCTTGGCAGTATGAAGCCAGATGATGAGGTCAGAGACGCAGAGCAGCTCTGATGCAGCCATTTCTGAAGTGCGAGAGCTGTTCCGGTCACACCAGGGAAGGAGAGCCGGGTTGGTACACCTCCTATAAAGCTGTGGAACCATCTAGGTGGCCAGGTGACTTGTCTTGGACTAATAGACAAGTATTGGGGTTGAACTTAATATATACATGGTGTGTGGGTGATTTGTGGGATATGGAGTCAGGATATGATGGCTTCCTGTGTGTGGTTTGTGTAACCTGTTGGAATGAGAGTCACTCACTGGGGACACAGCAGAAGGAATGAACTCGGTAAGGGGAGTGTCTGAGTCAAGACACGTGCATGTTGGCTATCAGGAACACCCCCCTGGAGACATCCAAATGCAAGTCCCTCCTCACCTCAGGCTGCTCAGCTTCACTGTGGCCTGTGGTGGGCTCAGGAAGGTAGGACGTCCACTCTATTCGTGTCCTTTTTTAGCTCCTGAGGCCCCTAAAGCAGAGTCCTTTTGCTCTGAGTTTTGGAATTGTATCAGCATTAGGATTTCCGTATTTCACTCTCTTTAATCTCCCTTTATTTCAGAGTGTTTCTGATCCACACAGCAGAGCAAGCCTCAAGCCACACACTCTCTTTTTATTCAAGTGTCCTTGTGTAATCCCTTCCCCTCCATCCAGAACACTCAGTCCCTGTGCCTGCTGCAGCAGAACATAAATTCACAACTGAGCATTTATGAGTGGAAAAATGATCACACACCTGGTCTCCATCTTGAGGTTCCCCCTCCATGCTCTATGTAGAAGGATAAACAGTTGGTTTTGTTTGTTCCGTGAAAGGGCCTCACTATGTTCCCTAGCTAGCCTGGAACTTGCCATGTAGACCAGGATGGCCTCCAGCTCATAGAGATCTGCCTCCCTTTGCTTTCCAAATGCTGGGATAAACACGTGTGCCACCATGCCCAGTGAGTTTTTTCTTTATTCTTTTGAAGATTTATTTTTAATTTATGGGTAGGAGAGCTTTACCTGCCTGTACACATGTGCAGCACATGTGTTTTTATCTCACCAGGGATAAAGAGGTAGATGTCGAATCTCCTGGATTACAGATGGTTGTGAGCCACTGTGTGGGTGCTGGGAACTGAAGCTATGTCATTTTTAAGAGTGACAAGTCCTTTTGACTACAGATCATCTACAGAGTCCCATACATGGTATTCAATCATTTAGTTAGTGGTGGATGGTGATGGTGGTATGTGTTAAGGAGTGTGTGTGTGTGTGTGTGTTTGTGTGTGTGTGTGTGTGTGTGTGTGTGCAAGTGTATACGTGCACAACAGATTCTCTCTCTGGCCTGCACTGGAGTTCTCCAAGTAAGCAAGTTTGGTAGGCTAGAGAACCCTTGCCATCCACTGTCTGCCTCCCCAGGCCCTGAAATGAGAAGCACACACCACAGAGCTCCTTTTACATGGCTCTTGGGGACCAAACTCGCGTTTTAAAGTTTACAAAGTAAACGTTGTCCTGACTGAGCTATGGTCCCAGCCCACAAATGAGGTTTTGTCTCTTTTTACTTAGCTTTACTTTAAAAGTTTCCGGTGTGTGCTATAGCAAACTTTTGGACAGATGACCTGTTTGTCATCTCCTTTTAGTTGACCTCAGGGCTGTGACTGAGGCTGTCTCCATGACAATGAACCGAACACCCTTTAAAACCTGCACGCCTGGTCTCTGGTCTGTTCAGTGCCCTATCCCCGTGGTCACCTGAAAGCCACGTGTCTATGTGAAGGAATCCTGGTGACAGTAAGCGTTTGTGTCACAAAGCGGAGACAAGCGTAGCAGGCTGTGATCAGGGACGAGAAAGCTGTGTCCTCAGCAGCACTGACATCACCGCACACCAAGGGAAACCATGGCAATGAGAGAATAATGCGACGAAACCCGAGTCACTCCAACAGAGCAGCTGAGAAAGGGCGGAACAATGGAGAGGTACCTGGACAAATGGGGCCGTTGAGAACAGCGTGAAACAGTGGCTCTCGTGTCATTAAAACTGGGCCTTGAGGTGGGCATGGCCAAGGATCTCAATGGGCCCGGCACCTGGGGCATGACTCACTCACATCAGGTGGTGACACCCTAGCCCGAACCTGACTATCAGCTGACACCTCTGATCTAGCACTCACCAGCGCGGTTGTTAATACCTAACTCGGGTGTTGACAGTGCATCTGGATACACCCTTAGACAGAGTCTGTGGGCGGAGGCCTCTTCCACCTGTTCAGCCGCACCCCTGCTGGTAAGTTGGTATTGTTTCACAGAGGAACAGCAGCACTGCTCTGCCCTGGAACTTTCTGAGTAAGGCCGCCTAGGAAGACCAAAGTTATCTTTTATTCTGTTGAGGTAGCCCCTGAAGAGAAGGAAATGGGAAACGCTAAGCCTGACCAGGTCGTTATCCAAGTAGGTCCAGAGCGTGGGGAATTTCAGCTTTGCTGGGCCAGGAGTCGCTCTTCTGCTTTGTTAGATAAAGTGACCTTGAACTCACTCTGCCGACCCTGTCTTTGAACTTGCAGTCAGTGATCCTCCTGCCTCTGCTTCCCTAGTGCTAGGGTCAGAGGTGTGTGCTCTGCTATGACCAGTTTATTTCTGCCTTTCAAGTGAAGTTGGTTAATTTAGTAGAGCATACATCAGAGTTTCTTGAGGAGTTTTTCCCATAATAAATACACTCAAGGCTGATCCCTGGAATGGGTTAACATGGAGTCTGGGCATAAGCTCCAAAGAACTCCTCAGGTAATCATGACGTGTGCTCCTGGTTTCCTGGCACTGCGCCAAGGGCAGTTAGCCAGTATGGCTGCGATGCTGGGTTTTCCTTCCCAAACATGGAGTTTCCTCCTTAACAGAACTCACACATGCAATTGTTCTGATATGTTTTAACTGGAAAGACCCTTTCTGCCCAGGCTTGCCCATCTTGTCTCAGGAGGTAATAGCCACCAGGGCCAGCACCACTAAGTTTCCATTACCAGGCCCTGGAGACAGCTTCCACTCGGAACATCGCCCCTGGAACCACAACATTGAGGCACGGGGAGATGAGCTCCAAAGACTCACGTTGTGTAGGGATACAGAATCTCAACGCAAACTCTGTCTCCCTTTAAAAAATATCTTCTCTCATTTATTTTACTCCCTCATTCCATCATGCCGGCCAACAGCCGTTGTTTGCTACTACCTGTAAAATCGTGCCCTGTGTATCTGAGATAGCACTATTACAGAAATAGCTTCCTGGTGGGGGGTGGGGGGAAGCTTGCAGTCTATTAAAGGCACAAAACAAAATGCAAAACCATATTAAGATGAAAAACAAACAGGATAAAGAGAAACTACTCTGAACTCTATCCAGTAAGCCACTCGCCTCTTGTGTCCCAATGTCTGTGTGACAAGAAAGTTGGATTAAATGGTCTTCCAAACTCCTTCTGCTTTCTGGTCTTCTAAACCTATTATTTCTGTGTGACACAAGCATCTGTTCTCTGTGATGGCGAAAGAATAGCCCCCCAGGGGATAACTCCAAAGCTGACTTGGAGTCCTTGGACTCACAGGTATCAGACTCTGTCAACCTTCTTCCGTGGGACCACCACGATCACCCGAAGGTTTGCTCCTTGCAGGGTGGAGTTAACATGGATAACACATGGTCCCACCTCTGGTTGGGGGGTGGACTTACCTGGTCCTGCTGCCTTGGATTCTAGGACAGTTGCTGTTATCATAGGTGCTTCCTGTCCATAACCCTGCTTGCCCAGCCCCTACTCACTTTGGCTCTTGCTTTGTTTTCTTCTAGGCATCCTTCAACAAATATTAGGAGCACGATCCGCTCAAGCACTGTCCTTGGCAGCCAGAGAGAGAAGAAGAGGGGAGAGCAAGCTTTCCTGGTAAAGCCCACGTCCAACTGTGTCCCACCCTGGCCTTTGAAAGCTGCCCAAACCTTATATATACATATACATATACATATCCAGAATCCTGTGGCTGGGACTCACTGAAGTCTCTTTTCTTCCTCCTTTCTTTCCTGCTTCTATTCTTCCTTCTTTTCTTTTCCCTTTTCCCTGTCCTTTCTTCCTTTCCCCACTCCTTGTAGCCTGCACTCGTCTCTCTTCTCTCTTCTCCCCTACCCTCTCTTCTCATTTCCTTTTTCTTCCCCCTCCCCCACGTGGGCCTTCCTGTCTCATTATGGTCGACTGGACTCTTCCTGTTGTAGGTTGTCTGGTCTTGGCTTGCTACACCCATTCTGTTGTCATGTGTGGCCCATTCCTACTGAGGAATGACAGAATGACAGAATTGGGTCACCTGTGCCTCGGTCATTCATATTCAGGAACATTTTTATGCGACACGCTCTTGAAGCATCTTGCTTTTGATGCACCACAGTTAAAAACAGGAGTGCACAGAGCAGATGGCCGCATGGTGAATCCAGCCGTGGAACATTAATGGCGCTGAAGCGATGGCACGGGGTTTCCCGCCAGACTCTGACACCTAGGGGAGTATTTTGCAAAACCTGAGTGATGGGACTGCTCTGCCAGGACTCCTCAGTCTGCCCCTCTGTGCAGACCTGCTGTCGCTGGGAGAGACGATGCTGACAGGCAGGGCTGGCTTTCCTTGGAAACACACATTCCAGGTCTATGCTATCTATCCCTCTGCTTCCCCTCCCCCAGTCACCCCATCCCAGCAAAAATTTAATATGCAGCCCATATGTGTGCTTCCCTTCTGCTGGGGCTGAGCTCGGGAACAACATAAGGCTGTTGTGAAAACCTATGGGTTGACCCTTCTTCTACAATCTTCTCTACACCCAGAAGCCCCTGCAGCAGGGAGAGAGAAGGCGACAGAGACCCGTGCCAGGATACAGGGATGTTTATTCAGGCCGTCTAGGGCCAAGCCTCCACCACAGTCAGGGAAAGGTCAGGCTCGGTTTTCTTTAAGAAAGGAGACTTGGAAGTTGCTGTTCCCAACCTGGAGAATTCCAAAGGAAAGCTGCCATGGGAACTGCTGTGGCCAACACACTGAGCTATAAATAACAGTTCGAAGTCATCCAGCGTGTCGTCACCTGCTCCTGTTGGGAACCTCTCTTTGGATCCCAATGTCCCCACTCCCTGCCCCTAGGGTAGAATCTCAGTCCTTGAGTTGAACCTCAGGTTTTCCTTCTGCAAAGGTACTAGCGATGTTGGGTGAGGCTCCCGACTCCCAAAATTAGGCTTCAGCATCCTCCAGAGAGATGAAAGCAAGCTAGAACCACAGGCAGACAGTCACCTTTCAAAGGGCCCTGAGTCAGTCTCCTCTCTTCTCCCTCACGCTGACACACTGTGGCTACTTCCCCTGGCTATCTCTCAGGTTAAGATTGGAGAAGGGCATGAATACCCACAGGTGGGCAGAGTTAACACCAGAGTCCTCCCAAGTGCTGGCTACCACCAGCACTTTGTTCAGGAGGCACTAACCTCATGTGTGCATTGTAACTGGTCTCTAACCATCCAACAAGGAAGTTACAGGTCAAAAGCTCAGAATTTGCCTCAGGTTACACAGGTCACAGTCTGGCAGGGATCCTAATGCAGGAATCTAGTGACTCTGAAGGCTGATAGATAAAGTAGTTGAATTGCTCTTAAAATCTTGGAATGTACTTGAATAAATTCATTTAGTCAATCAATAAATTTTTTAGTACCTTTGTGTCAGGGATTTACTATACTTCAATTAAAGTTTCTTGGCCTCATCATATTAAGACTCTAGTCGAAGAGATAGAGCAGAGTTATTTTGGAGATCCTTGCTTTTAAAATTCTGTGTGTGTGTGTGTGTGTGTGTGTGTGTGTGTTGTATGGAAGGATGCCACAACATGTGTGTGGAGGACAAAGGTCAATTTTCAGGCGTCAGCTCTCTCATTCCAGCACATGAGTCCCAGGAGTTGAACTCAGGTCCTCAGGCTTAGCAAGAAGCAGCCTTATACACTGAGTCACCCTGACAGCTTAAGAATTTCTATCGCTGTTTATTCCTCAACTGTGGAAAGTGCTGTACACAGGGACTGTGGAACTTCCAGAAGAAGCTGGATCAATTACAGTGATGAAAGTCAGACAATTCAGCCACCAAGAAATCATATTAGCAGAGAAGTAGGGCATCCATTCTGATGGTAAGCATGGCGGTTGCTGGATTCCGTGTCATCCGTCACTGTGCTGGGAATCCTGAAGGGACTGGATGACTGTGGGTTGATAGGTGACAGCAAAGTTCTGTGTTTAACACACTGCACAGACAAGGTGGTGACATTTCTGAATGAAAGTTCTGTGTTTAACACACTGCACAGACAAGGAAGCTATCTTCCAGGGGGTGAAATGTTTAGTCATTTCAAGTCATTATTGCAATGGGGAAGTTCAGCCCTGAGTGGACAATCAGATAGTTCCTCAGGAGAGGTGTGGGAAGGGTACCGAAAGACTCGGGACACCCGTGAGCCTTTCTATACTTCAGACAATAGCTGCCAGCACACCTGCCAAAGTCAGGCTGCTCATCTATCTATCTATCTATCTATCTATCTATCTATCATCTATCTATCATCTATCTATCTATCTATCTTTTCTTCAATACATTGAAATTAATTTTGAATTATCAAGTATTTATTATACAGAGGGGCTTCATTATGATAACTTTATATACATATATCAAATATCAGCTTTTTTGCTCATATCCACCCCCTTCTATCCACTCTTACATGTTATCTCTTTCTGTCTTCGTCAAATCTCCCCTCCAGTAGCCCTATTTCTTTTTCTTTTTCTTTTTTTTTTTTTTTTTTGGTTTTTCGAGATAGGGTTTCTCTGTGGTTTTGGTTCCTGTCCTGGAACTAGCTCTTGTAGACCAGGCTGGCCTCGAACTCACAGAGATCCGCCTGCCTCTCCCTCCCGGGTCATTGTGAGAGTTCACTGAGCTCGTGTCGTGAAAGTAGAAAGTCAGTGAATGTCTGGCCCCAGAGAAAACTCGGTACCATGAGACATGTGTAGTTAGGATTGAGATCAGCGGTGGGTTATCACCTTCCGCTGCAATGGATTAGCAGTCTGAAATAGTTCAACAGTATTTGAGAGTTCTTCTTGTTGTTTTCCACCGTGATGGTTGAGGCTGGGCAAAAATATCTCCCTGCCATGTTAAAAGGTCACAGCTAATGGGCAAAGGGCTTCTGTGTTTCTGAATGACAATATCTGATTCTGCTTGGTTTTGCTTTACAATGCTGGGGATTGAACCCAGAACCTTGCACAGGCTAGGCAAGCTGAACTGAACTACATCCCGAGGCCTTCAAGAAAACAAAGTGTGAATCCGAGCTGGGTGTGGATGTATGCACCTGAGATCCCAACACTCAGGAGCCTAAGAGAAGAAAAGCCACAGTTTAGACCAGGACCAGGCTGGATTAACTGTGAGTTCCAGGTAAGCCTGGGCAACATAATTGAGCCCTTAACTAAAACAAATAAACAAACAAACAAAAAAAAACAACAACTAAGTGTTGACACCAGCATGAAAGCAATTGCTAGAGAATTGTTTCCATTAATATCTAACTTTTAGAGGTGGAGTTAGGAAAAGACATTACGCCAAACTCACACTTCCAGCCTTCCAGTTTAAGAAGAAAGCAGACATGCGAAATATGTGGTTCCTCGGGGGGAGATTATTATCTCTGGCAGCCTTCTGAGTGATTTGTCAAAACGAAATACAACCCAAAAGCTGAATCCTCTGGGAGTTCAGAGTTATTGTAAAGGGGACAAGATGTACCCTGAGAGGATGGTTGCTTCTTTCCGCATGGTGTGGGTGCCCTCCAGGCGGGAAAGGACACAGATTGATGATGTTGAAGCAATATCTGTCCGTTTCTTGTCAGAGCCTGGGTTCCTAATGGTGCTCACCTGCCACCAAGAGGAAAAGCACCCCCCCCCCTTTAGCTCCCTCAGCTTGACTTTCAGTTCTGGGACCAAACTTCCATGTGACTCTGAGAAAGACTTTTTTACCAGGCTGGAAACCCGTGTAGACAGCTAGTTGATACACAGGCTTTTTTTGCAAGCTTAAAAGAAGATTCAGAGGCACTAGGAAGAGGAGGCAGCTGCCCCATGGCCTCTACTGGGAAAAGAAAGAGAAGCGCTGGTGTCTTGGGTCACTAACGAAGCAGTCTTTCCTAGACGTTATGGCAGCTCATATCTTCTCAGGGGACTGTCAGGCTAAACATCCAGAAGTAAAATGAGTAGACAGCAAAGACAGTGTGTGTACAGGTTGTTATATATGTTGTTGTTAAATATGTTAAGAATTAATATGAGCTGGGAGATGGCTCAGACATCACGGTGCTTGCCTCACAAACATGAGGACCTGCCTTTAGATCTCCAGCACCCATACGACAAGCCAAGTGTGGCACTGAGCATCTGGGATCTCTGTGACGATTAGCTCTCTCATTTATACCATCCAATCAATGTAGCCAAACTGGTGAGCTCCACAGGTTCACTGAGAGACTCTCTCAAAAACTCCAGTCTCCACATGCATATACGCCCATAGGCACGTGACAGAGACATGTGCGTGCACACACACACACACACACACACACACACACACACACACTTTTGCTCAGTAAGTAAAATAAATATTAAAATAATTAATCTCTTATATTCAGCAGAACATATTTTTTAGGGACTTGAATATTTCAGTTCAACAAAGTTTGTGGTCTATATTACCAATAATGTGTCTTCAGTTAGCATCTACACTTAACTAAGAGCCTTGTTTCAAGGTAGACGACAGGTTTACTAGGCTGTTTTCAATCATCTTCTTGTGTATTTGCTCTTCATTTGCTTGGATGCTTAGGGAAAAGAACTGTAAATATCTCTTGAGGCTTTGGATTCACTCTACAATCAAAAGTTAGGTTTTGTATTTAGGTATGGGATGGAGCACTGACTGTATTTTTAAAATACAAGTACTCTTATCATAATAATGAACGTTATTATAGTTACTATTGATCGTGTTGCTTATAGGAAAAGTATATTTATTTAGCCAAATACATCTTTTAAAAGTAACACCTCCATTGTAAAAAAAGAACTGGATTTTTTCCCTGAGTGGCATTATACTGTCAGCCACAAATGGAGTTTATTTTCATAGTCAACTTCCTGTTACTATAACAAGGACCCAGACTTACACTTATAAAGAAAAATCCCATTTATTTTGGACTTCAGCTTTGATGACTTCAATCCAAGATTCACTGGCCGTGTTGCTTTGGTCCTGTGATAAGGCAGTGCACCGTGGCAAAGGATGTAGAAGAGCAAAAGCTCTAAGTCCAAGGTCAGGAAGAATGGGAGAGGAAGGAAGGAAGGAAGGGAAGAGACTCCCACCATTCCCTTTGGGTTTACATGAGCAGTGACTCAGGATATCCCATTGGGCCTCAACTCTTAAAGGCCCCACCAACTCCTAGCGGCTCTGTGTTGCCGATCAAGCATTGTGCATGCGAGCCTTTGGGGACAGTTCAGTCCATGCAAGCACACTGCTATTATGGCTGCATGGAAGTGAGAGATTGGCAGAACGAAGTCTGGGAGAATCACCCAGAAAAGTAGTACACGAGGGACTCCAGGGCTAAAGGACACCTGGGAAGGTATATGGAATGGTGGGGGGAGGTCCCTAGGACAGAGCCAGCCTCGCCCAAGGCCTTTGCAGAACAGAGCAGGGGTATGTACTAGCACAGGTACAGCCTCCAGATGTGGAACTCAGGGGTAAGATGGCAGAGAAAGACAGACTAACAACGCCATCTCCAGTGTGTCAGATTTTGGCCAGGATAGTGGGCAGGTGAATTGCTTTCAACAAATAACCAGCTAAGTTGATAGAAAAATATCAAGTGAATTACTTGAAATGTATAAATCAGCTCATTCCAAGGGAACAGAACTATGACCGGTATAATGGTTTTTTAAATACATCAAGGTCCAGAAACAGGGCAAAAGAGCTATAGAATTTATATGAAAAATGACAAAGCATAGCGTAGGTCATTGTGATGATGCAGTGTTTTCTTGCCTTCCATTGCTGGGTTTGTTTATTGTTAGAATCACATTTCCAGTGTGAACGTGAAAGCTAAATTGCTGTATTCTAGAAAATGCACATCTTGGGGCTCACATTGAATTGTTTCAGCTCGCAAATAAAAGTATATTAATTGCCCTTGTTGGCAGTCATAGATTTCTTACAATTAAAAAATAATCTGAATCCAAATTAATTGGCCTTGAATCTATTCCAACAGCATTTTAATTGTTCACTAGCTAACAATTCTCAAAAGCAACTTAAACATTAAAATGTTTCTAAGAGCACACCTCTTCAATCCTATATACTAATTTCATACACTATTCATATTAGCCCAGATTTTCTCTGAGGTCTTTATAAATGTATACAATGTGGTTTTGTATTCAGAAAACAACCTTAAAATTCGGTGAATATGCAGAACATCATTTGTATGATAAATATGTGTGTTCTCCAAACACCTCATTTTTTTTCATTATAGTTTCAGTGCTTCCGATGTTAATTTTTAAAAATCAACACTGTGTATGCACACACATGTACGTGTATGTGAACGTGTAGATGTGCACAAACCTAGTCTTTTCGTATGTAAAAGTGTATCGTGAAGAACATGAACGCATGTGAGATTGCACTATGTCAGAGCTCAGATCATGTTGCTATGGAAACATTTATCACAACAAACAGCATAATAAAACAATTAAAAATAAGAGAAAAAAACGTAACTAGTAGTAGACAATAGCAGAGCATGTTTCAACATTAGATTGGGTGTCTGTGGGTGGAAATGTCTTAGGGCAATAGAGACCATAATGCTAAAAGATGACCAGCAAAGAGGTTCATTTTGTTTGAGGGTTGTTTTGTTTGTTTGTTTTTTGTTTTGTTTTTCGAGACAGGGTTCCTCTGTGCAACAGCCCTGGCTGTCCTAGAACTCACTCTGTAGATCAGGCTGGCCTCGAACTCACAGAGATCATCCTGCCTCTGCCTCTGCCTCTGCCTCCTACGTGCTGGGATTAAAAGTGTGCACCACCACCACCACCCAGTCACTTTGGTTGAGTCTGAAGGGAGTTTTAGAGATAGTATTCCAGTCAGGGCCAGGGATCTGGAGTATTTAGACTCCCTCACCATGCTCATAGGTTATGAGACACTCCAGTATGGGGTAGGACATGGTGTCTGGAAATTTTAAAGCATCTTGTGATCTGTGCTGGCAGGCACTGGCTGCAGGAGAGCTGGCTTCTAACAGGTATGTATGTGTTAACTCTTGGGGCTGGGAGTACATGTATGTGAGTTCAGTGTCTGGGAGTACATGTATGAGTTCAGTGTCTGGGAGTACATGTATGTGAGTTCAGTGTCTGGGAGTACATGTATGTGACTGCAGTGTCTGGGAGTACATGTATGTGACTGCAGTGTCTGGGAGTACATGTATGTGAGTTCAGTGTCTGGAAGTACATGTATGTGACTGCAGTGTCTGGGAGTACATGTATGTGACTGCAGTGTCTGGGAGTACATGTATGTGAGTTCAGTGTCTGGAAGTACATGTATGTGACTACAGTGTCTGGAAGTACATGTATGTGACTGCAATGTCTGGGAGTACATGTATGTGACTTCAGTGTATGGAAGTACATGTATGAGTTCAGTGTCTGGGAGTACATGTATGTGACTGCAGTGTCTGGAAGTACATGTATGTGACTGCAGTGTCTGGGAGTACATGTATGTGAGTTCAGTGTCTGGAAGTACATGTATGTGACTGCAGTGTCTGGAAGTACATGTATGTGACTGCAATGTCTGGGAGTACATGTATGTGACTGCAATGTCTGGGAGTACATGTATGTGACTGCAGTGTCTGGGAGTACATGTATGTGACTGCAATGTCTGGGAGTACATGTATGTGACTGCAATGTCTGGGAGTACATGTATGTGACTGCAGTGTCTGGAAGTACATGTATGTGACTGCAATGTCTGGGAGTACATGTATGTGTGTTCAGTGTCTGGGAGTACATGTATGTGAGTTTAGTGTCTGGGAGTACATGTATGAGTTCAGTGTCTGGGAGTACATGTATGAGTTCAGTGTCTGAGAGTACATGTATGAGTTCAGTGTCTGGGAGTACATGTATGTGAGTTCAGTGTCTGGAAGTACATGTATGTGAATTCACTGTGATTAGTGTGCCTGGATGTTTCTGGTAACCAGACAGCATTTGGTCACCTCTGCTGTAGTGACACTGGACTGGCTGTGACTGCCGCATTTGTTATGAGCATGAATCATGCTGTGCTTCCAGACCAGAGATCAGAGTCTCTGTTCACAGAGCATCCACTCAGGGACAGACTGGCCTCAGTCCACGGTCACCTGTGACTAGGTAAGCCCATCTACTGGTGTTTTGCACAAGGAAGTCTCTTGTTCAGAAACAGAAAACACACTCTACAGCACCAAATTGTTAGCAACAAAGGTGACATTTTGACCTCAATTTTCTTTTTTAATAATTTATTTAACTTTATTTTATGTGAATTGGTGTGAAGGTGTCAGACACCCTAGAACTAGAGTTACAGACAGTTGTGAGCTGCCATGTGGGTGCTGGGAATTGAACCCAGGTCCTGGGGAAGATCAGTCAGTGCTCTTAACTGCTAAGCCATCTCTCTGGTCCCCTTGACCTCCATTTTCAGCATTAAATCCCTAAATCCATTCAACACTCAGGTGAGGAAATGAGGTGTCATTTATTGGGTCTTAATGAGCAACAAGAAATAATGAGTTAACATTTATTAAACTCTTTGATTAGGGGGGAGTCTAAGGGGATAGCAGAAATGATTTTACAACACCCTTTCTTTTTAAAATTATTTTTAAAGTAAATGTACAGATAATTGGACTTAATTTTAAAAAAGCGCACAGAGCGCATGAAATTGGACGGGGCATTTGGGAAGAGCTGGATGGGAGCAAGAGGAGAATATGATTGAAATTTTCAAAGAATAAAGCAATATTATATTTTTAAAAAGGGCTTCCTGCCAGCTCCACGGGAGGAAATTCATGCCAGTTTATGACCGTGGTGCTCGTGGACTCCAGGCACGGACCTATTACTATCACCTGGCTATAATGACACAGTGTCAACTGCTTTCTGAGTACTCTCTCTGTAGTCATAGACAGTGCAGCTCTCCGTCATCAGGGAAGAGTCTTTGGGGTTAGAACAGGGTCCCACAATGGGTCAAAAGGTGGAAGACAAGTGGCTTCAGAGTGCTCAGCCGTAAGTGGAATACAAGCTCTGGGTGACAATAGGTAATTTCTGAATGTGTGTGTAGTCCCCAGGGCACACGTGTCAAGCACAGAGGTCATGGGTGAGTGTCTCCTTTATTGCTCTCCATCTTACTGAGCCTGGAGAGTCATGTCTCAGGTCCACTGGCTGGCCATCGGGTCAACTTGTCTGCCACTACATCCAGTTTTGATGTGGGTGCTGGGGATCCAAACCCAGTTCCTCGTGGTTGCACAGCCAGTACTCCCCACCCCCAGCATCTGAGCAGGAGACACTTCCATGTCTTAGTGAGAGACATGGTGGTATAGCTCAGGGCTTTTAAAAAAGAAACAGATGCATTTACATCTTCTCTGCCTGTCTGCTGTGTGTGTGTGTGCGTGTGTGTGTGAGAGAGAGAGAGAGTGTGCACTAATTAACTCTCCAGCAATGACTGGGTACCTGAGTCTAATATTGTAAGTGTGAAGTGGCTGCACTTTCCCATCATGTTGTGGAGGCAAAAATATGCGTTTTTGCAGACTTTCTGGGTCACCATTCTAGCTATGAGGGCCACGTTGATCTGCTGCCATTGCTAATGCTAATGACGGAGGTTTCAGGCGATTTCAGACAAGCTGTTCTTCCCTTCTCCGCACTCCCGCAGTCTCCAGCTGCTTATACAGAACTGAAGGAGCGGGCGGGTGGGGGAGAATGGGTGGAGGACGGCCATCCCATTTTAGCTGCAGAAAGGAACTAGCCTAGATACATGTTTATGAATCCGTTCATTTGAGAGGTAGTGGGTTGTCACAGGGGCCAGACACAGAGCTAACAGGTCCCAGGGCTGTGTAAAGCTTCTGTGGAGGACAGGGGCAGTGACCCTAAAGAGGGATAAAAAGGATCAGGTGAATTAAGAGAAATAGAGTCCATGAACGCAGCTGCAGATGTCCCCGAAGGCCGTCAGTGAAAACAAAGAGGTGAACCTAAGTACATCGGGTGTATGGTGGAGAAAAGACCACGGGAAACCTAGGATCCTAGGGTCAGAGCCAAACCAAAACCTCTAGCCCCAGACGGCTGTGACGTGTCCCACTAACTTCCCCATGTAGATTTCCAGTTAAAACAAGAAAATATGTGAACTGAGTCAAACAGCGAAAGAAACAAGGAAAGTTCTTTAAAACCACTTGAGAGAGGCCTGGAGAGATGGCTCAGTGGTTAAGAGCACTGACTGCTCTTCCAGAGGACCCAGGTTCCATTCCCTGCACCCACAGGTGGCTCACAACTGTCTGTAACTCCAGTTCCATGGGCACACCCTCACACAGGCAAATGTGCACATGAAGCACAAATAGATAAATAAATAAAATACTTTTAAAAATTAAAACCACTTGATAAAAACATTGTCCTCAATCTGCTGAGGCACCAAGCACGATCTTAGGTTACCAAGTGTCTTCTCTGTAAGAACAGTGAGCTCTGAGGCTTGTCCTGGGATCAGCCCAAGGGAACCGATCCTCAAGCACAAGAGATTGAGCCTGTCTACCTATCTGGCTTGAGGTCAAAAGAAGGGACCAGCCAGGCACAGTGCCATATATTTCTTGCCAGCACTTTGGAAGCTGAGAAAAGAAAGGCCAGTCTGGGGCTGTAGAGGAGGAGACCGTGCTGTGGAGGGGGAATTTACAGGATGGTAAAAGACCCTGGGGCGGGGTGGGAGGGTGTAAAAGAGCACTGGGTGACCTAAGCGGTAATGGGTGTGTATTCAGGTTATTCAGATGAGGACAGAGAAGGAACACCAGGAAACTGGAGAAGGGCCAGAGAGATGGAGCCATCAGTAAAGTGTCTGACCAGAGTGTGAACCCCAGCAGCTATATACAAAGTCAGGTGATGGATTAATTCAGACAACTATTCAAAGCACCTTTTTTTTTGCTAATAGTTGGGATTAAAGTTATCTTGCATTTTATTTGTTCAGTGGTTATTTATGAAACGCACAGCCCAGGCCAGAGACCGTTTTTAGGGAATGGAGGAAGCAGCTCTGAACAGAACAAGGATCTTCGTTGTTATGAAGTCAAACAGGCAGGAAGAATGCAATAAACATGCCACGCATACAGTGTGTTTAGAAACCACCCGTGTTGTGAAAGACCTGCCAAAGAGCTTCTAAAATAAGATACAAACAAATGCTCTAAAATAAGAACGCCGCGGAGCCAGAAAACACACCTTTCAACGGGAGCCACAGAAAGGGTCTTCATGGCCGAGCTGCAGGTCAGGCAGACATAAAGGAGAGGAGTGAGGACCAGGGGAGAAATGTGGAAAGGCATACTCTGTCTTAGCAGTCGTCAGAGTCCTGACACCCCCAACAGCACACAGAAGCCCACCTGTGGGTAATATGCCTGGGACATTGCTTAATTACTGATGTAGCGTGAATTCTAATTGGTGTTAATAATAAAAACCCGGAGTCAGATATTAGGGGTGAAAGCTGAAAGATCAGAAAAGCAGAGCAGGCAGCCACTAGTTCTTACTTCTATGAAATACTCAGACCAAGTGGGGTATCCTGTCTCTACGAGTCCTCATGCTGAACGCCTCAAATGCCTGTCTCCTCCTGCCTTATGTTCCTTTCTCTACCCAGCCACACAACTGTCTCCACCTCCCTAGTGCTGGGATCAAAGATGTGAGCTCCGTTTCTCTTTTAGACTGATTCAGTCTCTTGTAGCCCAGGGTAGCCTTGAACTCACAAAGATCCATCTGCCTCTATCTCGTGAGTGCTGGGCTTAACGGTGTGTGCCACCACTGTCTGGCCTCTATGGCTAACTAGTGTGGCTAGCTCTGCACTCTGGTCTTCAGACAGGCTGTCTTTGTTACAGCACAAACAATCATCACACACCGACTCCAGTTTCTGTGCTTTAGACCAATGTGTAAATCTGTTTCTCTTCAGATAGAAGCCCCACATTTATAACCAGATCTTGAGTTTAAATTCCAGGCTCTTCTGACAAACTCAGAAAAATCTTGATCCAACTGTCGCAGAAATCAGTGTCGACAAATACAGGCAGGCGAGCCCCATTTCCTACCCTAGTTCCCTTACTATTTGCCCAGGGTCCCTAGCAAACTTGGCCACCGTCATTCACTTCACGGCCCCAGTTAATTTTCTCCCCCACCAGCTCTGGCTGCTTCAAAGGCAGAAACCGTGCTTCGGTTTTTCAATTCTTAGATTCTAGCTCTAGGGGCTGTGAAGTGCTTTGCATGTATAATGCCTTTTATAGGCACGTGGATCTGGATATTTGGTTCCCAGCCAGTTTGGTAGTGTTGGGGTTTTGTTAAGACTGTTGCTGACCCTGCTACCAAGAACTGGACCGTTACCTAAGCAGCTGGACCAATAGAGCATTTTTAGATGATACCACTGCCTACGGTTCTGAAGTTTCCATTTGCCTGCACAGTTCCCCAGGGCACCCCATTCAGTAACAGACCAGGGTAATCAATGCCTTCGGGCACAGATTCAACTGACGGACTGTGGACCTGGGGCTTGACCAGCTCTCAGGAGTACCTTGTTACTGATGATGATGACGCTTGGTTCATTCCAAGACTTGTTCCCTCCCTTCCATTGACTGTCATCCTTGATTGGACCCAACAGCAGGTGAATCAGACCTTCTCTAGTACATTGCATTTATGGGTATTTGTGCGTGGGGTTTGGTGTAACACGGCGCTTCTGATCTCCTCATAAAATATTTCCCCACAAATCATCTGGAGGCTCTTTGTAATTTGGGATATGAAGGACATATGTTGGCATATATAATACACAAGAATAAGAAATCTGAGGTAGCAAAGTCTCCCATCTACAAGGCATGTTTGAAAAATAAAATATCAGGAGAAATCCTTTGGCTGATTTTTACTTTAGGAGCTTATGGGACAAGAAGAGCATGAATATCATGTATTTTATTTAATGCTATTCATTACCACATTGCTTGATTTATTTATTTAACAACATTCTCATTAAAAAAAAATAAAGAAAGCGGGGTCAGTGAGATTGGTCCGAGGGTAAGAGCACTTGCTGCCAAGTCTGAAGATCAGAGTTTTATCCCCAGAATCCACTTTGACCTCAACGTATACACCATGGTGTGAATGTATACACACACACACACACACACACACACACACAGACATGCACAAGTAAATATATATAAAAATTTTTAAAGCTTAAAATCAGCTAAAGAAAGTAACACACAGAGACTGGTCGATCAATACAAAATCAAATAAATAAATTATGATCTGTTGATAAAGTATCCAACCATGAAAATGACAGCATGGGAGTACACTTGCTGTAAGGAAAGAGGATTGGATAAGGAGGCTAAATTGTTAGAAAGAGGCTGCCGAACACTAGCCAAACAATGGTTTGTTCCATGGTCTATGAACTGTATCTGCATGGAAAGAAGGCCATTGTCACAAATCTCTCCTAGCTACGGATGACAGTGGTACGCTATTCAAACACCTGCTGAATTTTAGGGTATACTCACAAACAAACTGCTTTTCCTTCTAACTTTCCTTGTGTCACTAGTCCCACTGCCTTTATGGGGTTTGTCCACACCCACTTCCTATATCCACTCAAAAGAAGATCACAAGCAGTTGTGAGCCATATGATTGGGTGCAGGGGACCGAACCTGAGTCTTCTGCAAGACCAGTAAGCACTCTTAACCTCTTAGCTACCTCTCCAGTGGCTATTGTCAATTTTTTTAATAACCTTTTAGATTCTCTCTCTCTCTCTCTCTCTCTCTCTCTCTCTCTCTTTCCTTCCTCTCTTTCTCTTCCTTCTTCCCTCCCTCCCTTCCTTCCTTCCTTCCTTCCTTCCTTCCTTCCTTTTTTCAGGTACAACTTCACCTCAGCTTAATGAGAGTAGCTGGTCTCAGTTCATATAGATCCACACCCCCAACACGAGAAGAGGGCCTGCTAGGGTTAGGCCCCAATGATGAGGTCAAAGGTTCCATAACTTCATGTCCCTGCTTGACAGAATCCATAGACATATCAACAACACATGGCAGAGGGTGGTAAGGGCTATGGCCAATATGGGAATAGACCGTACCACGGCAGGAACCTCGAACAAGGTTCAGACATGAAGTGACCATGAACTAAGCCCTCAAGGATTGGTAGGTTTTCTCCAAGCAGAGAGGGCAGGAAGGGCCTTCTGATTGCAGAAACGCCCAGGAAAAGAGAACAGTTAGATGCTGGGTGTGTTTAGGAGCAGATAATAGCTCAGTTCAGCTAGAAGGCAGAATGTTTGGAGGGAATCAATGAGAAAGTTCGGCAAAGGCAGGGAAAAGCAGGTTGAGGGTTCAGTTTTCCTGCAGATGAGGTCTAATTAGAAAGAAAGCTCTCAAAGTTAAGAGAAGGGAGTACTGAAATGTGACAGCTAACTGATTACTTTACATCATGTTTACAAAAAGACTGGGCTGAGAGAAAAGAGGCCAGTGACTGTTGAGAGTGGAAAAGTAGCAGCTTGGCCGCAGGGGTAGCTGAGTAGTCAGAGCTCGGATATCATACACAAGGCTTGATCTCAGGCACTCGAAAACAACAAAACAGCAGCTCCCATCAAGGACAGAAAAAACAAGGTTCTTCAGATTTTTCACAAAGATCTGTTGACCCGAAGCATGAGCCTCTGTCCTAGAGACAGTCTGAGGCTACCAATCCCTTGGGATCATAAACTCACGAGCGCCTGTGCTAACACTCTGCTCTCTGACCTAACCGCATCTCTGCAAAACAAACTCTGAACACTCTATAATGGGCAACACTTGCAGACCATGATCCAGCCAATCCCATAGTGCACTTTCTATTCTCTTCCCATCAAATCACAGCACAGGTGAAGGAGGCGGCATCTTACAATTGACCTGGACACTGGGTCTTGGACTAGCACATTCTAAAACATGAGCTTGGCCGGAAAGCTACAGAGAACAGGGCCAAGGGAGTACCAAAGACAGTCCTGGAAGCCAGCATCAAATACGGCCAGCCTGTCCATTTACAAAGCTGCACAGGAACAGACACTGAATACAATAACCAGAGTCACCTGACAGGCAAGCTTATGTAAAACTCCCGCATGTAGGAGGCAGACTCTGGAAATATGCCATGCTCGGAAGCCTGCCTCAGGAATGTCTTCAGAGGGGCGTATCAAAATTTCTCAAAGGGGCTGGCAAGATGGTTCAGCAGGTGAAGGTGTTTAATTCCAGGCAACCTGAGCAACCACAGGGTGGAAGGACAGAACCAACTCACACAAGTTGTCTTCTAACCTCCATGCATGTACCACAGCATATGGGTTACCTACATAGATACACATGCAAGGGTGTGCGCGCATGAGTGCACGTGCACACACACACACACACACACACACACACACACAAAACAGACAGCCACACACGCACACACACTTAAATAAATGTTTAACAAAACGGCGCAAAGGGATGTTGTGATTATCGATGAATAAATGCTTTGGTTTGTCTACAGATTGGAGCACAGTATAACAGCATGTGATGGCCTTCCAAAAATCTCCCCTCTTGCATATGCCTCCCCTACCGTGAAAATCCCTGTGCACCTGCTTGCAGAGGCTTTTACTGGTTCAGTTAATACTTCCCTATAATGGTCTTCTAGGGCAGGTCTTCTCCACCTTTCCTGTAATCAATGTGTCATGTTGTGATGACCCCTAGCATAAAATTACTTTTGTTGCTACTTCATAACTGTAATTTTCCTACTGTTTGAATGGTAATGTAGATGTCTGATGTGTAGGCTGGTCTTAGGTGATGCCTATGAAAGAGGTAAACACACCCCCAAAGGAGTCTCGATCCACAGCTTGAGGCCTGCTGTTCTAGAGGCTTTGGTTGACCAGCTTTGATTGAAAGGCAACTTTCTAAGTTTGTAAAGCTCGCTATATGATCTTAGAAGTCATCTCTCCTGATCTGGACATTGTTGTGTGTATTTCACAGGTAAGGGAAAAGGGCTGGTTCAAGTGGATACTTTTGGGGACAAGTGGCTTCATGTGTTAAGCATGATGTGTCAATTCTTGGTTTGTGTCTTTCACACTGATCCAGTTCCATGTTCCTGAGAAACAGGACCTTTGCCTCCTCTGCCTCTGTAGATGTTCTGGCTTCCTCAGACGCCTGGCAGAGCATAGCTAGCTTCTCGGCCTCCCAGACCATCTATCATATTTACAAACAACAGGCACTTTCTTGTAAAGAAATGAAAATACATTATTCAATTTCTTAGCTAGGGTTTAGTTCTACATCTAGAATGCAAAATAAGACTTCTCCTTCTGGCTAACAGGAAGGACATTTCCTAAGCAACTCTCTCTTCTTCATTAAGGCTTCTTTTTTTCTTTCATCTTTAAAAAAACAAAAACAAAAACAATCAAAATATGCATCACACCCTGTGTTAGCCTCTGAATAAAAGAACGAAGTTCCATTTCGGCTAACCAGCAGTTTTCTTTTATCTGGAAGAGCTGGGATGAGAGAAGAAACTAGGACTGATCAGCCAAACCACACTAAGGGTCAGCTAGAGCCAGAGCCCCAGGAAGGTGCCCAGGTGAACTACAAAAGAGAAAGCAGGAGAAGCAGCTGGTGGTTTCTGAGGCACATATAAGCATTAAATGCATTTTGAAGGCAGCTCTGTATCTGAAAAAGGGCCAGTCGGTTCAGGTGGGAATTTCCACACTTCTTGTTTCAATAGAAAAGAGCAATGGTTTGAGTTTCTACTTCTTGTTCTGGTATTGCAGCACCAAACCAATAAACATTAATTCATTCTTACAGCAGCATGAAGATAGACATCGAAGAGAATGGGGACATAAAACAGGGTTTCTAGACTCCAGGAGATTGACATCTAAATTGAAGGGTGGGCAGGGAGGAAAATATCTCATAGTGACACTTGAATTAAAAAAAAAGCTTATTATTTTATTATCCTACAAGGAAGAGCAGAAGAGACAATTGTTGATCTTACACAGACCTTTTAGGCAATACTTTAATACCTTTGTTTGAAAATACCAAGACCAACACTCACTTAAGAGAATATTCCAATATGGATGAACAAAACATATAAAAACCCAAAAAGATAAAAGATAGAGTTATAAACATCCAGAAACTCCGATAAAAAGAGAAAATAATATTTAAAAAATGATTTAAAAGATAAGAAAAATACACAGCTTTCCCAAGACAATGTAATGTTATAAAAAGGAGAAATTCTAACAACAAAGATTCTTGAAAAGTCACAAGTTCAACTTTTTAAAGTTTAGCTAATACACCAATATGATATGATGCCCACTTACGAGATAAATAATTCTTTCATAATCCTCTGAAACCATTAAGCCCAATTAAACGCTTTATTTTATAAGTTGCCTTGGTCATGGTGCTTCCTTACCACAATAGGAAAGCAGCCAATGTGATAACTGAGTGACAGAACAGTGCCCTGACGTCCACGAGGTCCTGCATTCAGTCCTCACCACCGTTAAATAAACCAACAAGAGTGCAGGATAGATAGCGTCAGCTGATTTTGGAGAGGGTGTTGCGACCACTGAATAAGGGAATAAACAGGACAGCAGATAAATGTATAGGAAAGCCAGGTATCCACATATAAAAGAGTTCATTTGGATCTTTATATAAACAGAAAGCTGCTGCAAAATAAATCAAAGACTCAGATGTAAGAGCTAACACTACTAAAAGAAAAAGAACTGTGGAGGATAGCCTCCATGATAATAAATGAGAAAGTAGTTTTATAGATGGACAGTTTTCATTAAATAAAGCTCTTTTGTGTATCAAATGCCACTTCTAGCGCTAAAAGACAACCAATAGAATAGGAGTAAATGCCTATAAGTCACCTATCATATAAGATTAATATCCAAAATATGTGAACAAATCTTAAATCTCAGCAATGAGAAGCCAACATAGGTAGACAATGAGCGTGAATGGACAATTCCCTCAAGAAGATGCACTGATGGCCAATCACGCACAAAAGGAGCCCAGCATCATTTGACACTAGGGAAACCAAACGAAAACACCATGAAATCAGGTATAGCAGTGCATGCTTGGAAACTCAGCACTCAGGAAGCAGAGGCAAGAAGTCTGGCTTACGTAGTTCTAGGCTAACATGTGCTGCATGGGGATACTGTGTCAAAAATCCCTACACTATGACACTACTTTGTGTCTACTAGAACGGCTGTTATTTTAAAGGGGGAAATAAACATCTATGAGCCTATAAAGAAAGAAATAAAACCTCAATATGTTGCCAGAATGTAAAACTGGACAGTCTTTGTGGATCACAGTTTGGCAATTCTTCCTAAAGCTAAACACAGTATCGCTGCCTGAGTCAGCAAGTCCACTTCTAGGTATATTCCCAGTAAGTCAAATCCAGGAACCAGAAAGTGCACTGGTGTGCACAGCAACAGTCACGATAACCACAACAGGAAAGCAGCCCGGCTGTCTACCAGCAAGTGAACAGGGAAGCAAACTGCAGCATAGGCTTACAGTGGAGTGTTAGTCTACCTTACAAAGGAATACAATTCTCATAGGTGCTAACTACGTCATGGACGAACCTTGAAAGATCAATAGTAAGCGAAATAAGACAGTGCGTTAGGTGGTTTTCCTGAGGAAGGAAGACTGGGTAGATTCACAGAAGCACAAGAGTGGTCAGCAGACAGAGAGAGGAAGAGTCAAGAATTACTGTACAGCAGTTACCGTGTTCTTTTTGCCCCCTGCAGATTAGTTTATTTGTTTTCTGTTTTTGTTTGTTTTGTTTTTTTTTTCAAGACATAGTTTCTCTGTGTAAAACCCTGGCTGTCCTGGAACTAGCTCTTGTAGCCCAGGTTGGCCTCGAGCTCACAGAGATCCACCTGTCTGCCTCCCGAGTGCTGGGATTAAAGGCGTGCGCCACCACCGCCCTGTGCAGGTCAGTTTGTTAAGGAGGAATCATTGCTAATTACATGGAAGAGAGGCTACTTGCCATAATTAATGAGGCTCTCAAGAATTTAACGATAAGCGGGGCGGTGGTGGTGCACGCCTTTAATCCCAGCACTCGGGAGGCAGAGGCAGGCGGACCTCTGTGAGTTCGAGGCCAGCCTGGTCTACAAGAGCTAGTTCCAGGACAGGAACCAAAAGCTACGGAGAAACCCTGTCTCAAAAAAAAAAACAAAAAAAGAACTTAATGATACACATTTACACATTAGAAACAAATGGTTCAGAAGCACAAGGAACTTTTCCTGGCGCCCTAGGGCAAGACTGATGCGGAAGAATCTGTGTTTAGTTTAAGCTGCTCAAGAGTTTGTGGGTCGTGTAGTGGTCCCAGGCACACAAGATGTCAGAGCGCTCCTCCGTACAGCCCTCTTCCGGCTGTGATCGGGAAGACCATACTCATCGCAAAGCTCTAGCAGCTCCCAGGCCTTTACACCCTGCTGCAGCTGCTCACATTGCTCTCTCGCTGTTGTTGGGGGTGCACTAATTCTTCCTCTTCCTCCCCTTTGGGGTCTCCGGGTCCAGTATCTTTCATTCGTCCTCTAGTCCCATGTCAGGATGCTGCTCAGGATGCAACACCAAGAGAAACTACTGTACCTACTCCACTCAGGATAAAGATGTAAAATGCCTTTAAATATTTAAGAGCAAATTAATATGAAAATATATTTTATCATCCAATCAAATTCTCATTCATGAATGAATATAAGATAAAGATAGCTTTGGGTCAAGAAAAGATTTTTAAATGTTGTTTTTCATGAATACTGTCTTGAGAGGCATCCAGAACATGTGCTGACATAGTAACATGTTGTTCAGAAGCTTCCTTCTGTAGTAATAGGAGCGGCGGGGCTGCGTCCCCGGCACCCGGCCGCCTAGCTTATGCCCCGAAATAATTACACGGAAACTGTATTCTTTTAAACACCGCTTGGCCCATTATATCTAGCCTTTTCTCGGCTAACTCTCGCACCTGGACTAGCCCATTTCTTATAATCTGTGTAGCCCTCGAGCTGGCTTACCAGGAATGATCTTAACCTGCGTCTGCCTGGAGTGGGAGAATCATGGCGACTCCCTGACTCAGCTTATTTCTCCCAAATTCTGTTCTGTTTACTCCTCCCACCTATGTTTTAACCTATGAGGGCCAAAGCAGTTTCTTTATTGCTTAACCAATGAAATCAACAGATTGATATATGACACTCCCACATCACTTCCCCTTTTTCTGTTTAAACAAAAAAAGGAAGGCTTTAACTTTAACATAGCAAAATTACATATAGCAAAAGTTATCAAGCAAGAATTACCGTGACAATATTTATATCTATTTTATCTTTTATCATAACTAAGAAAAACTATAACTATCTATTCATTCTTCAACTCCATCAAAGACTCCAGCAGGATATAATACTACCTAAGTAAACAAGAAATAAGAAAACTCTAGAAATGACAGAGACATCTCGCTGCCTGGACAGTCACCCAAAGTTCTTTTGTACCGTTGGGGCATCCATCTTCGGCCTTCAGGCCCATAGTATCCAGCAGACATTTCGATGAAGCAGGAAAATTCAAAGACAGTTCAGTCACTTTCTGCTGTGTCCTGCAGAATGTCTCGCAGACTCTTTCATGAGTCGGGAACCCCGAAAGACCATCTCACCTTTAGGCAAGTCCAGTAGTCCTCTCTCTGTGGGTTCTCTTTGTCCAGTTTATGCAACAGTCCAGGCAAGAACAGTTTCTTGCCCAAATGGCTATCAGACTCCATAAGGATCCTCTTCGATGCTTATCTTCTTCTTGAAGTAGATTGGTGCTGCCAGGAGCAGAGTGTCTCATTGTCATGAAAAGTCCTAAGTTATTAAAACATTAAATGCCATATTCTACAGTCTTTGAAAGATATGAAGAATGCCTATCTGAAATATATCTCTATATATCTAGAAAATCTAACTAACATGACTACAAGCTTTACTATTATCGATGATTATCCATTAACAACCTATATTTCTTAATTATACAGTACATTTTTAAATGAACTACACAATCACAATACCTTAATCAATATCAGAAATACATATACATATAACAAAATTGACCTTAAAATCCATATCAATGCAAATTATTCATACCTATATCATTTCCCCCTTTAAATGTAAAAGAACATTTATAAACAATATTTTGGGAACATAGGCGCAGTTTTTTTCTCTCCAAACTGCTTCCTGCTGAATGGGGGCACTGTTAATCAGATCATTTAGGGTGTAACCTGTGTGCCAGGTTTATCTCAGTTGGCAGTTGAGTGAAGTAATTTTTTGAGGGTGTTCACAGAAACTTTTCGGGAGGTCGTGGTCTATCATACCAAATTGGGATAGATGTAATCCACAAGGTCTGGTCCTCTGTGAAAACAAAAGAAGACCTGCTCCAAAGCATCATATCCTTAGACCCAAATTTTGTAATCGTAATACCCTTATGATATCCGTTCTGGTTCCATTTGGCAGTCCATATAATGAAATGTCTGTCTGTGCTTAGCTCCTTTACAGTCAAAAATTTTAAAGAAAACACAATGTACATAATCCAGACTCTCTGTGAATTTTTCATTTTTACGTGGCTTATTTTTATTTTATTTCTCTTAATCTATAACTATCTGTACTCTGTCTTTTATAAGACTTTACCTTTTTTTTAAACCATTAATTTTATTCTCTATATTCTTTTTCTTCTCTCTCTCAAGCCTACGTACATTCATCCAACAGTGTGGCCTTTTATGTCTGAATCTGTTTTATTGTGAATCTGTAACATTTTTTTACTATATAGGAGCATTTCTTAAAATGTTAAGCAGTTCTTAAAAACTTAAGTTGCACCATGTACAGGTAATACGGTACCTCCTGTGTCCTGCCCAGTCGAAACCTTAACTGCGCTGTTTTTATGGTAATTACGGTAGTTCCTGCCTGAGACCAGCACAGTTCAGCATGGCAGAGCCAAGCAGCTCCTGCCTCAGAGCCATTTGGTGCCCGTGAGCCACACACAGTTCCAGGCACACAGCAGTCCACATTGCCATCAACCAAGCCGTAGCACATTATTCCAAATGCTCCATTCAAAAGCTCTGTCTCCCGCAGGAGTCAGACAGAGATTGCGATGGCGGCACAGCCCAGAAAGCCGGCATTTTAAAACAGCCAATTTTTCCTGCTGCTGAGTCAGGATAATTTCTCTCTGCAGCATGCCACCCACAAACAGCCAAAAGCTATCTTTTCCATATTTTTAAGCCTTCTCAGGTTTTTAAGTGGATTTAGTCCATCACGTCAGGCGCCACTCTGTTGTAATATGGGTGGAAACTGTACTCATTTAAACACTGCTTGGCCCATGAGCTCTAGCCTCTTATTGGCTAGCTCTTACATATTGATCTAACCCATTTCTAATAATCTGTGTAGCCCACGAGCTGGCTTACCAGGAATGATCTTAACCTGCGTCTGCCTGGAGTGGGAGAATCATGGCGATTCCCTGACTCAGCTTATTTCTCCCAGCATTCTGTTCTGTTTACTCCTCTCACCTATGTTTTAACCTATCAAGGCCAAAGCAGTTTCTTTATTGCTTAACCAATGGGTATGAATAATTTGCATTAGTATAGATTTTGCTTTATTGATAGAGATTTATGGTCAATTTTGTTATATGTATATGCATATTTCTGCTATTGATTAAGATACTGTGATTGTGTAGTTCATTAAAAAATTACTGTATAATTAAGAAATACAGGTTGTTAATGGATAATCATCAATAATAGTAAAGCTTGTAGTCATGTTACTTAGACTTTCTAGATATATAGAGATATATTTCAGATAGGCATTCTTCATCACTCTCAAAGGCTGCAGAATATGGCATTTAAAATATTTTAATAACTTAGGACTTTTCATGACAATGAGACATGTCTGCTCCTGGCGGCTACTTCAAGAGGAAGATGGGCATTGAAGAAGCTCGTTACGGAGTTTGATAGCCATTTGGGCAAGAAACTGCTCTTGCCTGGACTGATGCATAAACTGGGCACAAAGAACCCACAGAGAGAGGACTGCTGAACTTGCCTAAAGGTGAGATCGTCTTTCGGGGTTTGTGATTCATGAAGGAGTCTGCAAGACATTCTGCAGGACACAGCAGAAAGTGACTGAACTGTCTTTGAATTTTCCTGCTTCATCGAAATGTCTGCTGGATACTATGGGCCTGAAGGCCGAAGATGGATGCCCCAACGGTACAAAAGAACTTTGGGTGACTGTCCAGGCAGCGAGATGTCTCTGTCATTTCTAGAGTTTTCTTATTTCTTGTTTACTTAGGTAGTATTATATCCTGCTGGAGTCTTTGATGGAGTTGAAGAATGAATAGATAGTTATAGTTTTTCTTAGTTATGATAAAAGATAAAATAGATATAAATATTGTCACGGTAATTCTTGCTTGATAACTTTTGCTATATGTAATTTTGCTATGTTAAAGTTAAAGCCTTCCTTTTTTTGTTTAAACAGAAAAAGGGGAAGTGATGTGGGAGTGTCATATATCAATCTGTTGATTTCATTGGTTAAGCAATAAAGAAACTGCTTTGGCCCTCATAGGTTAAAACATAGGTGGGAGGAGTAAACAGAACAGAATTTGGGAGAAATAAGCTGAGTCAGGGAGTCGCCATGATTCTCCCACTCCAGGCAGACGCAGGTTAAGATCATTCCTGGTAAGCCAGCTCGAGGGCTACACAGATTATAAGAAATGGGCTAGTCCAGGTGCGAGAGTTAGCCGAGAAAAGGCTAGATATAATGGGCCAAGCGGTGTTTAAAAGAATACAGCTTTCCGTGTAATTATTTCGGGGCATAAGCTAGAACTAGCTATGTGGGCAGCCGGGTGCCGGGGACGCAGCCCCGCTGCTCCTATTACAACATCCTTCCCTAAGGAAAAAGGACAGATATTGTCACTAAATACCCCAAGACCAAGTTCTCAGCACAAAGGGGATTTTATTTACCCCAGAGGAATAAATGGCAGGGAATAAGAGACAATGACAGGAGATGGGAGATCGGGGAGATGGGGAAAGGAACAAGGGAGAGGATAAATGATATTTGCTCTGGAGGGAAAGGGGGCTGCTTCCGGATAGAGAGGAGACAGACATGGCACATAGGGAAATTGCAGTTTATAAAGGTGAAAGGGGAAACCCTATGTTAGGATGAGGTATTTAACTTTAATTGAACAGGCTAATTAGGGAAGCCAAAGGGGTCTTTTGATTGCTGGACTTCAATACTTTGACAGCTGGGCCTTGGTAGTCAGCCTCAGGAGAAGGAAGAAGCCAAATAAGGGACTAGACCTTGGTAGCTAGCCTTAGGAATGCAGTCTAACAGATTTTTAGCATGCAGAGGGAATGTGGGAAGGGCAAGGCCTACGGGAGCCATGCTGACCATGCTCAGGCCAGCCAGAGTCCCTTTAGAAAAGGCCAGCAAGGACAACTAGTGCGGTTTTCGGTGTGTGCTATGAAGGCACAGCATGATGCATTTAGACAGAAGAAACACCACCAGATGCTAGTACTAGGCTGGGAAACATTTGCAGAGCAGAAGAGAACTGGCAGCAATCAAAACACTTCTACTTGATAGGGCCAGACTTGAAAAGTTATTATAACAATGGCTCAGAGCTTTATGGAACAGTGTTCTATCCTTCACAGCTCAGAGATTGACCTAACTGTTAGAGCAATGGGCAGATGAAGAAAGAACAGACACACAGACATGTACAGAAAATCTGGGCTTGGCTGGGTTGTGTGTAGTCTGATAGAGGTGCACCAGCTACTGCACAACAGCCGAGAACCTCAGTGGAAGGGGTGCTGTCATCATCTCCCCCTTTCTGGTCTCAGCAGGAGGGCTCTGGAGAGGAGCAGTCTCAGGCTTCCGTCATCCAGGAAGCGGCAGATAATGGTTTCTGCACACACCATCAACAAACATCTGCACCTGGACCAGAGGAAGATGCCATAAATCCACCAAGTCGGGTCTTAGAGAAGACTGTCAATCCCATGGAGTCCTTGTCACAATTGAGTTCCCAGGCACAATATGCATTCAGTCAGAGCTTCCTCCTCTCCCTACAAAAACAGAAATAGCTAAGAATAAAATCAAGGCACTCTCTCAGAGAAAGCAGGACCATCTAAAGATTCTGGTCAACCATGTTTGAGTCTTAGAAGATGACAAACATAGACAGTGAAAGGAAGGGTGTGTTTAAAGGAACAATGAGTTAAGAAATTGGAAGGTGAAGAAAGGCATTCTTTTTCAGTGGGTGTGGAACCCACTTAGTGCCAGCCTTATTGAGCAGAAATGGCAAAAACCCTTATACCTCAATATTTGTACAAAAAAATCAGGATTGCAAAGATTAAAGACTTTAAACCTCTTAGAGAAAAATTAAACAAATCTAGAAATGGATAAAAATAATCTGTCATATTTTTCCAGTTCATGGCACAGTCAGACAATTGTCTACAAAACAATTTTCTCTTTCCATTATTAGTAAAGTGTGTCTGTAGGTGTCCGTCAGTGTAGGCACACCCATGGTGGGCAAGGGACAACTCTCAGGAGATGTTTCTCTCTTTCTACTTTTGAGGCAGGGATGCTCCATGTATACTCCAAGCTAGCTAGACACCAAACTTCTCAGTGGTTCGTGTGTCTTTACTTTGCATCTCACAGAAGCTATGCTGAGATTACAGACGTGTGCTTTTTGTAGATAAAGGAATCAAAACTGCAAGTGCTTTTAACCAGTGAGCCGCTTCCCCGGCCCTCAGGACAGTTTTTGACTTAAGAGTTCTTTGCATAGCACACTATGAGAATGTTGTTGGGCAGAATAAAATGTTCTGAGATGTATAAAACTTCATCTATTCTTAGATCAACTAAAGTTAGTAAAGTTTATTTGATAGAAGTAAGACAAACCCAAACAGCAGAATACAAACTCAGTTTGCTTGCTCCCACCAGCAGAGCAGGTCCTGAGGACTCCACCTAGCAGTGTGATCAGACACTGTGGAAAGACGGGCAGAGCTAAGGCACAGAGAAGAGCCTAATTGGCAACAGTGCAGTCCATAAAACCAATAAATTGACTACAACTTGGTTAATTGGCTAGGAGGTGTCCCTCAACCAGCACAAGTCCCGTGCTGCCATTAAACTCTGTGTTGGTCCCGTCAGTTGGGACAGAGCAGGAGGCTAACCCAAAGTAGTAACTCTTACATCTTACTCAATAGGAACCACTAAAATGGGGAGCAAGAGGGAGAAAACAAAAAGCTGACCCTAGAGAACCCAACTGAGAAGGCAGAGAATTCTCAGATGTGAGCTGGGCAGTTAACATGAAGCAGACCTAGGTCTCAGGGAGGCGGCTGGGCTCTGGAAAAGATAACCATAAAAGTATACAAAACGAGACAAAGATCAGAGCAGTGTGAAGGTATGATATTTTATGAGAATACAGAACAGAAAATCGTCACTCTAGGGAAGCAGAAAGGCATCCAAGAAAGACTTAGATCAAATATCAAGCAAACAAAAACATCTTGTGGTTCTAATTAACGGGGCGATGTAAAGAAAAGAATACCCATATGACCTCGAAACTAGAAACATTTTATTTTATTAGGGTGTGGATGTTTCCACTGTGTCCCAGAAGAGGAAAGGAGCCCTGGGCTTGAGGACAGCATAATCAGAGTAAGGAAAAGCGTGAGCCTCCTTTTGCTTCATTTTGTTAATTTTTGAGTCAACAATAAATCCAATGCAGAAGACTTCACCGCTGTAAAAGAAAATGGGAATGTTAATTCAATGTGGTATGAAAAAAGAAAGGTATCCCAAGAATAAAAAATGAAGTTAGGGAGTAGTAATGAAATAATAGAAAGGAGAAAATGTTTTCATTAAATGATTCTGTGCAAAGTTGACATACCAAGAAATTGAGGTGCTAGAATATCAAAGGCTAAAGTTTAAACATAACTTTCAGAAGAACTAAAAATTGGACATTCAAAGGAAAATGATGGCAATAGTGTGATGTAAGTTACATGTTCAAGGTTTATATCAAGGAGTCAACAGATACAGAAAAAAAGATTAAATGTCACTGAATGATAGGATTTATTCTCCTTTTCCTTTCTTTTGGTTACCATTTCTATGCACACATGTGGGTGTGCACATGTCAAGGCACATGTGTGAAAGTCAAGAACAGCTTTTCAGGAGCCCATTCTCTCCTTCCTTCCAACCTGCTTTGAGATGGAGTCTCATGCGTCCACCCGGCGATGCTACATTCTGCAGGCTACCTGGTCCTCAAGCTTTAGGAAGGTTCTTCTGTCTCCACCTCCCCTCTTGCCAGAGGAATGCTGTGATCATTACACACATGACTTTATCCCACTTTTTCTGTGTGGGTAGCAGGGATCAAGCAGGTTGCTAGGCTTATGCTGAAAAAAAAAAACATTTTCGCATACTGAGACCCCTGTGCACCCCAACAGGGATTTGTTCTAAGAAATCCCTTGCTGGACTATATTGTCATTGTACAAACATCACGGGGTAAACTTACATAAACCTGCATGATATTACCTATGCACACCAAGGCTATAATAAAGTGTGTGTGTATGAGTGTGTGTATACGTGTGTGTGCGTGCACATACATGCAAATGCTGTATTAACTACTTTTCTCATTGCTGCAACAAAATACCAAAGAGCTGTCACAGCAGGGAAGGCATGGCTCTGGGAGCTTGGCTCTGGTCACATTGCATGTGCAGTCAGGAAGCAGAGAGAGATGAACGACGGTGCCCAGCTCACTTTCCTATTTTTATTCATCTAAAGCCTCAGCCCATGAGATGGTGTCTCTAACATCCAGGGTGGGTCTATCCTCCTCATCTAATTCCTTCTGAAAACTCTCTCGCAGAGGCGCCCAGAGGTGTGTTCCCATGGTGATTCTAAAATCTCATCAAGTTGACAGATTAACCATTATATGTCATCAAACACACACTCTTCAGTCTGTTGCTTACAGGGGCACAATAGGCAAAAAATAACAGTTTACACTAGGAATAAGAGAAAACGATCAACCAAGAGATGAATATGGTGCAGCTCCTAAAATCTGTAAGCAGAAGTACTATGCCCTGAAGCAATAGTAAAAATACAATGAAAACCAAAACCAGCACCAGAGTCCTTTACTATCATTCCTAAGTCCTGTATAGAGCATGCATCCACATGTGCCATACTTTGACCCCACGGAAAGCGTGGGGCGTTTACACCAGTCTCACGACAAACATGTCTGCTGTGCTGCTGCCGATGTCATATGCCTATGACATAAGTTAAGCATATTTTAGTTCCTTATAATAGTTTGAAAAATGTATATATTTTTAGATTGTTGGGAGGAAAGGGGCATGCCATGATGCAGGCATATGGGTCAGAGAACAACTTCTGTAAAGTTAGTTCTCTCCTTCCACCTTTATGTGGGTTTTAGGGATTGGACCCAGGTTGACAGGTTTACATGGAAGTTCACCTACCCACTGTGGTGGTTTAAATGCTTGGTCCTCAGTTAGTGGAACTCTATGAGAAGGATTAGAAGGATTAGGAGGCCTTGTTGGAGTAGTTAGGGCCTTATTGGAGGAAGTGTGTCACTTCAGGAGGTAAAGCTCTCATGTACTGTCATGTCCATGTCTGCGAGCTTCCTGCTGTGACGAGTAGGGGCTCATCCTCTAAAACGGTAAGCAAGCTCCCAGTTAAATGCTTTATTTTACAAGCACTGCCTTGGTCTTGGTGTCTTCACATTAATCAAACAGTGCCTAAGATACCCACTGAACCATCTCCCTGGTCCTTCTTTATAATCTTACAGGCACGCTGTCACATATCTGTTTCCTTCTTGCCCACAATGGTACGATGCAATGCACGATCACACACACACATGTTGTTTAGCTACTGCAATGCACTACAGAAGCCAACAGCAGAAACACTTGTTTCTCAGAGGAGGGGCCGTGGCTAGGAGGAGATGGACTCATGCCACAGCTTTGCTTTTCGCCATGAGGTCTTTTCCATTTATCAGATGTGAAATTTGTGCTCCCCAGGGATGTTCCTCCTCTTTCAGATGTCATGGTCCTTGCTACCCGGGAATTCCCCGAGGCCTCTTGTCCTCCAACTAACTCATCTGTCAGAGTCACAGCGAGAGGCTGCTGCTAACACACGGGTATGGGCTAGCCCACAGAGGAAGGGGATGGGTGTGGCCTAGCACACAGAAGGGAAGGGTGTAGAATCTCAATAGGAGATGGACTGCCCATGCCACTTCAGATTCTTTCAGACTAATCTACACTCTTGTTTTTATGGACATCTTGCTGTTTCTCTTCACGTGGTGTCTTTAAAATTGTTGTTTTTCCAAAGCATTTGATCCTAGTACATTTTCTTGGAACTAACTCATCCACATTGCATCAGTCCATGAACTTGACCTCACTCAACTCACTTTGTCTTCACCATGCACACACACACATCCACACATACTCACACACATACATTCATACAAGACACTTACACTTCCATATATACTCACATAACTACACACATGTATTCACACACACATATATTCCCAAACATACATCCACACAATAAAATCACACACACACATATATATTTACATATACATTTATACATACTCAAACATAAATACACACTTACACCCATGAACACAAGCACACACACTCACACACACACACACACATACTCACCTCATGCACATGTATACTCAAGTGCACACATATTCAAACACACACTCACACATACTCATATTTGCACATGCACGCACACACCTATACTCATACATACATACTCATACTCAAACAGACATACATGCACACACACACACATACACACACACACACACAAACACACTCTGGAACCATAGTCTACCTTTTTTCAGCCAATGATAAAATAAGATGTTAAATGATGTTCAGGTTCCTTTTCTGAGTCATAGCGTGACCCCAGGACCTACTTTCCTCTTCATCTCCCTTGTAGAGAAGCCGCCTACCTCGTGTTATGCCGTAACCTCTTTAATGCCTGCTTTCCCTGTCCTGCGCCTCCAGAGCATGTGAGTTCCTTTCCTCTTTGCTTTCTTCCTCTGTCTTATAATGGGGCCTGAGCCAGCCTCCAGCTCCACATCCCCACAGAAAGCCCCTTTCTGCTTTCATAACATTTTCCTGCCCCCACCTCAGGGCCTGAAACTTCCCCACTTCTCACTGATTGCCCAATGGTTGGTCTCTCTCCTCTCTGGTTCTTAAGCATGGAGGCAACAACAAAAAGATGTAAATAGTATTCAGGCAAAGAAAAGAGATGCCAGAAGACAAGGCATGATTAATTGCTAGCTGTATTGTGCAGACGCTAATTGCCAGGGGAGGTCAAGGAGAGCCAGGGCGAGCCTGCTGAGGACACATTCCTTTTCTCACCAGCCACACTCACAAGTCTACTGTCTATTTAATCGAGGCAGCCGTTCTCAGAGAGCAATTCCTGGAGCAGTGGCTTTAAGTCTCCTTGTTAGAGCCTCAAATGGAAGCTCGAGGAGGGAGGAGGTGCCACAGCCTGTGTCTTACCGTGTGCTCCAGGGTACCAAGTTTGAAAACCTTAGCATCAGCAAGAAAATTCTAATTAACGCTCACTGGCAATAGTGGCTCAAGTCAAAAGACGTTATGATGGTCTTTGTGAAGTAAACCAGGTACTCAGGGCCAGCGAGATGACTCAGTGGGTAAATGTGACTGCGGCCAAGACGGGTGGATTCGAGTTCAGTCCCTGGGACCCATGGTGGAAGGAGAGAACCAACTCACAGAAGCTGTCCTCTGACTTCCACATGCTGCCTGTGGCACGAGCACATACACACACATGCACGCACGCATTCATGCACACACAATGATAAATAACAAAATATGTAACCAATCATATAATAGCCCACATCAGCATTTCATATTTACCAGAAGCTCTTCTGACCACCCAAAGCCATCCATTTTCCAAGGGCCTAAACATGATCAATCCTTTTGAGACTTTCTGCAGGAAATTCCTCTTCTCTAGCTTTCAGTGTTGGCAGACAGGAGGCAAAGCCCGCGAGAGACCTTTGAGACAATGAGCATCAGAGATGCAGCCCGTATTCTACTTCCTCGCACAAGTTGCTCTCCATCTCATTCCTCATGTGGAACACAACGGGACAGCTGCTGCAGGCAGCTTGGCCCAACCAGCTTTCCAGGACGCAGGCTTGCTTAGTCTTTAGGACTTCCCAGAAGGTAGGCACTGTGATCCTTCATTCAGAGAATGCTGACTTGAGAAGGGTTGGTTTCTGCCGCTCACGCAACTGGGAAGGGGCTTACTGAGGAAAACCTGGATTCCTGTGAGGGTACATTTTCACTGCCAGTTTGGCACGCCTTAGAACTACCTGGGAACCAAGTGTTCACAAGGAATTGTCTAGATCATACTCGTCTGTGGGTATTCTGTGGTGGACTGTCTTCATTATTAATCGGGGAGACCCAGCCTACTGTGGGCATCACCATTCCTTAGGCCAGGGATCCTGAACTATGTAAGAGGGGCAAAAGCAAGCAACCTACCTGTCTTTCTTTCTCTCTGCTCTTGACTGTGGATGCGGCTAGCTGCTTTTGCCTCCTACTGTGCCTTCCCTGCTATGATGGACTGTAATCAGGTTACAGATTTTGCACTGTAAGCTGAATAAATCCCTTTCTCTGATAAGTTGCTTTGTTCAGGGTATTTTATCGAAGTAACAGAAGGGAACCTGGGAAAATTCCAAATCTGGTTATTGCTGGTGAAATGAGCATTTGTGGCTTTCTGTTTAGAAGCTAATTGCTCACTTCTTCCAATGTACACAGAGCTTTGGCTTCTCTTTGGACAGCTTGTAAGCCAAACAAGAGCCCTAAATACACAAATCTCCAGTCCCACACTTCCATCCACATAGACCTTGTGCCTACCACTGAGTTCTAAGGGATGTACAAAGGAGGAAAGACTTGTGTCCCCCAACCCCGCTTTCTTTCTGCCCCATGGGATTGGAGAATGTCCCTCAGAGTTTGCTGGTGTTTCCAAACTTAGTGGGTGAGTAGCAAGAACATAGGGAGCTAGGTTCTTCCATGGTCACCTCACTCTACCACAGCTCCTGTTCACCACCCCTTCAGGTCTAAATCCTTTAATGTTGTGTATGTGCTTGTACTAGGGGATCTCTTACTCCTGAGTAAGAATATAACCTCAGGCAACCCAGGACTGTACCAAAGGGAGAAAGATTGCTGATCGTTCTTTGTTGGGTTTATTCTTGTTTTCAGACTGTGAGCTTGATGTGACTAGCTGTCCCGTGCTCCTGCTGCCTTGACTTTACCATAATGGCTCATACGTTCAACTGTGAGCCCACAGAGGCCCTTTATCATAAGTTGCCATTCTCTGAATAGTTTAATCGCAGAAAACCAAAAGAAACCAAGATACATGCAATACCGCAGCTGTAGGCTCTTAGTAACCAAAGTTTGCTCTTTTTCTTTTAAAGATTTATTTAGTTGGGTGTGTAGATGTTTTGTTTGCATGTGTGCAAGTGCACTACATTATTATTATATTAATTATTTAATGCTCAGATCCCTAAGTCTGCACTCTCAAATGGAATAATGCAGCGGTAGGCTTGTGTTGTATCAGCGTTGTCTAAACTGGAGTTGTTTCCAGGTCTGTTTTGTTCTAAGTCCGCGTGAGCCACAAGAGCTCTTCTGCTCCTTATTTGGAAAGAGAGGTGATGTAGAAGCTGCTCTTCTGTGATACTGGGGGCTGCCGCTCTTAGCTGCTGGCCAGTGCATGGTCACCTTCATGATGGAAGGTCCTAGTTTATTCAACACATAAAGACTGCCGTCTCTGAGCTGTCCTTTGGGCTCATTTTTAGGGTTTCAAGTTGCCTTTCTGTGTTCGTTATTATTTCTGCATAATAAAAAAAAAACCAATGACCAATTTCAAATAAAATGTATTGTCTCATGCAGCCAGGCAAGTCATCAATGTGAGTCTTAGCTAGGAATTCTGACAGAAAGTCTCAGTCAATGTTTTTGGACTTAACTAAGCATAGAGAGTTCACAGCCAAGCTCATCCATGTGTTTGTTATTAGGTGGCCTTTATTCCTTACTGTCTGCTAGCTAGAGGTCCTGATTCCCTGCCATGAGTGACACTCTGTAGGGTTACCACATTGAGACAGGTGGTTTTTGTTTTTGTTTTCTGTTTTTCAAAATGATTGATGAGGGAAGTGGGGAGGGAGGGAATGGAGAATAAAACAGGAGATGCGGTTCCTCTCCTCTCATACCTCAGTGTCAGGAATGACAGACGGTCACTTCTGCTCTATTCTGTTGCTCTCAGAAGCTGATTTTGGTACAGTGTGAGAGACCACACGAGAGTGAAAATGTCTGGGTCATTGGGACTCCTTCAAAGGCTTAGAACCACCTCTCCCCCTGATCCCACCCCTGCATGTATGCAGGCTAATTTTGCTGCCTTCGCTAAACTTTCCTGGCCTCACTCTGTCCTGTTTTACTGCATCACTGGTACACCTTGAATTTTTTGCCTTCTTCCTTGATACTGGGTATACAGGACAGGGAAAGAGAGAAGTCTCTGTTGGACACGATTCTTGAGAACAAAAGCTAAAGAAAGCAAGGCTGCTCTGGAGGAGGCCAACAGCATCCATCAGAAGTAGCTTTGTGAGCAAGCTAACCAGGGGCAGAAGAGATGGCTCAGCCCTAAGAGCAGTCACTGGTCTTGGAGGGGAACCAAGTTTGGTTCCCAGCACCCATGTCAGGCAGCTCACAACTGTCTGTTACTCCAACCCCAGGAAATCTAGTGCTCTCTTCTGGTGTGTGAGAGCACCTACAAATAAACGGTAGGCAAGTACACACACATACACACACACATGTGTGCACACATGCACACACACAAATAAAATAAATCTTTTCTATTTATCCATTTTATTTATTCCTCAGAATCTCATCAAACTTGAGTATTATTGAGCCCCTTACTTACCACAACTGCTCCTGAGTTTTTAGGAAGTTTTCTAGCATCTTCTATTCTAGATCCAATTATGTCATTTTTCTTAGGAAAAAAGAACCAACAAAATTAAACAAGAAAATTCCTGCACAAGTGTTACAAGATTTAACATTTCCAAAGTGTATTACCTAATGCCAGTGGTTTAAGACATAGTCTCATTACTCTATAGTTCAGACTAGCTTGGAACTTGTATCCTCTTGCCTCTTCCTCCCAAATGCTGGGATTATGGGAATGTGCCATTGTACCCAGCTTGTACCCGTTCTTAAGTATCATGCTGGGCACTAAGGAGAAAGGGGGATGTCCTTGGAAGGGAGCTCCTTGCCTTGCACGATAAGAATTGGAACCAGAGTGTGTAAACCTGGCTGAGTGAGCTTGGAGGAAGCCTGTAGGCTCACCTGGGAGAGGGAATCCTGCCACTCACCTGTCCTCTGACTCAAAGTCATCGCGTGTTGTGTGTTCCCAGTGTGCCCAGTAGATGCCCATGGCAATTAGAAATCAGTATCAGCTTGCCAGGATCTGGAGTCACCTAGGAGACAAGTCAATGACTAGGAGGGATTATCTTGATTAGGTTGATTGAGGTGGGCAGATCCCCCCATCCCCTGCAAGTATGGGTTGTGCCATTCCCTAGGCTTGGGTCTTGAACCGCATAATGAGAAAACTAGCTGGGCAGGAGCAGTCTTCTCTGTCTGCTTCCTGACTATAGATGCAATGCGACCAGCTACCTCAAGCACCTGCACCAGATCTCCAGGGATTGCATGTTCAAAGTATGAATCAAAATATACCCTGTCTTCCTTAGGCTGCTTCTGTCTGGGTATATCATCACAGCAACAGGAAAAGTAGCTAAGGCAGACCTGAGGTAGGAGGGGCACAGAAGATGCTCTGCCCGCTCTGCTCTGCCTGAACAGCTCAGCTTTGTTCTGGCCTGTGTAATGGGGCTGTGAAAAAAGAAAAAAAACAAAAAAAAACAAACAGGTGGCACTGCTTTAAAATATGTTCCCAAATCAGTGATGTCAGGGAGTCTTTCATACAGAGGCATCTACAGCTCAGGCGCATGCATGTAATCTTCTATTCATGAAGTCTCTTTCTCCAGCATTAAGAGTTCTTACTGTGGAGAAACACCCCCATTGTTCTATAGCATCTGTATTCCAGATTGCCAGCTCTGGCAAGTATGGAAACCTGCTTACTGTAAGTAGGAGACTCTTCAATGCATTGACTATTTACAGTTGATAAAACACACATACACACACACACACAGAGAGAGAGAGAGAGAGAGAGAGAGAGAGAGAGAGGGGGAGAGAGAGAGAGAGAGGGGGGGGGGAGGGGGAGGGGGAGGGGGGAGAGGGAGAGAGAGAGAGAGAGAGAGAGAGAGAGAGAGAGAGAGCGCAATGAAGAAGTTCAAGACTGAGATCCCTGTGGAGGTTTGAATAAGAATGACCCCCACAGGCTCATATATTTGAATTCTTAGTCACCAGGGAGTGGAACTCTTTGAAAGAAAGGGTTAGAAGAATTAGAAGATGTGGCCTTGTTGGAGTAGGTGTGCCATAGTTGGAGGAAGTGTGTCACTGAGGGTGGGCTTTGAGGTTTCAAAAGCTAGAGCCAGGCCTAGACTCTCCCTTTCTGCCTATGGAACAGGATGTAATTCTCAACTGCCGCTCCAGCACCTGTCTGCAGGTCACCGTGCTCCCCACCGTGATAATAATGGATTCCACCTCTGAAACATAAGCAAGCCCCCAAGTCAATGTCGTCTTTTGTGAGCTGCCTTGATCACGGTGTCTCTTCACAGCAATAGAACAGTGACTAAGACAATCCCCTAGGTTTTTTTTCTCTATTCATTTCCTTGCCTTCTCACTGAAACATCTGCGGGAGAATTGAAACCTTTTGCTTTACCTCTTCTTCGTGCTATCCTCTACGGAGACTTGCCATGTTGCCAGCTCTACCCAGATCACAAGGTCATCACGCTAATATTTCCCTTAGACAGCAGCTAATAAGCTTGCTATTCAGTCTTTGTCAAAGGGACTGGAACTTTGTATTTTTTCCTATCTGTTTCTCACCATGCTTCATTTTCTTTTTCTTTTTTGCCCTATGGTCTCTGGAAACAATTGTTGAGAAATAAATAAGCAAACGGAGGAACAGTGGAGAAGAAATAATGAGAAAAATGTGAAAAATGAATGGACCTTAGAAGACAAGGCTGTGTTTAAATATAGACCACTGATTAAGCATTTGGACAGACATTTGCGGGTTACACAGATGCCCGAAGACATCTTAAGTAAATATTGACTTCAGTCGACAAAGCCTGACATTTCCTCTGGCCTTCCTGGTGCTAGTAAGACGTTCATATCTTTGGATATGTGTGAGGACAGGAGAGTGGCCAATAAAGAGGACTCTACACACTGTGTAAGCAAATAAGATCAAACAGAAAGAAACACTGCATAGCAGTTAAAAGAGATTAGAACTTCCCCACAATGCATTGGTGGCTAAGCCAGGGGAACATTTAGAAAACACCCTTTCCTGCCCAGATCCAGCTTCTGAACACTTGGGGGCTGGGGTAAAGTTTCCTAGCACAGCTATAATGGTTGACCCAGCATCTATATCAGCAGGGTTGATGGGGGCCAAAAAAGGACTTAGCGTGCAGGGTGCATTAACCTCAGGTCCTTCACAAAGGAGGTCCTCCAAGATTCTGGTCAAAGCGCACAGCCATTGCATCCATCTCTTGCATAAATAGTGGAATTTATCCCGCGGCCTGCCAGTTTGGAGCATTAAACTCATTTAGTGAGTCAGAAAAATAAATTCTGTTTTTTTTCTTTTAAATTTTAGTTACCGTAAAGATCAACAGACAATGCCCATAGCTCCTTATTGGAGACAGCCATGGTTGCCGTCAAACTGGCAATAGAATCCCAGGATACCTTGCATTTTCAATGTCTAAAGGGTCTTTTGAAAACTCCAACAATTGATCACACTTGCTGATTACAGTTAAAAATAACACACAAACCCTTGGAGTTAGCTGGACATGAGTGTGAATATAGGTTCTTACCCTTCTTGGCTATGACCATGCCCATGAGCCATTAATCTCAGGGCTTGTTCCTATTTTGTGGCGGTATCAGTAGAAGCTGTCACAGAGGGTGACAGTAGGAGGGAGACACCCCCACCATGGTCTTGGGCATTGGGAAACTTTGTCCCACTTCAACTGCTGTTTGGAGAAGGTTAGGAGGTGTGTCCTTGATGGAGAAATTAAGTCCCTTGGGGTGAGCTTCGAGGTTTCAAAAGTCACACACCATTTCTAGTTGGCTCTTTTCTGCTTCCTGTTTGTCAGTGAAGATGTGAGTTCTCAGTTGCTGTTCCAGCATCCTCACCTGGCACCTACTATGTCTTCTCCAACATGATGGACTCCTACTTCTCTGGACCCATAAGTCAAAGAAATCCCTTCTTCTCTAAGTTGTGTAGGTCATGGAGGTTTTCCTCACAGCAATAGAAAAGTAACTAAGACAGAGGTTATGAATTATTGCAATAGAATGAGATAGACCCTAAGTCATTGCCTAGCACACAGGAAACAGTCAAAGGGTCAGCTGTTGGAGTTATTATTATTATTATATCTCAGTATGACAAAAATAGCTACAGGGAAGACAACAACTCTTATAACCCACTGTTTCCTCCTAGATCTGAAGATAAAAGAAAAGACAATTAGACAAAAACCTCCTCTGGGTTAAGTTTAAAGAAACTGGTTTTTGAACTAAGTCTGGGCAGAGGCAAGCATCCTCTCTCCCTCGGCATCACAAGTTGATGGAGAAACTCCACAAGAAAGGGAGTCAGTATTGTATTGAGAGGAGGAGGGGTGACAATCATTCCAGCAGAAAAGTGGGGAATTTTGGAAAGAAGTTAACCTTTAGAGGGCCTTAGTTCTAGTGCATTAAAGCAACTAGCCACAACCCTGAGAGGTCTATGGCATTTCTACCCCCCATATGATACTGGGGGACAGAGAGGCCACAGGGATAAGATGGCTCTCTAACCCTCCACAATGGCATTCATTATGACTGTGAAATTTGCCAGACTTGAGAGGGGATTTGGTGGGTTCTGTGGGAGGGCACCCTAAGGGCAAGTGGGGACACTGGACTGGCAGGTAAAGAGTTTTTGGCAGGTGAGTGGAGAAGAAGAAATAGGTATAATGCATCCTTGCCTGGGAGCAGCAAGCTGAGCTTCTTCTTGAAGACCCAGGCAGCAAAGCCTTGGTTAACCCTTACATAAATCCAGAGGAACCAAGGTTATAACCCAAGGAAGAAGCTAATGTTCCCCATTCTGTGACATTCTGGAAAGATATTCCAGAATGAATGAAGACCTTCATTGAAAATGCCCCATGCCAGGTGGTGGCACACAACTTTAATCTCAGCACTCGGGAGGCAGAGGCAGGTGGATCTCTGTGAATTCAAGGCCAGCCAGGTCTACAGAGTGAGTTCCAGGACAGTCAGAGTTACAGTGAGACCCTGTTTCCAAAACAAAACAAAACAAAACATGTTCCATATCAGGCTGTGGCTGTGTCTCAGCTGATAGAGTGCTTGCCTAGCATGCATAAAACCCAGGGTTCAATCCCCAGCAACACATAGAGCAGGCGTGGTGGAGCATGCTTGTCATCCCAATCCCTCAGAGATGGGGGCAGAAAGTTGAGAAGTTCGTGGTCATCCTTCTCTACATATCCAGTTTGAAGATAACCTAAGATACACGAAACCATGTCTCAAAAATGTTGTTTTAAAAATGTGCATGTCTTTACTGAGGATGAATATGGAGAAACCCCAAGGAATGCTGGGAGACGCAGAGATTCCTCTCACTGTTGCATAGGACAAAGACACTGTGAACTCCGATGTAAAGTAGAGAGCACCTACAGGCTGTTTTCCCATAGTGCCTGTTGCTATTCCCACAGGGCCAGCCTGACTCCGTAAGAACAACAGATAGCAACAAATCTTCTGGACAAAAAGTGGAGAGGCTCATTTCCTTCGGGAGCTCGTTGGTAATGTTTTGACAGACACTGTAGAACTCAAGGATAGCATAAACAATGGGAAAGGCAGAGCCTTGGTGGGGGGATACAAAAGCTAAGCCTTTAAAGTTTGCTTATGCCCCCTTTCTGGAAACCTTTAAGATACAAAGACCATTGTCTGAAACAGAACTGTAGCCTTGTCTGACATATGAAATTATACCGTTCGCCCCCTATCTTCATGTGTCAAGCTCTTTGTGCAGCAGCCCCTCAAAAAGCCAATAAACGGTGACAACATCCATAAAGGTCTCATTTTTCTCTTCCAAACTCTCTTATTCTGAGCAAATACGAGAGCAATGCATGTAGAATTTAGGTTGCTACAGGCCACAAAGTTCTTTGAGCAGTAGGCCCTCACCCTGACTCCAGTCACTACGAACCCATTTGCTCTGTAGGGAGGCAGAGGAAGAGTCCACAGGGGTCCCCATCATCAGGTTTCCAGGGAAATGGGAGGTTGTACATCTCCTGAAACTGCTTCTGGGAGAGTTGGCCCAAATGGCTGGAGCTCAGACTCCTTGTCCATGTGATTAGTGTGGGGCTTTGGTTTTCTGAAACAGTATCTCAATATTATAGTTCAGACTGACCTCAAGTTCATAATCCTCCTGCCTCGGCCTCCTAAATCCTGGGGTTACAAACATACATCACCAAACATATTAGCATGTGTGTTTTAACACAGTTGAAATCAAATAAAAACTCAAGGCTTGGAGCTGGAGCAATGACTCAGTGGTTAAGAGTACTAGTGTCTGCTCTTCCAGAGGACCTGGGACCATATGTGACTGCAATGCCAGGGGATCTGCCACCCTCTTCTGGCCTTCCTGGGCACCATGCTAAGCCTTACGGGCTTTCATGCAGACAAAACATCTATAAACATAAAAATAAATAAGTAAATAAATTAAACACACACACACAAAAGCCCTCAAGGCCATGCATGGTGGCACACACCAATAATCTCAGCACTCAGGAGGTTGAGGACAGAGCATCATTAGTTTTTGGTTAGCCTGAGCCACATAGTGAGGTTCTCTGCCAATATAAATAAATAATAAACAAACAAGCAAATGTTTACATTGTTTTTTCCTCAAGTCGTTATTGTGCCTTCTTTCTCTACAGTCCCCTATGGCCCCCTCCAATGCAGGCTATGGTGTTAGGTATTTTGAGAAAGGGAGGAGCTGAACGCTAGGTTTTGAGCAGGAACGTGGGAGGTAGGTCAGTAGGTTAGAAGGTCAGAGTTGACTGCAGGTAGGCTCCCTTGGAGAGAGGTGGCTTGACAGGTAGGGAGTTCATTTCACGGTCCACAGTACAATTCAGGAGTAAACCATTGAGGAATATGAAAACCTGTGTTGTCAGAACCTGAACTCAGGACTCAAACCACTAACTCTTTGGGTCTGCTTGTTTGAAATGGCTTTTAAAGTGATACCTGCTCACGGCACTCTGTCTGATTCCTGGGCATTAGGCTGGGTCCTCACCTATGCTAGTAGTGACCGGTGGTGTCAGTGTGTTGAACAACTCTTAATTCTGTGGGGAGGAGATAGTGTGGGGAAGGGTCATTAGTGGAGAAAGAAAATGATGGCCTCTCCCTGGGGCTGCCACTCTCTACAGTTTCTCACACTCCAGGGGCTTGGGAAGGTTATAAGATCTTTGGGTCCAGTGGTTGACCCCAAAATCCACACAGATTTTTTTTAATTTTATTGATTTTTATTGAGCTCTATATTTTTCTTTGCTCCCCTCCCTGCCTCTCCCCTCCCCTTCAACCCTTTTCCAAGGTCCCCATGCTCCAAATTTACTCAGGAGATCTTGCCTTTTCCTACTTCCCATGTAGATTAGATCTAGGTATATCTCTCTTAGTGTTCTCATTGTTGTCTAGGTTCTCTGGGATTGTGATTTGTGGGCTGGTTTTCTTTGTTTTATATTTTAAAACCACTTATGAGTGAGTACATGTGATAATTGTCTTTCTGGGTCTGGATTACCTCATTCAAAATAATGTTTTCTAGCTCCATCCATTTCCCTGCAGATTTCAAGATGTCATTTTTTCTTTCTGCTGTGTAGTACTCCACTGTGTAAATGTACGACTTTTCCTTATCCATTCTTCAGTCAAGAGGCATTTAGGTTGTTTCCAGGTTCTGGCTATGACAAACAAAGCTGCTATGAACATAGTTGGGCACATGTCCTTGTAACACAATTGAGCATCCTTTGGATATATACCCAAAAGTGGTATTACTGCGTCCTGAGGAAGGTTGTTTCCTAATTTTCTGAGAAATTGCCACACTGACATCCAAAGGGGTTGTACCAGCTTGCATTCCCACCAGCAATGCAGGAGTGTTCCTTTTACCCCACAACCTCTCCAGCATAAGTTGTCATCAGTGTTTTTGATGTTGGCCATTCTTACAAGTATAAGATGGAATCTCAGAGTTGTTTTGATTTGCATTTCTCTGATGACTAAGGATGTTGAACATCTCCTTAAGTGTCTTTCAGCCATTTTAGATTATTCTGTTGAGAGTTCTCTGTTTAGGTCTGTACTCCATTTTTTTATTGGATTATTTGTTTTTTTGATGACCAATTTCTTGAGTTCTCTGTATATTTTGGAGATCAGACCTCTGTCCAATGTGAGGTTGGTAAAGATTTTTTCCCATTCTGTCGGCTGTCGTTTTGTCTTGTGGACCGTGTCCTTTGCTTTACAGAAGCTTTTCAGTTTCAGGAGGTCCCATTTATTAACTGTTTCTCTCAGTGTCTGTGAGACTGGGGTTATATTTAGGAAGTGGCCTCCTGTGCTCACAGATGTTTTGTACACATTGACATGTTCACTCATTTGTGCTGTCAGACACAGAAATGAAGGCTGGTGAAGAAGCAATAAGGAAGGAGATCCATCAAGTAAAGCTCTGGCCAAATTCTGGACACTACGAGAGGTCCGAGGAAGGACTGGGGAAATGATTTTTCTTTAACAAACACATTTTGGAAGCTCTGGGTGGTTAGCCTCCTAGAAACCAAAGATGTATGTACCCCGGTCAGTGACTTAGATATCGCTTAGACACGGTCTTTGTATGTTTACTGTGATTCATACAAACAATGTATTTCCCCAAGTTACACGCTGTGATCAAATCATATGTTACATGGACTCAGAGTTCTGCTACTTAAAGAAATTCTCTTTAAACACTATCTGTCAAGAACACACATAGACACACATTATGTGCTTTTATCTCGGCTTAAAACTGGATGAAGCTGGGCCTTGCTTGCTCTAAACAGTTATCATTCACTAAAACCTTTCTATCCTCTCCAGTGACTTACTGGCTAAAAGTCACTGCCCTAAATATCTGCCTGGTTTCCAGACAGGAAGACACCAGCTCCTCGTCAGCCGCCCCGCATATACAATGAGCTACTGTCAGTGAGACTCCTGACGTGTACAACGTCTGGCAAAAGTGGTTTATTTTTAACCGTATGAGAGGGAGGAGGAGAAGAGCTCTCTGGCCTCTCCCCGGATGTCTGTGTGGGATATTGTTGGTCTGTTCTGAAGGACGCAATGAGTGGGTGAAACAGGGTGGGGAGATAGAGTGCCCAAGGCAAAGGGTGACTGGGGGACCGGGACCTTGCTAGGCTCAGCTGGGAGCAGCACAGATCAAAGAAGTGTTTTGCTGAAGCTAACACTGTTCTCAGATCAACAAAAAGGAGTCTGTTGCTTTAATTACCCGCCTCATCACGCCAGATCCCCATTTTGCTGGGTCAGCAGGACTCTTACTCACATATGTGGAAGCACCACCCCAATCTGCATGCAAGAGTCATCTGTTCACTTTGTGTCTGGAGCAGGCTGATTGAGACTGGCCTTGCCTGTACATTTTTCTGATCATCTTGAAATTAACTAGTTCTTTAACTATTACTACCTCCTCAAGGTGCTTTCTCCAGAGACTTTCTGTTCTGGAACAGCATGTCCTGGGGCACGGATTAGCATGGTGCCAGGGAGATATAAATGTTGCCAGTGCAGAGACGGGCCCTTCGGGAATGTCTCTGGAAGGCAGAGCCACCTTAAGCCATGCTAAAGAGCTAGGAGGAATAATTACTCCTTTCATGAGATAATGTTTTTTTCCTCACCAGAGTCCAGAGCTCCTACCGCCCGGCCCCACCAGTGCAACAGTCTAGAGCTGCCGCAATGCAGCTTTGGAAGTCTGCTCACTGAAACACTCGGAAAAGCACTCCCACCAGGTAGCTGCCTGTCTGACCACCCTGCTGGTGGTTTAACTCAAATGACCTGACCTTTTCTCTCCCTTAGCTCTCTCTTTTCCCCTCCTTCAGGCAGTCACCCGGATTTACAGCTTGCTTGCCTTGTAGTTGTACTTTTAAATGCTAATAAAAATTTCTCGGAGCTTCCTTTGAAGTCTCTTCTTCAGTGCTTTTGTTGATGAGACCAAAAACTCCAACCAAGGCTAGTGATGGAAGGGTATCTGTTACTCGGATGGTTCTCTATTTTGATTGATATATTAGGTTATAAATTTATTCTTCCTGTTACATAGAGAGAGAGATGGCTCAGCGGTTAAGAGAACTGTCTGCTCTTCCAAAAGTCCTGAGTTCAATTCCCATCAACTACATGGTGGCTCAAAACCATCTGTAATGAGATCTGGTGCCCTCTTGAGGAGGAGACCTGGTCAGTCATACTCATCAATTTAGACCATGAAACCCAATATGAACAAGTTCAACAGAACTGCCATGTATGGGCTGCCCATGCATGCTTCAGCATTGCCAGGGCATAAATTCCAAATTTCATTTTTAAAATTACACATTACTCTCTCATAGTGCATTTGATCTTAATCATATATATGCCCAAGTATGCACGGGTGGTAAGAATATGGTAAATAGTGGATTATCTCCGGATGATCCCTTGAAGGATCTTGTTTATCTTACAGGCACCTAATACCAATTCAGGCTAGATTGGCCCTTCTATTCCTCTTGCCGAGATATTCTGAGAATACACTCGAATAGAAGAGGTCTAAGCTTGATTGTTACTAAGAGTAGACAATCTGTACTACTGTTCAGAGCAGAGATAGGAGCACATATAGCTTGAAGCCGGTTCTAGGGGAGTCTGAGGCTGCGAGGTGCATTGTTTGGAGAGGACTGCTGTGCCTATGGGAGAACTAGGTTGCCAAATGTATCTACTAGAAGAGGGAGATACAAATAAGCAAAACGAAGTCTGGTCCCAGGGTACCAGGTTCTCTTAGGCTTGTCCCACAAACATGAGAACCACAGAAGAAAAAAGCCAGTCCTGGTAGGTAGCATAGCCTTGTAGTCCAAGTTCTGGGGAGGAGGGAAGAAGCCAATCCCTGGGAATTACTGGCCAGCCCCTCAGATCTACTTGGGAGTTTCAGTGGTAGTTCCTAAAGAATGACATATGAGGCTGTCCTTTGGTTCTTTATGCACTTGCACACATGTGCAGGCACAGCTGCACACACACACACACACACACACACACACACACACACACACACACACGCAGGCAGCGTGTGAAGGATATGAAGAGCAGTGGGATGGGACTCCATGCACAGAGAGGGATGATGAATGCAACACATTTCTTGCTAAGGTGGATTTCCATCCAAATGTTCATTCATTCCACCATGGATGTTTTGGAAAATCAGTCCTACAGGAGAACTCCATACTTAAATCCATGCCTAAAAAAGAGTCTGATCTTTGAAAGGTGTCATATGAACCCAGACAAGACATAACAATAACTGACATTATCACTCAGCAAGTGTTTTTATGCCAATATCAAGAGGTTTCCAGTACTGTAGCTTTGTAGTAGAGTTTGATGTCAGGGATTGTGAAGTCTTCAGAAGTTTATTTATTGGGCAGGATTTGTTTTGGCTATCCTGAGTTTTTGGCTTTTCCATATGAAGTTGAGTATTGTTCTTTTGAGGTCTGTGAAGAATTTTCCTGGGATTTTGCTGGGCATTGCAGAGAATCTGTAAATTGCTTTTGGTTAGATTGCCATTTTTACTGTGTTAATTCTCCCTACCCAAGAGCATGGGAGATCTTTCCATTTTCTGGTGTCTTCTTCAATTTTTTTTCTTCAAAAATTTAAAGTTCTTGTCATACAGGTCTTCCATTTGTTTGGTTAGAAATACTTTGAGATATTTTATGTTATTTGTGGCTATTGTGAAAGGTGATGTGTCTCTGATTTCTTTCTCAGCCCATTTATCATCTGTGTAAAGGAGGGCTACTGATTTTTTTTTTTAGTTAATCTTGTATCCTGCTACATTGCTGAAGATGTTTATGAGTGGTAGAAGTTTATTGGTAGAATTTTGGGGCTCGCTTATGTAAACTATCATATCATCAGCAAATAGTGAGAGTTTGACTTCTTTTTCTAATTTGTATCTTCTTGATCTCCTTTTGTTGTCTTATTGCTCTAGCTAGAACCTCAAGTACTATATTGAATAGATAAGGAGAAAGTGAACCACTTTGTCTTGTTCCTGATTTCAGTGGAATCACTTTGAGTTTCTCTCCATTTAGTTTGATGTTGGCCGTTGGCTTGTTGTATATAGCCTTTATTATGTTTAGGTATGTTCCTTATATCCCTGGTCTCTATAAGACCTTTATCGTGAAGGGGTATTATATCTTGTTGAAAATTTTTTCAACATCTAATAAGATGATCATGTATTTTTTTCCCATTTGTTTATATGATAGATTGCATCAACAGATTTTCATGTTGAACCATCCCTCCATCTTCTTGGTCATGGTGGATGATTTTTCTGATGTGTTCTTGAATTCACTTTGCCAGTATTTTATTGAGTATTTTTGTGTCAATATTCATGAGTGAGATTGTTCTGTAATTCCCTTAGTAATGTCTTTGTGTGGTTTGGGTATCAGGGTAATCGTAGCCTCACAAAAAGAATTTGACAATGTTCCTTCTGTTTATGTTTTGTGGAACAATTTAATGAGTATTATTATTAGTTCATTTTTGAAAATCTTGTAGAATTCGACACTGAAATGAACTTTTTTTGGTTGGGACTTAAAGAAAATTAAGGATTATGGTCAAGTTCTGAGTGGAGTATTCTATGAGACTCGATCGTCTCAGCCAGCAGTCTTGAGGCTGTTCTGGATGTAGAACTCAGAGGAAACTCCAACAGAAGTCCTCTGAAATGTTGGATCATCTGAGCCATCTGCTCCTATCTTTTAAAGGTGTCATGTGACCCCAGACAAGTCATAACAATGGCTGCCGTTATTGCTCAGCAAGGGCTAGGCCTTGTGGTTTGCAGTTTGGCAAACATCTCCTTGTTCTCCAGAACAATCCTACCCAATCTGTATTTTTATGCCCACTTCCCTGATGAGGTAACTGAAAGATAACATCATAGATATGATTTGTTTTGGTCGGCTCTGGTTTCCTTCCTCACAGGACCAACCTTTCTCCTTGTTTGTTAGGTCTCAGCTCTGTCCAATCACAGTCCACAGATAAAAGCACATATCCTGGACAGGCCAATCAGAATCTCTATTCTGAAAACTTGCATTTTGAGTGGAGCTTACAGTCCAGAACTCAAAAGCCACCAAGAGTAGGATTGTCGGCACTAAGTGTCCTAAAGATGCAGGACACTGAGCATCCTGCCAAGATCTCTGCATAGGCCAGGCTTTCAGCTCTTCTTTTCATTCTTGGAACGACACCATTTTCCTTACAAAAATCGCCCCCCTCCCCCGGCCTTAGAGTTTGTGTTGGCAAGTTCCTGTATTCCTTGCAGCTCAAATGGGTTCAGCCATGGCTTAGAGCTCAAAAGGAGGAAGGGTGGGTCTCTAACTCAGAGCTACATGATTTTGAATTTCCACCAGTAACTGTGTGTCATACACGGCATCTTATTTGCAATCCCACCAGTAACCGTGGGTCATACATGGCATTTCATTTGCCCCCTTGCATTTGTTTGCGGGCTTTTGTTATCTTGTAGCAATAGAACGTTATCACTTCACTCTGCTGCTGAAGGCTTTGGCTAACTTCTGACCAGCGCAGCGAATCCACTAATCAGGGTTGTTCTACTTTGTTTGCGAACCTGGGGAAGGAACCCGAGACCCTGACCATGGTAGCAGAACCTTCACCACTGAGTTACAACCTCCCACCTGCCTTCTCTTGCTTGTCTCTGATAACACATTAATAGTACACACCCTCTAATATTGAGCAAGTTACACCCTGACTCTAGATGTCTGACACCCTCTGCACCTGTGGTCTAAGAGTAGAATAACGTCGGGCTGAAGACTGTCTTCCAAAGAGGAAGGCTGCCAGGAACAGGCGGCTCCTGCTTTTGCTGAGCATGGGGTGACGGATGAGATGGGCAAGTGAAGTTAGACTTGTAGAAACAGCAAAACTGCCCAAAAGCTAAGCAACGATGGTCCAGAACCCTGCACCTAAAGACAGTAGGTAAATGAGCCCCAGAGTGCTGAGAGCTGGAAAATGTTCACACTCTAGCGCAGAACTCTTCATACAAGCAGCCTCAACAAAGCACTTTTGTAAGCGACAAACACTGAGCCATCCTTATGTCAGGAATTACATTCTAAAAAAGTAACACGTAAAGGATATGGTGGAAAGCGTAAACATTTTACGTTTCATTTTGTATCTTGTAGGATTATTTTGTGCCTCTCCCCAGGGTTACCACACCTATTTTTGGACACCATTGCATTAGGGCCAGGAGAGAGAGAGCCTGCCATGACTCAGATAAGTCCCACTTGAACCATGACTTTCCCAGGACCCTACAGCTAGTATGTGAAGTAGTTTCCAGAATACTTATTGGTCATTTATATATCCCCCCCCCCCATTGGATTGTGACCTCCTTTTGGATTAGGAGAGACAAGGTCTTTCTGTAGCACGCATACTGACTGGCCTTGAACTCACTATGAGGCCATGGCGTTCCTCCCTTCCATGTTAGAATCTGTCCCCCAGAGACTCAGGTTTTGAACATTGAAAGGCACATCCACAGAACCTTGCAAATGGAGAGCCTCTAGGGTGTAGAATCTTTCCGGCAGGAGGAAAGACATCACTAGAAGTGGGTCTTTGAAGGTTACATCTGCCCCTGGTTCCAGTCCCTGCTGTCTGCTTCCTGATACCCATGATGCCAATAGGCCCCTTCATCTTGTTCCTGCCACTGCCGACAGAATAAACCCTTGAGAACCATGCATCAAAAGCAGCCTTGGCTCCCTTACGCTGTTTCTCTCACACACTTGGTCACAAAGCTTCCAAAGTTAATTGATACACCGTCTCGGCCTCCAGAGTGCTTGGATGAAAGACCTGCCACCACACCTGGCACTAGGCTGTGACAGTTCAAGGTCAAGGAGTACACCCCATTTATCTTTGCATGTTCACCACTATGGCTCCAATAAGCCATCACTCCGTTTTAGAGCCCTGCGTCCCACAGAACCTTCCTTTCCCAGTGGCCAGGCCAGGTTCCGTTCTTCATATTGATCTGGCGCCAGGGCCTTGGGAGCCGTTGGTGAGAGTCCCGAGCCTGACAGTCCAGTCTTCTTGAACAACAGCAACTTATCAATATATTTATAGCCCTAACAAATGCCAAGAACTGAATATCAAGAAATCAGCCTTAGGTCTAGGTTCCCGGAACTCTGTTAAATAACAAAGGCTTAGAAGCTGCTTCTGCCATTTGGGGGACTCTGTGGATGAGCCTGCAGGATGAGCTTGCTGAGTTTGCAACCCAGTTGCTCTCCCCTCACAGCCTGAGCTGCGAGGCAGCAGGGTCCCAGCACGGTGAATACATGTTTCCCACGCCTGTAGTTCTCAGGTCTTAAGGCCCTTGAGCTTTGCCATGAAGAGCTGTAATTACGCGCAGGTCAGGAAATCGCACATGTGTTTCTGGGTCTCTCTAATCCCCTGACTGTATATTATCAGAGCCGACAGACCAGGGCTGCTGCTCGCATTTTTGTGAGATTATGCAATTTGGTCTTCCTTGAAAGTCCCACGAGAAGCCTGGGAAATTTTACAATTTCGACCTTTTTCCTTTCCTGAGAAGGAAGGAGAGTTCTATTCTTTTGCCCGGCTATCCCCCTACACCCACCCCCACCTCCATAAGAAGGCCATATGGGAGGGAAAAGTTGATAGGATTCCCAGGGCCAGAGAGATGCGATCTGTACAGCTTCATGTACTGTGCCCTCTCACACATTTTTAAAGGATGAAACAAACGGATAGGAGACCACATCCCCTCTCCGGTGACAGACAGGAAGAGACACAGCAGGAAGGAGGGACAAAGCAAATGGAGAGATTGCAGAGCTAAAAAATGTATTGTAATTCCCAAATGAATAGGGTATTTCTTCTAGGATGGGGCTACTTCTCTGGAAGGGCGGAACGTCAGGACTAAGTCCAGAAATCTCTCTCAGGGAGATAGAGCTCTCAGACTGACCGACCTCAGGGATGCAGTCAAGTCCTCTCTCCATGAGCATAAATGCTGCCTCAGCCATTTGTGGCGGGCACTTTCAGATGCAAATGTAAAGTTGGTCACTCTGCGCTAATTCTCCTTCACTCCCCAGGCCCGGAGAGGCTCGGCTGGAAAGGCAACCCTGCTCTGCAACCGGGCGGTATCATATCACAGCGCGGCTGCCCTTTAAAAGGAAAAAAAAACTGAAAAAAGAAGAAAAAAGTCTTGATAGCATTTCCCGCTCCTAAGGGGCCGATCAGTTACGGACTTTCTTTGGCCTCCACGCTATTCAAGAGAAAACCACCCAAACGGAACACCACCCCGCACCCCAGCCTGAAGTTCCCTAAGGAATTCATTGTGCAAAAAAGCAAGAGGGTCTTTTTTCCGGGGCTGGAGCCCCCTTTTGTAAATCTGCGCACAGAAATGCTGCTGTCACGTTTGTGCTAGTGGGCATTTCGCTCCCTTTGGCTCCGAAGCCACTTGTCCTTGTACCCTTGGGCACAGAAGAGAACACGTGGTCCCTGGCTATGCTTTCAAGTTCCTTATTTTAGCTCGCTTTGCTTCTGACCAGGACGGATTTGCCGCATGAGATTGAGTGGTCTTCAGGCCTGTCAGCAAAACAACACCCCTTCTTTGGGAAGGGGTGACAGGCAGACAAAGGGGGCAGCCTATTTTATCTGCTCATGCTGCCTGCCAGCTTTTAAACGACCATTTAAACATTTTCCCACAGAATGCATGCTAATTGAAAAAAAAAATGTATATGACAGACAAGCTGAATCGAGGGAGGGTCTCTCCAAATTCCACTACTCGAGGTAATCACAAGGCATACTTTCAGAGACTCTCTTGTTTATCTTTTTTCTGTATATGAATCTTATTTTTGAGTTAAAAAGGAACTGTGTGTGTGTGTGTGTGTGTGTGTGTGTGTGGTGTGTGTGTGTGTGTGTTCGTTCCAGGGTCTGCCTTTACCACTTTCCACCTTATTTTTTATCTCCCTCTCCCCCGCACATTACAGTTCCAGAGGCACTACTGCCAGACTTGGCTTTTATATGGTGCTGGACATCTGAACTCCGTCCTCACACTTCCTCAGCAAGCCCTTTACCAACTGAACCTTCTCTTTGTTCTGTTTTAATAGTTATAATTTATATATTATATATTTATATTATAGTATATTTATATATAAATACATACAAATGTATATTGTATTACAAATATATTTATAAATCTATAAAATATGTTGTTTTTACATATTTAATTATGTAAATAGACTATATATTTTATTATATATTTATATATATAATTTTACTAAATAACATTTTCGGCATATTTCTCAAGTCAGATATTTTCCTAAAAATTCATTTACAACTGTTTCTTTATATCTTAGGAATAATCTATTCTGAGGAGGACATTTGAAATAGTTCTCCATTAGGAAAAGCTTCTTCTAAAAAAAATTCAGTATTTTGAACACTATGTTAATTTACTACCAGTAGAATTGCTATTCCAAAGATAAACCCAATTCTACATCTTTGATTTATCTGCAGATGCCTTTCCCCGAAAGATTGTAAGCCAAATATAAGGCCACCAGCTATGTTTAAAATGTGTCTTTCTCTCTTTTAATTTGCATTTACTGATAATACAGTGAGCATTTTAACCCCCAACCACCATTCTATGATAAATCCAAACAGTTTGTGTTTAGAAAAATTCTCATTAATTCATTGGTGGTGAGTGGCAGTTCCCTCCAGGTTGCAACCTTTCCTCCATGAAAAAGAGGGGAGGCTCACAATACCCAGAAGTAGACAATTCACAAGCCTCAGGAAGTTCCAGAAATTTACAAGATACGCAAAGCTTCTTCTGAAGGTATGAAAACAGTCAGCATTGCTGAGAGGAAGCAAGGAGGGCCCCGTTGCCTGAAGGAGCTTCTCTAACTGTAGGAACTCCCTCAAGTCATGCAGAGAGCTCAGGGATGTGGCTTTCATGGGCATTACCCAGGCTGGAGTGAGCTTGTCAGGGGTACAGCTGCCCTTGAGTTGTTCCTGCTCTGGTGCAGAATATTTGTGTAATGAAGCAAAGATGTGTTGCCTTTGTTTGTGTTGGCAGAATATTTGCTTAACTGTTAAGGATGTGCTGCCTTTGTTTAATTATGTAAAGATGTGTTGTTCTTCTACCTCGCCTGCCTGAGGCCCTTGATTGTTCTAATGAAAAGTTGAATAACCAACAATAAGGAAGGAGGTGTAGGTGGGACTTCGAGTCAGAGGGAGTAAGGAGGAGGAGGAATATAGGCTCAGAAAAGGGAAGAAAGGAAAAGGGATGCCAGGGAGACGCCAGGGGCTGGCAGACACAGAAAAGTAGAACATACAGAATGAAAGGTAAAAGGCCCTGAGGGAAAACAAAGATGAACAGAAACAGGTTAAGTGAATTAAAACAGCTAGTGGGACAAGCTAAGGCTAAGGCCAAGCATTCATAATCAATAATAAGTCTCCATATCTTTAGCTGGGAAGAGGTTGGCAGCCCAAAGAAAAAGCCAACTACACTGCATCTGTAAGAAACTCCAGTAAGCAAGCTGGTTCATCACGTTGCTTTGGCCAAATCGTTCCTGTGATGTACTGTTGGTTCCCATCTGGGCTGAGTGAGTGTGTGTGTGTGTGTGTGTGTGTGTGTGTGTGTGCGCGCGTTTGTGTGCGCGCGCATTGTGTCTCCACAGACAACAGGAAAGAGTTGGGATCAGTTAAATGTGGATCATCACTCTCTTTCAATGTCTGCTCAGACTTGTCACTGCCAGTCTCTTCTCGGTTATGAATAATCAGTAATTCTTATAATTATATCTTTGTAATGAAAGGCAAGTACCCCCTGGTGCCAGCATTTTTAGGCAGCTCTAAGTTCTCATACAGAATTTATTTGAATAATCTGAAGTCTGTGTGCATGCATGTGTGGAAATCCATGCATGCATGTCTGTATGCATCCATAGTCAGTGCATAAGGTCACGGCAAGTTTCTTTTATTCGAGCATGATTTGTATCCTTATGGAAACAAGATGGGAAAAGTGCAAATCCGCCTCTCACCAATTCGTGTTTGATAACGGCTCCACTTTCATTCTGTTGCTGTGATAAAAGCACTCTGGAGAAAAGCAGCTTAGGGGAGAGAAAGATTTAGTCCATGGAGAAATGCCGCTTGCTGACTCCTTCTCATGATTCTCATTGGCTAAGCTTTTATGTGTGTGTATACGCCAGTGTGTGTGCATTGTGTGAGTGCATGTGCAAAGGTGCGTGCCTGTGTGTGTGTGAGTGTATATATACCCTATGCATGCAGGTGCCTGCAGAGGCCAGAGGGCACTAGATCCCCTGATCCTCTGTTACTGGAGTTATGAGTTGTGAGCCACCGTGTGGGTGCTTGGCACCAAATCTGGGCCCTGTGTAAGGGTACCAAGTGCTTTTAAGTGCAGAGGCATCTCTCCAGCCCCCTTATCTAGATTTCTGACACAGCCCAGGACCACTTGACGGGAGAATTGTGCCACCCTCAGTGTGCTGGATCCTCCACAACCATCGAGACATTCCCAAGAACGTATTTCTACAGGCTGAGCAGATCTAGGCAATCTCTCAGTTAAGTCTTCCTTCTCAGGTGACTCTGGACTGTGTCAAGTTGAGAGTTGACACCAGCTAGCACAATCACGTAGAACTGACCTGCAAACTCTGGTTGAGTACAGTAAAACAAATACCCCACTCCCCGTAAGGAGCCCAGATTCACTGATAGAATTCTAGTTAAACATGTCTAGTTAACTGGTCACTGGAATGAACTAGCCACGCTTTTTGTTTCATGTCCTAGACCTGTTTTTTTACGTTACCCACTGCTGAAAGGAGGGGAATGCAGTGGGGTGTCTGCGCCCATAATCAGTGAGTGGTCTGGCCTCAAAGAAGAAGAAATGAACAACGCAAAGAGGCCTCTAAGACTGAACTTGGGTGTCCTCGACAACTCGTGTCTAATCCTGCGTGATGAGAGGCATCTCCTCTGAGGGCAGTGGGAGAATTCTGTTCTCCCTTGACACTCTGCCCTGGAAGGAAGGAGAGCAGAGATGGATCCCGCAGCCGCACACAGCCATCCCCACCCGTGGCCTTGGAAGCTTTGTAGCCATCCAGGTAAGGAGCTCTGGGAGGGCTCAGGGTGCTAGACTTGCTCCCACAGGGCAGCTGAATCATCCTTTGGCATTGGCAATTTTAAATCCAGCTTCACACAGGCCCTGGAGAATGGGAGAGGGGATCTAGCTTAGGGGACTCACTATTACAGTCTGCCTCAGTGCAGGCTCTTTAATTCATGCCCGCTTGTTCACACACCTGTCCCTCACACACCCGCTCCCTCACACACCCTCTGGCCTATAGAAGCCCAGGAAATCCACTGCATTCACAAAATTATCCCAGAACTTCCGTGTCCCTTCCATCCACATGATCAGCACCCTGCTTGTCTGCTTTGTTTAAGTCCCCAGGTGGCCATTACAGTTTGGGACAGTCTTACACTGGCTCTTGGGTTTGAGATGCAGATCTCTGAAACTCTTTGGCCGGGTTGGCCTTCCAGGTTTCCCAGCACGTTGTGCCACCCTCAGCCTTCAGGACCTGCTTCTGGAAGGCTCTCACCACCATAGCCCTGGCCCATAGCCACTGACCTTGGGACCCATATCCTGATCACACGTGAATTTCAGCAAATGGCTTCCTTACTGTGGATCTTGGCTTTACTTAATCTATTATGCCTCTTCAAAAGCTAGTTTTGAGATCTGATGAAATATTACATGTGAAATATGAAACAACGAGCATTCATGCCCATAAAAACTTGTATAAAAATGTTCGTAGCAGAGTTATTCATAATAGCGCCAATGTAGAAACAGCCAAAACAGACATGAATATCTACTATGCACAACCTAATTGTGGTATGTCTTTTCAATGAAATGTTATTAAACCCTGAAAGGAATAAGTATTAATACATATTGTAACCATACAGAGGAATCTTGAAGGCACATCAGGTGATAAATGCCAGTCAGAAAAGGCCAGATATCGTAAGAGTCACCTCATCCAAAAGGTCTACAACACACTTATAGTACAGAAAACAGGTTCCTTCTTATTTAGGGGTGGAAAGCTCTTTGAGATTGAGAATGAGAGGATATTTGGGGGTTATTTAGAGTTGAAAACTGAGGAAATGATAGTTTAATAGTACAGCATTTCCTTCAGAAATTAAGAAAATATTCTAAAATAGAGTGTGGAGACAATTGTATACATCGGTAAATTTAATAAAAATATTTGAATTATTCACTTAAATGTGCAAACTGTATTTTCCATGAACTGTATATCAATAAAGTTGTCTTAAACAGCAGTTCTCTGGGGAATGCCTAAGACCATCGGAAAACACAGACATTAATATTAAGATTTTTAACATCAGCAAAATTACAGTTATGAAGTAGCAATGAAAATAATTTTATGACTTACCCTGATACTCAAACCACACAAAGACATTATTAAGAAAGAGAATTACAGACCAGTCTCAATCATGAACATTGATGCAAAAATACTCAATAAAATACTGGTAAACCAAATCCAAGAACGCATCAGAAAAATCATCCACTATGACCAAGTAGGCTTCATCTCAGAAATGCAGGAATAGTTCAACAAATGAAAATGTGGCAGTGTAATCCACCTTATAAATAAACTGAAAAAAAAACATACAATCATCTCATTAGATGCTAAAAAAAAAAAACCTTCAACAAAATACAACTCTTCATGATAAAGTCTTGAAGAGATCAGGGATATAAGGAACATACCTAAACATAATAAAGGTGGTATACAGCAAGCCAACAGCCAACATCGAACTTAATGGAGAGAAACGCAAAGTGAAATCCCACTAAAATTAGGAACTAGACAAGGTTGTCCACTCTCTCCACATCTTTTCAATATAGTACTTGAGGTTCTAGTTAGAGCAATAAGACAACAAAAGGAGATCAAGAGGATACAAATTAGAAAAGAAGAAGTCAAACTCTCATTATTTGCTAATATGATAATTTATATAAGTGACCCCAAAATTCTACCAAAAACAACTATAACCCATAAAAACCTTCAGTAATATAGCAGGATACAAGATTAACTCAAAAAAAAATCAATAGCCCTCCTTTACACAGATGATAAATGGACTGAGAAAGAAATCAGAGAAACATCACTCTTTACAACAGTCACAAATAACATAACTTGGGGTAACACTAACCAAACAAGTGGAAGACTTGTATGACAAAAACTTTAAGTCTTTGAAGAAAGAAATTGAAGAAGACACCAGAAAATGGAAAGATCTCCCATGCTCTTGGGTAGGTAGAATCAACATAGTAAAAATGGCAGTCTTAACAAAAGCAATCTACAGATTCAAAGCAATGCCTATTAAAATCCCAGCAAAAATTTTCACAAACCTCGAAAGAACAATACTCAACTTTATGGAAAAGCAAAAAAAAAAAAAAAAAAAAAACAAAACAAAAATCAAAACAATCCCATACAATAAATAAACTTCTGAAGACATCACAATCCCTGACTTCAAACTCTACTACAGAGCTACAGTACCGAAAACAGCCTGGTATTGGCATAAAAACAGGCAGGAGGACCAATGGAACTGAATCAAAGACCCGGATATCAATCCACATACCTTCAAACACCTGACTTTTGACAAAGAAACACAAAGTATCAAATGGAAAAAAGAAAGCATATTTAACAAATGGTGCTGGCATAACTGAATATCTACATATAGAAGAATGAAAACAGCGGGGAAAGAGGAACAGGAACCATTCTAAGTGGAAAACAATCTAAGGTTAAAATATGGGTCTAGTAGCCGGGCAGTAGTGGCGCACGCCTTTAATCCCAGCACTTGGGAGGCAGAGGCAGGCGGATCTCTGTGAGTTCGAGGCCAGCCTGGTCTAGAAGAGCTAGTTCCAGGACAGGAACCAAAAGCTACGGAGAAACCCTGTCTCAAAAATCAAAAAAAAATAAAATAAAATAAAATAAAAAATATGGGTCTAGTGACCACCAAAGAAGCAATATGGGGAGAACAAGCCATCAAACTCACATGCCCGTATCAACAGTACACCTCACAGTCCTTCATCCCTCTGTCCCTCTGTCTTCTGCCCTTCATTAGCTTGATTGCCATCTCCTCTAAGAATCTCTGGCCCACACTGTTCAGCCTAAGGCTCGAAGAAATGGGCTATTTAAGCATAAACAGAGCCAGATGGACAGAAGGGGGCTACAGCTTGAAGCCTGCGAACTCCGACTTTTTGGCAGATTCTGACCGGCAAACATATAACCCTCGTACTGAGCAGAGATTAGCTCAGCATTTGTCTGTGGACTTGGCCCAGGGCAATCGTTTATTTCCTAGTCCCATCTGCATCCCTGCCATCCCCAGCGAAACAGGCTTGGCTCCCTACCAGAGACACGTTTTCAAAGAAAACTCAAGGAAGTGCCTCCGGTGTTCGTCACCACCTGGCAGCCTGCTCTTCGCTCAAGGCAGGATTGCTTAAATACAGCAAAGGTGTCCCGGGAGTAGGAAGGAAGAAAGATCTTGCTTGACTGAGCCCTTGAAAGTAGAAGACAGAAGTGCGCCAAAAGCAATGTTTTCCCTGTCATGAAGTCATACGTCGAGGTGATGTGAGGAGAACCAGTAGAGCTGCTGGTTTCGGGGTCCACAGGAGGAGCTGATGTGTTTGGGGGACGACCTGACGACTGGAGAGGAGGAAACCTTCCAGTTCAGAGTTTTGTTATTCTCAGCCGAGACGTTGGAGACGTTGGAGATTAGGGCTCCTTTGGCTATTGGACCATCCACCTGAGATTGACACAGGAAGGAAGTAGGATAGACAGAGACACGAGGGGAACTCTGTGAAGGAATAGTGCTGGAATAGCCTTTTGCAGTGCTCTGGACCGAAATTCCCAATGCAGCTTTGTGTTCCCGGCCAGGGTCTGTGGAACTCATTCCTGTTAAGTTGGGAGCATAGAACCCAGTCCCTCGCATCTATCCCAGCCCCCAGGCCTGAGAGTTATATTGGTCCCCCGAGAGCGCAGATCTCCCATTAAACCTGGATATTTCTTAATTTGGCTTGTTGTGATTTGGCTTGATTGGGAATTTTGCGTCGGCAGAGAGCTCTCATTAGGAAATATTCCTAACAACCCCCACTTCTCCCAGTCTTTCCAATCCACTCTTCCTTTGACATCATCTAGACTACTGACCCTAATTTCTAAAACTCTACTCTGTGGTCCCATAGATAATGAATATTTAGAAGAATACGACCATTTGTCTGTCTGGTTGGCAGTGGCACATCTCTTTAGTGGCACTGAGGAGGCTGAGGCAGGTGAATCTCTGAGTTGGAGGCTGACCTGGTCTCCAATGAGTTTCAGAACAGCCAGAGTTACAAAGAGAAACCCTATCTCAAAAAAAAAAAAAAAAAAAGAAAACCTAACCATTGAATGGGGTTAGGACCCTCGTATAAAGACTGAAGTAAATTTATTCCCTTCGGCCCTTCTGTCATGTTGGCACATAGTACTTGTCCCTTTAGCCACCTGCCTTTTGATGGATGAGGGCACAGGCGATTGCACTGTCTGTGCCTAGGGCCTCCCTCATCAAGCAGCCCCCTACCAAATGTCCAATGCAAGAAACTTGATCTTGAACTCTCCAGCCTTCAGAGATGTAAAGTTAAGCTTCTATTGATCACGAAATGTCCCAGCTATGGTATTGGAAGACCGAGACACAACTGCCACCTGCTGTACTCACTCACAGGCTGTCACCTGAGCTTGGAGGACAGACTCAGCGTGGAGAGAAGGCAAGAGTGGGGTCTAGCATTTCTTTTACTCCCCTCTTCCTTGATTTTCCAGCTTTCTGTGCCATAGGCATGGTCACTGATGGGAGTGGTAGGGCTGGATAAAATAAAGAAAAGCAAGGGTTCAGATGCCGGGATGGTAGCAACGTATTGTTGCTACCAACATCAGCAAGTTCCTGAAAACATACAACTCCCGCGAAGTCTGGAATGGCTTCTTCCTGCCGCTCGCCACTTGCCGCACTGTGAGGCTCTTGAACAGGACTCTTGGGAATGTCCCCAGAGGAAAATCCCACTTAAACCCGACACCCAGCACCGACTGATGCATGAAATGGCATTTTCGTGGAGTCTTGGCAGATGTTGATGCTCACTCAACATGGGAAATCCATTTGCCAGGAACTCTGGTTTTACCAATCCAATATCTGATTTGTATTAATTTTCCGGGGATGTGAGAAACATCAGTCTAGCAGACAAAGCAGGCAAAACCCACAAGGTTCCCCAATTCACACTTGCCTCTCTGTAATCCTGTGCAATCTGTCTAGATGATCATGGAAGTTTTGTCTAACAGAGCAAACTGTCAGTTGTCAACAAACATTTCCTCCACTCTATAGATAACATTTCAAAGGACTTCACAACTAGCATGGTCCCAAGAAAATTGCCCTGCCTGGGCTGTTCAGCATGTGATAATGTGACTGATGGTGTATATGACTATTTAATGAGAAAGAACCAAGATATAGTCTGTATCAATAACTGTTCTTGTCTCAGGCCAACTGAGCCAGGCTTTGTAAAATAGCAGTTTATATATGTGTGTGTGGCTGTCCACTGAGCATCATGGGGTAGACCATACTCTGCTGGGGGAAGGATGCTTCAAAGATGAGCCTCCCAGTTGCTTATTCACAAACAGTGGGAATGAGGGAGATGGCTCAGCGGGTAAAGCACTCATCGCACAAACCCTGGATCTGACTGACCATAGGCTCTGTACAAACAGAAAATGGAAGCTGCAGTAAACATTTAAAGTTATCTGGATAAGTATTACATGTCATCTCTTACATGTAGGATCTAGACTTGAAAAACAATAAGACAGGTCTTAGACTTTCTATTGCTGTGAAGAGACACCATGACCACAGCAACTCTTATAAAGGAAAACATGTAATTGGGGTGGCTTACAGTTTCAGAGACCAGGCAGACATGGTGCTGTAGCTGTAGCTTGGAGTCCTACAACTTGCAGGCAACAGGAAGCTGACCGAAATACTAGGCGATATCCCGAGCATAGGAAACTTCAAACCCCACCCCCAAAGTGACACACTTCCTCCAACAAGGCCACACCTCGTAATAGTGCCACTCTCTGTGACATTACAAAAGGGCCAATTACTTTCAAACTACCATAACATTATGGTGGAAAAGGGACTGAGAAGAGAAAGGGGACTGGCTGGTTGGGAACAAGAAACAGTAGCAGAAGTGAAAATGGCTGAAGTACATTATTATATCAAGCAGGAGATGCACAGATATATGGCTGTGAAACCCAGTGTTTTGTATACTGAACACACATTAAAAAATAATTACAAAGAAATGAAAATTGTCTGGAGCTAGGCATAGTAGTAAATGCCTACAAGCCATAGAGATTAGGAGACTGGAGCAGGGAGAACATATGTTTGAGTCTAACCTTGGCTAAAGAGGGAAAGTCTGTCTAAAGAATGAAACAAAAAGCACACTCTCTGAGCTTTTAATGTGCACACTCACACATAGGTCTCTTACAATAGTGGGGCTCTGGCTGGCTCACAAGGTTGAAGGTAAATTATGGGGATATTTTGTCTGTACTCTAACAAATAAAGCTAGCCTGAAGATCAGAGAAATAGAGGAGCCAGCCACTAGAGAAACTTCTTACCTCTACCAAACTTCTTACCTCTACCAAATCCTCAAACTGAATGGGCAAGATCCTGTCTTTACAAATTCTCAGACTGAATGGGCTGAGCTCCTGTCTTCTCCCTTTCTGTCTCCACCTCCCTAGTGCTGGGATTAAAGGTATGGGATCCCATGGTGCAGGATAATTGTCTGTATTCTGTCAATCATGTTTTAAATAAATGCTGATTGGCCAGGCAGGAAGTATAGGCGGGTCAACAGACAAGAAGTAGAGGCAGGGCGATGAGAACAGGAGAATTCTAGGAAGGAGGGAGCCCATTCTTCCCAGTCCTGCCCAGATCACCGAAGAAGCAGGATGCCCCACTGAGAAAGGTAGTGAGCCATGTGGCTAACATAGGTAAGAATAATGGGTTAACGTAAGTTATAAGAGTTAATAAGAAGCCTGAGCGAATGGGCCAATCAGTTTATAACCTAATGTAGACTCTCTGTATGATTTTCTCTGGGACTAAAACATCTGGGGAACTGGGCAGGACAGAAACCCCAACAAGTAGCCCCTCCTGTTACAAGCCCAAGTACTGGGGTCAAAGGCATGAGATCCCAAGGGCTGGAATCAAAAGTGTGTGCCACCACCACCTGGCCTCTATGGTTAACTAGTGGCTAGCTCCACACTTCAGTCTTCAGGCAAACTTTATCTGTTGGAGCACAAACAAATTATTACAGTAAATTTCTGTCTTGCTGTCGTTTAACCATCGAGCTGTGGAGATCAAGGAGAGTAACCAGAAGAAAGCCTGCTTTGTGAACAAAAATAATAACTGAAAGATTTGAAGATCTGAGTAGAGAATTCAGGGGCCACACACTAAATAGATATTATTAGTCCAAACAGACAAACAAACAAATATATAAACAAAACAGTAAAAATAACAACCCTTGGGAGGATTAGGCTTTAGATTTGGCCCACATAGTATCTCAGATGTCCAGTTGTTTGTGTTGCTGCTGTTTTAAATGACCAGAAATGTAGACCAATAGGAAAACATGTCATACAGAGGAAAACTCAGTCAAAGGAACAACCAGAGTATAAGAAATACCAAAAGTTGAAAGAAAGTACCTCAGATGGCTCGGGAATCCACTTGCAGAAGTAAAAGCAGTAGAAATGACTTTGTCAGAAGACTGAAGAGACATTATCAATCCCTTTTTCCCTCTCTTCTTCATACTTTCAAAATACAGCTGATATATATATCTCAAGGGCCTGGGGATGTAGCTCAGTTATTAGCATCCCCAAAGCCCTATGATTGATACCTAGAACCAAATATATCAATACATACCCTATAATCCTAGCATTTCGGAAGTAGATGTAGGAATACATTTGAGACCATTCCCAGCAATACAGTGAGTCTGAGGCCAGTCTGTGGTATGCAAGACCTGTTTCCAATAACAACTGAAGAAGAGGATTGCAGTGACCCTCCTTCTGTGGTCCTTAGCTTAGTTGTGAAATTAACACAATCTAGAACCCCCTGAGAAGGGGGTCTCGGTGTCTCAGTGAGGAATTATCTGGACTAAGCTTTTCTATAGGAGGTTATCCTTTTGTTTGTTTGGTTGGTTGGTTTTGAGACAGGGTTTCTCTGTGTAGCCTTGGCTGTCCTGGAATTCACTCTGTAGACCAGACTGGCCTCGTACTCACAGAGATCCACCTGTTTCTGGCTCCCAAGTGCTGGAATTAAAGGCATGTGCCACTACCACGCAGTTAGGGGATTATTTTATGTTCATTGGAACGGGAAGGCCTTCCCACTGAGAGCGGCACCATTCCCTAGGAAGGGGATTGTGAACTATGTCAGAGTGGAGAGGTGAGATGGCAGAAGGACGCATAGATGGCTTCACTGCTCTCTGCTCTTGACTATAGATAGGATGTGATCAGCTGCTTTTGCTCCTGCTACCTTGGTTCCCCTGAGTGATGGATCATAAAGTGCAATTGTGGACCAAATAAACACATTCTCTCTTAAGTTGGAAATAAAGCTAACATGCTCTCCTAATCTCTGAGGAGGATCAATGTAATCTGGGGTATCCATGTTGGAGTGATAACCCACGCAGTCAAAGCCACTCAGAGTCATGGACAGGAAGGGCGGAGAGCCCCATCTATGGGACCCGAGCTCACCCACACCGTTATTTAACCACGGTGTCCTCTAACCCTGTGGGATATGCCTGATTTACTTTTCCCAGACTTCTTTGGTCATGATAACGTACTTTTCTGAATCTATTCTGTCATGCCCTAACTTTCAGATAGACCCAGGCTTAGTCAGTTTTGGCAAGTCTAACTACTTTTGCATTTGGTTTAGTAGAGATTGTATTAGTCCCATAAGCATCAAAGACATGCAGGACAGGTTAAAATGTCTACATCATCTCTCCAAGATTTTGTCTTATTCTTTTTTTACAGAGCTGGCACATCAAACATGAACAAATATTAGTTGAATGAAAAAATAGAAATCAGACAGTGATGAGTTCATGATGGTCCAGACTTAGGGATTCTGGAAGACTGAGATGTAATCGTCCAGTAATTAGGTATGTTCAAAAAAGCAAGAGTAATTTGTTACCTTATTCATCTTGTTGTCAGACATCAGTCAATGTCATCTTGATGTGTGAAGATGTCAGGAAAAAAGAAACAAACTTAGAAGGTTGGATAGCTGATAGAACATATTTTTTTCTGTTTGAAAATGTACAGTTTTTAAATTCTCTGTTCTTTCCATCGCAAGGGCCCATGGCCCTTTGTATAACCCCGACTTTCAGGCTGAGAAATGATTTTAGACCACTGGATTCTAGAAGTTTGAATCAACAGAAGAAGAAGAAGAAGAAGAAGAAGAAGAAGAAGAAGAAGAAGAAGAAGAAGAAGAAGAAGAAGGAGGGGGAGGGGGAGGGGGAGGGTGAGGGGGAGGGGGAGGGGGAGGAGGAAAATTTCTCAGATAGATGCCAAAGAAGAGAATACTATTTGCCATTAGAGATGTGGTAAATGTTGATCATGCACTTTGGATGTTATTATAATTATTAGTGTTTAACTTTCAATTCTTTTCAAACTCATGTGTTGATTTGAGAATCTCTTACCTTATATTTCTTTTCCCCTTTTCATCTCAGCAGTTAAGAGGTGGCAGACTGGAGATGCTGTTCTAGTTGTCATGGAAACTGCTCATCAGAAGCAAGAACTTAAGACCCTGGCAATAGGGTTGAAATGATTGAACAGTTGTGAGCGCTAGCTCTAGTTACGGTCCAGAAAACCAACTGGGAAAAACTAGGCCTAGGGAACCACACATATGTCCCCAAACTCTCACATCTCCAACTCCTATGCATGCCCTTACCGCTGACTTAGAGAATTACCAAGTGAAAACACTGGAGTGGAGACGGGGAGGCAGAAGTCCAGCCGCGAGGCAGTAGCTCTGACTTCCCTTTTGGATGTAAGCTTCTTAGGAATTACTCTGCTGTGACCATGGTTTCCAGGACATGCCAGGTTGCTCAGCTACCCTCTGAACTGCAAGGCTGATTTTCCAGGACATGCCAGCCTTGCTCAGATATCCTCTGAACTGCAAGGCAGGCACATACAAGATGTGTCACGGACCAGGCTGTGCCCTGTGCTCAGCACCATTTGAAGGCATGAGCTTGAGGAAGGCCACTTATCTTTTTGTCTTTTTGTGAGTTCATCTTCCAAACATACATGTCTGTTTCAGGCTGTCTGGACATAACATATTTGACTTACGTGGAAGACACAGCTATCAGAAATAGCAATGCCCTCCTCATGCTGTGATTGAGGGACTAAAACATTAGACAACAACAGAGACATTTTCTGCACACATGAGGGTCTGATAGCCACGGTAACTAGAGAATGCCTTTGTCATTGCTGTTTTGGTTTTGTTGCGAGTCTCACTATGTTAGACTCCCCCAGGATATAGAAAGGCAGAATTTGTGTATTTGAATGTTTTGAATTTAAGAAATAAGAAATTATAGATTCAGGACCCATCTTTGTGCTTCCTGATAAAGAAAAGAAACATAAAGACTTCTAGATCTTTTATACCCACTGGTGAGTATATATTTGAAAAGCAGGGTCTTAAATTCCAAACTCTGGTGTTCCTCTTGTAGGCTTCTGAGGCTTTTGGGAAATGCAATCTCTCTGAGCTTCCCTTTTTTGATCTGTAATCTATAGCTTGGAATGGTACCAGTTGGGGATGTAGCTATTTCTTCTAAATTGAAACCTTCTCTGTACAGGAAAGGCAAACGGGCTTACAAGAAAGTTACAATAATCTCCCAAATTATAAGCTCATCCAGTCCCTCCTTGAGGTCTGTAAGTGTTAACCAAAGCTGGGGTACAGGAGACTCCGATGGAGCTGCCTGCAAGTTGTACGGAGAACTCCCATGGTTCAGAGCGCTGTGGCCATGCCGCTGCCCACACCGCCATAAGTCCAGCGAGGTCCTGGCTTGCTCAGCTACACCCGGAACAACTGTTTCTTTGGTCTGCTGGTGGTGTCCAGTCTGGAGTGCAGAGATGTCTGTTCCCTAGGAAATGTCACGCAGCAGCACCAGGTGGGGACAGAAAGAGGACTGAGCGAGACACCCGTGAAATGTCGACAGTGTGCTGGGACTGGTGTGGTGGAAGGTTTTCAGAGTTGCTCTCTCTTTCTCCTTCAGTTTTGATTCTCAGCTCTTCTGCAGCTTGACCGCAGGAGTCCCTGTGTATCAGCACAAATCAGAATTAGTCTCACCGGAGCTACTGATTAGCACACCCCGATGTCCATCTCTCGGTAAGTGCTCCTCGAGACAGTCATCATCACTCGGTAATTGGTGACAGTCCATTGCATTTTGAAAACACTCAGACTCAGCATTAACCACAGAGGGAAAAAAAAAAAAGCAAGTGTCAACAGGCTTAGAGTGGCAATTTCACTAATATGTCCAACGATCATGTACAAAATTAGAAGAAAGTCTATGCTTGGCCAGCACATGTCTTCTGAGAGAAACAGTAGGCCAGGTGCAGCTGCATGGGCTTCTAATCCCAGCATGTGGGAGACAGAGTCAGGTATATCTTCATGAGTCCCAGGTCAGTCAGAGCTGCGTATGGAAACCCTTCCCCCATCAAAAAAAAAAATGTGGCGGTCTGCTCACAATCCAGCCTGCCTTGCCCTTGCACACATGACTTAGAAGATTTGTGAGGACTCCCATGGCAGAAGTTTGACTCCTGTCCCTGAAGAAAACAGTTTCCCTTTCCACCTTAAGAAGGCGTTAAACAGGGGCTAGGGGTGTGGCTCAGTCGGTAGAGCACTTGCCTAGAATGTTCAAAAACTTGGGTTCCCTCTGCAGCAAGGCGTGCAGTGAGCAAGGTGGGACACACCTGTGGGGCTAGCAGGAAACTAAAGGATCAAAAGTTCAAGGTCATCCTTGGTACTTAGCAAGTTCTAGGTCGGGCTGGACTAGATAAGATTCCATCTCAAATTTAAAAAAGAAAAGAAAAGATAATGTTAAACCCAACAGGTTTTTTAATAGATGAAGGTTTGGATGTGCAGCTCTCAGGTCTGGACTGAAATGCCGGGATTTCCTCAAGAAGCCAGTTTCTGGGCGCGAATCTTGACCTGGAGCTTAGATGCACATGATTTTGTGTATGAGAAGCGAATGTTTCTGAGGTCATCGTGACACCACATCTGTCCTGGCGCTTGTCTCAGCTGTCCCATTTCCTGCTACCCTCCTGAGGGAAGTGAGAAAAGCTATTTACAAACGAATTCCTCCCTCCCCTCCCTTCTGTCCCCACTTCTTTCCTTTTCTTAGATCCCAGCAAACCCAGCAAAGAGCTGACCAGGAGAGGGAAGATGTCGCCTTGGCTAAGTTAGCAGAAAGATAACTTGGATGCAAGCAATTCGGACTCCAGAGACGTTGAGCCTAGCAAGAGGGGTGGAGGTGTCTGAGCAGGCACACTGTCTCCACCACAAAGTCTAGGAATGTGGAAGGGATGGAGGCCCCTGTGCTCACAGATAAAAACCAAGGGAACCAAGGTTGTTAAACACCCAGGGCTGTCTCTTCACAGGGAGAGAGGTATAACCTGTTTTCTACCCAGAAGGCTGGGAGTGGACGTGGTTTACTGTCTGGTGACCTCTCACTGTCTGTGTGGCTGAGACCACAGCGGATCCTCGCCCCACCCTTATCATGAGCTTGTTTTTCTCAGTCAGACTATAGAATCCATCTTTATGGAAGATGTCACCTGTACTTTACAAAGAGTTTTGATATAGTCTTGTCTTGAGCTCTGCTGTGCACATGGGATTGAGTTATTTATCACCATGAGAATTTTCACCAAACTGTGCTGTGCTTAAATATGTCTGAAGTGAAGTGAACTTTGGAGGGTCAGACTCTCAGAGTTTGAACCAGTCCTGGCTACTGAGTCCTGCTGACCCGAACGGCCTTCTAGGCTCCCTGGGAGTGTGGCTCTGCTACTCAGCTAGCCATGGTGCTAGCAGAGAGCCCTGCGTAGGAACAAGTAGCAATTGGCCATGGTGCTAGCAGAGAGCCCTGCGTAGGAACAAGTAGCAATTGGCCATGGTGCTAGCAGAGAGCCCTGCGTAGGAACAAGTAGCAAAGACGTCAAGGAACTGGAGAAAGCAAAGTGGGGTGGTTTCTAGAAGCCATGAGGGGAAGGGCCCTGTCCCAGTGAATCAGGTTACAGGGAATCAAGGAAGCCCTCGGACTTTAGTGGTGGTGAAGGCAAGAGACTCAATTGCTTGAGTGCCATGTGAGTCATGAGGAGAGCCTAAGTCAAAAGCAGAGGGAGGGGAATGAGGGGACCAGCTTGGGGCAAGCTGTCCGGCCCAGGAATTTATGACTGATTAAAGGCTGGAGTGAAACCCACACAGCAAACAGCTCTAGCCACGACACCTGCTGTGAAGAGAACAGTGACCTAGAGCAGTGTGGTCAGGTCAGCACGTGTTTCTGCATAGAGCCCTCAGGGTAGGGCTGGTTTTTCTCCAACAAACTGGTTTTTCTCCAGCCTTATCTAACAACAATGAGTCAATCAGTCATAGGCTCCAGAGGTGGGCAGCTGGGACTGCTTCTGCCAGAATGCCCTGTTCTCACGGTCACAAATATGACACCTTGGCTGAGGCCCTCTTCTCCTGTCATATGACTTTGGCCTGAAACATTTATTCAAATAGCAAAACACTAAACCAGGGCCTGAATCCCCAAAGACCTTCTGGGTGATTGTGATGGTTAGCTTTCTGTCAACGAGACACAATCTAGAATTCCCTAGGAAGAGAGTCTTAGTGAGGAACTGTCTTCTTGGGCTTGGCCTGCAGACGCGTCTGTGGGAGGCTATCTTAAGTTAATTGATATGGGAAGATCCAGCCTACCGTGGGCAATACCATTCCCTATGCAGGAGATGTAGAACTCCACACGAGTGGAGAAATGGAGCTAAGTGCAAGCAAGCAAACATGTATGCACTCATTTCTCTGTGCTCTTGACTACGAATACAGTGCAACTGGCTGGTTGAACTTCCTGCCTTGACTACCCCACAATGATGGACTGTAACCTGGAATTGAGGGCTGAAATAAACACCCTTTCTTTCTTAAGTTTTTGGGGGTTTTTTTTGGTTTTTTTTTTGTTTTGTTTTGTTTTTTGGTCATGGTATTTTATCACAGCAACAGAAATGAAACTAGAATGGTAATTCATATTTTATACAGGTCCCAAGTTACCCATAATCAAAAGTAGTTAGTAGCCTACATACGGCAAATCCTTCCCCAGTTCCAAGACTTCAAGGACTTGCTGTGGGATACTGACTCAACTCAATAGTTACTGAGCATATATTATATGCCAATTAAGTAGCAGGGATTTATGGGAATTCAGATGAGTAGCTTCATTGGTTCAGACATAGCATTAATAAGGCCAATGACATGGATTTAAGTATTGTGAGCTAATTAGCATGAATTATATAGTACTATTTAGGCATGGTGGTATTACAAGTCTGTAATGATGCATATTTGCCCCATGTTTGCAAGAACCAGGCAGATTCTCTTTCCCAAGGATCTGACTCCCATCCAGACACACAGTGACTTGAAGACTGTTGTACCTGAGTCCTGCAGAGGCTGTGTTCCATGGCTCCTAACACCATGACCCCATCATGATGGTGCATGGGTTCCTACGTGGAGACGCTGCCAGTGGACCTCATTCCAGACTCACCGAGGCCAGTGCTTAACTCTTCCTTTAGAATCTCTCCAACAAGTCCCAATTTCTCACTTGAAATGAGTTTTTGCTTCAAGCCAAAATTCTTAATTGAGTGGGCAAGGGAGGAGGAGGGGAGAGGGAGGGAAGAGAAGGGAAGGAAGGAAGGAAGGAAGGAAGGAAGGAAGGAAGGAAGGAATTCTCAACCATCTCTGGGTGGAAGTGTGGGCTAGAGCACCCTTTACTCACTAATAGGCACGCATGCTCCTGAACCAGATATAACTTAATATGTACAGAGTATTTAATCAGAAAGGTATTTATTACTTTAATACAAACTCAGTCAGTGTGGCCTGGTGCCACACAGATTAGCCATGCCTTCTGTAACCCTTTCTCTCGTACAGAGAAAGAGCATCACCATAGACACAGCTCAGTATATGTTTACTCACAGATTTCTCAATACGGGATCCTACCGCACACAGTTACTAGACCTTTAATGTTAACGCTATACAAAGATGCTTTCCCCATCACGTCTAAACACTGACCTCACTCTTTTAAACAGCTGCATACTATTTTACTTTTTATAGCTTTCCGATCTAAACGGACAGATATTTAAGCACTTCCCAGTCTTTGCTAGTATAAAACAGCACTATGCTTTTCAGGCATGCCGGTGATGAATATTAGCTAATGACACTAAAGTACAGGAAGAGAGCATCCTAGACATTTTTACCTTGTAGAATTTCATATTCGCGTTGCTTTCTGTAATACTTGCTGTGGTTTCTCACTGGAGTCTGTGCCAGGCTTTTTTTTTTTTGGGGGGGGTCGCCAACCAGTTTCCAAAGTATGACAGAGACTTCTTATTAGTTATATATGCTTGGCCTAGCTTAGGCTCGCTTCTGGCTAGCTCTTTTAACTTAAATTAACCTGTTTCTCTCTCTTTTTTTTTATTTTCCAAGATTTATTTGAATTATGGAACAAAGGACAATAAATGAATGTGAAAAAGTAACTAGAAAAATATTTTAAAATGGCATGTTTTTGGCTATAATAATCTTTTTTTAAATTATTTAATGGGAGGCAGTGGCGGGGAGGAGGCAGAAATCTCTAGTAACCTGTTTCTCTTCATCTACCTTTTGCCTCGGGGCTTTTTGCCTTTCTTTCTTCTGTATATCTTACCTTCACTGCTTCTTGTGTCTGCTGACTGATAGCTGCCTGGCTGGCCCCAGGCATATCCCTCTTTCTCCTCTCTTTCTCTTCTTTCTTCCTCTCGTTCTTCTCTTTATTCCTCCTTCTATTTATTCTCTCTGCCTGCCAGTCCCACCTATCCCTCTCTCTGCCTGGCTGTTGGCCACTCAACTTTTTATTAGACAAATCAGATACCGTAGGCAGGCAAGGTGAAACAAATGCAGCTCATCTTTATGTAATTAAACACACATCCTTACAAGATCTCCTGAGTAAATTGGGAGCATGGGGACCATAGGAGAGGGTACAAGGGGAGGGGAGGGGAAGGGAGGGGAATGGAGAAAAATATATAGTTCAATAAAAACAATAAAATGCACACATCCTTACATCGTTGATGTGGGAGTGTCATATCAATCTGTTGATTTCATTGGTTAAGCAATAAAGAAACTGCTTGGCCTGATAGGTTAGAACATAGGTGGAGGAGTAAACAGAACAGAATGCTGGGAGGAAGAGGAAGTGAGCTCAGTCTCAACAGCTCTGCTCGTTGGAGAAGAGACACCATGCCCCGCTCCTGGGCAGACACATGTGATGAAGCTCCAACCCAGGATGGATGTAGGCTAGAATCTTCCCGGTAAGACCGGTGCTCACAGATTATTAGAGATGGGTTGATCGGGATATCAGAATTAGCCAGTAAGGGCTAGAGCTAAAGGGCCAAGCAGTGTTTAAATGAATACAGTTTGTGTGTTGTTATTTCGAGGCATAAGCTAGCCAGGCGGCCGGGGTGCTGGGGACGCAGCCCCACCGCTCTTATCACTACACATAGTTAAACAAATGCAGCATAAACGAATGTAACACATCTTTACACAGTTAAAATAATATCCACAATAGGAGTTGTTTGGTGAAAAGATGACAGGGCCTTGGCCAGCAGCATTTGGGGAGCCAAGCCTTTCCCCAAAAGCAGAGTTTTGACAGAAGCTTTTCATCTGGGGCTCTCAAGGTGCATTAATAATGTGATGCTTAGCATATGTACACACACACACACACACACACACACACACACACGAGTTCAAAGCTTTACAGACTCTAGTTACCTCTCCCTACACACTGGGATTCCACCTGCCAAACAACAAACACACAAACACTCAGTTTTCAGCTGTGACCCACTATTGAGCCCCTCTACAAACTTTTTTTTTCTTTTAAGACTGGGCCTTATATAACCCACGCTGGCAGTACTAGATATCTAAGGACGACCTGGGACTTCTGATTATTCCTTCTTCCATCTCCCAAGGGCTGGGATTGCAGGCATACCTCACCATTCCCAGTCTGTAGTCAGTACTGGGGCTGGAATCCAGAGCCTCATGCATGCTAGGCAAGCACTCTGCCAACTGAACCACATCCCCAGCCCTCCTCTTGCCATCTTCTTACATATATGAGCACAGGTGAGGCGACCACTGTCCTTTGTTAATTCCTGGAGCAACGGAAAACCCTCTATGACTCAAAGAGACTTCATGATGTCACACTGGCTGTGGAAGACATGCCTGGCCGTGCTGTAAACCTTGTCCCTGCTCTTTCTGAGGCAGATGTACCCAAAGGCCTCTTCCGTTTGACTCAAAGACCCAAGGTCACAAACATCTGGAAGGAAATGTAAAAGACAGCTCAGTGGTAGAGTTCTTGCCTAACGTGTCCAAGGCTCTAGATGAACGGCAGCCTCCATTCGCTCCCACTGCCAGGAGTGGATCTGCCCATCGTGTCTTCCCTGCTGTGATAGACAGGAAAGCCCTTGGAACTGTGAGTTAGCAAAAATCGTTCCACTCTGTGCTGTTTCTGTGGGGAATCTTGTCACAGCAATGACAGACTAACTAACACACGCCCTGTGCATGCAGCAAACCACAGCCGTGTAGCCAGCTACACTGTTATTGGATGCAGTGGTATAGCCATGTGTTCAATGTGGCTCTTGTTCCTTCTTGTCCCCATAGAAGGGACACAATTCTATTTTGTTTCCACAAAGCCATTTCTATTTCTGAGCCCTGTTTCTGACCCCTGTGGCTCTGTATCCTGTGTGTCATCTCTGCCTACACTGTGTCAGTCTGGAGAAGTCCACTTACTCCCCGTCTCAGGACCTGGCATTGAGACAAGACAGAAAGACAGCAAAAGTCAAGGGGACATGGGAAAGGAATAACATCCCCACCCTGAAGTTGAGTTTGTATTTTCTGCTGGCTTAGCGTCAAGACATTTCAACCCAACTGATAAAACCAAGATTGCCTACAAAGCTAAGGCTTGCTTTCCTAAAGATGCTAAAATGCAAACATTGCTGAAACGGGTCCAGAATGCCTCCAGCCTTGCATTTAACTTGTTGTTGTTACTCTAAGGCTAAACCATGCCTCTCACAAGGCCACCTCACAGTTGTCATTAGCAAAAGAAAAGTCTTTATGTAAAATAAGTAAACCCACTAATATATTTTTACTTTATTTATAAATTTTGCTCCATTTTAAACTTTGATTAATCTTTAAACCTTGTTGAAAATTATTTCCAAACACACACACATACACACACTCCATTGTAAAGACGCGTGAGTGTGCCCCTCCCAGGTCTTTAGTGGGCCCTGTCCTTCTCCTAAGTATCTCTCTCCCTCTCTCCCTTGGCATGCCCCTGACTACGTCTATACTAAGATTATTTCTATTTAAATATCGTGCCAACTAAGCAGGACTGGGACAACGGCAATATCAGTGGACATGCTAACATGGAAAGGGAGGATTCCCCAGGACCCACTTCTAGCTGAAAGACCACAGACAACTAATAAATGCTGGGAAAAGGGAAATCAGTCAGCCCCAGGGATGTCCAGTTCGGAGTGGTCAGCCTTGAAACCATATACACACCACCAACCGAAACAGACTCGACAGGTTGTGTTTATACATATTTATCTGTGCATACACATACATATACACACATATATTATGTATGTAACAAGACTAATCAAAGAAAAGCTATAAGTAGAGAGTGGTCAGTCATGGCAGAGGCTTGAGGAAGAGCCACTGGGAGGGACTAGATGAGGTAAAGGGACGGGGGAGAGTGATGTAATTCTATTACAATTAAAAACAGACTAAAAACAAATAAGTAAATAAATAAATACCATGCTAATAATGTAGTCTCATGTCTTTTTGGCTGTGAGCCTGGCCTTTGATATCTGAGCCATCTCGCCAGTCCTAATTACGTAATCTAAGATGATTCCAATGATGATTTAACTGTTAATGTGGAAATAATGCTTTTCTGAATTCTTTTTTAAAAATCTTTTTTTTGCATGCATGCCTGTGTATGATTGCTGGCACACGACACGGTGTGCCTATAAAGATCAGAAGACATCCTAGCTCAGGCCTTGATTTCCACTTTCCTTGAGGCAAGGTCTCTGCTGTTTTCTATGCACACATAAGGCTAGCTGGCTCTTGAGCTTCCCCAGGATTCTCCAGTTCCATCACATTCTCACCGTGACTTGACTGGGATGACAGATAAGAGCTACTGCACCTGCGTATGTGTAGTCTCTGGGAATCCAAACTCGTGCCATCACGTTTGTGAGCCATTTCCCCACCTCCCCACCCCCTAATGGTTCTGAGCTCTTAATGTATCACTCCAGGCACAGTGCTAAATGTCTTTCTGTATTCAGGACTCGTTCAGGACCCAGACTTGGCCTGAAATTCTGTTCTGCAGTGGCATCAGTGACAAAGGTCTGACCTTACCAGAGTAGAAGTCCCGAGGAGGGAGACTCCTCCGGCTACTAGTAGCAGTGCCAGGCGGTGTCTCCTTGACATCCCTGGCAGAGTGATCAGAATCCTTGATAATCAAGTGTTCTTTGTTTAATTATTTTCATCCTGGGCCAGGAGAGATGGCTCAGAGGCTAAGAACACACACTGCTTTTACAGAAGACCCAAGTTCAGTTCCCAGCACCAACATGGGGAGGTTCACAACTGCCTGCAGCTCCAGCTTAAGGGACATCTGATGCTTCTGGGTTCTACAGGCACCTCCACTCACATGCGTACACACGCACACATGCACACGCACACACACACATGCACACACACGCGTACATGTAAATAAATAAAAACTTTAAATTAGTTTCATCCTAACATCTTAAAATTGGAAACAAGAGAGATCACAGAAAGGGACTAGGCATCACAAACTGTAGTGAGTGTACTTACAGCTCTTTGGACTTTGAGACTTTTCACAACTGCTGACTCTGGCCTTCTGCAGCCTCCTCCTGGGAATGTGAGCCTCATATGCTCTCAGTGAGGGCATTTGATGTGACCTTTGATTGGAAACGTCCAGACCTCTGAAAATAACCTCCACAGAGGGAGTCGGCCAGTTCTGGAGAATGCTGTTCCTAGCACTTGCCGCCCGCTCATCTAAACTGACTCCATGCATAACATTTGGCTCCTGCGCTCTAGAAAAAATGTGCCTTCAGCCTTGTTCCAGGGTGATGTTTGGTCCCCCAGAGTCTTCGGGCAGCTTGTATGACATGGGCGATGCCCAGATGTCTGGGGCATCAGACAGATCTCCTTTAGAGTGGCTCTCCTGAGCAGGCTAAGGGAGTCAAACAGCTAACAGGTTGCTGACAAGATAAATAACATCTTGGGGACCCAGAGATTTAGTCATCTTTGAGTCCATGATCCAAGGGAAAGAATAGTGGGAACAATATGGAAAGCCCAAGCTGAGTGCTGAGAGGCAGAACACCATGACCCGAGATTCTGCAGGGGATGTGTTTAAGGGAAGGTACACGTTCCCAGCACAATTTGTATATCACTCCAAAAACAGGACCTCAACCCATTCCAGCAATGGTTTAAGTGAAGTGGGGAAGACAAGTCCCTGTTTGTGCTTTTAGAAAAAGGTGTTATTGGGGCTGGAGATATGACTCAGCAGTTATGAGTATTTGCAGCTCTCTTCCAGAGGTACTGAGTTCAATTCCCAGCAACCACATGGTGGCTCACAACCATCTCTAGTGAGCTCTGATGCCCTCTTCTGGCATAAAGGTGTATATGCAACTAGAGCACCCATATATACATTCATATATATTAAATAAATAAATAAATCTTTTTAAAAAACTGTTTTTAGCATTGTGCTAAATAGTGTCTAAATTGTTCTAGAACACAGAGGTCAAATGAAGCAGCAGCAGGAAATTAAGCAGCCCCAGTGGTTATACACTTTAGAAAAACACATGACAGGGACTGGGGAGATTGCTCCATGGTTAAAGTGCTTACCCTGTAAGCATGAGGACTAGAGTTCAGATCTCTAGAGCCCATGTTCTGTCTGAACATGCCTAGAATCCACCTGCAATCCTAAAGTCCGTAAGAGAGAGCCAGGGGACCCTGGAGCAGGCTGGTTAGTGATACTAGCTCTAGCAATGAGCTCTGGGTTCAGTCGAGAAACCCCATCTCACTTAATAAAGTGAAGAGTGTTATATCTCCCAGTGTTAACCTTGGGCCTCCACATACGCACATATGTGTGCTCACACACAAGTCAACATGCATATATACATGCATACACATCACACACAGATCTCTTCTCTCATACACACAAAGGAAACGGAAAAGAGCAGAAAACTGGGTCTTTACACCCATCTCACCTAGTTGTAACCTTGTTGTAACCAGGGAAGAGACCTGGTTACGGCTAGAGATGTTTACTTGGCCCCTGAGTTTAAGATGAAGCGATAGCTTTGATGCTTCCATAAGCCCAGTTTCTGAAACTAAAATCTAACACCCAAAGTGACTGTATTTGGAAGTAGGTCCTTTGGGAGAAAGTGTCCATGTAGCCTTTGTGAGTGGTTTTGTGTGATATTTTAATTGCATTCGGATGCTCCCAAAACTGACAATAAAAATTTGCTTTGAATCAGAGAGCAGAGCTAGCTACTAGCTGATCAAGATTAACCATAGAGGTTTTGGAGGAGTGAGGACAGATGAACAGGAAGTAGTAGGATGGGGCTTAAAGAGGATCTCACTCTTTTGGATGGAGGAATGAAAGAGAGAGGAGGTCACTGGTCACTTCTCTGCCCTTTCTCTGATCATTCAGGTTCTTACCCAGATATCTGACTCCTGAATTTTGTTGATAAAGAATAATTAGATAAACACATCCAAGTGGGATTAGAGTTCTTATGAGAAAAGTTCTGATTGCTACCTAGTGCTCACCATCATCACGTGAAGACTCAGTATAAAGTCATATAAAGTCATACATATAAAGTCATGAAGTGTGAAGACTCATTATGAAGTCAGTGATCTACGATCCCTCACCAGACCCCAACTGTGATGGCTTCCTCACCTTGGACATCCAGCCGTCAGAGTGTGAGGAACAAATATTTAGGATTTAAGCCACCTGCCCTATAGCAATTAATTGTCGCAGCCTGAGCTGATGAAGACACCATCTGAAACTCTTGTAGAAGATGGGATATACATTAAAGATTAATAAACTTAAAGGCTACGTGTCTGTTATTAGTGTACTACAATAGTGTAACTGCTATCAGCATGGATCAGAGTCTGGAGGAGGCTACAAAGATCTCCAGATTCTTTCATCTGAGTACGAGGATTATACCATGGATACGTGGAGAGTAATAGAAGAGGAGAGAGACAGAAATAGCTTATTAGAAAGCAGAAAGTTGGTCACTCCCCAGAATGGAAGTGAGCCACAGAGACAAGAGAGATTCTGATGATCCCAGACACACATGGACATGCCTTTATACATCGTTCAGGTCACTGGGGCTCATGGGGGGTCCACATGCTTTCTTGTGTTTTGTGTAGCCTTCAATCAGGGAGAAGGTTTTCTTTCATATTTTCTTTTTCTTTTCTTTTCTTGCTTTCTTTCTTTTTCTTTTCTTTGTTTTTTTTTTTGTTACTTTTAATGCCTCTGGAACCTACTCTTCACCTTATGCTCCTCCCTTGGAACTCATACCAGACAAAAACAGAACAAAGCATAGACCAAGTCAAATCTGACTCTGCTGGACTGAAGGAAAGAGAGTCTCCTGACTTTTTCTTTCAAGCAAGGTGCAAGGATTTAGTTACACAAGGTCAGTGTGTAGTTAAGTGATGGGACAAGAAGGAAAGACAAGGGAAATTCATTGGGAAGATCAATGTCTTAGTAAAACAACATAATTTTTCAATTTACAGGTTCTATTCTAGAGACTTCTGTAAGTCTGGCCAGCAGTGGCTTGACTTGAGCCTTCTCCTCCAGGGACACAATAAGTCTAGGAAACAGTCTGAGAAACAGGACTTGAACCCACCCAGTCTTGCAGCCAGCTTGTCAAAGTGGCTGAGGGGTTTCCCTGTGAACTGTCCCTGGTAGACAGATAGGCATTGGTTGGAGCCTTCATTACACTTGGGAGAGTCCCAGAGGACATAAAACCTTACAAGATTGGTAATGAAACCATTGAGCACTGGCCAATGCCACCGGATTCAATAAAAGATCATTAGTGATTGAGGTCCTCCAAGACCAGAAAACAGGGACAATTACTGCTCTGACTTGACAAAAATACCAGGCTGGGCTTCTCTAATGAGAGTCTCCAAATTCTATGAAGCTACTTGTAGGGGACAGTTCACAAACCCCTTCTTCCAGACTGGTCCCCTTCTTCCTCTGATCTTGACCTCCAAACTTGCTCCCAGCCTGTGACTTTGAACCTGCTGCATCAAAGGTCTGATGACCCTGGCCTCCAATGCGGCTCTTCTCCCCGCTCATTTCCAGGTTGTTCTGGGTTTTTCCTCAGCCTACCCAAAGTATCTACATAGCTATAGAAAACCAGACAAGAGGACGGAGGAACACAGAGATGGAGTTAAGCGTCATCACAACACTCTAGGGAGAAAGGCAGAGGATGCAGGTGATCATGGAAAAATTAGCAGAATGAAAATGGATGCTTCAGAAACAGAAAGGTAACAGGAGTCGGACTCCAAAACCAAGAGTTCTGACTCTCCCATCAACAAAGGAATCAGGAAAGATTCTCTGTACTGAAAGTAGCTTGCTTTACAACCGCAATTTAAAACCACACTCCATTAGAGAGGGGTGTGCGAGTGGGTCACTCTAGAGAGGAAAATGGCGTTTCGATGCCCTTCAAAGAAAGCTAATAACCTTAAGGAAAGGAGGCAGTGGCCGTGCAGAGGTCAGCAGAAGGGAGTTTCCTAAACCCACATGCACTTTAAGATAGAGACTGAAGAAATACACAAGGCCACAGGACAAACATGTGTGCTTCCTGCTTTCCCCTCCACCTCATCCGGGGAGCCCTAGGAGCTAGTCTGACTCATTCAGGGCCCACAGTGCCTGTCCTTGGAGGGACACTGAAATCACTTGGTTCCACTTTGGTTTAGAATCACTGCACCTGTTCCTGAATGGGGTGGTGTCACTTGTCACCCTTCACACACAAACATAGACATTGTAGTGTGTCACATGCATGCTCATGTACACACATTTACACACACTATGGAGTTTTACACATATGCACAAACATATACATATGCATAATAATATATGTGTAAGCAGTAAAAATATACATCCACATACATTCACAGTATGGGTATCACATACACACATATACAAACACACATTCACAGATACACACATACATGTACATATATATACTCACATGCATAAATATACAATAAAGTATCACATGCACACATATGCACATACTCAGTTATGCATACACATGCATGCAAATACAGAATGTCACATGTACACATGCACATATGCATACTCATATATATATAGACATACATGCTCATACATGTGCACATGCTTGTACACATACATAAACACAGACACACAAGCATACACACACACATTGCAACAAGTCAATGATGCTTTTAAAGGAGGAGGTGGTGAAGACATCTCCCAAAAGGAGCTGTGGGTTTTAAAAGCATGATCAATGTTCCACTGCCGACTAGCACAAATGAGTTAAAGCAAGGCTCCAGATTGTTCCTATCGGTACGTGCTTGTAGACAACACAGTGAGTAAGAACACTTTTCCCACATCTGCTGGGCCTCAAAAAAGTCACTGAGAGCCTGTGCTTGGTTCTGACCCTGACCTTGCCAGGGTCTTCAAAGACAGACAGAGCAAGCCACGGGTGTTTCAAGGTCCTTGGTCATGGACCTCTGTGTTGAGGAAGGAAGAAGAGGAATAAATAAGCTGACCTCCAAGCAATTGAGTCCACAGGAAAAAGCAGTTTGCATTAGCCAGCTGGGTTCCAGGGAGACCAGCCCCCACTCCTTCAGTGGATTTCACCGACAGAAGCCTGGGCTGTCTGGGAGGCTTACAGAGCAGTAGACTTAGCTCACAGAGAGACTGAGTCATTGTCGATGCCAGGCAGTGCCCTGCCTGGAAACACTGGGGAGATGCCACTGGGGGTTGCCTGGAAACACTGGGGAGATGCCACTGGGGGTTGCCTGGAAACACTGGGGAGATGCCACTGGGGGCTGCCTGGAAACACTGGGGAGATGCCACTGGGGGCTGCCTGGTAGAAGCTCCACTAAAGTGGTGTCCTGATGGAGGGGAAACCTAGCAGGGTTCTGGGATTGGAACTTTAACACACTGAGATTTTTCTACAAGGATTGAAAAATGTCAAGAGGTGTTGGATCAAAGTCAGAGTATTGACTCCAAGGCCAAAGATGTTTTTTTCCACCTAAAGCATAAAGCCTTAACACCCTTGTGTTTTTTAAAAGTTGGCAGAAACATAAAAGATTTTTTTAATTAAAAATTAAGTTATCAAACTTGTAAAGTACTTCAGAAGTGACTTCATCTAAGCAAGCAGAAGGCGGCCTTCTATAGCTCTCAGAGAAACTGACCTGGAATAAAAGGGGTTGAAAGAGCAATCTGTCTACATACTGGGGAAAAACCACTCGCTGAACATAGACCAGCCCAGACTGTGTATTATAAATGTCACACATAGACATCTCGTGTGCTTAGGGTCTTCATTTTGTCTACGAGCCTGCTGCTTGTTAGATGAAGTCACTTGTTAGTTCTGAAAGTCCCAACATTCAGTCCGTAATTCTATTTCAAAGATCTGGGCTGGGATCAAACATCAGCATCTTTAAAAACACTTAGCTTAGGCTGTGGAAGGAAGGTTAAGAGCTTACGTTCCAGGGAAAACAGGGACCAGGGAGCATTTATTCACCCGTTCCCTTATTCACCAAACACAACCCTTTTTGTATGGATGTACGAGGCGGGCACTGTGTATGCTGCGAATAAAATGGTGACTTTAAAAAATATGATCTCAGGTCTTGGATCTCATTTACAGTTCAATTCATAAGAGGAAAGCGGTACACTGAGTCCGTACTGAGTGCTGAGGGCTTTGCCTCACCTGTAGCTCTGTGAGCGGAGATGCCGTGGCGTTTGAGAAGAGGTCAGGCACATCTTGCAGAGGGTGGCATTTGCCAATAGATTTTAAGATTGAGCGGAGTCAGCTGACAGGGAGGGAGGGGTCCTCCACATTTACTGACTAAGAGCGTATGCGAAGGTCCTCGGCCAGGAGGGACACTAACACACCCAAGAGGATGAAAAGGAAAGGAAGACGGAAGACGACGGGAGCACAGTGGTCAGAGTGGTGTGGACTGACGCTGAGCAGGCAGACAGGAGACAGACCATCACAGCACCCAGTCAGGCGAGGCCTGACAGGAGGGCAGGAGACATTCGAAACATTCAAACTAATTTAAGATAGCGTAACAGGCCCCCAGACATTAGGAGGGCCCCAGCACAGCCACTACCATAACCAAAGAACCAGCCAGGCCTTGGAACCCAGCACACAGAAAGAAATTCCTGTCAAAATGAAAACAAAGATCTAACCCATCAAAGTTCATCGTTCTGGGAAAGTGGATAAATGTACTAGCCTTGCTTTTTGGCTTCTGTAGTTTCAATTCTGGCTAACTGTTCTTGCTATGAAGGACATCAACCAAGGATATGGTTTTGTGCTTAAAATCCCAGCCTAAGAAAGGCTGAGGACTATACTGGGGTCCCAAACACCCAGAGTTATCAAAGGCCAGCTAATAAAGGCTTCCTATGGGCTTGACCCTTGTCTAAGTAGCCTTCTCTGGCAGATACCTCACAACCTTCCACGCAGAGTTGGTTTTCTGGTAGAAGAAAGTGATGGTATGGAAGATGAAGAAGGAATCCAGAAAGAGCCACAGCAGGAGGCCTGGGCAGGCCTACCTAGGCTGGGAGAACAAGGCGTGATGAGGGGTTCTCATCAGGTAGAGGTGCGTGCTGCGAAGCCTGATGGCCCAAGTTTGACCCCCAGAACCTACATGGTGGAAGAGAGAAACAACTCCTGAAAATTACCCACTGACCTCACACATGCGTGTCCACGCACGCACGCACGCACACACGTACACACACGCACGCACGCACGCGCGCGCGCGCACACACACACACACACACACACACACACAGAGAGAGAGAGAGAGAGAGAGAGAGAGAGAGAGAGAGAGAGAGAGAGAGAGAGAGAGAGACTTAGGGGGGAAACACTTCTTACAGCTGGGGCTGGGATTTCAGCTGCCCAGGGCTATACCTACTGGAAACTGGGAGTTTGGAATCTCCAACACTCCTGGCTTCCCCTGTAGAAAGGCAGAGACACAAGCAGCTGCTTCCAGCTCATCCGGGCAAGGAAACAAAATTCCCATCAGTTCCCGTCAGTCTCCAGTGTCCAGGTGACACAGGATCTTCTTCACCAGGTTGCAGTGAGGCCCCTGTAGAGGGAGAGGATGTGATGGAGAAGGTTGTGGGAGAGGAAAGCCATTCTCAAGTCTAAGCTTGTCCCAGCTGCCACCACCACCAGTCAGATTTGGGCAGGAGCATTGTGGTCACAGGACATAAACCCGTGCCCAGAACCACCCTGAGAATCCCATGAAGGAAAAGTTATGTGTTGGTTTCTTTGAGCTGTTATAACAAAATACCACAGACTGGGTGCTTAAAGTTTGCTTTCTCTTGCTGTGCTAAAACACCATTATGTCTTCAATAAAAAGTATATTAGTCAGAATTTTTTAAATTTATTTTTTAATTATCTGTAACCTAAGATGTTAGTTATTAAAAAATATTAGATTCATCTTTATGCATGATTGTTAAATATGATAATCACAATAAAATAAATATATCAATTTTTATAAAGATACTTGCATATAACTTTTTTTTATTAATGAGTTAAAACTAATTTTAAGTTTTTATAAGATGACATAAACACTGGTTGCGATTAGAATGAGTATTTCATAATATGATTTTACAATACAGATTTTTAACTCCCTCTTCTGAAAAACATAGCCACATAAAACTTTTCTGTGTGCACTTTTCTGCTAATGTTTCTTGGAAAGGGTCCCTGCTACATCATTTAAAGGCACTGGTGTCACGGGGAAGCAATACTTCAAAAATAGCTGAGGAAAAAATAAAAATTTCATAAGAAATCTAATTTTAGCATTCTGTATTTCCTAGTGGTCATTTCTGCTTTGTTTTTAGAGTCTCTCTTTAGTAGTCAGGATGAGTGAGGCAAGAGTAGTGAGCAGGTGTCTCCTTCTCCACAAGGCCCACCCTTCCCATAGACAAATCATAACCTCCATTATGGGGAGTGTTCTGGAGCACTGTTCTCTAGTTTTAAGAAATATTAGAGCGAGCCAGGAGGATAAGAAACTTAAGGGTTTGTGGTACCTTTTTGGCCTGTCCAAAACCCTCTGCCTCTGCCCAGAACTTGAGGATTTTACATCTTGGGGTGATGTACCCAGATAAGGTCTGAAATGGGAAAGGGAGATGGGGAACCCAGGTCTATGCACTAGCGCAGAATTTCTCAGTCGAGAAGGTTGACCATCTGGAAATATACTTCCTTAAACTTTATCATCATATCTTTTAAAGACATCGCGCAGCCCTGGAGGTGAGTGGAAGAGGATGGCTAAAAGGTGGCCAGCACACAGATCCAGTCCCAAGAGGTGTCACTAGCAGGGGACTGTAGACAAGCTAAGTCTTGCTACATCTTTTTTTTTTAGGATAAAATGGAAATAGAATATATCTCCTAAATCTATAGTGGGAATTAAACAAGGTGGCATGATGTCCCTTGGCTTAGGATGTAGTCACACCCTGATAAATCTAACAAAAAAAGACGTATGTTAAAAATCTGCTTAGGGGCTGGAAAAATGGCTCAGCAGTTAGGAACACTTGCTGCTCTGGCAGAAGACCCAGCACCCACACTGGGTAGTTCACAATCACCTCTAACTCCAGATCCAGCTCCAGGGGATCAGTTCCCTCTTCCGGACTATGCCTCTGGGGACACCTACACATGTCTCTCTCTCTCTCTCTCTCTCTCTCTCTCTCTCTCTCTCTCTCTCTCACACACACACACACACACACACACACACACACACACACATGCGACAAATTGTTTAGATGATGGTTTATTTAACAAACACACCCAACCTACAGTGTACCACCTCTAGTCTAACTTACCTTAAATATGCTCAGAGCACTGGCATTGGGCAGAACCATTTAAGACAAAGCGTATTGCTAACAAAAGTGACAAAAGTTCATGTCCACACACCAATGGGCATTTCATGCGCATGACAAGATGAAAAGAGCAGTAGGAAACACAGCATTTAACAAAAAATGCTGCCAACATGGTGACCATAGACCGTTGGCTGTTAGCCCCCATGATCTAGTGGCTGACCAGAAACTAAGAACCAATACTGTTGCCAAATATGGAAAGGGAATATTGTTGGGTATGTTGCCAGATTGTGAAAACACCAAAATTTCAGGTACATTTTCTACTGAATACATATCAGTTTGTGCCATAGTAAGTTTAGAAATCATAAACTATAGCATTGTTAGGTCAGAAACTATCTGTATATGAAGCAATGAATCTGTTAGCTCAATAACACACTGATGGAAGAAAAAGCACTCACCCTAAAGGAACTGACCACTGGTAGAGTGTCCATGCTCTGCTGGATGGTCTGTACTCATGCATATATGGACAGCACTAATTGGACCTAATGGGAGGAGGAGGAAGAAGGTGACGATGACAAAGACAACGAGGGCAACGACAATGATAACATGAAGTGAAGTTGGGAATGGCTGGATCCAGAGGGATCTGGAGTAAGTTGGAGGGAAGAGACGGTGATATGATTATATTTCATTATATATGTGTATGAAAGTTTCAAAGAATAATTTTTTGATTATTTAAAAAGAGGGTGGGATGAAAAAGGTCAGGGGTGAGAGAGTATAGGGACGGATTCGAGAACTGCGTAATAAATATGGGCGGTAATTACAAGGGATACAGTTCACTGCCTTGTCTGTCTGTATTCCCACCTCTCGCCTCACATGGCAAAAAGAGGTAGTATGGAGTCAACTGGGAGCATCCTAAATGCCAGACTTAGGGCCTATAGGGAGGAGGCCATTGGGGTCAGAATGGATTCAGAGATCTAAGCCTGGGAGCAGGCGCTTGACTGCAATGCAGGAGTGGAAGGAAGACTTGGCTTCTATTCCTTCCTCATTCCTCATTACACGGGAGTTGGATGTGCGAGGATGCACTTCAAGATAAAGTTAGACAATGTTCCTAGGCCAACATTTTCTAAACAGTTTTTGGCTTCACTGAAAAATTCTTAAATTAGCACACACATACCACAAAGGAGTCCACCGTGGTAGTACACACTTGGAAAACATGAATACTATGTCTCTTTTGCAAGTTGCAATATGCATTAACATGCTGAAGCCCTGGTATGTCCCAAGACAAACGAACCCTTTCGTGTGTTCAGAATTTCTCCTATTATTGTCAGCACGATATTAGCTTCACAGTGCCCATATTTATAAGCTTTTAGAGCGGGGTTCTGCACAGCCTAGGAGATGGGTTTTTGGCAATTGAATTATAGTTTCAACTGGGGGCTTGCAGAGAAGCGGGAAGAAAGGGGTGGAGAAGCACGGGGTTGCCGAGAGCTTGGCTCATGGTGTGAGAATCCAGTCTGGCTGACTGCAGAGTCCTGTAGTTTCGCTATAGAAAATTAAAGGAACAGATAAAAGAGTATGACACTCTGAAATTTGGCAAGAGTGGCAAACACTTTTTCTTGAAACTAGAATCCTTTGAAGTCTTTAACTATTCAGAGTCTCATTGCCAGCTCTTGTAAGAGGCAGAATTGCACACTGCTCTCTGCTTGTTTTGGAAGATGATGCTGTAGCTCTGGCAATGTAGACTATGAAATGGGCTCTTTTCAGTCCTGTCGCCTCAGGTTCCCTGACTTCTTCCCCACCATGGAGGTCTTCTTAATTTAGATCGGAACTGCACATAGCTCTTCCTTCTGAATACTACAGGAGTATGAACCATGGTTCTTCAGCCACAAGCACTCTGTTTTGTCCTACTCCTGCTTGGCAGACACACACACACACACACACACACACACACAGACTACAAAAGATCTGGCGAGCTGGTACACACCTGCGATTCTCACACTTGGGAGGTTGGAGGCAAGAGGATCAGGTTTAAAGATATCCTCAGTTACACATTGTGTTCCAAGAGAGCTTTGGCTACACAAGACAAGGTCTCAAAAAAAAAATAAAATGAAATAAAAATAATCAAAAGTCAAGAGACTAAGATATAAAGGCAATTCTTGTGAGCAAAAGGTAAGAAGAGATGAATAAGTCTTAAAACTGTAAGGTATGTTGTTTATGTTTCTTGGTACTATAACCAAATGCATGGCAGAACCAACTTAAAAGAGGAATGATTTATTGTGGCTCATGGTTTCAGAGGGCTCAGTCTATAGTTGCTTAGACAGAACACCAAGGCTGTTGGAACATCAAGGCTGTTATTTACTTTGTGGCGACAGAAAGCAAAGAGAATAGAATACAGAAAAGGCCAGGAAATACAGCTCCCAACAACATGCCTCAAATAGCCTTCTTTCTGCAGCTAGGCCCCACTACCTACCTTTCACCATCTTCTAATAATGTCACCAGATTCTGAGCACTGATAATGTCAGAGCCTTTATGTAATGAGAATTTTCTTTGGGCCACCAATCAGCTCCCAAATAAAGACACAGAGACTATTATTAATTATGAAAGCTTGACCTTAGCTTAGGCTTGTCCCATGAGCTCTGTAACTTAATTTAACCTATTTCTATTCATCTACATTTTGCCGTAGGACTTTTTACCTTTCTTTCCTTCTGTATGTCCTACTTTCCTGGGGCAAGGTGAGCTGAGAGCTGCACTGAGCTTAGGAGTTGTTTCTCACTCTCTAACACATCTTCCCAGTCTTTCATATACTCGTCTCATGGAAAGAATACCGTCGTTCTTCTGTGGATACACTATGCCTTACAGTCTCACAAGACCCAAGAGTTCAAACCCATTCTTGCTTGTGTCTTAACCACTAGGCTGCCTTGGGCTTCATTTGAACATTAGTCCAGTCTTTTCTGTGGGCTTCTACTGTCCCTGAAGAGACAGTGCCAGATCTCAGCCTTCACCTCAGCTTGATATCAGTGGGGTTAGGGTGAGGGAAGAATTATGTGTAGGTTTGAAAGAAAATGATCCCCAAAGGGAGTGGCACTATTAGGAGGTGTGGCCTTGAGTAGGTGTGGTCTTGTTGGAGGAAGTGTGTCACTGTGAAGGTGGGTTTTGAGGTCTCATATATGCTTAAGATACTGTCCTCTGCAAACCAAAACTACTGGGGGGGAGGCATTTCTCCAGAGTCTCCATTTTATTTCAATGATGATTAATAATTTCAATGGCATGAATAAACTACAAGTAGCTCTGAAATGTCAGCTTGGTAATTTTGTGAGTGGAGAGGGATGGTCTCTCCATGCTTGCGCAGTCCACTCATTTATACAATAAATGCTACACCAGAGGGCACTGGTGACATTTAGGGCAGCAGTCCAAGTCAGAGGCTGAAATACATGGGGGAAGTCTTGCCCAACACCTGTTCCCACATGATCAAATCTCACACATCCTCTACGGATTTTCTGACCAAAGTTTTGATCCACTTGAAGATTTGAAAGTAAAATGAGTCCTAGTTTCTGCTTTGGGAGTGACTTAAGGAGACCCACATTTAATTCCTCCTGTGAAGTGTGTTCAAAGACACCACAGGATCCCAGGAACAAGGGGTTCAGAGCCTGTGTGGGCTGGTAAGACATAAAAGAACTTGGGGGCAAAGCTCTTCTATCTTCCGTGTGCCTCATGGAGAGGAATAGGAATCGAAATTGAGGTACAAAGCCAAACACTGTGGTTGTTTTCACTGTAGCAGCATCCAAACCAGCCTGAATCCTGCCACTCTTCAGACACGTGCTGTCATCATCCTTCAGGTGCAAACCTCTGCCTTGCTTACGGGAAAGCACTTGGTAGGCAGGCATTTGTCTTGCCTTTCATTGCCATTGGGCAAAGCTAGCGAGAAAACTAAGAGCAGGGAAGTTACTAGGCACACCGGGGAGGAAGGAAGCGAGCAGCTAATACTTGGGTTTGGCTTTTGCCTTTGTTCACAGGGAGATACTGATGTGAAGATGGAGTCTCTAGTGCAGTTTCCATGCCAACAAGGCAGAGTTCTATAGATGTGAGATTAAATACAAAGTAGGGGAAACTTAAATATTATGCTTTAAAAACTGGCCCTTCATAACACATATATTGCAATGATATCACATAAGAACCAAAAACAAAGGACAGAAAAGTGTGCCTTTCCTTCCTCAGACACAATCACCTCTTTTAGGAGGTGAGCAAAGGCACTGAGGCCTGTGGGTGATTGAGAAACATGTCAGGACAGTCACCTCCATGAACAGGGGTATTCCAGACAGCAAATTGCCTCAGGGGGCAGAAGTGCTGGACACAGAACCTCAACAAGGGCTCAACAGCATAACAATGACGAGGTTCTGTCTCCTACTCTAGTCAAGAGCCCTCACCGTTGTCTTTCCTCTTCTTTGCAAACATTGGAACCTGACTCCGACACAGCCCATCTGCTCTGCATTGATGACTTCACCGCCCACTCGTTGCTCTGTGTTTCGCAGCTTTATCTACCAATCCCTTCAGTGTCCTCAGATCTGTGCATCTGCTTCTGATTTTGGACAGCACTGAGACTTTTAGTTCGTCACAGCCTTTCTGTCGGAACGCCAGCATTTTTCCTTTGGCTGATGTGATGTTGAAGGAAGAGTCTCAATCTAAGTTTCTGGCTTCAGGAGTGTTGACTCAACACAATTCAGGGATAGCTTCGATCCTGTCAGGAACAAAACCTCTCTGGTAGTGACTCTCAACAGGAGTAGCTGTAGAAGGACAGCCAAGCTCTCGTGAGCCTCGGTCCAGTTCTCCCAGAGTAGGAAAAGGGCTCTCAGTGGGAAGTTGCCCTCCTTGTCACACTCGTCTGACGCATGTCCAGGGAGTGAGCTTTCCTTTCACATCTGTTTCTTCTTCATCTTGGCAAACAAGGCCGAAGGAGGATGTTCCATCATAGAACTGGTCAGCGTTCCGTGTTTCTGCCACGGGAGTCAGGAATGTGAGAAACTAAAGGGCTACAATTTAGGACTTAGCTGGAGGCTTCCTCGCCCAGCCTGGGACATCCCAGGTTAGAGCTGGGGCTAAGGTTGGCGCTGTTTTCATGCTGTCCACATGAGGGGTCAGCGAGATTGGGAGTAGGATTCGTCCCTTCGTTGCTTCTTTGACTGTAGTGAGCACAATCCCCCTCCCCACCCCTGCATCCCAAGTGCACCAAGCAGCGTGTGTGATCTGGGAAGAAGACACTGTGCAAGACAGCCTGGTTGTGACAGCAGCAGAGAGACTAGGAGAGTGCCTTCTTCCTGCCAACCCATGCCCTCCACTTGTCACGTGTCTCTGGGCAGGCCTCATGTTATTTCTGCCTTCTCTTACCCACCCTCCTACCCCACATTGGAGTCCCCACTTTCAATAACCTCCCAGCTCCAGGTCCTGTCCTCTGTCCCGCACTGGGACACATAGTTCTTCTCTTCCCTCAGTTGCAGTGTGTAGTAGCCTGGGGAGGTTCAAGACCACTGCTCAGGACCCTGTGAAGACTTCACGCCCCTCCTCTCTGTTTCCTAGGCCTGGAGCTCTTAGAGTTAATTGGTGACTCTGCCTGTCTGCACACAGGTCCAATGGGACCATTGTTCTTAGGGAAAAGAAAGGGCAAGTGTTCTGCAAGACAAAAGGAAAGAGGCCCAGGCACTTTTCAGTGCAGCTTCTTGTGACACTTCGTGAATCGAGAAGGGATAAACCAGTTCTGCACCTTAAAATTCAGCCCTTTAACTCCAGTCGTTCAAGGAGAGGCATTTAGATGGCCACTCTTAGGTTATTAAAAGCAGTCATTAGTCCTCCCAATACCTGGCATCAAAAGGTTGAGTGCTCTCTTCTCCTTCATTTGGATTGGCTGGATGATCAGTCCCTCCCCGCTACCCCACCTCCGCCTTCCCACCTCCAGAATGTTTCACTTGAAGAGGATCGAAGGCCAGCCTCAAGGAAGATAAGAAGCACACAGGTAGAACAACCCCCAAAATGAAGAAGAGGAACGTGCTTCCCATGTTGAATTCCAGGTTCCCAAGGTATCTGTCCTAGTCAGCCTAGAAGACACTGTATTACTTTATCTAACGTACCACCAGAAGCCGCATGGCGCCACTTCGTGCATTCTCTTCTTTTAAAGCCGATTCAGTATTCCAAGGGAACTAACCTCCTCCACCATGTTATGAGGTGTATGTAAAAGAACTTAGAGGTGTGTTTCAAAACCGCCACGTGAGTCGGTGCCACCCCAGCTCTGATGGAAAGTGAGTAAGAAGTTTGAGAGAAAGTTCCAGTGCACCAGACTCTAACATACTGCAGAAGCCATTCCTACGCACTTGTCACTAACTGGCCTTGCTTTCCATGCAGACAACTACAGACGATGGGTCAGAAAGGGTGCTGAGCATTTCCGAGATGTGAATGGAAAGGCGTTGTGAGAATTAATGACAATTCTTCCCAAAGCAGAAGAGTTAACTCCTGTAGGACTTTTCAAGCAGAGGTGACATTTCCCAAGTGACTCCAAATTATCATTCTTCTTCCTAGCAGTGGTTTGAGAAAAAAACATTTATACTTGGGGGGGGGGGGATTGTGTGTAAACTTGACACAAGCTAGAGTCGTCAGAAAGGAACGAGCCTCAGCTGAGAAAATGCCTCCATGAGATCCAGATGTACCGTGTTTTCTCAATTAGTGGCTGATGAGGGAGGGTCCAGCCCTGGTAGGTGGGCTGAGGTTCTATAAGAAGGTCACCTGAACAGGCCACGGGAAGCAAGTCAGTAAGCTGTTCTTCGCCACAGCCTCTGTGTTTGCTCCTACCTTAGGTTCCAGCCCTACTTGATTTCATGTTCTGACTTCCTCCAATCTGGAAGTGTAAGCCAAATAAAGCTTTTCCTCACCAGCTTGTTTTTTTGATCATGGTGTTTTGTCGCAGCAAGAGAAACCCTAAGACAGGAGATTTCTTCAGCCACCATGACCAGCAGAGCAATGATCTTTGGAGGGCTAGACGGTAGCTCTGTCCAACAAGACACAGTAACCGGTGTTGGTTCAAACTTCAGGAGTTTGACCCTGAGAAGTTTATGTTAAGCTTATTTTAGCGCAGCACACAATTTGGTGAAAATCTTCCCGGTGGCAAGTAACTCAATCCAGTACACACAACAAAGCTTAAAATGTGACTGACACCCAAACTCCTTATAAAGGGCATGTGACATCTTCTATAAAGATGGGTCCTATAGATGAACAAGCTCACAAGAAGGGTCTAGGGAGGGTCTGCTGTGGTCTCAGCCATACAGAGAACACAAAGGTCCCTACCAGGCTATAAACCATGCCTGCTCCCAGTCTTCTGGGTGGAAATCAGGTTGTACATCTCCCTCTTTGTGTGTTTAACACTCCTGGTTCTCCTAGTCTTTATCTGTGAGTCCAAGGACCTCTCAGCTTCCCTCGTGTGCTCTCCTGTCTTCACGGACGAGCCATTCAAACCTCAGTGCTCTTTATATTGTTTAGATGGAACCCCTAATCAGGACGGAACCTCGTGTTCTGATCAGTGTGGACACGAAAGATAATGGAATTTAAGCCATAGGTTCTGAGAGTGGACGAGGGGTTGAAGGGCAAAGTGGATACATGTCTGGGGTTATCTAAAATTATCTCATATCTTCACAGTGGAAGGTTGGCCTGTCTGCCAATAAGAATATAGAGAAAGAGAGTGATGTTAGAGTTTGTGTTCAAAATAACTATCTGTTGCTATTGGTAACAAAGTCTCAGTGAACTGAACTGTAGGAATTCATGGCCCTTTTTGACTTTCAGATGGTTAAAGGTTTTAGAAAAGGGACTTGGTTTATTTTTGGTTTTTATAGTTCACATATTTCTCAGAAGGTCAGTAGGCCTTGGGAAGGTTTACAGCCTATATTTAGATTTTGAAAATGATGTCTTACACAAAAATGTTGGGGAGTTAGACAAAAGCTAAACCTTAAAAACCGAATTGGAAGACAAGTAACGAATGTATCAGCTGTTGACAGAGCCTGTCACCGTGCGGGTGCTCGTACTTCACAGGGCCATTGCTCCTGCACTGTAGACCTTTCTAGCACTCTCTTAGCAGGGTTGGCTTTTTCTTTCTATCTTCACACTATGTTCACCCTCCGGACTTGAAGGAATTGGACCAACCCAATGTCAACATTCCAGGGTTTTCCTTCACATGTGCAAATACCAACCGTATTTGACCCAAACCGATCTGAACCAAAAAGAAACCCATCAGCTCGTTTCCTTGGGAAAATCAGAAATTCAAGCGTGAAGGTTCAGCTGATTGCTGGGCCTGATTTTCTAAGCATCCTCTGAGTCAGCTTCTGTGTCGATTCCTTTCTCTGGTGCTCTTTGTCCTTCTCTACAGCCCTGAAACAGTGCCGCCTGGCCTGGAAACATGTTCCCGGTGACACAGGAATATTGGGTGTCTGGGGACAATGAAGGCTTTCTCCACTTAAGGAGCTAGGGTCCTGGAAAAAAAATCCAAAGGCCTCTAAAGTCAGTGGCTTTCAAGTTCTTGTCTTGAAATTTTGAAGAATAATTCACGGACCACAGAGGGTGGGTTTTAGACAGATGTTTATTTCAGATTCTTAAGCTAGGATGCGGGTGGAAGGATGGGGGAAGGGAATAAGAGAGAGTTTGGAGCTCCTACGTAGCAGGAGGGATCGGTCTGGGTACTTTGTAAAGGACTGACTTGTGGAAGAAACTGGTTGACATTTAAGAGGAGGATGAGCTGGTAACTCCAGGCACCGTCTCTCCATCTCTGTCAAACTTCTAGGCAGAAGTACTCATTTTGGAGAAAAGGAAAGAAACAAGAACCAGAGCTCTCTCCTGGCATGTTTGTTCCCCAGCAAGGATGTCGTCAGAACTGTCACTCTGGGGTTCCTGCTCTCCCTGACCTCACTCCCTGTGAATTCATATCTGGAGAACACATTTCTTGTTCATAGCTCTTAAGAAATGTCCAAAACTTTCACAGTGACTCCACTGGTTTGGATCCCTACCCTACCCTGTGCCAACAAACACGCTGTGACAATTGGTTAGGCCTTAATCCAGCTGCCATCCCAGAACAAGAACCCCATCTGGGCCATAAGTGATAAAATGGGAAAGAAATGGATCCCACAGGAAAACAGGTGCCCTTGGCAGCAGCAGGATTGGATATTGGAGAGGCAAGGAGCAAATATTAAGCTTTGGCCATTAGCTTGTCCTCTGTCCAGATAGCACTCAGCGTATCAGCCCTGCTGAGCTCTGAACAGCCCCCTCCCGTGCCTTCTTCTCTTTCCTCTTTGTGCCGACTGATGCTGACGTGTGCCCAATGGGTTCTGGACCCACAAAACGTCCTGAAAGAGTGTAAGTGCGCTTCCTTGAAGACACAGTATAGGTTATTCACACTGGGCCACCAGATTCTACTTGGCAGAGCATCACGGCAATACCAGAATCCTACAGAAATTAGTGTCGTGGTCCCCAAATGTACTGACCATGTAAACTGAAGCACATATGATTTTAAAAGTCTATCCCAAATGTAGAAAGAACCATGATATGATAGGGACGGGAATATGCCACCCCAAAATAGGCTCTTCAGCATATGGACTCTTCTGTGCTGAAGGCAATTGAGGGATGGCAGACCCAGGAAAAAACTCTGAAAATAGGACGTAGGTTTCCTGTTTTAGGGAACTCCCATCTGGAAAGGTGACACACTCTCCTGCACCAGGAGAGAAGGGTAAGGGGTGTAACTCACTGCCAGAGGAAAGCACCAAGTCAAATCTGCAAGCTGCATTTTAACAGACAGCCTTGCTCATCATCTAGGCTTGGTCATAATTCCCCCTTCCTCACAGAGATTAAAATCCCCTTCTCCTTGTCGTGCCTAAGATGGCATATAAATGCCCAATTCTGGCTGCTTTCCTGAGCCACATTTTTCTCTGTGAGCCAACGGCGTAGATATACATAATTAAAACTGACTTCGTTTTTCTTTTGTTCACCTGTCTTGTATTGGTTTCGCTCACAGGACCAAAGGAAGGTAGAGAGAAAAAGATTTTTTTCCTCCCCTACAGTAGAATGCCTGCCTCAGACCTGTAGTGCTAAGAAACACTACACAGAATGGCAAATCAACTTTGGGGGTGCTGTAAGCACTGTTATTTTTTAAGTATTAAGGTTCTTATCCTCTAAGCAATAAATCCCTTTGAAACGACTTCTCTTCAACCCCAAAGAGGCCAGCTTCAAGAGTATAAAACACTGTGAGCTAAACTGCCAAGTGAAAGAAAGGGGTTTCCTTTGTGATGAGGAGCGGGCATATAGGGGAGAGCTAAGGGGAGGGAACAAAGCGCACCCCACTTGTCATGTTTTTATCAAGAGCCATTAAGACCCAGAACTGGGTAAATAATGTGAAAATGACACAAAAGAAGCAACTGTCCCCAAACAACCGTCTAGAAAGAACCAGATCCACGAGCAATATACACAGGACCACACCTGTTAACAAGTGTCCCCAAGGGTGGCAGTGTCGGTGATTGAGGGCCACCCGCAAGCTTCACACTCCCCTTTCAGCATGCCCATCTGGAGAACAGAGGAGTCCAGGCTGTGCAGTGGTCAGGCCCCTGCGTGGCATCTCCTGCTGCTGACTCCTCCCTTGTATGTTTCGCTTCCTGGTAAACCCTGGCTCTTTCCTGCTGCTTCCCCCTGCTGTGGCAAAGGCCTGCGAACTGGAGGGAGGCTCATTGAATAATGTAAAGGCAGCATCTCACTTCCCAGAAGCAACGCTCCTGCTTACCTAAGAGAATGAGGCACCTGAGCATTTGTATGTGCACTCCAGACAGGCACGGGCTGGTGGTGACACTGTTAGGTCGCTAGTTGGCAGGGTTAGAAGCCACTAGGACCGGACCTCTCTCTTATAATCAACAGCTTGTGAAGTGAAGCGTAGAACCACAGTACCAGAATTCCCAGTCCAAGGAATGGACCAAGTTTACCTCTGGCCCTGGGAGGAGGTGACATCCTAACCTGCTATGTGGATGGGCTTGAGCTGGTAACTAAACCTGATTCTGGCAGTCCTTAGCCCTCTAAGATCACAATCAGAATGCTCTGTGGACAACCGGGCAAAGGGAAAGCATAGTAGTGCCCTGTGCGAAGACAACGCATCCACCGGCACTTGCAGGCCTTCAAAAGACCTGTGCAAGCTTCATCTTCTTCCTTCTTGTTACTCCCAGCTTCTGAGAGGCATTTCAAGGAACACCTTCCCCAGGAAACAAACACAAACCACAGATACATTTGAGTCCTAAATAGAAGCAGAAGTGAGAAACAACACATGGAAAGATCTAGAAGCCCCACCCAGCAAGATTTGTTTATTGAGGCCCCCACAAAAAATGGGCGTGAACCATTCCTGAACTGATGAACCCTTGAGACTTTTGTGGGTGACTGTTGAAATGTGTGGGCTGAGGCAGGGCTGAATGTAGACTCCAAGGGAAGCACAGAAGACTAGAAACAAATTTGAGTGACGTGACCCTCCTTCTACCTGCCCCATGAAAGTTTCTATTATTAACTGAAATAAGCTCCTGGATCAATTTAGATAAACCCTTCTTGGTTTATTCCTGTCCCCACAGGAAACTCAGCGCACATTAATCCCATTCAGGCCAGGGCTCAGACATGTCAAGGCATGTTGTAAGGACTTGTAGGCATGTGGGAGACCCACCAGGAATTCTCTTAGATGGGAAATAGAGGGGAAGAATCCCTGCTCAAGAAAGTTCTAGAACAAGCAAGTCCATATATACTAGGACAGTGATCCAAAGTGGGAGGGGCAGAGGAGTGAAGGGAGTGAGGGGGCCTCTCAGACTCATAGAGTTTCAAATTCCTAGTTTTAAAACTTCCAGAATAATACAATGAAGGAAATCAGCACCAACTTAGAAAAGCAGGCAGATTTGACACATTTTCACTTAGCATACTAACATATTCGGGTTTTAACACCAAAATAAAAACATACATTGCAAATAATTGGTGTTATTCACAAGATATTAATGGATTTTGCAAGCATTACAAATTCATACTTCAGGGTAGCTGATGTGATCCGTCAGGCTCCTCCCAAAAAGGCTGCATGAGGTCTTGCTGTCTTTCTTCAGTTCTGCGGACATCTCTCTGAGATGCTGCTCATGGCCCCCTCTAGAGCCATCCGTCTGATCCATCTTCACCATCCCAGCCTGAGTATTATGCTGACTGGCCACAGGAAAAGAACAAGCGTGAAGAGGTCCTGATGGAAACAGTCACCGAGATGCCGAGCACACAAACCTGGTGCCAACCACATCGTCGGCCCCTTTGACGACCGACCATGGCAACCACAAGCATCAGCACAGACACAATCATCTTGACTAGGTGTTAGGGACTTTGGCAAAGCTTCCGCCATCCCAAGGACAGCCTTTGAGTGGGACCAGCGCAGGCGGCACCTCTAGATGGATAGACAATGGTGCATGCGCCTTTGCTGTTGTGAGCGGTGGCGATGGGGAGAGGCGGATAGCCAAGAAATAGCCAGGATTATATTTTTCATCGACTTTTCCCTGCCTTTTCCTTGGGTGACTAGGTTTCAATGGGAACACACGCTGTTTTCCCGTGGCTAGTTTACTATATAGAACTGACCACTGTGGGAATCCCCAGGGACCACTGAATGGGCGAGTCTCTTTAAATCTCCAGGTAGGGGCTGGGTAGATGGCTCTGTGGGTAAGAGTGTGTACTACTTTTGCCGAGAACCTGAGTGTAATTCCCAACACCCGTGGCGGGCGACTTATAGCCAACTGTATCTCCAGTTCTGGGGGGGGGACTTGATGCTTTTGGCCCCAGTGGACACTGTCACTCCCACAAACCCACACACAGACAGAGATACACATTTATCCAGCAATGCAAGGCGCATTCTCCCATAACAGCTTTGTTAGGAAGTTTTAAGTGTTGTGACTTTGCTTCAGATACCAGCTCTTTCTTTTATTCTCTTATTTTATTTAATTTCAAAACTTGGGAAAGAGGAGTGATATTTACTGTCTCATAGAAATCATTGCCCTCCGTAACTAGATATCAACATGTAAAAGAACGAAAATAGATCCGTATCTATCGCCATATACAAAACTCAAGTCCAAATGGATTAAAGACCTCAACATAAAGCCAACCACATTGAAACTCACAGGAGAGAAAGTGGGAAGTACACTTGAAAACATTGGCACAGGAGACCACTTCCTAAATATAACCCCACTAGCACAGACGCTGAGAGAAACAATTAAATGGGACCTCCTGAAACTGAGAAGCTTCTGTAAAGCAAAGGACACAGTCAACAAGACAAAATGTTAGCCTACAGAATGGAATCAGATTTTCACCAGCCCCACATCAAACAGAGGGCTGATCTATAAAATATACAAGGAACTGGTCATCAAAAGAACAAATAATCTAATAAAAATGGGTACAGATCTAAACAGAGAACTCTCAACAGATGAATCTAAAATGGCTGAAAGACATTTAATGAAATTCTCAACATCCTTAGCCATCAGAGAAATCCAAATCAAAACATCTCTGAGATTCCACCTGTAAAAATGGCCAAGATCAAAAACACTGATGACAACTTATGCTGGAGAGGTTGTGGGGAAAAAGGAACACTCCTGCATTGCTAATGGGACAGCCCCTTTGGATATCAGTAAGGCAATTTCTCGGAAAAATTAGGAAACAACCTTCCTCAAGACCCAGCAATACCACTTTTATGTATATACCCAAAGGATGCTCAATTGTACCACTAGGACATGTGCTCAATTTTGTTCATAGCAGCTTGGTTTGTCATAGCCAGAACCTGGAAACAACCTAAATGCCCCTCAACCAAAGAATGGATAAGAAAAATGTGGTTTATTTACACAATGAAGTACTACACTGTAGGAAAAAAACAATTACATCTTGAAATTTGCGGGCAGATAGATGGATCTAGAAAACATCATATTGAGTGAGGTAACCCAGACCCAGAAAGACAAATATCATATTACTCACTTATAAGTGGCTTTTAGATATAAAGCAAAGAAAAATCAGCCTACCATTCACAATCCCAAAGAACCTAGACAACAATGAGGACCCTAAAAGAGACATTCATGGATCTAATCTACATGGGAAGTAGAAAAGGACAAGATCCCCTGAGTAAATTGGGAGCATGGGTAAAAGGGGAGGAGAGAGGAAGGGAGGGGAGAAGAGAAAAATGTATAGCTCAATAAAAACAATAAATAAATAATGTTACCTCCCCAGAGTCTGGTATATTATTTGGTCCTAGAAGATGCTCTGGTGAGCTGGATTAGCAGAAGATTTAACACTCAGACTGGGAGGCAAGGACAGACCAAAAGATGACTTCAAAGGAATCCACGCACAGTCAAACCTGACAACCTGAGGTCAATCCCTGGAACATACATGGTGGGAAAAGGGAACGACTTTCTCAAGTTGAACCCTGACCTTCATGCATGTACTTAAACACATACCCAGGAAAAAACAAATTATCTAATTAAAATAAATTTCAAATGATGAATGAGAAAATATATAATACTTGTCCCTGGATAATACCAGAAATATCTGATAGGAATTTGGGGACATGGTGTAAAACCAGAAAGGCATATAAAAAAATGGATTGATGGCTGTCACAGTGACTCAAATTTTAGCTGAAGGTTGGTATAGCTCATTCATTTGTTGATCTGTGCTTTTAAGAAACATCTTTTGCTCATCTAACATGAAATCAGTGGGTAGAAACCATCCCTATGCTTAATCAGCTCACACTCTACTGGGCAGGGAGCCTCAGTGTGAATATCGGAAATCCAGTATGACACAATTTACTAACTATGCAAGCCAGTTACTGAAGTGGTATAAGGAGGTGAAAATGAATTCTGCTAGTCAAGAGAGTTGGGAAAATTCAGAAAAACTGAAGACCACAAACCAAAACCAAAAAAAAAAAAAAAAAAAAAAGTCAGTCAACTCACAGTACAGAAGAGAATGTAGTGCTGACGACATGGAGCAAGGTAGCAAGGTAGCAAGTGGCCCACGTGTCTGGAAGCCAGTGGGTCTGTGTGAACCAACAACCAGTGATTTACCCGTTCCAAGAAGCATTAGCTGAAGCCTAACAGGCACAGAGAGCTAGCAAGTTCTTTATGTGGTTGCTAAAAGTATAACAGAAGAAAAGAGAAGCTACCTGTAGGCAGATGTGGAAGGGCAACTTAGAGCACCCTCGGCTGCCACCTCAGGATAGAGCACCTCTGAGGCTCAACACTTGGAGATGTTTCCTTCCTGTGGGGAAGGGGAGAGATCTGAGTTTTGACCCAAACTTAAACCCATAATCCTCAACACTGAACAAAGAAGATGGAGTCTGGAATAATCTCACATTTAATATCCTGTATCAATGACAGCAGAAAATGAGATCATAAGGACGTTGCTGCTCCGGGAATCACAGAGACACAGCAGTGGCTGCCCAAACCACAGAGTATTCATTAACCTGATCCTGTATTGGGTGCTTTTCTGGTTGTTTTGGTAAAATATCCTGACAAAAGAAATGTAAAGGGTGAACAGTTGAATTTGGCTCACAGTTCAAGGGTACAGTCCTCCAAAGTGGGGGGAATCCATGGTGGCAAGAGCCTGAGGTGGTCGTTGTGTTGCACCTACAGCAATGAACTCTTGTGTTTAGCTAACTTCCTCCTTTTAATTCAGACGAAGTCCCAAGCCAAGAGAATGGTGTTGCCTGCTTTGAAGGCAGGTCTTCCTACCTCAACCTAATCCCTCACAGACGTGGGCTGGCCGATGCCAGATTATGGAGAGAGAAAGATTTTGCCCAGTCAGAAAGAGCAGAAATGGGCTTCGCTGCTAGTGACCCAAGGCCCTGTGTGAGGGACCTGCCTCCTACTTGTGGTTCTGCCGCTTCTGTAAATCCTACACAGACTTGCTTTGTTGCTTAAGTTGCCTTGGTGTACTATTATTTGTCACTGAAGTGATCTAGCCTTTGATGATGATGATGATGATGATGATGATGATGATGATGATGATGATTGTTGTAATAGGAGCAGCAGGGCTGTGTCCCGCCACCCAGCCGCCCACATGGCGGCTTAAAGGGCCAAGGCAGTCTCTTTATTTAACCAATGAAATTAACACAAAACAGAAGACTCTCCCCATCAGATGATGATGATGATGACGAGTAGAGGCTCTTTCCTGGGATCTGTGATGTGTAACTCTGGTGGCAGAAGGGTCAGTCAGCTTCTATGTTTAAAGAGCTCTCCAGCTGAGCATGGACAGCTCTTCTATGCTTGGAGGTGGCTTTTTACTTTTCTATAAAGGAAAAAGAAAACAGAAATTCTCACAACCTGTCACACTGGAATGGGTGGATAGAGATCATGAACGAATGACTCAGAAAGCAAAGAACTATTTTATATCGTTTGGGGACTTGGGGACATGAGGACTGTGACTCACCGAAGCTATCGGGTGGACAGCCACGAAGACTGCTCCCTGGAGGGTGCTGACTTTTACCACAGTGAGGCTGAGGCAGCCGAAAGAGCTCCACAGACCTCATCTAGCGGACTCTGAGGACAGAGACTTTGGCTGGCAGAGTCATAGCTAATTTTACTTTTATGTTTTCCTGCACTGTAATTACCTTCTGTGACATTAAAAACTTCAGTAACGTCTTATTACAGTCTGGACTGGGCTGGACTGCAAACATGGGATGTGGGGGGCTAGGCATAGACTCTTGTCGCTCTGAGATCAACTTTGTGAGAGAATATTCCATTGGAGTGAGATAGAGCATTCTGGAACAGAAGAAAATAGTCAGCAGGAGAGTGAAGATGGCCCACTCTTAAAAGGAGTCTTCTCCCCCACCAAACCCCCAACCTCTAGGATGGAATCCTGCAAAACTGAAAAATGTCTCAGGACTGACCTGAGAGGCAGCGAGAGACAATCTCCCCTCTCCTATGCCCTCTCCCCTTCTCCTTCAGGAGAATGCAGGAGGCAAAGTAATAATTACCACAGAATCTGCCTAGATAATATCATTTCTTCCTCCTAAGCACACACAAGACTACCTCCCAGATCTCTTGCACTAGCTAAAGGAACTTTATTAGTCACTTCTGATGCTATGACAAATGTCTGTCAAAAGCAACTTATGGAACTTAAGAAGCAACTTAAGAAGCCTTGGCTTACTTTGGTTAAGGTTTGCAGGTACAGAGTGTCATGGAGGGGAAGGTTGTAGGTAGATGCAGGCAGCTCACTGAATCCACAGAAACATGGGTGGGGTATTACAGATACTCATTGTGACTTCACATCCCTGGGTTCTGGAGAGTCATGCCAGGTCCTTCTGCTGCATCGCAAGTTCTTCCTTCCTTCTTCTCTTCCTTCCTTCTTTCCTTTCTTTTTCTCTTTCTTTTTCTTTCTTTCTTTCCTTTCTTTCTTTCTTTTTTTCTTTCTCTTCTTCTTCCTCCTTTTTTTGTACATTACAGGATCCCAACCCTGAAAAGGTACTGCCCACATTCAGGGTGGGTCTTCCCATCTCAATCAATGTGATCTAGACAATCTTCACAGATAACGTCCTGAGGTTTGTTTCCATGGTAACTTCTGAATTCCCAAGTTGGTGAGGAAGATGGATCTTTAACAGGATGTAACTGGAAATGATACAAGTCTATATTCTAAAAATCCATAGTCTTTTCTACCCAAGCACTCTTTGCTTGCTTAATTTGGTGTGAGGACCAGGAAGACTGCACTGGACAGCAAGTGTTAATCCCAGTGGCAAGAATAAGACCACTACCACTGCCTAAAGTCAAATTTGAAACAATCTTTAATTAAATACTGGCCAGGTGGATGGGATCTGACCAGGCCCATACCCCAGTTCCTAGGAAATGACCCAAAATCAAGTATGACTAGGCCTTCATTTTTTTAATCAGGTCCAATCAGGGACACACACACATCCTGACATACCTCCAGCCTGTGAACCTCTCGTCCACATGTGATCAAGCACATTCGTGCAGATGGGTCCAACAAACTTGTTTAGGGGAGTGAAAACATGTGGTTTGTTATCTCTCATAAAACAAGAGCGAGCCTCCAGCATTTCGGAAACTATCTGTCCTTGGGCAAGGGTCTTGCAGATCAGAGGCATTTTTGTTTTATAGATCTCTTAGGCATTTTAATTAAAACTTAAAATGTAACTTTGGCTCTCACACAAGCTCAAAGCAGAGAGAGAGTGAATCCCTGAGCCATTAGAAGAGAGGCCTATTTTGAATCACAACAGAGTAAACATTTACTATATTAAACTATTGAAATCTTCTAGGCTGTTTTACTGACATCAAATTCCTCTGGCTAACATACTCACATAAAATGATGCCTGGAGTCCTGTTATTTCACAGACAAGAGCCTTGAAACCATCACAGATATGAGTTTGCACAAACATGAATCAGACCTAGCTCTCTACTCAAAGAGTGCATCTCACAAGAGGCTCAGAGGATAGCTGACAGTAAGAGGAAAAACAGAAACTTCATAAGTGGTTCTGCTTTCCTGTTGTAAATGTTCGTGACGAGACACGGAGCTGCCAGCAAGCACCCAGGCAGAGACACCATAGAGCCCTTCCCTTGCCAGAACTGCTGAGTTGACTGCTTGGTGTTGCCGGAGCTCCTTCTGCTCCTTCAGCCAATAGCGGCTGAGATACCAGCCCTTTGGGGCGTGGTCACTGAGATCCGCCCTTAGTGATGTGCCTGCTCTGGTGAGCATGTGAGTTTCTGTTGATGCCTTTTACTTCTGCATCGCCAGAGCTGTGTCTTGGGCTTTCCTGTGTCTATCAGAAAGTAACACCTGATAGACAGTATCAAATCAGCTCCTACCCACCTGAGACCTTGCCAGCAGAGTCATCCATAAAGGACTCTAAACTAAAATATAACCAAGACTTTCGAAACAGTTGACCCTATCTGGAGGAACAGTTGTTGTTTATCTGAGGGAGGTAATACTTTTTATTTCTTTTAGTCTCCTTAGCCCATTTTGCAGGAATCTGAATAAGGCATCAAATTAGAGTTTGCAATGACCATTATTTCAGATCACAAAGTAAAATGGAGAGATCTATGAGGAGAAGTAGGCCTGTGGCTTATTTTCCCCTGAAGTTTAAACGTATTTATGGTATAGGATAGACCTGGGAAGCATGATAAATGATCAAAAAGCCATGAGTGGTGGAATAATATATCTATGAAATGTCCAGGCAGATTAGTGGTTACCGCTAATGGCTGGAGGGAGGGGGATGATGCTTAGTGGCATAGGGTTTCCTTTGGGGATGAAAACCTGTTCTGGAACCAGACAGCAATAATAGCTGAGCAATACTGTGAGCTGTGAAGAATCCTGGGTGGTAAACTCAAATAATTAAAATGATTTTATGTCATATGAATTCCACCTCAACTTTAAAAAAAATCTAATAGAAAATAGTTTAGGGAGGCTGGGGAAATGTCTCATCATGTAGCAGTGCTTGCTGAGTGAGCGCAAGGAACTAAAATCTAATCCCTAGAAATCAGGTCAAAAAGCCTGGCCTGGCGGCATGCACACTTTAACTCCATAGCCAGGAGGGGTAAAGGAGACAGGATAATCACTAGGGTTTGCTTGGCCAGCCTAGCTCTGAGTTCATGAGAGACCCTCTTCTCAAGGGAATAAGGTAGAAAGTGACAGAGCAGGATGTCTGACATCATCACCTGTCCTCTGAGTATGCACACGTGTGTTCATGCCCCCCATGTGAATATTCTCCAAACACATGCACATACACACATGCACATACAGAGAGATAAGTAACTTCTATGATACCAACCTGCCAGGTGAGATGCTCACAGTAGTGGTCCATAGGTCATGTGATTATCCAACTGCCTTTGGACTGGATTTGAGGCTTTTACCGCAAGAGGGAATTCAGACTTGGTACTGTAATCCTGGTCCAAAAATTCTGGCTTGGGATGGTATAGGCCCAGGGGCAGGGGGGATGACCTACTACAATTTTGTTGCTAAATGGACTTACCGTTGAACTGCCTTCTCTACAGTTATCCTGAGACCCATGAGTTAGGACTTCCCCCAACTTTGTTTGGCAAGATAAGCTTCTTCTTCTTCTTCTTCTTCTTCTTCTTCTTCTTCTTCTTCTTCTTCTTCTCTCTCTCTCTCTCTCTCTCTCTCTCTCTCATCAGTTAATACAGAATCTTATTATTTGTCTAAGTGGTGAGGATAAATGACTGTTGAGTGCTCAGCCCTAAATGGAACAACTGTGTCAATGCCCCCAGTCTTAGGGAGCATAGAAGAGATGGAAGACTGGAAGAGCGGAGAATGGGGACAAGGTGCTATGAAACGCTGTCCTCTGAACATGACATGGCCATCGAACTCACAACCTCACTGCAGCTACACTTACTTACACACAACCTGCACAGATTAAACCAACAGTTGATATTTCAGTAGATAGTGTCAGTGGGAATCATTGAGTTACAAAAAAGCAGGGGAAAGGACATGGAACGGGACAGGAAATGCTTTAGGAGTTCGTAGAGGAAGTGGGAGGTGAGAACTGGGAGTGGATATGGTCAAGATACATTGATTACATGTACGAGAATGTTTAATAGTAAAAAAAAATGTATTCCAACTTTTTTGTTGTTGTTGTTGGTATTTTTGAGACAGGGTTTCTCTGTAGCTTTGGAGCCTGTCCTGGAACTCGCTCTGTAGGCCAGGCTGGCCTCGAACTCACTGAGATCCACCTCCCTCTGCCTCCCAAGTGCTGGAATTAAAGGTGTGCGCCACCACTGCCCAGCAGAATTCCATCTTTTAAAGTAGGTTTGAATTCACTTTTGCTTTCCTCTTCCTTACTCCCACGTTCTTGCTCTGTCTCTGTTATGGTTTAGAGTGTGAAAGATTTTCATAGGCTCATGTATCTGAACACTTGGTATTCAGCTGAGGGGAGTGTTTAGGGGAATTGTGGACCCTTCAGGAGGTGGAATCTAGCAAGAGGAAGTGAGCCCCTGGAGGCAGGCCTTAGATGTTACAGCCGAGCCCAGCACCAATTCCCTTGCTTTCTGGTCTACAAGAAAGCCAGAAGCCTCCAGCAGCTGCCACTATTGGGGCCACCTGCTACCACTGTTGGGACCACGACTTTCCTTGATCCTACTGCCACTACTGGGGCCACACCTTCCCTTTACCCTCAAACTGGGAGTCCAAATAATTCCTCCTGCCTTTAAGTTGCTGCTTGCCATGGTAACATTCATGAGAAAAATAATTAATAGAGTTGCTTGCTTAATCTTCCTGAAGCTACGGAATTGGTAATGGTTGCATTACTCATCCTGGAAATTAAACACAACTCCCTGAAGCCAACTGGCAAAAACACAGCACTCAATTTTAGGACAATTGGCTGCCCAATCAATAGACAATCGGAAAGGGGAAATCATGTGCTCTGTAGTCGAGTGAGCCCTGGGGGAGCCTGGGCTGCTACTTAGAGTTGGCACAGAACTGCAGGTTTCTGGGTGGAACACAAAGAATTAAGAAACATACTGGGCGACTTTTTCCGTTTCTTCTCTACATATACACTGATGATATTACTGATGCTATTTATAGGTTCATTAAAAGAAATCTGATTCTCCCTCTCAGAATTGGCTTTCGTGACAGACCAGAGTCACAGAATGAGAAAGAAGAGTGATCAAGGCACAGAAGGGCTGCGAGGGACAGGGACTCTCGTGCTGACCCTGCGACAAGCAGGTGGAAAGACACAAAGCCTGGAGAACACAGACTGAAGAGCCTCGCTCAAAGCTCCTGCCCTCCTCCCTGCTGCTTCTTCTCTTGCTCCTCATGGACTGAGCTCCTCTGCCTGAGTTGGGAGACGGCCGGTGGAGGATGGGTCTTAGGGGTACTGTCCCCACATAAAGTGGCCAGAGCTCTGCTCAGAAGACCCAGTCTGCACGGAGGATGGGAAGCTACCCGATGTCAGCAGACTCCCACATGGAACATGGCAGAGCACAAACATAATTTGGTGGTTGGAGAAATGTGAGAAGAATTGCTGGCACTCCCAGAGGCAGGAGCAGCCTGGGATATCTACAAGAGCATTACAAACATTACAGGAGCCGAATGATCTCTCAGTTTCAAAACCATAACCCACATATAGCAGTAAATCAGCAGCAAATCACAGAGTATGCATTATGATAAACTGATTATGGAAGGATTTGACAGACTGGGATCAACTCTGTTTCTCCTGGTGAGGTTGAATTGCAGCAAACTCAATGGCCTTGGCTATATGACCTCCGCAAAAACCAACAGAAGTATTTTGTGAGTCAATTGAAAGCATGGAATCTTCAATTAAGTATCATATATATTTTATACTAGTCATAAATAATATGTCACACATTGCTTATGTCATTAAAGTCACAAGCTTTTTCCCCCCAGAAATCAAGTCATTAGACTTCATTAGCCCACCATTGCTACAGCCTACAGCTCTGTAAGACCTGAATTGAGGAGTTTGTTCACCTTCTCAGTGAAAGAAGGGAGGCAAGAAGCTAGGAAGGAAGAAGGGAGGGAGGGCTGGTTAATGTTGATCGTCAAACGAATCAGGTTGAGAAACACCCAGGCGATCCATGAGACACCCCCTGGATATGCCCTAGTTACCCAAGTGGAGCGGGAGGCCTCCTGCCATGATTTTAGAGGTACCTTAAAGTCAGACTGCTCAGCAGTGTCTACCCCTAGCCGACCCAAACCTCCTCCTTGAAGTCCACAGACAGTGAGCATGCTCTGTGTGTGAGCCTGTCTCCCACCGCTTTCCCTGCCTCCATTCAAGGCTCGCTCCACACTCATATATAAATAACTAGATGGAACTTTGAAAAGCACCAAACTTGCCAAGAAGAGACATAATCAAAAGTCCCAATGTGGAGAGGAGCTGGGAAACCACAAACCAGCCATCAGATGTTCCTTGGCAATACAGGCAGTATGGGGTCACCCTCTGCCTTAGAGCACATGAGTCCAGGGAACAAGTGGGACGTTTAAGAGCTTTGCAAAGGAAGTGTAAAGGTGGTGTAGGCTCCATCACGTCCAGTCAGCCTGGTGCGGACGGTGGTGTAGGCTCCATCACGTCCAGTCAGCCTGGGGTGGACACTGGCATTAAGCCTGCACATCCAACCTTGTATTGGAGTGAACTTTATTGGAAAGGGTGGGTGACGGGTCTATAAAAATGAGCAAATCTTCATATATAAAAATGCAGGATCTTCAGTTGTGATAGATGAACCGCCTGCTTGGGCATGCTGGTCATGGGGGAGGCTGTGTCTGCAAGGGCTCAGGGTCTATGGAAACATTCTGGGTCTTTTATTTCATGTTGCTGTGATCCTGAGGTTGCTCTGGAAAAATAAACTTGACTTTTATAAAGGAGGTTGAGTCCTAGTGTTTGCCCTGTCTCTGGTTCTGCAACAGCCCACTGATGGAGGAAGGTCATTGGCTAATAAAGGCACTGCCCTGGCCCATTTTATTGGTTAGAGGATAGGTGGGAGGAGTAAACAGAACAGAACGCTGGGAGGAAGAGGAAGTGAGCTCAGAGACTCCACAGCTCTCTCGGGAGCAGACGCCTGAGAGAGGCGCCATGCCCCCCCCCCCCCCCCCCCCCCCCCCCCCCCCCCCCCCCCCCCCCCCCCCCGCTCCCAGCATGAAGCTCCGACCCAGGATGGACATAGGCTAGAATCTCCCCGGTAAGCGCACCTTGGGGTGCTACACACAGATGATTAGAAATGGGCTAAATTAATATGTGAGAATTAGCCTAGAAGAGAATGGGCCAAACAGTGATTAAATGAATACAGTTTGTGTGTTGTTATTTCGGGGCATAAGCTAGCCGCGGGCGCCTGGGGGGCTGGGGAGGCAGCCCCGCCGCCCTTATTACTACAGCCCACCTGGAACCCCGCTTCCCTGGGTCTCAACATATTTACCTCCCAGCGTCTTTTACCCTGACAGGAATTGTGATAATTTACGGGAAAAATATATAAGAATCTAATTAAATAGGCACAAATGTATAATATGTCCAAAGAAGGGTAATAACGGTCTAGGGAAGTAGCTTGGCTATAAATTGCTTGTCTTGTAATCACAGAGACCTGACTTTGATCCTCAGTATTCACACTAAAAAAAGTTGGGAGTGAGTATATTCCTAATCCCAGTGCTGAGGAAAAGCACGTATGCATGCGCGCACACACACACCTAGAGTCCACATATAAAAGAGAATGTGATATTTCTCTGAGCTTGACATAAAATTCTACTTTTTAATATGTATAGCTTTTCTGTACATAAAGCTCTTATAAAACACATTTTTAAAACAACTTTCACTGAAGGGAGTAACAGCGCAGCGCCCCAGAACTGTTCTGAGAACCATAAAGCACGACCCTGTGCAGTTTCTTCTGTCTCCCAGGCCATCAGTCCGCAAGTGTTGATGTATAAAGACTCTTAAAGTCCACAGGTCTACGGACAAACATGCATCCCTCAATGTCATTTCTCTTCCTAGGTGTCACCTTTGAGGAATTACTGCACACCTGGGCTCTAGTCTACACGGGATCCTTTTTCTCATATCCCCTCCGATCCCAGGCAGAGCTGGTAATGGATGAGTCTGACCAGATGTTATCCTGCAAGAGATACATCCTGTTTATTTCCCTATCCACATGAAGGATGCAGCCTGTGCAGACAGAGCATCTAGAACCCATGTTACTATCCACATGAAGGATGCAGCCCGTGCAGACAGAGCATCTAGAACCCATGTCACTATCCACATGAAGGATGCAGCCCGTGCAGACAGAGCATCTAGAACCTATATCACTATCCACATGAAAGATGCAGCCCGTGCAGACAGAGCATCTAGAACCCATGTCTTTGACGTATTCTGAAGCTGCTGTATTTTTATAGGAGAACAAGGGAGATGATGACTGTGGAAAACTATGACTTCTAAATAAGTAGAAACCAAACCAGACATGGAGGCACATGTCTGTAGTTCCAGCACTTAGAAGGCTGATGCTGGAGGATTACCACGAGTTCAAGTCTAGCCGAGGCTATGTAGTGAGATTGAGACCAGCCTGAGCTACCTTAAACAATAATAAAGTAGGAACACAAAGGATGATGAAATCGCCATTATGGGCAGCTTTTGTTATTTCACATTCTCAGGGGGTTATAAGCAAACGTGTGGCAAGGGCTTCTGGAAGGTTTGCTGGGACTCTCATCCCTAAACTGCCAAATGGAGGAACTGCAGAGAGCACTGCTATCGCCTTGGCTCCATGACTCTGAAGACAGGCAGAGAAAGAAGAGGCCAGCAGCAGGACAGTGTGCTCTGCGGGTGAACTGCCTACTGTCTGTGCTAATGCAGTCACAACTTAGAACAAGCTCCTTTTCCCCAGGCTGCTAGAGATGCTGGTGTCACATCTGCTGGCAGCATTCACAGGTGCCAGAAAGTGTAAAGCAGCGTCCACCTAGAGCTGGACCCCCCCCAAACACACACTCACACACACACACACACACACACACACTCACACACACACACAAGCAAGAGTATTGGAAAGGGCTGTGCTGGATAGTGAACCATGCTGAGTTTAGGCTTCTGGTCTGTGAGATGAAATCACAGCAGATCCCTAAGCACAGCAGAGGGAACCCAGGAACTGGAGGCAACCAAGTGGTTTCACTAGCGCCCTCCCCACTGCAGCCTCCTGACTGTAAATAGATGGACAGATAGTTTATAGGTAAGTAGGTAGGAAGGTAGATGATAGATAGATAGATAGATAGATAGATAGATAGATAGATAGATAGACAGAAGATAGATAGATAGATAGATAGATAGATAGATAGATAGAACGAACCACACAGGCCAACCTGATTTAGGTAAGTCCTCTTGGTTGGCTCAGAACTTCTACAGTAGCTTTTACAAAGAGTGAGGCTCTTCTGTTCCTCTCCTTTCTCCCTTCTCACAGACCATGGTTGCACCTCACATCCATTACCTGCCTATCCTAATTCTCATGAGAGTTTACTTCAACTGAAGACAGTGATCTGTGGAGGTCACCAGAGAACTTGGACCACAAAACTCAGTGGAAAGACCATTGGAAATGAGGCAAGACAGTGATTTGTCTATTTGGAATTTGTGACAATCTCTGCAACACATTGGCATCCCCTGAGGCCCTAGGAACAATACACACAGAGCATTCCTTAAGCAAAGAGCTTGGCATCAGAAGTGTTTCTGATTCCTTTCAAATTTGAATTATGCCATGTATATAAATAATGAAAAAGTGTTGGATATCACACTATATCACACCATAAACACAAACGAGGTCACAGAGAGATGACTCAGCAGGTAAAAATACTCTGCATACAAGCCAAATTACCTTAGTTTAACCCCCAGAACCTACATAAAGATGGAAGAGGAAACAAACTCCAAAGAGTTGTCCTCTGACCTCCAGGCATTTCCTGTGGCACACACACACACGTTGTAGGTGGCTGCTAGTGTGTTCCTGGCCGCTCTCTGCTTGTTCATTTCCCGGTCACCCAGACCCCCAAAATAACTGCACAGAAACTGTATAATTAAATCACTGCTTGGCCTATTAGCTCTAATTTCTTATCAGCTAGCTTTTACATCTTAATTTAACCCATTTAAATTTTTTTATATTTTACCAAGAGGCTTGTGGCCTACTGGCAAGTTTCCAGCATGTCTGTCTCCGGAGGCTGCTCCATGGCTTCTCCCTGACTTCTCCTTCTTTCTCCCAGCATTTAGTTTAGTTCTCCACCCCCCCCCCCCACCATACACACCTACTTCTGTTCTGTTCTGCACAGGCCCAAGACAGTTTCTTTATTAGCCAATGGTATTCACATCATACAGAGGGGAATCCTACAACACACACACACACACACACACACACACACACACACACAATATTTAACTTAAACATGCAGTTAAATTTGTTTCATACATAGCTGGAAAGTCATTTTATAGAAGATTTCGGTGGGCTTGCATTGTTGTTTGCTTGCTTTGATTTTTTCTTAGTTTTGAGGCAGGGTCTCTCTGTGTTGCCCAGAGAACAACAAACCAGTTGGAGAGTGAATCAGAAACATAACACGGTATATGAATTAGCTCACAGGTACCTAAAGTGCCACTCCTGTCTGTTTGGGAACCTCCATTTCATGTCTTCTCAATATGTAAGAGGGTATGTAAGAGGGGTCTCCAGAAATTCATTCCCAATTCCCCATGAATGAAGTTATCCTAAGCCACAAAACAGAGACACAGGCAAAGACTTGAGTTCAATCTGTCATCCAAATGACCCAGGATTCGTTGGCTGAGAATACTCAGCTATGAAGGTGCCAAAACTCCCAGAGTAGAGGAAAAGAGTGAAAAAGAGTCAAACAACCTGAGCTCCAACCCCATCCTGACAAGATAACCAAGGACCGAGTGGTTCCTCTCCAAGCTCCATGTTGAATACCAATGGTACCGCTCCTGTGCATGCTTACAAGAACTAGAGACACAATACCTGGCGAGTTGCTGGCATTTTCCTCTTCCTGTTTTGAAGCACAGCTAATTTTACTAAGAATAGAATGTTCCAAATAGCAAAATTTGCCATCAGTCCCCACAGTTCTCCTAATGTCTTTTTCTGAAGAATTCAAGGGATTTAAAATTAAAATTTTAAACGTTATCTGTGTGGACAGAATCCACCTACATCTGAAAAAGATGAAGGTTGAATCTTTGTTCTTGCTGAGAGCAATTAGATTTTGATTTTTTTTCCCTCTAAAAACACTCATGCTATTGTATCAGATCTGTTTGGATGGGACCCCTGAGTTCTTGGGGCTCAGGTTTAAACATTAGATCTGAAAGCAGTGTGGCAACCAGGAGGGAGGAGTGGTGTGCCTCAGGTGATTTATTTTCAAAAGCATTTGAGTCCGGAGGGAAGAGAAGAACTTCTAAAGAGTCATCTGTTGTATGAGGTAAAATAATACCATTTTATCCTGGGCAGTGAGGTTGCCTTTGATGGACTTACCTTAGAGTTGGAAGTCTAGTGACTACTTTTCTTTTTTTGGTTTTTCGAGACAGGGTTTCTCTGTGGTTTTGGAGCCTGTCCTGGAACTAGCTCTTGTAGACCAGGCTGGTCTCGAACTCACAGAGATCCGCCTGCCTCTGCCTCCCAAGTGCTGGGATTAAAGGCGTGCGCCACCACCGCCCGGCTAGTTACTACTTTTCTACTTTTCCTTTGTACCACAGGGGTGTGAGAGTGGGTAGAAAAGATGTCATATAGTTGTATCTAGAGTGTCCAAGGGCCCACATATTAAAGCGTTAGTCCCTTGTGCAATTGCAAGGTGGTGGGACCTTTACAAGGTGTGACCTAGCAGGAAGTATTTCTGTCATGGAGGGAGAACATTTGAAGGCACCCTGGACTCTTCCTCCTCCCTTTCACTTCTTCTTCAAGAAGAGATTGGTCTTGCTCTACCATGAACCCCAACCCTAGGCCCCAGATAACAGGACTGATTGGCCACAGGGAGAAGCTCCCAAGGTGAGAGCTGAAATAAACCTTGCTTCTTTATGAATTGATGATCTCAAGTATTTGTTACAGTAACAAGGGTCATGGAAATTTGGCTTTCTTTCCACAGTATCATACTTCTATCTTTCCCTTGTGTTCTGACAACTTTATTAACAAGTGATTATCTTTTGTTTCATCAACAACTGTGTAACTCTCCATGTTGTCAAACAATTCTATAGTATTGCTTTTGTGCGTGTGCACGCATGAGAGCTGGGCGTATGTACAAGTATGTGTCCATGAGTGTGACACAAGCCTTCTCCCTGAGCCTGGAGCTCACTGATGTGTCTCCCCAGCAAGTCCCAGTCATCATCCTGTCTCTATCTCCCAGCACAGGACTAGCAGGTGTACACTGCCTCGCTTGCCATTTTCACATGGGTTCTAGAGACTGAACTCAGGTCCTCATGCACACACAATGAACACTTTGTAGACTTGGCCATCTCCCCAGTCCCTACAACTTCATTTTGATCTTGAAAAGCTGGATCTTTACATTGCCCCTCTGTTGTAAATGGAGGATCAAGGTCCCCTTATGGCTTTACAGACCACTGTGACACACTGATAGAAATCATACTCATACCATTATATGAAACTAAGGGATTTTCTATAATCACAGGTCTTAGAGAGGAAGGTTTGCCATCCATATAGGAAACCCTAGGGAAGAAGTGTACAGAAAGCAGGCTCAACCAAATGGGTGAGCAACCAAGAGATCAGTACCCTAGGAAACTGCTTTTGTTGGGGAGCATGCAAGCAATTATTAGGAAATTTCATCAGTGTGCAGATTATCAGTAGGTCATGGCTAGAGGAGAGAAAGCCATGGTAGGGACTAAGCTCATCATGTTGGTGTACCTGATTATCTGGGCAGGATGCTCATGTCCTTTTGAGAGAGGTTTAGACGTAGGTATATTATGAAGTAAAATCTTGCAGGGAGAGTCAGAAGTCACCTGGCTAGACCCTAGGGTACCAGAAGATAGAGAGATCAGTTGTAATATGGGAAGGGCCTATAAGTTGGGGATAGGAAGAGTGGGAATGGTTGAAACCCTAGGGATTGGTGGTGGCACGGGCAAGGGTAGCCAGACTAGGCTAGGGCACTGATCGTAGGGCCCCGGCTAGATCTAAGGGGTATGGGGAGAATGAATAGGGGGAGTATCAGGTAGACTAGAGCCTGGATAAAGATATCTGAAAACGTAAGCTAAATAAACCATTTCCTCCTCTAAGTTGTTTTTGTTTATAGTGCTTTATCATAGCAATAGAAAGGCAACTAGAACAAGTATTCAACTAAATTAATAAAGTTCAGAAAAAGAGCAAAGGAAAAAAATCACAAACAGCAAATACAAGAAAATAGTATGGTTTGAACCCAAACTATATCAATAACTACATTAAATATTAATGGACTAACTAGGTCTATTAAAAGGCAGTGGTTCTCAGACTGAGTAAAGAAAGATGCCCCTGTGTGTGTTTACAAGAAATGTATATTACATAAACAATGCACGTAAGTTAGAAGTGAAATGATAGAAAGATATACCTTGCAAACACAAATTATAAGGAAGAGAAATAAAATGTAAGAGGTGCACTCAGGGATTTAGCTCAGTAATAGAGCACTGGTCTGGCAAACACAAGGCACCAGAAGACAAAAGTAGGACAATACAAAAGGCGATCCAAGAGGCACAACAGTATTAGTCACTGTAGAAAGTAGAACTCAAGAAAGGGTCAAAGAAGTGCTATGAAATTTTTTCTAGATTTGAAGGACATATACCTCCATGTTTAAAAGCTGAGACACTAAAAATTCTTTAAAATCCCCTTTAGAATGCCAGTGGAAAATCATACCAAAAAACATTGAGAGGTTAAAAATATATAGGCACAAAATCTAGGGTAAGCATTACATCACACTTCTCAACCAAATCTTTAGACAGCAACATTTTCCCAAAGCCAAAGAAAGAAACAATTGTCAGTCTAACAGCTTACTCAGGTCAGCTGCCCTCCAAGTGTGACAGGACACAGAAGACATCTAGTCATGCAGCACCCTGAAATCTTCACTCTCCTATTCCAAAAGCCATTGATGGATTTGCATTTCCTGGCAAGAGAGTAAAGCTAGGGTTAAAGGAACAGAGGCCGTGACTCTGCAGAGGGGAAGGAAAATCTTAGGCTGGTGGAAATAGACGTGTCCCGAGCCTCTGGCAGGGCATCAAGCTTAAAGCATATTCGATGTAGGAGGTGACAGAACAAACCAGGGATATCTCCGGGGGGAAAAAAATCGGATATATTTACATAGGAAAAACATTGGGTGAGGAGGATTTCCCAGCTCTCTTTGCAGCTAAGAAGGAGCAAGTAACACAGTTCTGGCCAATGAGATGTGAGCTGGATTCTACTGGGTGGAAATGATAGAAAACAATTGTTTATCAATGAAAGCCAATGTCAAAGACTGACTGACAGTCACGTTATGGTGCTGCCTTCTTCCTCCTGCCTCGAATGAGAATGTGGAATCTGAAGGACGTGAAGGATACATACTGAGCCTATCAGAGAAAAAGCCACACATTAAGGATTTTGCACACACACCCCTACCATCTACCCGCAAATTCCAAGCCTGGATCAGGATGCAACTCCTGCATATCAGCCAGTTCCCCGTGTCCACCTGATTTCATTACATCTAAGCATATCCAACCTCGAGGTCCAACCCAAATCACACATCCTCTCTCCTGCCCCAACCTGCTATGTCCATCTCTGATACAGAACAAAAGAAATTCACATGCCCAGACATCCTTGCAAGCATACAAACGACATGAAGAATTAAGGCACTATCTCCTCCAAACAAAAAACAAAAAAAAATCTTATAGTCTTATAGATATGTCTGGCAATAAGAGTTACCTAGATGAGCCCCAAGACATAGAATTTAAAAGAATAATTATAAACTCCTTCAATAAAAATTCAAGGGATTTAAAGAAGACACAAACAACTTGATGGGCTTAAAGAGAAAGAATTTAAAAAGAATCAATACCTGAGTGATGCCCAGGAAAGCGGAAACCTAAGACTGATGGAAACAATCCAGGATTTGAAAATGGATTCCGATAAAGAGAAATACTAAAGAAAGCTCAAGATTAAGTAAAATGTGGAATTGAAAACTCCAAATACCTAGCTAGAAAACTCCAAGGAAAGCCGTGCAAGTAAAATGAATCAAGCAGAAGACAGACCAGTAGGACTTGGAGACAAAGCAGAGAATTGAGATGAAATAAGCAAGGAATATGAAAAGAGGTTTTTAACACAGTAAAGGAACATACAGGAGATGTGGGACACCATGAAAAGATCAAACTTTTAAATTATAGGCATGAGAGAGAAGGATTCCTAGTCAATGACATAGCTATTGCCACCCACACTCAGAGGGCCTAGTTTGATCCTAAGCAGAATCCAATCCCCCACTGTCAGTCTGGAGTCCGTGAGCTCCCACTAGCTCAGGTCAGCTGTTTCTGTGGGTATCCCCATCATGGTCTTGATCCTAAAAAGGGACAATTTTTAGACTGTTTTTGACTCTACACCTGTGCCTGCCCCCGTTTGAAGTGAAGGGGTTTAGAACAGAACAGATTATGTAAACATGGTGTAATTGCTAGTAAGGTTGAATTTTCACTCTAAGATGAAGCTAAAAGTGTATTATCCCTAGATTAATCCAGAACAGATTGTCATTCCCACCTTGAATGGGTGCCCAGAGACATCAAACATTAGCTCAAAAAGAAAAAAAAAATGGTTTTCAACTTAGGAATGGAGAGAAGACTGCCAGAATAGACACACATTATGATGAGTGCTTTCTGTAGTAATCCCAACACTTAGCTGAGTGAAACAATTCATTAAGCCCCCAAAAAGCTTCAATAGATAATTAAAACAATGTCGAAGAGAAAAAATAATTTATGCAGACTTTAGTAAGTGCAATAGATGGAAACCGCAACTGGGGACTGTGGGGAAAGGCCATCGGTACAGTGCCTGCCTCCCAAGTGCAGGGAGTTCAGTCTGAAGCATCCATGTAAACAGTGAGCACTGTAGGACGTGCCTGTAATTCCAGGGCGGGGGAGGGGGTGCCAGCCAGTCTGGATGATCTAGTGAGTTCCAGTTTCAATGAGAGACACTGTCTCAAAAAACAGGGGAAAGAGCAGTTGAGGAAGATACCCGGTGTCATCCTCTAGCCTTCACGAGCACCTGCACACCTGGACATGCATCTGCTTGCATGTGAGCATGTGCACACAACTGTTTGCATGTGGACATGCGTACACATACACCTGTGCTTGCGTGTGAATGCATATACACACCTGATTGCATGTGAACATGCACACACAAAGAAACAGAAACAGCAGCTGGGCTGCATTTCTGCAGCCGCAGAGTCTGATGGGGCTCCTCCCAGACCTGGAAGGTTATCAAGACACTCTTTGTCTCATACAGATTTTGCTTTTGTTTTTCTCAGGTATTGATCATCTTTCAGCACAAGAAAGCTGAGCCAGACTAATTTGCATGTGATCTTTGGCAGAGTCCCCTCTGAATCCCAGTTCCTTGAATATAAAGGGACTGAAAGCATGCTCCACCAGACAGCTGTTTCTGCCCTGCTGTAGTTGGAGGCTGCTCATTCATTTCCTGGCCGCTCAGTCCCAAAATAATCACACAGAAACTGTGTTATTACAACACTGCTTGGCATATTAGTTCACACTTCTTATTGGCGAGCTCTTATATCTTAAATTAACCCATTTCTATTAATCTGTGTATTGCCATGTGGTTGTGGCCTACCAGTAAGGTTCCATCCAGTGTGCACTGTCTGTCTTCTGCAGCCACTACATAACTTCTCTTTGACTTCGCCTACTCTCTCCTCCTCTATCTGTTTGGAATTCCCGCCTTGCCTTATTCTGCACTGCAATAGGCCCAAAGAAGATTATTAGCCAATGGTATTCATAGCATACAGAGGGGAATCCCACATCACCCCGCCAAGCTGCTGGCACAAACAACAGATGAAGTATCTGGGCTGGGAAGAAGAGAGGTGAAGTTTAGGTTTGAACTGTCCCCCAAAAGCTCTGTGCTGAAGGCTTGGCTGCTGTTGGGAGGGCGTGAAAACTGCAGGAGACAGGACTAGTGAGAGGAAGTTAGGTCTCTGGAGGTGTGCCCTTGAAGGGATTGAGTCCTGCCCTTTCCTCCTCTCTCTTCTCCTTCCCACTTCCCCCTGCTTCCTGGAAACCAAGAAGGAGCAAAGGGCCCCACCACACAGCCCCGGTGACTGATGTTCTACCTGACCACAGGCCCAGAAACAATAGGTCGCACATTGAATCTTGGAAACTCTGAGCATAATAAATCTTTCGTCTCTTCAGTTGTTTCTCCCGGGTATTTTGTCACAGTGAGGAAAGCTGATTAACACCGAGGTCATATTAAAAGTGGGCTCATCGGAAGAGGGAGTCCACCCCTCATACATGGGTCTGCTGCCTGACATGCTGGAGAGTGGCCTTGTGGTGCACTGACTCCATTTTCCATGACAGGAGTTTCTTCCTTCCAGCATTTTTCCTAGCTGCCCCTTGAGCTTCCTTCAGACTTCACCCTAGGCACCTCTTCCTGAAGAGCCCCCTTTGACCAATGTGAGGCTCAGCCTCCACTGGTGCAGGATGGCCCAGCAGTTAGAGCCCTTGCTGCTCTTGCAGAGGTCACAGGTTTGGTTCTAAGAACTCACGGAGTGGCTCACAACCACCTGTAACTCCAGCTCCAGGTCATCCAACACCCTCGTCTAGCCTTCATGGGACCAAATTCATACACGATGCACATACATATGTACATGCAAGCGAATACACTTGAGGTTTTTTAATTTAAAAGGCCTATAGCTTCCTGAGTACTATAAGCATTCTAAGCAAAAATCACATGCTTTGCATGTAAAATATTCTGGATTATAAATGCCATGGCTGCAGAAGTCATGCCAGAGAGCTAAAGGACATAACCTTGAAACACAGATGATGCACAATACCCCACAGTTGAGCTGTCAACCACAGAGGTGACATGCACCTACAGGGCTGTGTGGACTGCGCTGCGTGTTCAAAGCAAGGAAAAGTGGGGGAGACTGTGGTGAGAATGGGGTCTTCAGACAGACAGACACACACACACACACACTGAGAGAGTCAAAGGTCAGGGCAGGGACTGGCAGACAGAGTTAAACAGTTGAACACCCAGGAGCACTTCATGCAAAGCTCCTTATGCAACTAAGGAGGAGGACACAGGGCAGAAAGAACAGCAGTGCAGAGGAACCCCGCTCGTCTGCAGCTTGCACAGAGGTGGCAACCAAACGTGTTTGAATCCTGGCTGTTGTCCAGCTTGATCAGGACCCCAGGCGGGTCATCTCCATGTTTACTACTTCCTGTTCCTCTTAGACTCAAGAGACAGGCGAAGGCGGTCAGAGCTCTCCTTTCTTTACATGGAGAAGGTAAAAGTAGATGGTGTTTCTTCAGGTGTGAGAACAAGACCCAAGAATAAGCTGGATCTTTCTAAAAATGACATTTTCAGCATAGGTAAGAGGAACGAGGCTGGGAGGAAGCTGTGTGTCAGGTCTGATTGTTTGTTACAATTATTCAGAAAACTTGAGGGGGCAGGGGAGGGATAAAAGAAAGGAAGGAGAGACAGAGACAAAGTTTTTCTTTAACTTATGTGTAATATTACCCAAGGATACACACACACACACACACACACACACACATATAACGTGTACTCATATAGAACATATATAATGTATGTTATGTAATATGAATTATCCAAAGAAATATAAGTACGTGTGTACGCAGTAGATAACGTTAAAGCAGATGCAGAAACATGTTATTAATTTATGAGCCTCCATGAAAAGAACATCTTGAAATTTTGGGTCAGAAACAACATCATGAAAAACAAGGCAAAATTTGCACTTCAAAGATCCTATACTTGCCTGTCACTTCCTTTCCTATGAACTACAGTTCATAGGAATACCTGCTGGAAGGACAGGCCCCCCTTCTCCCTGGCTACCTTCCAGATGTGGTTCGGCTGACACTTCAGAGGCTGTCCACGACTCTAAAGGTCATGGCTCAGGAGCTGCTTAACCAAAGCAGGGTTTTGAGCATCATTCTGAAGAATTTCATGTGCACTGAAGCTTCAGAAATTATCTACGCTAGTGGCGTAAGTTAGGACCAGGTAAAGCCCCACCCCCACGCCCACTCTGGTCCTTTGAATTATCAATTAGTCTGAGTGCTGCGGCAGGTAGTGTGGAATGTCCGTGGGTAGTTTTCCAAATGCTCTTGCTCCTCGGGTGTTTGAAGCTAGCACATCACTTTGTGTTTTGCTCTCTTTGTTTTCTGAATCCAGAAAAGAGCTGTGTTCCGGTGTCTGCAGGACAAAGTTGCTTGAGGCAGCATTCCCGGACCTCACGTGACCTGACCACCACATGTCTGGAAATGTTACATCTTTCCAGGATGTGATGCCTCCTAACACAAAACTCACTGCCAGCCCCCTGCCTCAGAAGTTGCTGCTGTGAGCGACCAGCCTGAATAACATCAGGCAAGGCAGCTTTGTCCAGGCCGTGGGCCCAAACGAGGTGGAGAGCAGATGTACCCGAGGGAGGCGTGAGCCCCACCAAACACAGTGACTTCTGGGACAGGCCCATGCCACATTCAGCTCCGCTGGAACGTTCAGAACGGGAATGGAAGGACCGTGGCTCTTTGTGTTAAGATGTAGCATATAGGTGGTGCACGTTTTGTTGCATTAGCCCTTTCAGCTTCTCTGGTGTGGATTATGGGACAGCTCTTGGGTACCGTGGTGCCTGTGGGTTGGACGAAGGAAGCTGACTCAGAGTTCTTCTGCCCTGTGTAGGAATAGGACAGTATGCCTTCAGAGGGACATTAGATGATGACAGGTCTGTGGTAAAGGCATTTGTCATATAAAGAAGGGTTTGGTGGCATATGACCATAAGCTCAGCTGTCAGGACGCTGAGATAGGAGAATCAGGAGTTTGAGGCTACATAACGAGACCCTGTCTTAAAAAAAAAAAAAAAAGTGTGTGTGGGTTTTTTTTTTTTTTTTTTTTTTTTTTTTTTTTTTTTTTGGTTTTTCGAGACAGGGTTTCTCTGTGGCTTTGGAGCCTGTCCTGGAACTAGCTCTTGTAGACCAGGCTGGTCTCACACTCACAGAGATCTGCCTGCCTCTGCCTCCCAAGTGCTGGGATTAAAGGCGTGCGCCACCACCGCCTGGCTGTGTGTGTGTTTTTAATCCATAATGACTTTACAAAATAATTACAGCCTTTAATTCCAGCACTCAGGAGGCAGAGGCAGGCAGATCTCTGTGAGTTCAAAGCCAGCCTGGTCGACAAGAGCTAGTTCCAGGACAGGCTCCAAAGCTACAGAGAAATCCTGTCCTGAAAAAACTAAAAAAAAAAAAAATACAGACAAAATATATACCTATAAGGACAACCAAAACAATAACAACCACAATAATAATAACCATTTACTGAACTTCACACATATGCCAGAACACATCCCTATAGTATGATGGAATCAGTGTGATGATTTCTCAAATCTCAACTTGATGAGATGTAGAATCATCTGGGTCTATCTAAGCATGCCTGTGAAGAATTATCTTGGTTAGATTAATTTGATGGGAAGTCTAGCCCACTGTGGGTGGAGTCATCCCTGGGCTGGAATTCTAGACTGCATGAAGAGAGGTGTCTTAGTCAGGGTTTCTATTGCTGTGACCAAGGCAACTCTTATAAAGGAAAACATTTAATTGAGGTGATTTACAGTTTGGAGGTTTAGTCCATTATTATTATAGTGGGACATGGTGGCATGCAGGCAGACATGGTGTTGGAGAAGGAGCTGAGAGTTCTTACATCTTGCACAGGTAATAGGAAGTGGTCTGAGACACTGGGAATGGTTTGAGCATAGGAAATCTCAAAGCCTGCCTCTACAATGACATACTTCCTCCAACAAGGCCACACCTCCTAATAGTGCTGCTCCCTTTGTGGGGGGAGCATTTTCTTTCACACCACCACAGGGGGAAAGTGAACTGAACACAAGCATTTGTTGCCTTCTTCCTGGCTAAGACTGTCATGTGACCAGCTGTACCACGCTCCTGCTGCCTTGACTTTTCTGTCTTGATGGATGGTGCCCTGGAATTGTGAACTGAAATAAAGCCTTCCTTCCTAGGTTGCTTCTATAAGGGTGTCTTATCAGAGCCACAGAAAGGTGACCGACACCACTGGGTAGACCTCCCCTGAGAATGCTCTTCTTGTTGGGGAGGGGGTAGGGTTGAGAATGGGTCTTCTGTAGCCCTGCTGGCCTTGAACCCAGTATGTAATTGAGGATGACCTTGAACTACTGATCTCCCTGCCTCCACCTGCTGAGTGCTGGCCTTACAACTGGTTACCTCCGTACTAGGTTTTTAAGTAGTGCTAAGGCTCGAACCTAGGACTCCATCCATGCTATCAACTGAGCTACTTTCCCAAGCATTTCTTAAAGCACCCTTAACTATGTCCCGGGTGGGTCTCATCAGTGTCTAATTGATCACACTCCCACCCAGTTAGGCTGAGCTCCACCCAGAGCAAACCAATTTAGCTTGCTGCTTCCTAGAGACAAGCTTGGGCCTGGCAAGGATGACTTCAGCTTCTCACGTGTATCTCCCCCTCCCACCTCCCCTTCCTTCCCTTCTCTCTCCACCTCCACTTGTACTTTAACTCGGTCTTTTAAAACTAGATGGGGCGTCCAGGAAGTATCTGCTTCCCTTTTTATTCCACAGTCGGCAGGTCTCCTAGCAACCCTGGCTCTTTGCAGTCTGGGAGGTGGATGTGTCGAGGGAGTCAGGGAGGCAGAGGTGAGAACGTGAGGAAAGCTCTTTCCTCGCGGGCCCCCAAGTACAGAATTGCTACTTCACAGTAATTAATATCACAGAAGATGGCACTGGCCCGCCCTGCCATATCGTGTACTCAACCCTCAGGGTGACAAATCATCTACCAAAGAGGCAGGGCTGCATTCCCTGCCAGAAGCAGAGATTTCTGTTTGAAAGATACTGAATGATACTGCATCTGGCTTGCCTTAGGCACTCATGAAAAGAACAGTGAAGTTCAACAGGATTTGGGGGTGGAGTTTATAAGATCAGTTCGACCAACACGCTGTTCTCAAAATATGTATTGAAATATAGTAAAAATATATTTGATGATAATACAATTTTAAGGCCAGAAAATATCATAGGATCGGGTTGTTGACGTCTCATGGTTTTAAGCTGGCAAGGAGAGGCCTGGAGATATAAGATGGCTCACTTGGGTGCTGTCTGTAAGAGCTCAGAGCCGAGACTTGAAAGCTGTTCCCTGAGTTCAGAACAACACATCCAGCTACCCAGCACTGTCCGTATAGATGAGCCGCACTAGCATATCAAGAGATGAGCTGCAAAACAGTTTGGAGCTTTAGAGTAAAGCTTGTGTTACAGACAGAGCGCATGAGTAACTGAATCACGTGTCCATGCCCTTGACCTCACTGGGAACACGTCTTTCCTGGTTGAGTGAAGAAGACAGACGATAGACAGGAAATGCGGAGAGCTGATCAGTCTGCATCTTCAACCACTGTTCTTGGAAAAAACTGAGCCTCGTCTCTACCCTAGAGGTTACAGTGAAAAGGGAAATTGTCTCAGGGCTCCTATGGCTGTGAAGAGACGCCATGACTCTAATAAATGAAAACGTTTAGTTGAGGGTGGGTTGCCTGTAGTTTCAGAGGTTCAGTCCATTATCATCATGGCAGGGAGCATGGTGGTGTGCAGACAGACGTGGTGCTGGAGTAGTAGCTGAGAATTCTACATCCTGCAGGCAAGAGGAAGCTGACTGAGACACTGGGCAGTATCCTGAGCATAGGAAACCTCAAAACCTGTCCCCACAGTGGCACACTTCCTCCAACAAGAGCATACCCACTTTAACAAGATCACACCTCCTCAGGCCACTCCCTGTGAGATTATGGGGGGCCAATGACATTCAAACTACCTCCGAGATTATGCCCTGTCCCCTGTCACGACAGCCCATCCACTAAATTTCAGAGCTATTTCTGCTCAAATTCTAACACTCTGTAGAATTACAGCAAAATTCTTTACCGCAAGAAACAAACATTCAAGTCAAATTATCTTTGAAGAAAGAAAAAGGAACTGGCAAGCTTGTTATTAGATGGCATAACCCAGGGCAACTCAAAGAACGTGAGCGGCGCTGCAGGCTCCACGGTGGAAGGAGTAGAACTGGGGCTCTGTCCTCTGCCTGGAACAACTCGCTGGGTCTCTTCAGAACGCTCTCATCTGCTTAAGCAAGACTTCCCAGCTGGGCATGCTGGCACACACCTGTAGCCCAAGCACTTGGGGGATGGAGGCAGGGGGTTAGGAGTTCAAAGTCTCCAGGGAGACCTCTCATAGATCCATCAGAAGTTCCTATCTTCCTCTAAACCATCACTCTGCAGGGGAGGCATGGGGGAGCTGTGGTTAGCCAGCACCGCCACTGGCCCACGCCTCTGTAAGTGGTGGTGGTGGGGGAATAGTTATTGGCAGAGGGGTGACAGGAAGCCAGCACCAACGGGAAACGGCAATAGCCATCACCGTCTGCCACATCTTGTTTTCCAAAAGCGCCAAGGCTCAGCACAACCTCCATTACCGCATGCTTCTCCTCCCTCCAGCGCACAATGCTCACATACGGACATTAATAAATAAACTTAGGTTTAAAAACATTGGCAGCCCAGGGAATTCTGCATGAGTTCATCGGCTTGTCACGCATGAGCCATATCCATACCCTGGAAGCAGAATGAGGGCTACATGTAGAATCCCAAGGGGGATGCAAGAGCCAGTGCTCTGGTCTTGGTTTTGTCACCGACTAACTCCATAGACAGGAAAAGTCCTTCCTCACCCCCCTGTTTCTACTCTGTCCCTTGATTTATCAGATGGGAGAAGTCTGCCCCAGGTCCCTAAAACCCATTTTACCCTACTCTCCTACAATTGAGGTCCAACAGAGAATGTCACTGCCCCCTCTAGTGGCTCATCTAAATTAGGAAAAGAATTCAGGGAGTCTGAGTTCCTCCCTGGAGAGAAAACTCTCTTGAGAGCCTACCAGACATATTCCTACAGAAACTGTGAAAGACTCCCACCAGTCTGGGCAGTGGAGGGCAGGTGAAAGATGCTATGCTACTGCTTTCTCAAACCAAAGCCCTGGAGAAGCCCAGAAAGTGTGAGAGAGCGAGAAAGAGAGAGAGAGAAAGTGAGAGGGTGCTTGCATACCCAAGCAGCCAGTGCCCTGACCTCTATTCACTAAGACATGGAGTCCACACAGTAGGTGGCAGAAATACCCAGAGATGGGAACCTTTCATAAGAGCTGTACTCAGGAACAAAAATATACCAGGCACTTTACCACGGTGTGACTAACTGTGAAACCAGTAGAGGATTAGAAGAAAGGAAAGATCAGTCTCACAAATGTTATTAATCAAGATTCTTTTATTCCCAAAATGTTTATGGTGCACTGGAGGGCAGCACCAAAGGTGAGAGAGTCTGCATTTCTATATCTCTTGGGCCTCACTGGCTACTACAGGTCATATAAATTAATGCATGAACATTGCCATAGAGACCCTAAGGCCTTCTCTGAGTTACCATGGTAACAGTGAAAGCACACCTTGATAATATTAGGAAGCTGTCCCAAGGAAGTGGTCCTTAAACTGATGATGTATGGAGCTTCCCTGGAGAGACATGACACAGATGTCCCTTCACTCTAGACAGGGAAACATTGGTAGGTCAAAAGAGTGAGTCTAGCAAAGGCAAACTTGTGTGTGTGTGTGTGTGTGTGTGTGTGTGTGTGTGTGTATAGGTGGGTGGGTCTATGAGATCCTAGAAGCCAAAGAGCTTTTGCTGTTGTTGTTTTGAGATAGGGTCTCTCCATGTAGCCCTGGCTGTCCTGGAACTCATTCTGTAGACCAGGCTGGCCTTGAATTCACAGAGATTCCCCTGCCTCTGCCTACCGAGTGCTGCTGGGATTCAATGCATGCACCATGATACCTTGCCCAAAAAGCATTTTGAAGGCATGGCTAATGAATGAGCTGTCACTGATGCTTCAACAAAATTGAAATGAATGAATAAGTAAAAGAATTAATCAATGAATAAATAAACTAATGAATGAATTGTGGGTTCTTGTGATTTTTCTACTTTAGGTCTTTTAAGATTAAGATCCTTCTAGAAACCATTACTATAGAGCTGGTGGCCCTTAGCAGGTCACACACACACACACACACACACACACACACACACACACACTGAATAAATAGTTAACGGAATCCAAAAGACAAAAAAAAGGGGGGACACACACACCACAAGTCGTGGCTAACACTGAAATAAAATGACACTGAGTTAAAAGCATTGATTTGAAGTCATTTCATGGGAATATAATGAAAGACTACAACTTCACTGATACAGCCATGATTTTTAACGAGTGTCTGCACGCTTCTTAAGAGTTTTCAACGGGAAAGAATCCAAAATAGTAAAGTGAACTCACATTTAGGGCGTGATTGATAGCTATCTTTGCCTTTAAATGTCTTACACTATGAATATATTCATTTATTAAAACTTCTGAGTTCCCTTTTCATATTTATTAGTGACTTTTGTTAAACCTCTTATCTATAGATCCATGGTCAATACTAAATACATTAAATTGAAATATAGAAAACATTCAAAGAATTTTACTTACTAAGATATTAATGTGCATTTACCAGGGCTCCATTTAGTACTGAAATATTTATTAATACATTAATGAATTATTAATTCCTTTATTTTATTCATTACTTAACATCTCAGCACTTTTGAAATTTAATTTCTTTGAAAAAATCCCAAAATAGATTTTGCCAGTTTATAGAGTTTATTATCATAACCTACAAAAAATATTGTTCTCCAAAGGGAAAGTCTGTTTCAGAGAATTCCGCTTAGCTAGGATGCTAAGTCATGGAGTGCATAATGTCAGGTAAACAGAAAGTGCATAATTAGTGTGCAAAGATGAAGTGGGGCAGAAGGAGCAGAATAGATAAATAGAACAGAACGCTAAAGGGTGGCAGCAGCTCCTGCAGCATGGCTCAATTAGTTCCTAGCATGAAACATTAAGATTGCTCTGATTTCAAAACGTGGACGGTGGATGGTTCCTCTCTGTACATAATAGCCGCACTCATTTTGTGTTACCATAAATGAAAATAAATTTAAACTTTAACAGTTATTATACATAGAATACCTGGGCAGTGATTCTTTGGGTGTGACAGTTCAGTTCTACCCTTTTGATAGCAGGTGGATAAGTCATTCACAGCTATTCTGTGCTAAGAACAAAGATTAGTGAGGGGACCAGGAATTGAATACCATTCAGAACAGGATCAGTTCCACATTAAAATGAATGTCATGAGCAGGAAAAAGCTACTGAAGACACAGATGAAAGCTGTATATTAAGAAAACACATAGGGCTGGAGAGATGGCTCAGCAGTTAGGAGCACTAGCTGCTCTTCCAGAGGACCCGGGGTTCAATTCCCAGCACCCACAGGGCAGCTCACAACTGTCTGTAACTCCTGTTCCAGGGGCTCCACCACCCTCATAATAAAAATACATGCAGGCAAAACATCAATGTATATAAAATAAAAATAAATAATAAAGCACACAAAGAGGTAGCATATACCTCTAGGCTCCTGGAAGGGGTTGAGGACAAAAGGTATTTGAGGCCATGCTCCAGAGACTTCCTTCCTTCAACTAGGCCACACCTCCCATTGCTTCCACAACTCCCAAGAGCCCATGAAGTTATTAATCCATCAGCAGACTCATCTGTCTATGATGTCATAAAGTCCTCAGGACCCAATTATCTCCCAAAGGCCAATCTCTGGACACTGCTGTGTTGGGGACATTTAAGATAAAAATCACAGCAACTATTAAAAACACAGTGCTTTAATTTGAGCCTAAATTCCCGACTTTAAGGAGCAAGCTACAGTTTGCATCTGGAATGCCTCCAAAGGCTGCTGAGTTGAAAGCTTGGTCCCCAGATGATGGCAGCACCTGGAAGTAGTGGAAACTGTAAGAAGTGGGACCTGAGTATAGGAAGTAGGACATGACAAGGAGTGTGGCTTCAAAGGACCTAATTTGTCCCTTGGCATTCTCCCCCAGCCTCTCTCCTGCCCCCACTCCTTCTTTTGCTCACGTAATCAGGCTTGGTAGCAAGCGTTCTTACTCACTGAGTTATCCCAGCACCTAGAATTTTTTTTTCAATTAACTCTTGTCTGAAATTCTTTTTTTTTTTTTTAAGGTTTTTCAATACAGGGTTTCTCTGTAGCTTTGGAGCCTGTCCTGGAACTAGCTCTTGTAGACCAAGCTGGCCTCGAACTCACAGAGATCCGCCTGCCTCTGCCTCCCAAGTGCTGGGATTAAAGGCATGTGCCACCACTGCCTGGAAATGCCTGAAATTCTTAAGGTGTTTGTTGCTTTTATAAAGAAAACTGTATTCCTCATTCATCTCAAACTCAATACGTAACCAAAGATGGCCTTGAACTTCTAATCCTCTTGACTCCAACTCCAGAGTGCTGAGGTGACAGGTGTTTTGGGTTTTTGAGACAGGATTTCTCTGTGTAACTGCTCTGACTGTCCTGGAACTCGCTTTGTAGACTCTCTTTGTAATCAGAGATCTACCTGCCTCTGTCTCCCAGAATGCTGGTAGTAAAGAGATGTGCCACCACCTCCTGGTGACAAGCATATTCTAACCATGCCAGCTTTATGTGATTCCAGGGACTGAGCTCGGGGTTTCGTACTTTCTAGGAAAGCACTGTACCAACTAGGCTACAGCCCCAGGCCAGAAAACCATCTAAGATTGAGAGTATTCGCTATTTGTCTGTCTGACTGCTCCCCACACCCAGTGTAATCACGTACAAATGTGTGTGTGTGTGTGTGTGTGTGTGTGTGTGTGTGTGTGTGTGTGTTGGCAATGAGTCATATGGTTAGTCATAAGGTCCTGGTGCCTTGGTTTGTTTTTTTTTTTTTTTTCACAAAGAACTTTTTATTGTGAATCAAACTGGATTGCTTAAGAGGATAGTATTAAAGAGAAGATTAAAGGCATAAACCATCGCCAGCACTAATGACTGAAGATGGTCTTGCATCTTCTTTTTTATATTTTTTTATTTTTTTACCTTGGTTTGGTTTTGCTTTGAATGTGTAAAATGAACAAGTTTCACAGAAGCACACAGGTCATCACCCCTGCCCTTGAGAACATCGCCATCTAGTGGGGAGACAGAGATGCAGACAAAACTAAAGAGAAGTTACATTTTGAAAGAATCACAGATTTTTAAAGCTATTTAGAGCTAAACTGATTCATTTTGCCTGGGAAATCAGACTTTTCAAAAGGCAATAATATTTGAGCTTGCTTGAGAGAGATTTCTAGATATTTTGAGTGAAAAACCCAAGGCCTAACAGATGGTCAGAAATTACTTTAGAAATTCCCTGCTTAGAAAACCGGACTTGCTGAACATAGCCGACAATGAGGACTACTGAGATCTCAAGAACAATGGCAATGGGTTTTTTATCCTACTGCACGTACTGGCTTTGGGGGAGCCTAAGGCAGTTTGGATGCTCACCTTACTAGACCTGGATGGAGGTGGGTGGTCCTTGGACTTCCCACAGGTCAGGGAACCCTGATTGCTCTTCGAGCTGATGAGGGAGGGGGACTTGTTTTGGGGGAGGGGGAGGGAAATGGGAGGCGGTGGCGGGGAGGAGGCAGAAATCCTTAATAAATAAATAAATTAAAAAAAAAAAAAGAAATTCCCTGCTTCCGTGCTTGTCTGCAAACTCAATGGTTTAAGTCTTCCAGGGACCTTTTCGGTCTTGGCACAAGAAAGATAGGAAAACGAGCTAGAGAGTTAAGTAGCTGTCAGGAGCCATTTCCCCGAAAAAGTATTGCAGGGACCATTGTCCTGGGGATGTTTGCAGAGAGCCCCACACCCCAACTGTATTGAGAACTGTTTGTTGGCAGAGCCCACCCCACACCCAACTATCTTGAGAGCTATCTGTTAGCAGAACCTGCCCCACATTCCAACTATCTAGAGAACTGTTTGTGGTTGGAATCACAAAAGGAACGATTCTGCTTGCATAGAGAACCAGGTGTGTGGACTTGTGACCTCCTGACCAAGGAATCGTGACCTCTTGACCAAGGATTCGTGACCTCCTGACTGACGACTCGTGACCTCATGACCAACTCGTGACCATTGCTGCCCCGGCAAGATCCCATGCCCCCTGCCCCCATCCCAAGCCAAATTCCTCATCCAAGGGCTAGATAAGCTGCTGCCATTATGCTAATAATCGGAGGCTTTGACAAGAGAATTTTGCTTGGCCTCGTTCCTCTCTCTTGCCCATGTCTTTTCAGATAGTGCCTCTTCGGGACCCTGGAATAACTGACCTGCCAGGCGGGTTACAACCCTAGACTAACTGACCCGCTGGGCGGTTACAAGTAGCCAGTAGCTAAAAGTTTTAAATGCAAAGCCACAGTTGCCATTGACTCTATCCATTGGAAAGAGACTGAATCAAGAGAGACAAAAGCACCTGCTTGCTGGATGTCCATCAGTGTGAGGAGAAATTAGAAGGTCGGGGCGGGAACCCTTAGAGGAACACACTGAGGGCAATGTCCTCAGCTTTGGAATCAGTTTAACTGTGAACGTCTTATCCAGGGATGAACAGAAGTCAAAATTCAACATGAACATTGATCGTGCGCAGATCTGAGACCCCTGAGGCACAGTACAATACCACCGGCCCCTGACCTGCAAAACCTGGTACCCCTCCTACAGTCCTTGACTGCAATCAAGATGTGAAAATGGGCTTTGATGAAGAAAGTGGAAAAAAATATAAAAGGAGACACATCTCACCTTTAAGCAAGCTAAACAATCTTAATTCGTCCTAAATTTCTGGAGGAAATGAGGCCACCATTCTGGCTCACCCCTTCCACAGCTTCACACTTCACATTCTAGAAATAGCTGCTTCTCCTTGCACACTCGACTGGCTGTTGTCCCTGTAGCTTTAGGTCATGATGTGTTCTCTGTCCCATTCCATCTCATAAGCCAGCTAAAATTAGCTTAAAAGATTAAGCTCATTTTTTAAAATCTGACAAAATTTTCCTGCCCTACTAGGTGACCTTGTTTCAGGGGGCTGTTGTTTGTTTGTTTTGTTGTTGTTGATGATTTTGTTGGTTTATTTTGTTTTGACAGGATCTTACTGAACTTTACCTCTGGATAGCTTGGAACTTGCTATGCAGACCAGGCTAACCCAAAACTCACAAAGATTCACTTGCCTCTGACCAATGAATGCAGGGATTGTACCACCATGCTCAGGTTTTTAAAAAACAATGTTTTTAAAGAATTAAATACTTATTTTATTTTAATTATGTATATGTGTTTATGTGTGGGTATGTACATGAGAGTTTGGGTACCCAGAAAATACCCAAGAAAGTCAAAGCAATCTTGAGCAAAAAGATTACTGAAGAGATTGCTATTCCTGACTTCAAGAATTATTAGGAAGATGAAGTAATAAAGTCAGTATGAAACTTGCACAGATGTGTAGACCAACAGAATTAAATAGAAGACCCAGGCATGAGTACTCATTATTACAGCAATCGACAGTCGACAAAGTCCAAAAATATGCTGAACAAATACAGCATCTTCAACAAATGGTGCTTGGAAGATGGACGCCCACACTCAGAAGAAAGAAATTAAACCCATATCTATCACCCTGTACAAAAATTAGATCCAGTGGATCAAAGGCCTCAATTTGAAACATGAAATACTAAAACTATTAGAAGAAAACATGGGCAGTACCTACAGAATATATGTGTGGAAAGGACTTCCTGTAGAGTAAAAGGGCCAGCCAAAGAAACACACCCTGGCCCTGAAATCAGAGCCAATAAAAGAAACACATCCTAGCTCAGAAACCTGAGCCAGTGAAAGAAATAGTTTAGCCCTGAACCCAGAACCAAAGAAATACACCCTGACTCCGAAACCAGTGCCAAAGAAACACACTTTGACCCTAGAATCAGAGTCAGTGAAAGAAATATGCTCTGGCCCCAAAACTAGAACCAAAAAGCTAAACACACACACACACACACACACACACACACACACACACACAATTTGGCCCTGAAACCAGAACCAAATCTGCTTCTGATCAACTAAGCTAAAAACCAACCAATCCCTGAGAAGAGATCTAGCCAATCTGCACTCAAGAGACTGAAATCTGACCAGTTCCCACCAAGAAAATCTTTTCCTGGGGAAAAAACTCCGTACCCAAGAAGCCTATATAAGCCCTGCACCTATTCAGTTTGCTGCTGCTCTTTCTTCTCCCTGGCAGAGGTAACCACTCTCCTGGATTCTTCCCTCCCAATAAATCTCTTGAATGAGGTTTGGTGAGACCTGCCTTCCCCAGAGCAGAAACCACTTTCATTGGGGAGGCCTTACCCTAGCAGAGCAGAATTGTTACACTCCTGGGCACAGGGGCACCAGAGCCGAGCTGTAACAACTTCCCTGTGGAAGTTCTCTCCCATTGCTACACTGGGGAAACCTTTCACTAGAGCAGGGCTGTAAGCTGCTTACTGTGGCCTGTGCTATTCCCTGGCTCCCGACTGCCAGAGCACTTTTCCACCTGAGATGTAACACTCAGTATTCCTTGACTCCAGACTGCCAGGATCCCTTTCCCTCTGAACTACAGCACTGTAACTGTCCAGCGGGTCAGTTAGTCTAGGGTTGTAACCCACCTGGCAGGTCAGTTATTCCAGGGTCCCGAAGAGGCACTATCTGAAAAAGACATGGGCAAGAGAGAGGAACGAGGCCAAGCAAAATTCTCTTGTCAAAGCCTCCGATTATTAGCATAATGGCAGCAGCTTATCTAGCCCTTGGATGAGGAATTTGGCTTGGGATGGGGGCAGGGGGCATGGGATCTTGCCGGGGCAGCAATGGTCACGAGTTGGTCATGAGGTCACGAGTCGTCAGTCAGGAGGTCACGAATCCTTGGTCAAGAGGTCACGATTCCTTGGTCAGGAGGTCACAAGTCCACACACCTGGTTCTCTATGCAAGCAGAATCGTTCCTTTTGTGATTCCAACCACAAACAGTTCTCTAGATAGTTGGAATGTGGGGCAGGTTCTGCTAACAGATAGCTCTCAAGATAGTTGGGTGTGGGGTGGGCTCTGCCAACAAACAGTTCTCAATACAGTTGGGGTGTGGGGCTCTCTGCAAACATCCCCAGGACAATGGTCCCTGCAATACTTTTTCGGGGAAATGGCTCCTGACACAGCACTTACATTTCCTGAACAGGATTCCACTTGCTGAGGAATTAAGGCCAACAGTTGATAGCTAGGATCTCATAAAACTAAAAAAATCTCTTTACAGCTAAGGAAACAATCAAGTAAAGAAGAATCCCTCAGAATGGGAGGGAATATTTACCAGGTATACATCTGACAGAGGATTAATACCCAGAATATACAAAGAACTTATAAAGAAAAGTGGGGGCCCAGGAAAGAACCTAATTGTAAAATGGCTTAGGGATCTAAACAGAGTTCTCCATAGAAGAAACAAAAAGCTAAGAAATACCTCAAACAGTTGGGGAAGTGTGAATGAGAACAACTGTGAGATCTCATCTTACCCCAGCCAGAACGGCTGAGATAAAACAACAGTGAGGCTGTGGAGAAGGAAGACCTTTTCCAGGCCATGTTTCAGGAATGCAAACAGTGCGGCCTCTGTGGAAATCAGGGTGAAGAATCATCAAAACACTGAAAACTAAATCTATCATGTGACTCAGCTATACCAGTTCTTAGCCTGGGCCCAGATGACTGGATATTCTATCCCACAGATACTTGCTCAGAACCTTCACTGCTGCCCTATCCACAACAGCCAGGGAATGGACACAACCTAATGTCTCTCAACAGATGAACGGATAATGAAAATGTGGCACAGATGTGTGTGCCATGCTCAGCTGCTGCCTTCACTCTCAAACCACAATGCAATAGTTAGTGTTGGACTTGAAGTCTCATGTTCAAGTACAACTCCCTCCTTCACTGTCTCCTTCTATCCTGCCCTTTATTTCTCATTGAGAAAAGTGATAGCTAGAACCTGCCATCCAGCCACCAAATACTGGGGGCATTCTTTTAATTCATAGAAATTTTTATGGATCTATTTTGGTTCAACCAAAAAAGAAGGAAACAAGAAATACTTGGCTACTTGGCACTTGCTTTCATGTTTCAGTGAAATATTACTTAACACAATTGAAAACATCCAAGTAATTCACCCAAACTTTTCTGAATTATGCTAGAGGGAAAAAAGGATATCTGTGTAATAAAATTCTTTGATTTAGCTGAGATTTATGGGAAGTTTTCTCTTTATTTGGGTCAGATCACGTCAAGATTAGATTCAGTCACAGTAACAGGAAATTCCAAAGAGCAGAGGCTGAAACGTGTGGAAATCTATTTCGTCACCTGCAAGAAATCCAGATGTGGTCATTCAAGCGTGCAACAACAACTCTGCCACACAGGAGAGATTCAATTTCTTGTATTAATGACTCACCCTAGTTCAAGTTGCTTCACATTACTTAAGTAATCGCTCATCCATGCTCCTGGAAGCAATTCACTGGGACACACAAGCATGTGTTCACACACACACACACACACACACACACACAATTAAAGAGGGACAACTTAGGAAAAGGAAGGTGATCATTTAGGGTGAGAAGGAGACAAGAGAGGGTAATGGGGGCTCTATGGTCAAAATACATTATATCCATGTGTTGAAATCCCTTAATGTAATACATTATTTTCTATAATTAATACATTCTAACAAACACATGAAAGGAGGCTGAAGTTGTAGCTGTGAAAATTCTAGGTAGGAAACAGGAAAGATGAAGGGGAGATCAGTTTTCCTGAGCTGTCTCTTCTTCTGGAGCCCCCTGCCCCAGCTTCCTGAAAACCCCTGCCAGCAGCCTAACAGCTCTTTGATCCATCTACTGGTCAGAACTTAGTCACATGGCGGCCCACAATCAACCTAAGTTGGGAAATGGGTTTGTTTTCAAATGTAGGTGTTATAAAATGGTGGGAGAGGGACCTTGGCAAGGGGCCTGTGGTGGATGAAAGCCCACAGTGAGTGAGGGTCAGGCACACTGTGCAGGCAGGGCTTAGGTGGGAGTTTTATTGAAATAAAGGGAATGGGGGGGAGAGAAAGAGAGAGGGAGAGAGATACAGAGAAAAAGAGAAGAGGAAGAAGCAAGAACTAGCCTGCCTTTTCAGAAGAGCACTGGGAAAAGAGACCGGAAATAGGTCCCCCCCCCCCTCCAGGCCGGGCAAAAAACAAGCGAACAAACAAGATTTCTCTGTAGCTTTGGTGCCTGTCCTGGAATTAGCTCTTGTAGACCAGGCTAGCCTCTAATTCACAGAGCACAGAGATCCGCCTGCCTCTGCCTCCCAAGTCCTGGGATTAAAGGCGTGCACCACTACCGCCTGGTGGAGCTTGTCTCTTAAAGGGACCTTTTGCACCTGCGTTCAGACTAAGTCATGCTGTAGAAGCCAATGGACACTGAGCTGGCCAGGGTACTGCCTGGGTGCATCCTGCCAGGTGACAGGGGCCAGCATAATGCCTGAATCCTAACAGAAGGTGTCGGGAACCACCATTTTGGGGTGACTTTTGTCGTGGTTCTAGCCACAATGAATTCGTACGCTCTAGGGTAGGGGCATGAGGATCAGAAAAGTTAGGTCGGAGGAACAGAAATAAGAAAGAATGACAGAAACACAGGATAGTAACGGGAGGCCAGTCAATGCCTCCTGCATACTGAGTTCTGACTTCATGTGTGACTTAATTTTCCACACACTTTTATACAAAAGTGGGGGAAGAAAGCAAAAGATTGCTTTAACACAAAGGACAATCAGGACAACTATTTGCTTCAATACTTGAGACACCAAGTCATTATTTCTTGAGAAAAGCACTCTGTTGTTTAGGCAGTGAACACACCCTAGACCAAGTATCCTGAAAGCAGCCACTCCCTCGGTCAAACCTCCTATTCCAAAAGAAGGAGAGCAGTGTGCTCCTAGGCAGTTTGGCTGCTCACCTTACTAGACCTGGATAGAGGTGGGCGGTCCTTGGGCGTCAGGGAACCCTGATTGCTCTTCGAGCAGATGAGGGAGGGGAACTTGATGGGGGAGGGGGAGGGAAATGGGAGGCGGTGGCGGTGAGGAGGCAGAAATCCTTAATAAATAAATAAATTTAAAAAAAATAAAAAATAAAAGGAGAGCAGAAGTGTGCTTGAATTCTCTGACCTTTGGTCAGGGTGGAGTGGATCTACCTCCACCGGCCTTCTTGCTGTCCAAAACACCAAGTAACCACACCCTAGGTCAGAGTGTGTAGGCACAGCTGTCAAACAGCTTTGAGCAAATTCAAACTCTCTGACCTTCAGACAAGGGGAAGAGGCTCACATTTTGGGGCCTTCACAAGTAGGAATATGCTTCCTCAGTAATATAAGGTCTATCTTGCTAAAAAGAAAATTAAAAATTATAAGCAAGTGTGAATGGTTGGGTAGCTAATCAACCATTCTGCAAATGCCAGCTCTTGTTGCTTGGAAAGTCCTAAATGTGTTTAAAAAAAAAAAAAGTAGGACCTAACACATTATAGCACCGTCTTTTATCTGGCTAGCCATGCTAATGCACTGCTTTCTTAAAGAAAAGATTTGTTTATTTTTTATTTTATGTGTATGGATGTTTAGCCTGCATGTGTACCACATATGTGCTCTGCCCGTGGAGACCAGAAGAGGGCATCAAAACTTCTGGAACTGGAGTTACAGATGGTTGTGAGCCATCAGGTGGGTTCTGGGAACGGAACCCAGGTCCTTTGCAAGAGCAACTAGTTCTCTTGTCTGTGGAACCATTTGTTTTAACCACTTGCTTTATTCTTTTCTTTTAATTTTGTTTTATTTTTACTAGTGTGTGTTTATTTGTTTATATATAGTATTTTATATAATATATATTTATATAGTATTTTAAGGTTCTGGATCTGGATAGATGGGAATCAAAGTGGTAACACAGCTCCCCCCCCACACACACCTCTTCTCCACTCTTCTAGGAAACAAGCTTAGCAAACTCTTCATCCCAAGTATTCTAGCTTGTTTTCTGCTATTGTGACAGACACCATTACACGAAACCAGGGAGGAATTCGTTTATTTTACAAATGATGGGCTGCTGTTTCCTATCTGTGCAGCAGCTGCGCCTGACCCTATCACTGTTTCGGTTGCCCATTGCTGACTGCACTGCTGCCCCTCCTCCTTGCTGCTGAGGCTGCAGCCTGGGAGGGAGGGGGCTTCACATCAGTGGCCTAAGCCACCTCCACGCAGGGAGGCAAATGTTGTTTTAACGAAGTCTGTATCTTTTTATTTTTACCGATAAAGACTTGGGATCTCTCACCCAGATGCTGGGGTGAAAACCTGCTAGCTCAGAGAGGCAGAGGAAGCAGCCGACTGACCTTCCCACTTTGCCAGCATCTCAGAAAAAAAGGCTTTTTTTCCTATCCTATCTGAAATAACAACAACAAAAAACCTCCTCCAACCAAATGTCCCTCCCTTCTACTTCCTGTACCACTCTCCTCGACCTCCCCCAACTTCCCTTCGCCCTCTGTAGTTACTTCCATTCAACTGGCTGCTTGCTCTGCCTTTTGACCTATGTTTAGTTTTATTTAAATAACGCAATCTCTGGGATCAAAGTATGAACAAGTATCCTGCAACAATAGTCCACCACGGAGAGAAAATCAAGTCAGGAACTTGGAGTGGAGGCAAAAACTGAGGCAGAAACCATGCCTTGTAGTCTGCTTCTTCTGGCTTGCCCAGCTAAGTGACTCAGGCAGCCCCAGTCCCGCCTGCCAAGGCATGCGGTACCACCCACAGAGGACTGGACCCTTGTACATCAACGAGCAACCAAGAAGACACTCCACAGACGTCCCCATGAGCCAATCTGTCAGAGGCGGTTTCTCAGTTGAGATTCCCTCTTTCTAGCTATGGCAAGTTGACAACCGAGCTTTGCCACTGCAGGAAGGCACCTACCCACCACACTCTGATCCTTGCCAGTTATTTGTGTACATGTGTTTTCAGGGATGGAATCTTGGCAGAGCTTGTTCTCCTCTCCTCCCCCCCCCCCACCCCGCCCTGTGATCACTGCTACACTGCTACACCTACAGTGTAAAAAGCCATCCACAGATCTAGCTGGATCAAAAGATGTTTTTGAAAGACCTTGCTTCAAAATCTTGTTCACAGTCTTCAAAAATCTCCCTCAGCAAAGTCAGGAAGGTAAGGGTTCTGCAACTCCTTTACCTTGGGATGCTCAGAACCCCCCATGGCCAACCCTGTCCATCATGGTCCTTGCTGGGCCACCTTTGGTGGTTTGAGTTAAAATATCCCTGATAGTCTGTGGTATCTGAACATTTACTCCCCAGTTGGTAGTGCTGTTTGGGGAGATTATCGCCATTTAGGAGGCAGAGCCCAGCTGGGAGAAGTGTGTCACTGAATGTGGGCTTTGAGGATTTATAGCCTCACCCCACTTCTAGTTCACCCTGCTCCACATTTATGGTTGAAGATGAGATCTCTCCGCTCTCTGCTCTGTCTTCTTGTTGCCATGCCTCGCCTATCATTACAGACTCTCCCTTGGCAAAAGAAATAAACCTTTCCCCGTTAAATTGCTTCTGGTCATGTTATTTTATCACAACCACAGAAGAGTCAGGAATAGAGCCAACTGTCCTCCTGCTGGGCAGCTCTAGAGTAGTTTCTGTTCCCTTCCTTATCTCTTTAAACCTACGTATTCCCAGGACTGATGCAAGATCTCAGCCCCTTGATCTCATAGATCAAGAAAATACTCCCTGTGGGGCTGGAGAGTCGGCTCTTGTGGACGGCCTGGGTTTAGTTCCCAGCACCCATGGGGTGGCTAACAACCATGTGTAACTTCTGTTCCAGGAGACCTGGTGCCTTCTTCCGGCCTCCGTGAGCACCACGTGCATGTGGAGCACTTACTTATTTACATGCAAGCAAAATACACACACACACACACAATTAAAAAGAGAATGGAAGAAAAGAAGACCCAGAAAGATGTCATGCATTTCATTGCCTTGTGTTATTGGTTATATATTTTTTAAACTCTTTGGGGGCCTGCCACCCAGCTCCCAAATAAATACATGGAGACTTATTCTTACTTATGAATGCCTGGCCTAGGCTTGGCTTGTTTCTAGCCAGCTGATCTTAAATTATCCTGTCTACCTTTTGCCTGTAGGCTTCTACCTTTTTCTATTCTGTGTGTCTTCCTTTACTTCTTACTCTACTGCTGGCTGGGTGGCTGGGTGACTGGGTACCTGAACCCTATCGTCCTCCTCGCCTTCTCCTTTTTTTTTTTTTGCCCCTTCCTCTTTCCTTCTATTTATTCTCTCTGGGTGATAGCTCTGCCCATCCTTTCTCCTGCCTAGCTATTGGCTCTTCAGGCTTCATTAGATCGAACAGGTGTTTTAAGCAGGCAAAGTAACACAGCATTACAGAGTTAAACAAATGGAACATAAAAGAACACAGCTTTGCATCATTAAACAAATGTTCCAACTCATAAACAAATGTAACACATCTTAAAATAATATTCCACAACAACCTTGTTCACTAACTAACTACAGAACTAAGAAGTGCCCCAGGTCTCCTGACTCTAAATCCATTGCTTTTCTAACTTGCTCTACTTCAAATCCTGCAGCTTGAACCCTTTGTCCTCAGGCTGCCACGAAGGATTGGTAAAGACCTGCCAGCTTCCTTAGCCATCTCTGTCCTAACTACAGTCACTGGTGCTGTGACTCCTGGTGAGGGACATTGGAGAATGGGTAATGGTGTCCTTGCCACCAGCCTGCTGCTCAGTAACTAAGAGAATTGGTTTTTGTTGTTTTGTTTTCCAACCTCTCAGCATCAGAACTGCCTATATGGGTCTAAGACCTGCCCATCTCCCACAGCGCACTTTCTTGACACTGCGTGGTTAGTGGCATTCTCTAACACAGTCGCCCAGGCGGTACACAGAAACCACGGAGGCAGGGCAGCCAAGCAGGGAAGGGCTCAGTGCCTAGGCCTGTTGTAATTCCTCTGAAGGGTCTCTGAAGTTCCTCAAAACAGTCATGAATGAAGCTTTTCAAAACCACTTGGAAAGAAGTCAGAGAACTTCACTCTGAGGCTGAGCCAATGCGGTAATGAAATTCATTGAGTGCCACTGAAGGGATGAATGAATGCCTCAGGACAGAACAAAAGCCAGCTGAACAAGCCAAGCTCAGCTACTTCCACAAAACACATTTACCCAAAGAACTTGAATGCTTTTCCAACCCTGGCATTGTCTTTTTCCATGAAGTGTCTAATGTTCTGTATTCATCAGTAAAGCTACAGATCCAAATTTAAATTTTATTTTAGTTTGGCACAGTTTTGCTAGGTTTTATGGAAAACCTTATCAGAACTGATTATCAGAACATCTACTGAGTGATGTTCTTGAGGGAGCATTGCAGGCTTTCAAAAAGAAAGATTTACTTATTTTTATTCTAAGTATATAAGTGGTTTATCCAAGTGTATGCATGTATACCACACACACTTCTGGTCCCTGAAGAGCTCAGCACAGGGTGTGGAGATCCCCTACAGCTGGAATTACAGAGAGTTGTGAGCCACCACAGGAGTGCTGGCAACCCAACCCGAGTCCTCTGCAAGAGGATCAAGTACTCTTAACTGCTCAGCCACCTCTCTAGCCCAACATTCTTTTAAAAGATAATTCCCTGAAAAGGACTCTGTCAGGCTTTCCTAGAGTTTGTGATGATAGAATTATAGGTCCCTGATGCTGGAAATGACTTTATAGTATATCTACTTCAACATGTATTTTATAGGTGAAAAACTAATGTCTGAAACTTGATAGTATAGAAATTATCTTATTTTGTAGAAGTTGTTCCAGCTTCGGAGCAGAAATTAAGAGTAACAAGCAACATACTCAGTTACAATTACATCACTGTTGGGACAAAGTGTGTATAGCAGAACTGACAGAAACCCGTGCTCCACGCCCCACCTAGTCGTCTTAAAATTATTCCTGTAATACTGCCTGCCTCATAAAAAGTGGATTGTACCTGGGTGTCCTCTGGGAAATGAGTGCCTATGGGCCTTAGTGCTAACACAAACATAACCTTTTTGCTTTAATACACCTTAGAGAATAACTTAAATGGGCTTCAAGAGCCTTCTCAGAGGCATTTAGAGAAATTTCTCTTTTTAAAAAAATAGGAAAATAGGCATTATGTACTACACACGTGTAATCCCAGAGATTGGACATTAAGGGGAATTGAAGGTTTGAGGCTGACCTGGGTTACATAGATAGAATGTATCTACAATAAAATAAAATAGCTAGAATGTATCTCAAACAAAGAAAAAGACTCTTAGAAGATGGCATTTGTGAGACGGTTCAATTAGGTAACACATGGAATGGTGTTTTCAAATCCACACGAAATAATCAGGTAGGTCTGTTTAAGTTATGTGCACACATTTCAGCAAGTATGTATTAAGGAGTCAGTTCTGTAGCAGATCCCATGCTAGAGATCTGGGATATAAGGGGTTAAACGGATCCCCAGTCCTCCAGGAGTCTATAAGGATGGTGTTTTCCTAGTCCAAAACCCTAAGAGAAAATAACCAGGCCAGCTCTCCCCCGTTATATTCTGTCCTGGTGTTTTCTACTTCTTCCCCGCCTAGCACTCTCTCAGTTTTAGTTAGCTGGGTAAGTAAGTAATGGCTTCACTTGGTCTGTGTCAGTCACGAGCTTCTTTGTTCCATGGGAACGTGTCCTTTTTGCTCCCTGAAGATCAGAGCCTAGAATAAGGCTGACACAGAAAACACTAACAAGTATTTGTTGAGCAGTTGCATGAGCGAATGAATGAAAAAAATCAAATGATTAAAACACGGGATCTAACGCAGCACAGCTCCTATTCATACAACACCGAGCCAATCGATGGGTGTATTTAATACGAGCCCTTATGGAGAAAGCTGCTTTCCAGAGCCTTGTTACTTGAGACACTGTCTTCATTGCCCCTCAGGTTAGTAGCGTGAACACCTGTATATCCACCTGCCTCACCCTTCTGAACACAGGAAAAAAGCATTACAGGATGCTGAGGCAGGCTTTTTTTTTGTACAAGTATATATTGCACGCTAGGATAGTTTTCCATATTAAAAGAAAACTATGAAATTCTCAAGCCACCTATGTTTTCTGCCAAAACTCAGCTTAAACCGTCTCATCTCTGAACTATCTAGGTCGTGTCGGTAGAAGTAGAATAATTGCTTGGGTGTCTCAAAGGCCCAATTAGATCACCTCTGGAGGGAGGCCAGATTGACAGGCTTGCACAAGGCGGGGACCTAACAGTGGAGCCAGCAGCCACGTCGGACTCTGAGCCGCACCGCTGCCAGTCACATGCTCCATGTAGTCCCTTCCCTGGGTGCCGGGTTGCCTCGCGCACGCGCAGCTCCGGAGCGGTCCACGCATGCGCAGCACCCTGGGACCGCCTCCCGGGGCTCGCTGACAGCTTCCGGTCTTGCGTCCCCGCCCCCCCGGGTGGCTGAAGCTTTGGGGCTCCGTGCTGTCAGCCGTGGGGTCGGGTGGGCCGGGCGTGGCTAGGGAACGACACCCCTACCCGCGGGGGTCCCTGCAGCCATGGCTTGCTCCATCGTCCAGTTCTGCTCCTTCCAGGACCTGCAGTCCGCGCGCGACTTCCTGTTCCCTCAGCTGCGGGAGGAGACCCCCGGCGCCCTGAGGAGGGACCCGAGTAAGTGGCCGGCGACCGGGTCGCGGCTGAGCGGCTCCCCTCAGCGTCCCCTCAGCCTTCTGCGTCTAGCGTCCCGTCGTCCGTCTGTCACCAGTCCCCACCCCCTCCTTCCCAGTTCCAGCTTCATGCCTTCTTCCTCTGCACACCAGCTGCTCCGGGAGGATCGCATCCTCCGCCCTAGTCCCTGCGAGTTGTCAGTCCACCCCGCGCTTGTCCCCAACTCCACTCTTCCCATCCCTGAGACTGTGGCCCTGGTTCTACCCTTTCCAGAGTGTTTAGAATCCCCACCCTCTCTGTTCTTCCTTCTCCTTTCTGTCATTCAGATTTACGGAATGAATGACAGAAGGGCAAGTGAGGGGCTTTTGAGGTGGTGAGTAAACTCCCCAGTAAGAAAAGGAACCGCTTCGGAAGTGAAGGAGAGCCCACGGTGGGAACTAAAATTCCAGCGGCATGGCCAAGAAAAGTTAATTGGCGTTTATTGAGGAGAGAAGCCTTCCTCCTGTTATTACCATCAAGCCCTTCAGCGCTATAAATCCCAGGGCTGGGTTATTAGATGCTGTGTGTTTCCCTAAGATTTGTTAAGGGCTCCTTCGTTTCTCCCTTTGAAGGAGTGTGTTTTACGCTGCTTTCTTGTTTTTTATATGAAACATGTTTTTGCTTTGTAGCATTGTGTTGTTATTCTGTGCTATGGCAGAATGGTGATATATAAGACCCAGTAACAACCACCAACAAACAAAACCAAAACTCTCCCTTTCAAAAATTAGAAACTATCACAGGGCACTGGGAAGATTTAGCCTCCCATTCGAGGGCTAGCTTGGGTTTGCCTGAAAAATAACGTTTGAAAAATATCAAATTAGGAATGAATAGTCTGTACCAATCATTGGAGCTACATGCCACTTAAGGAGGTAGTTTTCTGCCCTGTAGGAGCCATGACTCACTGGTCGCATCTGCCTGCGTGTCTGCACATGAGTGAAGGTGCCCTAAGAAGCCAGATGAGGGTGTCAGGTGCCCTAGAGCAGGGGTTACGCGTGCTTATGAGCAACCTGAAGTAGGTGCTGGGAACCAAACTCAGATTCTCTGGAAGAGCAGCAAGTGCCTTTAACCCCTGAGCCATCTCTCCAGTCCCCAAGAGGCATTTCTTTAAAGTTATGATAGTAGGCCTCCCTGTGAAGTAGAAAATAGAAGAGTAGAGAAAGCCTGGGAGGAAGAAGCAAGTCTGAACAGCTCTGGTGTTTAAAGAACCCCCCAAAAGCCGAATGACTGGAGAGGAGGTGTACTACCGGCAGAGGCCCTCCGACTGAGGACCGAAGCTCTGCCTTCAGATTTGCCTTCAATCCAATTTACAGAACTTGGTGAAGACCTAGAGTGTCCTGTGGCCACAGTGAGTGGAGAAGGAGGCAAACGGATTGAAAAACTTAATTCAAACAAACAAATAAACAATGTTGTGAACTTGAACCTAACCTTAGCAGGATCTGAGGGGAAGTAGATATTAAGGAGGTAGGGTCAGGATGTGCAGCTGTGGGAGGGAGGGTCTGCTGATTGGGGTTGTAGCTGCTGAGGGAGAGGCAGTTTAGGATGCCTTTGGCTTGGCAGGTGTGTGTGTGTGTGTGTGTGTGTGTGTGTGTGTGTGTGTGTGTTTGAGAGATAATGAAGGCATCCTAACCTTTCATATAGGAAATGCTTGGGTTTGTCCAAGTGAACAGGTGAGGTTACACAGTAGATAGAAGTCAGAACTTGGCAGGGCATCCGGAGTCAGGGGCATTAATTTGGGAGTTACCAGCAGAAGTGTGGTTTCATCTTTAGGATTTCATATGGTGAACTGGGTACGGGAGAGGTAAGCTTAGAGAGAGACTGAAGTTTGGGAGTCCTGTGAAGGTTCCTGAGAGGATCGAAGGGGAGTAGCAGAGAGAGGAATGATGGAAATGTTGTTTTTTTAACTCTTTACTCTTAGGGCTTTTGGGGAGTGCACTACCCAGCTTCTAAATAAATCACACATGGAATCTTATTCTTTCTTATAAATGCCTGACTTTACCTTGGCTTATTTCTAGCCAGCTTTTCCTAACTTACATTATCCCAACTACCTTTTGCCTCTGGGCTTTTTCCTTTTCTTACTTCTGTATGTCTTACGTTCACTCTCACCCCATGGCTGACTGGGTAGCTGGCTGACATCCTCCTCCCCTTCTTCTCTTGCTCTTTCCTCTCAGATTTCTCCTCTGCTTATCCTCTCTGCCTGCCAGCCCTGTGTATCCTTTCTTCTGCCTCGCAATTGGCCACTCATCTCTTTATTAGACCATCAGGTGTTTTAGACAGGCAAGGAGTCACAGCTTCACTGAGTTAAACGAATACAACATAAAAGCATGCAACACATCTTTGTATCATTAAAACAAATATTCCACAGCATAAACAAATGTAACATGCCTTAAGATAATTTTCTCCAACATGGAAATCTTCCCTAAGATGAGGGGAGGATTTGATGCAGGTAAAGGGCGGTCATTAGAGGCCAGATAGGACCAAGAAAGCCCTCGCTCAGTGGTTTGGGGAAGATGAGAGTGGCTGGGATCTTTGCACTGTTTGAGCGGAATAGTAGTCAGAAGTGTGTCTGTCTGTAGGGTGGTGGAGAAATTAGAAACTGGGTAGTGAACTTGGTTGTTGCTTGGAGCTTGGCTGTGAAGGACAACAGACTTGGGGTGAGAAACCGAGAGTGTAGAGCAGGAAGCGCATCTATGTCCCACTGTCACTATCCTGGTCCAGGCCACTGTCTCAGCCTGGGTCCTGGCACCAGTCTGCTAACAGACCTCCTTCCTGCTTCCACTCTTGGCTTCTAATGAGTTTCAACAGTAGTCCCAGTAAGCTTCAAAAAGATAATCTAAATCGCCTTCTCCTTCTTATAATCCACAGTGTCTTTTTAAGTTGTACTTTAAAGTCAGTAATTCTGGGCCAGCGAGAAGGCTCAGCAGGTAAAGGTGCTCTCACCATAATATTTTACCCATATCTAGGGATATGTACCTACGAATTACAGCATGGTATTTCAGTACACGTATGAATGTGTCATGATCAGACTGGGATGACTGGCATACCCATCACCTCAGACGTTTATTATTTCTCCCTGTTGGGAACAGTTAAAATCCTCTCTACTAGTAATGCTGAAACATGCACCTACCAATGTCGCCTGGAGTTACTGTGCTGTGCCGTGGGACATTCATCACTCTTCCGTGCGTTCATACCTCCTGTTTCATTAACTGTCCTCTCTCCATAACCCATCATCATCGCCACATCCTTACCAGCCTCGAGAGCTCCCGCTCCCTGCCACTGTTCTCACACCTTCACCAGCCTCTGCCAACCACTCCTCTAACTGCTCTGTTTTTATGTTTTATACATATTGTTATTGTTTGAGACGGGGTCTAGCTGTTTGACCCAGGCTGGTTTTAAACTCAAGATCTTCCTCAGTCTCCCAAGTGCTGAGATTCTTGTCACGATCCGCTATGACTACTTAAACTCTTTAACTTCTGCATATGAGTGAAAGCTTATGGTATTTGTATTTGTGTATCTGACATAATTTATTTAACATTATTTCCTTTCTGTTTCATCTCTATTGTTGTAAACGAGAGCAGCTCATTTTTAATGGCCAAATAACATTCCATTATGTATATGCATATTATATTTTCTTCCCTGAGCTATCAATAGATCTCCAGGCTTAATTCTGCACTTTGGCTATTTTGACCAGTGCTACAGTCAACACAGGAGTGTATTTCTTCAGCATACTGATTTCCTTTGTTCTATATCCTGTGATGAGAATGAGGGCTTATATCAATCCTGTTTCTAGAATTGTAGAGAATTCTGTGCTGTTTTCCCTGATTGCCAGACTAACTTGTACCAATCTGATTTATGTTCGCACCAAGAGTGTCTTTCCACTCTTGCTGCTTTGGTCTTGCTGGCCTTTGGTTCTTGCTGTCGCTGTCTCTACTTCATCTGGTTGTGGCTTTGACTCTGACCTTCATGCTGTTGAGTAGCGTTTCATACATTTCCTGGGCATTTTGTCTATTCATGACATTTTTAATTGGATCATAGTTGTTATTTTGCTATTGAGTTGCTTGAGTTTTGTACAGTTTTTGGGTTGCCATCATTCTGTTATTTCTTGGCTGTTACCCCTTGGATTGGGTTTTGCTTTTGTTGCCAGCACTTTTGGATGCTACCCCCAAATATCTTTATTCACAGTACTTCTGAAGTGTTTCTATGTTTTCTTCTGGTAGCTTCGTAGTTTCAACCCTTGTACTCATGTCTGATCTATTTCTATTGGGTTTTCGTATATGGCTGTTATAAAGGACTGTTTTATAAAAGGTATTCTTTTGATCCTTCTATTTTGTATATATTTATAACACTTGTCTTTAACTTTATTAATGGGAAAGGATTTAGATTTTAAGATTTTTTAATTTTATTTATCTGTTCTGTGAGAACATCATACATGTGTAAATATATTATTATCTCATCTACTTCCCAAGCAACTTCTCCCAGAGCTGCCCATGCCCCTCTCCCAATTTCATGGGTTTTTTTTTTTCTTTAACCCACTGAGTCCAGTCAGAGCTGCCCATATGTACCTGGGTTTAGGGCTACCCACTGGGTCATGGGTAACTATAGAAACTGCACCCTGAAGGAAAGTGATTTTTCCTCCCCCAGCTGCCAGTAGCTCTCCCTGGGGCTGTGGCCTTGTGAGCCTCTTTCTCATCCCAGCTAGAATGTTGCTGGCTTGATCTTACGCAGCTCTTGTGGAGGCAGTCGCACTTGCCACTTGCTTTTATTTTGGACTCCTTTCTGTTCCATCGATGTATTTATTGATTGTTGTCCATTTTAATGAACCCTACATTATCTCTGCCAAGTCACTCATCTCTCAAGAACGTCGCAGGGATAGTCTCACCCACTTCTCTCCCAATTGAGCTTTAGAGTTTATTAAGTTTTAAAAGTCAAATTCACATTGGGATTTTTGATGAACTTATGTTGCTGATGTTCACTTGGGGAGGGTTGGCATTACCCCTGACGGGGAATTCTTCTTTCATGCTAAATTTATTGATTGCAATTGGCAGAAATTCTGTATATTAGAGACGTCCAGTGTGAAATTTGATATATGATTTCATGTGAAAATTATTCTTACAATCAGCTCAGCACACCTGCCGCGTCACATCTGTCTTTGGAAGGTGTGAAGAGCAGAACTTTTTCTCTTCATTTTTAGCAACTTTCAAGAGTACAATACAATAGATACTTAAGCTAGATGTTGTCCTTGTTCCAGAAATGCTAAATAGGAAGCAAAGAACAATGATAAACAGGAGAGCTATATATTTTTCTTTACTATGTATCTAAACTGTTACTGGTTCTCAAGTGATACTGTTAAGACAAATGGCTTTCCTTTCTGTGCACTGGAAACACAAAATCCGTAGCTATGATACAAGATTTGGCTGGTGTTCAGAGGATTTATTTTAAATATGAAGAGTGTTACTCATTCTTATAAGGAAAGTAATTGAGCATTAGAAAAGGTTAAGGTAGGAAGATGTAGGACTGGAGTCTCTGGAGTGTGCAGACAATAGTTTCATTAATCCTTACACCTCCGTCCCTTTTCATCCTGGCATGTGCTCCTCAGCCTCGTTAGTTCGCTTCCCTCATCTGTGCATTGTGTGTGATACTGCAGATCGGAATCTTCTGAGACTCACCAGCAAATTCTTAGAGCTGATAAACACTGAGCAAGGTCACAAGATACAAAATTAATATTAAAAAATAGCTTTCCTTTATACCAGTAGCAAATACACTGAGAGAAAAACAGCTCTATTCACAAAATTCACTATGGCCTCAAAACAAACACTGACCAACAATCAGTGAAGTGAGTGCCCTCTGTGGGGAAACTTGAAAACTCTGAAGAAAGAAAGGAAGACACTGGTAAGTGGAAAGATCTCCCATGCTTGTGGATTGTGAAATTGGCCATCTTAACAAAAGAGCAAAAGAACCTGCAGATTCATTGCAACCCTCTTTGCAGAAATTAAAAACAAAAGTTGTAAATTCATATGGAAATACAAAGCATCCTGGCTAGCTGAAGCATCCCTGAATAAAAGAATAATGATGGAAATGTTACCATGCTTGATTTAAAGTTATTTTAGGATCATAGTAATGAAAGCAGCATTGTACTGACACAGAAATAAACACATAGATCTATAGTGTGGGATAGGTATGAGTAACTTTCAGTTACCTGATTTTTGAAAAAGATGCCAAAAATACACACTGGAGAAAAGATCACATTTTCATCATATGATATTGGGGAAACTGGATGCCTAAATATAGAAGAGTGAAACTCAATCCTTAACTACCCCCTAGACAGATCAGCTCAAAAAGGATCAACAACCTCAACATAAGACCCCAAACTTGGAAACTTTTAGGAGAAAAGGTAGGAGTGCTCTACAAGGTATGTGTAGAGGCAAGAACTTTCTAAATAGGATTCTATTTGTCCCAGAAATAAGGCCAATAATTGGCAAATTGGACCTCACAAAATTAAAATTTTCTCTTCAACAAAGTAATTCAAACTGTCAATAAAAAGGCAGCCTACAGAACAGGAGAAAAAAATCTTGGCTAGCTACAAGATTAATATCTAGACTATACAGAGAACTCAGGAAACTAAATGTCATGAAACAAAGAATGGATCTGAGGAGAGTCCTCAAAAGAAGTAATATAAATGACTGATAAACATTTATAACGTGTTCATTATCATTAGCCCTCAGGGAAATTAAAACTCAAGCTATTTGAGATATCATCTCATTATAGTAAGAATGGCTACTATCAAGACAGAAAATGTTTGTGAGGGTGTGGAGAAAGAGGGGCCCTGTTCACTGGTGCTGACAGCAGGAACAGTTGGTTCAGCCACTGTGTAAATCAGTGTAAAGGGCTTTCAAAAAACCAACACCAGGACAGGCTCCAAAACCACAGAGAAACCCTGTCTCGAGAAACCAAAAAAAAAAAAAAAAAACCAACACTAGAGCTATCATATGACCCAACCATACCACGTGTGGGCATTTACTGAAAGGACTGTATACCCTGGCATATGTGCACAACCATTTTCATGACCGCTCTGTCCAGAATTGTTAGAGACTAGATCAGCTTCGATGCCCACCACCTGGTAAGTGGGTGGTGAAAATGTGGTACATATGTCTAATGGAATTCTCATTTATCACAAAAGAAAGCTGAAATTAAGAATGGGAAATATACTGAGTGAAATAAGACAGGCCCAGAAAGACAAATACCTTCCACTCAAATGTGGATTCTAGCTTTGAGGTATTAGCTTTCTGTATTTAAGTTGGAGGGATTCCTGTAGAGGGTAGATAGAAAGAGATGGAGAGGTGCAGGGGCCCCTTTTGGGGGCGACAATAAAACATATGAAAGCAAATGGAGGATACTAGGGATAAAAAGGTTTACACAATTACTGGTAAGTTCTCCTAATATATAAAAGATATTACTTACTTTTAGTGCTGACCCATTTGAAAACCAAAGTAAATAGAAAACCCAATGATCTTATGTACGACTACTTCTTACATGATAACCTTTCAGGAAGGGGCTCCCACAGCCAGCTGCCTGACCACTGGGGAACACTATTTGAACTTAAGCTCTAGAACCTATTCCTTCATCTTTGTGTCGGTGTTCACCATCCCTGGATCCCTCTGGCCTCTCATAGAAAGCCACAGGAAATTAGAATGTTTGATGATAGCCCACATGCACCTTATGGATTTAATTTAGATTATTGTTTCGCCTAAATACTGGGTGTGCTTGAATAAAAACCAAAATATTTCATGATTAATGTAGAAACAGGCACCTCACTGAGCAAATTTTAAGGATGTAGTCACCACCATTAGTGGGGAACTGCTAAAACCTAAATGAGGATTAAGAATTAGCCCAAACGGTTTCTCAGGAAATTCGGGATCAACCTACCCCTGGACCCAGCAATACCACTCTTGGGAATATACCCAAGAGAAGCCCTATCATACAACAAAAGTATATGCTCAACTATGTTCATAGCAGCATTGTTTGTAAATAGCCAGAACCTGGAAACAAATGCCCTTCAATGGAAGAATGGATGAAGAAAGTATGGAATATATACATATTAGAGTATTACTCAGCAGTAAAAAACAAGGACTTCTTGAATTTTGCATACAAATGGATGGAAATAGAAAACACTATCCTGAGTGAGGTAAGCCAGACCCAAAAAGAGGAACATGGGTTGTACTCACTCATATTTGGTTTCTAGCCATAAATAAAGGACATTGAGCTTATAATTCGCGATCCTAGAGAAGCTAAATAAGAAGGTGAATCCAAAGACAAACATATAGGCATCCTCCTGAATATTAACCTTCATCAGGCGATGAAAGGAGACAGAGACAGAGACCCACATTGGAGCACCGGACTGAAATCTCAAGGTCCAAATCAGGAGCAGAAGGAGAGAGAGCATGAGCAAGGAACTCAGGACTGCGAGGGGTGCACCCACACACTGAGACAATGGGGATGTTCTATCGGGAACTCACCAAGGCCAGCTGGCCTGGGTCTGAAAAAGCATGGGATAAATCCGGACTAGCTGAACATAGTGGACAATGAGGACTACTGAGAACTCAAGAACAATGGCAATGGGGTTTTGATCCTACTACACGTACTGGCTTTGGGGGAGCCTAGGCAGTTTGGATGCTCACCTTACTAGACCTGGATGGAGGTGGGTGGTCCTTGGACTTCCCACAGGTCAGGGAACCCTGATTGCTCTTCGAGCTGATGAGGGAGGAGGACTTGATCGGGGGAGGGGGAGGGAAATGGGAGGCGGTGGCGGGGAGGAGGCAGAAATCTTTAATAAATAAATAAAATTTAAAAAATTAAAAAAAAAGAATTAGCCCAAAGAAAACTGATAAATCAAGAGTAGGAAGGTAGATTTCATTTATATGATTTAATTTAAGGAAAATATGACTCAGTAAATGAAGCTAATATTTATTCTGGGTCTCAGAATCAATACCTTGCTTATAAATTTACATTTTAGCTATTATTTGATTTCTATATTTTGATTTCTATTTCTATGTTTGGGAAGCATAATTTCCTTTAGAAAAAAAGTATGTTCTGACTGACATATCAACTCAATGGGCTTGTAAGTTACAACCCATCTTTTTTTTTTTTAAAGTCATTTCTGTTCAGGATTATATAAAATGTTTTTAGTAATAAAATGAAATGAATGTATAAAATACTGCTCTATAGTCACATTCATATATTAATTCATAGAAACAAAAGGAGAATGGAGCATATGAAGTTCCTTATGCCTTTAGATATCTTGTTTATTTTTATATCTATTTTATTTTTATTTTATGCCATCCTTATTTTAGGTTGCTGAAATGATGTTTTTCTGTCATTTTGCATGTTCTTAGAAATGGACAAAGGCTAAGAGGTCTGAGGCACAGAACACTAAAGAGCTTCTTTATTCTTTGTAATTGACTTTGTCCTGCCTAGTGGTGCTTGCCTTCTCTGAGCTGAAAGGACCCGCTGAAGGCTTTTGAACCCTGTGAATAAATTGCAAATCGTAGATTCTAGAAGTTTCTTTATATAAAAACAATACATAAAGATGGAAATGAATTTGCACTTGTATTAGGATCTAAGACTATAAAAATTTAATTTTCTCTTTTCTCATTTTCAGTTTCTCATTCAGTTTTTGTTCTTGACACAGTCATACAAATAACTGTCAAACTAATTGTCTACTTATGGAATTCAATTTCCTTTCTAGCTTCAGGTTCTTGTTAAATGAAAAAAAATATGCTCTCCATTTAGAGGTACAGACTATTCATAAGTAAGTTAGAATAACGTATTTGAGGAATTAAATAAAGCTGTAGAAAGCAGAAGGCCTTTGTTAGCAGAATGATTCATTCATTGGAAATGATCCTAAGTAAGACATTTGTGTTGGGGGGTATGTCTTCTCTGTGATTAGAAACGTTCTTTTATCAAGTCAGAGAACAGTGTTTAGAGTGATGCAGTATGCTCAGGGAAAACGCTCTTCCTAGGAGGGAATTGTTGCATCTTAATCTGAAAGTCATTGGTGTTATTCTCTGAGGCAAAACGTTTAACCCAATAAGGGTGGGAACACAACTTCATGGTACTGGAACCCAGTGTGGTGGTGCTTGCCTGCTGTCCTGGTATTTTTTTCTGACTCTAGACTGTTCAGAGTAGTGGATAGTGATTGGTGTTAAAAGAATAGGTTCAAAGGTCAGGTTAGCAGTTAGTCAGTCAGGTTGACAGTCAGTCAGGTTGGCAGTCAGGTTAGCAGTCAGTGAGTCAGGTTGACAATTAGTCAGGTTGACAGTCAGTCAGGTTGACAGTCGGTCAGGTTGGCAGTCAGGTTAGCAGTCGGTCGGTCAGTCATTTAGGTTGTCAGTCAGGTTGACAGTCAGTCAGGTTGACAGTCGGTCAGGTTGGCAGTCAAGTTAGCAGTTGGTCGGTCAGTCATTTAGGTTGACAGTCAGTCAGGTTGACAGCCAGTCAGGTTGACAGCCAGTCAGGTTGACAGTCAGGTTGTCAGTCAATCAGGTTGTCAGGTTGGCAGTCAGTGCATCTGTCACTTTCATCACTTTTATGTAGAACCTCTTGCTCTTCTTTATTTCTCTCCATGCCATGTAGGTTGATAGGAGATCAGCTTCTTTTATTTAAAGAGAAGTTATGATTCAAGACATGGCATGAAACAAATGAAGGATAATTTTAACAACTGAAATACACAAAATATTTTAAGCTAGAAAACTTCTTCAAAGACTCAAATTTACTCCCAATGAAAACCTTGATAACCTGTGAATTTTAAGAAAATTTTATTTAAAATATGAGAGAATAAAATTTATAGGGAGTTTATGCTTCAGAACAGATGTGGGAGGCTCGGTGTGGAGGGCCCATGCTTGGAAGGTAGAAGCAGCAAGGTTGTGAGTTCAAGGCCGGCATTGGCTACATAATGAATTCAAGGCCTGCCTAGAGTACACGAGACCCTGTCTACGCATATACACACACCGGGAAGGGGGGCAGATAGACACAAGGGTAGGGTTTGAGGAATAAAAACAAAGACTAGATTCAACACGAAGCACACACACATACCTTATGTATCCCAGAATGCTGTTTTGACATTAAGTTGTACAGCAAGGCAAGTCAGAAAGCCCACTGACACATGGATATTTTCTTCTAGAGATGTACTGATGAAACACTTCTTTAGATGCAGTATCTGGTGTGATCGTATCATGGAAATTACAAAGATTGAGAAACATTCCCATCGTGATCTTTAGATGTCTCTACCAGGCAATGCTTGCTGTATTCATCTGCCTTTATGTTTATTCACTGTTGATAAAAAGAATATTTGAGCAATAGCAGGTTTCATTCTTTAGAGTGGTGTACTGTGTGGGAACTTAGTGGCCTTCGTCATTATTTTTTCCTAGCCCTCTCAGGAAAACTGTTCAGTTACAAGTCATTGGGTGAACAAACTAACTTTGTATTGGTGCAGGCTCTTTTGTTAGTAATGAGGCATGTCTTATTTTTAAATGTTGAGGTGGTTGTTGTATGTGCAGGTAGATGTGAAATATCAAGGTTCTTCAGTCCCTAGCTAGCCATGTTCTCTCAACTTGATTGCTAAGGATATTTCTGCTCCTAATGAAATCTGTTGTAGGAATCCGCTTGCTTGTTCCCAGCAGCTTAGACTCCCAAAATAACACACAGAAATTGTATTAATTAAACCACTACTTGGCCCATTAGTTCTAGTTTCTTATTGGCTAGCTTTTACATCCTAATTTAACCCTTCTCTATTAATCTGTGTATCACCACAAGGCTGTGGCTTACCGGGTAAAGTTCCAGTGTCTGTCTCCAGCAGGGCTACATGGCTTCTCTCTGTCTCTGCCTTCTTTCTCCGAGCATTCAGTTTAGTTTTCCCTGCCTACTTATTTTCTGCCCTGCACAGACCTAAGACAGTTTCTTTATTAACCAATGGTATTCACAGCATACAGAGGGGAATCCCACATTACCTCCTCTTTTTTTGTTTAAATAAGAAGGAAGATTTTTACATAGTAATTACATGTAACAAAACAGTTATTCATGCGGAGCCTGATGGCTACTTGCTAGAGCCACAGGGGACCTGAGCCCCATGTTGGGCACCAACGTTGAATTATCTCTGATTGAGAAATAACCAGGCTAGCTAAAAGATAGAGCAGTTATTTTTTTCTTCATTATAAGAGGCAAACTCATGAAACAGGAGCGAAAAGTCCAAGCTCAACTGTGTACAGCGGGAACCACAGAGAGAGAGAGAGAGAGAGAGAGAGAGAGAGAGAGAGAGAGAGAGCGCACCTGGGCTGCCTGCTGCATTTTTCTCCAGGTACCAAGAAAGCCATGCTCTAACTTGTCCCCACCTCTTAAAGATAATTAGCTGGCAAAGATTCCCCATCAATCTTCCACTTGTGCTTGAATTCAAACAAGAATATAACACGTTTCCTATTATTTCTTAATAAAAACTAAGGCTAGGAATCAGTACTTTTAAGTTACTTTGCCTCACTAATTGAAATAGAATTTAATGATGTAACAATATTTTATGGAAAATTTAATTTAAAAGGTTGTTTTGATCCTTGATGTAAAATCATCTATAAGCAAACTTCGTGGAGAATTAATGTGAGCCCTAAGGAAATCACCTCTGGCAAGATAATCACATAGGAAGGCACGTGGCTGGCTAACATGATAGGGTAGGCAAGAGTGTGGATGGGAATGCCATGTGTGCAGGTTGGTTACTCTGAAGTGATTAGTCATGGTCCTCAGTGCTCTGCACAACTCTCACGTTTCTGTGAGCAGATGCAGTTATTCGCTCCATCGTGCTAAGGAAGAAGTGAGGCACAAGGGATTGGTGAAACTGCCCAAGCTCCTATACCTCTGCAGGGTAAAATCTGGAATCCACTGCAGACAGCCTGATAATACCTCATTTCTTACGCCAGACTTGCCTTATCTTACACCATGTTCATTGGTCATGTGTTCTGGTGAGCATTTGGAATGTGGCTAGTACAGACAAGATGTGCTCAAAGCACAGAGCACACTAGGTTCTAAGACTTAATATGAGAAAAGAATACAAAACACCTCCTGAGTGATTTCACTTATGTATTGGAATGACAGCACTGGATATAGTATATTAAAATATAGTGTTCAATTTAGTCCTTACTTGATGGAGGAAGGTCATTGGCTAATAAAGGCACTACCCTGGCCCATTTTATTGGTTAGAGGATAGGTGGGAGGAGTAAACAGAACAAAATGCTGGGAGGAAGAGGAAGTGAGCTCAGAGACTCCACAGCTCTGCTCTCCGGAGCAGACGCCTCAGCAGAGACGCCATGCCCTGCTCCCTGGCAGACACACGCGATGAAGGTCCGACCCAGGATGGACATAGGCTAGAATCTTCCCGGTAAGCGCACCTTGGGGTGCCATACACAGATGATTAGAAATGGGCTAAATTAATATGTGAGAATTAACCTAGAAGAGAATGGGCCAAGCAGTGATTAAAAGAATACAGTGTCCGTGTAATTATTTCGGGGCATAAGCTAGCCGGGCAGGCGGCTGGGGTGTTGGGGACGCAGCCCCGCCGCCGCCCTTATTACTTCACTTACTTTTAAATACAACTGCTAAGTAATTTAAAATTATGCATGTGGCTACTATTGAAGACTTCTGCCAGTGAGTAGATAGTTTGACTGACGGCAAACTGAGGAGAAAATGATGTTTAGCCCTTCGATAGTGTTCCTAAGATATGATCCCTGGACTATTTGCCTCATATATGTGGAAGGTGGGCGATGAGTCAAGGACTGGAGTCCTGGACCCATGCAGACCTCTCAGACAGATCTCAAAGGCACCAGTCACCCTAACTCATTGTTTCATCTTTTTATCCAAAGGGAACCTGGCAGGAGAGCTATAATTCTGGGTTTTTGACCAGCAACCAACGAATATAGTTGCTGGTTTACTTTTTTCTGATCAGTTTTGTTCGGTTATACTTTGACAAAATGAGAGACACAGGCATTGGTGATAATGTTAAAGAATTACTTTTGGATATTGAGTGGCTGCTACTTATTTAATGGGCAAAAGCACAATTGCAAGTTTCCTATAGTTTGATGTAAACAAGTACCACACAGCTTATGATGCAAACTGGGTAGCTACTGGTGTGGTGTGGTGTGGTGTGGTGGATGGTGGTGTTTGGGTCATCACAATGTTACTGCGTCTCCCCAGAAGTTGCCCACTCAAGGTCCTGACTCCACCACACACTTGCATTTTAAGTCAGACCAAGGCTTAGGACTTTTAAATTATTTTAGCCTTCAAAAGATAACGAATTGAGTTACTCGCCCAAGAGACAACCACGGTAGATTATTTTTAGCTTTCCTTTATAATAATTTATAATATGTTAAACAAACTAATCTTTTTTTTTCTTGTTTTTTTTGAGACCAGGTTTCGCTGTAACAGTCCTGGCTGTCCTGGAACTTACTCTGTAGACCAGACTCATTGAGATCCACCTTACTCTGCCTCCCAAGTGCTGAGATTAAAGGCATGCGTCACCACCACCTGGCCAAATTAATCTTATTTCCTCATGATTACATGAACTTTATAAGACCTCAGGTTTTAGAGAAATGTTTCATATTAAAATAAAATTATATAGATCACATTGCTTTGCTTACCTATAACTTTGATCAATGATCAGTCTGTAGAGAAACTCTACTAATGATGTAGATGGCACTTTTTTAAAATGCAGGTCTTGAGGATTGCTTAGGTCCTCATACTTGCTTAGTGAATACTTTACCCCCTCCCCCAAGCTATCTCCTCAGCCCTCTTTAATCTGTCTATAGTCTAATGACTTTGAGAAAATATTCCCGTGATAGCAGGAACTGCCCAATTAATTTTTCTTTTCCTTCAGTTGAAAGCAGTTTTCTAGCCAGACACTGAAAAGTGGGTGAACCTTCATTGAAACAAATAATGTGTTTCTCGGAGTCTTTCTCTTTGGGCATGTTTTGAATTGAAGCATGAAGAGATACTGGGTCTCTGTAGGGGCAGGAAATTCAAATAACTGCCGTCTTCCGCTTGATTGTATGAGTCATTTGTGAACTGAGTCAGGTTCTTTTTATACGAATATAAAGGGAAATAAAATTCTTTTTATAGTGTTGTGCAGTCAGCAGAGATTATGTACTTGGACCGAGCTCTTTGGAAATTTACTTCTTTTGTGTCTGCTGTCTAGCGTGGAAACGATGTTAAAGAATGAATGAATGATAGACTTCCTGAAGGGCTTTTATTCTGCAAGGTTGTTTTGATGTTCTGATAATTTGATATTTACATAGTTTTATAGCAATTTTAAATGTGAACCATGGACTTAAATTTCTTGCTTAAGAGACAATGCATATTCCAAAACCATTCTGTATTTTTCAGTTATTTGAGATAGGGTTTCTCTGTATAGCCCTGGCTGTCCTGGAATTCACTTTGTAGACCAGGCTGGCCTTGGACTTAGAGATCTGCCTGCCTCTGTCTCCCAAGTGCAGGGGTTAAAGGTGTGCATCACCACCATCTAGTTTCTAAAATGATTAATGGCTTGGCTAAGTTGTCTCAACCAATCCACAGTGAGATAGTTGGTTTTGGTGATGTAGTAAAATGAATGAAGAGAGTGTTTAATGAATTATATTGCCAAAAACCCACAAAATTTAATTGTCCAAAGGATTTTAAGACATTGTCTCATTGTGTAGCCCTGGCTGGCCTGGAACTCAATATGTAGATCAGGCTGGCTGGCTTCTAAGTCAGAGATCTGCTCGCCTGTGTTTAGAGTGCTGGGATTTAAAGGTTTCTATCACCACTCCTGGCAAATTGTTCAAGGTTATGTATATATTTGTATATAAAAACAGGGTTTCTCTGTTCAAGTTTTTAAAGCCTCTCTTTAAAGTTCCAGTATCAAGGGGATATTTCTATTTTAAAAACTAGTTAAAAGAAACAAACAAACACAGGCTGGGGCTCTAGCTCAGGTGAGAGGGTTCAGCTCTGATCCATTGAACTGCGCGGCCCTGATGTGGTGTGGCCACTTGTGATCCTAGCAATCTGTGGGGCAGGAGGGCCAGAAGCTTAAGGGTCATCTTAGCTATGTAGTAAATCCAGGATAGCCTGTTTCAGAGAAAGACCCTGCTATCACTTTGCTCCTCTGTGGGCTCCAGGGTTTCTCTTGTCCTTGCCAGGAGCCACATGGATGCATAGCCCGAGTCTTGGGGCATGAGTTGTGCAACGATGGCAGAATTGAGCTTCAGTTCTTGGTTGCCACTCACTTCTGTGACCTAGGCCACACTATTTGAACTTCTGAGGAATCTGTTTTCCCATTGTAGCATTAAATTGTAGAGGAACCTTCTGATGTTTCAGTGAATTGCTGTGTTGCAGCGCTTGGGCATCTAGAGTCCTCACCAGTGCTCTGTGCATTGAGGCTTTGCCGAATGTTCGTGTTTTTCCGTTAATTTGAAATTTTTCTAGCTACTTTGTAAAGACACTATTTTGGCCATCTGTGGTGTCATGTATCTGTAATTCTAGTTCTTGGGAGGCAGAGGCAGGAAGACCATCAGTTTAAGGTCAGCCAGGGCTCTGTAGCAAGACTGGTCTCAAAAATAAATAGGGGCTAGAGAGATGGCTCATCTGTTAAGAACACTGGCTGCTCTTCAGAGGATCCAAACTAAGTTTCTAGCATCCATGTTTGGTGGCTTTAAAAAGACCTGTAATTCTAGCTCCAAGGGATCTGATGCCTTCTTCGTGTGTGTCCCCGTGCTCACTCACACACATGTGCATATTCAGTCATGCAGATGCTCATATACACATGCACATATACTCACACTGATAAATAAAAACAAAATCTTAAATAATGATAACAATTATTCACAGAGTATATGTGTGTATACATTTGTACATCTATGAAATATTTCACTCTCTTGTCCAAAGTACCGACAGTTACAGCACTCATTGTGTGGTATAGTTAAGTGTCCATCTACATCCTGCATAAGATTATAGATTCCTTAAAAGCAAGGGATGTGTTATCTTTTCTTAGCTCCTACTACAAGGTTTGGTACATAGTATTTAACAGAGCAATTGCTAATTGACTTAATTGACTTGTATGGAAATCTGTAGATCGAGTGATTTAAATCAAAACGTGGTGCTATTTTAGGACTTAATATATGCCTAGTAGTGTATTTGGAATTTTAGGAAGTAATTATTTGGCATTTAAGTACTGGAGATTAGACTGTTGTTAATGCAAGCTAATTGAGCAGTGATTCCAAGTGCCAGACTGTAACCCTTTTAAATCATCTGTGTCCTTTGTTTCTGCAACCTTTAAAGCCAAGTGTGTAAGTGAATGTTCTCATTGCGTCTTCTCCTGTTAGGATTCTGCTCATCTTTTGTGATGACTTCCACTCAGGGTTTGAAAGCTGATTGCGTAAATATATTTTATTTCTACTTCATGGTTGTTATATTTGATGGCTAAATCATGATGGCTGACAGTGAGAGCTTACGTCTCAGATACAGAGCCCCGAGATGCTGTCTGATTCAGTCCTTATGCACCCCACAGTTCAAAGTGACGGAGGAGGTGTTTTGCTTCCTCAGCATCCGGAATTGGAGCAAGCATTAGGTATTTCATAATACATTTCATAAGTAAAAACTCGATACAGTTCAAGTAACACATCTACAGTCCGAGTCTCAGGCCTGAGTCTTACTGGAACTTCATTGGTGTTTTAATTTGGGGTGATAGAGTATCTTATTCTTGTCTCTGGTTGCTTGGATATGATAATTTTATTGTTTCCGGTAAATTCTAAGCAAATTACATAAAATCAACATTAGCAGTGCAAGACATGGTGCTTTCCCAATTTACCTGAGTTTTTTTTTAATTCCTTGATGCATATTTTAGTGAATATATTTTAATCTAGAAGATACTGTCTCAAATATAAGAAACAAGAGTAACAAAAAGGGAGGACTGGAGGGTTTGTCTTGTTTCAGAATAAAGGTTGTTTCCATGGATACCTCATTCTATCAGGAAACAACAATTCACTTTGCAAACATCTGTGTGAAAATTTAGATCTTTGTTGCTCTATATGTGTTTTCTTTAAGTAACAAATATTTGTTAAAATTTGTGTGTGTGTAGCTTTTTTGAGACAGGGTCTTGGGTGGCCTAGACTTCTTCAAACTTGGCTATGTAGTCAAAGCTGGCCTTGAATTTCTGAACCGTTGATCCTTCTGCCTCTACCTCCCAAGAGCTATAATTACAGGCCTGTGTCACCAGGCCCAGATCAATTTTTAAACTCACCTTTCCATTTGATTCAAATGCAGATCTACTCAATGTCCAATATTTTAAGATTTAAATAACTTGTACATAGTTTTACTAGACATATATTTGGAAATTAAATAGGTTATATGTTTCTTGACTATGTATGTCAAATCCTGAGGTAGCACAGCTTACAATCACATTCTTCCTTTTACAGCAACTACCTCTGCTGGGTGTGAGTCAAGTGCTCAGGAGGCAGAAACAGTGGTGTCTCTGAATTCAAAGCCAGCCTGGTCTACATAACAAGTTCCAGGGTAGCCAGAACTACATAGTGAGACCCTGTCTTAAAAATAACAACAAAAACCACCAACCAAATGAAAAACAACTTGTTTCTGTTATGTTTAGAAAAAAATGTTTAAAAATATGTTAAGCCTTTTAATTTTATATGTTCTCTCCCTCTCTCTCCTTCCCTCCCTCAACCCCTCTCTTCCTCCCTCCTTCTCTCTAGGTAAATCATCAAACTGGGAAGATGATAGTTGGGGAGCATGGGAAGAAACAGAACCCCAGGAACCCGTAAGTCTTTATTAATGCATAGTTTCGTTTTTATTTGTGTGTGGAAGGGGCATGTGTGGAGGTCGGAGGACAACTTTGTGGAGCCACTTCTCTCCTTTCACCTTTAATGGCTTCCAGGAATTGAATTCAGGTCACCAGCCTTGCATAATAAGTGCCTTTACCCACTGAGCTGGTGCTCTGCATGGTTTTTGATAGTTACATTTTGCTTTTGTAATGGTAGTGGCATATTTCAGTGTTAAGTTGACATTTAAAGAAAATCTTTGTTACAGTTGTTTTTATGTTTAGTTAGTGGTAACTAACTAGATTCTTGCTTTTAAGGAACTTAATGACTACAATAGTTGGGCACTGTAATCTGTGCTACAACAAAGGACCTGAGACTTTATATGTAATTCATTGGCTGTAGTCCTGGAGGGCCAGTTCAAATCCAATATGAAGGGCTTAGCATTTGAGAGTACCCTTTTTGCTGCCTCATAGCATGGCAAGAGATGAATGAGAGACAAAGGAAAAAGGAGTGTGTGTGTGTGTGTGTGTGTGTGTGTGTGTAGAATCCAAATATCCAAATTTCCCCTCCACCCACTCCTGTTATAACAACCCCATCCCATTATAGCAGCATTAATTTGTTCACTCTGCCTTTATGACTTCACTTCTTCTTGGTTCTCAACTCCTCATTTCACATTGGAGGTTAAGTGTCTAACTTGCCGCTGGGGGCTTGGTAGAACCATAACGGTGGGCTAGACAGAGAATGTCACTGCTTTAGGAGTCTTCATTCTTCATGAGTCATTTGTTGTGCCTGTCATATTCTAGGTGCTGAGACTGCATCATTGACCAGAGTAGACCAAGTCTCTGTGCATCTTAATATGTTTCATCTGTGAGTCGTGGAAGATCTAACTTAAGCTGGTTTAAGCTTCACACGGAAGGAAACCCAGAATCAGGGAGCTTCTAGGTTGTTGGATCAAGTCATTGAGCTCTGTCTGTCATCAGGCTTTCCACTTATGGCTGGCTGGTTTGTTTCTGTCACAGGCAGTGTGGTGGCATTATTTGGGAGCAGAGGGAGGAAAAGACTTGGATCTTCTCTTGCTGTTCTGGGGAAACAGCTTTTCTTAAAAGCCACATCATTTCTTGGCTAGAATGGGGTGATATGACCCTAGTAATAGCTGTTTCTGTAATCACCGACTTTTATGTATGTAGAGAGACTTTTCTTCCATTCTGTGATTTGGGTAATTTCTCATTGTATACCATGATTTTGATATTTTTATTTTTCTCTCTTTTCCATTGGTTATTCTACCAATTTTTTTTTACCTTTTGTTCTAGCAGTTTCAAAACTTGAGATTCAGTAACTTCAGTATTTTTTCTCTTTTATTGTCTCTATTTATATCTTTAATTCTCTTTACTTTGAGTTTGTTCTTAGCTTCTTAAAATGCCATTGTAGGTTACTTATTTTAAATCTATTTTTTCTTCTAATATAAATCTACATATTTACCTATGCACTCAGGTTTGATGTGTGTTTTCAATTTTACTTAGTTCAAACTGTTTTCTGATTTCTTTTGACTTCCTTTTTGATTTATTAGAAGTGTGTTACTTAATTTGTAGATAGAGTAGTCTTCCCTTAAGGAGGAGGGGGAATATTCCTAGGACCCCCTGTGGGCATCATGGACAGCTGTGAGCCCTATGTGTAGTATTTATTCAATATGTACATACCTTTGAAAAAGTTTAATTTATAAGTTAGATGCAGTGAGATATAAACAATAATAACCAATAATGAAGTGGAAACATTTTAACAATATGCTATATAGAATTGCAAGCATCATTACCCTAGCATTTGTGGACCAGTATTAATTAGAATAAGAGTTTCGTAAACATATGCTCTCTGATGTTCAGACTGTTGCTTTAGTAGCCAAAATGGCTATCGGAAGACTAATGGGTGAGTGGCAATATGCTGGACAAAGGCAGAGTTCCCAGCTTCAAGACGCCAGGGCATCGTGGAGTGGGACAGTGTGTGGTCTCATTACATAACTCAGAACACACACAATTAAAGCCTATGCTGGTTCATTCTTGGAGTGTTCCACTTATCCCTTGGACCACGACTGGCTTTGAATAACTCAAGTCACAGAAGTGGAGCTCTGATAAGGAAGACTCTTAATGGGAATTTACCAGATTTCTTTCTATTAACTATTTCCTGTTTCACCCCAGTGTCTTCAGAGAATTTCTGTTATGTTCTCCCCAACAGTTTAACTCTACGAGGCCTACTTTATGGCTTCATACACAGGTGGTTCTGTAAGATGTTCATCTCTGTTCACGGGGAAGGGTTCCCTGCCTGCAGTTAGGTTGGTCCGTTCCTCTCTTCTGTGTTCTCCCTGATTTCTATTCTTTCTGTTAGAGAGGAGAGCATGGACATTCCTGTGTGTTCTTGTGGGCTTGCCTCCTCCTTGAGCTTTGTCGGCGTTGCTTCCTGTCCTGAGCAGTTCTGCTGTGGAGTGTGTCTCCATTTACGCGTGTCTTACTCCATGGTCACTCCTGCTCTGAAGTAGACCAGTGTCCCTGGTGATGCGTGCTAATGCCTGGCCTCTCTGCTTCTCACAGGGCATTGCTTTTTCATGACTGTCTCTTTCCCTTCCTTTCCATTTTAACCAATGTCTGGTTTTGAGGCTAAAAATTTTGTCTTTAATAGATAGTTGGATATTGCCTGTTTAGTCGGCTTGATACTTTTGGAATTCATTAAATAATTTCTTCATATTTTATGTGATTATTGGTGAAGTTAAATTCTCATCTGCCATTTGGCTATTTGTTTTGTGTATGCCTAATCGTTTTTTAGTTCCTTTATTAGTGTTCCCTAAGGAACAACAATCAAGAGTGACTATTATTAGAACGGGACGCATTAGGTTGGTCTAGTACTCCGACAGTCACTGTCTTAGGCTGGCACATGACATGGTCTGAGTACTCCGACAGTCACTGTCTTAGGCTGGCACATGACATGGTCTGAGTACTCAGGCAATCACTGTCTTAGGCTGGCACATGACATGGTCTAGTACTCCGACAGTCACTGTCTTAGGCTGGCACATGACATGGTCTAGTACTCCGACAGTCACTGTCTTAGGCTGGCACATGACATGGTCTGAGTACCCTGACACTCACTGTCTTTGTTCTGGAGGCCAAGAGCCTGTAACTGCTTAGTTCGTGCAGGTGCCACCTCAGCAGTTCTAGTATGGTGCTGCTGGCCTCGAGGGCTCCCAAGGAGCTCCTGTCAGTCCATGTTGGAAGCCTGAAGAAGCAGGATTCTTGTATCAGTAAAGGCTTTCAGTAGTAGGGTGAATGAGCTGCCAGCAGGAATAGAGGAAAGGAGCAAAACCCAGCACATTTTCTAAGACCTCTTTGTGTGGGTTGCATTGGAAGGTGCTGCCCCCGTTTTAAGATGACAGAGTGGAAACTAACTCCACTCAGCGCCTGTGACCGGCTGTGAGGTCCTTCCCAGTTCCAGTCAGTGACAACCAGGATTGGCCATCACTGTCTTCTAACTCTTTATTCCATTCTCTTGTGTTAAACAAATGTTAGGGTGCCATTTCAATCACTCAGATTTGTATCAGTATTGTTATGTTAAATGTATATTATATTGACATGACTCACATACCATGTAATTCACCTTTCGGTATATAACTCAATTTTCTTAGTATTCTCAAAGTTCGGTAACTATCATCATGATCTAAGTCCATAATATTTTAATTACCCTAGAAGAACCCCCAAAATACGTTACTTGCCCTCCAGTAACAACTGATTTACTTTCTGTGTATGGATTTACCTGTTCTGAGCATCTCATGCACAATTAAAACAGGACTGACTGGTTTCTACCTCTTCATAGTTCTTACCGACATCACTTGTTTGTGGTCTGGAAGTCTTTCTCCTTTTCATTAGTTCACTCTCACGGGACTTCCAGAATTGTCACTAGGAACAGACCTCAAACTTCCCCAAGAACATAACTGGGTTTTGCCATATTAAAGATGGCGTTAACAGTGGGAGCAGAAAGTCTTGCCGTTCACTTACTCTTGTGTCAAGGCGCTGTATCTGTAAAGACTGGAGGTATTCTCAGCTGCCACTGGGCAGAGACTGTGGTGAATAGTGGAGCAAGGTCAGCGTTTGCTTCCGTCGCTCCGTCCTTGGTGCAGCAGCGGCGTGAGGACAGCTGACAGAGAGCTTTCAAAGAGCAAGGGAAGCAGCAGCCACCAAAACTGAGTGCTGCTTACCCCGAGGCCAGCAGAAAACAGTATGAACTCCAGGGTGCTTTTTATTTCTCTATACCGCTCATCACTTTGAAAGTTGGTTCTCATTTTGATGACTTGAAAGAGTAAAAGGCTTTCATATTTAAGAGATTTAATACTGGGAATCTGGAAAAAAAAAAACTTTTTTTTTTAAAAAAAAGGAGAAGCCTGTTTTGCTTATTCTGAGCTGTCAGCTGTAACAAGTGTTGGACCCAGTGGAGTGGAAGTCACCCTGTGAGGAAGTGACAGCAGCAAGAAAAACAAAGCAGTAAGTTAAATGATGTGAACGATGGTGACAGGAGGAACACGGCCAAAATGAAGAGTGTGGCATCTGGAAAGGATCGTAAGGAGGAAACTGCAGCGAGCCAGTGTGGAGTCCCACTGAGATGTTTGTGTCCGTGGTCTAGGAGAGGAGTCCCTGTGCGTGCTTCTACTCTGTGACGGCCACAGCTGTCCTGCCAGCTCATAAAGCTGAATCTCAAAGCGTTTGGCACTGTCGCCTTTGTGGGGGAACTCTGGTCACAGTGACTTCTCTCTCCAAAGAAGACATTAAAGCCACTTTGAAGGGCGATGCAGATAAAAACGGTGGCAAGAGGGCCTTTCACTACAGAAAGGTTTGGCTTCTTCCTGGGAGAATCTCAGTCATGCCGAGAAACCAGTTCATGGCTGGGGAGGTCTGGGTCTGTGGTCACTGTCTACTTTCAAGAGTCCATTGGTCAGTGTGAACTAAAACCTCGAGGGACCAAACAACTGTAGTGTAGCCTGAATCTTCACTCGTGCTTGACCTATCCTCTGACTCACTGTGGAGGGCAAACTCATCGGCAGCGCCAAGTGCATCAAGAGCTTGAGGGGCATGTGCCCCAAGTCGGCCCCTGGCTTGTAGAGAAGGCATAGAATAGACCCTCCTCTGGGCTTTGGTTTGTCATCAGTGAGGCTCCTTCCTGCCTGCACTGTGAATTGCTTGGAAATAGCAGAAACCTGGTTGTATTTCCTGGGCCTGTTTCTCAGGTTGTCTTGTCTTTCTCACACTCACCTATATCTAAAAATGAAAGCAAAGTACTTTTTCCTGGGTTTAAAAAAATTGTGTATGTGCGTGCGTGTGTGTGCATGTGTGTATGTCAACATGTGTGATTGCATGTATATGTGTATGTGTGAGTGTGTCTGTGTGTGCCTGCCTGCCTGCCTGGAACTGGAGTTACAGGTGGTTGTGAACTACTCAACATGGGTGCTAGGAACTGAACTTATATTTCCTGGAAAAAATGATAAGCATTCTTAACCACTGAGTAATCTTTCCAGACATATTTTCTATATGCTTTTAACAATAATGTCACTGAACAATAAAATCCTCTTTCTCCAAACAAAACAATATAATGATATTCCAGTATCTGCATCAGTAAGAGCCATATCCAAGTCTATGACTATGACACTAGTGGCCTTTGAGGTTTAGGTATATCTTTTTCCTATAGATATTTCACCTTATAATTGTCTGGTCAGACTGCCAAAACACATTGCCACAGACTGGGTCACTTAAAGAACAAATATTTATTTTGTCATGGTTGAAGATCAAGATGCCAGGTCTTGCCCCTCCTCTGGCTGCTCCAGACAGTTGTGCTCCTGTGTCCTCACTGGCTTCTCTGTGAACAAGCGTGGACTGTGGATATGTGTTCTGCCCACATATCTCTTCTTAGGATATGAGTCCTATAGTCCCATAGGTAAGGTGCAGCCCTCAGGACCTCAATTACCATAAACTTTTTCTTATAATCCCTATGCTCAGTACAGACACATGGGGCTACTGCTTAAATATCTAAGTTAAGGTGCCAGGGGGAATACAATTCAATGTATACAGTGTCCAAAGTAATGTTTCCATGTTTAATTGATCACAGCTCTAAATGGGCAAATGAAAAGATTACAACTGATGAATTCCTACTTGTCTACAAGGAAGTGCAATGAGAGCGTGAGGAGACAAGCAGAAACAGATATTCAGGATGAACTGGGATGTAAGGAAAAGTGTAGCAGTCTTCCTCAATAGTAACAGATTGGTAGCATCATGGTAAGGGCGCAGCTGACTCGGGGAACCTGGAATAGAAGATAAACTTACTGTCCAGGAGATCAACGGCAGTCCTGTGGGCAACAGTAAATTACTTTGCAAGGGTTTGTGTTTTATTTGCTAGTGTTGCAAGAGCTTTTGGTTGGGACATGGTTGCTTTGATGTGGGAAGTCAGTGGTGAACATAGAATGTTTGTTCAGTCTCAAGCTGTAAAGGGGCCTGAGACAGTTTTGGAAGAAGCTCATGGAGGCTTAAGTTAACCTAAATTGGTAAGGCGTTTTTTCATTGGTACATTAGAGTAAGCGGTAGGAAGGATAGAATTGGCTGACTCCATCGTAACCAGATAGTAGACAGGATAGGAATGGACCTAGGAAAGTTCTGCCCAGGTCTTCAGCTCCAGTGGGCAGCATGGAGAATTTCTGCTCAAAGTACTTTGAAGTATTTTCCATCTGTTTTACAAAAATCATGTGTAACATGATTTTCTAGGGCAATCATGATTTATTAAATTATTAGGGAATGAAAGTATGCAGATTGGAAAGGGGTCCTGGAGAAATGTTTGTTTATAGGCCAAAAATTGGAATATAACTCATGCAGATTACATGTTTTTTAGAGTATCAGTCATTTGAGATGGTTCTGGAAATCTCCAGCTGTATTGCTTTACTTCCATTACACTTTGATAGCATCCGCTGCTGTGGGAACACAGTCCACTCCTTTAGCCAATAGCATTTAAGATACCAGCCCACTGGGGCGTGGTCTCTTATCCTGTAAAGGGGGCTGTAAAGCATGTGCTCACTCTCTTGCTTCCGGCTCTCACTTCCCCTGCTAGACTCTGTTCCTGTTCGCCAGAAGACTGTTATCTAGGACAGTGATCTGTAAGTTTCCCTTAAATAAATAACCCTTTATTATTCATAATTCGAAACTGGTGTGGGATTATTTTGTGACTTCCGCCATCATCTGGCGCCCCACGGTTTGGTTTTAGAAAGGCTCTGACTGCAGCCCCGGGGCTCAGAGCGCAGGGCTAGGCGCGTGTCCTCCCTCAGCGCTCCTCAGCCAGCCTCTGCGCTTCCAACTTAGCCAACTTAGCTAAAGGCAGAAGAGGGCTTTCCAGCCTTGCTAAGGATCTGCTTCACGCCATCCCGGAAGGTGACCACAGTCTCTTTTCAAGTCCAGTTCTCACTAGGAGCTTGGACCTTTGACTCTGAGAAATGCTTTTTTAGCCAATGGCCTTTCTTTTTTACTAATGCGAGCCAAGTGTAACCTAGTCACTCTCATTCAGAAGTTTTTTTGTTCCCTCTGAACAAGGACAGTGATTTGACATCATGTGGACACAGTCTTGGTTTTCTTTTGGGGGCAGAGGTATGTCCAATGGGCGGGGGCTGAAGGTCCCACCAGACAGTTACTGCCCAGAGAATGGTCACCCAGAGGAAAGCGTGATTCCGCTCAAACTTGTCAGGAGTGCAGAGGTTTTACTGTGGTTCTCCAGTCTCTGCCTGTGTGTACATGAGTACTCATGAGGCCCGGGGTTGTCTTTCTCAGTTGCTCTCCACCCTCTTCATTGAGGCAAGGTCTAAGATTTGGCTCGTCTGGCTAGCCTACCTAGTCAGCTTACTCAGGTCGCCACCTTCAGAGCGCTGCAATTGATGGCAGGCTTCCATACCCACCTGACTTTGACATAGATCCCAAGGATCCTAACTCTGGTCTTCATGCTTGTATAGCAAGCCCTTCTGCCTTTGAGCAAGCTCCCCAGCTACTTTTGGCCAGTTGAGTGCTATTGTTTACTTTGTATTCATTTAAAAAACTTAAAGACTGAGAGACAAAATACTAAGAAGTGAATACATTGTATTGTTGATTTTTTTTAGTGGGGTTCTAACCTTTAAATATATTCTAAATTGTTGGACCCCTACTATATTAGCAAACTTTAAATTTGGGATAGTATGAAATGCTTGTTAATGTTTTAATCTTTTATTGGTCATCTTATGTTCTCAATATATAAATCTTTTTGGCGAGCACTTACTGCTTTTTATTGTTTCTAAAATCTAATAGCAGCTTAAAGCATTTGATTTAGCTATTAGATCTATTCTGACTTAAACCGGACACTAATTGTTCTTATTTATTGATTATGTTGCTCTAACAACTAAATGGCAGAGTCTGAGTAGATTATTATTTGGAACTTCCTTGTACCACACAGCACCTGATGGAGTAAAGAGATTTCCTGTCAGTATTTAGTGTCAAATATTTATTCAGGAAATAGAGACACATGGGTTGTTAGGTTTGGAATTCCATTTTAATTCATTGTGACATGCAGCTTTTAATAAAAAACAAAATTGTTTTTCCATGATTATTACAGAAAACTCAGGTATTACATAAAAATGGAAGCGTTTTACTCTCCAACACTAATAATAATTATTACCAATGCCCGGGATTTTTCCGTGTTGGCTTTTTCTATATGGACAGTTGAATGGGCAAGTGAGTGGACACTTGCAAAATCTCATAAAATAGTATTTCACTCTACAGTTTAGACATAAATAACAATAGACTGGGGATGCATTTGCACCCTAGGCTCTGGGCTCAATCCTTAGCACCAAAACCAGGAAAGTAATAACAAACAATCCTGAGTTTCCTGTGAAGTAAACTGTAAAGTTACTGACTTCCTCTATTGTAAAAAATCGAGATTCAGGGCTGGAGAGATGGCTCAGTGGTTAAGAGCACTGGCTGCTCTTTCAGAGGTCCTGAGTTCAATTCCTAGCAACCACATGGTGGCTCACAACCATCTGTAATGAGATCTGGTGCCCTCTTCTGGTGTGCGAGCATATATGCAGGCAGAATGTTGTATACATAACTAACTAAATAAATCTTTTTAAAAAATCACGATTCAGAGTATAGGTTTTTTTTGTCACACTTTTCTGTGTTGGAGGCTTTTTTATTATAACCAAATCAGAGTTCATGCTTTGCCCCATTTTGATTTTGAGAAGACCATAAGATCTTTAAATTGAGTGGTTCAGACTTTGGTCTTTCTATGCTGGCTGTATGTGTGAGCCGAAAGGTTCGGCAGAGGGGCTGTGTAGCTTTGCCATCTCTGCTCTGTCTAGTCTTTTGAACTGTTCTGTAGAATTTTGTGTGGGGGCAAGAAATCCCACCGTACCTTACCCCAAGAAAGGAAGGAAAAGGAAGTTTGAAAAGCATTTGGGCATAACATAAATTAGAAGTGGACTGCAGGAGACACAGCCTGGGGGCCTTGCTTTTGCATTGCCTTTCTTGCTTTCAGAAAGTGCAAGTGAATATTTCTGAGTTTGGTGGCCACCCACTAGAACTACAGTGAGTATGCGAACAGACCCTGAGAACACTGGATTGTCCTGGCACCCCTGTAATAAACAACTTGGAAAGAACATGAAAGAACAAGGTCAAGCGTGCAAATGGAGAAACTGCCCTGGCTGCTTTGGTGGCTGCTTCATACAGCAGTGGAGACACCAGTAGACATCAGGCAAATGATGATTCATCGGCATGGTAGCAGCTGTCTGCAAGCAAAGGCTGGTTATGGTGCTGCAGGAATATCATCTGACACATCTTGAAAGAACGATTCATCTGACAAATCTATCGGCTGAAAACCAAAAAGAAGACTATTAAGGATATGACAAAGCCCTGGGTTAGAGCGAGTGCCTTCTCCAGGGCCTGTGGCCACTTAGCGTGAGGTACTTTGTTTTTTTTTCTTTTTCTTTTTTTTTTTTTTTTTGCCTCATTTGGGAAATTAGCCATCTTTTCAGTTAGTAGTGTTATTTTAGGATCACCGGCTTCAGGGAGCAATAGGAGTGACCGTGGACCATTATTGTAGGTAGGTTTTTCCAGAAACCTAACTGGTAGGCAAAGGTTCTTGTATTTGAACAGTGAGCCTGCATCTTCCCAGCTACCAAAAGTGCACCGATGCCTTGGGCTTCATAGCTTGTGATGTGCAGCTCGTTGCCTGTTGAGAAGCTGAAAATTCTGTGCTAGTACTAGTTGATTGTGATCTAACCTGAGGTGGGGGCTTCTTTATTGTCCCTAGCCTGGTGTTTTTGTCAAATTATTTCTGCTTTGACTTGTAGTGTCTTTTAAAGATCTGACACAGAAACTCCTTCAGATACATCTCCATCCTTCATGCATAGCTTCTGTTTCTGCTGCTGCTGCCCTGAACCTTGACCTGGATTCCTAAGAACCCTTGTTCCTCTCTGTCAACTGGCCACATTTTCAAGAAGGGGTCGGAGCAGGGTGTGGTTACCAAAGGAACTGGAACTCTACATAGAGGGTGTCTTAGTTAGGGTTTTATTGCTATGAAGAGACACTATGACCACAGCAACCCCCCCTCCCTAGCTCCCTACCAGGCAATGTTTCTCTGTGTAGTCCTGACTGTTCTCGAACTCAGTTTGTAGACCAGGCTGGTCTCGAACTCAGAGATCCACCTGCCTTTGCCTCCTGAGTGCTGGAATTAAAGGTGTGCACCACCACACCTGGCAGCAAATCTTATAAAGGAAAGCATTTAATTCAGCCTGACTTACAGTTCAGATGTTTGTTTAGTCCATCATCATCATGGCGGGAAGCACGGTGGCATGCGGGCAAACATGGTGGGAAGGTAGCTGAGAGTTCTACATCTGGATCCACACACAGCAGGAAGGGAACCTGGCAAGGGGCCTGGCTTGAACTTCTGAAACCCACCTGGATGTGACAGGACACACTTCCTCCAATTAGACCACACCTCCAATAATGCCACTCCCTATGACTCTATAGGACCATTTTCATTCAGACCATCTCAGAGGGAAAAAGGAAAGATGATTTTAAATGTATGGTTAAAGAAATACCTTAAGAATACCCATACTTTGCTGGGTGTGGTAGTGTGTGCCTATAATCCCTGAGCTATCACTATTTTTTTTTAACCAAATATTTACTATTCCTCTGTGGTTTGCTCTCTTTCCAGGCTATTACCTGATTACCTGAAGGTGGGATCTCATTTACATGAAAGGACCCAAGACTCAGGCTTAGTATTTTGGGTCTCAGTCACTAGTGGGGAGGCAGTAGGGTATGATGGTCTCAGCTTACAGCTGGGCCACTCTGAGGAACCTGGGGTGCTGTGTGGAGTAAACAGACCCTGTTCTAGCAGAAACCATGGATCTTCTGGATCATGGTGACACACGCCTTTAATCCCAGCACTCGGGAGGCAGAGGCAGGCGGATCTCTGTGAGTTTGAGGCCAGCCTGGTCTACAAAGTGAGTTTCAGGACAGCCAGGACTGTTACACAGAGAAACCCTGTCTCAGAAAACCAAAATCCAACCAACCAAACCAAACAAACAAAAAAATGGATCCAGGGAGAAACATAATCACAGCTGACTTTTATCTATAGGAATAACTTTCTCTAGTTTTTTTTGTAGAAAAATGTTTTTAAGACAACAAGGTAGATATAGAATTCTCTTTAAAAAGAGCTTGACTAAAATACGGATTTTGCCAGTAATGATGCCTCCCTGTAAGAGTGTGCAGCCTTCTTAGCTATGGCTCCAGATCCATTCTTATTCCTAACATGAAGGGGAAAAGGCACCTGTAATTACACCAGAGGCTGAGGCTGCTTGGGGTAATCCAAAACATCTTCTGTATCCCATATTTTAAGTGTTCTTCTGACAGAATACTATGAAGTCTTTAAAAAGAATAAAGAAACTTCTTGTGAAATGAAGAAAGCAACATGTTAAAGTAAGCATATATTACATGTACATTCTCACAAGATAAAAAGGTAGGAAGCACAGTGAATATATTTGCTTATGTGTGCAAAGTAATATATGTTAATAATTTCACTGGTTCTCTCCAGAATAGACCACTAGTTGTCTAGAGCCTGCTGAAAGATATTTATTTGTGTGTGTGTGTGTGTGTGTGTGTGTGTGTGTGACACATACACATAGTTGAGGTAATGTACGTGTTATAGCACATGTGTGGAGGTCAGAGGATAACTTGGCGGAGTCTGTTTTCTCATTCCAAGATGTGAGTTCTGGAACTAGAACTCAAGTCTTAAGGCTTGGTGGCAGGCAGCTTTGCTTGTCCAGCCATCTTGCTGATCCTGAGAGAGATTTTTCTAAAGACCTTTTTACTGTGTGTTAGAATTCCTAATCTGGAGTTACTACTGAGTGTTTCTTGTGTTGCATCCTGCTAATGCTATGCTATTTATGTATGAAGGTTTTGTGTTAGTTTTCACAACAGATGTGTTTCTAGTAGTAATTTGTTTTGTGGCTGTCACTGACATATTTTGGTATGGAGGAATTGAGACTATTTCTTTTCTCTCCCTTTCACTTACGACAGGCAGGCATAGTTGCAGTGTTCTTTAAATGTTTTGCATTCATAGTAGTTGCATTTTTATGCATAGGAAGAAGAAGGAAATGCTTCTAAAACACAAAAAACATCATGGCTTCAAGAATGTGTTTTATCCTTATCTCCAACCAGTGATCTTATGGTGATAGCCCGGGAGCAAAAGGCTGCGTTTCTAGTGCGTAAGTACCTTGTTCTCTGCTGCCTCCATTTTAGTGTAGAGGTTAGAGCAGAACGTGCCCTCGGAAAGGTGTTATTTCTATTCTACATTATATGGCAGTTCTGTAATTTATGCACTGCATTTAATATATAAATAGAATATTTCCCTTTTGGGGTATGTATATGTGTGCACACATGTATGTGCAGTCCCTTCTTCACATGTGAGCTCATCCTGTCTGAACTGGCTGAACCCTGGCATTGTCCTGTCTCTGGCACTGAGCATACAGGTCTGTCCTGTCCCTGCTTTCTCCTCTCCTCTCCTCTGCTCCCCTCCCCTCCCCTCCCCTCCCCTTTCTACCTACTTACTACCTCTCGTGTGTGTGTGTGTGTGTGTGTGTGTGTGTGTGTGTGCGCGCCAGGGATGGAGCTCAGGTCCTCATGTTTGGACAGCAAGCACTTAACAGGCTGAGCCTTCTCCTTAGAGTACTTCCTTTTTATTCTGCGTTGCCTCTGGTTGTCGTTTGTTTTTAAGCTGTCCTTAAAAACTGAGGGATACTTAGTGCTGAAAGGGGCTGCAACTGGCCCCTCACACAGTGAAAGTGGCTGCAGCTTGAAAACTCAAGTCACTATAAATTTTCACTTAGTGCATAGGTTTTCAGCTCACAGATTTTTGTTGAAGATTAAGTATTAAGATTTGGAGCTACGCAGACTGAAAAAAGAACACAGGAAGATTATGTATAAGATGTTTGTGGGTAGTCTTACAGAGAAAATTCATTCCCATGGTAAAATTAATGCAAAACATTCCCTTGCCATTTGAAAATAAAAGTAGTCTTCTCAATAAAGCCAGTATGGGGGGTACATGTGCTTTCATAACTTTATTCTACAGAAACTTTAAATAGAGTAATAAGTTGGTTTAAACTGGAGGCTAGGGGACCAGATGGTCCTACAGAAATGCCCTTAAAAACTAAAAACGTGTCTTGATCTGTAATGAGTACCCAAGTCAGGCTCTGCAGAACTGTTTTATACTCAGCTTCTTAAAGGGGAAAGATCAAAATTTATAAGTAAATGACTGGTTTTATTTTATCTTTTTTCCCCAGCAAAATGGAAGCATGGTGATAAAGGGAAGGAAGAAATGCAATTTGCTGTTGGTTGGAGTGGCTCCCTGAGTGTGGAAGAAGGGTAGGTACTATCTGTCAGTCTGTGTGTGAGATGTACAAAATGGGTGTGTTTGTAAATTCATCTGTTTCATTGCTTACAAATTGTGTGTGTATGTGTGTTTGTGTGTGTCCTTTCCAACTTTACTGGTTGTAGAGAACTATTTGGTTAGTTTTTATTTGTTTTATTGCTCTTATAATTTTTTATAAACCCTAATCTGAATAAAATTTTTAAAGACTTATTTATTTAATTTTATGTGTATGAATGTTATGCCTGCATATGGGCATATGTACCAAGAATGTGCCTGGTACCCACAGAAGTCAAATGAGGGTGTCAGATCTGAACCCGATCTTCTGTGAGAGCAGCTCTTGTTCTTAGCTGCTGAACCATCTCTACAGCCTGTGAAGAATGTGAGGAAGTTTCAGAAAGCATCTCATAAAATTCCTTTGCACTGGTATTTCCCTTTGTTCTCCAGCACCAGCTTTGTTTATCTACAGAAAGTAAGATCAGCCATCATCCTTTGGGCTTTGTCCTCTGTTGCTTTCTATTGCTGTGATAAACACCATGATCCAAACAAGGTGCAAAGAATTTATTTGCCTTACAGCTGATAATCCATCATTAAGTTCTAGGCTGGGAGCTTAAGGCAGGAACTGAAGCAAAGGCCACTGAAGAATGATACTTACTGGCTTGCTCAGCCTCTTTTCTTACACACCCCAGGATCACCTCCCCAAGATGGCACTGCCTACAGTGGGCTGGATCCTTCCCCATCAACCATATCAATCTTTAATCAAGAAAATGCCCCCACAGACCTGTCTATAGACAATCTGGGGAGGCATTTTGTCAACTGAGGGTTCCCTTTCCCAGATGACTCCCGATTGTGTCAGGCTGACAAAAACCAGCCGGCACAGGCTCATACTTAGAAGTAGAGGTATTACTTTAATTCTTAAACTCTAGAATGCAAGTTATTTACCTAGTAACTAGAACCATGATTCCCTAAGGTGATTACAAGGTGGACATGATAGCCTGGAAGCTTGAGCTAAATGTTATTCTGTGTCAAAGCTGTGATCAGAATGAATAAGAATCTTGTGGAAGGCCAGTCAAACGGGAAGTGCCCCATCCACGCCCGTGCATTGTAGATCTTCAGTGAGATGCTTTCTACTGTCACCAGCGTGACAGAGCTGCCGTTCTCATGGACTCTAAGGCACGTCATTTCTGTCAGAAATGCAAAGCAGATATACCACCTGAGCAACAACAAGGGAAGATGGACTGCTTCCTGGTTGCTTAACATGGTCTGTGGAGCTGCATGTATGTATGTTGCCTTGAACAGCTTTTGTTGGTGTGATGGTTTAAGCAAAGTCAGTCAGTAGGTGTTTAGATTTCAAGTCTTTTTCTCTGAGCCCCTACCAATATCTCAAGTTCACATGTCAGGTAAAGGAAATCACTTTTCAGAAACAACCTTCATATGTGCTTAGAAATAGGTCTTAGGGGGCTGGAGAGGCAGCGTAGTACACTTGTTGCTCTGCAAAGGCTCCAGGTTCAGCTACTCTAGTTCCAGAGGATATGATACCGTCTTCCAAAACCTCGGGCACCGGGCACACACATGGTGCACAGAATACATGTAGTTAAAACACCCATTTACAAAAAATAAACATCTTTTAAAAAAGAAATAGCTTATTAGGATCAGTGACTTTCAAATGTAAAAGAAGAGCCCAACTGGGCAAAACATCTCAAGTTCCTAAGATCAAACCCCACAGAAATCCAGTAGCCGGTTCCTTCTGCCCTGCACCCACTTCAAACCAAGGAGGCAGGCAGGGTGTCTCTGAACTGCAGAAGACAGGGATGCTGGGAAATGGCTGCCTGGCAACCTTTGAGAATTTCTAGGTTTTCTGTGCAGTGATTTATATAGTTTTTCTTTGTTTCATGTCAGTACCAAGTGGAAAAGCACTGCTTTTTGTTATGTTACATGTTATATGTGTGGATTTTATTGTTTTCAGTTACGTGTTAAATAAAACTGCTCCACAGGATATCATCTTCCATCTATTGTCTTTCAATATTAATTTATAGAGAATAAACAATTAATTCTGACATGGTGGTATGCACCTTTAATCCCTAGCACTCAGAAGGCAAAATAGGTGAGTCTCTCTTGAGTTCCAGGCCAGTAAGGGCTGCATAGTGAGACTGTCTCTCTCTCTCTCTCTCTCTCTCTCTCTCTCTCTCTCTCACACACACACACACACACACACACACACACACACACACACACACTCACTTTATTGCTAAGCACAGTGACTGAGCTCATGATTTTCTTTTGTTTCTGCCTGTAGGGAGTATGTGACCAGTGCTCTCTGCATCCCACTGGCAAGCCAGAAGAGGTAAGGATGAGTACAGGCTCTGTGTCTCTTCTGCTTTGATAGCCAAGACATTACAATCATCAATTTTATTTGTGACAGGAGTTCCACTGGGCGTCCTGACTGGACCTGCATTGTGGTGGGGTTCACGTCTGGTTATGTGCGGTTCTACACTGAGGTGAGTTGGTTTCCAGCAGTAGAGAGAGCTAGCTGACTGCAGTGCTGAGCATCACATTGTGCCACCGGTGACTTCGTTACCAAGGCTGCAGCCAGGAATCTAAGAGGATAGTCTTACTATGAATGCTGGAAGTAGTAACTGATAATTTAGCAGTGGTTCTCCACCTTCCTAACGCTGTTCACCTTTAACACAGTTCCTCATGTTGTGGTGACCCCCAACGATAAAATTATTTCATTGCTACTTCCTAATAATTTTTCTGCTATTAGGAATTGTGATGTAAATGTCTGTTTTCCAATAGTCTTTGGGGGTTGTGACCCACAGGTTGAGAACCACTGCTTTATGGGGTGAAAGAAGGACAGGTGAGGAGCTGTCTGTAAAAGAAAGAGATGCTGTCCACTTGCAAAAAAGTGGACCGGTGTGCTTGGGATGCTATTGGGAAATAGACTGTTTGCCTTCTCCCCGTTCAGTGACACTGGAGAAAACCAGCAGGGCCGTTTTCTGTGCTTGCTTCTAGAGTGGTGTGCTTTTGCTTGCACAACTCTTGAATGAGGACAAAGTGCTTCAGCTTAAGTGCAGGACCTATGAAATCCCCCGACACCCTGGAGTGACCGAGCAGGTAATGTAAAGATTATGTTCAGAGTGACAGTGGCGGGGCTGGAGGGAGCGCTCAGCAGTTAAGAGCACTGGATGCTCTTTCAGGGTTCCCAGATTCAGTTCCCAGAATGCACATGGTGGCTCAAAACCACCTGTAACGTCCAGGGGACCTGACACTCTCTCTCTACAGGCACTGGGCATATATGATACACATACATGCAGACAGGACAACTATACATGTAAAAATCAATTAGAAAAAAGAAACAGTGACATTGTTTTGAAGCAATTTTGTTTGCTGTTTTGCCTGGAAATTGAGAGATTTGTCTTATGAGCACAGTTAGCTGAGCTGGCATAGTCTAGAAATGTAATTTGTAACTAAATAGAATACCAGTCTTTGTATTTTATAAACAAAATTTTGTGTTAAAATGACTGTCTTAGTGTTTTATTGCTATGAAAAGGCTCCATGACCACGGCAACTTTTCTAAAAGGAAAACATTGAATTGGGGCTGCCTTACAGTTTCAGAGGTTTAGTCTGCTGTTGTCATGGTGGGAAGCATGGAGGCATGCAGGCAGGCATAGTGCTGGAGAAGGAGCTGAGAGTTCTACATCTGCAGACAGGGAGAGAGAGAGACATTTGGCTTGCCTTGAGCATTTGAAACCCTAAATCCCATGTGACACTTCCTCAAACAAGGCCACACCTCTTAATAGTACCTCTCCTTGGTGACAAGCATTCAGATCTATTGGGGCCAAACACTACAGTGACTAACTTAAGGTGGAAATATATTAATGAAACTTTATATCTTTTAAATTTTAATTCAAATGTCAAAATTACCTATTGTAAAAAAAGGTACTTGTCTCATAGTAAAACAGTAACCACAGCGCTATTGAACCAGCATGCTTTTATTCCATTTATAATATACAGGGTTGAAACTTTATAACAAATCTTAGTTTTTGCGCCACTTAGTTCCAGAAGATTCCATGTTAAACAAACATATACTGAATGCATACATGAATTTAAATTGTGCAGTAAGTTACAGGAGTTATAGAAAAAGCAGTCCAGTGTGAGAAGCTAGATTTTGTCTGTCAGCATCTAAGAATGAATTAATCAATAACATAAACAGCTAGTCAGTCATACAATCAAGATAAACTACACCTTTAGGGAAGGGTGAGCTGACTGCCAAGAGGAAGAAATTCCTGGGGTGAGGTTTGCTGTGAGCCCAAGGTAATGGGCTGCAGTTTAATTGGTTATTGGGAGAAGAAAATGATGTGGGAGGTGATGTATGCTGTGAATATGTTTTATTGCCTTTGGTTAATAAAGAAAGTGCTTTCGGCCAATGGCTTAACAGAGTAAAGCCAGGCTGAAAGAGATATATGGACAGGGTAGGCAGAGTCAGAGGGAAGCCATGTAGCCCTGCTGGAGACGGAACTTTACCCAATAAGCCACAGCCACGTGGTGATACACAGATTAATGGAGATGGGATAGTTTAGGATATAAGAGTTAGCCAGAAATACACTTAAGCTATAGGCCAAACAGTATTACAAATAATATATTTTCTGTGTTATTATTTCGAGTCAGGGTGGCCGGGAAACGAACAAGCAGCCCTCCCCTACAAGAAAGGGTTCTATTTCCAGGAGTCAGGAGAAAAGTGAGGGAAGGTTCAAATGTAGAACTTTGTACGGGGTGGCAAAGAAGCCCGTAGAAAACAGAGAGAGCCTGATTGGCAAGCAGAAGAATCAAAGTTTGTCTGAAGTCAGACTTGACTTGACACAGAGGAGAGGGCTAGAAGAGCTCCCAGAGAAGGAATAGGTGCATCCATGGGCCTCTGGAGCACTGGTTTTTAGGCTTCAGTGTGAGAGACTGGAGTCAGGGGTGCCTGTGGGGGTGTGTTTGTTGTTTGGGGGTTTGGCGTTTCTTTGAATAGTTCATGTTGTCCTAGAACCCACAATCCTCCTACCTCTGCCTTCCCAGTGCTGTGATTACAGGTGTATTTCATCATGCCCTGCTGGAAATTGTGTTTTTAAAAATTACTGAGTCAGGAGATTGTGTCAAAAAACAAAATTAAATCATATCTATGTCCTTAATAAAATGGGAAAATTAGATTGTAATAAAGCATAATTGACAAAATGCCTGCCTAGTGTATAAGACTTAAGTCCTTAGCTCTGTAACAGTAAATAAATGGATGGATGAATAGATGAAAAATAAATAAATAGGTAGCCGTAGCATTGGTAATTAGAGGCACCACACTTAATAGTGTGCCTAATGTGTGTACATTATAAGTAAATAAATAAAATGTGTTTGATAGACTCAAGCAAATATGTATGAGTTTATTTGAGAATGAGTATTGGGACAGGCCTCTATTTCAAGGGAGCCTTTTTAGGTTGTTGAGGTGTTTTGTTTGTTTATTTTTTGTTTCTTTTTTTTTTTTTAAAGACTGGATTCCTCTATGTACTCTGACAGTCCTAAAACACTCTCTGTTGAGCAGGCTGGCCTTGAACTTGTTTGCCTCCCAAATGCTGGACTTAAAGGCACGTGTCACCACACCCTGTGTTTTGAACAGTGACTTACATCTCTATAGTGACTGTTTTTCTCGACCTGAAACTAGATTTCTACTCTCGCCGTTATCCAGGAACCGTTTCCTACTACATGGGAAACGCATATTGGAGAGGAAGTTGAAGTCTTTGGCCAGAAGGCGCCCTGAAACTAATTCTTGCTTCCTTGTGCCGCTTCCTCTGGGTGCTCTGTGTCTGCAGTTGAACCGTTCAGTCATAGCCTTGAACTGAGTGGGATCCTCACCTGTTGATTTGCTGTATCTGTTTTTCCTTATCCCCACACAGAATGAAGAACTGAGCATCCTATATCCAGCCGCCATTGTGACTATTGATGGCTTTAGTCTTTTTCAGTCCCTCCGTGCTTGTCGGAACCAGGTGGCAAAAGGTAATGTTTTGGCAAGAAGGGTCTAACTTCTGGTGGTGATAGTTCTATTTAGTGTGGCCTGCTCACATGCGTGAGGCGTCTCCTGCAGGGAGTGCCACACTCAGATGTGGCAGTGGCCTGTGGCAGCCTGAGAGCAGCTTGTTTTCTCCACTTAACGCAGAAACACAGCTTGGTTGGGAGAGGAATTGGGTGTAGCTAGCAAACCTCTCCCTAGATGAGAAGCTCTCAGACACATGCACTAAATCCTCCCACTTCACTGAGGATAGAGTCGTCTGTGTGTGTTGGCACATGTCCTCACAGGGGAGAGGACCCAGCAGGTCAGCTCAGCCTCTTTATTTGAAACACTTGTCAATGAAGAGATGCTGGAGGTCTAAACTTCATGTATGAGGATTCGTTATGAGGTGCAAACTACATGGATAGTCAAGGAGCCTCGCTGTGGTGATGACGGAGCATGGGGAAGCCAGGGTCAACAGCAAGGGTGTTCCCTCAGCAGTCTCCACTTGCTGCTGACTTAATTTGTTCATTCATTCATTCAAGACAAGGTCCACTGAGCCTGGCCAGTGGGCCCAGGGACCTGCCCGTCCATCCCCCTGCAGTGTTGTCAGTCACTGGCTCGTTACAGTGTTAACTAGTTTCACCCAGCTGCTGGGGTTCTGGACTCAGGTCCTTGTGTTTGTGTGGAATACTGATGGAGCCGTCTTGCCAGCCCCCTGAGAACAGGTCCTTAGGATATGTTTGCTGCTTAACAACGACAAAGAACTATTTCCAAGCTAACTTTACATAAGGTGCAAAACAGGCAGTTTTTTCTGAGGGCAAATTAGCCTTCATATACCTTTACTATACCTCAGTGGACAGATTGTCTCAGCAGTCTGTGATTGGTAAAATGCTCAAGTCCTGGTTTTGTGATTCTTTTTAGTAGTATGATACTTTGAATTTTTATACCTATTTTCATTATCTTTTAAATTGTTTAAATTTAGCCCATTATAGCATCATTATTTTGAGATTGGTGAAGCAATCACCATTATTGGCAGGCCAAGGCGAGAAGATCTCAAATTCAGAATGAACTGTGATATATGAGTCTTTGCTTAAAAACATAGTCACCATTAATATATTTACAAAAGAGAATGACAATATTTTGTAGGTAACAATTCTATTTTAAAAACTAACAAAAGACAAGTGTGTTACTGGTATTGTCAGCCTTTTTTTTTTTATTTTTAACCACAATCCCTATTTATTTGTTGTGAATAAGACCATGATAAAGTCTGTCCTATTAGCCAGGGAGTAGAGGTCAGATGGCATCAATAGGTGCCCCAAGCCTCTCTCGGCACCCAGGTTCACAGAACAGGCTGAGAGCCAGGACTCGGGCAGTGTTAGAAGCATTGAGCTCTTTCTCCTGTTGGGCAGCTGAAGGCCTGCAGGCTTCTGCAAGTCTGTCTGCCTTAGGCAGAGAAACTGCTCGCTCAGGACCAGGGTCAGCAGGGTCTTTAGCAGTTGCGTTTTTATGTCTGTTGCCATGGCAGGAATAAATCTCATTTTATGCACTTTTCATTACTGTACTTTCTTGTTAGTGGACATTTTAGAACAGTAAATTATATATTAGATTTTTTTTGATAAAACATCATTTTATGCATTATAATATCTCATTTTTATTTTTGATAGCTGCAGCATCAGGCAATGAGAACATACAACCACCACCGTTAGCTTATAAGAAATGGGGTCTACAAGATATTGACACTATTATTGATCATGCTAGTATTGGTAAGTATCGCTAGTTCTATTTTTATTCTTATACTTTTTTATTGACGAGTCTAATTTATTAGAATTGACATTTTATTCCTATGTGAAAAAAAATCCATTGCCTTTAGTGAGACACTGGGAAGTTTTTCAGCTAGGTTTATATCTTTAAGATAAAGTAGCAGGGTTTTTTGATTTTTGTTTTAGTTTGTTTTTCTAAGACAGGGTTTCTTTGTATAGCTCTGACTATTCTGGAACTAGCTCTTGTACTCAGAGATCCATCTGCCTCTGCCTCTGGCTCCTGATTGCTGGGATTAAAGGCGTGCACCGCCACCACCCGGCTAAAATAGCAGTTTTAGGAAAGACTTAATTACACCCTCGGCATTAATATTGCAGTTGTCAAGTAGTCACTCACTATTTTGATGTATTTATCTACTGACACTCTGATTCTTGTAATGATCTTATATTGGACCAGCAGAACATATATAAAGCAGATTTCTTCCCATGACAGTATTTGGGGGCTTATTGTGTTAGTTTTCAGGACTATAGAGATCAAAGACTGGATAGGCTGGTGCATACCTGTCATCTCAGGACTCCAGGCAGGATTGGGAGTTTGAGGCCAGACTGCGTTGTATGAGACTCATAGATAGACAGACAGACAAATATAATACAACATACATACATATGAAAGAAAGAAAGAAAAACGAAAACAAAGCAGAAATAAAGAGATGAAAAGCCATGACTGTCTAGAAGCACAAGGCTAATTAAAGGATATATATAAGAGTAGACAGCTGTAGTAGGAATGAAGGAGAAAGAGAAAGCTCTAGCATTGAACACCTTGACTTACTCTGAGAGTAAAAGAACAAAGCCTCTAGCCAACACACGTGTTGGTCTGTGGTGAGTTGCAGAACATGGTGGAGAAACAGTGAGTGCCAAGCAAGCTGGTAGAGTTAAGAACAGAGAGCCCTCCTCAAACTTAGAGATAGTGACTAGAATCGGCACCTGGGGAGCAGGATGACTTTTTCTCAAGGGTCACAGCCAGCTTTCAGGGAAGGAGCCAGGGAAAAGATGTCCCATCTTCATTCTCCTTTCCCTGGTCTCCTCATGGGACTCCCATTGTCTGAATTCAGTCAGAAGTCAGCAGGAACTGTTGAAAGTCTGGTCTAGAAAGGGCAGGAGCTGTGTGGAGGGCTGCGAGAAGCCTGCACACAGACCTGCTGACTCTGTCTACACAGTCCTGTGTGGAATACTCTAACAGATGCCTTATTGATAAACAGTTTTGTGTGTCTTCAATTTTTCACTAAGAGAAATAAAATTTCTAACTAACATAAAATTCCCAAAGTGTTGAGTTCAGCCCAGGGTCTCCTCCCTGCTCTGGTAATTAAACTTTGGAACATTGAAGCTGGCTGGGGAAAATGATTGGATAGAAAACACTGTTCTATTCATTTATTCCCCAGCCTACAAATAAAAAAACAAAAGGTACAATAAGCTTATATTATGTACATCTTTATGTAAAGTCTTAACTCGTTCAGTAAATAAATACCTATGATTCCCTGGGTAGCAGTCCAGACCTTGCCCCAAGAAAGCTTGCATTCTGGGATAGAGATAAACACAACTAAATGACTAACTGTGGTGCTTTAAAGCACTGGCCGGCTTTGTGGAAGAACTCAGCAGGGGTTATGCTCTAGAGTAGTGGTTCTCCACCTGTGGGTCGTGACCCACCTCACAGGGGTTGCATATCAAATAGCTTGTATAGCAGATATTTACATTTTGATTCATAACAGTGTCAAAATTACAGTTATGAAGTAGCAATGAAATAATTTTATGGTTGGGGTCACCACAGCACAAGGAACTGTGTTAAAGGGTTTCAGTGTTGGGAAAGCTGAGAGTCACGGCTGTAGAATAAAGGATGCACGTAGCCAGACTGCTAAGGCAGGCCTCTCCAGAGAGCACAGCTGGGCTGAGACAGGAAGGGGGAGAAGGAGCAGCTGCAGGAAAGGACATTTGTAGTCAGAGCATTCTTACAGAGGGCACAGTACCAATATAGTTCTGAGGACCCCAAAGACCCTAAAGGTTTTGAGAAGCAAGGGAGGTCAGCATGGCTTGATGGAGTGAGTGTGATAAAGGAAGTCAGGTTGGAGATGTGCAAGGGGACAGAGCTGAAAATAAGGAAGCTGAATCTTACTCTCAATTTTTGGGTTCTGAGACAGCCAGAACTCTGTAGAGAGGCCCTTTCTCAAATAAAAACAAAAAGTACCCCTTGAGTGCTATTTAGAGACAGCTGTGGAGGAGGGAGCAAAGCCATGGGAGTACTTTTGGTAATGCCGGCCTGTGAGACTCGTGGACCTAGAGCAAAAGCAGTAATATTAAGTGCGTTGTACAGTTGCCCAGATAAGAGTTTGAGGAGTGAGAGAAGAGGACCCAAGGAGCCACCCTGCCCACCCTCCTAAGTGAGAGGATCACAGGTGACGTCTTCACTGTGTAGTGTGAGCCGCTGGGTGGAGGAGCAGGTTGTTCACTGACAGGAGAGTGAGGAAGATAAGTAAGGAGGGAAAGTCAAGAGTTACGTTTTTGCATGTTGACTTCCGGCAAAAGCATATTCTAGGAGAGCATGAAGCAGGCAGGTAGGCGTGTGATATGGGGTCAGAGGCAGTTGGGACTGCAGGTACAAATGGTTTAGGGGTACTGTGAAACACCAGCATTGGAGACAGCGTGGACCACTGGATTTGGCAGCTTGGAGCTCTCCATTGACTTGAGCAGTTGTGGGGGAGAGGGAAGAACAGAAGTCAGACGGGGGTGGGTTTGTTTCACAGTAAATGTGTCCACTTCCTATTGTCAAAAGTAACAAATAAGAACAAGAAATAAAATTACAGCATCTCCACTCTCTCCTCTCCAGTGCTGACCAGTTCTTTAAGCTCCTTTTCTGAACACTTTCACAGATGGCTAGACTTGACCTCCAATGTTAAATTCTTTATTTCTTCCTCACACTTGCTACTCTTTTTCTTAAATATTTATTTATTTGTTATGTATACGATATTCTATCTGTGTGTATGCCTGCAGGCCAGAAGAGGGCACCAGACCTTATTACAGATGGTTGTGAGCCACCATGTGGTTGCTGGGAATTGAACTCAGGACCTTTGGAAGAGCAGGCAGTGCTCTTAACCACTGAGCCATCTCTCCAGCCCCACACTTGCTACTCTTTTCTCACTGTTCTTCCATCCACCTTCCCTCTTCCTCAGTCCCTCCCAGTTGCTCAGAGCCCATTACTTGCCCAGGTGCTGCTTGGCCCTGTCTCCCAACCTGTCTCTCACTGTATCCAGTTTTGTCGATCTAGCTCCTCAGAGCACCCAGGAGTCTTTGCAAAACATTGAAATTGCTGCTCCCCTGCTGGGAACAGTACCACCTAACCATGTGGTTTTCCCCTCAGTGCAGGCCCCTGTTCACATGTCACGCTGTCAAGGAGGCCTCATAGGTACTGAGGTAGAAGTGGAAGTGGTCTAGCGAGCTTGACTTTATGGGGATTTATGTGCAGAGGAAATCCAGTGTGTTTCACAGTATGGAAAGGACTTGTGTTTAAAGAAAACATGCAGTGACAAGATTTATAACCCAAATGGGAAAATCTCAGTTTAGGATATAGAATTATAGTTGAAAGCTTCCTCAGCCACAAAAAGATTTACATCATTCTTAATGAAAACAATGAATATGAAATTTTAAGTGGCCTCACAGTTTTGGAAAGGATGGGAGAGGAAGAGGGTCCTCAGTGAGCGATGTCACCTTTATGCATGAAGCACAGTTCCAACACTTGTGACAAAAGACATCATTCATCTAGATTCAGCTGCCAGTGCACAGGTGTGTAGGTAGAAGAACAAGTTAGTATTGTTGCAGAGATCAGGCTAGCCACGTCTGCAGGGGACATTAGTGTCAGACAGTCTGCCGTGTTGAGCATAGGGGTAGCAAAGGGTTGGGAGTTAGGGAAGTACAAGGACAGTGGGGCTGGGATGGGGCTCGTGTGTGTTCACAGCTATTTCTTTCCAGAACAGAAACTCGGGCACTCCGAGGTTAAGATTTACTCTGGAGGGCGTGGAGCAAGATTAGTATAAGGGCCTGTAGGAAGGGCTGTCGTGGAACATGGATCTAAGCTGGATGATAACGGAAAGGAGCCCAAATGTTTCTTGATAAATAAAGGAAAAAATAAGTAGGTTGAAACAGTTACTAAAATAGTAATATCATTGTAAGGGGTCTTTAAAGTAATGGAGATAAAAAAAACAGCCATGCTTGCAATTCAGGTTGATGCTTTTAATATTTATCAGCACTTTCAAATGTGTATTTTGTAGTTTTGAAATAAAACTAACTCAATAGCATTTAAAACAGAAGTAAAAATAATCACTCAAGTGAAGTCATTATAATATATTCCAACTGTGGTTCTTGTCTCTTTTTTTCTTTTAATTATAAGGTATTATGACTCTGTCGCCTTTTGATCAGATGAAGACTGCTTCCGTTATAGGGGGGATTAATGCAACAATTAAAAACAGCCCACCTGCCATGTCTCAGTATATCACTGTGGGGTCCAGTCCCTTCACTGGCTTCTTCTATGCTCTAGAGGTACGAGTTCCATCGTGAGTACAGCTACTCTGAATTTTTTAACTTGCCTAAAAATTAGATATAGTAACTTAACCTTAGAAAGATGAAGTTTAAAATTCTAAGCTTTTTAATCTGAAGCTAAAATTAATCACAAGTTTCTTCTAAATTTTTTTTTATAATTAAAGAAATTATTGTGTATAGATGTGTTTGTGTGATTTGTGTGTGAGACTCAGGACAATGCTTAGAAGTTTGCTCCTCTACCTTGTAGCTGGCCGAGACGAGCTTCCAGTTCCCCCTCCCATCTCCCTGTGGGAATGTGGGGATTACAGATGTAAATTGCTGCATCTGGCTTCTTTCTCTATGTGGATTCTGGGGATTGAACTCAGGTCATGAGGCTTATGCTGCATGTACTTTACCCACTGTGCCATGTCACCAGTTCAAGGTTCTTCTAAATTATTTAGATTAACTGAAAAGCCCTTAAAATCAAAGTAAAGCATTGGGGTGTACTTCAGTTGATAGACTACTTGCTTAGCTTGCCTGAAGCCCGAGTTTGTTCTCTAGCAACACGTAGGAAGCGTGGTAGTGCACTTCTGTAATTCGGAGATAGAAGATCAGAAATTCAAGGTCATCCTCTGCTACATAGCAAGTTTGAAGCTAGCCTGGGCTACATGAGACCTTGTTCTCAGTTCCCCACTATCTGCGTGCGTGTGTGTGCATGCATGTGTGTGTGAGAAACAAAAATTTGAGGTAAAACCAATAATACATTTTGTTTAAATATTGGTGGAGCTGCAGATTGTTAATTATGTCCACCCACCAGGGATTAGGATAAATGAAGAACTGTGAGACAGAGCACGCTCCCGTTACAGTTGATATAAGCTTTGACAGTTGGTTCTTAAAATAGAGAGAAGTTCATTGTTACATTTGGCAGCACTTGTCACTTAAAAAGTAGCCTTCTCTGGGTGGGCTGATCTATCTTTTTACTTTTATACAAATATATATTTACTTTTAAAAAAAAAAAGGAAGGGGGAAAGCTAATTGTGTGTGCATTGTCTTATTGGCCTCCTTGCTTTTCCGTAAGCGCAGTTTAAAGGGAGAAACCCTAAAGGTTGGTTCTAGGCCAGCAGCAGCCAGACACAACAGGAAGCCCTTGCTTCAGGCAGTGTGTTAGTTTGCATTGCTGAGGCCAAAATACTTGTGGAGCACCTTGGACCACTAGCGGATTTACCTATAAATCCTGGCCTTCCTCAGTCTTGTTGCTGCTCCCGAGGCTGATGCCTCCAAAAGGAGTTGCTGCCTCCAAAAGGAGCTGCTGCCACAGAGACTTTGCAACTTGCGTTTTTCTGTAAGGCTCCTTGAGAAGCCAGGCTCCCTCTCAGTTCTCTCCGCATGCCTGTCTTGCAGGGAAGCACTCAGCCGCTGTTGTCTCACGTGGCGCTCGCAGTTGCAAGTAAACTGACTTCTGCTCTCTTTAGTGCTGCCAGGTAATGAAGCTGCCTCTTAACTGCACTGATGTGGGTCTGCCTTGATTGTGCCTAGACTTTGGACTAGTGTCTGCTAGTTTATTTGATTTATTTGTCTCCCCTCCCTTTAGTGGTTGGCTTGGCTGGAAAAGCAAGCATGAAGAAGAGACCGTCCAGAAGCAGAAGCCCAAGATGGAGCCAGCTACTCCCTTAGCTGTGAGGCAAGTCGGCCTGTTCTCTCCTCCAGTGCTTCAAGCAGCGCTTGGGGCTATAGTTGATTTCCTGATTCCCTGACTCAGTAATTCTGAGAATTACTCCTCATGGGGAATTCTTTTTCAACCAGAACACGAGTTCTTTGAAGAGGATAACTCTTCCTTGTTTACTCTAGAACAGAGCAGGGCATCTGTGACTAGAGGGTGTGTTGTTGTTACTTTCTTTTTGGGAAAAGAGGGCTTGATTTTGGCTTTTTAATTGTTGCTTATTACCTAACATAAAATACCACTATAAAAGTAATACTCAAGCTCCTCTTTTTAAAGAGGTTCTTCACCTGGAGAAAGCTGACTAGTTAGCTGTTAGTAAAATCAATTTCTTGAGGTTTGTAGGTTTGCATTCATTACTCTCTAAACAAAGAGGTTATAAAGTCGCATTTCTTCTTGATAGGCTTGGTCTACAGAGTGAGTTCCAGAACAGGCTCCAAAGCTACACAGAGAAACCCTGTCTCGAAAAAACCACACACACACACACACACACACAAAGATATAGATATAGTCTATTTTATTTGTGAATTTTGTTATTTTACATTTCTAACTTCTATTTTTTAATGACAGATTTGGACTTCCGGATTCTAGACGCCATGGAGAAAGCATATGCCTGTCTCCTTGTAACACCCTGGCAGCAGTCACAGATGATTTTGGCAGAGTTATCTTGTTGGACGTTGCTCGAGGAATTGCAATACGGATGTGGAAAGGTACTTCCCTACAACAGTGGAGGAAAAGTTGCCTCAATCTTACCCCAATAGTTGAGCAACTTTATCTCCTTCACCTTGGTTAGTAACAGTAATTAGGACTCTGTGGTTTTTCTTTTTAATGTCAAGTCAGGTCAACAACACTTGGCTGACACTTAATTGGAACATCATCAATTAAAGCAGTGACTTTTGTCTGGTTAGTTAGTTTGGGTTTGTTGTTGTTTGTGGTGCTAGGTTTTGGACCCAGGACCCTGCATATGCTCCCACTGAACTATACCTCCAATTCATCATAGGCACTTTTAACTATGGTTGGTTCTTTTATTTTTACTCTTTGGGAGTCCGCCCTCCACCTCCCAAATAAATATACAGAGACTTATTCTTGCTTATGAATGCTGGGCCTTAGCTTGGCTTGTTTCTAATCCATTTTTCTAATTTAAATATTCTCGTTTCTCTTTAACTAAGTTTTGCCTCTGGGCTTTTTACCTTTCATTATTCTGTATATCTTTCTTTCCTTCTTACTCTGTGGCTGTCTGGGTTCCTGACCCCTGGCATCCTCCTCTCCTCCCTTTCTTGCTCCTCACTTTTACCTAGATTTCTCCTATTTATTCTCTCTGCCCACCAGCCCCACCTATTTCTCTCTTCTGCCTCGCTGTTGACCATTTGGCTTTTTATTAGACCATCACGTGTTTTAGGCAGGCAAAGTGGCACAGCTTTACAGAGCTAAACAAATCCAGCAGAAAAGCATGCACCACATCTTTGCATCATTAAATAAATGGGTGACACACATCTTAAACTAATATTGCACAACATTTAACCTCTTCCTTCTGCACCTACCTTCAGTTCTGTTACTGTCAGCGCCTTGTCCCTGCCACTTTCCATTCTCCACTGAGACCACTGTCGTCCCTGCCGCATTCCATTCTCCACTGAGACCACTGTTGTCCCTGCCACATTCCATTCTCCACTGAGACCACTGTCGTCCCTGCCGCATTCCATTCTCCACTGAGACCACTGTCGTCCCTGCCACATTCCATTCGCCACTGAGACCACTGTCGTCCCTGCCACATTCCATTCTCCACTGAGACCACTGTCGTCCCTGCCACATTCCATTCTCCACTGAGACCACTGTTGTCCCTGCCCTGTCACATTCCATTCTCCACTGAGACCACTGTTGTCCCTGCCACATTCCATTCTCCACTGAGACCACTGTCGTCCCTGCCGCATTCCATTCTCCACTGAGACCACTGTTGTCCCTGCCACATTCCATTCTCCACTGAGACCACTGTTGTCCCTGCCCTGCCACATTCCATTCTCCACTGAGACCACTGTTGTCCCTGCCCTGCCACATTCCATTCTCCACTGAGACCACTGTTGTCCCTGCCCTGCCACATTCCATTCTCCACTGAGACCACTGTTGCTGCTGACATTGTTGTCTCATTGTGCGGCCACTTCAGTCACGTGTCCTTCCCAAGTGTGTTAGTTATAAGAGGATCACCCCAAACAAGACAGCATCAGCTCTTAGCATTTTCTTTATGCTGCTCTGCCATCTACTCTTCATCTTCCGTACCACCACGGAGCTTGGGCAGCGGGAGGACAGCTTATATTTTAGCTGGCCAAACGAGTACTCTCCCAGATCTTTTGTTTTAAGGGAAGAAATCTTTCAAAGAGAGGGAAGGGAGGGAGTGGGAGCCAAGGCAGGGATAGGCTCAAGAAGCTTTGGTGATATCTGCAATGTTTTCTTTTTAAAGAGAAGAGAGATCTGAAGCAAGTATACATGGTGAAATATTAAAATTTGATGTTTTGGGGGCTGGAGAGATGGCTCAGAGGTTAAGAGCATTGCCTGCTCTTCCAAAGGTCCTGAGTTCAATTCCCAGCAACCACATGGTGGCTCACAACCATCTGTAATGAGGTCTGGTGCTCTCTTCTGGCCTGCAGGCATACATGTAGACAGAACACTGTATACATAATAAATAAATAAAATCTCAAAAAAAAGAAAAGAAAAATTGTTTAAAAAAAATTTGATGTTTTGGTGAGAGGTTATTACATTTTCTTATCTTTTCAGTTTAAGATCTCTAATGATAGAAAGATGATATACTTCTCTGGCTTGTCTTCCCCTTAAATAGTCAGAAGTGCATGAGGAACTGCTTTTGAGCCCAGATGAGTAAACTGACTAGCGACCCCTCTCTGTTTACAAGGGTACCGAGACGCACAGATCGGATGGATTCAGATTGTAGAGGACCTCCATGAACGAGTACCAGAAAAGGGAGAGTTTTCCCCCTTTGGAAATACTCAGGGTCCCAGTCGAGTAGCTCAGTTCCTTGTGATCTATGCGCCACGAAGGGGAATTTTGGAAGTATGGAACACACAGCAAGGACCAAGGGTGGGAGCTTTCAACGTGGGCAAGCACTGCAGGTAAGCTGCTCTGGCCATTTGTCTTTTGCTTATGTTGTGAAGTGTAAAGAGACTGCTCATTCGTTTCCCAGCCACTCAAACCCAAATAATCACACAGAAACTATATTAATTACAACACTGCTTGGCCAACAGCTTAGGCATATTCCTAGCTATCTCTTACATCTTAAATCAACCCATTTATATTAATTTGTATATTACCATGAGACTGTGACTTACTGGAAACCTTCAGGGTGGCTGTCTCCTTTGGCAGCTACATGGTATCTCTTTGACTCTGCCTACTCTCTCTCTATATATATATCTCTTCCAGCCTGGCTGTATTCTGCCCTGCCATAGGCCAAAGCAGCTTTATTTGTTAACCAATAAAAGCAACACATATGCAGGACTTTCCACATCAGTGAAGACCCCAAAGAAAAAACCCACCAGTTTCTCAGTGATGGTGCTAAGCAAGGCCCATGCTTTATTTGCCATTGGGCTACAGAGTAATTGCGTTTGTACGGTTTCCTAGAACCTTTGAAGAAAGTAGACCTCTCCATCTGAGGCAGTTCTGCCTTTCCCAGCTTTCTGGCATCAGTGTGTATTTGCCCAGCAGATACCCCGAAGTTCATGAAGCTTAGGTGTAGTCAGAGCTGTCTGCTGATTATAATCTCCCACTGGTATGTGATTGCCTTAGGCTGCTGTATCCCGGCTACAAAATAATGGGCTTAAACAACGTGACAAGTCAGAGTTGGCAGCCTCAGACTTACCAGATCTGTCTTGTTGACCCGGTGTCTGCAAGTGTAAAAACGGTGAATGTGCCTTTCCATTTAGCACTGAGGTAAGAGTGGCTTTGTATCTGCTGCAACTCCTGTGCATAGCACACCTTAGGGTGTTTGCTTGCTTGTTTTGTAGTTAGTGTTTTGTGGTTTATTTTATCACTAGATGATCCCTTTGAGGTTAAGTAGGAAGCATATCGACTACAACAACACAAAAGCCCAAGCTGGCTTGCATCAGGATTAGAAAGAACACAAATGCATATTGTATAATGAGTTGTGTTTATTATTTTAGTGATAAGAAGAGTGAAAGAGCCAAGGACCTGCACTTGGTGAAGAAACTGGCAGCCCTGCTAAAATCAAAGTCACCCTGGCCTGGTAGGTGCCTCTGATCAAAAACATAACTGGACTGTCCCGAGCTGTCTGCACTCTTCCAGGATGAGATGAGGGACATGACATCTTCTCTCAGTGCTTGGAGAGGACAGTGACTCTCAACCTTCCTAATGCTGCAACCCTTTAAAACAGCTTCTCATGTGTGGTGACCCTCAATCAGAAAATTATTTTTATTACTACCTCATAACTGTAATTTTGATATGTAATGTAAATACCTGATATGCAACCCCTGTGAAAGGGTCATGCCACTCCTCAAAGGGGTCATGACCCACAGGCTGAGAACTGCTGATAGTGGGTTGATTAAAACTTCTCAGTAAAATGATAATGCGAGGGAACATGTAGCATGATTAAAAAATGCCAGCCGCAGGCTCTTACCTCTACCTCAGTCTCAAATGGTAACCCTGCCTCCAGGAATCCTCAGAATGAGACTGTGTGTGAGAGCTGTCTCCTCCCGTCTTATATTCCTTTCTAGGGATGGGATTAAAGGCATACAACACTACTGCTGGTTTCTATGACAAACTAGTATGGCTACTGGGATTGAAGGTGTGTGTCACCACTGCCTGGTCTGTAAGGCTGACCAGTGGGGCTGTTTTACTCTCTGATCTTCAGGCAAGCTTTATTTATTAAAATACAAATGAAATATCACTACAGGATCCTGTGAATCCTTTAGAGTGGCAGAGAGTGTATTAGCTCATTTTCTTTAATAAACATCTTTCTTTACTAAATTGAAAATTCCAATTTGATTTTCTCACTATAGATTCATTTGAAACAGAAATAAAGGAGTTGATTCTTGATATTAAGTACCCTGCAACCAAGAGACAAGTAAGTGTGTATAGTAAATGAAATTTCCTTCTGAGAAACTGATATATCACTTGATCCTGAGAAAGATTTATTTTCATATCCCCCCCCATGTAGGAGTGTCTGTTGTCTCCTTTTGAAAAAAAATCTTAACATATATGTGATTCCATGTGCTTTATACACACACACACACCCATGCATAAATCTGGAATAACGGAAGCATAATAACAAATACAGATGTGTGACTGCCACCTTAAGAAATAGAAGCTTACACAAACTCTGAAGAGTATCCCTCTCAGTCCCTGATGAACTTTGTATTCCTCTTTCTAATACTCCATTTCCGTGCAGCTCCTCTAAAGTGTCTTGATGTGTTTTCAGCTTTTCGTAGTTGGAGACATGTTGTCTGTTGTGTTCTGTGACTTGTTCTAGTGTGTTGTGTGAGTGACCCATGCTGAGGGGAGCTGCAGTTGCCACCTTCTAATGTGTGTGCTGCAGCTCATGTCTCCTGCCGTAGAACCAACCGTTCAGGTTGCTTCTAGTTTCTTAGTGAAACCACACTGCATGGTTTTCCCTGTGCGTCCTTCCTGTACACGCACTGCAGGGCTGTCCTGAGCATGCACCTGAGAGTGGGACTGCCTGGCTGTGCATTTCCTCAGCCCTGGTAGGAAGTGACAGATTCCTTCTCCTAATTGCACTTTTCCTGGCGGGTCCTGTGCATCACAGCCTCAGCTTTTCACATGTTGCCAGACTCGCTGTTGAAATTCAGGTCAGTTTTGACTTTATTGACCTGAAGGCCTCAGGCCTGTAAGACTTCCCCACTTTGAGTGCGGTCACAACTAGCAGGTTGTTACGCTTCCAACCCCCTATGAATTATGTGGAACCTGTCCTTTGCTTTGTTTGCTAAGGTGACTCCCAGAACTCAGGGAATTGTATTTGTATGTCAAAACAGATATTGTAAAGAATACTGATAACTAGCTAGGTGCACAGGGCAGTGTTTGTGGAGAAGGGGGTGTGGCCTCCCTGTCCCCTAAAGGAGTCTTTGCATGTTGTAAAGCGTTAGTATAATTTGAAGTTCCAGAACCTCTATCCTTCAAGAGTTTATAGAGGTTTCATTACTTGGGCATGATCGATTGTATCACTGGCTATTATTGGTCAACTTATTTTTAAGTGCTTCTCCTCCCCAGAGGTTAGGAGTGGGGCTAAAAATTATAGTTCTCTAATCGCCTGGTTGGTTGCCGTGGTAACTAGCCCCATCGTGAGACTGCCTCATTAAAGCAGAAGGTATTTGTGTTCTCTCCCACGGAGCTACAAAGGTCTCAGGAGTTCTGTATCAGGAATCTGGGGGCATGCACTAAACGTTACAACAGAACATTCTTCCAGCTTCTCTGTCTATAGGGGTTTAGCACACCTGTTCCAGGGGCGGGGGCCACGACCAGTCTCTAGAACAGATTCTTCTAGCCCCTGTGACTCAGGAAATTACTGTTATAAATTAGAGAGGAGCGATATGCCAGAGACCACAGGCAGAGACCAGTGTGTATATTATCTCACTGCATGTGTGGGAGAAACTGGGGAGGAGTGATTTCTGTTGGAGTCATTTAAAAATGTTCTTTGTTTTATTGTAGAGCAAGAAAGTCTCTTGTGATTTTTTACTCTAATTTCCCATTCCACTGAGCACTTTGGTTTTTGTTTTCCTCAGGACACACACCTCAGTTATTGAACATGGCTGAGAGGGGTTAGTGAACCAAGTAGAGAAAGATGTACCCAGAGTTCTCTCTGAGATGCCATCATCCTTACCGTCCATCACAGAGCTGGGACGATGGCAGGACACATTGTCTTCCGAAGGAGTCTTTTTCTCCCATCAAGTCATACACAAAAGCTTAGGTCTTATGTAAAATGCTAGGAAAAAAAAATCAAGATTTCTGTCGCTTTCCAACACTAGAGGAAAAGCAGAGTCCAGTAAAGACTTTAGGAAACTGAGTCCAGTGACGGGGAGAAAGTGTGCTCGCCCACCAGCCTGCCTTGATGACAGGAGGAAGAGGATCGCGTTTACCCTGGGCTCTGGTCTGTTCTGTACTATGGATGGTTGCCTCACGCCCATTTCACCCCCTCAAACACAGAAGTCATTGTGCTCTGAGACTCATCTTTAGTCTCCCTTATTTATTTTTGGACAGGGTCTTAGTATGTAGCTCTGGCTTATACAGAACTGACAGGTATCGGCCTACCTCTACCTTCCAAGTGCTTGGAGGCCTATGCCCTACCACAGCCAACTTAGGGTTGGGGTTTTTAAACCATGTGTCTCGTTAGTTAATGTCTAATTTAATATGCCAATGTAAAAGGATAAGTATGAACTTTAACTGTTCCTGACTCCTTGATGAGGCATTTACAAACCTGTGGATGGAGATGTTTAAACATCTGAATGGGTTGAGTTGGGAGGGTAGAGTGGGTGCTACATCTAGCTAGCCATGGTGGGAATGGCAGTGTGCCACTGCACATGCAGCAAGCGGTCACGAAGTCATCAACTTTTATAACGACATGCCACTTACCTCTGCTTCTCGTTCATTTCCGGCGGAGTCCAGTTCAGAATAGCTGTCCTCTCCATGTTGTGGGGCCACTGTGTGAGCCAGCAGTTGCCCTCTCTCTCATTCTCAGTCTGGACAGAAGATTACTTACAGACTCCTTGATGTAACTTGAATTTTCAGATGTATGCATTGAATTGGGGATTACAGAGATCTAGGTCTGTGTATAAAATGAAAGCGAGTTTTTTGCTGTATAATCACCAGAATTACTCACTCTTTTGCTCTTAGGCTCTGGAAAGCATTTTGGCCAGTGAGCGTTTATCATTTTCCTGCCTTAGAAACGTTACTCAGACTTTAATGGACACTTTAAAAAATCAAGGTAATAGCTATTGTTATGGTTTCACTTCAGATTGTATATTTCTTTGTGGGACATATGATGCTTTCACATATTAATATAGAGATGACTGATAGGAGGATAGGCAGGTAGATATAAAATAGGGTACTTACTCCATATATACGCTTAATACTTGGGAGCTTGAAAAGATTTCCCATCTCATATTCACACTTGATTTTCAACTGAACTGTCCCAATATATTAACTGTTATTAGGAAGTTTTTTGTCCATGTTTGCATGTATCAAATTCTTAAATAAATAATTAAAGTGATGTTTTTAATATTAAAAAATAAAACTGTGGGCCAAAGAATTAAATTAATTAACAATATAAAAATTTTAAAAGAATGATGAGAAGCTATTACATTGTGAAAGCCATTGGGATGAGGGTGTTGAGCTGATGGTGTGTAAAACCCAAGTAGCGCCAAGGACCATGGTGCACGTCTTTAATCTCAGCTCTCGGGATACAGGAGGAGATGTGTCCTGAGTCCAAAGGCCAGCCAGGGTTGCACAGGAGACCAGTCTTATAAACAACAACAAAACCCAAACAGGTTCTTTTGTTGGCTTTGGCTTTTGCCTTGCCTCCTAGGAAAAGAAAGATTTCTACTGAGGACATTCTTAAAGAGTATTTTCTGACTGGGGTAATTATCAAGAATATTTATCCTTTAAGTGATGTTCTGTTAGTGGAGAGCATCTGTGAGGCTCTCCCTTTTCTCTGATGGACAAAGGACGGAGTTCCAGAAGTCACAGGCTGTGACTGGATTAGGGGGACTGAGCTTTGGAGCTGGCTTCTGTTTGTTTCAACTTGTCGGAAAGGAATCACATTGGAAACTGATTGTTTTAACTACATATTCTACTCAGTTGAGCTTGAAAATAAAATGGCTTAAAATTCCTAGTATTAGTTAAGTTATGGTGTGCAGTAGCATGAATCTAGATCATCTATTTGTAAATTTTTCCTAACAGTAAAACATATACAACTAGATTTATATTTGATTACATTTATGCCTAGTCATGTTTAAGCCAGGCTACAATGGCTTAAAAATTTTTTTTAAAAAGCCTGATATTAAGTTCCTTTAGGTCATAAAGTATCTAACTTTGAGGTTGTTTTCATTTTGATGTTTTCAGTAGACACAAAAAGCTAACTTGGTAAACGGTGACCTTCTTAGAGCTCACACTTCAGTGGAAACAGCTCATTTAAATGTATATCATGCTTGTAAAGTCCCACATCCCTTGAGAGCGTTAACAAAAGATTGGGTTTTGTGTAGAGAATAAGCCAGATAACAAAACCAAAATTAAAAAGCAAATCTCAGTATCAAGTTTGATTGACAAATGGGAGTCCTAAAAATTCTGAAGAGTTTTGTATGTTTTATTATAGCTGTGAGAACATAAGTGTTTCCTGTTACTCTGTCTTAAGTAAGAGTTATTCAAGTTTCCAAAATCTGCCTTTTTAGAGAATATCTGTTTTACATTAGTGAGAAACAGTTAAATTATGCAGAAGTATGCCTCAGCATTAATCATGAACAAAATAAACCTAATTATTGGAGGATATTAGTGAACTTCTACTTTAGGTCTTTTTACCAGGCTGTCCTAAAGATACATTCGTCACAATCCCTAGTTGGTCAGAACCGAGCATCCTCCTTGTCTTTGACCCCCTTGCTAATGTACATCTTCAGGTGAGCACAGCAAGTGCATTGTGCTGGGATGAAGTTGAGTATTGACACGTTTCTTTAAATAGAAGTGCCACAGGCTGGGCCGTGGTGCTGCACTTTAATCCTAGTACTTGGAGGCAGAGACAGGCAGATCTCAGAGTTCAAGGCCAGCCTGGTCTACAGAGGGTTCCAGGAGTCAGGGCTACACAGAGAAACCCTGTCTCAAACACACACACACGTGCACGCACAGACACACAAAAACACACAAAGTGCCACTCAAAGATTTCCTACTTTTGCTCTGTACCTCTTCTCCCCTTATTAGAAAACGTTATTTCACTTGAAAGTTAAGATTTGTTACTTACTGGAATGGAAAATTATCTATGCTTTCAAAATCTATGATAGGTTAATATCAGTATTTAACCCACTAAGGAATTATATTTAAGAGATTATGACAGCCTTTTTATGAGTCTGCTACATATATCTAATATGTTTTTCCTCTCCTGTAGAGCTCGAGTCTGTGGATGAAGGACTGCTGCAATTTTGTGCCAATCAGCTGAAGTTACTACATCTTTACGAATCTGTCAGCCAGTTAAATTCTGTTGATTTTCACTCAGACACACCGTTCTCTGATAACGTAAGTGACAACAAATGTTAGTATTATGCACAGTCATCCCTTTGAGTATTTTCAATTCTTAAACTTTTTTTGAGTAAAAAGTATAAAATTAAAGGTTTAGGGTGGATTTGTTGTTGTTTTTAAGAACTTAAAGGTATGTTTTTTTCTATCAGGCCTCTTTTCTGTTTCTTGATGCTTAGTTTATATTACCAAATTTATATTTTGTAAAAATACAAAACTATTAAATCTCATTGTTAATTCATCTTAACTCTTAGACTCCTTAAATTTTTCTTGACACATTTTTAAGGTGATGTCTTAGTCATTGTCCTATTGTTTAAAGAGACACCATCACCAAGACAACTCTTATAAAAGAAAATATTTAATTAGGGGCTTGGTTTACAGTTTCAGAGGGTTCGTTAGTCCATCTTTATCATGGCAGGCAGCATGCAAGCAGGTGTGGGGCTGAGAGCTTGCATCCTGATCCACAGGCTACAGGCAGAGAAGGAGACTGGGATTGGCTGGGCTTTCGAAACCTGGAAGGCCACCTCCAGTAGCACACCTTCTTCAACAGGGCCACACCTCCTAGTCCTCCCCAACAGTCACCAATTGAAAGCTAAGAATTCAAATCTGTGAGCCTATGGGGGCCATTCCCACTCATGCCACCACTGGCGACTTTTAAAAAGATGTTCTGAAAAAAGCACTGGAGAGCTTTTCCATGTCAGATGAACCCAAGTCCTTAGCCCAGCTGTGCCACTGCAAGAGTCTGCTCTGCTCTTGTATTTCTTCCCCTTCCCAAGAAGGGAGGGAGCCATTTTCAGGCCCTTCTGGGTGTTGCCTGGTTGGATACCTGCTGCAAGCAACCACCTACCTTGACTCATAGCTAGGGCACAAGCCAGTTAAGAGCTCTGTGAAGTGCTGAGCAGAAGTGAGTACTCCCAGCCATCTGCAGGCCTGTTTCTCCTCAGCCCTCTGCTGAGGAAAGACCTCCTTCCTGAAGACTTTCAGCCTGGTTCTCAGTGAGGGCCACACAGATGGAATTCTGGTAGTCTATGTGCTGGTGCGTCCCCTGGTAACTTAAAGGGATCTTGACGGGGGCGCTGTAAGTGGTGGGCACCTCACCTCAAACCTTCAGTGAAGCGGGTAGGTTGGAGAGAATGCTAAATAATTTTTTTGGGGGGGATGGAGTTTTCTCTTTATAATTATTTTAATTTAATTAACCTTTTGGTTGTTTGTGCAATATTATATATTTTAAATTATAATGCATCTCCCCCGGAGTATTTTGTAGCTGGGATAAGAAAAAAGAAAAAGAAAAAAAATTCTAACAGCTTTTAGTTTTGTAATTAAAAAGAAACAAAAAGCAAAGTTTGTCCTGAACCTTTTACAGATTTGTCATAACAGCATTAAAGTGATTGAACAGGAAAAAAAGGTATTTTGAAAAACTTCATAATAAAAATATTTTCAGTTTTCTGTTGTGACAAAACTGTAACTTTTCTTCTTGACTTTTCATATTATTATTGCTGTCTGTTTGCCTGTGAGTGTGGTGTGGACCTGCCATAGCTTATGTGGTGGGCAGAGTTCAACTGTCAACTGGAGTTGCTTCTCTCCATCCTCCACGCGTTCCAGAGGTTGGACGCAGACCATCAGGCTTGTGGGGCAAGCACTTCCAGTTGCTGAGCTGTCTCACTGGCCATGTTTTAAAGAAAATAGAAGAAAGATTCTGCCAAGCTGGGCAGTGGTGGCACACACCTTTAATTCCAGCACTTGGGAGGAAGCAGAACTAGGCACATCTCTGAGTTCAAGGCCAGCCTGGTCTACAGAGTGAGTTCTAGACAACCAGGGCTACACAGAGAAGCCCTGTCTTGAAAAACCAGGAAAAATAAAAAAGAAAGATTCTGCCAAACAAGAGGTCAGTTTTTCTGCATTGTTAACTAATGGCTAGCTTGCTCTTTTGTGAATTATATACTGAAATAAAATTCTAAAATAGTCTATCTCATATCAAAGTGTTAAAGATAACTGTACTAAATATTGTCTGCGTTGTGTAAGACATCAAGTAGTGACAGTCCCTTTCAGTCTTCAGTATAGTGCAGTAGTTGCTCTAAGAAATACATGCAGAGTTTCCCTGAATGGAAACTAGAGAGATAGAGTGTCTGTCTTCCTCTCAGATGACTGTTCCCTAGTGTAGATTGCTCAGCCTGGAAGCCCCACCCATGTCTTCTGCTTATCCAAGGCAGGTTTACTAAAATGATTTTAGTGATTTTTCAAGTCACCAATAATACTTGTTTAAAAATTAGCCTGTCTTATTGAACATTAAGTTTACATGTACAACTATATAAATAATTTTAAACTGAAAAATGAAAGAGTACATTATATCTTCTGGTTTTGGGGATTTTAGATTTTAACATTTAGGTAAAACACTCATAGTGGTGTTCTCTAGTTACCATGAAAAATTGTGAAAGCAATTCTTTAGGATCAGACCATCTACCTCAGTAATTGTAAACACCAGGAACGTGCAAATTGATGAGGGGGCTTACAGGAAGAATTGCCTGCACAGTTCTTAGGTTCTTCTCATCAAGAGCAAATGGTCTTGCATGTGCCCGGTAAAAGAGAATAACCAGGCATGGTGTTACTGTCCTGGAGCTTCAGCTGCTTGGAGGGCTGAGAGAACATTGCAGTTCTAGATATAAAGGCACCATAATTAGGCACCATCTCAAAAAGACAAAAACAAAACAAAGCTGAATGTGTATGATTGTGGTTTTAATTGTGTAACACTCAGCGAAAGGTTTTCCTTGCTATGGCAGATTTACAGGGTTTTCAGAAAAAATGATGATATCATGTAGTGTGTCTTTGTATGTCCTGTGTGAATTGGTTGAAAGACTGGCCAGTTCTAGTTGAGTTGTGACATCTTTGTGTCCCTGGTTGCAAAGAGAACCTATGAGCAAAGGTGCTGAGAATTATGTCTATGGTATACTGGTCATGTTGCACAGAGACATGCAGCCACATGGAAAACGAAGTTATACTTTTCATACTTGGATTATTTTCTATTTTATGATACATATTTATTAGGCCCCTAACTTTTAGAAGAGTATATAGTACTCTAAAGAAATCCCGAAAATGGCACTCTTAGTAGTAGTTTCTCAAGGTTAGTTTACATGTATAACCCCATATTCATGAGATGTCATTCAAAACAGTACATTACCTCTGTTATATTTCATACTAATTTTTAAAGTTACCATTGCTCAACTACCTTGACTCTCAGATCCAATAAGGGGCTAGCTTTTGTAGCAATTCATAGAGACATGGCCTACTCTTACTGTTGAAGGACTTGGCTGTGTTGCTAAGACTGGACGATAAGGAACTGGTGAAGCTCCGGGCCTTATTAGAGAAGTATAAACACGAAAACACCAAGACCACTGTCCGGTTTTCTGAGGATGCAGACGGAGTGCTACCTGTCAAGACCTTCCTCGAATATCTAGAGTATGAGAAGGATGTGCTGAGCATAAAGAAGATAAGCGAAGAGGAGTATGTGGCTCTAGGTAGGTAACATCCTGTAATCTGCTCCGAATGCCCTCACTCTTGTACAGAAGAAGTCCTAGTGCAAGTGTACAGCAACTCGGTGTTTGCTTTTGTTTGAAATGCAATGACCAAATGATTCATTGCGGTCAGCAATGTATTCTGGGCACTCACATATCATTTCACACAAATTAAATTGTGTTAATAAGCCTTCTACAAAGGAAGTATTGGGGCTGAAGAGATGGCTCAGTCAGTAAAGTGATTGCTGTGCAAACTTAGGGACCATAGTTTGAAATCACAGCACCTATGTAAAAAGCCAGGCATGGTGGCATCTGCCTATAATCCTATCCCTGGAGAGACATAGAGAAGAGGATCCCCAGGACTCTCCGGTCATCTCATCTTGCCTAGCTAATGAACTGCATGTCCAGTGAGCAATCTATTTCAAAAAAAAGCATTTGAAGAGACCTCCGACATTGACCCCTGGCCTCCACCCATTCACATGCATGTACAATGCACACAGGAGACAATGTTAAGGCATAATGATTTGCCTTCTGTTCTCCTAAATCAATTAATTAAATTAATTCAGACATTAAGTTCTTTCGGTGTTGAGACCTATAATCCCAGCACTCAGGAGGCAGAGGCAAAGGGGTCTCTGAGAGTTTGAAGCTGGCCTGGTCTACATGGTGATTTCCAAGGTCTATGTAGAAAGAACCCCTGGCAAACAAAACAAAACACTAACAAATCGTTTTCTTTCATGCTGTCCTGCTGTTCTCCGATTCCAGTTTGCACTTAAGTAAGATTATTAATCTGAACATTCATTGTCTATAACATGCTTGTTTGTTTCACTAGGCAGTTTCTTTTTTTGGAAGTGTTTGCATGGAGAAAGCTCCACAGAGGATATGTGTCACACTCTGGAGTCAGCCGGACTTAGTCCTCAGCAGTTACTGGTAAGGGTTTCTTACTGAATCCTCTGCAAAAGTTACATAGATATGTTAAGTTTCAAATCATTATCTTTAGCATGTCAAGAACATACATAAAAAAACCTGAAATGAGGGGGCTGGAGAGATGGCTCAGTGGTTAAGAGCACTAACTGCTCTTCCAGAGGTCGTGAGTTCAATTCCCAGCAACCATATGATGGCTCACAACCATCTGTAATGAGATCTGGTACCCTTTTCTGGTGTGTGGGTATACATGGAAGCAAAATGTTGTATACATAATAAATAAATAAATCTTTAAAAAAAAAACTTGAAATGATCAAAGACAATTGTAATTTCCATATTAAGATTATGTTATCATAAATTTTCGGCCTTAATTATATAACTTAACAGGTGAATGCATTTACAGTAGATTTTGTTCATTACTTGTTACATTAGAAAGAGATCTTAAAAAAACAAACTTCTCTAAAATGTGTATAATATTGTCAGTGTTTTCCAGCTTTAAATATTGGAGAATAGAATCTTTAGACACATGTGAAACAGAAGAGTCATCCAATGTGAAAACTAAAATACAAAGAGGAAGGAAGTTAGTCATCATCCTCAGCGCTCCTTCCTTACTGCCTCCTGCTCATGCACACATTCACATAGCACACAGCTCAGGTTTTAGCCAGCATTTGGACATACTCCCCTTGTGAGCTTACTCATTATGTTCAAGTGGACTTTTATTGAACATTTAGAAGTCCTTTAAAGATGGGTTCTTTCTGCTAGTCTGTGAAAGCATGCACCTCAGGAGATAAGACAGTTAAAATTACACATGGATATCAGTAAGAAAATGTATTTTAGTAAGTGAAGTTTTAAGCAAACTTTTTCTTTATTGTGTACTTTGCAATAATAAAAACAATGAACCACTGAGAAACACATTGTAACTTTTCCTTAAGGAAAATATAGGAAGTGGGAAAAGGCCAATTTTTAAAAGATACAAACTAGCCAGGCGGTGGTGGCACACACCTGATTAACAAGCACTTGTGAGGCAGAGGCAGGCGGATCTCTGAATTCGAGGCCAGTATGGTCTACAAGAACTAGTTCCTGGACAGCTTAGGACAAAGAGAAACATTGTCTCAGGAAAACAAACAAACAAAAGATACAAGCTGGGGTTTCTGTGTAACCTTTGTGAAATAGCATAATGACCAGGGGTCTTGTTCTGATACTTGATTCTCTTGCTTGTAGTGATGACTGATCAGAACTATTCACACTCTAAAACTGCATGATAAGGCTCCCACCCAAACACGTCAAGGCAGAAGCAAGCAAATCTCTGAGTTCCATGCCAGCTTGGTCTCCAAAGTGAGGTCTAAGACAGCCAGGACTACACTGTGTGTCTTGGAAAACAAAACAGAACAGAACAAAATTGCATACACACATACACAAATACATGCATTGTAACAAATGAAATCTGAGCAGATTTTACCAATGTTAGTTTCTTGGTTTTGAATTTGGGTAAGATATTAACATTAAGGGACATGATAGGAAGGGCTCCTGAGACGTCACTATGTCTGCCTATCTGCTTTTCTTCCCCCTTTTACATGTACATAGGTGTGTCTACACGCACATGCATGAGTCCTGTGGAGTACCAAAAGTGATGTCAGATGTCTTCCTCACTAGCAGTCCACTTTATTATTATCACGACCAAATTGGCAGTGCTTCCAAAATAGAAGCCCGTGAGAAAGGGGTTCAGATGGAGCTATTGGAAGGAAGGCTTGTTAGTTGACATTGTGTATTCAGGAACAACAAAATTTATTGTCTGCATTTCCATTTAACACATAATATGTAACCACTTTATTAGAATTATATTCATGAAAGTGCATGCATGTAATCTTAGCAACTCAGGAAGCTGAGGCAAGATGGCATGAGTTTGAGACTAGCGTGGACTAAACAGTGAGATATCCTCTCATGGCAAAGCATAAAAAGAGGAGTCTCGGCCGCGGGGTGGGGGAAGGAAAGAAAAAAAATTAATTTAAGAAGGAATTTCAGGTAAGTGTGAAAACATAGTATGCTATGTATACCATCTTCTCGGGGAGAGGAAGCAGGACCACAAACTTCAGGCCTGCCAGGGCTGTGGATATTCAGCCTTAACTCAATAAGGCCCTGTCCCAAAATTTAAAAAGCAAAATGAAGGCTAGGGAATCAGTTCCATAGTAAAGTGAATGCCTGGAATGTGCAAAGGCCCTGGGGTCAGTCGTCTCTGGTGCTGTGAAGAGAGGGGAGGAGAGGCTTAGATGTATTTGTTTCCAGGCGTTTACATTCAGTTTAGTTACTGTATAGCTGTGTTAGCATGCTCGTGTTTTCAGAACAGTTATGGCTTTATCAAGTTCCGGTTGTGTTCAGGAAGGACTAGAAAATGCAGCTCAGGGGAAAGACTGACCAGTAGTGCCCTGTGTAGGAAGGCGAGACTCAGAGATGGTGTCTTGGCAGTCCTGCTTCCTTTGAATGCAGGAGTAAAGCATTAAGGGTACTGATGTAAAAGTGTGAGCTCTTTGGCATTGGAACCATGGGATTTCTATTTCCTTCTTAGATATTAACTAATAGAATGAAAGAGTTTACTAAATTTTATAGTCTATGCTGTTCCTAATCAGTTACCCCGGCATTATCTCATGACAATCTGTTTATGGAATAGGATAGTTCATATGTGTGGATTCATGCTATCATGTTCAGATCATGCATGGTGCATTCCTATGCTTTGCTGGCTTGGACTGTCCTCCTTTGTGTTCACTTGGTAGTTACTTTTCTGTTGTGGGTATCAGCATGTGTTCCTATGTGCTAATTTGTCTCTGCATTTTGATTGTCCCTGAAGTTTAGAGTATTTTTCTGTTGTGTTTCTAAATTTATGTTCTGGTCTGATGAGAACTCATCTGTATTTTGTACTGATCCACATTTGAAAAAAGCTTAGCTGTTAGGAAATCTTAAGATTATTATTTTTTTTTATTATTTTTTATTTTTTTTCCTATTTCCCTCCCCCTCCTCCCACCCTTCTCCCTCTCCTCCCACCCTTCTCCCCCTCCCCCCACTCTTCTCCCCCTCCCTCTCCAGCCCAAAGAGCAGTCAGGGTTCCCTGCCCTGTGGTAAGTCCTAGGTCCTCCCCCCTCCGTCCATTTCTAGGAAGGTGAACATCCAAACTGGCTAGGCTACCACAAAGCCAGCACATTACGTAGGTTCAAAACCCCGTGCCATTGTCCTTGGGTTCTCATCAGCCCTCATTGTTCGCCATGCTCAGAGAGTCCAGTTTTATCCCATGCTTTTTTCAGTCACAGTCCAGCTGGCCTTGGTGAGCTCCCAATAGATCAGCTCCACTGTCTCAGTGGGTGGGTGCTCCCCTCGTGGTCCCGACTTCTTTGCTCGTGTTTTCCCTCTTTCTGCTCCTCATTGGGACCTTGGGAGCTCAGTCCAGTGCTCCAGTGTGGGTCTCTGTCTCTGTCTCCATCCATCACCAGATGAAGGTTCTATGATGATATGCAAGATATTCGTCAGTATTGCTATAGGATAGGGTCATTTCAGGTTCCCTATCCTCAGCTGCCCAAGGAACTAACTGGGGACCTCGGCTTGGGCATCTGGGAGCCACTCTAGGTTCAAGTCTCTTGCCAACCCTAAGGTGGCTCCCTTAACTAAGAATTGTGCTTCCGTGCTCCCCTATCCAACCTTCCTTATCCCAATCCTCCTTTTCCCCCAAGTTCCCCCCATTCTCCCCTTCTCCCTTTTCTCTCCCCATCTCCCCTTACCCCCATCCCACCCCACCCCCAAGATCTCAATTTTTCTCCCCGGCAATTTTGTCTACTTCCCATAGCCAAGAGGACAACTATATGCTTTTCCTTTGGTTCACCTTCTTACTTAGCTTCTTTGGGATCACCAATTGTAGACTCCGTGACCCTTGTTTATGGCTAGAAACCAATTATGAGTGAGTACATCCCATATTCATCTTTTTGGGTCTGGGTTACCTCACTCAGGATAGTGTTTTCTATTTCCATCCATTTGCATGCAAAATTTGAGAAGTCATTGTTTTTTACCGCAGCATAGTACTCTAATGTGTAGATATTCCACACTTTCTTCATCCATTCTTCCATTGAAGGGCATCTAGGTTGTTTCCAGGTTCTGGCTATTACAAATAATACTGCTATGAACATAGTTGAACAAATGCTCTTGTCATATGATAGGGCATCTCTTGGGTATATTCCCAGGAGTGGTATTGCTGGGTCCAGGGGTAAGTTGATCCCGAATTTCCTGAGAAACCGAAACACCGATTTCCAAAGTGGTTGCACAAGATTGCATTCCCACCAGCAATGGATGAGGGTACCCCTTCCTCCACAGCCTCTCCAGCAAAGGCTATCATTGGAGTTTTTTATTTTAGCCATTCTGACAGGTGTAAGATGATATCTCAAAGTTGTTTTGATTTGCATTTCCCTGATTGCTAAGGAGGTTGAGCATGACCTTAAGTGTCTTTTGGCCATTTGAACTTCCTCTGCTGAGAATTCTCTGTTCAGTTCAGTGCCCCATTTTTTAATTGGGTTAATTAGCATTTTAACGTCTAGTTTCCTGAGTTCTCTATATATTTTGGAGATCAGACCTTTGTCTGTTGCGGGGTTGGTGAAGATCTTCTCCCAGTCAGTAGGTTGCCTTTTTGTCTTAGTGACAATGTCCTTTGCTTTACATAAGCTTCTCAGTTTTAGTAGGTCCCCTGGAGGCATTACCATCCCTGACTTCAAACTCTATTACAGAGCTACAGTGATGAAAACAGTGTGGTACTGGCATAAAAACAGAGAAGTCGACCAATTTAATCGTATAGAAGACCCGAATTTTAACCCACAAACCTATGAACACCTCATTTTTGATAAAGGAGCCAAAAGTATACAATGGAAGAAAGAAAGCATCTTTAACAAATGGTGCTGGCATAACTGGATGTCAACCTGTAGAAGAATGAAAATAGACCCATATCTATCACCATGCACAAAACTCAAGTCCAAATGGATTAAGGACCTCAGTATCAGTCAGAACACATTGAACCTGATAGAAGAGAAAGTGGGAAGTACCCTACAGGAGATGGGCACAGGAGATCGCTTCCTATGTGTAACCCCAACAGCACAGACTTTAAGGGCAACATTGAATAAATGGGACCTATTAAGATTATTTTTAAAAAGAGAAGAACCATTTTAGTGTGTGAACAAAGGCCAGCTTTGGGCAAGAGATGGAGGACACTGGCACAGGGAGAACTGGGAAGGAGACAGTTTTGCGTTTGTCCAGAATTTGCTGTAGGCATGGGTGGGGTCAGTGGCAAGGAAAGTAGAGGAGGTCACAGTCTGAAGACAAGCTATTAGTGTGTTTAGCCTAGCTGTCTTCATTGAAAGTAATCTTGCCTTGCCACTTCAATTGTCATCTTGAACTTTTTTAGTTAACGGAGGCATAAACCTAACTTGGAGAGACTTTAAATCTTTTAAATATATTTAAAAACATGATGCATTTTGTTTCTTTCTTTGTGGGGGCAGGATGGAGTGAGAGAGTCTTGCAGTGTAGTATAGACAGGTCTGGAACTCAGGACCACCCTGCTTCTGCCTCATAAGTGCAGGGTGACAGCCATATACCACCATTCAGCTGCAGACATGCTGTCCTTCTAGCAAACTCTGGTCACACCTTGTATAACAACCAATAGGTACATCTAGTAGCAACAGAATGACGAGCCTGAAGGTAGTAAGTGCTTCCCATTGCTTCCCAGCACATGCACACAGGCAGGAAACAACGAGATGGTTCTCTGGCTGAGAACAAGTTTGTTGGTTATGAATAATGGTTGTGTGAAGTTGGGGGTAGTCTAAAGCAGAGCGGAGACCCTTGATACTCAGGGTAAGACATTTTTAGGGACTCAGCAGTGTGCTGGGTCACCAATGGTAGAAGTACCATGTTAGAATATGATCTTCATTCTGTAAGCCCCTTCCATCACATCAGCCAGTGACAGAAGAGTAGATGGTTTATGCGGCTATTAGCATTTGCCACTGCTTTATGAGCATGAGGAGAATGAGGGCAGAGTTGGAGTTTTTAAAGTTCTTGTGTAAGCTAGGAAGGAGCTGAACAGGAAAGGCAGAGAAAGTGGATTTCACATTAAAGAGAGAAAGCAAGTGAGTGATTTCATAGATGTAAAAGTTACATACATATGCAGATTTAAACCTTTTTAAAGAAAGAAATGAGAATATCTGAGTTAGTTGTAGACTAAAGTTCTAACTCTGTATGTGCATGGTGCTGGAAGTTACGGACTCTGTCCACAGTTTCTGAAATGTGCGTGGCTATTCCTGCCACAGGGGTTGTTAAGTCAAATGAGGTAATATAATGCCTGTCGCTGTATGTGGTTCCTAGCCCTGAGTCATCTCATGTCATGTGTAAACTCATCTCCTTCACACAGCACCTTCAGCTCCTCGCCCTCCCTTTCTGAACGTACTGTGAACTCATACATTTAAACCAACAGCTTTTAGAGCTCTTCCCGTGTAAAGCTACTGTAATTTTATAAGTAGCCAAGGTGCTGCATAGAAACCAGCAGTCACAGAGGTGACGCTGTGCTAGACCAGCCCTCACAGAGGTGACACTCTGCTAGACCAGAGCTCACAGAGGTGACGCTCTGCTAGACCAGCAGTCACAGAGGTGACACTCTGCTAGACCAGCAGTCATAGAGGTGACACTCTGCTAGACCAGCACTCACAGAGGTGACGCTCTGCTAGACCAGCAGTCATAGGGGTGACGCTCTGCCCTACCAGCAGTCACAGAGGTGACACTCAGCTAGACCAGCACTCACAGGGGTGACACTCTGCTAGACCAGCACTCACAGAGGTGACACTATGCTAGACCAGCAGTCACAGAGGTGACACTCTGCTAGACCAGCGCTCACAGAGGTGACACTCTGCTAGACCAGCGCTCACAGAGGTGACACTCAGCTAGACCAGCGCTCACAGAGGTGACACTCTGCTAGACCAGCGCTCACAGAGGTGACACTCTGCTAGACCAGCGCTCACAGAGGTGACACTCTGCTAGACCAGCGCTCACAGAGGTGACACTCTGCTAGACCAGCGCTCACAGAGGTGACACTCTGCTAGACCAGCGCTCACAGAGGTGACACTCTGCTAGACCAGCGCTCACAGAGGTGACGCTGTGCTAGACCAGCACTCACAGAGGTGACGCTCTGCTAGACCAGCACTCACAGGGGTGACACTCAGCTAGACCAGCGCTCACAGAGGTGATACTGTTCTCTTCAAATTTTCATCAAATAAGCTGCACATATCTTAAAGTGGTTTTGTTTACAGTGTGTATTTCAGAACTTGTTAGGAATTGTAGAATAGGAATTTGGTGGCTTATACTTGTTCCCCTTCACCGTGTCCCTATGTCTTTGGCCAAAGAAAGAGCAACAAAGCCCCTCCCTATGTCTCCTTTCAGTACCTGTGTCTAGCACTTTACTCTGCAGGTGAATGTCACACTGGTGTCCTTCCTGGCAGTGTTCTCCTTAACTGTGGCTTAGATTGGAAGACAGAATATGTAACCTAAGAGGAGATGGGGGTGGGAGTCAGGTGCCCAGCAGATGTTGAGAATCTCTTAGGTAGACAGTGTGCCTCAGTGTGATCCCACATTGCGTGATAGAGCAAGCACCCAGCCAGATAGCTGCGTCAGCGTGTACACATGCACACAGTAGGAAACTGTAAAATCTCCCCTTTGTTAAATATTATTTAGGCTGAAATATATTTTTATTTTATTTTAGTCTCTGCTCCTAAGTGTTTGGCTTTCGAAGGAAAAAGATATTTTGGACAAACCACAGTCTGTCTGCTGTCTTCATACCATGCTGTCCCTACTGAGCAAGATGAAAGGTAGGATACGGTGCGTTTCATGGGCCCGTGTTCTCAGGGTTTCCACTTCAAGGCTCTGAAACAAAATGCTGTGTTTGAAATACCACACAAAGGCAGACTACAATGTAGAAAAGGTTTCGGTGGGTGTGAAGCTAAGAGGATCCTTTGTACATATGAGGCCTGGGTTTGCATCCTTCCTCTGTGGCAGTATTGCTGTAGAAGTCTTCATGCACTGGTCAGAAATTTGCTGTGCATTTGTGATGTTCTTTCATACAGGACAGTGGAATTCTGCTATCAGAAGATGTAACTTCATTGGGAAATGGTCTTTGGTAGAAATAATATTTTGGTAGGAAAAGTGTCTTCGTGTTTAAGAACACTCATTGCTCTTCTAGAGGAGCTAGGTTCATTCCCAGCACCCACATGGTGGCTCACAACTGTAACTCCACTTCCAGGGGACCGATTGCCCTCTTGTGACTTCTGTGGGCTCCAGACATACATGTGGTACACAGATATACATGCAAACAAAAAACCCATACATATAAAGAAAACAATAAAAATGTTCTCTAAAAGTATATATCCTCCCCATTATTCCTTTTTAGTAATGATGAAAATACTTCAAATAAGAATTTGGGACCTGGCAGTGGTGGCACATACCTTTAATCCCAGCACTCAGAAGGCAGAGGCAGACAGATCTCTGAATTCAAGGCCAGCCTAATCTACAGAGTGAATTCCAGGACAGTCAGAGTTGTTACACGGAGATACCCCGTCTCAAAACAATAACAACAACCACCCTCTCCCCCTCCCCCCAAAAAACAAAACAAACAAACAATCCAAGGGTTTGGTATTGATTCAAGAAATAACATGATGAACAATATAAAAGAATGGAAGATAAATGTTCTAAATAAAATCAGTTGCAGTGTCTTGGGGTTTTCATTGCCGTGATAAAGACAATGATCAGAAGCAACTTGAGAAGGAAGGGGTTTATTTTTTCTTCTAATTCTAGGTGTCACTGAGGAGGTCAGTGAACTTCCATTCCTGGAGACAACTGAAGCAGAGACTGGAGGAGTGTAGCCTGCCGGCTTGCTCTCCATGCTCACTCACCCTGCTTTCTTATACAACTCAGGACCACCTACCTAGGGGTAGCCCCACCCTCAGTGTGCTGGGTCCTCTGCCATCAACCACTAATCATGAAAATGCTGTACAGGCTTGCCTACAGGCTGAGCTCCTTTCTCTCAGATGACTCTAGCTTGTGATAAAAAACCCAGTTGGCACATGATATTAATTTTCTAGTGCATTTAGAAATATGCAGATGCATCTTTGACAAATTTAGTTTAAACGTAAAAGATAAAACCCATGAACTACACCCCCAAACAGACAGGGTAAGATTTTACCTTCTGCTTTTCTTCTTGTCTGTGCAGTTGCCATTGATGAGACATGGGATTCTCAGTCTGTGTCCCCTTGGTGGCAGCAGATGCGCATGGCCTGTATTCAGTCGGAGAACAATGGAGCTGCCCTGCTGTCTGCACACGTTGGACATTCTGTTGCTGCCCAGATGTCCAGCAATTCTACAGATAAGAGAGTGAGTGGGCAGCTTGCGGAGGCACTCTGTTGGCTGATGGGGGCTTTCCATGCTTGGGTAGATAACTTGCAGTGCCCTGGAGCATCTAGAATGTGGGATGTGTGAGGAACTTGAAATAACAGGTAATGGACGGTGATGCATTCCTCATGAAGAGGTCAGGGCCACACTGGACCACTTCTTGGGTTTATTTGGGTTTTGCATCCCATGATTGTCTCCATCCTCCTCTTACACATCCGACACTGAGTCAGATGAACGAGCACTTTACCAGACACCTGAGTGGGTCTGTAGTGGTTTCCTATAAACATTGTCAGTCCTGGAAGTTATGGGCAAAGTGTACCAGATTGAGGTGTTTACAGTGTTAGATAGAGTTAGCTGGTACATTCTGTCAACGTCCTAAGCAGAGGAGCCCTTGCTTCTAGAGACCAGAAGACTCTTTAAGATGCACACCGACTGAGCCTGACCTATTACCACAGGACCTTTTCTAAATGTCCCAAGTATCCATCTCCTCCAGTCAAATATTAAATCTGTAAAATTACGTCTCTGTTGCTTTCATTTAAGTTAATGCTATTCAGAGTCTTTGTCAGGCAACTGGGGTGTGGCTCAGTATTAGAGCACTTGCCCAGCATATGTAAGGGCATGGGTTTGATCCCCAGAAAATGAAATGAAAACAAATGTATTGCCCAAAGTGTGAACAGGATATTTTTTCTCAGTTTTCCCAGACAGCTTTGGGTGCTGATGCAGAAGCCCTCACAGACTCCTGGGAAGCCCTTTCTCTTGACACCGAGTACTGGAAGCTCCTGCTGAAGCAGCTGGAAGACTGCCTCATCCTCCAGACCCTGCTCCACAGCAAGGCCAGTCCTCCAGCTGCCAAAGTGTCATCGCCACAGACAGAGCCTCTTCCAAGGCTTTCTGTGAAGAAACTGTTAGAAGGAGGAAAAGGTGAGCTGAAGCCATGACTGTTTGCATGCACACACATGATTCTAAGTACATATTCACTTGTTCATGAAGTGACATATTTATGAGACTCCCATCCTGCTCCCAGGTCCCACCTCACCCACCCGTGGACACTTGAGTCTTGCTCATGGTCAAAGTGTCCTCCAGGAGACCATTCCTAAACAGCCTTCTCCTCCTCTCCTGATCTCCTTAGAGCTAATAGTGTCATCCCTTCCTCTCTTTGTTCCCCTTTGTGTTTCTAAATTTCCCTGAAGTGCATGTTTTACGTGCCACATAGTAGTCATGTGTATTTATAAGATACAGTGTGACATTTTAATGCGTTTATGCATCATTAGTTCTGATCTATTATGTAGCTGTTTGTCACTGTTTTGTGTCAGAAGCACTCAAAGTCCTCTCTGATATCTGTTTTGAATGTTCAATTAGTGTCCCTGCTGCACTGGGGACCAGAAGTTACTCACCCGTTCAGAGGCACCCTAGTACCTACCATCCTCTCTCCTTCCTTCTCCCTGCATTCTCCCTGGCCTCTGCTCATTGCTCTTCCACCCTCTCCTCCTATGAGAGTAACTGTAGTTTTCACATGTAAGCGAGAACGTTCAGCATTGTCCTCGTCTCTGATGCATTACTTTCTATTGACCTACAGCCATTATGGTTTGGGGGCATAAGAACCTTTGTTTCAGTTGTCTCTGAGAACAGCCCATTCTCCTTACCAGAGGCCCTGTTAGGCACTTGATATCGGAATATTATCTCAAATGCTTCTAGACCTTTACATTTTGTTTATTTAATACATGAGTGTGTGTGCATGCATGCGTGTACTGGCACATGTACTTAAAGATACATGGACTTTGTATGTATGCATGGAGGCTGGAAGAGGGTGTCAGTGTCCTCTATCAGGGCCCTTCTATTCCTTTGAGGCAGGGTCTCTTTCCAAGCCTGGGGTTCAAATTTTCTAGGTTAGGTTGGAAGGCAGGAAGAGCCAGGGATCCTTCAGTCTCTGCCGACCTTAGAGATGGGCTTACAGGGGTGTGCTGCCTGCTTCTCTTGTTACATGGGCAATAGGCTCTGTACTCTGGGCCTCATAATTGTGATGTACTTATCAAACCCTGAAATCTCCCCAGCCCTGTAAGTATTTATAGATTTTTACTTCTTAACTTGCTTTCTCATTTTTTATAAAGATTTGTGATTTTTTTTAATTGTAAATTTCCTCTATACCATATTGTCCCCTAATGAATGATGTTGAGGTATACCATTGCAATAGTAACTCAAGAAATGCGGTCAGGGGTATAATTCCAGAGTAACACTTTAAGATAGTTCAGAAGCTAGAGATGAAGTTCAGTCTCCCAGCACCCTCTTCACAGATGATGGTGAGTTTACTATGAAGCATTATTTTTATGGGAAACTGTTTGAATCAAAATAAGAGGTAAGCTAGGCATGGTGGCATACACGTTAGTCCCAGCTATTGTGGAAGCAGGTGGGGGAATGAACATTTGAGCTAATAAATTTCAAACTGGTTCTCGTGGGCATTACTCACACCTGCTCCGTACCCCCAAAGATAGGAAGTTTAGGGTAAAAGTTAGTGTATACCATTTTTAAATGTATACTTTATTCTAGGTGATAAACAGAATTTTTCACATGTCTTGATATTTTCACCTGGCACTTAAAATTTTTTGTATTCTCTCGCTGAGTAAAATATGAATTATGGCTAAATTTTGCCCATAGATATTTTATCTAGCAACATTAGGTGTACACTAGATGTGATCTGGGGTGGCTGGGGTCACTTTGGCAGGACTCTACGTAAGAGTGCTTGCTGCCAACCATGAGTCCCTGAGTGCAAATCCTCAGAACTCACGTGAAAAGCCAAGTGTGGCTGTACACATTTTAACCACAGCACTCTGGGACAGGCAGACAGACTGCAGTTTGCTGCCATCCTGGATCCAGGTTCAGTGAGAGACCGTCTCAAGTGATTGAGGCAGAGTAACAGCAGGACACCGCCATCCTCCTCTGACGTCATGTGTGCGTTTGTGTACACATGTACATACACATTTGCATTTAAGTCATGTGGGGGTAGGCATTAGTTCCGCTGAAAGAGCGATTGTCTGGCATGCACAGTTCTGGGCTTAATCCCAGCACCTTGTAACTAGGTGTGCTGGCATATACTTGCCCCATCACCTTAGAGGTGGGGGTAATAGCATCAGAAGTTCAAGGTCCATCCTTAGCTACATGATGGGTTTGAAGCCAGCCTGATGTAAGATTCTTTTTAAACCCAAAAAATAAATAAAGAAAAAAGAATTCTTTTTAAAAAAAATAGTAATTTCCTCATCTGTGTCTGGTATACTATATTTGAATTTATGGACCTGGCAAGTGTACAGCATATAGTATTGGCACATGCTCATTATATTTATTTAAGATTGTTCTCAGTGTCGAAGTGTGCCCCCAGATAGCAGCTGTCTTGCTTGCCCTCCCAAGTTGGATGATGTGTATTAACACTGCTGTGAGTCTCATGTTCTTCGGTATCAGCTTCGGTTGATTCATAGCTGAATGTGGTGTGTATCTCTGGTCTTGAGGGAATATCCAGCATACTCTGTATTTGGCTCCGTTTAATACATTGCTACTCAGATTTTACCAGATTTCATTTTCTTTCTTATCTTATACCTGTAGGTGGTGTTGCAGACAGTGTAGCCAAGTGGATATTTAAACAGGACCTCAGCCCTGAATTGTTGAAATGTGCCAACCAAGAAAGAGATTCAGAAAACCCAGATGAACCCAAAGAAGGTATTGCGCGAAGTTTCCTTGAGGTGCCAGAGGTGCAGATAGACCTAGGAGCCATACCAGGTGACACCCAAATAATGAGCATTACGAGATTCAGGGTGGAGTGACGTAGCCATGTTCTTGTTACTGACGATGCTGTTACCCTCTGTGTCTTTCAGACTTGCTGTGTTTAGCCTATGAGCAGTTCCCGTGTAGCCTTGAGCTTGACGTGCTGCATGCACACTGCTGCTGGGAGTATGTTGTTCAGTGGAATAAAGACCCAGAGGTGCGTCCTCTCTGTCTGCTGATTGTGTCTGCGCACATGTACCTGGGCCAGGCTTGTCCTGTGCCTGTACTAGTAGCTGTGCTAGTGCTCTTCACACATCGCCTTGTATGTATGTGTGTGGCAGTACTAAGTGTTGAACCTATAGCTTCGTGTTTGCTAGGCAAGCACCTGAACGCTGAGCTATAGCCTCAGCCCCTTTAAACTTATTTCCTGGAGACAGGATCTTGTTAAGTTACCTTTACTAGCATTGAACTCGTGACTTTCCTGAGTAGTGAGCAATGTGCACAGCAGTCAGTGGCCAGCTGTGTTCTGAAGTGACCTCAGTGGTGCTTCATTCAGATTCTAGGAGTTTGGTCCTCATTCTAGTTCCAGCCTCCCTTCTCATTGACTAGAAACATGGTTGAAGACTGACCATAATTGGTACTTTACTGTGGGGACTCAGCGAGGAGGTGACGGAGGAATATGAACAGGATTCCCATCCTGGCACCAGGGTTTGGCTAAGTTAGCAAGGACAAGTCTATTACTTAAATCACTCTTAGTGTGTTCTCTTAATACATAACACCATTACATATTAAAGAGCCTTTATTAGGGGGAGGAAGGATGTCCTATTGTAGCAGTGTGAGTCAATTCACCTTTGAATGCAGCCTGAGCTAAAGACCTCAAAGAAAAAATTTGGATTCCAGAGGAGTCATTTACAAGAATCCTTATGAGGGAGCTTGAGTGAGGGAGGTGGCAAAGGAAATGGCTACAAGATGCTCTCATGTCTTGTTTCATCTTGGTGTCGAGCCTGAAGGATTGAAGGATTGATCCCTTCCTTAAATGGCTGGAGTGGTGGCCAATTGTACATCAGCCATTGAGTTGGGATCCAAAGCCAGGCTTGAAGCCACTCTGAGGGTACTTCCAGACCAAAGTGCCCACGGAAAGATTGTGACCCTAAGGGTGTGGGAAATGAGGCTTTGTCAGCGAGCTGAGAGGCCCACAAGGCTAACCTTGGACACGAGTTGGCAATGTACATAGTAGGGTTGTTCCTGGGTTATCGTTCTTAGCCAAATGTAAGGAAAGTGGTAACCATAGACACTACAGCCATCAGACACGAGGCTGCCATTAGGACCTTGACTTTGACTTTACCAAGATGGCACATAGTGTTAGGCTGGTGCCATTTCACGCAGAAATGCAGGAGGAAATCAAAACTGTACTTGTTAGAGCTCACTGAGGACCAGGACAAAGCATACAGCTTCAGGTAAGGAGAGAGCCCGTGTTCCCGACCCGACTGGGGGCCGGCAGTGCAGTCCTGTGCTAAGAGAAAGAGGAAGTGAACATTACAGCATCTGGTTCTGCTCACAGAGTTGGCTCGATTGCCTTTGTGCCCTGTTGCCAATCCTTCCGGCTAATCCTAGTTACAGCACACAGCTGGCATTACCTTGGGTAACATCCCTGAGCCCATTGTCAAAATTTCTTCCTAAATGAGAATATTCTACGGTAGCAGTCATCTTGAGGAGTAGAGAAAGTGGCCCCATTAGTGTAATCATTTGCCCCTCCTAGGATGGTTTGAATAATGGCTGTCTTGTTTGTGTGGTTTTCTTGTTAACTTAACACATTACACCCCATCCCAACTTCAACACTACACCTACATCTACCTTTAATTTTAAATTGAATTATATTTGGAGACTTTGCAGTATCAACATGTGTGGGACAGTAGTGATGGGGGCTTCAAGTGGTTTTAGCCAACCCAACATCTGGATGATTTTGTGAGCATTACATGCTAATATGTGAATTTGAGAATATCAGCCTTTGTGATAACACAGATGGCTTTTAAGCCTTCCCTCTGGCATTTCCTGGCCCCTTGCTCTAATTCTTCTGTCCTTACCATTTACTCCTGACACTCTGATGTGCTTGCTTTCATATTGCCTAGCTCCCTCACTACCCTCAGTAAAGACCAGGATTTGGGTCCATTTTGTTCAGTGTGGTTTCCCGGGACCTTAAATAGGTTTCATGCATAGTAGCTGCTCCAAATTTGTTGTATAATGGTTGTTTGCAAAAAGAAACTAAGTTTTCATGCCTGTGAAATTCAAGTAAGTATTGCATGTAGAGAACACATGTGTGGTATAGAGACTGCAGAGAACGTGAATCTCCCTGTCAGCATGACCTGGGTGTATCTAGAAATTAATCATTAATTAGATAATGAAATGATTAAAGTTATCTCATCAGAAGTTATTTTTACCTAATTCACAGATATCTTTGGGTTTTATTTTCTTTTCCCTCCTTATTTGTTTGATTGAATCAGGGTTAGCTATATAGCTTAGCCTAGAATTCCATTTTTAGCTTTTGTGGTCTAGAATTCATGGCCTTTCTGTTTCTATCAATTTCTTTTTGTTTGCTTACTTGTTTATTTTTGAAGCAGGGTCTAACTGTGTAGCCCTGGCTGTCCTGCAACTCACTGTGTAGACCAGGCTGGCTTCAAACTCACAGAAATCCACCTGCCTCTGCCTCCTGAGTTCTAGGATTAAAGGTGTGCACCACTATACCTAGCGACTGTTGCTTTGGCTCTGGTAATGGTGCTGCTGCTTCTTCCTTTTCCTCCTCTTCCTCTTCCTTCATGTATGTCTGTGTACTAAATATGTGCCCAGTACCCTCGGAGATTAGTAGAGATAATCGTCAGCCATCCTGTGGGTCCTCTGCAAGAGCAGCAGTGCTCTTAACCACTGAACCATCTCTCTAGCCCCTTGGCCAAATTCTTAAGTAGATTTATGCAGAAAGTTTAGCAAGACGTCTCAGTGGGGGCGGAAGGGGTGGCTTGGTGGACCTGAGTTCAGTTCTCAGCACACTAGTCTGGATGCTCACTCGTGCCTGTAACTCTAGCGTCAGGGATCTGATATCCTCCTCCAGCTCTGCAGGCGGCCTCTCACACACAGCATTCACTCACCACAGACACACGCATAAATAAAAGTAAATCTTCTTGGTGGACCTGAGTTCAGTTCTCAGCACACTAGTCTGGATGCTCACTCGTGCCTGTAACTCTAGCGTCAGGGATCTGATATCCTCCTCCAGCTCTGCAGGCGGCCTCTCACACACAGCATTCACTCACCACAGACACACGCATAAATAAAAGTAAATCTTAAAAGGTTTTCATTGATGTCAAATAACCTTTCTTTTTTTCTTTTTCTTTTTTTTTTCTCAAGGAAGCACGCTTTCTGGTTAGGTCCATAGAGCACTTGAAGCACATTCTTAATGCACATGTTCAAAACGGTGAGTAGCAGATGTTAGCCCTCATGGACTCATGGGGCCCCTGCCGTGATAGGACATGAACTGTCAAGCTGACATCCTCCACCAGCGCCTGGCTCTTGCCCTTGTAACTGCTTCCTTCCAGGACTGTAGAGCACTACTGCTGGTTTCCAGCTGCTTTGCTATGTAAAGAAATGCTCAGGTTTTGTTCTTGTTTGCTCAGTTGAGTTCTTTAAATATTTTTAATGTTTTAAAGTACTTTTTTGTCTTTTGGGGAGTGGGTGTTTGTTTTCCTCATGCAGTAAGGCCTCTTGTTGCTCAGGCCACCCTTGAGCTCCTGACCCTCACAAAGCCTGGCATTACAGGCATGAGCTACCACATCTGGCTACCTGGATGTACTTTTAATATTTCATTATTTTAATGCTTTTACATAAGAATGAAGCTGTCCTCAATAATGTATGCCTGTCTTTAATGATGAGTTTCTGAGATGTGCTGGGAGACCAGCAGGTATCATGTTAACAGACGTTTCCACATCTCTGTCTCAGCCAGTGTGTGCTCCCTTTGTTTCAGACTCTCACCAAAGCTTGAGAGCTAGGAGTGCTAATCCGTAGCAGTAGCTGAGCATGTGCGAGGCCCCGTGTCCCACCCCAGCACAGCCCCCAGCACAGCAAAGCAAGCAATCAAACCTTCAAAGCCTTTCATGGCGGCTGTGTGATGTTATGATGATATTGATGATGCTATTTTTTCCTTGTGATACGAGTTTTATACTTATGCTTAAAGCTATACTCCTGTTCACTTATTCTTTTATTAAAAATGAAAATTCTGTATAAGATGCAAGAAGTAATATGTAAATAAACTTGGGGACGAGAGTTAGATGTCTGATGAAGTTACATCTGTAACACTCTGTTCTTATTTCATTTGCTGTCTAGGTATCGCGTTGATGATGTGGAATACATTCTTAGTTAAAAGGTTTTCTGCTGCCACCTACTTGATGGATAAGGTGAGGTGATGTTAATTGTCTCATACTTCTTAACTAGTTCCCTTAATTTATTGATATTAGAAAGATTGTTCACACTGGGGTGTGTGGACAGTTGACAGACTGTTTCTGGTTGTCTGAAAGCGTGGTTTAGTTTTGCTGGCTTAAATGTACTTCTGAGGGCTAGCATTGTGTGTGTGTGTGTGTGTGTGTGTGTGTGTGTGTGTACATGTGTATATTTGAGATTATAAGAAAATTACATCATTAACCCCCTTTCTTTTTTCCTTCCAGCTCCTCCCATGTACACACATCCTCGATGTCTTTCAAATTCATGACCACTTTTTCTTTGATCATTGTTACATATATACACATATAAACATATGAGTCCAACCTGCTCAGACCATATAATGTCATTGTTGTGTGTATATGTTTTCAGAGCTGACTATTAGGTATTGGATAACCAATTGGTGTGCTCTTTTCTGGGGAAGCCACTTCTCCCACTCTCATTATTCCTTAGTTGCCCATAGCTCTTTGTCTGTGTTGAGGCCGCATGAGCTCTTCCTCTTCCATGTTAGCACGTCTGTTGTGACGTCCTTGTTCAGCTCATGTTTAGACAGCAGTGCTGGTGAGACTTCATGGACGTAGCTTTTCTGATGTTTCTAGGAGAAACACTCGCAGCAAACTCCCTTTTCCCGACTCTTACAATCTTACAGCTCTCTCTTCTGCAGTGGTCTCTGAGCCTCAGGTGACTGAGCTCTGCATTTGACTGGATGTAATTTTCTGTAGTGGGCTCTCTGTCTGTTGCACAGAGAAGTGTCCTCAAATGGAAAGAACTAGCTTGTCTGTGGGTACAAGGATAAACATTTAGAATGTACTTAGAGATTATGCTGGGTTAGTAAAGTATCAGTTGTAAGGTCTCCTGTGAGATCCATGACTTTACCATCTCCAGGTAGTTGGCTAGGTTTCCAATACCAAAATGATTTGTTAAGTGGACCTTCAGTCCAAGTAGAGATACGTGGGCCACTCATGCACCCTCGGGGCTATGGTGCCTTACCTGTTGTTACTGTGGTTCATAGGCATCACAGCTGGGTAGGCTTATTAGTTGCTTCCCTCCTTTGGAAGCTTGCATGGTGCCTTCTGTTCACTCAGATCAGTTCCAGCTTAGGAACCTTTGTGCTGTTTCTGAAGTGTGTGGTATCAGCAATAGGGATTTACCTTCCACCCCTGGGGGGCAACCAAGCTTAGAGTGTCTTGGGAGTCTCCTGGACAACCCTGACCAACAACTCAAAAGAGGGCTTCTCATGACTGCTGTTGAGGTTTTCATTAGATAGTGTATTGCTCTTGGGGAGGGAGGGAACTTTGTCAGCCCAGATGGGATCTTAATTCTCAATCTCTCTCCACACATACACACATATATATGCATATACACACATATACAATGTGCTATATATTATATACTATATATACATACACATCTATATCATACATGCATATACACATATTTATGTGTATTACGGGTATTTTTAGGTAGACAGTTAATAGTATGGTTCCTTATGACTTTTTCAGACACATTAACTGTTGTTTTGCTCTCCCCTCTTTCTTCTCTATCTCTCTTCCTTGCTCCCAAATGGGAACCACCCTGTTTTTCCCATCTTCCCACCAACCTCCATGGTCCATTTTTATTTTCCTGATTTCTGCAGCTACTCAAGATTTGGAGTTCAGATGAGAGAACACAACATCTGTCTCTCTGAGTCTGAGTTACCTCACTCAGTATCTCTTCTAGTTGCATCCATTTACTTGCAAAGTTCGTGATTTCATTTTTCTTTACAACTGGATAGTATCCATATTGTGTATGTACTAATCTTTCCTTGTCTATTAATTGGTTGTAGGGCACTTAAGTTGTTTGCATTTCCTCGCTGTTTTGACTAGAGCAGCAATGAGCATGGCTGTCCACTGCTGTTCAGCGCTCGCTTTACCGGCCAACAAGGCTCTCAGGTGTTGTTTGCTAGGAAGATTCAGATAACACAGTTACTTCGCTGTATGAGCAGAGAGCTGGATTTTTACCAGGCTTCTGTCTCCTGCCGCCTTTCTTCCCCTCTTCTCTGTCTTGTCATCTTTCAGCCTCCTCTGCCTTTTTTTTTTTTTTATGACAGTACCTCACCAGCTAGCCTTGAACTCTCAAATTCAAGTTCTCAAGGGCCAGGATTTCACCTGTGTACCACTCTCCCTTGCCCAGCAAGAAATTTTACTTATTGGTTTAAAAATATACATTTAACTAGGGGAGGAGGAAATTTTTTATTTGATTTATTTTACTTTGTGTGTGATTGTTTTGCCTACATGCATGTATTTGTACCACGTACATGCCTGTTGAAGCCCTTAGAACTAGGTTTACAGATGGTTGTGAGTCACCATGTGGGTGCAGGGAATTGAACCTACGTCCTCTGTAAGAGTGGCAAGTACTCTTAATTGCTGAGCCATCTCTCCAGCCCAAGAATTTGCTTTTGAAATAATTATTTGTGAGCTCTGTGTGATATTTTTTGTGTATGTATATATCTACCACAATTGTTGGTAGCCTGCCAATAGTTAATTACTGGCATGTATATTGATAGCTGTAATTCTGGTTGCTGATTGCTTTTTATTTTCTGTACTGTTCCAATGCCTTTTAGTTTAAATTGTTAACTATTATACTTTGTCTGTTTCAGGTTGGGAAGTCTCCAAAGGATAGGTTATGCCGAAGGGTGAGTAAGTCTCCCTGTTAAACCTGCACTCTGCATATCTTACTGTATGAGTGAACTTTGATTTCCACTGTTGAGATTGACCTCTGTGGAGATAACAAAAAACAGAGAGTACTGCATTAAGGAAATAGTTGTGATCTGTGGTCCCTCAGTTTCCCTGTCTTGATTGGCAGCTAGCATGTCTTAAGGTTCGTTTGGCTTGGACTCTGGACTGGAAGCAGCAAATTGCCATCTCTGCCTGGGTCTACTCTGCACTAGCTTCTCATAGTAGAGACATCTGACCTCACCTGCAGGCAGATGATACCTAGACTGAATAACCACTGACCTGGGTTGAGATTCTGATCACGGACACTGCGACTGCTGATCAGTAGTTTCCCTCCAAACTGTGACGTGTTCTTCTTATATATCTCCAGAAATGTGAGACACACAAATTGAACTCAGGGGAATCTCACTCCCAGAGCGGCAGTGTGGCTGGAGTTAAGAATGTGTGTGTGCAAGCACACACTCTGAGTTATGTACTCTGAAGGTGTGAAGAATCGAGTGATTGCTGGCTTTAAAAAGATTATACACAAATGCAGTAACTCCTCACACAGGCCTGTAGGAGGGGTCAGTGGGAACTATTTCTTGCCAGAAATGTGAATTTGGTATTTGGTTGTCAAATAGGAAATTCTAGTTTTATTTAGGTAATTCAGTTCAGTGCCTTCAAGATGCCATGAAACCAGCAGCCCAGGTTGTTTCTTCAGAACTCAGAACATGTTGAACCACGTTTGTGTATTTTACCATATCCCATGGTTAGTTGGCTAGCAAATGCTTTAGCAAATTGAAGGATCTGTAGTTACTGTGCACAGTCTCTCCCCCTGCCCTTTGGTGGTGCTACAGATTGAATCCAGAGTCTTACATATGCTAAGTATATGCCCAACCACTGAGGCACACCCTCACCCCAGACATTAAGATTGAAAGTAATAACACTAATGTCACTAGTATCACATTAAAGGCTAATATCAAATTGATCGATGCTACCAAATCCTCTGGCAGGAACTTCAATATCTAGTGACTTCAGATTGTATTCAGTGTAGAAAAGCAGGCAAGTGGACATGCTGGAGTCTCTTGTTTCTCTGATAGTATACAAGTTTTGATGGGGGTCATAATGTTCCTTTTTGAGAACAGGATGTGGGGATGAGTGACACAGCAGTGACGTCCTTCCTCGGATCCTGCCTGGATCTTCTTCAGACTTCACTGGAGGTAAAAGGCGTGTGCACGGTGGGGCATGCCTGGAATCCCCTCTTGGGAGGCTGGGATAGAAGGACTGTGAGATTGAAGGGCATCCAGGGCCTTGAAGTAAGACTACACACACACACACACACACACACACACACACACACACACACAGCATGTGCTCCCCCCACACCCTCATTCGAGTGTCTCTTTAGATATTAAATAATCTGAAAATCATTGAGCTTAAATGACATGATAGGCTTTTTTACCATATTTATTGTACAACATTATTAGTGTATATTTTGACTTTAGCCTCAAAAGTGATATTCTTTCTCTTCCTCTCTCTTCCCCTCCCTTTCCCCCTCTCTCTGAATTGTATTTTTGTGGTTTCTGTTATAAATAGGGAATACAAGCTGAGTTTGCACTTAGGGATATTGCCATTTGTAGTTCCTGTTCTCCAACTCCTGACACAGTCTTCTATTCTCAACTTCCACAGGCTGACATTAGCAGGGATGAAATGCAGATGCCAGTCCTGGACACTGAGGATGCCTGGCTGTCCGTGGAGGGCCCCATCTCTATAGTGGAACTGGCGCTCGAGCAGAAGCCTATCCACTACCCACTGGTGGAGCATCATTCCATCCTGTGCTCCATCCTGTATGCAGCCATGCGCTTTTCTCTCAAGAGTGTGAAGCCTCTCGCTCTTTTTGATAGCAAGGTGAGTCCCCAGAGGGTTTCAGAGTTGTTGGCTAACAGGTACATGGGGTTCTTACTGAATGGTATATCTTCAGTTCTTCAGTGGTTTGTGGGATATGATCCACTGAGTCCCAGCTCCTTATCCCCTACCTAGTTCCATTCTTCTGATTTACTCCTGACTTCCTTCTCATTCTGCATATTCTCTCTAGATACACCCAGACTCACTCATACATCTGATGAGTGTGCTCCTGTTCAGTGCCCTAGAACTCATCTGGAGGCCCTCACTCCTTGTTGTCGAGACTTCAGTTTGCTTTCCCTTGAGTTCCTTGGCTTGAGTAATTAATGCCACCCTTTGTGCACTAGTACATACTACTGAGGTTGCTTCGTGGAGGTCTCAGCTAAAGGGTCAACTAGACTGGGGAGTATGATGTAGCTGTGTCTGTGGGATGAACTCACTTGACCACTGGGACCTCTCGGGGAGTGAACGGCACACCAAGGCAGAAGCAACAGTTGTTTGGAGCCCAGTCTGGAATATGACTGGCTGCCACCTGTCTAATCATGTTTGCTGGCGGTCAGCAGGCCACAGTCCAGGGAAGGAGTGCTAGATGAGTGGAGTGGCCTTAAAGGCTGCCGCAGCTCAGGTGCTAGCACTAGGTACCAAGTTAGATAAGGAGAACACCATGAAGATCAACCATGAATTACTCGTGCTAAAGTGCTTTCTCACATCTCTCCCTAATGTTCTCTACTAGTCCGTAATCACCAGGTGTTTTTTGTTCTTGTTTTTTGATCTTTCCCTTTTTAGGGAAAGAATGCATTTTTCAAAGACTTAACTTCAATTCAGTTATTACCTAGTGGAGAAATGGATCCAAATTTCATTTCTGTAAGACAACAGGTAAGTCAAATACTGGATTCAGTTCTTACTTAGAGGAGATAACAGAACTGTCTTTTATAAAAACACCAAGAGCTAGTTTCCTTAATATATGTTCCTTTACTGCTATCAAAGCAACTTTAGAGTCAGTGGGATGGCCCGGCAGGCAAAAGCACTTAGTGACCTTAGTTGGACCTCCAGGACCCTCGTGGCAGAGTTGACGCCTCCACATTGTTGCTGTGGTGTGCACACTCATGTTGCATGTACATAAACACACACACACACACACACAAACTTTAAAAATTAAAAGGCCATGTGGTGGTGGTGGTGGTGGTGGTAGTGCACACCTTTAATCCTAGCACTTGGGAGGCAGAGGCTGGCAGATCTCTGAGTTTGAGGCCAGTCTAGTCTATAGAATGAGCTCCAGGAGAGCCAAGGACATACAGAGAAACCCTGTCTCAAAAAACCAAATAAATTTTTTAAAAAATTAATTTTAATGGAGTATCTCTGGTTGACACAAAGTTGTGTGTATGGGTGGGGGGGGGCGCGGCCTGGCATACTCCATAGCACTGAGTATGGGGAGGACAGCAGCTCTGTGCAGTCACTTCTTCCACTTCACATGAACTCTTGGGCTTGCACTCGGGCGACCGGGTTATACAGCAGGCACTGGGTTGCTGTAAATGAAAAGTACTGACAAGGCAGTGCTGTGCTTCCTGTCTTCAAGTTCTTACTGAAAGTTGTCAGTGCAGCTGTCCAGGCCCAGCATTCTGTTACCAAGGACAAAGAGCCCTCCGAAGAGGCAGCAACCACGCATTGGAAAGACCACAACTGGCCAGTTCTGGCTGTGGACTTAGCTCATCACCTTCAAGTGAGCGAAGATGTCATTCGAAGGCATTATGTGGGAGAGCTGTACAACTATGGAGCTGACCTCTTAGGAGAGGAGGTAAGAGTGACCTGTGATGTCATTCTTGGGGCTCGGGCTATAAAACAGACAGCTGAAGGAAGCAGTAAACGAATGTTAAGAGTTGGATATAGTGGTGCATGCATTTGGGATGTGGAGGCAGGATAACAATATTAAGGTCATCCTATCTACGTAGGCCAGCTTGGGCTGAACGAGACCCAGTCTCAGAGTAAACAACAAAAGAATAGAAAGCTGTAGCCAGACTTGTGCCTGGTACCAGGTTCATATAAGAGTAAGGCTACTTGTGGAACTGGAGGAGCAGAAAAGCCTGAACAATTCTGTACCAAGCGACAAAAAGTGAGCAGAGCCATGGCTAATAGGAGCCTCAGTGGATGGAAGAAAGTGATAGCTGAACTGACCTCTCAAGGGGAGGAGGCAACTAGCCACTCAAAGAGCTGAGGGAACAGTGCCTCAGATGGAAGAGCAGAGTGCAAAGGTCCTGAGATGGGAACCAGCTTGGCAAAGTCCAAGGCTAAAAAGCCAGTGTGTCTGCCAGGCCTTGTCAGCAGTGAGTAAGGGTGGTGGTAGGCATCCACTCGCCAGCAAGAGTAACGAGGGTGAGGCTAGGATGATCCCTTTCACTTGAAGATAAGATACTGTCATGCTGAATTGAAAACTTAGGTAACAAACAAAAAAATAGCTGAAGAGCAAAGATTGCACATGGTCATTCTGAGAGCTGAAACAGCTCTCCACTGACAGCCTCCAGGGATTATTTCTCTCCTGATCATCCTCAGGCCATTCTGCAAGTTCATGACAAAGAAGTTCTGGCATCTCAGCTGCTCGTGTTGACAGGGCAGAGGCTGGCGCATGCACTTTTCCACACCCAGACAAAAGAAGGCATGGAGCTGCTGGCCAGACTCCCACCCACACTCTGCACCTGGCTGAAGGCAATGGTGAGTGCAGGGCAGAAGCAGAAGGCCTCATGGGTGACCTTCCTTCAGTGAACTCACAGCAAGAAATGCCTTTAGTGGGAGAACTTTCATAAGCAGGCTTAAGGCAGTCACAATTGTTTGTTGGCAGCATGAAACTAAAGGAGTTTTGTGTCCCGTTCGCAGAACACCCAGGATCTTCAGAACACTGATGTGCCAATCGCCACAACAGCTAAACTAGTGCACAAAGTAATGGAGCTCCTGCCGGAGAAGCACGGGCAGTACAGCCTCGCCTTACACCTCATCGAAGCTGTGGAAGCCATGGCTACTCTATGACAGCAGTCCAAAGTCCCGCGACCACACCAATCACTGCATGTCACTTTACACAGCGAGATCTGGAACTTTTTGGAGGTTTTTTTTTTTTTGTATAATAAATAAATATATTACTTTTAAAACGTGCAATCCTGGCTAAATTCCCTTTCTTCAGTCGAGACTGAAGATAAAATACATTAACTGGGCTATAATGAATACAAATGCTTTACTGTTATTTTTTCATTCAAATAAGTAGCTTTATTGTTAAACTTTGTATTGTGACTGATTATAATTTGCAGATTTCATTCTTACTGTAGTATTCCAGTTCATATCCAGATGTCTCCTGTGGGATGAAGTGTCCATGCAGCTTCCATCAGCATGCCAGAGACTCAGCCACAGCCCTTTAGAACATGCAGAGATGTCCTTATGTTTGGCCCGCACCAGGATGTCATGGCAGGGAGCTCTGGGTGCTGCTGCCATCAGAGGAGGAATGGCTTTGAGATCCCAGAAGCGACCTGGAGAAGGACCCCGGGCCTGCTGTACTTGCCAGAATTGGGAATCAGAGATGTGAACAGTGCATCAAAATCAACTACAATGTAAATCAAGATTTACTTTTTATTTTGTCAAGTTTCAAAATTGTATCCACATCAGGTAGTTGTAAAAAATGTATTATCTTGTAAGACTATGTAAAAACAAAAGAACAAAGCAAAGATTCTAAAATATTTAAAGTCCAACTTTATTTTTCTTCCAAGTGTTCAAAATGTCCGTTTCTGTGACGTGTTCATGTTGCCTGTCCTAGGAGAAGGACAGAGAACGTGCTTCGTGCTGTGACAGCCTTAGCAAACCTACCTCACAACTGGGCCGAGAGGACAAACTGCAGCCAGTTCTGTAGCCTGCAGTGCCTAGAGCAGGCCAAGCGCTAAACAGATGTGTGAGTCAAACCCACCTACCCCGGGCTGGCCAGTGCTTGGCTCTGCAGACCAGCAAGTACTTACTGCGGTGAGACTATCTCTGGAATGTAGCCATACAGTGCAACTGTGGTGACTGCCATGGTCACAGCTGTCACAGTAATCATTCCAGTGGAGGGAAGAAGGCAACTCCACCATTGTAAAGGTTGAGAATGTCCTTCAGGGACACCCAGCAAAAATCTGAACCTGAACATACACAAATGTGAATTCTTTTCCATTAAAAAGTCAGATCTAAGATCGTGGCTGGCTAAAACTAAAGCTGTTGGATTTCACTAAGAGAAATGTTTCGGTGTTGCCCAGGTGGCTGTGAGGAGCTGCGTGCTGCAATCTCAGTGAGCACAGCTTGACTGACATGATACCGCCCTTTCCAGAGTCCTAGGAGGCCCGTTCTCCTCGGGCCCTGAGTACTCTGGAGAGAGTGGACACTGCTAATGGTCCTTTTACTCTAACCCCATTACTTGTTTTGGGTGGGGGATAGCTTGTATTTTTTGAGGATAAAATTGGCTAAATATACTCTGGTAGATCACATAAGAGAATTAGAACACAAATTAAGTTAGATTTGTCACCAAAAAATGTAATACACATAGAATTTAAAAACTAAATCCTGAGTTTAATAAGGGCAGTAAAATATTCTACTTTACTAAGGGCTTTTAAAATAAATCTGATAAAGAAAAATTAACATTTATGTATCCATTCTCTAACAACAAAGTGCCACAAATAAAGGAATTGGGTTCTAACGGGGCTGGTGTCCCTCCAACAAGGGCATGGCGTATGCCCTTAACCAGTAGTATTTCCCTAGATACCCCCTTCTCTCCCTTACAGTTACACACTTTTTTACCCTGCTAATGAAAGTGTTCAGACAATCCTAACTTCTCTACCCAGGCTGTGTTTAAATGTAGACGTGGAGGGGCCGGGATGATGTAGATACAGCAGTATGTTACATAGACGTGGAGGGGCCGGGATGATGTAGATACAGCAGTACGTTACATAGATGTGGAGGGGCCGGGATGATGTAGATACAGCACTACGTTACATAGATGTGGAGGGGCCGGGATGATGTAGATACAGCAGTACGTTACATAGCACCAGGCTTCCCATACTTCCCACTTTAGCCAAGACACACAAAGAGGTCATCTATAGTGTGAAGCCTGCTGCATTTAAATAGCTTTTTTAAATGATTACTTATGATTTAAAATCATAGCTAACTAAGACTTAGTAACAATAAACTTACATTGATTACAGCATTCACTTAGAAGTTACTATGGTCCATTTCATGAAGAAACAAGTATTCTTACAGTGCACTACAGCAATAGTGAAAGCCCTCTCACCTCACAGGGATGGGTTTACGAGGCAGCTAGATTCTGCTTAGATTAGCCATCCTTGAACGATCAATCCAGTATTGGATTGCTCACAAAATGCTCTATAATTTGTCTACTGTCAATGTATTGTAAGTAGTGAATTCTGTACATACCATTATTTTCTGTGTCTATTCATTATTGTGAACATGTATATTAGTGAAATAAATGTTCAGCTTTTATGTTCTTTCCTCGACATTCATACATGTAAGACAAAGATTTTTCCCCTTTTGAATAAGTTTGATGATGATCTTCGCAGTACGTTCCAAAATCCTGCTGCCTTAGAAACTTGATGTTTGCTAATGTGCAGAATGAACTGACCCCTTCACCTTATGTGGGCACACGACTCTTCCACTCCCCTGCAAAGTTACACGCTCTTCATAATCCGTAACTTCTACACCACCGCCAGTTGGGAGTTTCTCAGAATGCCTTTATTTTCAGACATTATAGAACTTAAATACTGAGTCAAAAAAGTTTCAATAAAATATAAAACATTTCTGTTTGGCCACACTGAAAGTAACCATATTCAGTGCCTGACTCTGAAGAAGTCCATCATGAGTGTCAGTGTGTGTCTGTCTGCTCTGTATACATGTATGTCTTCATATATCTATTTCCATGTATGTTTGTGTGTATGTGCATATATATAAATCTTTTAGTTACAGGAAATACTCTTTAATATTCTTTTACCCCTATCTTTCTCTTTTACCATTTACTCTTCCAGTCCTTACCTAAACCTTGGATTTCTTTCTAGGGTTCTAATCAGCACTGAGGAAGGTTCTTGCTCAGGGAGCTGTTAACATCAGAATGTTATTTTGCACCAATGACCTCTGCACACCGAGGACAGAGAGTATCTGCAGTCTCGGCGGTGTGCTTCCAACATCGAGGGCACTTTTCTTTGGCAGTTGGTACGACAATGACTTTATACGAAGACTCCTCACGAATGTCACCACCTTGAAAAGATATACAGAGCATCTCATTAAGCACAGATTCAGCTTGCACTGTCATTCCTCCGCGGTCCAGCGCAAGGCTTTCTTCCTCCCTCCTTTCTAGCATGGCCCCATAACATTAATTATCAATAACACAGGATCGAAGAACAGATGACAGACCAACTGCTTCTCAACCAACTCAGAGTCCTGCATTGCTTAGAGCTGGCCCTGTTCTTGACCTAGATACACAGCTGATTCCGATTTTCTTTCGTGCATATATATATATATATATATATATATATATATATATATATATATGTAGCCTTGCCCTCACAGAGTGAGGCCTCCTCAGTACTGGAACTAAAGCTGTTAAAATGCCATGTTATAGAGACTGGCAATGCCACTAGAACTTCAGGTACGCAGAAGAAACCGCTCTCTCCATGCACCATTCCAGTCAATGAGGAGGAGTCGAGGTGAAGAGCTCTGTAGACAGTGCAGAGTCCTGTGATAGACACTCCAGTAAATCTTACCAAACCCTCTGTAAGAGTGGCTAGCAGTGTTTTAATTCTGGATATTCATAAAAGGAAATTTTAGAATCTACATAGGAAGGGTAGTGGATCTGGACAGTTTTAGGCACTATAAATCAGAGGACAACACAAGAAAGAAAAAGACTCATGGTGACTCAGTGGTTGAGGAGGAACTCTCACTAGGGGCTTGACTTCAATTCCTGGAGCCCCGAGAGCTGCCTCAGACTGTCATTACAGTAAGCCAGCGCCACGGACAGCTTCAGTCCGTGCTCACTGCTCTCACCCTCTAGATTGATGAGGAATGTCCCTGTGAGCTCAATCCCATCCGCAGCTCTCTCCCGCGGCTCCTGAGCCAGCAGTGTTGTCTGGGAGGCCATCATTAGTTCATTCAGCTGAGACGTGCTTGAGGTCTCCTCAGCTTGGAGCAACTGGAATGCACATGAAACCACTGTTCAATTCACATCTCACCATCAGCTTTAGTGTTTTACTGGAGGATACACTTTGCTTCACTTTGAAAACTATGGCTCCCCTCAAATCCAGATCTATATACTGTTTATTAGATTTAGTTTGCAATGAGTAAGAGATTAAGTTACTCAAAATTCTGCCATCTTTTTAAGAGCCTCGTTCCTCTACTAGGAGGGACTAAGATACTGTAAATAATAAGGACCTGCTTTCAGTGCAGCACATGGCGGCTATCTGAATACTACAGCCTTTCCACAGTGACAAGGCCTGCTGATAAGCACTTTCAATATTTTTTTTTCTTTTGTAATTTTGATCTTCAAGATGAGTTTGTGAATTAATTTAGATATTCCTTTAAAAATGGAAACATGAGACTCAGATAATTTGGCACATGAGCATGCATGTATGCAGGGGTGGGGAGGTGGGGTGGCTGTCAGGATGATGAGCATATGTGTATGCAGGGAGAGGTGGGGTGGCTGTCAGGATGATGAGCGTGTGTGTATGCAGGGTGGGGAGGTGGGGTGGCTGTCAGGATGATGAGCGTGTGTGTATGCAGGGATGGGGAGGTGGGGTGGCTGTCAGAATGACAGCAAACCAGAAATATGCTGTGCAGCATACCACAATGGCCATCATCTAGTCTTACCATTGCCTACAATGTCATAAATTGTAATGACTTCAACTCTCAATTCTTCAAATGTTTAAATTGAGTTTATCAACCAAAATAAGATGGTTCCTTTTTATTTGTAGAGACTTAAGGTATTTTATGTGCATGAGTGTTGCTGTGTGTATGTAATACATGCAGACCTAGGGCCAAAAGAGGGTGTTGGATCCCCTGAAACTTTATTGAAATGTAAATGTGGGCCACTAGGTGGATGCTGGGAACTGAACTCAGGCCCCCACTAGATTAGCAATGCTTTTAACTGCTGAGTCACCTTTCCAGCTCCAGACTGATACTAATAAAACTAAAAAAAAAAAAAAAAAAAAACTATTCACTGACAGTCGTTTTCTTAAGAATTTGAATTAGTTACAAAGCTCAGGACAGTGCATTACACCTAACCAATTAGTCCCTGAGAGGCCCAAGGAGAACACTCTGATGGGACCTGCGGAAATTAAAACACGATAGAAGTCTGGAGAAATGTGATCTGCTGTCCCTGGTTTTCATGAAATTAAAGAGAACTCAGTTTTGGTTCATTTTGTTTTTTGAGACAGCCCTGGCTGTCCTGGAAGTCACTCTATAAACCAGGCTGGCCTTGAACTCACAAAGATCTGCCTGCCTCTGCCTCCGGAGTGCTGGGATTAAAGGCGTGCAACAACACTGTCCATCAAGAACTCATTTTTGGAACATGACCCAAATAAACAAAATTTTCAAAAGCCCAGGCCTTTAGTGTAAAACTCCTGGTTTTCATGTAACCTGACACTTCTGCCAAGCATGTCTGGCACTGACCTAAATCACCCCTGCATGTGTCCCAAGTTCAAAGCAAGGAACGGTTCAGTGTTGCAAGACTGAAATCCAAGTTTCTAGATTAATACAAGGTCTTAGACATTTGAGAAAAAGATTTCAGGTAAAGCTTCAATGCTCCCACCATTTCAGAAGGGCGTATTTCACACAACTCCATCTGTTACTCATACCTCCATGATCTCAAACAGTAACCCAGGCTCAATCACGATGATAACCTCATACTCGGCAGCATTTTTGCCAGGGATGCTGCCCAGAAAGGAATCTCGCATGGCACACGCACTCTCCACTGCCTCCTCCAGTCCTGGCTTCTTCCAGATAGAGCTTGTGTTAATCCAGCCAGTGCGAAAAACACTCTTAGGTTCTAGAAAAGAAAAAAAAGGAAAGTGAACCGAGGTATAAATAGTCTAGACAGCATATAAGCTTTGACCAATGGAGATTTCACTCATGAGAGACAGGGTTGTTACACAGGATGTGAAGTTCAGTGAACAAGTGTGCTGTTCTCAAGATCCACAAGTAAGAGGTATACACATTATAAATACATAAACATAAAAGTCTCAAAGCAGAAGTAAGAACACTTGTTCCTCATGACTCCACCCAACATCCCCATAAGTTCTAGCTTTCTATGTGAATAAAACCAGGAGGGAAAAAAAACCTAACTGATGTGGGAGGGTCTTCTGTTTTGTGTTGATTTCATTGGTTAATAAAAAACTGTCTTGGCCATTTGATAGGCCAGCCCTTAGGTGGATGGAGTAAACAGAACAGAATGCTGGGAGGAAGAGGGAAGTGAGGCAATCGCCATGCCTCTCCTCTCTGGGTCAGATGCCATGGAGCCAGCTGCCAGGTCAGACATGCTGAATCCTTCCCAGTAAGCCACCACCTCGTGGTGCTACACAGATTATTAGAAATGGGTTAATCAAGATGTGAGAGTTAGCCAGTAAGAGGCTAGAGATAATGGGCCAGGCAGTGTTTAAAAGAATACAATTTGTGTGTTGTTATTTTGGGTGTAAAGCTAGCCAGGTGGCCGGGAGCTGGGCGGCAGGAACACAGCCCGCTATTCCTTCTACACCTAACATACAAGTATTCTCTAAAAAGCATTGTATTTTGCTTGAATACAGCTTAAAATACAGCTGGGCAGAGGTGGCTCACACCTTTAATCCCTGTACTTAGGAGTCAGAGGCAGGTAGATCTCTGATATCAAGACCAGCCTGGTCCACAAAGTGAGTTCCAGGACAAGCAGAACTATACAGAGAAACATTGTCTCAAAAACAAACAAAAAGTTACAAATACACTTTGGAACATTATAAACATATTTAATCAAAAGTGATTTCTCAATATTGTCAAGTGTTTAATACATCTCAGAAAGCAGAGAGGCAGCCCTGACTCCTGCAGGAAGGCACAGAGCAGACTGAAGGACCAATGAATCTCATCACAATGACACTGTAGGTACACTGCAGGCCAATCCCTGCCCCGTCCCTTCCCATGCAAGAAGCAGCTGTCCTTACCTTTGACATAGGGGATGTGCTGGAACACCTCCTCTGCCAAGTGAGGAAGAATTGGGGCAAAAGAACGGACCAACACATCCAGAATTTCTGCTAGTGCGGTTTGACAGGAGCGTCGTTTAGGATCCTTCTGGCTTTCACAGTAGAGCCTGGAAGAACAGCCTCCTCAGCAGCGGACACACATGCTGCCTGGCCTGGGCACACAGGCTGACACTACAACTACTTCACGCTGCTTCTGGACGCTTCTTCTCTATCCCATTTTACTCTCTGAAGATGTACCTGTTTCACCGGTGCTGGTGGCGGTGCTGGTGGCGCACGCCTTTAATCCCAGCACTAGAGAGGCAGGGGCAGGCGGATCTCTGAGTTTGAGGCCAGCCTGGGTTATAGAGCAAGTTCCAGGACAGGTTTCAAAGCTACAGAGAAACCCTGTCTCAAAAAAACCAAAGGAAAAAAAAAGATGTACCTGTTTCCTCATGCTTTGTCCAACTCTGACTTTAAGATGGATGACAGTCTAGAGCACTGTTTGCACACCATCACTAAAGTAACTGGCAGCATTTAAATGACCCCTATCCCCAATGGTGCCATTAGGGTTTTCAGGCAAAGAATGAGTTGTAAACCTATGGCCAAGCTGCTGAGATGCCCTGTGACAGGCTGGGGTTGACAGCTCATGCCAAACTAGTCACCAAGCCCTATCCTTCAGCTGTTTGTGGGAGCACTGTGAAAGCCAGTGTCGTTACACAAATGGCTGCCTAGTCCTGGGTCGGCCCTGGAGGACAACATGGTGTTCACCTACCAGCAGCTGTCACTCACTGGAATGGGAAGCAAGCACATGAGCGGCAGGTTTTGATACAGGTCTCACTCTGGCTGGCCTAGTGTGGAACTCTTTGTAGACTAGGCTGGTCTTTTTTTTTTTTTTCAACATTTATTTATTTATTTATCTATTTATTTATTTATTATGTATACAATATTCTGTCTGTGTGTATGCCTGCAGGCCAGAAGAGGGCACCAGACCCCATTACAGATGGTTGTGAGCCTCCATGTGGTCGCTGGGAATTGAACTCAGGACCTTTGGAAGAGCAGGCAATGCTCTTAACCTCTGAGCCATCTCTCCAGCCCAACTAGGGTGCTCTTGAATTCAGAGAGCCTTCTGCCTCTGCCTCCTGAGTGATGGGAGTAGAAGGACAGGTATTATCTCTCTCATTTTCTAGACATACTGAGATTGCACTGTAAGTGCAACCATGAAGCTAGTAAAAGTGGCAGGACACAAGTGACCCTTGACCCCAGATCCCGGGTGTAATTACAGCTGCCCACCGTGGCCACTGCATCCTTGATGCTGCTGAGGACTGCATGCTTATCACACTTACCTGTCCTTGACTATGCTGAAGTAGAAGCTGGAGAGTTCCCTGGTATAGAAAGCTTTCAACAGCCTGATAACTTTCCCAAAATCATACTGTTTGTATGAGTCAGTAATCTAGAGAACAAAGACAGGGTAAATTTGGAAGCTGGGATGAGCAATGAAAACAAGCATTGTCACAGGTGAAGCAAGCTCTTCGCTGGCATCTCAGGGGGAATGGCTCAGCCCCCACGTTTGCTGCACAGGCGTGAGAAACAGAGTATGGGTGCCCAGAACTCACAGAAGTGCTGGGTGGGCACGGTGGGCGGGCACGGTGGGCCTCCAGCAACGCCTGTGATACCAGCCTCACCGTGGAGCTGAGCAGGAACCCTGACGCACACTGGCTGAAAACCAGCATGGGGTGAGCTCTGGGTTTTCTTTTCCTTTTATAAGACTTTCCCTTGAAATTTTAAATATGATTATTGGTTCACTTTTCTTGTTATTTTTAGAAATTTGCTACTACATTTATTTGGGGGCCGGGTCATGTGTGTATGAGCTACAGGTCACACGTGGCAGTCAGAGGACAACCTGCAGTTGGTTCTTTACCACTGTGTAGGTCCCAGGGACTATGCTCAGGTCATCTGGCTTAACAGGAAGCACCCTGACCTGCTGAGCCGTCTTACCTGCCCAACTGATATGATCTGATTATGAGAACCTGCCTCAAAGAATGAGGTGGAATATCAGGCTTGTGCTTACACATACTCACATGCCAGTGCGTACACATGTGCAGGCATACCACACGTACAAACATATGAAAAAAGAAAACAAAATGTTTCCAAAACAGGCAAGAATACAAGAAAGCCAGAGAATGTCATTTTAGAGACATGACTACTCAAAATAATCACTACTATACTTTGGAAATGACAGCAGAACACGGAAAGAAGGGTTTATGCATAGTTGCTTATCTTGTGTGTGTAAGTATGCATGTTCATGTGTAGGTGCATGTGGATATGAATGCCAGAGGTCAAGCTTGAGCAAGGAACCATGTACCTTGCTTTTTAAACAGGGTCTCTCCCTGATCTGAACCTCAGGTCTGCTCCTCCACCTGTCTTCAACGTCCCAACACCAGAATCACAAACTTGTGCTGCACCTGATGTTTAAATGTGATCTGGGCTCTAGAAATCAAACTCGGGCCCTCATGCCTGTATAGCGACCTCTTTACCAATCAGACTATCTTCCCAGCCCCTGGTCTGCTTGCTTTTTAAATATGCAATGCTGACGAGGGACTTCAGAACTTCGTGTATGCTAGAAAATCTCTCCCCCAACAAGCTATTCCCCCACCTCTAAGTCCAAGTAATAGAATCACATTGCTTTTAATTTTTTATTTAATTTTTTTAAGGTCAAGTGTAGTGGCATATGCATTTATTCCCAGCACTCAGGAAAGCAGAAGCAGGTGGATCTGAGTTTGAATCTAGTCGGGTCTACATAGCAAGTTACAGGCCAGTCAGGGCTACACAGCATGACTCTGTCTCAAAGGGAGGGAGGATTAAATTTTTTTTGAAGTACTTGTATTTGTGCTTATGGGGTGTGCATGTGGACATGTGTGTGCAACCAGGTATGATACAGAGATCAGAAGACAAACTTTTGGGAGTTGGTTCTCTATACCATGAGTTCTGATGATCAAACTTGAGTCGTCAGGCTTTATCAGCTGAGTCATCTCACTGGCCTAAATCAAATCATTTTTAAAATAGCAAAGAATGGAAAGCGCCAGGAACTCATTAATGTTCCCTCATTGAGTGAAAATCGGCATGTATGTTTACGACATGTGGCACCCCAAAGCCAGACATGGCCAATTTTGGGAAAAGAGACCATGGCTCATCCATGTGATGGTTCACCTTGACTGTCAACTGGGCAAGATTTAAAAACAGCAAGCAGGTCAACATCTATCGTGTCCATGATAGTGTTTCCAGAGATATTTAACTGAAGAGGGAACACCCACCATGATCATGAGGGGCAAGGTCTCAGACAGGGGCCCTGGGCTAAATGAAAAGAAGAAAAGGAGAAATAAATGGAGAACCAGCATTAATCTCTCTATTCCTGACTGCAGATACAATGTCACCATTGATCTCTCTTATTCCTGACTATAGATACAATGTCACTCTTAATCTCTCTTATTCCTGACTGTAGATACAATGTCACTGTTAATCTCTCTTTTCCTGACCGTAGATAAAATGTCACTGTTAATCTCTCCTATTCCTGACTGTAGATACAATGTCACTGTTAATCTCTCCTATTCCTGACTATAGACACAATGTTAATCTCTCCTCTTGTCTGACAGGAGATGATCTTTAAGAGGAAAGTCTGGAAGTCTGGTGTGAGGGAAGCTTGGGCCTGTGACCAGGTACTCTTGCAGTCTAAAGAAGCTAGGGTAGGGACAATGAGACAGCTCAACAGGCAAGGTGCCTGCTACAAGGCTGACAGCCTAAGCTAATCTCTGGGACCCACAGGGTGGAAGGAGAGAACCAACTCCCACAAGTTGTTCACTGACCTCCACACATGGATTCTGGTGCGCACACACTAATGTAAAAACACAGAAATACAAAGCGATAATTCAGCAAAGACATGAAAAGTTTCATCACAGTCACTTCGAGCTGTGTGGAACACAGCAGTGTACTTTCTGGAATGCACTAGCTATAACTTCTAGCAAGGTTAACCGTCCACTAAAGGTTACGGAAAAGGTGCTGATGTTGCTACTTGCCAAAGCCTATTGTATACTGACCTTGGTTGCAAAATCCTGAATTAAGTGCAGCATATACTGGTCTATGACGTACATATCTTCAACAGGAACAGAATCAGTCTCTGGGTTAAAACCAGTCACATTTCCCAAGAGAAAGCGGAGTGTGTTTCTAAGCTATGACAGTAAGAGAAACACGTGAATAACCATGTGATTATTTACAGATGGTTATATGCTACCTGGTCTACACATTAGTCTGAATTAAAGGCATGGACATTTCTTCGTGTTGCTATTTTTAAACAAATTAACACGGGGTATTAAAAATGGTCACATGTAGTTTGTTTTCATGCGTGTCTCATAAACTTCCAGGGAGAAGCTCTGACCTTGTTGATGTCATCTCTAGCAGCACTGAGTGCAGAGGGGCCAATGGTCACTTCAGTGAAGACGTTGGATTCAGCTATCCACCAGCGCAGGGCATCAGCTCCATAAGGAGGCTCTTTGTTCTGATCCTTTTCATTGAAAAAATACATGTAAGTGTCTTCTTCTCAATCACACTTCCTCTATGAGCAGAGGGGCTAAGATACTATAAACAAGGACCTGCTTTCAGTGCAGCGCATGGGCGGCAATCTGAATACTACAGCCTTTCCACAGTGACAGGGACTAGGCCAGCTGACAAGCACTTCTGAGATTTCTCCTTTGTAATTTTGATCTTAAGAAGAGTTTATGAATTGATATGAATATCTAATTAGAGAAACAGAGGCTTTAGCTAGAGCTCTCCTCCGGAGACTATAAATGCAGGCTGTGCAAGATCAGCACCAAAACACAGGCCACTGTATCCGAAAAGGCGAGTGAGACAGTCCTGTCCGAGACTCAGGCAGGACAGCAGGTTTGTCCCAGCACCCAGGACATCTGGGTCAGGCATACTGCAGCTGCAGGATGGCCAGAGTGGGGTGGGGAGGGTGCAGAGCTGTTTTCCCCTTCCTTACCTCCTAGCAACCCAGTGACCACAAGGTGTGAAAGGAGCAAGGCAATACACCGTGGAGATCTCATGAAAGCAACTCTAACCTGGCCCCCAAATGGCCAGTAACCCCAGATCTGATGGCCATCCTCACTTCAAAATGTACACACCCTAAGAATATATAGTAATGTGTGCTCAGAATTTGTGATCTCATTTTTTCCTCCCAAGTAACCACTTCATTATAAAACTGTAACTTCACATAATAAAATCTGACACCTTAAGGCCTAAACACATGTGCACACACAAGTTTAAGTTTAAAACATTATAGTAAACCATTTGCTATTCTTGGCTCAGATTTGCCCTGAATTCCTGGGTTCATGGAACCCTCATGTCTCTACCTCCCGAGTAGCTGTGCCACCACCATCCCTGGCACATCCTGTCCCTAGCAGTCACAGTTGTGTCTGTTCACACTGAGGTAACCGTTAAAGATTGGATTGCTAACGTAAGAGCCTGATAAGAAAATGAAAATAAGTTTCAGTCAGACACCTACTTTTCCTCCATTGATGACAGTGTCAGGATTAATGACATTTCCGAGGGACTTGGACATCTTTTCTCCTTTTTCTCCGAGTGTAAACCCGTGAACCATCACCGTTCTAAGGAAGACAGCGAGTTCAGTGTGAGGGTCATTTTAATCACTTGGTACGTCTTGGAAGACTGTGGGTGAGGCTGTTTCTCAGCATTTGTGTATCAGGGATGTTAAGCAGGGAGTCCTCCACTTAAACACAGCAAAATGGGTGTTCTATTTTCTGTGCATCAGAGCACTTCCAGGTCCTTGACATACAGAGAGCAGTGCAGGGCACCTCCTTAAAACTACTTCAGAAAGACAACCTAAGAAAAACAGTGCTTAGTCCTCTGGTTTGTTTGTTTTTATCTTTTGTTTTGTTTTTAATTTATCGAGACAGTTTCTTTGTAGCTTTGGCGCCTGTCCTGTAACTAGCTCTTGTAGACCAGGCTGGTCTTGAACTCAGAGATCTGCTTGCCTCTGATTCCAGCGTGCTGGGATTAAAGGCGTGTGCACCACTGCCTGACCCTCCTCTGGTTTTTAAGAGCGACATAGAAGCAGTCAGTGAGCTACCTGAGGGTGGGCTATGAGCAGTGCAGGGGTCACCGGTCCTCCCCAGGGAACTCTGCTGTGTGTGGCAGGGGGGTGAGCACTGCAGGGCAACCCCTAGGCTACTGTCACCGGTCCTCCCCAGGGAACTCTGCTGTGTGTGGCAGGGGGGTGAGCACTGCAGGGCAACCCCTAGGCTACTGTCACCGGTCCTCCCCAGGGAACTCTGCTGTGTGTGGCAGGGGGGTGAGCACTGCACTCCACCCCAGAGGGGCCTCAGTCCTTAGTCACTGTGGGTCCCACAGCAGGAGTTGAGCTCAGGCTACTGTCACCAGCCCACCCTGTCCTTCCCTGCACTCTTGGGGATCTCCCTGCCACGGAAGATGCTGCTCTACCATTTGCCCGGTTACTCCACTCCACGCCATCTTATCTTGCAGGAGGTGCCACCTGCTCCAGAGTGACAGATACCTCACCCTGCTGTGTCTCTCCCCTTTTTATTTCTTCCTTGTGTTGGTTGTTTGCTTTCTGTTGTTCTTTCTGGGGCAGGGTCTGCACGTAGCCCAGGCTGACCTTGATCTTAAGATCCTCCTATCTCTGCCTCCAGAATGCTTGGATTAACGCCACCGTGACTATACAAGACGGAATAATGGGCCACGTGGTGGCGGCACACACCTTTAATCCCAGCACTCGGGAGGCAGAGGCAGGTGAATATCTGTGAGTTTGAATCCAGACTGGTCTATAAGAGCTAGTTCTAAGACAGGCACCAAAGCTACAAAAAAAACCTTGTCTCAAAAAAACAACCAAAAACAAACAAACAAAAAAAACCAAGAGGAACCGTGGAACTTGCGTACAGCCTGAGCCTCACACAACAGAGGAACCGTGGAACTTGCTTACAGCCTGTGCCTCACACAACAGATGGACCTAGCGTCATTCAGCCTTGCTGCATCCCTCTTCTGGACAGCACTGACTCGGGGACCACCCAACCCAGAGGCAGGAAGAGCAGCGCTCCAGCTTGCCAATGGCTGTGCATCTATGACTCCAGCCTGTGTGGCACACCCGGTGGGCACTCAAAGGCTCACCAGGGAGATTCCTTCTGCACAGGGTGAGCACTTACTTGAAAGGTGCTTTAGCCCTTGTGGCTGCGCTTATTAGTAAGGAAGACTGGAACCAGCCCCCGAGTTGATCCTTTCCCTCCAGGTACAAGTCTGCCCTCTGCTCAGTGCCTGAAATGTAGTAACACACCAAAAGGAATTTCATTAGAACAGACATCTATATACAGCTGCCTCCTCCTGCTGCCTTCTCCTAACATCTGCACACAGCTGCCTCCTCCTAACACAGCTGCCTCCTCCTAACACATCTGCACACAGCTGCCTCCTCCTAACACATCTGTACACAGCTGCCTCCTCCTGCTGCCTCCTCCTAACATCTGCACACAGCTGCCTCCTCCTAACACATCTGCATAAAGCTGCCTCCTCCGCTGCCTTCCAATTCTTAACCATGCTCCCCACTTTTCCTTCAGCCAGTGAGTCAAAAGCTCACCTAACTAAAAGTATGAACTGTCTGTAGAGTTGGGCCACTTAGGAAGGTTCACATAGGGCGGGAATGGAGCTGGACGCAGAGACCACATGTGCACTCTGACATTATTAACTACATGACCTCTGTGTCCTGACTAACTTGATCTCCTGTGAGAAATGATGGGGTCATGTTATGCCAATGGTTTCCAAACTGGGTGCTTTGTGACAGCCAAGTAGGCCAAAGAAACTCCTGGTGAAGAAGGGGGATAAAGCAAAAACAAATTTTTTTTGTTTTTGTTTTTGTGGATTTTTGGAGATAGGGTATCTATGTAGTTTAGGCTGACTTCAAATTCATGATCCTCCTACCTCAGCCTCCTAAGCACTGGGATTATAGGCATAGACCACCAAAATGGCTAAAGTACCATTCTAAACTTAAGCAGTATAGTTCTAAACACCTTGGAAAAAAATGAGCATATTGGGAGATCACTAGACTAAAGATATCCCAGGCCTTCTCAGATCTGGACTGCTGCAGACTATAGAATTTGGATGAGAATGTCCCCCACAGGGTCATATATCTGAATGCTTAGTCACCAGGGAGTGAAACTCTTTGAAAGGATTAGAAGGATTAAGGCCTTGTTGGAAGAAGGTATCACTGGGGTGGGCTTTGAGGGTTCAAAAGCCCATGTCAGGCACAGGGTCTCTCTTAGCTCATGGATCAGGATGTAGAAGTCTCAGCTACTGTTCAAACATCTGCCTGCATGCTGCCATGCTTCCTGTCATGATGATAATGGACTAAACTGACAAAACTGTAAGAAGCCCCTAATTAAAAGCTTTCTTTCCTAAGAGTTGCCTTGGTCATGTTTCTTCACAGCTATATAATATGACTACATCGCAGACTCTCCGAAGTAAAGAAAAAACAAACAATGACCCACATATTTGTGGTCAAAGAGCTAAGTAATATTTCTGTATTTTCAAAGCTGTATTATTACTGTTGTGCAGGTGTCTCACTGTGCTGCACGGTGTATGTGTGACCTCAGAGGACAGCTCAGAGACAGTGCTCTTCTATCTCTGTGTGGGGTCCAGGAATCAAGCTGGGGTAACCGGGCTACCTGCTGAGTCATCTTGTCAGCCTTCAAAACTTAACCTGCTTTTACTCTAACTTCAGAAATTACACGGAAGAGGAGCTAGCGGGATGACTCAGTGAGTTACTCTAACTTCAGAAATTACACGGAAGAGGAGCTAGCGGGATGACTCAGTGGGTTACTCTAACTTCAGAAATTACACGGAAGAGGAGCTAGCGGGATGACTCAGTGGGCAGAGCTCTTGCTGCTTTTCCAGAGGCCAGAGTTCAGTTCCCAGCACCCACACTGGGTGGCTAAGAACTGCCTGGAACTCGAGCCCCAGGGGATTCGGTGCCTGCCATGGGGCTTGCACTCTCATCGCATACCAACATGCGTGCACACATACAGTCGCATGCACACGTGTCACACGTGCACATACAGTCACATGCCTATACACATAAGGAAAAGTAACAAAAAATTACCTGGAAGAACACAAGACCAGGAAGTTCCACTGTCAAACCAGATGTCCAAAATGTCCTGCCCCGGCACATATTCCAAAGCATCAGGACCACCAGCCTATGGAGACAGCAGTAGAGACTTGACCTACAGAGGCCACACCTTCACAAAAAATGCTCCATATTTTAAGAAAGTAAAATACAGCCACTAAATTCATATTCTTAAAATAAACATTAAAATGCACTTCACAGTTAATACAACCCTGCTGCACCATGAAAAGTGAATGCCACATGGTGACCTCACTACTGGTGTAGCTATCCCAGTGTGCTCCGGCAGAAGACACCATCAGGACGTGCCGCGCCAGAGCTCACACAGTCCTACTGTGCCAGCACATACGACTTCTCTGGTGGTATCGTCTGCTTAGTCACCCAACCTGGATAACTGGGGCCCCATGAGGTTACAAGCACCCCACCTTCCACTGTTGTCTAACAAACTAGGCTTTGGCTGCGAGTAACAACGCTCACTTCTAAACTGCCTCTGCCTTTAATTCTGGAAAGGAAACTCATAAGTTTCCCAGTGCAATTGCTCAAAATCCCTTTTAGCTCCAAGAGCTGCTCAGATTTTCACCAAGGGCAGTTTACCTGAGCTACGACCTCCTCGGGGAGAAGCTGCTCGGGGGGCAGAGTCCACCAGACATCGCTGCCGTGCTGCTCTATTAGCTTCGTAAGATGCGCGATGGTTTGGCTATTGGGGAGAGAGGCGGGACCAGCAATGTATCATCGTGATGGGTGACAAGCGTTTGCCGCTTACTGGTCCTCTAATTTTAACAGAATCTTAATTGCTTGCACAGTACAAATAAAACCATCTTGATCACATACATCCCCACACAGGAAGACAAACGTCTCCTCGTCTCGCTATTTCAGTTCATCTACTTCCTACTCAGGAACCTCCGTCCTCATTTTCTGTCAAATCAAGCCAGCATCACTCGACTCAGTCTGGCCTGACTGCCTCGGCACTAGCTATGCGATGCCCTCGCTCCCAGAGCAGCTTCCCTACCACTGCTGTCACACGGAATTCCTGCTCAGAAACCTTCGAGGGGTCCTCCGCCTGTGATGCATGAGGAAGCCCACACTCCACTCAGACACTGAAAACACACAGGGAGGCTCAGAGTTGGACTCCCTTGCTCATGTGGCCAAGAACTGAGAAACAACCTGACCGATTTGCTTGGACACAACAAAGCAGCTCCAGTTGTCTTAAGATGCCAGAAGCTAGAGATGCTACAGTGGGGGACAAAAGAGACAGGATTTCCCCAGTGCAAGGAGATCTTTCTTACTGGAGTGCTAGGGATCAAACTCAGGGCCCCCACATGCTCCAGCACTGAGCGACAATCCAGCCTATATAACTGAGGCAGGCCTGGAGCTCACGGTCCCGTCCTGGCTCCAGGCAGCAGCATGGATCCCATAGCTTTGGGTGTGGCGAGTGGTGACTTAATCACTAACTCACCAGAGGACACTGGGCAAAGCTCTGGGCCTCTCTGACATCAGTGTTCTCGTTTGTAAAACACTAAGAGCAGCACATCACTAAGAGACTCAATATTGACCTAATAAATGAAATGCCTATGGCAGCACTTGTCATTTTAACATACATTTAATATTACGTAAGAATTAAGACTGGCAGCCGGGCGGTGGTGGCGCACACCTTGGCAGAGGCAGGCGGATCTCTGTGAGTTCGAGACCAGCCTGGTCTACAAGAGCTAGTTCCAGGACAGGCTCCAAAACCACAGAGAAACCCTGTCTCAAAAAACCAAAAAAGAATTAAGACTGGCCAGGTGGTGGTGGCACACGCCTTTAATCTCAGCACTCAGGAGGCAGAGGCAGGCAGATTTCTGTGAGTTTGAGGCCAGCCTGGTCTACAGAGTGAGTTTCAGGACAGCCAGGGCTACACAGAGAAACCCTGCCTCGAAAACAAAACAAAACAAAAACCTAAAAAAAAAATTTATTTATGTTCTCGTGTGTTTGTGTATGTTTGTCTACTACGTTTGTGCTGCTCTTGGAGACCAGCAGGCACTGGAACTCCATGAGCTGGAGGTGCAGGCCATCGGAAGCTGCAGGATGTGGGTGCTGAGAACCACATTCTGATCCACTGGAAAGTAGTAAGCACTCTGAACACGGAGCTACCTCTTTAGCTGCCATGGTATTATTTAAAGACTGAAATACACAGAGTAAACCCCACCTCTGAAACGGCCCCCTCTGCCACACTCCACTAGTACAACTGACTGGGGGCCCACCGCAGTTTTGGGACTGAACAGGATAGTGAGCAGGGAGAAGCGCTGAGTTTGGAATCCGCACAGCACATTATTAACCGTGCAGAGCAGAATGCCCAGGCTCTACTGAGTCACAGACTAATCAGGCCGTGTGCCAACACTGTGAAGGAAGAAGATCAAGGAGGGGATATAAACTAACACGCTCTTTAGCCTGAAATCTGATGGTGGTGGGAACTGACGAAGGGCCAGTGGTTAAGAGCACTTACTGCTCTCGAAGAGGACCCAGGCTCAGTTCCTAGGCACGAGGCCCTTCACAACAACTGTTACCTCCAGTCTTAGGGATCCAATGCCCTCTCTGGCCTCTGTGCACCCTGGGAACACGTGTGGTACGCATATATGTATGCAGACAAAACACCCACACACATAAAACAAAATAAATCTTAAAAAGGGAGAAAGGAGCCAGGCATAGTGGATCACAGCTGTAATTCCAACACTGAGGAGGCAGAGAGAGCTCAAGGCCAGCCTGATCTACAGAGTGAGACTACCTCAAAAAACCAAAGATAATTAAGGTGGTATTTTATAAAATACTGAAAGTATAATGCTACCAAAATGTCTAAGAATTTACTTATAACATGAATATAAAAACCTAAAATTGGCACAAATCCGGATTGCTAGGGCATTCACTTTAGATGGACTTTAACAGTAAAGATAAGCTTTCCATATGACACCATAAAAACTTTATGCAATAAATAACTAGTAATAAGACAGTAATACTTAGTTACATATTAGTCTTTTATATAGTTTGCACAGAACACTTTATCAGTTAAGAAAATATGACTACTCAGTAACAGAAAAATATGAATAAACTTGATGCCCCAAGGAACGAAACAGAATACTAGCAAAGTGCATTCAAACATACACATAATTAGAGCGGGCATGCTGCTCACACCAACCATACATTCAAACATACACATAATTAGAGCGGGCATGCTGCTCACACCAACCATGCATTCAAACATACACATAATTAGAGCGGGCATGCTGCTCACACCAACCATGCATTCAAACATACACATAATTAGAGCGGGCATGCTGTTCACACCAACCATACATCCAAACATACACATAATTAGAGCGAGCATGCTGCTCACACCAACCATACATTCAAACATACACATAATTAGAGCGGGCATGCTGCTCACACCAACCATACATTCAAACATACACATAATTAGAGCGGGCATGCTGCTCACACCAACCATACATTTTCCCTTAGAAAAGAAAAAGTGAAGACATGAGTATCATTTGCCCTTTTTGTTACCATCAGATTGCCAACTTTAGGCAAACAATTATAACTTTTAAATGTTTGGAATAAACAGATAAAAACCAATATAGAAGTGAAAGTAAACTGCTCAGATTTCATACTAACCTAACAATAAGGCGAGACTAATACCAAAGGGACACCATGAACTCTCTTTCCAGAGTGCGATCAACTGACTGCTGTGTCTGCAGCTCATACACCCTGAGTCTGAATAAGTGACACAGTTGGAACCGGGCCTTAAAGGACGTCGTCTAATCAGGCTCTGTCCCACCTCTGTCCCACCAGCCCCTGAATGAACTCACACCCTGTTCTCTGGGCTCTGACTGCCCAGGCAGAGGAGGCTGTGCACTGAGGCTGAAGGCAGTTTGGAAGGAGGGAGTCGCAGGAGATTAGTGTATTGACAGAGCAAGCAGAGTCCAAAGACCACGTTCTATCTGCCTTGTTGGCAAATAGCAAGAGTAAAACATTGCTTTCTGAGCTTCAGTTTCTATGAAAAGCCGTAAAACAAAGATTGTGATCTTTTTTACTTAAAAAAAAAGTCTTACTAAAGAAAAGCAAGTAACGCTACATGGTGTATTTCACATCCACTTCCTAACAAATTCAACTTCAATCAACTATTTTTCTTTTCCTTAAATATCAGAAAACTCAATAATGCTTCAAAATTATAGTTTAGGTGTTTATTTCGCTACACTAAAGTTCTTTGCTGAGTCTATAAATCAAAGGAGAATGTTAAATTTGCTATCTGTATCTTTATAAGTCAACTATAAAACCCTAACTTCAAATACCTTAGGCACCTAATGTTCCTTTAACTGCAACATTTTCTTATAAAAATATTAGTAATTCACTTACATATGTCACCATGTTTCAACAGAAGAAATACAATCTTGCTTATTCAGTTTTTCCAGTGCACCCCACCTCCTGTCTTTTTTGCAGTGTCACCATATAGATCAGGCTGGTCTCACAATTCTCCTGCCTCAGTTACTTAAATGCTAAGCACTCATGCATTTTACACATAATGAGGGTGCTTGCTGAGTTAGTCTCCTTTTACTTCTGTAATATTTTCACAAATAGCACAACTGCAAATGTAATCTCGATCAATGAGAAACAATATTCAGTGCTTTGTAAAACTCTAGCCTCCAGAGGGTCCAGTGGTGGGCACCTGTCACCTCAGCACCTCTGGAGGACCAACAGGATGGTCGAGTTCAAGGTCAACATGAGTTCCCAGGGCTGACCAGGGAGTAGCAAACAACACAGTCAAGGTAGGTGTGTAGATCAGTTAAGAGAACACTGACCTAGCATGAGCATGGCCTGGGACCACAAATACATACATGCATGCACGCAGAGACACATACACACAGACACACTTCTCCCAAAATTGCCAAATTAATCTATAGAATACTAAGAAAACAGTCCAGTTTTGTTCTTTATCCAAGGTTCTTAGGAACCTGAAGCAAAGAGAACTGTTCTCAATGCACCCAAGAGGCGCTGTGATGGCTGAGATGGTGGGCTTCCCTGAGTGGGTGTGCCCCCACTTCACACACTGTGACGGCTGAGAAGGCGGGTTTCCCTGGAGCAGGAGTGCTCCCACTTCACACAAGGTGACGGCTGAGAAGGCGGGCTTCCCTGGAGCAGGAGTGCTCCCACTTCACACAAGGTGACGGCTGAGAAGGCGGGCTTCCCTGGAGCAGGAGTGCTCCCACTTCACACAAGGTGACGGCTAAGAAGGCGGGTTTCCCTGGAGCAGGAGTGCTCCCACTTCACACAAGGTGACGGCTAAGAAGGCGGGTTTCTCTGGAGCAGGTGTGCCCCCACTTCACACCACATGCTGAAGAGTACTCACTGCCCCTTGCTAAGCCTCCTGCTCTATATTCAGGTCTGTTCTGAGATTCTGGACAAATAACTTATATTTTTAAAACGAAAAAAATCAACTCTAGAATTAGAGAATAATGGAAACCAAACATGTATATATTAACACAATATACATATATATATATGAATACAATATACATATGTTTTTTGAGAAATCAAGTTGTAAGTACCAATTGTATATAATTTTGTCAGTTAAAAAGTTAATTGAAGCCGGGCGGTGGTGGCGCATGCCTTTAATCCCAGCACTTGGGAGGCAGAGGCAGGCGGATCTCTGTGAGTTCGAGGCCAGCCTGGTCTACAAGAGCTAGATCCAGGACAGGAACCAAAAAGCTACGAAGAAACCCTGTCTCGAAAAATCCAAAAAAAGAAAAAAGAAAAAAAAGTTAGTGAATTTTAGAACAAATTTAATTTTTAAAAAGTACATTAACAAAAGCCTTCCAACTGAACACATCAAAGTTCGAGTGCACAGCACTGCTGTCTCAAACAGAAGCTTCCTCTTGCCATCCACACTTTTCACGGACCAGCAACTCAACACTCAGGCAGTAAACTGGAGGGTCCCCAAGCCTGTGCAGAGCTGAGTTACACAGTCCATGTCTCAGGAAACCCAGGCATGGGAATACAGTTCAGCAGTAGAGTATTTACTTCCCACCAAAAACCCTACCCTACCTAGAAGCAGCCACATACTGGACAGGTCTGGTCACTGGATCTGCATTAAGTGGGACCTGGGCAACCACTAAGAGCAATGCCACCACCTTAAATGTCTTTGTGATCACCACTCCTCCATTAGCAACTTAAATTTCATCTGTGTGCATGTGTGTGATGCTGGGATTTGAACCCTTTGGCCTCATGAGTTCTAGGCAAGGGCTTTAACACTGAGCTATAACCCAGCCCTGTCTTCTTTGGTATGTCATTACATTTATTGATGAACAGCTAAGCTGGACATCTTACATGCATATCTTTGTACAGAATTCATTAGTCCTCTTTAATAAATATTTAGAAGTAGAATTTTTTATAACAACTAATGAGAGCATGATGACTTAAAATGAGATCATGCTTTCAAATATTTTAAAAGAATTTCTTAAGAATTTCCCTGTAATATTATTATGTTCTTTAGGGTGGGATCTAAATTTGTTCTTGCAAATTCAAGAATTCTCTTTATTTTACTATACTTGAACACACAGTTCACTTATGACCTAAAGAGCAGTATAAATTACTGTTGATAAAAGTGGGTGAAGCCACTTATCACCATGTAATCTATTTTTCATTTTAATGCTGTATTTCACAGAGCAATAAGTCAGACCATAATAAAACTTTGTACTTGACTCAAAGGCCTTATCTGACACATTTCATGTTCCTGCTTCAGTTTTCCACCAAGGAAAACCCAGGCAGTGCGAGTAGCTCCCAGAGCAGCCAATCAATGAGCTCTGCTCTCAGTGGCCTGGGACATATTTAGCCAAGGCAGGAGGCAGCACCGAGGGTTTCCAGGTAAGAGGAGCCACTGCTGCCATCTCACTCTTGTGCTCTCTCTTTAAGAAAAGGACAAGCAGGACAAGACCCCTGGGAGCTCCTGAAGAGGAGGTAAGAGGCTGAGCGTTCCCGCCTGTTTACTAAGCGTGACTGAGAGCAGATGGGGCTGCAGAAGGAAGAGCCTGTGTTCCATTCAGTGCTGCCCTCAGCCGCAGAGGCAGCCGGAGGTGATTTAGGATGCTTTCTACTTAACAAACACAAAGTCTACAGGTTTCCAGAAGTCGGCTCCAAGTTGCCTAAGTCAACAGTGTTGGGCGACAACACACACCTGAAATAAGGGAAGAAACTGCACCAACAGCTTCTTGTCTTCTCTAGGTTGTCAATGTTTCTAAATTTTATCCATTTCAGGGTAAAAACTACTTGTTTTTATTAACTGGGGAATAGATTTCCACAACTTTTCTACTTTTGAAATATCAAAAGCAGAACTACTCTTGAGAAAAAGAAGCAAATAAAAACTATAAATGAAATCAACATGTCAGCTTTCAAGTTCAGAGTCTGAAGCCCGCCAGTCTTTAAGCTTATTTAGAACATGAATAAACCTAGGTTTTCTTTTGCAAAACAAGCATGTTTAGAGGTAACGTGAAGATGCTTGTCAAAGGCGCAGGAGATCCAGGCGTGGCACCACTCACCCCGAGTCCCAGTTCTCAGGAAGCTGAAGCAGGACTACAAGGTGAGGCTCGATTTTGTTTCCCATCAGGAAGAGGCAGAGGACTTGGGGTGCAGCTCCACAGTCTACTGTAGAATGCTTGCCTGGCATACACCAAACTCCAGGTTCAGTCCTCAAAACCATACACACTAACTACATGTTTTAAAACAAAAGGAATCCTCCGACAAACATGATGGAGTTATCACATGTAACAGCAACTCCATGTGGACTGTGTACAGATTTCCAGTGGAGATGCTGTTACTTTTGATGGCTACCAGCTCGCGACAAATGTGGGAAAAGGAGGATAGAAATTTCTGGGTACTTGAATTTATTTGATTAAAAAAAAATGATAGCCTTCCTTCTATTTTTTAACAAATTACAAGAATATAAATGTTTTAAAATTCAAGTGCTATGTCACCAGAAGGATCCCGCCATGGAAGACAGTGAAAGTTCTCATCGTGAACTGGTGTACAGGAAAATGACCTATGAATTGACAGACAGTATGGCTGAGTATGTCTGTCATTCTGTAGGCCAATATTCTGTATGTCTCCACTACTTACAAACCAACAATCAACTGACACCTTCAGATCACGGGAGAGTCTGTAACATAGTAGGAAAATGCTGCTGACAAAATAAAATGGAGACAATGCCAGTGTGGACGTGTCTGTGTGTCTATTTCATTTAAACTTACTGTTCAATATAGCTACAGTTTTACTCTGAAAACAATAGTCAGCTCCACCAGTTTACTGAAGTCTGGGGACACAGCTCAATGGTAGAGTGTATGTTTAACATCTGAGAGGGCCCAGGTTCAACCAGTCCCTTTCACCCAAAACAAGCAAAACTTGTTCTACTTTTTCAATTTAATAATATATATTCAATCCATCTTAATCACGCCACAGCAATGCCCTAAATCTTGCATTCTACTAACAAAAGACTGAGAAACAATGGTGGTTTTTAAGTTTACTTGTGTGAATTTATCTCAACTATGATCACTTTCATTCTCAACAGATGTATTAAGACAGTGGAATAGAACTGACCAAACTCTAAGTTCTACAAGAACCACACAGCAACAATACTTGAGCAGAGTCAAGTTAACTCTAACCTTTAAACAATAATCAGTCTTGCAATCTAGCCTTTAGTTGCTTATCCTGAAATACTTCTGCCCACTTAGGCATTTCCTTAATATGTTCTTCAAGACTCCTTACAGTCTGTCCCAGCCAGTCCTTAGAGAGGGACTGCCGTCTTAGCCCTCTCCCAACCCTGGAGCAGGTGTGGTTTCGGTACCCGTGTCCTGTGGGCTGCCTCCCTGGATGCCTGCAGAACACTCTTCCCACTGTCGGCTGAAGTGCCACCTCCGCTGTGAATGGTTGGTGAGCAAATACTCCTACAGTGTCCAAGACAGCTCTTGTTCTCTTTGAACCAAGTTCCACAGGGTATGGGATCAAAGTGAAAAAGAACATGCACACAAAGATAGCTACACTATCATAAAAAGGAAAAGCAAACTGCCAGGGCTTAGAGTTTAGCTCAGCTATAGAGCCCATGCAGGACCTTGATACAAAAATTTCCACTACAAAATTATTAGAAATAGCAACAAGCCTACCCCTTATATGATCATATATGACTTTTTAAAAAGCAACTTAAACAACCATATTTTCAAACTTCTAAAATAGGTGCATTCAGTAAGGTAGTGTTAAGGACATACAATCATAGTACCCATGAAAAGCAGAACCCCAGGGAAGGGCTGCCCAGCCTGTGCCTATAGTCTCTCAAACACCCCATCACTGTTACCTCTGTCCCTCAAACTCCTCACTAGATCCCCAACTAATGAAACACTTAGCCAATGTCACTGATGCTACAGCATAATTTAGTAAAATCTCACTAACCAAATTAAAATTAAGCCAAAGTATTCTAAGAAAATAAAAACCTAAAATAAATTCCTAATAGAAATGATTAGCATTCCTCTTTCCACCTCTGTTAAAACAGCAACAAGTAGTTGGGCATGGAGGCGCAGACCGAATCCCAGCACACACACTCACACACATGGGGCCCGGGGGAGGGCGCACAAGAGAGCAGCAACAATCAATTGCTGAGAGCTAGGACAGCATAATAATTACTTCATCAGTTCATTAAAATAGGGACTACAGTAGCCTACTGACCGCCTAGTTCTCTCTCTCTTTCTGTAGACTTTCCACTCCTGGCCTTAATTTATAACCCCATCCCAGTCTTCCTGACTACAGGATCCCTCGGTCCAGCAATGCTACAACCTTCCAGGAGAGCTGGAACATGCTACAGTCCCAGCACAGGGAGGGTGAGGCAGGACAATGGCTGAGTTCGAGACTGCATCTGGCGAGACAGAAAGAGATAAAATGAAGCTGGTGGCTCATACCTGTAATCCAGCTGTTTAGAAGGCCAAAGAAGCACACTTACTTGGACCTGGGCGTTTAAGGGAAGCCTACAGAAAGCCATCTCAGAACCAGTGACGTATGAACACTAACAAGAAATTCTTAGTTTTCTTTTTTGAGACAGGGTTTTTCTGTGTAGCTTTGGTACCTGTCCCAGAACTAGCTCTTTAGACCAGGCTGGCCTCGAACTCATAGAAATCCACCTGCCTCTGCCTCCCAAGTGCTGGGATTAAAGGCATGCGCCACCACTGTCTGGCTAACTAACAAGGAATTCTAATGGTCCACACTACTTGTTCAAGAAAATGTTAACTCACTTTAAGCAATAAACAACAAAAAAGAATTACCTGTTGATCAAATATTCATCTTTTGTCTTATGATGAAACACAGGGATTGGAACCCCCCAAGATCGTTGCCGTGATATACACCAGTATGGCCGCTTGTCCAGCATGTCAATCATGCTATTCAACGCCGCTCCGGGAATAAACTTCACTGCTTTTAACAACTCCTGCAATTCATTCATTGTCAGGTCAAGTGGGAGAAGCAGAACTCTCCTGACTTTTCCTAATATGGTTCTTCATTCTGAATGTGTGTAGTCATTCACATCCCTCCCACTCCCACCACAGGCCAAAAACAGAAAAGCAAAGACTTCAAAGTGTGGCCACAAAAACAGATTTTACCACTGTCAGGAGCAGGCAGATGGACATATGGATAAACATATGGCTAGAATCCCCATACTTAGAAAGCTAAGACAGGATGCCTGCCACAATTTCAAGGCTAGCCTGGCCTACATAGTGAGTTCCTGCCAGCAAGAAGTACATAATAAGGTCCCCCCCAAAAAATCATGCAAATAAGCAAATAACAACAACAAAAAATCGACTTATCCTTTATGGGAATGAAAAATAAAAGCACTACATGTCACATGCCCACTTTACACAAGGAGAGGAAGTATAAACATCTGCGGCAGCTCTGCCGAGGACCCTAACTACCAAGCCGATGGATGGACTGGCCAGTTCCATCAGATACTTCAGCTGCCAGCTGCCAGGCACAGTACCTGTGCATTCACCCTGGCTAATAAACACGCATGGATGCATGTGAAAACACAGACAAGTGAATTAAATCAAAGAGCTTGAAAACCTGCTAGATATTTGCAACACCAATTATAAAAGTAGTTAATTTACAGCAACATTTAAGAAAAATTGAGTGCGTGTGTGCATTAGTGCATATGCCTTAGGGTTACGGGCAGCTGTGAGAAGACTGAAGCGGGTGCTGGGAACCATACCCAGGCTCTCTACAAGGGCAGCGAGTGCTTTAAATCACTGAGCCATCCCTCTACCCCACAAGAAATTTTTAAATGAACTGAAATTTTGTTTTGTTTCCTTCTTTATAGCAGTCTTAATTTCAAAGCAACAAAGGACACAAAAATTTCACAAAATATGGGCTGGAGAGATGGCTCAGAGGTTAAGAGCTTTGCCTGCTCTTCCAAAGGTCCTGAGTTCAATTCCCAGCAACCACATGATGACTCACAATCATCTGTAGTGGGGTCTGGTGCCCTCTTGTGGCCTGCAGGCAGACATGTAGACAGAATATTGTATACATAATAAATAAATAAATATTAAAAAAAAAAAAAAAAAAAAAAAAAAATTTCACAAAATATGTATCATGAGGGAGAGTGGCAGACATTGGCCACGGAAACCGACTGGCTCGCTTCGGCAGGCGTTACTGCCTGAACCGGATGAAGAGTCATCAAACTGAGGTCCTAGGAGGTGACGCAACTCTTAGGACACGAGACACAAAGTGACCAGATGAGTCACTTACGCTCTTTAAACCTTATTTTTACACATGTAGAACAAAAGAATCAGGTATGGGATCTTTTCATGACTAAAAGTATATAATTTTAGGAAAACAAGCCATAAGTCACAATCAATAAATCATAAATCCTCTTATGCAGCCCCCATCCCAACCCAACACACACCTCACCTACCTTTTTACTGTGGGAATAATCAGCCCAACCCTTGTAGCAAGAGGCCTTTCCTACCTTGGCTGTAGCCTTGATATCTGTAATGTTTATAAACCACTGCTTGCTGGCCCGAATCACCACGGGCTTCTTAGTTCTCCAGTCACAGGGATAGCTGTGCACCACTTTCTCTTCTTTCAACAAATTCTTTGCAGTCTGAAGCATCTTTATAACTTAAAAAAAGTTCCCATTAGACAGAACTTAAAAGTATTCCGAAAAAGTTCACAGACCCTGAGGCTTTTGGGAGGAACTGGACCTGGATAGAGACGCCAATGAAAGTGGCTCTTCCCCGGTGTGGAAGGGAAGGAGACACCAAAGAAAGGGGCCTGTCCCAGTATGGAAGAGACAGAGACATTGAATCAAACTGCTCCCTCCTAAATCCCTAAGGACAGAAGGCCTCCAGCTGATCAGCTGTTTGTGAAGAGGCTTCCGGAAAGAGCAGGGAAGGTCTAACTCACAAGCAACACCCACCCCAACCTTGATTTCTATCCCTTCATAGAAGCAATATGCCGATGATCTCTGTAATACCTCCCCAACAAAAACCATGACTTCAGTGACTGGCTATATCTGCAGAAACTAGAACATAACTGAAACAGAAGACAGTAGGTCCTATGGTTCCTTTTCAACCATATGGCTAACCAAAAGGTTCGTTATGACGAGAAGCGTGGGCACTGACTGAACAGGGCAGGGGTCCTGCTGTTGGTCCCTAACAGAAACATCCTGGGCTACCAGCAGATGACACCTACCCGCATCTGTTCCCTCTTCAAGTACAGCCTTGTTCTCGAGTTCAGGGCCTGCAGCATCAGTGAACACTCCACTTTCATCCACTAAACAGTCCTGCAACAAACCACTTGACAGAGTTAATGCACCAAGACACTTCACCTTATGCCGATCCATGGTAAAACAATAGTCAAAGCACCTCAATACAGAGTCCACCTTTTCTCTACTTAAAAACCTGAGTATTTCTTCCTCAGTCAATAGAGATTCCTGAATTTTATATATTTAAACGACCAAATGTATTGCTAAACACAAGTATGCTAAAACACTTTTAACCGCTCTCTCATTTACAGGTCACTGGCCAAGAATCGTTCTTCGTCTGCACCCTTCTTAACTAAATGGAAAAGTTGCTAACTAAAGTGTGTAAAATAAGCATAGGAGTTTAGAAAGGGCAAAGCGTAGCCATTCCCTCCAAGTGCTTAATGAAATCTACTTGCCATTGTTCAGGGCGTGGGAACAATGTGTCGATGTGACTCAGCACTGAACTGGTTTGGTTCAAGACAATTGTGGGAAAAATGTGAACTGCAGGAAAGCAACAGGCAAGCAGAGCCAATGCATCAACTATTCAGCTTCCGAGTACAAATAAGAACCAGACCTAGGCTACACTATAGGTGGCTAAATGTGCACAGGCAGTGTGTTTTGAAAAATGTACCTACCTCAATTACAAAATACTATTTGACTAAAAACTGTTAAGGATCATCTGAGCTGTTGGAAATGTGCTGGACCATCTGGTGGCTCACATCTATAACTCCACTTCCAGGGGATCCAGTGCCCTCTTCTGGCCTCCGTGGGTACAAGACATACACACAGCACACAGACATACATGCAGGCAAAAACAAAACAAAACAAAAAAACAAAACTACACACGTAAAATAAATAAGACTAAGTTTTTAAAAAGTGTGCTGGACTTGATTAACACAGGTTTGCCCCAAACTCTCAATTAGTAAAAACTGCACATCCCTGAAGAACAATAAAGTGATGCACAATTAAGGATGGTCGGCGTATATTTTAAAAGTGGCTTGTGTAATAATGCATGTCTTCAGGTCTAATTCTGTTCTGATTCTGTGATAATTCTGGAAACTTTCTCAATTAGTATGGATTAATAATGTTTCAGGATGTTGCACAAATGTAATCATTTCACAACTTAGCTTTGATGACAACAACTGTTATCACCAAGAAACAAAGATGTTAGGAGTAATCATTTTCATTTTGCAAGGTGAATAATTAAAAAGAGAAACAGTACCATAGGGAGGTTGTGCTGAGACGCTACGCTGTAATCTTCCATACCGTGAGCTGGGGCAGTGTGAACCAATCCTGTTCCTTTGGCCATAGTCACATGAGTAGCAGGTAAAAGAGGAGACTCTTTATCGGGAATTAAAGGGTGACTACAAGTACCACCTTCCAGATCTACACCTGCAGGTCAAGAAAAGCACAAAGAAGAGTTTTACATGCAGCGCTAGGCTACAGCTGCATGGCAGAGCATTCTTTCCGTGTACGATGTCCTGGGATCAAGCCTCATCAAATCTTTTTTTTCCCTGTCAGGCAGGATATCAGAGCCCAGGCTGATCTCAGATTCACCATGTAGCTGGGAATGACCTTAAATACCTAATCCTCTTGCTTCCACCTCTCAGTTGCTAAGATAATAGATGTGCACCGCTAGACTCAGCTAGCATCTTTATTTCCTTGTTCTGGGAATGAAATATGTTAGGCCAGTGCTCTGCCTCTAAGCTACTTAGGTCTCTAACAGGATGAAACAGAGCACAAGACTGGATGCACTCAAAACTGGCCTCCCTCTGAAGTATGATGTCCAGAAATCTATAGAATGCACATGATTACAGCATCCGCTTAGAGCACCACTGTTGGAATAAGCAGCTACACATACTGCCTCACAATAAATACAAATTCTACCAGTTTATCTGTTGTTCTCTTCTACAGCAAACACATAATCAAACGGAGTCCAAGAAAACTTAAGGAGGCCCTGTCTCAGAATGAAAGCAAAAAGGAGCTGGGCCATAACCCAGTGGTAATGCGCTTCCAGAGCAAACTCCAGGCTTCCAGAGCAAGCTCCAGGCTTCCAGAACACGCTTCCAGGCTTCCAGACCAAACTCCAGGCTTCCAGAACACGCTTCCAGAACATGCTCCAGGCTTCCAGAACATGCTCCAGGCTTCCAGAACACACACCAGGCTTCCAGAGCAAGCTCCAGGCTTACACAACATGCTCCAGGCTTACTGAGCAATCCCTCAAGAAAAGGGAACAGACTGGGTCCTCTAGCTCACCTAGTACACCATCAAGGACCAGATATCTTAAAAACCCCAGCCCCTGCCTGCCTCTTACACCTCCCTTTGCATTCTGATAGGTTGTGTGTTCATCCTTCTAATTATCTTACACCTAAATGATGAACTTAAGAGGGTTTTATTCTTTAGCTAAGTGATCATTCCATTTTTAAAATTATGTTTACTATAAGATTATATTTTAGCAAGAAACTCAAAAGGTATTATCATCTCTAAGGATCACAATTTATTTTAAATACCCCAGACCCTCACAGTAATATAAATCAGTCACTGCATCGAAGTCTCAAATTATTACCCATAAAAAATTCTTCTGATAGAAGTACTGTCTTTGACAGTACTCAAGAGACAGAGGGACTGTGTCTCAAATATACAAACTACATATACCTCTTCATGTCTTCCCCTAGAAACAAAGATGGCATATCTGCTTCAATTCACAGTGGGGAATATCCAAGGAACTAAGAAATGCCAACCAACCTAAAATTTTAATGACTGACAGTTGGACATCTATAAATCCTCACCTGAAAATGTTGAAATAACTTCAAATGTTGTTTCCAAGGTAGAAGCAACAGGTGATATTTTATCTTCAGCCAATATGTAGACGTCCCCAGATGTGGAACACTTGACAAGAGCATACCTGAAGATGAAGTTAGAGGATATCAGCCATGAAGAAAGACAGCTACCATTAAATGAGATCACGTTAGAGAAGCAGGCTTCAAGGTTGGAGAGCAGTTCACGAGACACTCCAGACTTCACGTTTGCTTCACTTTCCCACAAGTGAAAGGTCCTCAAATGCATTATCTATTCTTGAGTGTAGGAACTAAATGATAATGCACTGGATTTTAAAGGGGTCATGAGAGTGAAACAAATTTTATATGAATCTTATTTGTGGGTAAAATAAAAAGATATAACCAACTACCTACTTTGCTTCTGACATATAGCAAACAGCCTGATTGGCAGGAATTGTCCACGGTTGGGTGGTCCAGATTACAAAGCTAACGGGGGACGAGCCATCTGTGGGAGTCAAGTTGTAAATATGTTAGCAGCCATAATAATTCCATAGCATTAACAAACTTGAGCTCTGGGTAAACCTACCTGTAAGAGATGCCAACTTAGGAGGAGGTTTCAAGAGAGGGAATCTTACATATATCGACCGGCTAACATGCTCAGGATTGTACTCAAGTTCTGCTTCAGCCAGCGCAGTCCTAAGATTTTAAAGGATCATACATAAACATGCGTAAGTTTCACATGTGGTTCCAGCCTTTAAATTACCGAAGAATACATACATACCTTGATGAGGGAGACCAAAATACTGGCTTGTAAGAGCGATAAACCAAGCCCTAGAAAAGACAAAGATCAGATATTTTTGCGGGTTGGTTTCTGTCAACTTGACACAAATCTGGAAAAAGGGAACATTAACTGAGAAAATGCCTCCTCCAGAGTAGCCTGTAGGTAAGTCTATAAAGCACTTTCTTGATTAACAGTTGATGCAGAGGGGCCCAGTCCACTGTGGAGAGCACCACTCCAGAGCAGGCAGTCCTAGGGTGTATAATAAAAAAGCAGAGCAAGCCTCAGGGAACCAGACAGTAAGCAGCACTCCCCCATGGCCTCTGCTTCAGTTCCTGCCACCAGGTTCCTGCCTTAGATTCCCTCAATGGACTGTGGCAGAGACAAGTAAGCCAAATAAACCCTTTCCTCCTCAAGGTGTCTCTGCTCACCGAGTTTCCTCACAGCAAGGACACTAACTAGACGATACTGAGGCTGAAACTGTGGTGACACATACTTTAGTACACTGGGAAGGAAAAAATTACTTGGTTACCTTATCATACATTTGGTAAAATGTTCTCAGCTGCTTGGCTTCATATTTTCCATCAAATGTATAGTAGCAGTTATTCCAATCTGCCATCACCCCCCAACGAGCAAACGCCGATTTCTGCTTTTCAATTGCGGCTTTAGCAAATGATCTAGCTAGAAAAGACAAGGCAGGAGAAAGAGAAAGCCTGTGAGAAACCCAGTCTGGCCTACACTCACTATTTAGCCCAGAGTGACCTCAAACTCACAGCAATCCCCCTGCCTCAAACTAAGTGATAGGATTATGATATAGTCACCAGGCTGACTTTTTATATTCTTAAACATGGTTTATTACATGCTTCTCTCAAAGAAGGTTTTATGCATGGTTAAACAGAAGAACTCTTGTTTACCCAGGCTGGCCTCCAACTCACTCTGCAGCAATTTCTGATGCTCTAAAGCCGGGAGGACAGGAATATGCTATCACTTCCAGTACCTGCAGTGCTGGTCATCGATCATAGGGCCTCATGCATGGCAGACACGCACTCTTCCTACTGAGCTACATACCCAGTCCTCGGAAAATTCTTAGCAGAAAGATTATTTGAAAGCATTTAAACATAGGACAATTCTTTGTTTAATTAACTCAAATTTTGCTGGGCAGTGGTAGCTCATGCCTTTAATTTCAGCACTCTGGAGATAGAGGCAGGTGGATCTCTGTGAGTTTGAGGTCAGCCCAGTCTACAAATTGAGTTCCAGGACAGCCAGGGTTGTCACACAGAGAAACCCTGTCTCAAAAACCAACCAACCAAATAAATAAATAAAAACTGGAAAAATATTACACATTATTCCTTATAATATATACTAATAGTTGCTGTGGGATGCTTTTGTACTCCATAAAGATTTGTCCCTTATATTGGTTTAATAAAATGCTGATTGGCCAGTAGCCACACAGGAAGTATAGGCAGGGCAACCAGACTAGGAGAATTCTGGGAAGAAGAAAGGCTCAATCTGCAGTCACCAGCCAGACACAGAGGAAGCAAGATGAGAATACCTCACTGATAAAAGGTACCAAGTCACGTGGCCAAATAAAGTTAAGAATTATGGGTTAATTTAAATTGTAAGAGTTAGTTAATAATGAGCCTGAGCTAACAGGCCAAACAGTTTATAATTAATATAAGCCTTTGTGTGATTCTTTGAGACTGAATGGCTGTGGGACTGGGTGGAACAGAAACTTCTGTCTACAAATAGTAGTAGTATTATACTGTATGTGTGTGTGTGCACGTGCATGCATGGGCATAGGCCACTTTCTGGTTGGGTTTTCACCATGGGATCTGGGGACCAAACACAGGGGTCAGTCATTTGCAAGTGCCTTTTCCTGCTGAGCCATCTCACTAGTCCTCCTCATTATGTCTTAATTTAAGAAGTGGCCAGAGAATAATACTCATTCATAATCAACTTCCAAAATTATTCAGAATATTAATTCTAAGGCCATGTGAATGTGTTCCAGAAGGAAGTAAAGAACCTTCATATGTCTGATACCTTTATAGCTGATACAGCAGTCTGATAAACAAGGAAAAGAAAGCTCCTCTGGCCATACCTACCGAAAGAAAGAATCAAACAAGGGACTAATTTAACTCAAAGGGGTCTTGGTAGTTGTTCTGAGTGTTTGTTTGGTTTTCGTTTTAAGTCCATGCTGACTTCAAATTCACGATCCTACTGCCTAAGAGCCTTGCATGCTGAGTTTACAGGCTTGCACTACAACTCCAAAATTTTAAATCCATGTATTTTAGGACTTTTGTTTTGTTCCTAATTTTAACCAACAAGTGCCACCCAACAAGAGTAAAAACAGCAACTCGATAAAAAACAAACACTAGGGGCTGGAGAGATGGCTCAGCGGTTAAGAGCACTGCCTGCTCTTCCAAAGGTCCTGAGTTCGATTCCCAGCAACCACATGGTGGCTCACAACCATCTGTAATGATATCTGGCGCCCTCTTCTGGCCGCAGGCATACATGCAGACAGAATACTGAGAATACTGTACACATAATAATAATAAATAAATAAATCTTTAAAAAAAAAAAAAAAAAACAAACACTAAACTGAAAACACAGTTGCAAAAAAAACACACTCCAAATTGTTCCTTCAACTTCCAGAGAGAAATTCTTACAAAGTCAATTACAAAAAAAAAAAAGAAAGAAAGAAAGAAAGAAAGGCCCAAGGATGGAACTAAGAGTGTGAGGTAAATGGGGTAAACACAAAGGTCCTTGTCTCCATAAAACAAACCCCACACTGTGTCTGATGCGAAGCAGTAAGCACTCTACAGGTCTCACTGCAACCAAAACAGAGCGAGGTTCCTTTGGCAGATGCTGTGGATAAACTTTTTGTATACTGTGCCAAGGAGCCTTCTGATTGGCTTAATGAAGAGCCGAAGGGCCAATAACCAGACAGGAGAGAATAGGTGGGACTTCTGGGGACAGAGAGAACTCAGGGTTAGAATCTAGGTGTGCAGGAGTTGCCAGGAAGACATGGAAGAAGTCAGACATACAGAATGGAGGAGAGGTAAAGAGCCATGTGGCAGAATGTATATTAATAGAAACAGGTTAATTTAAGTTATAAGAGGTATTTGGGGACAAGCCTAAGCTAAAGGCAAAGCTTTCATAATTAATAAGAAGTCTCAGCCGGGCGGTGGTGGCACACGCCTTTAATCCCAGCACTTGGGAGGCAGAGGCAGGCAGATCTCTGTGAGTTCAAGACCAGCCTGGTCTACAAGAGCTAGTTCCAGGACAGGCTCCAAAACCACAGAGAAACCCTGTCTCGAAAAACCAAAAAAAAAAAAAAAAAAAAAAAAATAATGTCTCACTATCATTATTTGGATGGTAGTCCACAGAAAGTCTGACAAGAAAGACCTGCTACAAGCATACAAGCAGAGCCCTGGTTTTATAAGAGGCTGAGCAATCATAGTATCAGTTTAAAATGAAAATGGAGTTTACCTTTCTTTCTGATTTCCATGGCTGGAAGAGTCTGAGCATTTACACCAAGCTCTGATAACACTTTTGTCTCAATGGGCAACCCATGGCAATCCCAGCCAGGCACAAAATGCACTTTGGAGCCTCTCATCATATGGTAACGGTTGGCAATGTCTTTCAAAATCTGCAGGGATGAAAGTGTAATCACCATCCAGAACACATACCGCTCATAATCAGATTCTTTTAAAAAAAATACCATTTGAAAGCATAAAGTCTGATTTAAAGCATTTCTATAAAATAACTAATAGATGTGCAATATTTAAACAGAAATAACAAAGACTTGAATTCCACAATACTAATAATATCAAGGGGAAAAATCAAACAACAGAATTACACATGAAAACCCATCATGTACCAAATTTCATTATCTGTCAAGTTGAGAGAAGGGTGTCAGCCCATTCTACTGTTTAAAGAAATACTTCTGGCCAGGCGGTGGTGGCGCAAACCTTTAATCCCAGCACTTGGGAGGTAGAGGCAGGTGGATCTCTCTGAGTTCGAGGCCAGCCTGGTCTACAAGGGCTAGTTCCAGGACAGGCTCTAAGAATACAGAGAAACCCTGTCTCGAAAAACCAAAATAAATAAATAAATAAATTAAATTAAAAAAAAAAAGAAAGAAATACTTCTGACCTTCTAAACTCCAGAATATAATTAAGTCAGTTAGAAATTTTTATTTTGCTTGTGGAAATATTAACACAGACAATGCAATCCATGTTGCTCACACTTGCTGAGAAGCACAGACTCCTGCAGAACTGATACTGCACCCAGTAGATGGGATATCACATTCAACTGCTTGGTGCTAAAGGCCCTCACTAAACTGCAGGCCTCATCAGCGTCTGAGTCACCCCTCTTAGCTCATCTTAAATACGAGCAGGCAGGGTCTTTAAAATGTGCTACCAGCCAGGCCAGAGAGCACAGGTCTGTAACCAATCACAGCTTCTACAAAGGCCACAGGCTAAAGCAGGAGGACCCCAAGTTCATGGCCTGCCTGAGCTAGAGTGTCAACAAGGCTAGCCTACACAAATGTGTGAGACCTTGTCTCAAAACAAGAAAATAAGGACGCAGCAGGTGGCTCAGCACTAGAGTACTTCTCTAGCATGCATACAGCCCAGGAGTTCAATCCCAGTTCGGATAAGAGAGAGAGTGTGTGTGTGTGTGTGTGTGTGTGCGCGCGCGTGTGAGAGAGAGAGAGAGAGAAGAGAGAGAGAGGTCCCACACTCCCCAGCATGATGGTCATGTGGTCATGGACTCACCCTCTGAGACTGGAAGCCCCAATAAACTCTCTTTTACAGTTGTTCTCGCCATGGCGTTTTGTCACGGCAATAGAAAAGTACCTAGGACCGCGTCTTTCATTTTCCTATCTCAGTATTCTTTCTCTGAGCCAAAAATTGTTTCAGGTACCGAGGAGACAGCAGTAAACAAAGAAGACAAGTCCCATTTTCCAGTGGAAAATGAAATTATATCTTTATGTCCACTCACTAGAAGGCAAAAGTCAGGTTAAAGGGCTAGAAAATAATTTTGGAGCTGGGCGGTTGTACTTTAGTTGGTACGAGTTGAGAGTTCACAACAGAGAATGTAAGTCATTTTTGTCACCGAGGAAATGCACATGAGACTGGGGAAAGGAGGCGAGCCCACACTCCCTGAGGAACAAGACCAAATCCCCATGATTCCCCATGCTGCTGACAGAGCTCCAGGCAGGCAGGGAGGAGGCAGTTTTGCATTCTTGGAACCAGTCCTGTACTCCTGAGCCACACGACACTGACTCCTGTCTTTCTGGCTCCATGGTGGAAGGGAAGAATTCCCTCAAGCTGTTCTGTCTTCCATGTACAGACTGTGGTACATCTACCCTCCCACACGCAAATAAGTCAATATATTTTAAAATACAAGTAGGCATAATTTTAAGTACAATGAGCTTATCAAATCTGTGGACTACTGGGCATAGTGGTGCACATATGTAATGGCAATATTCTGAGGCAGAGAAGGATCATGAGTCTGAGGACAGCTCATGCTACTCGAGAGATTTTTTTCTCAAAAAAAAAAAAGGAACATAGTTGAAACAGTGTCAGTGGACAAGATACAGCATGAATATAGTTCATCTGTCAGAAATTTAAGTGTAATATAACAAAAAGCTGAAAGGAAACACACAAAATACATCGGGATGCAACTCCCTGGTAGAGTACTTACCTAGCACAAACAAGGCCCTGAGTTTCATCTCCAGCACCACAACAAATAAACAAGCTCATTAATAATTCATTTATTCATTATTAGTAATTCAGTTATTTGCATAGGCCAATGCAACTTTACATAACTATCACACAAGTAGAATACGCTCTTTTGCAGAATAGTTACTTTCAAGTTCTTTTTTAAAAAATATTTATTTATTTATTATGTATACAGTGCTCTGTCTGCATGTATGCCTGCAGGACAGAGAAAGAGAGCACTCATTATAATGGCGGTGAGCCACCATGTGGTTCCTGGGAATTGAACTCAGGACCTCTGGAAGAGCAGCCGGTGCTCTTAGCCTCTGAGCCATCTCTCCAGCCCCTACTGGCAAGTTTTATAACTTGAATTATAATTACCTTGTTTAAGGCATGCCCAACATGAGGGTCACCATTTGCATAAGGAGGTCCATCATGAAGACAAAATTCCGTCTTTACTTTTCTTTCTCTTTGCCAGGAATAAAGCTCTGAAAATCCACACTTCTGTTTTAAAAAAATATATGTTTACATATCACATAAATCCATGCTATGGAGTCTTATCGATCCTCAGATAATATTGATCCATTCCAACCCACTCAGAAATGTAACTGGAAACATTTCTGGAGGGAACCAGTATTGAACATTTTCAGTAGTCTTCCCGCCCCCAATAATCCTTCAGATTTTAGATGACAGAAGGGCTCTAAATTCTTGGCAAGTCTCTCAGCATCCATTGCCTCAATCCAGCCCTGAGACCTGTCCATCACCATCCCCCACTACCACCACCCAAAATAAAACTGGTAACTTATCCTTGCTATTCTTTGGCCTCAATACTTCCCTAAATTCAAAGAATATTCAGGCAAACTCTATCCACTTAAGTAGTATTCCTGGTTAACAGGGATATCTTAAAGACTGTAATGTTATAGACACTAACATTTGAGTCTCAATGAGAAAATTGAGTATGATATTGGAGATATATATACACATATATATAGGAGATACATAGGTGTACGTATGTGTGTATATACACACACTATGATATATGACATAACACAGTCTACAAAAGGGACTCAGAGAATGACTACTATTTTGTCCTGCAAAGGAGGCATAATTCCAGCGAAAGGCCTAAACATGTTACTGAGGTGGGCTTCAACTTCCCTTCTTTGCTAACACTTGAATTATTTTTTTCAAGACGTAGGTTTATTTTTAATTATTTCTGTGTCATGCATGTTGAGCGCAGATGCCGGCAGAGGTCAAAGGCACTGGCTCTCCTGGAGCTGGAGTCAACAGGTGGTTGTGAACTGCCAGACTTGTGGGCTGGGAACCGAACTATGATCCTCAGCAAGAGCAGCAAGCGCTCTTAAGCGCTGAACCATCTCTCCAGCCCAGACCTGAATTTTTATTTACACGCTGGTTACTTTCTGAAAAATGACTGGAGAATGTGCAAAGCTGACTCGCTTGGTGCCAAAGTCGGAACGCGCGCTGCCTGGCACTGGGGTCTGCTTAGGGGGCCCGCGTGGGAATCCCAGCAGCCCGGAGGGTTCCGCAGAGCTGGCCCAGCACCCCGCCCTGCCCGGGTGGCCGCGCCTGGTACCTGCTGGATCTCCAGCTCCATGTCGGGCAGCTGGCGGCCCAGCAGCTTCATGGGGAAGGCGGTCTGCGGCAGCAGCACCGTGTCGCGGTATCTGCCGCTGTTCGGGCTGCTCTGAGGGCTATCCGCCCCTGCCACCGACCGCACCACCAGCCTCCGATACCCCAGGCGGTCGGGAAAGCGGGCCGGCCTCCAGAAGCTGCCGGCAGCGGCCAGCGCCGCCGCCCCGGGCCCGTGAGGGCACAGCCCCCAACGCATGGTGGGCGAGAGGAGGACGCCTCTGCGCGGGGCGCACGGCAGCAGCCCGGGATCTAAAAGCTGGGACCCCCGGAGAACTCAACCGCGTGGGACTGCGCACGCGCGCGAGGCGGAAGAGGCGGGGTAGGGGCGGGGCCTTCCGGGTTGGAGGTCGGCGCCGCTCCTGGTCCTCCCCCAGGTCAAGCAAGGGTGGAGAAGGAGTGGGCCGCGGTCAGTTAGCTCTCCCTGGTCAGAGACTTTAGTTAAGCAACTTGTCCAGCGTCGTAAACATAACTAGTAGCGCAACTAAAGCCGGGCAGTGGTGGCGCAGGCATAAAATCCCAGCATTCGGGAAGCAGAGGTTAGGCGGATCTACGAGTTCGAGGACAGCCAGGGCTACACAAGTACACGGCTGTTATTTTGCCATTCCTTTACTACACTTAAAAAATAAAAGTATAAAAAGCCGGGCGGTGGTGGCGCACGCCTTTAATCCCAGCACTCGGGAGGCAGAGGCAGGCGGATCTCTGTGAGTTCGAGGCCAGCCTGGTCTACAAGAGCTAGTTCCAGGACAGGCTCCAAAGCTACAGAGAAACCCTGTCTCGAAAAACTAAAAAAAAAAAAAGTATAAAAGTTGGTATAAGTCAAGATAAAGTAGAAAAAAGGCAAAAGGTAAGCATTAACAAACAAAAAAAGTCAACGAATGTAAAAAAAGATGCTCAGTTTTGGGAGCCGAGAGGACACATTCATCTCATAGAACAAACATAAAGAAGTTTGCTAGCAAGTGTTGGGAGAGTGGGAAAGTAGACTGCCGGATGTAGTGTTCCACGTGTGATGCCTTTTCCTTTTTCCATGTGTATGTGTGGTACGTGTGTGTGTGTATGTTTGCATGTGTGGGTTCACATGTGGGTGTGTTTGCGGTTGGGAGTCATCTTCCATATCTCTTCCACTGTACTCACGGAGTTAGGGTCTTTCAATCAAAGCCAGAATTCATCCATATGGTTAGTCTCACTGACCAGCAGGCTCTGGGGAGGCCAGGCTTCTCCAGCTGGACATTTAAGTGGTTTGTGAGTCCTTGTGTTTGCACCGCCTTGGGATGCACTTCATCTCTGAACGGTGCTTTCCCATCTGGGAGCCTTACTGATGGCAGTCATCTCACTGCAGGGGGAAAATGCATACGCTCGGACCCCCTACCCCTGACACCACACACACACACACCTCTTTACAGAACAACTTGCTGCATTCATTCAACTCTGCTGTTTCCTGGGAAACCCTAGGAGAAGATACAGTGCAGAGTGCGCCTGTGGACCCTGCATTTTGCTGACTGAACTATATGCATGAGATAGATTTTATTTGTGCTTACTTATGGCGGTTATTATACAATTACAATGTGTTAGAAAAAACAATGTATGAGGGGTTTTTTGTTGTTTTTGCTTTTCGAGACAGGGCATCTCTGTGTAACAGCTCTGGCTGTCCTGGAACTTGCTTTGTAGACCAGGCTGACCTTGAACGCAAATGCCTCAGTGTATGGTTTTAAAGGATGTATATTGTGGATACTTTTGCCACACACAAAAGGCATGTCTGTGAGGAAGCAGCTGCCATATGCTCTCGCTGCCATGGAAACACCTAACGCCATGTCTTCCCTGCAATGATGAACTCTGTCTCAAACCATGGGCCAAAATAGCCCTTCCTCCCCCTAAAGTGTTCCTTGTCAGATTCTTGGTCCCAGCAAGGAAGTAAGTAACTAATATCCCATTGTACTCCGGCACCTGAGGGCTTTATGTTTTGTTTTATTATTTTTCATGTCCTTATTTTAACTGTGAGAACAATAACACTTATGAATGACTAAAATGAAAATAACTACGGATGGGCCCTGCCAAAATTCACATATTTGTGTTTCTCCAAGGTTTATGTTAAGATTCTAAGCCACAGTGGTGGTATTTAGAGGTGGGGGGTCTCTCAAGAGTGGTTAGATCGGGGGGCAGTCCTCAGGAGTGAAGGTCCCAGAGAGTTGCCTCTCCCCTTCTTCCTATGACAAGGAGAATGTACCATCTATGACCAGAAGATAGACCCCTGTCAGACGGTGACTCAGCATGACCTTGCATGACCTTGGACCTCCCAGCCTCCAGAATGCCTTGAAATAAATTACAAGTGTTCATAAACCACACACAAAAAGGCATGTCTAAATTCACAGAGTAAATGAAATAAAGTTCAAGTCTTTTCCAACCACAGCTATATGGAAATGGTATATGTTGACATTTCTCGCCGGTGAAAATAGGGGTGTGTTATGGTTTGTTTATGCCTGTTATCCCAGTATGTGAAAAGCTGAGGTAGGATTGCCATGAGTTCGAGGCCAGCCTAAGTGAGAACATGACACTATATATATAAGTTATGGTTTGCTTCTTATAACCAAAGTTCGAGAGTTGCAGAAAACACACAGAAAGAAATAAAATGTGTTCATTACCATCCTCACAAAATAGCCACCTGAGATTTTAAGAGGGGAAAACTGTTGTTTTTTATTAAAACAATCCCGTAAAGGCAACTCATAAGAGACAAGCCAGGCTAGGTGGTGGCATCTGTGCAATCGCAGCTAAGTTAGGAAGGAGTGTGGCTCAAGGCTAGTCTGGGCTACCTAAACCCCCCGTCAAGAAACAAAACAAGCAGAGCTGAGAGTGGTGCAGCCTCCAGGGGGCCACAGCTACACCTGACCCTGGCCAAGGTGCCACAGGGATCCCAGGTTTGCATCCCTGAGCCTGTGTTCATTCTGAACCAGGAGCTAGGAAGGCAGCCCCTAGGGAAACTCTGGCTATGCCCTTTGCTGAGATTCCCCTCAAGTGACCAAGGTTCCAAACTTCGGAGAAGAAACAACAACAAAAAGAAACAAAACAAGTAAAAACTGTTGCTGAGGTGAAGCTAAGACGCCAGGAACCAGCACCCGGGAACGTCCCGGGGGGACTCGGGCTTTGACGACAGGTGGCGTAAACCCGTGCTAAGCAGGTTCTTCCCCGACGGCCCGGAGCCCACGGGGAGACTGCTCTGCGCCTGCGCCGAGTTCTCGCTAGCGCAGCCGCGGAAGCCGTGTCTCCTTGTGCACATTGGACCGGTGGACTTGGAGGAAACAGGACGGGCAGGGAGCGACTCAGCGGGACAGCAGTTTTGGGACGCGGGGCGGCTGAGTGTAAGTTTCCCCCGCGGCAGGGCAGGGCCTTCGAGGCTGTAGTTGCTTGGTCCACCCCTGGCACGGAGGAGAGGAGAGCCAGGGGTTGTGATGCAAAGCGCCCCGTGGGAACTGCCTGCAGTCCAGCCGCTTCTAGGAGCTTTAGTGGCCACATGTGGTTGTTTACCTGGGCCTGGACTTCTGGAAGGACGCTGCTTAACACTGAGTAAACCGCAAGGTTAAACTTGACTGTCGCTTCTTACTGCATCCTGATCTGGAAGCTTCACAAGAGCAGATATTCTTTTTTTTTTTTTTTTTTTTTTTTTTTTTTTTTTTTTGGTTTTTTCTAGACAAGGTTTCTCTGTGGTTTTGGATCCTGTCCTGGAACTAGCTCTGTAGACCAGGCTGGTCTCGAACTCACAGAGATCCGCCTGCCTCTGCCTCCCGAGTGCTGGGATTACAGGCGTGCGCCACCACCGCCCGGCCAAGAGCAGATATTCTTTTGATTGTCCACACGCTAGTAGGCCGTTGTGATTTGTTTCCCCGGGAATATAATAGCTACTTCTAAAGATGTTTGCTAAAGGGTTCCTGTAGGAACATGTTCTCTCAATCCTTGCAGACCGGGCAAACACTTGCATGTGGCAATCTTACTTCTCTAAGTTTGCATTTCGTTTGTGTGTTCAATAGTATTACATTTATTTTTCTTTTTCTGGGAACTGCTTGTTAACTGTATTTGCCTCATTTTTCACTGGAGTATCGCCTTTTATATACTGAGGCATAAGAGCCCCAAATACAACTTCAGTTATTAGAATATGGTACTGGACTTAATCTCTCCTCTTATCAGTTATGGCTTTGGAACTCTTAGTTTTATGTTTTAATTTTTTTTTTTTTTTTTTGGTTTTTCGAGACAGGGTTTCTCTGTGGTTTTGGAGCCTGTCCTGGAACTAGCTCTTGTAGACCAGGCTGGCCTCGAACTCACAGAGATCCGCCTGCCTCTGCCTCCCGAGTGCTGGGATTAAAGGCGTGCGCCACCACCGCCCGGCAATTTTTTTTAGTTTTATGTTTTAAAAGTCTTTACAAGTTTATAAAATCATTCCTAGACTTTTAATTGTTTCACACTTTTAATTAAAACTTATTAGAGAAACAGATTGAGAAAGACCAAACTTAGGATGGCTTCAAACTCAAAGTACTCTATCCTCAGCGTCCTGTGGGATTATAGGAGTATGTTTTCACTCAGGACTACTTAGAACTTTAGAAGAATGCATTGTGTGTGTGTGTGTGTGTGTGTGTGTGTGTGTGAGAGAGAGAGAGAGAGAGAGAGAGAGAGAGAGAGAGCGCGGGTGTGCTTGTGTGTGATGTGTGCCACAGGTATTTGGGTGGAAGATGGAGGGTTACTTGCTGGAGTCTCCCTACTGTGTGGATTTGAAATCAGGTTCTCAGGTTTAGTGGCAGACTCTAACCTACTGAACCATTTTTACCGGTTTCCCTGGAACATATTTGATTAGAATGCAAGAAAGATCAACTGAATTTGAAGCTCCAGCCGTTGTCCTGCCGTTTGTGTACAAGTGGCTTTCCTCCTTCTTCCGTTCTTCTGTCCTCTCTTTTCTTCTTTTGAGACAGGATCTTATGGTGTAGCCCAGGCTCGTCTCAATTCCACAATCTTCCTGCCTTCCCTTCCTAAGTGCTAGGTTTGTGTCACTGTATTTGTTGGCTGCTTTCTTGGATTTAAAATACCACTCTTAGCAGTATGTTTGGATTCGTTTCTGAAATTTTACTGAGAGATATTGTTCAGTTGGTAGAGTGCTTGCCTACCAGGCACGAGGCCAGGGTTCTAACGCCAGCTGTGGGGTGTGTGTGTGTGTGTAATACATGCATTTCTATGTTTACACACATACGCATACACACACACATACATTCACTCATACACACACTTTATCCAAACATTCATTTTGTTTAGAGTATGCGCATGCATGCATGGGTGTTGGGACAAAGTACCCCACACAGTAGCCAAAGCTGGCCTGGAACCTACGGTGTAACTAATGCTGGTGTGTTATCACCAGCTCTCCTGACTCAGCTTCCTAAGTGCAAAGACTAGAAGCAGGGTCACCACACCCAGCTGATTATTCTATTCTGATAACTGGTAACAAGGGGATCGCTATTAATTGTTCAGAATCTGCTCCATCCTACTCAGTTTTATCTTTGCTGAAACCTTGAACTTAAGCACTCTTTAACCCAAAGATAAATGATTTTAATGCTTCACTGGGACTATATCAGACATTTTAAAATCCTAATCTGCATGTTCACCATCCTTGTAAGAATTTAAAGAGAAAGGACAAAAAAGGTACAGGTGGGCTATTTTATTTGTTTTTTATTTTTTCTTGTTGTTTTTGTTTTGTTTTTAGCCCTTAAACGTTAAGGCTATGAGAACAAACTGGTCATTTGAGCCTTGCTATTTTTCTTTTTGTTGCTGTTTTTTGTTTGTTTTGAGACAGTCTTACTGTGTAGACCTGGCCGATCTGGCGCTTGGTCTCTAGTCCAGGCTAGTCTCAACTTTTAGCAGTTCTCTTAGTAACAGGAACACCAGCCTTCTGAGTGGTGAGATTACAGGCGCGCTCCTTTCCTGGCTTGTGTTTTCCATCCTTGAAAGCGGCTGGCAGGCATTGTAAAGATTTCTTACGTGCATGGGTGTTAGGTTGATTGCCTTTTTATTCAGTGCTTGTCATATTTACTCAAGGCACAAGCCGCGGATGTAGTGCGGGAGAGCTTTGTCCTGCCAGGCGCCACCCCGCCTCCCTAATGGTGCAGGAGAACTTCTGTCCCGCCAGGCACCACCCCGCCTCCCTAGGTCGGAATATCTCTTGTCTTAGTCGCTTCCCTCACCAGTAAGTGAGAAGCAACTAAGGAAGAAGACGTTTATTTTGGCTGATGGTTTCAGGGGCACACAGTCCATCATGATGGAAAGACATGGCTGCACGCCATTCTTGGCAGTGGAAGCTTGCATGTGGCTTCGGACATGTTGGTGCATCTGGAAGCAGAGAGAGAAGTGATGGACCACCATGGTAAAATCTGAAGGCCCAGCATCCAGCCATCCACTTCCTCTAGGGCCAGCCTCCTAAAGGCTCTGCCCACGGTGTCCTAAAGTAACACTGGCACTTGGTGAAAAGTATTCATTCAGACACATGAGCCTAAGGGAGATATTTAAATTTTATTTTAGATTATATGCATGTGCTGTGTGTCTGTACGTGAGTATGTACGCATGAGTGCAGGTGCCCATGGACGCCAGAAGAGGACACCTGGTCCCCTGGTGCTGGAGTTACAAGTGTTTGTCAGCTGCTCAATGTGGGTTCTGGGATCTGACCTCTGGTCCTCCACAGGAGCAGTGTGTGCTGTTACCCATTGAACTGTCTCTCTAGCCCCTCACCTTTTGTTTTTAACACTCCCATGAATCTCTGTTGTAGCCAGAACAAAGAAAACCACTTAAATATGTTTAGCCAGCATTGCTTGATGCTTATCTGTAGGGTCAATGCCTTCCATGTAGTATTTATTTCATAATTGCAGCAACCTTATACTAATAGGTGCAGTTTTTCCCACTTATAAGTTCAAGGATGGACAGTCTGGGTGACTTTCCCAAAGCTAATGGATGCCAGGATGGGGACCTAGGCAGCTGACCCCCGAGTCTGTGCTTGTAGTCACTACAGTGTTTTTTGTTTTTGTTGGGGTGGGTTTGTTTGTTTGTTTTAGCTAAGCTTTTGAAAGGTCATATTCCCAGAAGAAGCACTCAGGTAAGACGCAGAGAAAGGCGAATGAGAGGTTTTTGAGCTGCTGTAAGGAAGGTAACTTAGTGGCTGGTGTTAGCCTTGTTCTTAAGTCACCTGTCACTTCAAAAGGTAACTCCCACCTGGAGAAGAAGTGGAAAGGTTAGTAGGACTCTCTTTCACACATTTTGTGTTTTGATAGTTTTTTTTCTTTTTCTTTATACCAAGAATCAAAATTGTATATATTTCTTTAAAAACTATGGTAAGAAAACTGTCAGGGCCCTCAGGGGTAGTAATCTTTCTATTCTTATGTCTTACAAGCTAATGTTCTCTCTGAATTGTGGTTCGTACACATAGGGTGCATTATAAAGTAAGGCAGTGAGCAGGCAGCCTGGAAATTTTCTGGTGAGAGAAGAAAAACCTGCGTTTAGGTGGCAAGCTTAAGAGGAAGTGGATTAATCATCCCCGAAGTCTAACGAGGCTTAAATGATTACTGAATTGGATTACTGGTAAATGATCTCTATGAAAAGTTCCGGTGAGGGAAAATTACCTCTGTCACCACTCCCACAAGTTAAACTCTGGTCAGCATTTCGGCATGTGGGGAGTGGAGTCTAGCTCAGTGAGAAAGACCTCGCCTGGTGAGGCCTCACATGTGATTTCCCAGCATCCCCTTACCCAGAAGACGTGCTGGGTAAGGTTAGCAGCCTGGATCTACCTTTCCAGTTGAAAGTACATTAGCTCCATGGCTGTTCAAGGAAATGTTTTCCTAAATTATTACATTTGTGGTGTTCCTGGGTTGGTAATGCTCATAGCTTACTTTATTCCCCCCCGCAAAACCTAGCATGTCAAGAAATCAACATAGCTTGATTACAACTTAAGAAAATACCACATAGATACCCATTTTATCTTCATCTTCACACCTGGCAGGTACTGGCCACAGAGGGTTTTCAGTGCTGTACCTCAGTTTCAATTACACCTTTTCTCTCTCCCCTCTGTGCAGCCTTGGCTGCCCTGGAGCTCACTCTGTAGCCCAGGCTGGCCTCAAACTCTTGAGAGATCAGCTGCCTCTGCCCCCGAGTGCTGGGATTACGTGTATGAGTGTTTTGCCTGATGTAAGCCTGTGAATCGCATGTGTGCCTTGTACCTTCAGGCGTCAAAAGAAGAACTGGCCTGGAACTGGAGTTACAGTTGAGAGCTGCCTTGTGGGCGCCAGGAGCTGAACCCAGGTCCTGCCAGAGCAGCCAGTGCTCTTATTCACTTAGCCATATCTCCAGTTGCATCTTTTTTTTTTTTTTCCGAGACAGGATTTCTCTGTGGCTTTGGAGCCTGTCCTGGAACTAGCTTTGTAGACCAGGCAGGTCTCGAACTCACAGAGATCTGCCTGCCTCTGCCTCCCGAGTGCTGTGATTAAAGGCGTGCACTACCATCGCCCGGCTTTCCAGTTGCATCTTTTAAGAACTTTCACGTATTTTTTTTTTTAAGATTTATTTATTTTTCAAGGCCAGCCGGGTCTATGAGAGCAAGTTCCAGAGCAGTCCTCAAAGCTACAGAGAAACCCCGTCTTGAAAAACCAAAAAAAAAAAAAAAAAAAAAAGATTGATTTATTCATTATGTATACAGTGTTCTCTCTTCATTCTGCATGTATGCCTGCAGGCCAGAAGAGGGTGCCAGATCTCATTGCAACCATGTGGTTGCTGGGAATTGAACTTAGGACCCCTGGAAGAACAACCAGTGCTCTTAAACACTGAACCATCTCTCCAATCCTCATGTGTTTATTTAGTTTATTGCCCATTTCTGGTTTGTTTTGGTTTGGTTTGGTTTTTTGGTTTTTTGAGACAGAGTTTCTCTGTAGCTTTGGAACCCATCCTGGAACTAGCTCTTTGTAAACCAGGCTGGCCTCAAACTCACAGAGGTTCACCTGCCTTTGCCTCCCGAGTGCTGGGATTAAAGGCGTGCGCCACCACCGCCCGGCTTGCCCCTTTCTGTTCTTCTTGTGATTATATCAGAGGCAACATAAAAGGATGCAAGTGAATTTAAAGGTATGTTAAGTCAACTATTCAATCAGAAACTGGCAATGGAGCAAACAGGTTTGTCCTTTATTTATGGTCCCTGTGGATAAGGACTACTTGACCTAAGTAAGTAAAGCAATGTCAGCCTGATTGGATTTTGAGTTGGGAACGCTTTTGTTTGTTTTAAGTTTTAAAGGTTTTTGTTGTTGTTGAAGCAATTTATCTTTATTTAGCCAGGTTAACCTAGAACTTGCTATATAGCCTAGGCTGAGCTCCATTCTAGGATTTTCCTGGCTCAGCTTTCTGAGTGCTTGGATTTCATGCAGATCTAGGCCACCAAGTGTGCTTTGTTTGTGTGTGTGTGTGTGTGTGTGTGTGTTGCTGTAGTGGGGATTGAACCCAGGGCTTTGCAGGTGTTCTATTGCTGGCTGCATCTGTGACCTGAGAGTCTTTGCCATAAGCACTTGGAGACAGAAATGCAGTATAATATAGGCTTTCTAGGAAATGTTGTTGAAATTACTTGTAGAAGGAAAGGGAAGAAAACGGAAGGGAAGGTAACCGGGCTGGGATAGCAGCTAACGCCTCAGTTGGCCCCAGTGGCATGGCCCTTCAGAGTGACCTTTTTACATCTTGCTATGGAAGGCAGGCGTGGTGGCATACACTTGTCATACCAGTGCAGAGGCAGGAGGAACAGTACTTTGAGGCAAGTCTGGGCTACACTGTGAGACTCTGTCACATAAACAGAATGAGTAGGGAGGCCCAGCACTCAGGAGACAGAAGCAGGTGAATCTCTGTGAGTTTAAAGCCACCTGGTCTGCACGGGGAGTTCTAGGCCTGTCAGGGCTACATAGTTGTGATTACAGCAGTTTTTGTTTGTTTTTAAACAGTGCTGGAATTTGCACACAGAGCCTTAAGTATGCCGAATTGCAAAGCAATTGCTCTGCTACTGAGCTACAGCTCAGCTCCTCCTTTTGCAGTTGACGCTGTGTGAGCATCCAAGTCCCTTATGCTGCTTGCCCTGACTCTCTTGCACTTATCAGCTCTAGTGCTCAAAATAGCAGATGATCAAGGATGAATGTTACATGTTACAGTTTTAGCTCCTAAGCCTTCCACTTTGCATTTTACACACCTCACACTCAAAATGTTTTCTCCTGCTGATTTCATTTTTCCAGACTTTGTTACAGAGTGTATTGAGAGAGTTAACACTGAAATTAGTGTGTATTTATTAACGATTCTATGCAGTGACCTGGTGTGGTGGCACACACCTTTGTGGATCTCTGTGAGTTCAAGGCCAGCCTGGTTTACTGAGTGAGTTCCTGGGCAGCCAGGGCTACACAGAGAAACTGTCTCAAATAAAATAAGACCCTACACTTGGGAAGCAGAGGCAGGCGGATCTCTGTGAGTTCGAGACCAGCCTGGTCTACAAGAGCTAGTTCCAGGACAGGCTCCAAAACCACAGAGAAACCCTGTCTTGAAAAACAAACAACAACAACAAAAAAAAAGACCCTACACAGTTAATTGAGGTGACCCAAGGCATTCAGTAAATATGCGTTGTCTTGAATTCAATTAATTGAAACTAGTAGCTGGTCGCTAAAGTAACAGAACCTTTTTGTCCTTTCCTTCCAGGCTCATCATGGCTTCCAGCCACACCGTGTTGATGCGACTGGTAGCCTCAGCATATTCTATTGCTCAGAAGGCAGGGAGCATAGTCAGGTGTGTCATTGCTGAAGGAGACCTGGGCATCGTGCAGAAGGTACTGTGGACCTTGTCTGTTCCTGCAGTCAAGGGTTTTTGTTCTTCATAGTAGGTAAAGAGTGTCATAATCTGGACCAACTAACAATTAAAATGGTGGAGCTCTCAAGATCTCAGTTTCAGTATCTGCTTTGAAAATGACTCCCACATCCAAGAGCTTTGTATATATGACTGGGTCTTCTGCTGAAGTCCACCTCCAGACCAGGTCCTGAGCTATTCCATACAAAACCATGCAAATGATTTGATAAAATCTTATGTTTAAATAAGTTTTTCTTATTCAAAGCTATAAAAGCCTCATGTGGTACAGAAGGCATTGTCCCAGCACTTGGGAGATGAAGGCAAGAGGTTCAGAAGTTCAAGGCTAGTCTCAGCTATATAGTAAGTTCAAGGCCAACCTGAGCTATGTGAGACTTCGCCTCAGCTCCATCTCCATCCTTACCACCCTCCCCCCAATAAAAACCCAGAAATTCTTTCTAATGCATTAATGAATCATCTTCAGGGACTCTTGATTACAAGGATGAGTGGGGGAAGTTAGAGAGGACCCTCTTCGTACACTGCTGATACAGTATTTAGCTTTACTTTGAAACAATGTAAATTTATTTGTTTGTTTGTTTTGATTTTTAAGACAGGGTTTTGTTGTCCTGTCATGGCTGGCTCTAACTCACTATATAGACCAGGCTGGCATAGGACTTATAGGGGCTGGCCTGGAACTTACTACGTAGACCAGGCTGGCCTGGAACTTCCGGCAAACCTCCTGCTTCTGCTTTTCAAGTATGAGATTATAAAAAATATGTAGCAACACACTAGTAGTTTCTTGTCTTTCTTAGCCTATAAAGAAGGTTTAGGGGCTGGAGAGATGGCTCAGTGGTTAAGAGCATTGCCTGCTCTTCCAAAGGTCCTGAGTTCAATTCCCGGCAACCACATGGTGGCTCACAACCATCTGTAAAGAGGTCTGGTACCCTCTTCTGGCCTGCAGACATACACACAGACAGAATATTGTATACATAATAAATAAATATTTAAAAAAAAAAAAGAAGGTTTAAAAGACTGGTAACTACAATCTTAGAAAAGAATTTCTCAACTAGAGGAGAAAATATTCCAAATAATTTAAAAGCACCTTTACAAACTTGAACCATTATGGAGCTGAGAATGTAGCTCAGTAGTGGAGTGTTTGCCCAGCACATGCAAGGTCTGGGGTTTTTCTCCACCAACACTTATTTATACACTCTGTGTTTCTAAACTACTTTTGTTTATCTAGTGTTTATTGCACGCTGTAGTGAAAGCTGATCTCAAATTTATGCCGTCCTCCTGCCTCAGCCTCCCCAATGCTGAGATTACAGTCATGCAATACCACGCAGCTTCACTTCCCAGTCTTATTGCTGTCAACTCTCTGAGAAGCAATGGCACATACAACTAGTTGATTCATCTGTGGTTAAGCTCCGTGAATCTAAAATCTGAACATATAGTGTAAATTATATGGCTATTGTGCACTTGGGCTTTAGAAGACCACTTATCCCTAATTGTATTTCTCTTGAGATGTTCATTCTTTATTACAGACATCAGCCACAGACCTGCAGACCAAAGCCGACCGCTTGGTCCAGATGAGCATATGCTCTTCCCTGGCACGGAAGTTCCCTAAACTGACCATTATAGGGGAGGAGGTAAGAGTTACTATACCATGCAGATTCATAACTGACATGCCATTGAATCACGTCATGGTCACAGCGATCGCATTGGAACTGGTGTTTGAACACAAAAGAGATCATATTCCTCAGAGGAGATAATCTGATTTTACATGATTTTGGTCCACTTCTAGGCTAAGCTTAGTGATGGGAGATGTGGTCACCATTGTAATGACTATGCAGCTGTGGAACACAAGTTAGGCTCAGCAGTAGAACACTGCCTACTGTAGGTGAGACGCTAAGGTGGGAGGACGTCTCAGTAAGAAGACCATGTGGCTCCCATGTGTGAGGCCCTGGATGTGAGCCCCAGCATCAAGAGTTAAATTTTAGGACTTGGCATAGTTCTGGAACTTTGAGATAGAACGGGTTTAGGTTTTGTTGTTTGCTGGTCTTTCACTTCAGAAGTCAGACTTGCATAAGTGTAACGGAAAGGACATAATATGTTTTGGTTTTTGTTTTTATTAAGTTCATTGACAATTTAGTTCATGTGTATGATGCATCCCGGTTACTCCTCAGACTCTTGAATTTCCCTCACCCCTCCCAACCCCCTCACCTTTCCCTTTCCCAGATACATGATGTGGTTTGGTTTTGTGTCCCCTTTAGTTTGACCAGTGCTCTCTGTGTGACCATTTAATTTGTACAGTCTACACCTGAAGGCAGTGGCATCCCCAGCCCCTGAATCTGTCTGCTGGAAATAGTTCAGCTGTGAAGGAGAGGGCCCCCTGCGTGTCTCTTCCATCTCTGCTTGACGATTGATGGGCCCATTCTTCAGATCCAGTGCAGTCTTCTGTACTTGTTGAGAGTTCACGGTTGCACTGACTGTGTATTTGCAGCCCTTTTCCATATTTTCCAGCTCCTGCAATCTTCCTGCCCCATCTCCCACAGAGCTTCGTGAGCCTCAGAGGGATGGTATAAATGTCTTGCTTAGAGCCGAGCGGTCAATGGCCACTTAGTTTATTGTTCAGCCAGTCTTATTGTGTGTGTCCCCGCATCCGAGATCACTAGAAAGAAACGCTTCGGATTAAAGCTAAGAATGAGAATTTATAAGATGGTTTGACACTATGTGAACTTGGTAAAGCCGTAGAGTTTAATTCCCCCATAGGGCTTATGACCTCCCCTCTTACTCACTGAGTGTGTTTCCGGACACTGAGTAGGTTTGCAGCTCTAAGCATGGGTCCCCCGCCCCAGTGGAGCCAACCTCAGATTCCGCCCAGAGCAGTAGTTGTCTCCTGTAGCCGTCCTGCCACTGCTGCGCAAGCGGCCATCTCGCTTGACAGATGAGTACTGTAGTCTGTGGGGCTCCCAGCAGCCTGCACAGCAGCGCCCTCTAGCATTATGAAAGCTGGTGAGCAGGGAAAATGTCTCCACATCATTTCTAGCTTGGTTTCTCTATATCACGCAACCAAAGTGTGTGGTGACCTCAGCAGGAAGGCCTCATCATCTAATTCTAGTGGACAACCAAGACAAAAGACGGGTGCCTGTATTGTTTAAGGGACCACTAGGACCTCCCTGACCAACTTATAAGTAGTGGCCCCACACATAGCCTTGGGGTTTTTAATAAACTATAGTTTCAAGGGGAAGCATGTAGGTTATCTCCCTTCCAACTTAAAAAAACTCACCCTAGCTATGGTGAACAGAGTAGCAGTTAAGCGGATGAGTTGGCTCTCAGCAGGGAGATGTCAAGCCTTTGGCTGTGTCCTGGAGTACAATAGCTGGGTCCTAGGGTAGCTCTGTGCCTTTGGCCATGCAGTTCTGTTCCTAGTTTTTTGAGGAGTTTCCACACCAGTTTCCGTACTGGCTGCACTAGTTTGCACTCCCACCAACAGTGAATAAGTACTTCTTCTTCCACATCTCACCAGCATTTTATTGTCTTTTCATTTCTTGATGATGGCCATTCTGACTGGGACAAGATGGAATCTCAAAGCTTTAATTCGTATTTCCCTTTATGCTGTTGGTGTTGAACACTTTTAAAATGTTTATTGTTATGGATTTGCTGCGGGTCCCCACAGTGGTATGGGCAGGGGCAGGTGGGACGCACAGATGCTACTGAGTTTCCGGGACTGCTGGGGACCCGAAAGCAGCCAGTCCCAGAGACCACGTGGCAGGGAAGGTGGCTGGTCCCCTGGCATCCACGGCATCTAGCCATGTGGGCGGCGGGTGGGCAAGGGGCTGACAGATAGGCACATTATGCAGATGGGTTTGCTGCAAGCTGCCGGGACTGCGCACGAGACTACACGGCAGGCTCCATGTGACTGTGGCGGGCTGGCAAGAGAGACAGATGTAAAGTAGGATATTTATTAGATGGGTTATAGAAGGGAAGGACAAAGGGGAGAAAGGGGGGAGAGAGAAAGAGAAAGAGAGGAGAAGAGGAGAGAGAGACAGAGGGGAGAGCCGAGAAGTAGGGAGAGAGGCAGAAATTGCCTCTTTGAGAGGGGACTGGAAGAGAGAAGAGTGGGACAGAGGCAGCCAGGAGGAAGGGAGTGGGCGTGGCTTGTCTCTTAAAGAGCCAGAATATTACATTTATTTTTCATTCTTAATACTTTTGAGAATTCTCTGTTCAGTTCTACAGCCAATTTTTGTTGTTGTTTATTTGTTTGTTGACACAGGGTTTTCCTGTGTAGCCCTGACTGTCCTAAAACTCACCTAAAATTCAAGGCTGGCCTTGAATTCAGAGATCTTCCTACCTCTGCCTCAGAGTGCTGGAATTAAAGGCATGCACCACCACTGACCAACTGGCATGCAGAACTTTTAAAAGTGTTTTTGGGGTGTGTGTGTGTGTGTGTGTTGCCTGCCTGGGTGTTGCTGCTCCACAGGAGCTTTTTACCTGTGGAGGCCAGAAGAGAGCATCAGATCCCTTGGAACTGGAATTGTAGATGGTTGTGAGCTGCTGTGTGGGTGCTGGAGATCAAGCCTGGATCCTCTGCAAAGCAACCGTTGTTCTCACCTGCTTAGCCAGCACTCCAGCCCCTGAGTTGATTTTGTTCAAGGATAGAGGGAAGGATCATGCTTCATTCTTCTACATGTAGCATTCAGTTTTCTCAGCACTGTTTTTCGAAGATGCTCTTTCTTCCAGGGTGTATGTTTAGTATCTTTGTTAAAAAGTAGGTGGTTGTAATTGTATGGGCTTGCTCTGGGGTTTCTGTTCCGTTCCACTGCTCTCCGCGTCTGTGTTTGTGTCAGTACCATGGCCGTTTTGTTGCCGTTGTTCTGTACTATAACTTGAGATCAGGCATGGTAATGCCCGTAGCATTGTTATTTTTTACTCTGGATTGTTTTGGATATCTGGGTTCTTTTGTGTTTTCATTTGAGTTTTAAGATTTTTCTATTTTGTGAAGAAAGTCATTGTGATTTTGATTGAGATTTCATTGAATCTGTATCTTGCTTTTGCTAAGATGGTCATTTTTACATCATTAATTCTACCAATCCATGAACATGAGAGGCCTTTTATTTACTAATCTTTGCCTTGATTTCTTTCGTCAGAGATTTTGGTCTTTTGAGACAGGATCTCACTGTGCAGCCTTAGTTGGTCAGGAACTCAGTATGGTCAGCATGGCCTCAAGCTCATAGAGATCTGCCTACTTCCGTCTCCCAAGTGCTGGAGTTAAATGCCTGCTCCACCAAGCCTTGGATTTTTTTTTTTTTTGCTTTTAAAGTTTATAGTGGTCCTTCACCTCCTTGCTTAGGTTTCCTCTGAGATATTTTGCTTATTTATTGAAATTCCTATAAATGGGATTGTTTCCCTGATTTCTTCCTCAGTTTGTTTGAGATATATATCTGTATGTGTCTGTATATGTATATATATGCATACATATATGTATGTATGTGTATATATGTATTATATACATATATATCACATTGTTTGTATCCAGACACTTTGCAGAATCGTTGATCAGTTTTAGGAGTTTTCTGATGGAACCGTTAGGGTCTGCTATGTAAACATGTAAAGCGTCATAGTCTCTGCAGATAGGAAAGCACCGACTTGGTCACTTCCTGCTATGTTCTTTGTTCTTGCCCTATTGTTCTAAGGCTAAAACACTGTATTGATGGCCCGCTTGTTTCTGATTTTAGTGTTGGTGTTTCTTTGACAGGGTCTCGTTATGGAGCCCAGGCTGGCCTTGAGTTCTTCAGCTGTGGCCAGTTGAGTGCTGGGATTGCAGGTGTGCTGGGCTTCATAAGGAGACTTCTGTTGTCATCCTTTTTATCCTCACTCACATTTCCCTTTCTGGGGTGCTCAGGTTTATATCCAGGCTCGGGCATGCTGGACAGCTGCTGAATGAACCACTGAGCCGCATCCCAAACCCTACTGTGATTAGATGCCCAGGTTCCTAACTCTCTGCCTTAGTATCCCAGCATTCCAAAAGAAATTGGGAAACAGAAATGTGTAAAGGAAAATGGATTTATTTACAATATTAGACAGAGAAGAGGAAAGGGTTTGGGGTTCCTTCTAGATGGTTCCTGAATCATGATTTAAATGAAGCTAGGATCCAGCTGTGAGTTTAAGTCATCAGAACTGTGAAATTTTCTGTGGGGAAGGCCCTTTCTGGTGCCCCCATCTCAAGCTCAGGATAGCAGCTCCTGGGGAAATCCTAGTTCCTCACTTCCTCTCCTCCAGCTCCTGCTAGTGTTACACTAGGTTTGCACAAAAGCTCTGGACATAGAGGTAAACAGGCTAGGACCCCAGTTGCTGCATTTGTGTTAGGGACACAATGCGTCGTGGGAACAGTTTCAAGAGTGTCCCCTTGTCTCTGCTGCAGGATCTGCCTCCCGGAGAAGTGGATCAAGAGCTGATTGAAGACGGGCAGTGGGAGGAAATCCTGAAGCAGCCGTGTCCATCACAGTACAGTGCTATCAGAGAGGAAGACGTAAGGTCCATCTTTGTACTGTGCTAGTCTGCGTCTGTTGCCATTGTGAAGGGATTGCAGTTTGTCTGTAAGAGGGGAGTGTGTGGTTACAAAGGAGTGGCAGTCAGGCCCGGAGTCCTTCAGAGCCAGCAGGAGTGGGACGGCACAGATGCATGGCCGACCCCACTCACAGTCCTCTCCCGTTGGTCTCCTCTCTGCCTTCCGAGACCATTAGGAAAAGCATTTTCAGTAAGAAAGTCCTCTTTGCTGTTCAGTAGATTTGATAACAAAGCATTGTGTGGGCAAGGGGTCTAGCCATTCTAGAAAACCATAAAGTCTTCTCACTTGGCCTGGAGAGACGGGTTGGCAGTTAAGAGCAATGTCAGCTCTTGGTGAGGGTCCAGGTGCAGTTCCCAGCAAACACACTGGGCAGCCAACCGCTGCCTGTAACTCCAGCTCCAGGGGATCCTAGTTTTAAATTATTAACATTGCACTTATGGAGTAATTACTGTGAGGAAGAAGTTCCATTCTGTGGGAAGAGGAATAAAAAGAGAATGAGACGTGACATCAGGAGCCTCGGAGATTCAGACCCAGCTTACTGTGTGCGCATGTGAGGATATTCTGAGCCTGTAAAGTCCTAAGCAGGAGGGATTTTTTCATTTAGTCTAGAGCCCATTTTATGAACCACTCCATTTTCTTGGGTTATTGTGACGCGTTCTTATTTTTTGTTTTGTTTTGTTTGAGACACGGTTATTTACATTTAAATCAGCACGTACAAGCCTGGCGTGGTGACACGCACCTTTAATCCCAGCCTGTAAGAAGCAAAGGGAGGTGGATCTGTGAGTTCAGGGTCATCCTGGTCCACGTACTGAGTCCCAGGGTAGCCAGGGCTTGTGTCAAAACACTGGAGAAAAAAAAATCCGCACGTCCATATAAAATAAGTAACAGCTTAGACTGTTCAAAATAGTCTCAGTGCCTTGTGAAAATTTTCCCCTGTAGCGCCACCTAGAGCTATATGAGTTCATGACATTGTGTTTAGTGTTCAGGGACAGCCAGCATTTATCAACTGACTGTATTGAAGAACATGGTGGGTTCTTCAGCCAGCCTTCTGCTCGCTCTAAATGGCCGTACTCCACAATTAGAAAACTTTGGGGTTATTCTATTGGGGTTTTTTTTTGTTAGTTTGTTTGTTTTTATGATCACAAGACTGATGATATTGATTTAAGCCACCTATAATCATGTGTTCAAACATATTAAAAGGGGGTGTTTTAATCTATTAATTCTCTCTGAATTTTACATACTTGATATGGATATTTCCTCTCTTTTTTTCCCGTTTTTATTTTGCAGCTTGTGGTTTGGGTTGATCCCTTAGACGGCACCAAGGAATACACTGAAGGTCAGTAGCTCTCGGCCTCACGTGTAGCTGAGGCATGGCTCCTCCTGAGCGTCCTGTTCTCATACCGGATGAAGAGCTGCCGTGTTCTTCTTTCGTCATGCACGAGTGCCTCCTAGCAGAGTTCATCTTCAGATACTGCCCCATACACCCTACCAGCTCCAGTTCCGAGGTCCCCACAGGGGAGACACCATCACTGTAGACTTTCTTATCCCGGGGATGGGCTAGAAAAATGCTGAGCCCAACTGTGCTGCCCCAGCTCTGCCACACCTGGTCCCACAGCATCCCCCTCGCCCTCCCCTCATCTCAGTCCCATAGCAACCCGCCCCACCCACTCTCCGCTCATCTGAGGTTACCAGAAGTGAGAAAAACAGAAAATATTGAAGTAAAAGCAGAGGCATTAAAGGCATGAGGAGCTGTGTGGTAGTTCACACATGTAATCTTAGCGCACGAAGGCAGGAGGACTGCTTTGAGTCTGAGGCCAGCTTGGAGGAGGTACATAGTGAGTCCTGGGTCAGCCTGGACCAGAGTCAGACCTTGTCTAAACAGAGCAAAGCAGAAGAGTTAGAAGAACCCCAGAGCCAGAGTTAGGGTTTGAAAGCCTGGAGTTGTGCTTCTGACATGAAGATCTACACAGAGTGTGTGTGAGACCGAGGCAGGAAGAGTGTGAGGTCAGCCTGGCCTTCGTGGTGAGTGCCGGGTCAGCCTGAGCTCAAAACAACAATAACACCCTGGAAAGACCACCATAGGTTTTCTTCTCTTGGTCCCCAGCTTCATGGAGATTTCTTATAACTGCCGGAGAAACTGTTGGTGGCCCTCGGATGAGATCAAGTGATAGTTACTGAATGCATTCAGTGTGTGTGTGTGGAATGTGCATATGTACTATGGGGATTGTGTGGCATGCATGTGTACTGTGTGAGTGTGTGGTACATGCATAAGACTGTGTAAGGGTTTGTGTGTCGGTGTGAGTATGTGACTGAGTATGTGTATGACTGTGTCAGCATGTGGGTGTGTGTGTGATGCATATGTACTGTGTGATTGTGTCTGTGTGAGGGCATGAAAGCATTGCGCATGTGTGCACATGAATGTGTGTATGTGGCACACAGATGTATTTGTGTGTGAGTGTGTCTGAGTATGGTGCATGCATTTGTATGTGTGGGGGGGGGGGAACGAGATGCATATAAGTATGTGTGTGTGTGTGTGTGAGAGAGAGATGCACATAAGTATTGTGTGTGTGAGAGGGGGAAGAAAGAGATGCATGTGTGTGTGTGTGTGTGTGTGTGTGTGTGCGCGCGCGCGCTGTGCATGTGTACACATGTGTGCTGAAAACTTTTCTGAAGCCCATTAATAAACAGGAAGTTCATCCTAGAGCTTTGAGTAACTACTGACTCAGGGAAGGGGGGGTCCTGCAGTTATATCCACTAAGTGATCCAGTGCCGTATGGTGACTCTTAGACTTCAGTGCCTTAGGTGATCCAGTGCCGTGTGGTGACCCCTAGACTTCAGTGCCTTAGGTGATCCAGTGCCACGTGGTGACCCCTAGACTTCAGTGCCCTAGGTGATCCAGTGCCACGTGGTGACCCCTAGACTTTGATGCCTTAGGTGATCCAGTGCCACGTGGTGACCCCTAGACTGATGCCTACCAGAGCTTGAAAGTTAGTCTGGAGAGGAATTAAGGAACAGGTGGGAGCACAAGGACTCTTTCGATGACTTTGCCACCATGGCTTTAGCAGGTTTGCAGACTGCTAAGGAGAGTGTGGTCGTGACTGTCCACTCATTTTAGCGACTGTAATCCCCATTGTTGTCTCTGTCCAGCTCTCGTGGAGCTTGTGCATTTGCCTCAAGTAGGGTTGTCCATGGGTGAACGTTGCCCATTCCCTACCTTTGCTGCAAAAGTAACTAGCAGTGAGGTGGTGCACGCCTCTAAGCCTAACGTTCAGGAGGCAGAAGTTCAAGACCAGCCTGGTCTAAAGAAGGAGTTCCAGAGAAACCCTGTCTGGAAAAAAACAAAAATTAATAATAATAATAATAATAATAGCAGCTGTTTGTTTGATGTACTGGTGGTAACCCATAACGTGAGAGAGTGACATACTTAATTCTTTCCCTCCCAGGTCTTCTTGACAATGTAACGGTTCTTATTGGGATTGCTTACGAAGGAAAGGCCATTGCAGGCATCATCAATCAGCCATATTACAACTACCAGGTACTGCCACCAATGACACAAAAGTATTAGATACGTGATTAGTGTCAGATGAGTCCAGACGCCATCAGCTGTCATCTCACTCATCGCTCATTTGCACAAGGAGCCACTTGGGGGCGGGACTTTTTGAGGTACAGCTTCCCAGGCTGCTGTTCACCTGTTGAACTAGAGCTTTCTGAGGTATCGGGGCCAGCGGCCAGGAATGTAATGTGGTAAACAGACTGAGTGTGCTATTCTCTTTATATATTGTGATTCAATTGCAATGGTTTGGAAATTACCTGTTTGGTTCTTGATTAGTGTGGCCATCAAGACACCTGGCTTACAGGTGGTTCTTGAAGCACAGTGAAGAAATGAACCTTGTCAACAAAGAACAGATGCTAGCGATGTGGCTTCCCAGGTGATGCTGCACAGCACCTGACTCCCTGTCGGCCCAGGTAGCCAGCCACTGATGCTTGTAGCCCCTTCCTCTCACTCGCTCTCTTCCAACCTGCTCTTGACTTCCTGCTGTACTTCGGAGACGCTATCTCCTTTAGAAACAAGGGACCAGTATAATTCCAAGGCAATATATATTGCTAGATTTTAAAGAAATTATTGAAATACAATATTTAAAGTTTCATATTAAAGTGGATTTGATGAACTTTGGAAAACAGACTAAGCAGAGTAAGGGCTGTTTCTTCGGAATGTCTGATGTGAGAACAGACTTCTTATTTAGGCGTAATGTAAGTTTGTTTATTCCTGCTGATTACGGGATTAGAAATTTGATTTATTTCTTGGGTTTTCCAGGGTGGCTCTGCACTGTTGGTTGAGTCCAAATGAAGTGCTTGGGTGTTAATCTTGACAGTGTGGCTTTGCTGTCCGGGCTGTAGTACACTTGGGCACGGGTTTGTGACTTTTAACCCTATTTCTTAAAGGAAGGATATTTAATACATAGAAAAAGGGTATGCATGGCCCCTTTTATCAAAAACAGACCTGTAAGTACTTAGGAATTGTTGATGATTTTCATCCCTTATTTCTGAGACTAGAAAACTTGTATTCATTTTCCACAGAGCAATGAAAAGGAGAAGTTGAGGGAGCAGAGGAATGAAGCGAAGGTGAGAATCAGCTAGGGTCTTGGTCCCAGTGCTAGGGAGGAAAGAGGCAGGCACTGTGGCACCCATCCGCCCTGTGAACAGTCCGTTTCCTCCTGTTCTGCGCCTCTTCTTTCCTCTTCCTGTGCTGAATCCTCTTCGTCCTCTTTGCCTGATAGCCTGAAAATGTGTTGCAACAAATAGAAGCTGAAAGGCTGGCTGCTGCCGGTGTTTGAGACTGAAGGTGTGTAGTCTTCATCAGAGCTGAAGTTATGGGCATCCGCTGTGCCATACTAATCTATGGGCACCCGCTGTGCCCTGTGCTGGTTTGCAGGCTCCCGCTGTGCTGCCGTGCTCAGGATTCACCCGCATTATCTCTTGTATTACTCACCACACACTGTGAGGAAATCACTATGCCCATACTAAAGAAAGGGATACGAGGTGGCCTGTGGTGCAGACCTATTATCCCAGATTCTCAAGCTGGGGCGAGAGTGTTACAACTTCTGGGGAGGCCTAAGCAACAGAATGAACTCAGGACCAGCCAACAACAAAGTGTGACTGTTGCGAAATAAAAAGTAAGGGGGCTGGGGTGTAGGTCAGTGGTAGAGTTCCTGCCTGGCAAGAGCAAGGCACACACACACACACACACACACACACACACACACACGAAAAAGGAGAAAACTGAAGCACTGAACGTGTCAATGTCATCCATTGGGTAAACAGCAGAGCTGGGATTCAAAGTGAGTTCCAAGCCCTATTTTTATTCTCTATTACTGTCTTAGTTAGGTAAAAAACTGAACAACTGAAAGTTTATTTTTGATTCTAGTAAGTACTGATTGGTGAAAACACCATGAGACTCCATCTGTCTTTATGTTGGAGCTATCTTCTTAACCAGAATTAAGAATGACCCCACATCTGGAAGGATAAGCGCTAACCTTCCTGTGGAATCCTTGCAAGAAAGACTAGAACAGCTGAGAGCCCAGGGAGAGCAGGACACCAGGTGCTCAGACCTGTCCTCTTGTCTTCACAGTCATTCACAAAGCAGTATGAGCTCTCTTTATTTTTTTGCTTGTTAGTTTGCTTAGCGAGACAGAGTTTCTCCGCATACCCCCGGCTGTCCTGGAACTCCCTCTGTGCACCAGGTTGTTCTCGAATTCATAGATCTGCCTGCTTCAAGTGCTGGGTTTAAAGGTGTGCACCACCACCGCCTGGCTGATTCTTTCTTTTTGAAATAGGATCTCGTTGTGTTTCCCATACTGGCCTAGAACTCACTATGTAACCCAGGTTTGTCTTGAACAAACAATTCTGCCTCTACTTTCTAAATGTTGAATACAGGCAAAAGCCTCCTGAGCATCTAGAGCTGCCATCGAGAGTTGTGCGGGTGTGGTCAGGAGGGAAGAGGGAAGCACGCTGACATTCCAAACAGCTGGTACTTGGTTTGGGTTCCTCTGTTGCTCCATGGCAGGAGGCAAAACCAGTCAACAGTCAGCTTTCTCAGGGAATGCCTCCCCTGTGAAGAGCCATCACAACCCTTCCAAAGCAGTCTGTCTCCCAGGACCGGAAAGAGCGGGTGTGCAAAGGCCTGGCGTTTCCGTCAGGTTTGGAGCCCCATGGAGAGCAGCTTGAGCTCCGGTGCTCCCCGATAGTCGCAGGCAAAGCCGACACCTCGCTGTACTGCAGCCCATTGCCCCTGTCCACAGTGTTTCCTTCTACAGGTGCTGATCCCGCACATGCTCCTTGACGACCACCCCCTACCCCAGACTCTGCTTCCAAGGTCACACAGCCTACAGCATAAGCCAATTTCACCCTGGAAGCACCAGTACACTTCTCTAGGACAAAGAAGTGATGACTTGAAAAACACTGGACAAGTCAGCTCAGGTTACCCAGCGTCCACTTTGTTGGACACAGTGGCACTAACCTGTAGTCCCGCCTACTTTCAAGGCTAAGGCAGCAGCATCATTTCAAGGTCATTCACAGCAACGCAGTGAGACCCCCATATCAAAGGCAACAATGCAAAGCAAAATCAGAGCAAGCTTCTCAGGCTTGGCAGTTAGAGCACTTGCTGCTCTTGCAGAGAACCCAGGTTGGGTTATCAACAGCCACATGGCTACTCATGGCCATCTGGAACTCTAGTTTGAGGCACACATAGTACACATACATAAATGTAAATAAATCTTTTCACCAGGCGGTGTGGCATGTACTTTTAATCCCAGCACTCAGGAGGCAGAGGCTGGTGGATCTGCGTAAGTTCCAGGACAGCCTGGCTTAGTGAGTTCCGGGCAGCTGAGGCTATCCAGAGAAACCATGTCTAGAATGAATGAATGAATGTATGTATGTATGTACGCATGTGTGTCTTTTCAAGGCCAAACTGGTCAGTAAACAGTTCCAGGTCAGCCATGGCTGCATAGTGAGACCATGTCTCCAAAACTAAAATGAAACAAGAAGAGCTCTGAACAAAGGTGAGCTGGCTTTTGAGAGGAACGTCCTGGGCTACTCGGTCAGTTTATCAACTGATTCTAAACCTTGTTGTTAAGGATAATAACATGGGGCTGGAGAGATGGCTCAGAGGTTAAGAGGATTGCCTCCTCTTCCAAAGGTCCTGAGTTCAATTCCCAGCAACCACATGGTGGCTCACAACCATCTGTAATGGGGTCTGGTGCCCTCTTCTGGCCTGCAGCATACACACAGACAGAATATTGTATACATAATAAATAAATATTTTTTTTAAAAAAAGGATAATAACATGGTATTGTCCTGAGTATTGGGTGGGCTGATGCATGTGCATAGACCTTGGTGTGGTTCAACCCTTGTTGAACGAATTGCGTGCCTCTTCTCACTGTACACCTTCCCAGCTGATAGGAAACTGTTGAGTTTGGACTTTTTGTGTTAGCATCAATTTTCTTTTTCTAAACTATGTTTATCTACATGAACTGTGTATTTAGCAATGTGGTTGAAACATCTCTGAACTCCACAAAGGAAGGTACAGATCCTGAGATTGTGCTGTTCTTTGTTCTACTGAGGCATTTATCATTACATCTCAGCCCAGTCTCCGCTGTCCACAGCCTTCTGCAGTGTCAGCTTGTGTGGTTGCTCTGTCTCGATGGCAGCAAAATGCATCCTCACTATTGTCCCTATTGTCCCCTGAATAATGAAACTATATATGATCATTACATTAGCACTCTAGCAATGATTAGTATACAGTTGCACTTCCTGGAACTTCAATATCATTGAAAAATGGCTATTTTCAGTTAAACAGATTGGTGAGTGATTCCAAAGAGTAGAAAGGTCACTTTCCCAGGACAAAAGTGTCCCCCTTCTTTGAAATTGTTGATCAAAGCAGCAATTAGGATAATCAAATTTTTATCAGGATAAATTCTTTGCCTATTTACTGTCCTTATATTTTATAGCACTGTGTATTTTCACTTTTGTAATTCAAAAACAAATCCATTATAACAAACTTGGTAACTTAGCTAAGTGAGGCTGACTGTTTCTTTCTGTTGTGACGGTGAGTTCTGCTGTCATCCACACAGGCAGGCCCTGACGCTGTGCTGGGAAGGACCATCTGGGGAGTCCTGGGTTTAGGTGCTTTTGGGTTTCAGCTGAAAGAAGTGCCCGCTGGGAAGCATATCATCACGACCACCAGGTCCCATAACAACAAGCTGGTCACAGACTGCATTGCAGCCATGAACCCTGACAACGTACTGCGCGTGGGGGGAGCAGGGAACAAGGTACTGCGGACGCGTCCCATTGGCTCTGAAATGTACTGTCCCTGAGAAAAACACCTCCTACAAAATGGTCTCTCTATTCAGTCTGGTCTTCACAGACACCAGTAAGGCAGCTAAACACAAAACACAGCCCAGTGTGGTGCTGCATACTTGGAGTTTCAGCACTAGGGAGATGGAGGACAGGAGGACCAGGAGGTCTGGTATCCTTGCCTAGGAATCAAGTTTGAGGCCAGCCTGGGCTACAGGAGCCTCTGTCTCAAATAAATCAAATAATACTAATCAATAATAGTGGTTTATAGTTGAGTAGTGGGAGGAGCAAGGGTAAGGAGTGGCAGAAGGATTCTGAAGTCTCTGAAAAAACTGTTAGGCTAGTTAGCGCAGCACACCTGCTGGACCAGGCTATTGCGATGCTACTGAACATTCCCTATTACTCAGCAATGGCCAGCTTCTTAGAAATTAAGAAACAGTGCTTGTCCAGTAGTGACTGTGTATTTCCTTTATAGAAAGAAAGAAAAACCATGTGAAAGAGAAAACTTAATCTACCTCGGACTATGGAGTATGGCTTATTTGGTTCAATTTTTGATTACTATGTATTATTATTCACCTGGTTTATTTCTTGATGATGCTGGTATCTTTTAATCTGCTTAGGGCTTTAATCTAAGTGTGACAGGAACTGATGAAATGTCCTTAGTGGGCAGCAGCATTCTCGTGGGCAGCTCGGTCTTCGTGGTGGGGTAATTATCCCTTTCACCTTACAGGTCATCCAGCTGATCGAAGGCAAAGCCTCTGCTTATGTATTCGCAAGTCCTGGCTGTAAGAAGTGGGATACTTGTGCCCCAGAAGTTATCCTTCATGCTGTGGGAGGTGAGTCCAATTGTCCTGGAGAATTTGGGTTTTTATATTGTCCTAGGCATTATATCTCAGTAATAATCTTTTTTTTGTGCTTTATGTGTATGGGTGTTTTGTCTGTATGGATGTCTGTGTATCACATGCATGACTGGTGCCCTTGGAGGTTAGAAGAGGGTGTTGGATCACCTAGAACCGGAGTTACAGACAGTTGTAAGCCTCCCATGTCGTTACTGGGAATCAAGCCCACATCCCCTGGCAGGGCAGCCATGAATACTTTTAACCACTGGCCATCTCTCTAGCCCTCAGCTAGCATTTTTCACTGAGATGTCTGGAGTGCAGGTGCTGGAGGGAAGCCTAGAGATGATCCGTCCAAATTCATCGTTTTTATGTCAGCATTTTTATTTTCAACAGACTGAATTGTCCTTAGTTTATAGTCTTTAGTAAGAATGGGATGTCATCTTCATACAGTTAATCAGACTCTTATTTTGTTGTTGTTGCTGTTTGTCTCAGTGCATCCCTTGCTCACCTTGGACTCATTACGTGACCCAGGCTTAGAAACTCAGAGAACTCTCTGCTTTGCCAGAGGGAAAGAATTCAGTTCCCAGAACCTGCATCTGGTGGTTCATAATCACCTGTAACTTCGACATGCCCTCTCTGACTTTAGCTGCCACACTCAGACACACACCACACCACACACACACACACACACACACAGAGAGAGAGAGAGAGAGAGAGAGAGAGAGAGAGAGAGAGAGAGAGGGGATATTTTTTTTTTAAAGACAAGACCCTGTCTTTAAAAATTAGAAAATAAATGATGAGGGTAGAGTTATAACTGTGTGGTAGAGCACCGGGCTGGCGTGTATGAGGCCCGTGTATAGCTCCGGGCTGGCGTGTATGAGGCCCTCCGTGTAGAGCACCAGGCTGGCGTGTATGAGGCCCGTGTAGAGCACCGGGCTGGCGTGTCTGAGGCCCTCCGTGTAGAGCACCGGGCTGGCGTGTCTGAAGCCCTAGTTTTACGTCATCTAGACACAAGCTAAAGTCATCTGAAAGGAGGGAGCCTCAACTGAGAAAATGTCTCCATAAGATAGGGCTATAGACAAGCCAATAGGGCATCCAGCCCATTGTGGGCAGCGCCATCCCCGGGCTGTGGTTGTGGGTGCTGTAAGAAAGCAGCCCAAGCAAACCATGATGAGCAAGCCAGTAAGCAGCACCCTCCATGGCCTCTGCATCAACTCCTGCTTCCAGAGGTTCTTGCCTGCTTTGAGTTCCCACCTCAGCTTCCCTCAGTGAACTGTGATTCAGGTAAAATAAGCCAGATAAACTCTTCCCTCCCCATGTTGCTTTTGGTCATGGTGTTTCATCATAGCAGTAGTATCCCTGACTAAGACAGACAGACAGACAGAAAACATTTGGGAAGTACACTGTACAGTAAGAGAAATTAATACCAAAAAATTCAATTACATGACTAAAGAGATGGTTCAGTGGTTACACCAATGGCTGTTCTTGCAGAGGACTCAGATCCAGTATCTACATAGTGGCTCACAACCGTCTGAAATTCCAATTCCAGTGGATATGGTGCCCTCATCTGACCTTCAAGGACACTAGGCACTCACGTGGTGCACAATACACATGCAGGCAAAACACTATACATATAAAATAAATATTTTTTCCTAACCCTAACTCTAATAAATAAATATTTTAAAGAAATAAATAAGAGGAAAGAAAGAGCATAGGTCTGTAGTTCAGTGCTGGACCTGACATTTGGCATACAGGAGGCTCTTGGTTCCGTCTCTAGTTCCAAAGACAGGAGGGAGGCAAGAAAGTATTGGCGTGGAACATCCAGGATCACTACAAGTTCAGGGCTAGCCTAGGCTACCAATAAGTTTCAAGCCAGCCAGGGCTTTATGATGAGATCTTGTTTTAAAAAGGGAGGGGAGATTGGTCAGGATGTAGTATATGAGAGAAGAATAAGTTAAGAGGGAAAAAAAGGTCAAGCCTTGATAACTTAGACTTTTTCTCAAAACTAAAGACAAAAACAGCTGGAGATGTAGCTCCGTGGTAGAGTGCTTGCCTGGTGTGCATCAAACCGTAGGTTTAATCCCCAGGACAAACACTGTACAAAGTCATTAAAGAATAACTAGAGTGGGATAGGGCATAGTTCAGTAGTGAAGCCTGTGTGAGCCCTGGGTCAGTCCTCCCCCATCCTGTCCTCCAGAGAGGAAGCCCCGAGCAGCCTGACCGCACTGCCCATTAACTCCGCGTGCCATTCTTCTGCAGGGAAGCTGACGGACATCCACGGGAACGCCCTCCAGTACGACAAGGAGGTGAAACACATGAACTCCGCAGGAGTCCTGGCCACACTGAGGAATTACGAGTACTATGCAAGCCGGGTGCCAGAGTCTGTCAAAAACGCGCTCACTCCCTAAAGGGCTGTTTCACGCACCCGCCCACCCCGAGGACTTGGTTCTCACAACCTCTTAGAACTGATTGAACAATCAGAGTTCAACTGCACTCATCAGTGACCAGTGATTTAGTGATCAGTAGTTAGGGATAGAAGACGGGATTCAAGAATTTCACCTATGTAGTCTAATACTCTCATGCCTTAGGCATATGATACATTTTATTTTTCATTTCTCCTCCCTAAAAACAATTAGCCAGGTATGGTGGCAGTGTGGTGGTTATTGTATTCCAGTGCTTGAGCCCAGGGCCTCAAGACCAGCCTCCACTACAGAGCAAGGCACTGCCTAACCACGGAGAAGAAGAAACAAAAGGAATTTAGTTTTATTAACTAGCTAACCAGACCAATTGTTTTGACATCTGGATAATTTTTAATTCAGTGTCTTAAGTGGTCTTGGTGTTTTTGTTTGTTTTGGTTTTTTGTTTTTGTTATTGTGTCTTTATTTTTGTTTTTTGTTGTTGTTTGCTTGGTTTTGTTTTTCCTTTTATTTTTTGAGACAGGGTTTCTCTGTGTCCTGGCTGTCCTGGAACTCGCTCTGTAGACCAGGCTGGCCTCAGACTCAGAGATCACTCCAGCTCTACTTCCCGAGTGCTGAAATTAAAGGCATGTGCCACCACTCCTGGCTCAAGTGTTGCTGTTTTTAATTAAGTGGAGAAATTAAAAAGGATTAGTTCCAAATAACTGTCTAGGTCATTTGTACAATCAACATTCCTGCTTATAAGACACAAGGTTTCTCTGTGTAGCCCTGGCTGTCCTGGAACTCTCTCTGTACACCAAGCTGCCTACATGGAGATCCGCCTGCCTCTGCCTCTGAGTGTTGGGATCCAAGCTGTGTACACTACCACCCCCTAGCCAGGGCCTAGAATCTTAAATTGTTCCAGAATTTCAGTTTTGTTTTTCACAGTAATTTTTAAAATTTCTGACTCCAGCTGAGAATGCATATAATGATGTTATTTATGTTGATAAGATTTATGGGAAAAGTTTCTTTAAAATAAATTATTTACTTCTAAATCTTCATATGGCATATAGTTTTATTTTCAAAAATATTTAAAACTTATCAATACTGTGGGGATTAGCTTATTCTCTTGTTATCATGGAAAGGCATAATTGGAAGGCTGGACAATCCCCTTTATTCCGTCTGCTGAGAGAATGTAACCTGCATTAGCTTGGCTGTCATCTTGACTAGGCTGAGAAGCCCTACTAGGTCAGGAAACAGGGTTTCCAGAGAGGATGACCTAAACTGGAAGAGCGTGGGTGGCGCCATCTATACAGGGGCCAGATGGGCTGAAAGGGGAAGGATGAAGTGCACAGGTTCTACTTCTGCTGCCTGACTGCCCTGGGGTGAGCTGCTCGGTCTGTTCCGCCTTCCCAGCAGCCCCCATCCCCCTCTCCTTGGAATCTTTCCTTCAGGCACTAGTTACAGCAACACAGAAGTCATCTTTAAATGTAAAGTTTGTATTAATGTTTTGTTGGGACTAATTGAGTCCTGGCCTTGAGCTTCTCTTCCCTGTCTAGAGCCTTCTAATTGAAGTTACTAGAAGCTGTGCCTAGCTTAGAGGATCAGAGGATGGGATTTTCACCTATTGGTCATTGACTGCAGAGTATTTAAGCCTCCATGGTGCTATTAAAAATGGGCTTTTTGGTACCAGTGTGGGAAGGTCTGTGTGTCGGTCTGTCTCTGCATGTGTATTCTCAACCTCCAGCCCCTTGCCAGAAGCTCGCCAACTGAGTTCTAGTGCATAGAGCGCAGACGGGGCCGCGGTGCACGGCAATGTTTGGAAATTCCATTCAGGCAAAGGCTGTGTTTTGATCATAATCCCCACTGCCTCCCACAAACACACACTCTTCCTGTGACTCCTCCCATATCCACCCACCTCTCACCACTTCCTAACCTCTTGTCGTCATCACCCCCCCCCCCCCTTTTTTGTAATAATCTACCAAGTTCAGCTTGTGCAGCCCAAGTACTCTCTGGTATGTGGCCATCCCCTGGAGGCATGGTCAGCCTGCTAGAGGCTACACTGTTGAAGAAAACTAGCTCTTACTCCCCCAGAAGCTATTGGCTATCAGTAGCTCCTCAGATAGTAGTGGGGGCTCACATGGCAGGGGCTTATGAGCCCCCATCCCGCCATGCTGGAATCGTAACCAGTTTGATCAGGTGCAGGTCTTAAAGAGGCCACCACAGCTGCTGGGAGCTCCTGAGTACCATGGCCTTCTCTGGTCCTGATTCCCCTGGCCTCCGGCTCTTATAGTCTTTAACAGAAAAGTCTGAACACATTGTCCTATTCTGACACCATACATAGATTTTCACTTTTCTTTTCCAGTTCTGAAGATTGAACCCAGGGCCTTGTACATAGCAGGCCAATGCTCTACCTGCTAAGCTGTATCCTCACTGAAAAGTTTCTACACCCCACTCTAAGCCTCTCTACCAATGCAGCAACCCAAATCAAACCAAATTAGAGAAAGCCCAGGTTTAATGGATATAATGCTCCCAGACAATTTTCTAGCCCCTGCCCACCCCCTTGCAAAGCACACAGAAAAGAGATGGAAAAAACCACTTGGCTGGTCTCTGGGAGGGCAGTTTAAATACCCTGTGGGAGTGGTCTTGAGCACCTCTGGAGGAGGGGTTGTCATTTGGTGGGCTTTCTGAGATGCAGCAGGGTTTGGAGAGAGATCAGGGAGAGGGACTGGGGCGGAGCTTCCACAAGAACACTCCAGACTGGGTATATGGGTGCCAGGGACTGGGGTGGAGCTTCCACCAGACCACCCACTCCTGCCTTTTTACTGTTTGGGTCTCTGCCCATTCCTTTAATTAAACTCCTAGTTTTGGATGAAGCAAGTAGAACCCACACTTGATTTAGGAATCACTGTTGCACTCTATTTTCTTGCTGGAATAGAATTCTCAAACTGAACTTTACTTAAAAATCCGGGGGCCACAGAGATGGTTCAGTGATGAAGTATACTTGCTGCTCTTACAAACAACTGGAGTTCAGTTTCCAGCATACAATAAGTGATTCTCAACCACCTATGACTCCAGCTCCGGAGATCAGCCGCCTATGACTCCGGCTCCGGAGATTGGACGCCCAGGACTCCGGCTCCAGAGATCAGACGCCCTCTTACACCCTCCTTTGCTACCTGCGTGTAAGAGTGTACATACACATGCACAGAAATAAAAATTAATTTAGAAGTTTTAAATTTTATTTTAAATTGTGTGTGTGTGTGTGTGTGTGTGAGAGAGAGAGAGAGAGAGAGAGAGAGATTTTGCACGTATGTGTAAAACACCCTTGGAGACCTAAAGAGTGTGTTGGAGCCCCTGGTGCTGGAGTTTCAGGCAGTTGCGAGCTGCTTGAAGAACCTCTAAGAGCAATGCTCATTTCTGAATTTTAAAAATTTTGTGTGTGGTGATGTTTTGCTTATGTGTATGCCTGTTCACATGCATGTGCACCTCGTGCCTGCGGAGGCCAGAAGAGGGTGTTGGATCCCCCATATGCTGGCTAGTTTTATGTCTATTTTACAGAAGCTAAAATCATTTTGGAAGAGGGACCCTCAATGGAGAAAATGCCCCCACAAGATTGGCTTGTGGGCAAGCCTGTGGTGCATTTTCTTGATTAGTGATTGATGTGGAAGGGCACAGCTCACTGGAGGCAGTGCCACCCCTGAGCTTGTGGTCCTGGGTGCGATAAGAAAGGAGGCAGAGTGAGCCAGTAAACAGCATCCCTCCATGGCCGTCAGCTCCTGCCTCCAGGTTTCTGTTTGAGTGTCTGTCCTGACTTTCCCTCAGTGATGGAAGGGTAAGATAAACTAAACCTCTCCACGCCCACCAACCGAGTTGCTTCTGGTCATGGTGTTTTATCACAGCCATGAAAACCCTCACTAAGACCCTGGAATACACCTCACTAAGACACCCTGGAATACACCTCACTAAGACACCCTGGAATACACCTCACTAAGACACCCTGGAATACACCTCACTAAGACACCCTGGAATACACCTCACTAAGACACCCTGGAATACACCTCACTAAGACACCCTGGAACTGAAGTACAGATGGTTGTGAGCTACCATGTACATAGTTTCTGGGAATCAAACGAATTCTCAGTGAGAACAGCTACTGTTCTTAACTTGTGAGCCATTTCTCCAGCGCCACCCCCTAAGTAACACTTCAAAGGTCTGGGGCTGTAGTTGAGTGGTAGTTTTCCTAGCATGCATCAGACCCTGGGATCCGGGGAAGGGGGACACCTCACTGCTGGGACATAACCCATTCTCTGCAGGCTCTGATATGAAAACCCAACTCATCCAAAAGAGATACTTGGTGGGGTTGAGGAGGTCATCCATCTTCCTGCATTTACTTAGAGACTTTTATCCCATTTTTGTTTAAGTCGCTGCAGGAGCTTCCTGACTGCTCTCTGCCTGGCTGCAAGTTGACTGTGACGACCACCTATCACACCTGCAGGCACTTTTTAAAATACTCAAGTCTGGGGGCCAGAGAGATGGCTCAGTGGCGAATATCTCTGGCTGCTCTTCCAGAGGTCCAGGGTTTGTTTTGTTTTTGTCCCCCCCCCCCAAGATGGCTTCTCTGTGTTGCCCTAGTTGTCCTGGCACTGGCTCTGTAGAGCAGGCTGGCCTTGCCTGCCGCTGTCTCCCAAGTGCTGGGATTAAAGGTGTGCGTCACCATTGCCTGGAGGATCAGGATTTCATTTCTAGCTCTACATGGCAGTTCACAACTGTAACTCCGGTTCCAGGGGGTCGGACACCTTTATACCAATGCACATAAAATAAAGTTAAATAAATTTTTAAAAAACTTTTTTTTTAAAAAAAAAAAGCCAAGCCTCCCATATTCAAAGTCTGCCTGGTTTTGATTTTGCCTTCAGAATAAATTTTAGGTTCCTTATCATGGTATGTGATGCTCTTAATGTCCTGGCATCTTCCTTGTCCAGCATTAGCTGTGATTATATATTATATCCATGCTCAAACATTTAATGTAACCCCAGAAGACTATGTGTTCTCAAACAAATATTAATGCAGCATTCACTGTAGGTTAATCACTTTGTACAGATCCTGTCCATTCAACAGCGTCCATGACACTGGCCAGAAGTCTGTTCCTTTGTAAGTTATTCCTTACTGTGTTAAGTTCTGAGGAAGAAATACTGATTTGGAAGGTGGTAGAAAGCAAGTGAGGTGGGAAGGGTGGAAGGAAGTTTTCTCTAGAATCTAGATGAAGGTTGTATATCTTTCTAGGAAAGTGATATCTGAGGTTAAGAGCAAGGAATTGAGCCATGCTAAGGTTTCTTGTGGGAATAGCAGGCACATCTCTAAGAGAAAGAAAACAAAGCAAACCACTATGGCTATAGTAAAATGAGCAGGAGGAAGTATTATAAACTGAGGCTGGGGTAAGCTAAGTACTTCTTTATGGTTCTAAAAATACCAAAATGAAGCTGAGCATGGTCTGTAGTCACAGCACTTGGAGGCTGAGTCAGCAGCACCACAGGGTCCAGGTGAGCCTGGACTACATGGGGAGAGTCTTCAATGAGAGTTGTGTGTTATGCAATCCCGTCATCCCACTACTTTGGAGGGTGAAAACATGATGGTAGAAAGTTAAGTGATGAATTAGCATCAGGTTATTTCAAGGGTCTTTTTGTAAGTATTAAATCAAGGAGACCTCAGGACCAGACTAACCAAATGGTCTGTTAGGGAAATTTGGCAGATAGCTAATTCTGATCTCTTAGGTCGGATAAACTGCTTCCTTTAGCACGTGACTTTCAAAAGGGAACTTCAGCAGAAGTGATCCCTTTTGATTTCGAACCAGATCTACTGGGATCTAGTGCTGGAACTTAGTCCAAAATAATGGAATCCTGTAATTTTATTTAGTAAGTCCCTGTCTTTGGTCCAATTTTCCCAAGATAATTATAGAAGAGTTTGACTCCAGAGCAGGGGAGAGAGTCAAAGGCAGAAATAAATCCAGAAGGGATCAAATGGCATTAAATGTACTGGCTCATGTTCTCCTTCATTCCATTGTAGTAATAGGTACCTTGCCGACTCTGCAGAACGGTTGTCTATAAATGTAGCCATCTTGGTAGTGGTCCAGAGGCAGGGACCCAAAGAAATAACTGCCCTATAGTTGCATGAAAAGCTTAAGTATCCCTAATGAAAATACAGACATATTGCTGAGGTTACTGGAAAGTAAGGGTAGATATGTACTGGTTTCTCAAATCAGTCCTGCCTCTTGAACTTCAATCTTGGGAAAATGCCCTGGGCAAACACATCTATCACAGCGAATTTGAATTAGAAAATTCTTAAAAATGTTTACATAGTACACTCCATAACAAGACAAATTAGGGCAGCAGTATGGTCTTGATTTTGCATCTGAGAATCTATTCAGGGTTCTATCCTTGAGATACTAGACATAACTCCAAGCCCAGAAGTATTTCTTGGAACCCTTTGTAAGTCTTTTAACCATTACTGTAGTTATTTTTGTTGGTTTGTTCATCTGAGGCGAATTAATGTCTAATCTGTCTATTGTAAGGGTTGATCTGGAAGTTCTGTATAGGACAGATTGGCTTGAAACCTGAGATTTCCTGTTTTAATCAACACACTTGGCTTAACCATTATTTTTAAATACGTAAAGAACTCTAGTTTTTTTTTTAACACACTTCTTTCCTTAAATACTGTTTATTGAATAGCTCAAATGACCTTGAACTGAACTTCTGGCAATCCTCTGGCCTCAGACACCCAAGTGCTAGGATTACAGGTTACTACTACTGGTTTACAGACAACCAACCCTTCAGGATGTTTGACCATTTGCTTGTTTTCATGTATGTTAATGCTTTTTTTTTTTTAAACGAGACAGGGTTTCTCTATAACTTTGGAGCCTGTCTTGGAACTAGTTCTTGTAGATCTGCCTGCCTCTGCCTCCTGAGTGCTGGGATTAAAGACGTGCACCACCACTGATTGGTTTATTTTAACATTCTTATTCGAAGATACTTCTATATAAAAGAAATACTGTCGATGTTAGAGCCTTCACTACTGATGTTAACTGGGGGAATTATTGATTCTCAGGGAAGACAAGAACGACGAGAGGCTCCTTTTTCTCCCTTATCTCCATAATTTTCTTTCTACCCCGCCTCTTAGGTGCTGGGATTAGCCTTGCACCACACGCCCTGCTTCCAAGTAATTCCACAAAATATTTTCTTTTGGAGAAAAAAGAAGAAACCGAAGCTCCTCTATCCTCACTGTAACTCGTCGACTTTGTGCGTGCTCTTCCAGGGCTTTCTCTTCGGGGTACACAAGAGTCCATCAGTAACAGTCTGGGAGATGCGACACCGTCCCAGGACAACCTCGTCTCTTTCCCCGGCTTCCCTCGCTTGAAGAAGTGTCGTAAAGCCCGCCTCCTTTTCATCAGCTGCGTGGCACCTCACGTGGGTCCGGACCCGCTGCCAAAAGGCGATGGGAAGACCCCTGGAGCCTGCGGTTCAGGGTGGAGCCGGCGCACAGTGATGACGAACAGCAGCGCCTGCCATGACGGTCGCGCTCGCGAGCCGGCGACTAAACTTAGGTTAAAGCGGAGTAGGGTGCGCTGTGATGACGCACAAAGTAGCGCGCCCAGCCCCCTGCAGTCGTGGCGGGGGAGTGGGGCGGAGCGAAAGCTGCTTCGGTGGACGCTTGTTTATGACGTGCGCGCCGTACGCGGTGACACTAGTGGTCGCGGCCTGGGGGCGGGGCGAAGGCTGCTGTGGCTTCGGGCGCCGGCCCACGTTGCAGCTCTTTTGCTTCCAGTCCAACCCGGTGTTTCGTGTGCTGGCAAGGCGGCCTGACGAGTAAAACCGCAGCCCCTGGAGATGGCGGCGCTGTGCCTCACGGTGAACGCAGGAGACCCTCCGCTGGGTAAGGGCCGCGCCGCCGACGTGCGCGGGTTGCATCAGCCGTCGGGTGCGGGCAGGTGCCGCGGCGGCGGCGGTCACGCTGAGGGAGACTCACGCCCCGGGACCGGCCTCTGTCCACGCAGGGCGTCGTCTCCCGAGTCCCACCGCCGTCCCGGGCGAGAGCGCTGGCGGGGAGACGCGAGGCTCCGTCGGCTTTCGAAGTGGAACTAAAATCCCGACTGCTTGTCACGTCCTTTTAAACAGAGCCTCCCATCCCTTCCCCGCCTCTCAGGGGAGCTCTGGGTTCACTTGCCCCACTTTCCCGCACGTTGTCGAGCTGAAGGGAGCATGGTAGACTTTGCTGTCAGCACTTGATGCTGGTTGCAGGGAGTAACTGCAGAAAGTCGCAGGAACGCGCGGACTGATGCTGTCGGCCGGCTTATCCCCCCCCCCCCCCCCCCCCCCCCAGTAAATGTCATCTTACGTTCCATTCGGAATTGATTTTTCAAAGTGGCTAACACTATTGCTCTGTAGTTTAGGATTTCGGTCTTTTTGTTTATTGGGGAAACTACACAAAATAATCTTACCATGATGTGTGCGATGTAGACTCGGAAATGCTTCCTAATGTTAGAAGCCCAGCCCTTTAAATACCATTGGCCATATGGAGGCTGATAAAATTTCTTAAATGCTCAACTTTGACAGCGGTGTGAGCCTCTCGGGATGAAAAGACATTCATGTACTAATGTGCAGGGAGCTTTGTATTTAGACAGGCACTCTGCTTGTAACTCTTCTGAGTTACATTCCCCAGCCCTAAAAATAGAATGTAGCAATCACTTGAGATGTTTTTAAATGGTAGTATTTTAGCGTATTAGTTCCGTCGCCTTTACACTAACCTGACAGAAATCCATGAGCTCTGGAAGTGGATTTGATTCTTTGTTTGTCGCACTCCCCGGTGTTGGCCTCCTCGTTTGTTAATCCTGGAGACCTACGTTCAATCCTGACTGCTGGTTATAGAGAAACTTCACAGGTTCCTTGTTTTGTTTTATCCTAAGGAAGGAGGAACCTATCCAGTGCTGGTTGCCAGAATCAATTGAGACTACAGGAGAGAGAGTTCTTTCACATTTTAGATGTTTAGGTCATAGCTAAGCTATAGTGTTGGTTTTGGTTTGTGGGTTTTTGTTTTTTGTTTTTTTAACTGCCTTGAAAATCGCTTGGAACCCCTAGGTCTGTGTCTTTAGAACTCGGAACCACATTCTGGTGGTATTCTGAAAGAGAGTTTTAAATTTTGTTTTCATTTTGACCTCTAGGCCAATTAGAGAACATAGATTATTTTCTGCTTACATCTTTTTCTCTTCACTTAAAAATTTTATGACTTATTCAGTCAGATTTATCTCTGAATTTAATTAGGTTTAATTAGATTAACTATGTAGGAAAAACATTGCATTATAAAGATTTTTAGAACGGATTTATTTACTTTTATTTGTATGTGCATTGGTGTTTGCCTGCATGTATGTCTGTGTGAGGGTAGTGGGTCCCCTGGAACTAGAGTTACAGCTGTGAGCTGCCATATGGGTGCTGGAATTGACCCTCTCCTGGAAGAGCGGCCAGTCTTTTAACTACTAAGCCATCTCTCCAGCCCCCAAGTCTTAGGATTTTATGTCTTTCACATGTAATTTTTGTGTGTGTTAAAGTACATTCAAGCTTAAAGATGCATGCATGGGACAGAACTTTCCCCCCCTCCTACTTAAGAACAGACAGCATATTTGATGCTTCTACGCCCAGAATACTTAATCTTGATCTACATGCACTTGATCTCTCTACCTAACCATACAGCAACGGATAGAATTCTGCTGCCTAATGCACCAGCTCCATTATTGTGAAGCTAATTGTTCCAACAGAACCCAACAACTGAAGATGACCATACTTTGTTACTCTCTTTATGTCCTGTTTGCCCGGTTTCTTTCAACGTGGAATGATTTACTAGCCTTTCCTTGGTTTTAATAGCTTTGACTTCTGAAGATGACAAACCTCTTACTTAAGTTTCCCTTAATTGGGTTGTCAGATGCTTCCGTCCCGAGCAAGGGTGGCGTAAGTATTCCTGTTCTGCATTGCAGCTCATCAGTTGGTGTGTGAATTTAATTTTCCCATTCCAGTCTTGATCATCTAAAATGCTGCCTGCCAGTTTTCCCCAAGCAGAGCTTTCCCTTTCAACCAAAGGCATTTTAATGGAGGGAGCTGGGAGCCGTGCACACACCTCTCTTTGCCTACACTTCCATTGGTGCTTCCTGCCTGACTTGGTTATTAAGATGTGCCTCTGGGGGTGACCTTCCGGCTCGATGCTTTTTTTATGTGTGTCAGCACTTTTCTCATGTTAAATTCATAACATGTGAAATATTTAATTTTGTATTTATAATTAGTCGATTTAGCACTTGCGTATATCTAAGTTCACCAATATTAATTGTATGTTTTAGTATACGATGGTATATGTATACAGACATGTGGTATATAAACCTCCATAATGTCAAATATTTCCATTATAGAAAATTCTCTCTTTCCCTGGCAGCTAGTGCCACTGACCTGATTTTTGTTATTTTGTTTTTGCTTTTAGTATTTCGTATCCACTGACTCATACCATATATATCTTTTTATAGACAGGATAGTGCTTTTGTGACTAATTGTGTTGCCTGTAACAGTAGTTCATTCTTTTTATATGCTAGGCAGGGTTCCATTATGAATGTGCTAAAAATGTATCGTATTTACTTGGATTCCCCTGGAAGTTTGTTACCTTTTGAGAAATCCCTTGCTGTCTTAGTCTGCTTTGTGCAACTATAAGAGAGTACCACAGAGAGGGTAATTGTAATGGGCAGAAATTTACTGGCTCACAACTCTGGATGATGGACAATCCAAGAGCAATGGGTCACTTCCTAGTCTTGCTGTCATAGATCCTTGAGGAAAGGGGAGAGTGCTTGAAATGGCACAAACCTGCATCAGTGTCTTAGTCTTTTCCTAGAAGGCTCTACTCCCTTTTAATCCTTTTCTGGTTATTGAACCTAGGGCCTCAGGCATGCCCAGCAAGCCTTGTGCTACTGAGCTGTGTCTCCAGTCTTATTCTTTAGGTTTCAGAAATGATCTTCTTGTATTATCCCAGGCTAGTCTTGAACTCTTGATGTTCCCGCCTCAGCCTCCAGAGTGTTGGGAATACAGGCATCATGCTTGACTCTACAGATCCCATTTCTTAATACTGTGACCAGGGCAACCTAATTTCAACCTAAGTTTTAACAGGGCACTGACGTGGAAACCACAGTCAACATAACTACAGAGCGAGACAGACAAACCAGCACACTTGCTTTCTATTATAAGAAGACTTGCACGGTTGTTGTGCTTTCCTTGTTAGGGCCCTGCTTCCATGGAACATAGTATTTACATAGAAATGAGTATCTGCCAGCTGTCCATCTTAATAACCAAATAAAGGGGTAGAGGACTGATGGGTTCACTCAGTGTATTAGGTGCTGAAAGACAGTGTTACAAGGTGTTATAGAATTTGAGATCTGAGTCACCTGAAGGATGTTCAAATGCTGACTCCTTTGTGTTTAGCCAAGCGCTCTGGGCTGGCCAATTAGCCTCTACCAGCCTCAGCTTCCTTCCTGTAAATGGGTATCACCTCTTGAGATTGGTAAAGGGATTAAAATTGTGTGACTGTTAAGCATTCAGCGTAATGCATAGCATATAGTATTCAAATACAGAAGCCACTATTCTTTCCTCCCCTCTTCCAGGGGAGGAAAGGATTGATTTTAGTGTCACTAGCTGGAAGGCCGGGTACAGTTACAAGCGATTGAGCTGTACTAACAACAGATTCTGATTTGATACTTTTCTAAGACCCCAAGGTTAGATTTTACTGTGTGTGGGGTAGTGGTGTCACACCCTGTAGGACTAAATGTTGTATTGTTGACTTATCCTTATTGCTCTGTGACTCAGGTTATAAATACTACCTTGTTTTTGAAGAGAAATAAATCTTTCATGATGTCATTTTTAGAAGCTCTGCTGGCAGTGGAACATGTGAAAGGTGATGTCAGCATTTCTGTGGAAGAAGGGAAAGAGAATCTTCTTCGTGTTTCTGAGTAAGTGCTTATTTGTGTGTCCTTTCGGTTCTGAACAGCATTTAAATGTGTACAGCTCGGCTGAATTATTTTACTTGCTGGTTAGGTGGTTTGTTCCTAGAAAGATGTTTCATCGTGTGTGTGTGTGTGTGTGTGTGCGCGCGCACATGCATTCATGTGTTCCTGTAAGTGCATGCCTGTTAAGGCTAAAGGTCCTCCTTGCTCAGCATTCTGAGAGCTGAAATTACAGGTCTGTACTACCATGCCAGGCTGATCACTGTCCTTGAAAGGGGAAACTGGGGCTGGGGTATAGCTAAGTGGTAAGCGTGTTCATATTTGTGTGAGGGCCTTAGTTCCTTCCTCAGCACCACAAAATAAATAAAAGACTTTTTTTTCAAATATCAGGTTAGACCCTGAGGCCCTTATGATCTGAGAGGGAGACTGATGGTCTCAGGGTCAGTCCCATCACGGTGAGCTGCATCAGCGATGCTCTCAGCTGATCATTTGGTGAACATGACGTCAGAACCCCGCTGCTTTCTTCCTTGGGTTGATGAGATTATCCAAAGACTTTATATTTTATTGGTTAGAGAAGGAATCCCCATTTACTTGGGGATGAGATGGAGTGGGCAGGGCGAGATGTCTCTCAGTAACCCCGACTGACCTTGAACTCTCAGCGGTCCTGGTGCTGAGGGGTTGAGCAGGAGCCTCCACATAGTGCTCTTCTAGAAGTAGGGCAGTAGGGATGGCCTAGCGGGAAAAGCTTCGTGGGTGGCTGTGTTCCTAAATTATTCTTAAGCTTGCTTTCAGCAGTCCCTCTCCAGCCAAGTTTTCTCTCATGTTCAAAAATTTAAATCTGCTTATTGTTCAATTTTATCACTAAAGATTCTGATTTTCTGGGTCTTAGAAGGTTTTTTTTTTCCTACCTTCTGAAATTTTCTTGCTATTATTTTCTCTTTTTCTTTATGGTTTTGTGTCTTAAGGAATTATTATTTTTTCCTTTTTTTGTTTGTTTTTGGAGATAGAGTTTCTTTGTGTAACAGCCCTGGATGTTTTAGAACTCTATAGACCAGTCTGGCCTCAAACTCACGGAGATTTGCCTGCCTCTGCCTCCCAAGTGCTGGGACTAAAGGCACGCACCTGGCTGTAAAGAATTACTCTGTCCAACAGTTGTGATAGTGCTCGCTCGCTCACTTTGTTGTTTTATGCCAGCGGTTCCCTTTTTTTTTTTTTGACTTACTGGGTTTGGCTATGTTGCCCAGGCTGGCCTTGAACTCCTGAATCCAAGCAGTTCTGCTCAGTTTTTTTTTTTTTTTTTTTTGATTTTCAAGACAGGGTTTCTCCGTAGCTTTTGGTTCTTGTAGACCAGGCTGGCCTCAAACTCACAGAGATCCGCCTGCTTCTGCCTCCTGAGTGCTGGGATTAAAGGCGTGTGCCACCACCTCCCGGCTCTGCTCAGGTTTCTGAGTAGCTTGTCTGTAGGGGCACACCACTCTGGCTTTGATATTATTTGGTAGGGTTTGATGTGCTTTCTTCTCTTGAAAGTTGATAAGGCCAGGTTTCTTATAGTGGTATATCCTTGGCTTTTTTGCATTCTTTATTTTAAATTACTCTTCTAAATCCCAATTACATTTTTTTAAAATATTTATTTATTTATTATGTATACAATTTTCTGTCTGTGTGTATGCCTGAAGGCCAGAAGAGGGCGCCAGACCTCTTTACAGATGGTTGTGAGCCACCATGTGGTTGCTGGGAATCGAACTCGGGTCCTTTGGAAGAGCAGGCAATGCTCTTAACCACTGAGCCATCTCTCCAGCCCCTCCCAATTACATTTTTATCACCAAAGATAAGAAATAGATACTGATTAAGTTTCTGATAAGAAACTGTTATTAAGTGAGGAGGGTAAGTATGGTGGTAAAGTACTGTCTAGACTGAAGATGTTGAGTTCAAGGCTATCTTATATCCCAGGACGTGTGGGAGCCTATCTCAAAAAACAAAGCAAGCCTGGCATGTAACTTCCATGCTACTCTATGTGTACTACGCCTGTAGTGTACAACCTGCACTTACTTATTTATTTATTATGTATATAGTGTTCTGTCTGCACATACACCTGCACACCAGAAGAGGGCACCAGGTCTCATTACAGACGATTGTGAGCCATCCTGTGGTTGCTGGGAATTGAACTCAGGACCTCTGGAAGAACAACCAATGCTCTTAACCACTGAGCCATCTCTCCAGCCCCCAAAGGGAGCACTCTTAATTCAAGGATGACCCTTGTCTCTGTGTGTCTTTATGTGTTTAAATTCTCAGGCCCTTTTCCCGGACCACAAACAGTCCCGTAGTGCAGGCTGCTTACACTTCAGAGGGTCAGTCCATTATCATCATGGTGCCGACATGGTGGTGCGCAGGCAGGCATGGTGCTGGAGTAGCAGCGGAGTGTCCTACATCATGGAGGCAACAGGAAGTAAAGAGATCTCAAAGCCTGCCCCCTCAGTGACACACTTCCTCCAACAAGCCGTACCTCCTAATAGTGCCACTCCCTATGAGATTATGGGGGCCAATGACATTCAAAATACAGTAGAAAAGAGAATATGGTAGATATCTTAGAGTTTCCTTTTCCCATTGCTTCATGACTCTTAAGCAGCTGTGATATTTAATGTTTAAATTCTAGGAGTGTGGTGTTCACTGACATAAATTCAATACTGCGCTACTTGGCTAGAGTTGCAGCTACATCTGGGCTCTATGGTACTAACCTGATGGAACACACTGAGGTAAGCCCGGAATATGTTTTTCCTTGTATATGTTTTGTCTTGTGCTTTCTGGTGTTTGGGAATAGTTTTGTCCTGCTGTGCATTGACAAGTGACATTAGTCCTCACGAGGGTTTGAACACAACTTAGCCGTAGGTTAAAGATATGGAATGTTCCTGGTTGGCTTGCTTTTAAAAACAGAGACCCGGTCTTTCTACGTAGTCCAGGCTAGCCTGTCATCTTGCTGTGTCTTTTGCGGGCCTAGAACTTGTGAATCTTCTGCCTCAGACTCCTGAAAGTATCCTGTGTCCACCATTGCAAGAGACAAAAGAGTTTAAAGAGCTATAGCTTCCCCAGTCAGCATCCAGAGCAGGGCAGTGGAGATGCTAGAGGCTAATTGGTCCACAAGCCAAGGAACCTTAATGGAGAAATCTATGGCTTTTAACAGAGGAGAGGAAGGATTCAGCAATTAATTCTCCTAACTTTGTGAATACAAGATTTGAAAGAAAAAGAAAAAGCAAGGATAGTAAAAATTGGCGTATCTGTACCAGCCTAAGCTTGTGGTTTCACCTGGCAGTCTCAGAGCCACTACAATGGCGGAGCGGCCCAGCTTCAGCTGCAGGCCTAGCCTGACCTGACAGCCAAGCTGCAAAAAGGAAACTGCAGCTTCAGGCCAGTCAAATGTCTGTGAAAATGTAAATGAACATGTTAAGCCTGTCAGCTAGGCAGACTTGCAATTTGGATTAAAAGAAAGATAGTTTATAAACTTTCAATAAGACAAACAATGGTGAAAACCTTATTTAAAATATCCTACAGGAGACCTTGAGCCACTAAGTAAAATTCTTAAAGGGAGCAATGATCCAAATTCCAGCAGACAGCTTAGCAGAAGTTGCCAGACAGGCACTCATGCAGGTAGAGTATGCTATACAGAAACAGCAAGTACATTATATTGATTATGACCAGCCTTGGCAAGTGTGATATTACCTACAAAACTTACTACTTACTCCTACAGCAGTTTGATGGCAAAACAGTCTGCTTCTGTGGCTGTACCTTCTCGTTTTGCCAGTTAAGGCATTAAACCCTTATTTTAAAGTAGGAGCTTGCTTAGCACAGAAGAGCAGGATGGAATCTAGGAGATATTTTCGCAGAGAACCAGCTATGACCAATGTTCCTTATACTAAGCAATAAATTGATTAGGTTATTTCAAAATAGCGTTTGCTCAATTCGAAGGCCAGATTAATAATCTTTTTCCAGCTGATCGTTGCTGCAATTTGCACAACTATATTCCTTTATTTTTCCATAATGTAGCAAAAGATCCCTTACAGGATGCTATGCTAACTTTAACAGATGGTTCTTTCAGTGGAAGAGCTGCACATGTTAATGGTGAAAGGATATACTACGAGCACCCCTGGTTACACACACAGAGTTTCACTGCACGTTTATTTTCAGAAAAATAAGCTGGAAGTGTAGTTTGGGTAGACTGCTTATGCTGGCATGCATGGGGCTTTGGGGATCCCCAACACCACAAAGGAGCAAACTTCAACTCTTAAAAGTTCACTGTCTCCCTCTAAACTTAAGTGTGTATTTTGGGGTTATTTAATGCTATCTTCACCTTCCTGGTTTCCTAGGATTTCATAGTTGGGTTTTACTGTCTAGCTCATGCCATTCACCTTTCATATTACAGATAAGACAGCAGGTCAGAAAAATTAAGAGATTGCACTGGGTCATACACATATTTGGGAACTCATTTTCTTTCTTAAGTTAATGGTTAATTACAGCAACGTTGGATTAGCTTTCAGTGCCACTCTGTGGGTGTGGCTTTCTCTTGTGTGTGTTCAAATGCTTGTGAATCTCACAGTTCAGAAATAAATAATGCCTTTTCTTTTTGGGATTTTTGAATAAGGTCTCACTTATAGCCCAGGCTGGTGTCTAGGCTTGATCCTCTTGCCCTGCTGGGTTACAGCCATGAGTCTACATGCGGGGCATAAGATGAATTTAATGATTAACTTTTAGATTTCTTCAGTTGCATTAATTTGTCTAGGTAGCTTCACATTAGTTAGTCCCTCCAGCTGTTAGTTATCAAGTATTTTTCTTGTTCTTTCCTGATGTGACCCTCCATGTACCTGGTAAGAAAAGAAGAAAAAAAGAGAAATCATAGGGAAATAACTGCAAAGCTGGGATTTATGTAAGTGGCATTGTTCGAGCCCAGATAACCAGAACTGAACCATGTAATGATCAATTGTACAGTTTCAGCTAAGAAAAGTTTTGTCTGTTTCAATTAACTAGCATTCTTTGTGTGGTCATCTTGTTTTGAAGCCTGTACTCTGGGCTACATTCTTTTCTGTGTTCTCAGATTGATCACTGGTTGGAGTTCAGTGCTACAAAGCTGTCTTCATGTGCTGCGCTGACTTCTGCACTTAATGAGCTTAATCATTGTCTGTCTTTGAGAACCTACCTCGTTGGAAACTCCTTGACCTTGGCGGATCTATGTGTTTGGGCTGCCCTAAAAGGTATTATCAATAAGTCCTCTTAAAATACTGGGGCTTTTAGGGTTTTTGTTTTTCAGTTTTTCAAGACAGGGTTTCACTGTATAACCCTGGCTGTCTGTAGACCCAGTTGACCTAGAACTCACTGCCTCTGCTGTGCTGGAATTAAAGGTGTGCACCAGTACTTGGTGTTTGTTTGTTTTTTTAATAGTTCTTTTGTTGTTCAGTGGTCAGGGGTGGGGTGGGGATTGATTTTGAGATGGGGCTAGCCTCAAACTCTTAGGCTCAGGCAACCTTCCTGCCTCCGTCTGCCAAGTGGCTGGGACTACAGGGAGGCATCACTTACTGTGCCTAAGTAACTTTTTTTTTTTTTTTTTTTTTTGGTCATTTAATTCTTAGCTAGGTAAAAAGTGTCTGTAGGCATTAACTGAGGACGGTTAATCTGGCTTTCTTGTTTCTGGTCACAGAGATACAGAGTCTTCTATTGAACCTGGAAGTCATCTCTCTTCCTTTGGGGTTGTTGTCATTCCTACTAAGGAGACCCTCATCTTATTAGCACTTTTATCTTAGCAACTGCTTCATTCCCACTACTTGTTTCCATCCCGGGAAATCTTTTTGCTCAGTAGGAATGTGAAGGGCAGATTAGTGAGGTATTTGGAGTGTTACTCTTTGTTGGGTCCCTTTTTCCTCTTGTATAATTAACTTGCAACAGATGTGATAATGTTCAATCAACCTGGGAAACAACTTGTAAAACCAAACAAGAAAAACTTAATGAGGTATAAATGATGTATGAAATCTATCTATCTATCTATCCATCCATCCATCCATCCATCCATCTATCTATCCTTGCACTTACAGTAGCAAGGAAGAGTTTGAAACTTCAGATTTCATGGAGGCAAATACAGAGGTAATTTTGGAGTAAAGTTGCATAGCCTTTCGTGAAATGAGATCACTGAAGGACAAAGGAGAGTCCGTTTTTAAAAATGTGATTTTGACTGGGCAGTGGTGGTGCATGCCTTTCGTCTCAGCACTTGGGAGGCAGAGGCAGGTGGATCGCTGAGTTTGAGGCCAGCCTGGTCTACATAGTGAGTTCCAGGACAGTCAGCACTGTACAGAGAAACCGTCTTATTGGATTATATAAAGAGCTATAATTTTAAAAGTATACAATATATGAGAAAACACAGATCCCTGAAGATTACTTAAGATGATGTAGGTAGATGGCCTGTTTTATGGAAGCTTTGGACCTGTAAAAAGCTTAAGGTGCATGAATGGCCGACAGAATTAGGAATTTATGACTTAATTGAGTAACATCATCAATGTATAGTTGAAATGAGGCCGAACACTGGTTCTGTAGACTAACAGAACGTTACAAAGTAGGGAGGGAATGGGTTGGCAACCCCGTTTCTGCGTTGATGACGTAGAAGTTAACTGCTTCTTGATGACCTTGCTTATATTTTCTCCGGTTGATCGGTGAATTGAAGTATTGGTCTTAATACTGGGTGTGTGGTGGGAGGAGGACAGGAGCCAGTCTTAGAGAAGTTGAGTGAATTCAACTGTAAAGTGTTTTAGTTGTTTGTTTTATTTCTTAGGTAGAAGTAGGTAGGCCCAGCTGTGGGCTTGTGACCCACCCTTCTGTGTTAGCCTCCTGAGTGCTGGGATGGTAGGCATGCACCACCACAGCTGGCCTTGATCTAAAAAGTATGTATTTTCTGAGTTCTGCAAAATAGACTCAGCTGAGGGTTGCATTGCAGAAGCACAGCTGCAAACCAATCTCATCCACATAAGTTAGCGGGTGGGATCTGTGCTTTATAATTTGCCAGTTTACTAAAGATTTAAACAATTATATTCACTAATAGGAAATGCTGCATGGCAGGAACAGGTGGAGCAGAACAAAACTCTGGTCCACGTTAAACGCTGGTTTGGCTTTCTTGAAGCCCAGCAGGCCTTCCGCTCAGTTGGTACCAAGTGGGATTTTTCGGAAAACAAAGCTAGAGTGGTAAGCAAGTGTTTAAGTTGTTTTTGTATTCATTTTCTATATTGTGCTTGTAGGTGCACATGTGCTGTGGCATGCAAGTCAAGGTCAGGTCTCTTCCCACCTGTGGGTCCCAGGGACCCTCCTCATCTTCAGGCTGGTAGCAGGTCTTTACCAGCTGAACCATTTCACAGACTTTAATTTTTTTCTAAGTGTGGATGTTTCAGTCTAACTGAAACTCTATCTGTGAAGAGATTCTTATTCTCACAGAAAGCTTATTTTCTGGGGATTGAAATACAGCCCAGTGGCAGGGTGTTTGCCTGGCATGGTAAGGGCCCTGGTGTTGGGTCCATGGCACTGCTTTGAAAAAGAAAATTCAAAGGTTATTTCCATTAAAAAAAAACAACTTAGATTCTATTTTTGTTAAGTTTTGTATACCTTTAACTGTTCAACTACATAAAGCCCTGAACTTTATGCCTGTAAGATTATTTCCCTGATGCATGTTCTTCCATTTAATGAAAATTGTATTTTATGCGTTGTTTTTTGGTACTGGGGATCAGTCCTACTATAAAGTGATGTCCCCAGTTACCTGCTTTACAACTGTACTTCCTCCTTCATCTTAAATCTTCGCTCATTTTGAGCATTGAGTCGAATCCAGGTTTTGAAGAGCCTCTTTGTGGTTTCTGTGGGAGGCTGTCAACACCCAGTAAAGCAGCAGAGGTCATCTTCCCACCTTTTCAATGTCTCTGCTAAGTGCCATCTGGCTTCATTCCTGCTCCTCACTGGAGCTTGAACCTCTAAATTGTAAGGGTGATCTAGTTGTTATCCTCCTTATGACCATATTTGTAAATGAATGTATTCATAAACATATAGCCATGGAAGCTTTTGCTGTGTATGGTTTATTTTTTAGGCACCCGACAAAAAACAAGATGTTGGCAAATTCGTTGAGCTTCCGGGTGCAGAGATGGGGAAGGTGACCGTCAGATTCCCTCCAGAGGCCAGTGGGTAAGGAAACGCCACCTGCTTGCAGCCCAGTGCTTAGTGCAGAGGCTCTGCAGCTCTAAGGACTCTGTTTCTGTGCTCATCCAGAGGTTAAGGGGGGATAAACCTAAAAGCCTCATTTAATTATTTACAGCCTATGTTAATTTGTAGTTTAATTACTTACAGCTTTGTTAATTTGTAGTTTTAGTTCATTAAGGCAGTGGGAGAGACAACATCTAAGTTTTATTTTAGAATTTTAAAAACAAATAAGAAAATACCCATAAATAGAAAATTTTAAATATAAATAAGAAAGTATTCATATGTAGAAAAGCTTAGGTTTTGCTTGTATTTTGAGATTTTTGCAGCCTTTTTTCAGTAAGGATTTGTATTTATACTTACTCAGTCCTTTCTATTTATAGCAGATGTTAAGTAATATTTATTTTTCTAAAATCAAAGTAGGGCAGTTTTGGAAAACCTTTTTAGAAACTTCCATAAATTTGCAGGTTTCCCAAACCTATTAACTCTTGACATGCACAGAAAACAGTATTTGACTAACTCATAAGAGCCCACAGATCCCGCCCTGCATTTCCTCAGACTGAGTGGATTCTTTTGCCTTAACATGTCTGTCATTCTGTTCTCTAGTTGGGCCTGTGATAGAATCCTTCCAAAGGTCCTAATACAGAAGTGACTCTCCCTGGAGCAGCCTCCCTCAGGAGTTTAGTCTTAGGAGAGCATTGCACTGTCATTTTGTGAATGAGATATTTGTACTTTCTGAATTTAATTTCAGATCTTGTATTTTGTTGTCAAATCTTGCCTTACTGGCAGATCACAACTTTTCTTTCCATTTTCTGTTTAATAGTTCTTTTTTTTTAAAAAAAAAAAGATTTATTATGAATATAGCGTTCTGCCTGCATGTATGCCTGAGTGCCAGAAGAGGGCACCAGATCTCATCATAGATGGTTTTGAGCCACCATGTGGTTGTTGGGACTTGAATTCAGGTCCTGGAAGAGCAGCCAGTGCTTTTAACCTCTGAGCCATCTCTTCAGCCCTGTTTAATAGTTCTTTAATCATCGTCTTATCACTAATTGCAGTTTGAGATTCTGCATTTTGGGATAGTGGGGTGGTGGTGAGACCAGTTCTGATGTAGCCACAGTTCCTTGAACTCATTATGTAGCACTTCTAATCTTGCTTCTGAGTGCTGGGGTTACAGGCCTATGCCTTGAAGCCCAAGCAGAATTCCACTTTATGTTTTTAACTATTCTGAGTTTGTCATTTCAGATTTTGAACTGAGTTCTAGATAGAAGAAAATGAAAGGGCCTACACAGATGGCTCACAGGTTAATAGCCCTGGCTGCTTTGCCAGAGGACCCAGATTCACTTCCCAGCACCTGCCTGGCAGCTCAAAACTGACCGGAACTCCAGTTTCAGGAGAGCCAATGTCCTAATATCCTCATCTGACTCTGCAGGCACCAGGCACATAGACATACTTTGCTGCAAAACACCCATATACATAAAAATAAATTTTATTTCATATTTTAAATGTTTTAAACACTACATGTGTTTGTCAGTATGTGCTTGTCTGTATTTGTTCACCCTGTGCATGCAGGAGCTCGAGGCATTGTGAATGCCAGGAATTGAACTTGGGTCCTCTGCAGGAGCAGCAAGTGTTCTTAACTACTGAGCCATGTCCAGCTCTTAAAACTATTAAAAAAAAAAAAGAAATGAAAGAGAAATAGCAACTAAAAAAAATCTACAGACTTGATCAGTGAGTGATTAATTGACAAAGTAAAATTTGTCACAAATGGCACCTTACATGGTTCAGTTTCCACGTACATTTTAGAGCCCTGAGTTTTGTTATTGTGTACTGTGAGATCACAGTTGTCCTTTTGAGTACTGACTTTGATGACTTGTTGGATGGTATTTTTTTTTTTTTTTTTTTTTTTGGTTTTTTTCGAGACAGGGTTTCTCTGTGGCTTTGGAGCCTGTCCAGGAACTAGCTCTGTAGACCAGGCTGGTCTCGAACTCACAGAGATCCGCCTGCCTCTGCCTCCCGAGTGCTGGGATTAAGGGCATGCGCCACCATCGCCCGGCTTGGATGGTATTTTTAAAATAATATTTATAATTGTGCCATTTATCCTTTTTTCCCCACCATTGTCATTTATTAAAATTGTGAGTTTTTCATATTTTCAGTGTTTGTAGTTTCAGAGGCCTTGCTCTGTTACAATAGAGGAGTTGGGAGTATAACCCAGCATCTTGTCTTGATTAGATTTCTTGCTTTTGATTATACCCCCACATGCTGTTAAAAAAAAAAAAACAACTTTAATTTCTTTTCTGTGTGCATGAAAACCAGAAGACTTGACTTTGCCTCTTTGCCTTTTGTTTGTCTGAAGTTTTATTTTGCTTTGAGACAAAGTCTCATGTATCCCAAGCTACCCTCAGACTGCTTTTGAACTAAACTGTTGCTAGGGTGACCTCAAATTCCTGACGCTCCTGCCTTTTCTTCTAGTGTGATAGGTTTGTGGGCTTGTGTCGCTCGCTGTACTCATTTTGAGCAGGGCTTCATGCATGCTAGGCAATCACTCCCAGCTGAGCTGTGCTCCTAGCCCCTTTCCAGTGTTGTGAGAGAGGGTTGTGCTATGTGTGCCCTGGCTGAGTTGGTGCTTACTGTGTAGACAAGGCTAGTCCTGAACTCACAGCCTTCCTGCTTCTGCCTTCCAAGTGTTTGCACTTTCAGATGTGTCGTCACACTTACATGACACCTATTGTAACACTACCACTCTGAGCAAAGGCACTGTTACTATTTTACACATGGTTTCAGAAGCTGACTCACAAACGTGTACTGATAATGTGCCAGACTTAAGTTGCTGCCATCTGTTTCTAGAGCCCTCGTAACTAAAAATTGTCCTCCCCGCCCCCGTGTGTGTGTTGTATGGCAGAATGTAATGCAGCTCACTGCCAAGTATGTATTGTAAATCTATTTTTAGAGCTGATTTGATGTCAGTTTTCTCTTGGGAAGGGTAATCTTATGACTAGTTTAAGAGTCCTGGTTGTTTTCCTGAGATTTGTGTTCTTAGGACTGCGTATACGGTTTCAGAGTCACACATGTCTTTAAACTGTAAGAATTTTTTCCTGTTAACCCCATATGCAGAAGATCTACCTTCAAGTGTTGTAAATAAAGCTAGCACAGTAACTAATGATAGGTAATCACTGATTGTTAATAAAAAATAGAAGCCTTATATTTATTAGGTTATTTGTCATGTGTGTATATATAGACACACATATGCCCCATGTGGAGGTCAGTGGACAGCTTAGGAGTTGATTTTCTCCTACCATTGGAGGACTAGAAATTGGACTGTGCTTGTTAGGCTTGGTAGAGGTGCCTTTACCTACCCCCTGAGCCCTCTCTCAGGTCCTATGTTCCTCTTCTTGACAGTGGTTATAGTAGCATTACTGAATGTGGTACACTTGGGCCGTCTTCATGGTGTTTCAGTTTTTTTCACAGGACTCATGCCCGCCCTCCCTCCCTCCCTCCATCTCTCCATCCCCTCCCTTTCCTTCTTTTTCTCCCCCTAGCAGAATTTCTCTGTGTAGCCCTGGCTGTCCTGGAACTCACTTTGTAGACCATGCTGGTCTTGAACTCACAGAGATCCATCTGCCTCTGCCTCCTAGGTGCTGAGATAAAAGATGGACGTTACCACCACCCAGCTACAAATTATTTTTAATTTGTAGTTTTAGATTTATAAAAAGTTGGGAAAATAGGACAAAGTTTTTCTTAATGTTACTCACTTAACTATACATTTTGGGATTTCCCTATGTTTTTTTGCTGATACATAATTTTTTTTTTTATTTTCTCTGATATCATCCAAGATACCCACACAATTCTTTGGTTTATTTAAAAAGTTGAATCACCAATCTGGAGTACTGCGTGAGTAAATGCCTAAAGAAAACTGCTTAATTTAGGTCTAGGGGTACAGTTCAGTGAGGATGTCTCTGACATGGGCAAAGCCATGGGTTCAATCTCTAGCACCACAGAAAGGTTTTGTTTCTTTGTTTTTAGTTTAAAAATGGTGCAGTGTCATAAATAAGGGTTTGCATTTTCTCCTCCCATATTGGTATATTAGTTGAGCTCAAAGATGTGCTTTCAAACTAGGTGACTATCATTATATTTACTGTAGCTTCCACGGAAACTAATTAGCATCTGTGAGAGCTGGTTGAACTTGCTTCATGCCTTGTTTTCTGCCTAGTTGACAGGATCTCTCACAGTAAGATCTAGATGTGTATTCTTAGGTCAGGGTTAGGCAGCCCAGGCTGTCCTGGAACCTGTGTTCCTCCTATCTTTGCCTGCCAGTGCCTCACCGTGGCATTGGTAGGGATGTCATTGCTGTGCGGTACTGTCAGCAATGGACTTTTTTTTTCATTGTTAGCGGCCCATGGGAACAAATAGTTTTCCTAGATTCTGGTTTGTAGAGTTTGGTGCTAGATTGGACCTTTGAGATCATTTAGTTAAAATATTTTCATTGGCATCTGAGAAAGCTGAAACCAAGGAAAGTAGTCAAAACTCATAGCCTTTTCTCTGTCACAGTAATTTTCATGTTCTCCAACTTAGCCACCACAGTGACTGTGACTGTCGCAAGTGCTTCTCCCTTAGTGTGAGGGCTTTGTTTCCAGCAACAGCAAATCTGAGAGGTCAACTATTGGGCTGTATCAATAATGGTTTCAGAATGTTTTCTATAATGACCATTCGTCTTGGAGGAAAGAACGGTTGTTCTCAGGGTTGTAGCAGTTGTAATACCTTGCCCTCTGAGAGTTTACATAGGAGTTGTACCTTATGGTTACACATCCATGTTCTAGTCTATTGTCTGTCAGTCACGTTTTCTGTTACAGCCCCTCCTGCTGGTGGAAAGTAAAATGACTGGGGAGTATTGGACGTTTTGTTTGGTTCTTATTTCCTCAAAGAGGTTAAGGGTAAGAATCTAGTTGAAGCGTGTTAATGAGTTTCTCTGTGAAATGTTTTTGTTTTAGTTACTTACACATTGGGCATGCAAAAGCTGCTCTTCTGAACCAGCACTACCAGGTTAACTTTAAAGGGAAACTGATCATGAGATTTGATGACACAAATCCTGAAAAGGAAAAGGAAGATTTTGAGAAGGTAATTAAAAGTGTAGTGATGACCTTTTTCTTAGAAAAGTTGATTAAAATTGGAACGTGATCTGATACCTTCATGGTATGAAAATAAACTTGGTTTCATAGCTGCCTTTCCCTCTCATCTCTATATTTCATGTCTGAGACCTAAGCCAAAAAATAATAGCTCCCATTCCAAAAGACCTGAGTTAATTTTTTATTTTCTCCAGTTATTGTAGAGTTTACTGGAATACTGTATTTTCCTTTGATTTCCAATTTAACTGGAAGCACGTTTCCTTTTTTTGTCATGGTCTTGAGATTAAAACTGCACAGGTATTGTAAGGTGTGGTTTTCTAGTCTCATAGCGTCTTTATTCCGAAGGACTTGTAATATATTCACTGAGGGCCAGTGGTGCAGCTGCCACAGCACTTCCAGCTCTCAGCAAACAGCTCCACCTTGAGATCCGCTTTCGCAGCTGGAGATCTGGAGGCCAGTGCACTGAATAGGATGACCTCCCATTGTGCATCATCCACAGTCGTTTCAGGCTGTTTAAGACTGGTGGTCTTTTATTACATTTCCCAGAATAAATATCATGGGGTGAAAATGTGTAAGAAAGTGACAGCACCTTGATGGTTCCTTTGTTTCTTGCTGCAGGTGATCTTGGAAGATGTTGCGATGCTGCATATTAAACCAGATCAGTTCACTTACACTTCAGATCATTTTGAAACTATAATGAAATATGCAGAGAAATTAATTCAAGAAGGGAAGGCTTATGTGGATGACACTCCTGCAGAACAGATGAAAATGGAACGTGAGCAGAGGGCAGAATCCAAACACAGGCAAAACTGTAAGGCACAGTTTGTATCAGATTTTAATTGATGAGTTTTATTTCTCTTTTTTTTTTTGTTTTTTTTGTTTTTTTTGTTTTTGTTTTTGTTTTTTCGAGACAGGGTTTCTCTGTGGTTTTTTGGAGCCTGTCCTGGAACTAGCTCTTGTAGACCAGGCTGGTCTCGAACTCACACAGATCCACCTGCCTCTGCCTCCCGAGTGCTGGGATTAAAGGCGTGCGCCACCACCGCCCGGCTTATTTCTCTTTTTAAATGAAAGATGTTCCTTAAGACACATTTAAGGCTCTTTCTTTCTCTAATTCTTATGCCTTTTTATGTTTATCTGATGCAGCCTTGCTGTGTGTACCCTAGGTTGGGTTTAAACTTGAAATTCTCCTGTCTTGACCTCCTGCCCTGCTTGCATTCCTGTCCTCATTTCTTTGCTTTGAGGATCTTATCTGGGGCCTGCACCTGCGAGGTTGCTGATCCTAGTTCCTGGCCTAACTTCTTACAACCTTATCTGCAATAGAATTATGTGTAGTATCCTCACTCTTAACATCTTACTTTTTTTTGTTTGTTTGTTTTGTTTTGTTTTGTTTGTTTCGAGGCAGGGTTTCTCTGTGTAGCTTTGGAGTCTTTTTTGGGACTCGCTCTGATGACAGGGCTAGCCTTGAACTTACAGAGATACACTTGCCTCAGCCTCCCAAGTGCTGGGATTAAGGTGCACACCACCCAGCCTAACACCTCACTTGTGTATGCAGTCTTTTGCATTTATTTCATTTGGAGAATTTTTCTGTAACATTTATAGTTACTTTAATTTAAATGCCTAACAGTCCTAAAATGTTTGGTAGTGAGGCAAGCACCACAACATGTAGATGCGTGTGTGCGGTTAAAATAACATGAGTTCATTAGCACTTACACTGGTGCACAGTCACCCGACTACAGTCTGTGCTTCCTTCACTTATTTACACTGCTGTGATCACAGCTGACAGAAGCAGCTTAGGGCCAAAAGCTTGAGAGGGTACCATTAGAGAGCAGTGCTCTGTCATTGTTGCTGGGATCTTACCGTGTAACTTCTTTATGTGCTGGTGGCTTTGGAAGCATTGAGTGGGATCAGAATTGATGCTGAACTATTACACTCAAAGGTATAACCCTAATCTTGCACCAGAAGTTCCATAACCTTCCAAAACTGTGCCAACAGCTAGGCCTCAGGTGTTCCCACAAAGAGCCCATGGGAGGCGTTCCACATTCCAAAGTCACAGACAAATAGAAAGGCTGCTTATAGCCCAGTCTGTTGTTTAGTATGTGCCGTGCCTTGGCTTCCTTGTGCTGGGCTGACCGGTTATATGGAGTATATAAATCACTGCATCCTGCCTAAGAGACTACTTGACTTCTTATTCGTGACTTGTCCCTGAGCTTACAAGTCCAGCTTTGGTTTTGTTTTCTTTTTTGTTTGTTTGTTTTTTCAAGACAGTGTTTCTCTGTAACAATTCTGGCTATCCTGAAACCCCCTCTAGACGAGGAAGGCCTCAAACTCAGAGATCTGCTTGCCTCTGCCTCTCTGTCTCTCCTCTACCTTTCTGCCTCTCCACCTCTCCCCTTCTTCTCTGCCTCTCCTCTGCCTGCCCGCACCTCTGCCTCTGCCTCCTGAGTATTGGGATTAAAGTGGTGCACACTACCATCACCTGGCACAAATCAAGGTGCTTTTATTCAGTGCAGTTTGTTGTCAGAACTTCCACACTGTATTTAAGTCTAAAGTGCTCATTTGGGAAGCATAGTAAAATTAAATTGTTACAGTAAACCTTTTTTTTTTTTAACTGCAGTTTCAAAGGGAGTTAACTAAATTTTGAGAATTATTTGTATTTATTCGGAGTGTAATTGAAACATGTGTTATAGCTTCAAAAGTTTCCATGGGAAGGTACTGTTTAGTAGTTTTCTCTTATCCTGATGGAATAAGCTTTTGTTATTTTGAGACAGGTAGAGCTGAAGCCACCTAGTATATAGAGAGTCCTTTTTGAAGCTAAATCCCTTTATGACTTGTACCATTATCTGTTTTTGTGATCTTTCATTTTCTTGGAGCCAAGCATTTCCTATGCCATACTGGGTGCCTAAGGGACTTTGGAGGACCCCTGGCAGTGATGCAGCAAAGGAAGAAATGGTTCTACTTTAAAGACAGTGTCAAAGCTGGGGTGGGAGAAGGGCTGACTGTTCGTCGTGCCCTGATGGGAAATGGGGCGCAGCAGAAGAGGAAAGGGCTTCTTCCTATGCTGTGTCAGTAAAATGTGTTGTCCTTACCTTTTCTGCAGCATTCATAGAGTCTGTTTCTTACAGGTGTTGAGGTTTGTTTGTTTCTGAGATAGGGTTTTGCTGAGTACCCTCCTTAGTCTCGTCCTACCTCAGCCTCCTGAGTGCTGGAGACTACCACCACCATATTCTACCGCACTCAGCTATCAATGCTACAGTGTTTTTAAACCAATGGAATGTGTCTGCAACACAAAATGAAAACTTAGATCAGTCAGATAAATAAGAATATACCTGTTATATTACAGCTGTTGAGAAGAATCTACAGATGTGGGAAGAAATGAAAAAAGGAAGCCAATTTGGTCAGTCCTGTTGCCTACGAGCAAAAATTGACATGAGTAGTAACAATGGGTGTATGAGGGACCCAACCCTTTACCGCTGCAAAATCCAGCCCCACCCAAGAACTGGGAATAAATACAAGTAAGTGCAACCCTTTGCTCCTGCGTGAACATGGAAGGAGGGGATGCAGATCAGTCAGGGAGCCAGCACTTTTGTTCTTCATATGTGGGTTGTCTGAGTGGCCTTTTCTGAAGGTGTGCAATGCAGCCTGTCAGGGATGACTTTCTCAGCTATCTTAACATTTCTGTCACCAGGCGATGGTGGCACATGCCTTTAAACCCAGCACTTGGGAGGCAGAGGCAGACAGATCTTTGTGAGTTCAAGGCCAGCCTCGTCTACAAAGCTAGTTTCAGGACTGGCTCCTTAGCTACTGAGAAACCCTGTCTCTTGGCAGGGAGTGGGGGGACACAGACAGGACGGGACACAGACACATGACACGGGCATTTCTGTCTAAAAATTCTTGACACTTTGCAGTTTTTCCTGTCTGACTTAAGTGTGTAAGTATATCTTTAGATAATGATGTTTATCTCTTGTAATTTTTTTTCTGAGCATAAATTGACACAGTAATAGTAGCACAAAAATTTACAGAAATATGAACAAACCAAGAAAAGAGCATGTGTTTAAAGTTTTAATTGTTTTTTTTTTCTTGAGGTTGTTCACAAATTATCATATTTTGTTTTTTTTTTTGTTTTAAAGTTTCTGGTTCGGGGCTCATGCTTGCCAGGCGAGTGGCCTGCCACTAACTAACATCTGTAATTTTAAGTCTTTTTCTTTAAATAGGACACCCTTTAAAGTGTGTCTTTATTCTGTAAAATAAGTTGCAGAATATATGTTCTTTCCTTTTAATTAACTTTATTATAAAAACTGTACCAGACCCAAATTCTGTACAAGTTAATGCTCCTCTGTGGTAGAATAGCCATCCTGAAGTCGTGAAGCTTCACATTGTGTTTTACACTTTCACTACTAAATATGTCTTTATGTATGTATCTATGCACCACCAAAAATGAAAGATCCATGATAGGGTTAGAACTACGAAAACAATTACCTTTATATCCTTTTTTATAATTTGTGTCCATTACCTGCATTCAGTCCTTCCTCGACCCCTATTAGATACTCATTCTTATTCTATTTTCCACATGTACCCATGTGTATATTTGTTTACATATACATGTATATATATGTAAATTATATATATATATATTATTGGTTAGGTTCTTCATGTGAGAGATAATATGTAGTTTTTCTTTCTGACATTGTGTGACCCTCCCCCTCCCTTTGTTGTCTGATGTTTTTCTCCTGCCCGGTTCCCACAGTCTTTCAGTCCCAAAGAAATCACACAGAGGTCTACATTAGTTATAAACTGATTGGTCTAGTAGCTCAGGCATCTTATTAACTCTTATAACTTATATTAGCCTATTATTCTTGTCTATGTTAGCCATGTGGCTCGGTACCTTTTTTGGCAAGGCAGTCACATCTTGCTTGCTCTGTGTCTGGACCACAATTGCACACTGCGCTTCCCCCTTCCCAGAATTCTCATTGCCCTACCTCTACTTCCTGCCTGGTCGCCCCACCTAAACTCCTACCTGGCTACTGGCCAGTCAGCATTTTATTTAAAATAATGCAAGTGACAGGATAAAAGACCATTGTTCCACATTATACATTCTAAGTCAATTTATTTTCCTGCAATTTTTTATTATATTTTTTCTTTAGCACTGAATAATATTTTATTTTTTATATATACACTAAATTTGTATTATCCAATCATCTGCTGATGGAATTGATGGACAACTATGTTAATTCCATTTATTTGCTATAGTGAGTAAAGTAGCATGGGGGTATACATACACGTGTAAGGAAGTATGTGCCTGGGAGTGAAATAGCTGGGTCATATGGTACTACTATTTTTAACTTTTTTTAGCCATATATTTTTCTCTGCTGCTCTCCCTCCCTCCCCCCACCCCCCCATTTTTAACTTTTTGAGAAATCTCTAAGCTAATTTCCACAGTGGCTGTATAAACTTGTACTCCCACCAGCAGTGAGTATGGTTCCTTTCTCTCTCCAACATTTGTGGTCAGATTTCATGTTAGTAGTCATTCTGACTTGGATAACGTGGTACCAAAAGTAGTCTTAATTTTATTTCCTCTGTGGTAGGGATATTGAACACTTTCAAAAATACTTATTGGCTTGTTATATAAAACTGTTCAGTTCATTTGCTTATTTCTTTTTTTTTTTCTTTTAAAGATTTTTATTATATATACAGTGTTCTGTCTGCATGTATGCCTACTTGCCAGAAGAGGGCACCAGATCTCATTACAGATGGTTGTGAGCCACCATGTGGTTGCTGGGAATTGAACTCAGGACCTCAGGAAGAGCAATCAGTGCCCTTAACCTCTGAGCCATCTCTCCAGCCCCATTTGCTTATTTCTTGATTGGGGGTTTATTTCATTTGTTTTTTGTTTTTGTTTTTGAGAAAATGTCTCTTTTTCAAGACAATGTTTCTCTGTAGCTTTGGAGCCTGTCCTGGAACTAGCTCTTGTAGACCAGGCTGGCCTTGAACTCACAGAGGTCCACCTGCCTATGCCTCTCGCATGCTGGTTAAAGGTGTGCACCATCACCACCTGGCTTAATTTTTAAATTTAAGATTTTAATTTTTATTTTATTGAGTAAGGATGTTTGGTCCACATACATGTCTGTACTCTACATGTGTGCTTATTGCCAACAGAGGCACCGGATTAAAGGTATGTGCCACCATCACCTGGTGAGAAAGTGTCTTATTTTGTGACATGAGATGGCCTTGAACTCACAGTGATCCTCCTGCCTCAGCCCAGAGTGTTGGGATTATAATCATGAGCCATTTTGCTTTTGTTTTCTTGGTCTCTGAAGAAAGCCACTGCATATGAAACCACTGTACCTTGTGCAGATTGGCAGATGTGACTGACAGCTGGTTAATTCTTAGTTTGGGTTGTTGTTTTTTGGGTGGGATGGGGTGGGTGGGGTGGGGTGGGTAGTGCTTGAAACAAGGATTCATCGTGTAGTTTAGCCTGACCTTGAACTCGTGATCTTCCTGCCTCATCTCAGGTATTGTGATTACAAATTTGCATTACTCTGCTTGGTATAATTACGTCTTGAGTTGAATCTTTGTTTTGTTTTGTATGCATTGGTATTTTGAAGTTACAGACAGTTGTGAGCTGCCCTGTGGGTGCTGGAAATTGAACCTAGGTACTCTGGGAGAACAGCCACTGAGCCATCTCTACAGCCCCTTGAGTTGAATCTTAAAAATTTGAAGGCATAATGTAATAATATCTTTTAATAATTTAAGTTGACACTGTATATGCATTGCATACTTCATTTTAAGCAGAAATCACCTTTTAAAGTGCCCCCCCCCCCCCCACTTTGATGGTGCTGCCATAAACCTAGGTCCTTACATGTGCTAGACAAGTGCTCTCTACCAGCTGGTGTAGGGAATGCTGTCCTTCTGGAATCTAGCTGGGCAGAAGCTCAATGCTTACATTGCTTACCTCACATTCAGAAGATCCTGGGTCCAGTCCCCAGCACAGGGTGAAAAGTAAGTTCCATCTTAAATGGAATTTTTTGTTGCCTGCCTGTCTGCCCTCATTCCTTCCTTCCTACCAAAGTTCATTCCTTCTTCCTTTGAAGCAGTATCTGTCACATTTTGTAGTCCAGACTGACCCTGAACAGTATATATTTGCTATTATAGAAGTACTGTAGAATTTGTGAAACTAATACTGAACTATGTATTAAATTGCAAATTTGCTGACTTATTCCAGTGCTTGGGAGGTAGAGGATTTTCATTAACTCAAGGCTAGCCAGGACTATATAGTGAGTTCTAGGCCAGCCGGGCAGATATATATATATATATATATATATATATATATATATATATATAGTGAGAATTGTCTCAAAAAGTAAAACCAGTGGGGCTGGAGAGGTGGTTCAGTGGTCAAGAGCTTGGAAGTTCTTCTAAAGGACTTGGATTCCCAGCAGCCCATGACAGCTCACTCCAGTTCCAGGTTATCCACTGCTCCCTTCTGGCCTTAGCCGGTATTGCACATACATATGCAGGCAAAATCCTGAAAAGACAAAATAAAAATAACAGTTAAAAATGTTTATTTTCTACCTCATAATTCTCAGATACATCAAAACATTGTTATCTTTTTGTTTTCTTGGTTGGTGTGTGTGTGTGTGTGTGTGTGTGTGTGTGTGTTTAAATAGTGTATTTTATATAGCTCAGGTTGGCCTGGAGTCTGTAATGATCTTTCTGCTGCCATCCTCCCAAAGGTTGGTAATACAAGTGTGAACCACCATGTCCAGCAAAACAAAAACGGCTCTTTAGTATGTAAGGAATTGTATTTTAAATGAGCACGCTGCTAATGTTTAAGATGAGGAAGATAAAATAGTCTGTTTATTCAGGAAAACATTCTCTTTTTTTCTCTTAGTGTTTATCCAACATATGACTTTGCCTGCCCTATAGTGGACAGCATTGAAGGTGTTACTCATGCCTTGAGGACAACAGAATACCATGACAGAGATGAGCAATTCTATTGGATTATTGAAGCTTTAGGCATAAGGAAGCCATACATCTGGGAATACAGTCGCTTAAACCTCAACAACACAGTGCTGTCTAAAAGAAAACTCACATGGTTTGTCAATGAAGGACTAGTGGACGGATGGTATGTCTAATATCGCTTGGAGTTGACAGCAGTCAGGCTTTGCTGTAGCAGAGAGTTTTTTTTAACTACTTGTAGGTGTCAGGTTTGACTGGGAAGTAGTAGTGGATAGACCTGTGAGCCTGAAAGAGTCCTAATTCATCTCTGATTCAGCCACTGCCTTAGGTTCTCCCTCTCCCTTGATTTAGATGCCGTAGCATGTGTTGTCTGCAGTGACCATGGCATAGGAAAATGAGAAGTGCGCTTGGCACGTCCTCTGGGTGTGGATCTTAGCATTAATCAAGAGTGGTTGTAACTGATCTTTCATAGAGATGGTCATCACCCTCTACATCTTCAACTCAGAAGTGTGACTGAGATTTTTCTCTCAACTGGGTGTTCTTCTGAATATAATTTAGTATTCCTTAGGAATCTTCTCTCTGTAGTCAAGAAATGTAGACATCTGCTTAACAGTGTGCTGTTTCCAGGGATGACCCTCGGTTTCCTACAGTGCGCGGGGTTCTGAGAAGAGGGATGACAGTCGAGGGGCTGAAGCAATTCATCGCTGCTCAGGCAAGTTATTGTTTCTTTTCCAGCTTCTCTGGCTTTCCAAGCAATTCTTATTAATATCCCTTTTCGTTGTTACCTCTGTTCTTCCTATTCATGTTTGTGTCACCACGTTCACTGTGAGACTTGTTCATTTTGAGATATGGATTTATTCTGTAGCTCGTGATGACCTTGAACTTCTGGTGACCTTCCTGCCTTAGTTTCTTAAGTGTTGGGTTTACAGACGTAATCCTACACCATCCAGGATGGGTTCCCTTCCCCACCCTCCAGTCTTACTGTGTATCCCTGGTGGCTTGGGAATTGCTCTGTAGATCGGGTTGGCCTTAAGTCTATAGAGGTCTTTTTCTCTCCGGTGCTAGGCTTGCTTACAGGCACATTCCACCATGCCTACCTACGAGTAGACTTTGCTACTCTAAAGGGAATGAGTTAATGTTTTATAGTAAAAAATTGGGACAAAAGTATTTCCATGCAGTGGGAGTCAAGTGTCAACTCTGGCCAGCCTACAGGAAGGCTTCCAACAATAAACTACTGTTAAGGCTACACACTAAGGTTTCAATTTCAGTAGAGTAAATTTGCAACTATTGTTTGTTTTTTATTCTAAGCATGCTTGACTTGAAGCAAATCTTCTGATTATTTGTTAATTTTTAGTTTATATTTAGTATGTGTGCATAAACATGGAGGTCAGAGGACACCTTTTAGGACATCATTCTCTCCTTCCACTATGTTAGTCCCAGGGACTAAACTTAGGTTGTTAGAATGGTGACACACATCTTTACCCAATGAGTCATTGTGTCAGCCCTCTACTTGGTATTTCTTATCCTTAAACTGTTTTTATTGCTTTTCTAGGGCTCCTCGAGGTCTGTTGTGAACATGGAATGGGACAAAATCTGGGCATTTAACAAAAAGGTACCTACTGCCCTTCCTCTGCTCGCTCTTGAGTAATAGACACGCAGAACTCACTGGTGTGCTTATAGCAGAGATCAGGCCCTCTGAACAGTGTATCATTGTGCAGTCTTTCAGGAAAATGGAATGTTTTCCTTCTCTAAGTGCATAAAGGCACTAAGCCTACTAATCACCCCAGCAAGGAACAATTATTGAAGCAACAAACTCGGATTTATGGGAAATGGTAATAGTTTTTCCTTAAACCTTTTACGAACACTCTGCATTTCATTTTTCTGCTTTCAAGCTGCGAGCTCTCTGTAAGAAGGTATCACTTCATCCTTGTATTGCCTTAAACATGGCTGTAGTGAACATAGTACGTGTTATAGCCCGAGGATCTATACAGCATTGAAGCACAATCACATTTCTGTAGCGACTTGCTCAACAGACCTGTTGACAGTGCATCATCCCTAGTTTGCCAAATGTGTCCTCTGTTCTTTGTGGCAAAGGGAGACTTGGCTAAATCCATTCTGCTGTTCCTTTGTGTGCTGAGAGGACATAAGAGTTAAAATTGCCTGTTGTATTGAGTTGTAATGAAGGTTCGCTAACAATTGCTGTGCTTTCAGCTTGGGAAAAAAAAAAAACAACCCAAAGCTTTCTTAATTGGAAATCAAACCAGGAACCATGCATATTGACATTGTCAATCCCTAATTGGAAGCAGATGCTTGGGCACTATAATAAGGCGAATTGTTTGAATGCACATTCTGCACTGCGGTTTCTGTGATTGTGTTCTGTAAATCCTTCCTGGACGTTGCTGCCCGGCTGTGCTGATGTCTTGCATCAAGTAGTTGCTTGTCTCGCATGTGTCTTGAATTTATTTAGTTTTTTTACTTTTAGTGAATTTTTTATATATTAAGGAATCATTAATTGGTTCTTTCTGTTGCTGCAGTTACTAATAACAAACACAAGTAGAATTTACAAGCAAGTTAATATTTGTGTGCCTTTTTAAACTCAGCCTTTTTAAGTCTAAGTTTTAATCAAGCTTTATGTATTTATTTCAAATATATGAAATGTATTTCTCTGGGTCACAAGATTCGGTGGACTTTTCCCTTCCACTTCCCTCCCTATAGAGAATCTGTTGAGTTTTCAGTTGACTCTTGTGGTGTTGGTTGTCCATACGGGGGATGCTAGTGGGGTTTTCTTCAGTTGTCTTTCTGTGATGGGAAATGACATTTTGGTCTTTGCTCATAGCAATTTGATTTTCTTCTATCACTTGTTTTATTTTACCTGCTTCCCCCCCCATTTCCTGACTCCTAGTTCTTGGAGTCCGTGAAGTTGTCATGGTCCTTCGAGCTGTTCAGGCACTTCATATGTTCTTTAACTTACTCTTAGATGTCTTTGCCAGAATCTTTTGTGCTGCTCTGGCGGCGGCGTGTGCTGGAGCTCTCTTACTTTGGGGGCAGAGATGCACTCCCAGATCTTTCACATCACCCTGGGATTTTCTTTTTGTTCTTTCTGTGATGGATCACCTGTTTCCTGGACAGTTTTGTTTTGTTTGTATTGGGTCTCTGTGTTGCCCAACTGGTCTCTTTAAGTGGTCCTCCTAGCTCAGTCTCCCTAGGAGCTGGGACTGCAGGCATGCATGCGTTACCCTGCTAGCTGTCACTTCCTCTAACCGTCCTTTTGTTCTGCACTCTGGATGGAATAAAGAGACCTACTGAGACATTTTAAAAGGGATCTTTTAGAGAGGAAAGCTCACTGTGCTGCTTGGACCAATCTAGATCTTGCAGATGCAAAGTAGTCATCCTACTTCAGCCTCCTAAGTAACGACAGGGTCTGTGGGTGCTTACCTCTGTGCCAGGCTTGTGACCTGGTATATGTGATGGCTTTATTTCTGAGACAGGGTCTTAATCTGTAGCCCAGGATCTTCCTGCTTCAGTCTGTGGGCTACCATGCCTGGCTAGGACCTGTTCTTTTACCTGGAAATTTTAGTATTCCTTGGTGTATGGGTCTGTTTTCATCATATCCATTGAAACAACATGTGAGTTCTAGCCTAGAAACTGACTCATTCCTTCGGTTCTGAGGGGTTTTTTTTGTTGTTGTTGTTGTTTGTTTGTTTTTTAACACACTTCCCTTTGTCTTTTGAGATAGTCCTAATGTGTAGTCTGCCTGGCCTCAAACTTAGAGTGATTTCCTGCCTCTCAGGTGTTGAATTGCAGCATGTGTAAATTCTTTTCCTTTTTTCTTCCCTCTCTTTCCTGTGCTCGCTCCCCTGTCTTCCCATGTCTGCGCACAGTTCTGGTGCTCGGCCACCAAGCCTCAGCCAGCCTCTTCTTTCTGGACATGTGCAGACATTGGGCCTCCAGTTTTATTTCCCCTCTTGATTTATGACTCTACCTGTTGAATTTCTCATTTGTATTGTTATATTTCAGAGACCTTTAAAAATAGCTTTGTATTCACGGTTCATGGTTTTAGCATTAGTGGTAGTGTCTCATCATCTTTGGCTTTAATAAGGGTGTAACAGAAATGATGAGAAGTTGAAGAGCAGAAGCTTAACTTTCCTTAGGATATACTGGCTGGGCTGATGAGAAGAACTCAATGTAGTGACTTTAAAAATGAAAATCTTTCAATAATTTGTTTTAAAATTTTTGTTTTGTTTTGAGACAGGATTTCTTTGGAGCCTGTTCTGGAACTGGTCTTGAACTCACAGAGATCCGCCTGCCTATGCCTCTTGCGTGTTGGGATTAAAGGTGGACACCATCACCACCTGGCTTAATTTTTAAATTTAAGATTTTAATTTTAATTTTATTTTATGGAGTAAGGATGTTTGGTCCACATACATGTCTTGCTCTACATGTGCGCTTATTGCCAACAGAGGCACCGGATTCTCTGGATCTGAATTTACAGCCAGTTGTGAGCTGCCCTGAGTGTGCTAGAGATAGAACCCAGGTCTTCTGGAAGAGTAGCTCTTAAGCATTGACCCATCTCCCCCCATGTAGTAACTTCAGACCTCCCTTTTAACCGGCAGTTTTCCCAGAGGAGTTCTTTTTTGTCACCTCTTAAGTGTGAAGGTCCTGGATGTCAGGCTCTAGAGCTAATAGAGAAAGTCTGGAAAGGGCTTTACACCATCATCGTCCACTCCTTTCCTCCTCTGTTCTTGTGTTGTGTGATGTCCTTCACAGGCCATTCCCAGGTGGTGATACTCTTTTGGGAGGCTGTGGCTATAACCTTCTCTAATGACCTGTGTGCTACAGCCAGACTCCTCACTTAAATGTTCTACAGCCATCGTAGCAGTGCCGCTGAGCAGTGCTCAAGCGTAAACCCGGGACATTTCAGATTCACCCTGTGATGCTCTTCTGGGGTCATTTGAAAACCACTGGACCAGAGTCTTAAGAAATATGCAATTTTAGAGCTGAAAGGAACTCTCTCTCTCTCTCTCTCTCTCTCTCTCTCTCTCTCTCTCTTTCTCTCTCTCTCTCTTTCTCTTCCCTCCCCCCTCTGTTTTTTAAGATGAAGCCTCTCTAGGTTGCCCAGGCTGGTCTCTGCCCCTGGGTTGAAGTGATGCTCTTGCCTCAGTTTCTAAAGTAGTTAAAGTTAACAGTAGTGCTCTACCATTTCTGGCTATCATTCCCAATTTTTAAATAATTCATGGTTCTCCATACTTACTTGAAAAATTTTGTAGAATGATTTTTAAAAAAAAATCTCCAGACTTTGTCTAGACCATTGGAGTCATACTTTTCTAGGCAGCCTAAAATTCTGTGCAGGCAACTCCTTAGGTGACTAGCCAGCTATGGAACCTGTCCGTCCCCACCTTTCTCAGTTTTGGAATTTTGAGATTGTCAACATAGCTTTGGGTGTCCTGGAACTTGTGTTGACCAGGATGGTCTTAAACTCATAGACATCCTCCTTTTTCTGCCTCCTGAATGCTGGAATTAAAGGCATATGCGACCATGTTCACTTTTGACAGTTTTGCAAGGTGAGGAAGTTAGCGGCAGTGAATGGAATTAAGCTTCTCAGAGTTTGAAATATTGTCTGACTGCATTTGTTAATCCATTTGTCTGTGTACCCATTTATTTATTAAAGGAAGGGTCTTCCCCTTAACTCAGCGGCCTCCCCAGTACAAGGACCTCGGTGTGAGAAACCAAGCCCAGCTCTGCATGTGCCTTTGTGCTCCTTTCTCTCCCAGGTGCTCAGTATCTCAGCACTTGCGTTGTACGGGATCCGTGGGTTCTGTTCACTGGCTCCAGAAGAGGAGCTAGAACGGGTAGTAACACAGTTAAAAGACCATTCATTCGGTTAATCTGCAGATACTCACTGAGTGCCTGTCTGTGCCAAGTATGTGTTAGATTTGGGCATGTAGTGGTTTCTCTGTGTGTGTCCCTTTCCAAAACTTGAGACCAGATGTCTTTTAGATTTCTTACTTTGCAGTATAGAGCCCCACCTTGAGTGTGGCATGTAGCTCAATAGGATCACTTTGTCTGTTCTTTAAACTACAGGGTTGCCTTATTATAGTGACCTAATGCTATTCTGCTTTAGATGGTGCTTAGCCGGTTATAGAAGCGATACCTGAAACTCTTAATGCCTCTGTCTCTTCGAGTGGATGTCTCTCCAGCAATGCAAGACTGAATATCAGATTACCTTTAGATCTGAATTTATAAATCCTCACAGGATTCTCCTCATTTCTAAAACTGCTAGACTTAAAGATTATTTTCAAAATATTTCCGACTTGTTTTCTTCAGTTTCTTTTTACCTGCCAGTAGTAATTTGGGGGAAGAAAATCTTAAATCTTCTGTGTCTCTTGGTTTGTAATCAGTTTTTTTCATTTCTCTTTTTAAACTTTACTTGAGTGACAGTAAATAGAAGTAATAGATAAACTAAATATGAAAGAATTAACGGATAAAAATTAGTAAATGCAGTAACAAATAAAACCAGTTAGTATTCCTGTGCTGTTACTCTTTATTTATGATGTGTTACTATGTATTTCAGTATGTACATGGGGATGTTTGTTGCAGGTTATTGACCCGGTGGCTCCGCGGTATGTTGCATTGCTGAAGAAGGAAGTCGTTCCAGTGCACATCCCAGACGCACAGGAGGAGATGAAGGAAGTAGCCAGACACCCCAAGGTCGCCCTGCACTGTGTTCTCTTCTGGTTCTGTGATATTTTGTCTCATGCTATTTATCAAGTTTTGATAGCAGCTAGAACAAAGCTTTGTGTGAATTTCCCGCTGAAGTAATTTGTTTCACGAGCAATGCCCAGCATAGGACAGTTCAGTCAGCTTTTACTTTCTCTTACGGAAAGACAGCTTAGTAATATGTGAGGAGGCCTTTCTTTTTCCTTCTTAGAGGCATTCTGAAAGGAGGTGTTAGAGTTCACATTCTTACCTGTGTGGATGGAAGCTATGGTACCTCTTTGTTTGTTTGTTTGTCTTCCGAGACAGGGTTTCTCTGTAGCTTTGGAGCCTGTCTGGAACTCACAGAGATCCGCCTGCCTCTGCCTCCCAAGTGCTGGAATTAAATGTGTGAACCACCATCACCTGGCCGTACCTCTTCCTTCAACATTACACCTTTGTCTTTCAGTCATTAGATCACATGTGCACACACATTCATTGTTGTCAGTCAGCAAGTAAATGTAATAAATTTTTTAAAGTCCCGAAGCTTAATGAAGAAGGCATTTTTTTTCTTTCTTGTCATGAACTAAAGTAAACTTTATTACTATAAATTGTTACTTTTCAAACTTTGGCTTAAAATGAGATTAGGACAAGACTAAATCCAAACAAACATGCATCATGCTCCTTTTTTCCCCGAAAAGGAATTAGAGACTACTTAGGTTTGCAATTTTGTTATTATTTTAGTTTTTGAGATGACATCATTTCCTCCTTCCAAACCCTCGCATAAACCCCGTGCTCTTTCAGATGCATGGCCTCGTTTTCATTAATTGGTGTGTGTGTGTGTGTGTGTGTGTGTGTGTAAAATTGGTGTGCTCTTTTCTGGGGAAGCCACTTCTCCCACTCTCATTATTCCTTAGTTGCCCATAGCTCTTTGTCCATGTTGAGGCCGCATGAGCTCTTCCTCTTCCACGTTAGCGTCTGTTGTGACGTCCTTGTTCAGCTCATGTTTAGACAGCAGTGCTGGTGAGACTTCATGGACGTAGCTTTTCTGATGTTTCTAGGAGAAACACTCGCAGCAAACTCCCTTTTCCCGACTCTTACAATCTTACAGCTCTCTCTTCTGCAGTGGTCTCTGAGCCTCGGGTGACTGAGTTGTGCAGTAGATGTACCAGTTGGACTGAGCTCTGCATTTGACTGGATGTAATTTTCTGTAGTGGGCTCTCTGTCTGTTGCACAGAGAATTGTCCTCTAATGGAAAGAACTAGCTTGTCTGTGGGTACAAGGATAAACATTTAGAATGTACTTAGAGGTTATGCTGGGTTAGTAAAGTATCAGTTGTAGGGTCTCCTGTGAGATCCATGACTTTACCATCTCCAGGTCGTTGGCTAGGTTTCCAGTACCAAAATGATTTGTTAAGTGGACCTTCAGTCCAAGTAGAGAGCTGTTGGTTACTGCCAGATACGTGGGTCACTCATGTACCCTCGGGGCTATAGTGCCTTACCTGTTGTTACTGTGGTTCATAGGTAGACCTGTTGGTTGCTTCCCTCTGTTGGAAGCTTTCATGGCACATTCTGGTGCCTTGAAAGCTTGCCCTCAGAAAGGGACCTTTCAGGTTAGTTCCAACTGGGCCCTATGTCTGAAGTGTATGGTATCTATAGCAATAGGAATGTACCTCTGTGAGCTAGGCAGTCAAGGGCAATAACCAATAATAGCCTATAATGCTGGCGGTCTCTTGGACAACACTGACCAACAACTCAAAGGCTTCTAGTTCCCACTGTTAGGTTTTTTTGTTAGGCAGATAATTATAGTATGAGCACCTTTCAGACATTCTTACTCCCTCTTTCTGTATTTATCTCCCTTTCTCCCAATTAGAGCCCTCCCCCATTTTTCCCATTTTCACTTTTAGGGAGCTTGTACCCTGCTTCTACCCTCCCTTGTTCCTTTACCCCTGAAATGATCCTTTTCCTCTGCCTGGTTTCTGTAGCTTACTCCAGGTCATGCACTCATGTCTAAAGATTGGAGCTAGGAGAGGTGTTCTTTTGAGTCTTCACCTCTTTCTTCATGTGATCCACAGTGTAAGGCAGGTCATTTTCCTGCCTACATATACATGGTACTTTCTCAAAATTTGTCTTCTAAAACACAAAAGCTTTATTCTTTTCTTCCAAAGGTTTACATCTGCTGTCTGATAGCGTTCTGTGGAAATGATTATTTTCTCCTTTGATACAGCAGTAGTGAGACTCAGGATTGCATGGCATATTCTGGTGGTGGGAGTGAATGCTGTGCTTTCAGTCCTGCAGTCAGTGGCTCCTTTAGGCTGGAAGCATTTGGGATAGGCTGCCTGGTGTAGCTCTACTATAGTGAGTGGTCCTGTGTTACAGCTGTGAACTGTTGATGCAAGAACAGAATTGGGAACTCGGGTAAAACTTGCCGTTCCTACCTAGTTTAACAAAACAAGCTTTCAACTGTAATGTGGAGGAACTCTGGTAAAGATACAATGGGGAAGGGAAGGATTTGTATGCTGTACTCAGAGTTCAGTAGTTTGTTGCTCAACTCAAATCCTGCTTTTCTTTTTGTCATTCAGAACCCTGATGTTGGTTTGAAGCCTGTGTGGTATAGTCCGAAGGTTTTCATAGAAGGAGCCGATGCAGAGACTTTCTCAGAGGGTGAGATGGTCACATTTATAAACTGGGGCAACATCAACATTACTAAAATACACAAGTAAGAGTTTTATTTATTTTTCAACTGTGTGGGGAAAAAGTCTTTCAATTTTATTTCTGTATTAAACATTATCTAATTCAGACCCTGGCTGGTGTCCTTGACACTGGTTCTGCTGACTGGTAAATTTGCCCAGATGGAGACACTGGAAGTTTGGTGTTTAGATTTAGGTGTTTTTATTTTTGTCTTTGAGTATTTTGTCTACATGAATGTATGTGCAGCGTGTGGTGCTTTGTGCCCCCAGAAGTCAGGAGAGGGCATCAGGTGATCTGTAACTAGAGTTACAGCTGGTTCTGAGCTGCTGTGTGTGCACAGTAGGTTTCTTGTTTGTTACGGAGCCTTTTGATAGCATCTCATTCAGTAATTGCTGAAGGATCCTTTGGATAGGATTTATATATGTAATCTTTATATATTTTATCTTCAGCTAAACATTTATAGTAGATTAGCCAATGTTAATGATGAACTTTACTTTTCTAGTATATATTATGTTCTACAGGTTTTCAGATTATTTAAATGTACCAGGTTTAAGATTTATGTGAGTTCTGAAATCTTAATTATGTCATATAGTTGCCTGTGCTTGTTAATTATGTGGTCATTGTCATACACTTCCCTGTAATTGTTAATTTAGCATTGCAGGTTTATAGTGCTTGGTAGAGCTGGTGACTTTAAATTCCTAAGTGTGTTTGTATTCTCAGCAGCTGTGTGCACATCTGAGCTCCAGCACATTAGTAGTTTTCTGACAGTAGTTTGTTTCATCCATATGACTAATGTCTGTCAGACATACATTAAAAATTAAGATAGATGTTTGAGTTTTTCCAAAGAGGAGAATTCTTCCATTTACTACAGAGTAAAACATTTCTAGCATTTTACTTTCATTCCTTTGAATTCTTTTTTGATCTTTTATGTAGAAATGCAGATGGAAAAATTACATCTCTGGATGCAAAATTGAATTTGGAAAATAAAGACTACAAGAAAACAACCAAGATCACTTGGCTTGCTGAGACCTCACACGCTCTCCCTATCCCAGCAGTCTGTGTCACTTACGAGCATTTGATTACAAAGCCAGTGCTAGGGAAGGATGAGGACTTCAAGCAGTACGTCAACAAGGACAGCAAGGTACCCGAAGACACCAGACCTCATCCTTTCGCACACAAACTCTAGCATTTGGAAAGCTCATTTTCAATGTTTTAGTTTCTTAGCCTAAATCGAAGGGCTTGTAGAATTTTATTTCAATATAAAGATGTACCTGGGCTGATGGCTCATGCCAGTAATCCCAGCATGTAGGGGTTTGAGGCAGGAAGATCATGAGTTGATGGGCAGCCTGGGCTACATAGTCATATTGTCTCCAAAAGCAAATGTGTAGCTCAGTGGCAGAGCATTCGCCTAGCGTGCACAAGGCTCTGGTTCAGCTCCACACTGACACAAAATAAGTAGAAACAAACTAAAGAGTAATGGTCCCATTCTTAAATGACAGATGAAATACTGCCCCCTAGTTCAGTAATTTGCTTGAAGATGCAGTAAAGCGGTGGATTAAGCCTGTGGATCCTGCTTACAGAGCCTTTGAGTGTCGCTGTACTCTTCGGCTGCGTTTCATAGTTATGGTTGAAGCTTCTTTTCACAGGACTGCCAGTCAAATTACGTACAAGGTTTCCTAGAACTGCTCAGTTCTTCTATGTTACTTTTTAAAAATGAGATGAATGTGCTTGTCTGTAATCCTAGCATTCCGGGGCTGAGTCAGGAAGATTGCTAGCTCCAGGTTAAACGTGGTTTCATGGTGAGATGTCACAAAATAAAACAAAAACCAAACAATCAAAATACTTAAGTATACATTCACACACCAGCATTTTTATACGTGTTGTATGGGTCCAACTCAGGTTCTTATGCTTTCAAAACAAAGGCTGAACAGTTGTGTTTCAAGTGTGCATATTCCAGCTGTTGGAATACTGAACAGTTGTATTTCAAGTGTGCATATTCCAGCTGTTGGAATACTGCTGCATTTTACAGTTACCGCAGTGAATACTTTGAAGAATTACATTTGGTTCTTTATCATCTTCGCAGCATGAGGAACTAATGCTAGGGGATCCCTGCCTTAAGGATTTGAAAAAAGGTGATATTATACAACTGCAGAGAAGAGGATTCTTCATATGTGACCAACCGTATGAACCAGTTAGGTAAATATTGTGTGCTTTTGTGTTTGTTTTGGTGGTGTTGAGGATTGAGTCCACAGTCTCACAAGCAAGCACTCTACCTACCCCAGCTGTCTTTTAGGTAAATAAATGTAACGTTGAAACAAAATCTTTGACTATCTCACGGTGAATAATTTAGAAGTTGGACTTGACTAAAACACTGTGCCTGATAAATTTCTGCTCAGCATAATTTAGTATTCTATATTTAATATTTCAGATTTGAGTAATTTAGTAAGTAACGCACCCTGGACGTTAGTAAGTCATTCATTTCTAAAGTGAAACAGCTTGCAGTCCCCCATGAGATGTGACCAGGTCTAAGCCATGTGCCAGAAGCAGTGAGATGTTGAAAACAATGCCCTTCCCTCCCCCAAGGATATTAGAAGCAATGACCTGATGTGGCTTTGTGCTGTTCTGAGCCAGCAGGGCCAGGAAAACTCCCATGGCTGTAGAGGAGGAGCTTGTTCAGGACTCCTTAGGTTAGATTCTCAGGTCAGACTAGACCTCTTTTGCATTATTACAGGAGAGGCCAAAAAAGCCAGGCCCTTTCTTAGATTAGTGGCTTTGCAACAAGAATGCACTGTAATTTGAAAAGTGTTAACTGTATGTATCATTGAATTCATCTAGTAATTCAGTTTTAATTGCTGTTTAGATAATTTTGTTCGAATAAACTTTTGACTTTTTTTTAAGCCCATATAGTTGCAAAGAAGCCCCATGTATCTTGATATATATACCTGATGGGCACACAAAGGAAATGCCAACATCTGGATCAAAGGAAAAGACCAAAGTAGAAACCTCGAAAAAGGAGGTAAATGCTGACTCTTACAGAGAGCTCTGAAGTCTGTGAATATTTTATATCCCAAGGCTTAGAAATAATATGTCTCTTTAGGAGACGGTAGTTTTTCCTGCCTTTGAGATTCTGAGATTGAAGAAGACGCCAAGTGCTGCTTTTTACTTTGCTATTTGTTTCTATATTCTTTCCGGTAAGATTTTTTTTTGTTTGGTTTGGTTTTATAGACAGGGTTTCTCTGTGTAGCCCTGACTGTTCAGGAACTCTCTCTATAGATTAGTCTAGCCTTGAACTCACAGAGATCCACTTGCCTCTGCCTCCTGAGTGCTGGGATTAAAGGCGTCCCACCACCTCCCGGCTCTATTTTGTTTTTTAATAGGATTCTTGTGCTGAGATTAAAGGTGTGTGTCACCACCACCTAGTGAGAACACAGTTTTTTAAAAACATAATTTCACTATACCAAAAAACTAAGCCTCAATCAACTGACAGAACATTTTTGGGGGATTCCCTAATACCTGCTATAGATCTTCTTTTTCCCACTCTCTTCTCTCTTCATTCTTTTATTCTATTTTAATATATATATAAAATTTACTTTTGATGGGGGTGTTTTTGAGACAGGGTTTCTCTGTGGTACTCACTCTGTAGATCAGGCTGGCCTCAAACTCACAGAACTGCCTGCCTCTGCCTCCTGAGTGCTGGGATTAAAGGCGTCCCACCACCTCCCGGTTCTATTTTGTTTTTTAATAGGATTCTTGTTATTTGTACTTTTCCATTACACTGCCCTGTAGAGAAGAGCTCCCTCCTGCCATTAAGGTTCTGAAAAAGGGAAGGGAAGGGAAGTTACTATGGTGTGGGTGGTGGGAAAAGCTCCTTTGCCTTTTAAATGGTGAGTGTGAGCATTTTCTGTTTAACAATCTCTGGGAGTAAGGTCAGAAACCTGCCTGCCTGTGTAGTTTAAGGACATTGCAGGTGGAGATGCATGTCTTCTCTTCATCCAGATTTGGATGAAGATTTGGAGATGGTGACAGATGGAGAGAAATAAAAAAAATTGAGAACTATTTATGTCTTATTTATTAGTCATTTGAAAAAATTATGCATATAAATTGAAGAAAAGATTTTAAATGTTTTGTTTTTAAATACTGATTTTATTTATTCTTGAAATGCTATAGTAATTGAAAGAAACAGTAGTACTTTTATTTTTTTCTTGAACCTTGGACTCCGGTTACACAGTGTGCTTGTTTCCTGTCCATGTTGATTTTGTGCAGTATATGCATTTTATTTTATTTTTTTAAATTTTTTTTTTAGTATTTACATTTTAAATACAGCAGCTCAAATATATTTTGGTAGCTCTTACATCTTAAATTAACCCATTTCTATTAATCTGTGTATCACCATGAGGCTGTGGCTTACTGGTGTCTGTCTCCTTCCTGGCTTCTCCTTGACTCTGCCTACTCTCTCTGTATAACTCTGGATTTTCCACCTGACTTTACTCTGCTGAGCCATTGGCTGAAACAGCTTCTTTATTAACCAATGATAATAAGACATATTCACAGCATACATAGGGGAATCCCACAACATTTGTGCTGTGGGAACTCCTTCAGCCAGTAGCCTTTAAGATACCGGCCCACTTTGTGTGTGGTCTCATGTGCTTTACACACAGATGAAAAGCGTGCATGGGTCTCTTGGCTTCTGGGTTCAGTTCTAGTCCCCAGTGCTCGCAGAGGCCTGCGGATCACTACTCTTTTTGTGAGTTTATTCTCAGATAAATAAACCTTTGTTATACTCCATTCCAGGCTATTGTGGAGCCCTTTTGTATGCCAACACTCAGTACTGTAGTGAGAGATTTCTGTAGTCTTAATGGTTTCCTTTTGATGATCCTTGAAGATATTTGCCTCTAGTAAGAGACTGTTATTGTCAAAATTGAAGTCTGGTCTAGGGTTTATTGGTAATGATGTATGTGTGTATGTGTGTTCTTTCTTCAGCTCCCAGGTTCTAGGATTTTAAGTGTATGTTACCACATTTGATTCTCTCAGAGGATCTCAGTGAACTCTTTAGTAATAAGTAAATAACACTTAGCTCAGCTTTTTAAAAATGTTAAAGATAATGCTAAATGACTTTTTACAGATTTATTTCTATTTTCTCATCAGCCTAAATGGGTTAAATATACTTCACCTTTATAATAACATACATAGTTATTTTATATTGCATTTCTGGAATGTGTGGTAATGGTGGTTTATTTTTATTTATTTGTTTTGTTTATTTGAGGCAGGGTTTCTTTGTGTAGCCTTGGCTTTCTTGAAACTAACTCTGTAGACCAGGCTGGCCTCAAACTCACAGAAATCCACCTGCCTTTGCCTCCCAAGTGCTGGGATTAAAGGCGTGCACCACCACTGCTTGACCTGAATAATAATCTCTTTATTCCACTAGGTACCGTGTGGTACGAGAAAGTACAAAATAATATTCTACTCAGAGACTCTGCTACTTAGTTCTTAGACCAACATGGTAATAAATAAATAGCAGTTAGTATTCAGTTTAAGTCAGAACAGATCTGATAGCCCAGCAGTGACTTCTTGGCCTGAATGAATGCATTATACCTTTGGTCTTCTAACGAGAAGGATGCAGGTTCCTGTGGAACCTCTTACCTCCCTCGGTTTCCCTATCTTGAGAATGCTGTGATGACTGACTGTCTGTTTACCTCTCCCTTTGTCTACTGCTGCCATTTCTGTGGGGATAAGGCTTTTGAAAGAATTAAAATGAAAAGTTTGTATAAAATATGCTGAAATAATAAGTTGGTTATAAGCATGTGAGAATGTTTGACATGAATTAATACTTTACTTTTGCTTTTCTGTATCCATAGACAAGCTCTGCTCCTAAAGAAAAAACAGTTCCTGCTGTGAGCAGTACTAGTGCTGCCCCTGAGGATTCCGCCATCCTTTACAACAGAGTGGCGGTTCAGGGGGATGTGGTTCGTGAATTGAAAGCCAAGAAGGCAGCAAAGGAAGATATAGACGCAGCTGTGAAACAGCTTTTGGCTTTAAAAGCTGAATATAAACAGAAGACTGGGCAAGAGTATAAACCTGGGAATCCCTGCACCGCAGCAGTACAGAGTGTTTCTACTAAGTCACCATCCAGCACTGTGGAAAACCCATCTCTATACGATAAAGTTGCTGCCCAAGGGGAAATAGTCCGGAAGCTGAAAGCGGAAAAGGCTCCTAAGGTCAGTGTGCTGGAGGCCAGAATGCACCGTAAGCAGCCTGTGACTTCTGTTTGAACACAGTCACCTTCCCATGGAACGGTTTGCAGGCTACCTGTTTAAATATTTTGACCTAGAAACCAACATTTACTATTGCCTGCTGTGCAAGACTGAAAGTAAACTCACAGTTGAGACTAGAGATGACTCAGTGGTTAGGGTGCATACTGCCTTTACAGCCATCAAGATGTGGCCTCCAGTGCTCACATCAGGTCGTTTAAAACTTCAATCCAGTGTCCCTGATGTCAGTGTGTACCTGCATGCATGTGCACATTCCTGTACACAGTTACATGCATACACTTAATTAAGAGGAAAATCTGTAAAAGGAAAAAGAAATTTAAATATTAAAGAAAAAAGAACCCTCACAGCTCATGGAAGTGAGGAACATTGGTAACAAGACAGACTCACTGAAACTGACAGGAGTGTAACCTGTCAAGAGTGATAGGAAGGAGAAGACAGTTCATAAGTTAAAATATTCCTTGTAGGCTAAGGGCATAACTCATTTTTTTTTTTTTAAACAAGGTCTCTATGTAACCCTGACTGTCCTAGAATTTATTTTGTAGATCAGGCTGGCCTTGAATTCACAGAGATCTGCCTGCCTCTGCTTCTAGGGTGCTGAGATTAAAGGTATAGGCCACCACACATGGAGGTATCACTCAGTTTAGAGTCTGTGTTTAGTAGGTATGAAGCTTGGGTTGATCCACAGCATAGCACACACATACATTTCTGAGGTAGTAGGAACCTTTTACAGATGACAGAGTTCACATAGGGCCGGTTTGACTATGGAATTGTGGTTCTTAACCCTATGTGCATTAGAAATTTTAGAAGTCTTGTTAAAGCACAAGGACCGTGGCCTCTCTCCTTTGAGCTTCAGGAAGCCCGGGATGTGCAGAGAGATACCCTCCGTCTTCCGTAGTATTTGTTATGTTTCTCATCTTCCACCAAATAACCTGACAAGCAGTGTAAGGTGAACGGTTTATTCTCACCACAGTTCAGGGGCTGTGGTACATCATGGGTAAGGTGTGGAGGCAAGAGTGTCTCACACAAGTGAGGGCAGGAATTTATTCATGCCTTGGTAGACTAGGATGCAGATAAAGGAGAATGCAGGCATTGATCTGACTTTTCCCTCTTTCCTTTCTTAATTTATTCTGGGCCCCCAATGGTGGGATGGTATCACCCATCTGAGCATAGATTTCCTTCAGTTAACACTCTCTGTGAGCACTGTACAGACACATCCACAGGTGTGTCTCCTAGGTGATTCTAATCCAGTTAGGTTGACAATGAAGAGTAACCCTCACATGTCCAAATAGTTGTTCAGGTGGTGCTGGTGCTCCTGGCCCAGGGAGTAAAGAAAGCCACTATGCCTGGCTTCGGGGTTTTACTTACTTACTTATTTATTTATTTTTTGTTTTTGTTTTTGTTTATATGGCAAGTATTTCCGATTTCCTCTGATCAAAAGTTCTTTGAGACGTGCCATCAGCAGCCTTAGCCAATCACAGAGTAGAACCATGCGACTCATCCACCCTTCAGATAGCCCTGAAAATAACAGATATATATATGTATTATACAATATTCTGTCTTTGTGTATGCCTTCAGGCCAGAAGAGGGCACCAGACCCCATTACAGATGGTTGTGAGCCACCATGTGGTTGCTGGGAATTGAACTCGGGACCTTTGGAAGAGCAGGCAATGCTCTTAACCTCTGAGCCATCTCTCCAGCCCCAAAATAACAGGTTTTTAAACTGGCCATTAAACTTGACTATGAGGCTGTATCAACCTGAGTGGATGTGTGATCCTTGTCACCAGTGATGTGGTTGCTGGGAGAGCTGAGGGAAGGAGGCACAGTTTGGGGACTGAAGAAGGGAAGGGTGGGTGGAGGGGAGGGAAAGGGTGTGAGGGACAGGTGGGGTCTGGTGGAGGTGTAAGCATGGGCCTGAAGGCAGTCAACATTTCAGAGGCAGGTACGAGTCCACAAACTCTCCAGCATTCTGCATGTCAAGGCTGTGCCTGAGTCTTCCAGGTCCAGCACAGCACAGATGGTTCTTTTTAAAATTTAGAAAAATTACTTTTATTAATTATGTATTTAGTGTTTGAAAGACTTTCTAATACAACCACCATAACATGGCAAAGGCTTTATGAAGCACTAAACTTTAGATTCTACTGCCCAGTTTAGCAAACTATGAAATGTTATTGGAACACCGCCAGCCATACTTGTTAGTCTGTGTTGTCTGTCTGTTCCATGCTGTGGATGTAGTTGGGTAGTTGAAATTTAGACTCACAGATTCTGATCCCTACCCTGGAGAAGAGGGTATTGAAGGCTTACATTGCTAATAGTTTTTACAGACTAATCTGGGCTCTGTGCAGTGCTGTATCAGCTGGTGAAGTCATGACTCCCTTGGGGCAATTTCTTCTTTGGCAGTTCAATTATGTACAGATTTCTAATTACTATTTTTAAAAATCCTGTCACCTTTTAGTTTGTTAATCTCAGTATCTTCTAAACATGGGCCACAAGCTTCAGCATGCCCACCCCTTCAGCCAGAAACATCACTGGTTCTAATTCCCATTCCTTCCTACCCAGCAAGTACAAGCCTCTGCTTTGGGAAGTTATTACTGGCATGTGTAAGTATTGCTCGCTTACATGTGCTAAGGAGAGATGATTTTTTTAGAGCAAAAATTGGGTGTCCTAGCTAATTTGAAAAGTACTCTTAGCATCTAAATAGCTAAGGGAAGTAGATTTTTCTTTTTGATGTTCCCACCATTCTCCATGTTGAAATGCTTCTCTCTAGTGGCTGCTGCAGAAATTGCTCTTCATGTATTTGCATTCTAAATGGAACCAGATGAGCACCTCTATTTTTCTTCACCTCCCAATCTTGAATTACAATTTTAGGATTACTTTTGCGTACCTCAGATGCAATCTGAAACCTTTAGAGAAATTTTGTGTGGATTGTTTATAACATTATTAATCCACATTGATGATTATGTAAAGTTGTATGTGTGTAATCCATATTTTATAAACTCAAAATAATCTTTGTCCATTAAGAATTTAGCTGGGTGGTGGTGGCACACACCTTTAATCCCAGTACTCGACAGATCTCTGAGTTCAAGGCCACCCTGGACTGTAAGAGCTAGTTCCAGGACAGGCTCCAAAGCTACAGAGAAACCCTGTCTTGAAAAAAAAATAAAATAAAGCCCCCCCCCCCAAGAAAACAACAACAAAAAGAACTTAACACTATTATCTCTGGATACTTAGTATCTTGTTCCAAGAAGTAAGTACTTCATACAGTTTCACTTAGCAGATTCCTTTTAATCCAGAAAAACATTTAAAAGGTTACTTTCCTCATCCTTTAGTTGTACATATGTATTGCCAGAGACACACTCAAGTAATATGCAATATATGTGTTCATGTATGGTGTGCATGTGTGTGGAGATGTGTACTTGCCAGATGTTGATAGAAGCTTCCTCTGTCTGTGTCTGCCTCATTATTTAAGGCAGGGACCCGCTAAAGCTGGAGCTCCCTGTTTCGGCTGAACTGTCTGGCTAGCAAGCTCCTCATACACACTCAGATCATTGTTCCATGTACGTGTGATGTCATGAAGACTGTAGTCGGGATCACAAGATACCACGATTTCTGTCGACCTCTTACCAAGTAATTTTGGACTGGGTGCTTAGTTTCTGAGATTTGGTGCTTCTGTAAAATATAGATTAGGATGAGTATTTTGAGAATTAAGTAAGACAGTCCTTACAAAGTGCTTAGCATGACATCTGGCATAGAGTAAATAGGTATTGAAAGGAGGAATTTTTTTGTTAATAATTCTAATTTCCCTCGAGAAACTTATAGGTACTAAGTCATCAGGGAAATTTGCGTAGTGATTGGTAGAATTTTATTCTTATTTTGGGAGTATGTATTATTTATACATGTAATCTTGTTAGAATAGAATATCTTATTCAATAATGTAATAGGTTGTTTACCTTAATTTTCTCTTCTATAATATTTCAAATTTATGTTGTCAAACAAGGAATTTTTCATTATGAAACTGTACCATTTGACTTCAAACTCAAGTGAATGTTTAACTTTATTTTACGCGTGTGCCTGTGTGTGTGTGTGTGTGTGTGTGTGTGTGTGTGTGTGTGTGTGTGGCGTATGTGGAAGTCAGGGACAACTGTGGGAGTCAGTTCTCCCTTTGGACAGACTTGGGTCACGAACATTTCAAAAAGTATTTTGTACACGTATTTACAAGGATGTCCCTTTTTTCTCTTCTCACGGTTTCATTCTTTTTTTTTTTTTAAGCTGACGGTACCCCCTCCTTTCTTCTGCCCTTCTGTCCCTCTCCCTGATTTTCATTTTCTTTCCGTCTTCCTTTAACTGTGACTTTTTAAGAAAGAACTTCTAAGCCGGGCGGTGGTGGCGCACGCCTTTAATCCCAGCACTTGGGAGGCAGAGGCAGGCGGATCTCTGTGAGTTCGAGACCAGCCTGGTCTACAAGAGCTAGTTCCAGGACAGGCTCCAAAACCACAGAGAAACCCTGTCTCGAAAAACCAAAAAAAAAAAAAAAAAAAAAAAGAAAGAACTTCTATTGGGAAATAACTTTTAGTTCTAAAGTAATAGCAACAAGGTTGGAATACAGACTCTTCTCCAATCTTCTCTTTGTTCACCCCCACCCCCTTTTTCCTGAGTTGCACTGTATAGCCCAGACTGACCTTGAACTCAGGATCCCTCTGCCTCAGCCCTGCTGGTCTGGAATTATGATCGTCCACCAACACATCTAGATTTGCACACCTTTCGTTTACTCCCTCTTTGTTCCTGGGATGTCAGACTGTAGAGTGTATAGGCAGGAAAGCACTGTAGCCCGAGAAGATGGGAATGGCCAGCTCCTGAACCAGGTTCTTTACGGTTGCTCTACTGCTGCTCCTGCATAGCTGTGAGCCAGTCTTGAGTGTGCTCCCTTGCTCCTGTCGCAATGCACTGACTATGTTCCCCTGTGCAGAGGTATGGGTGGCCATGAGGCACTCTCTCTTCGGGTTCTCAGTCAGATGCTAATTTGTGATTGTATTTTAAGGTCAGGCATTCGGCTTGAGTCTTTTCCCTGTGCTGCTATCTTCTGTGGTAGAGTGTCAAGTGTCTCCTTGCTGAGGGTTTCATCTGAAGCGTGATCCTAATTAGTCTTAACAATAAAAACCTGTAGTCAGATAGCAAGGGTGAAAGCTGAAAGATCAGAGAAGCAGAGCAGCAGTACCAGAGACTTCTTACCTTTATGCATCTTCAGACTGAACGGGGCCTGTCTGTCTCTCTGAATCCTCAAGGTGAATGGGCGAGACCGTCTTTCTCTGCCTCCACCTCTCAATGCTGGGATTAAAGGCATTGATCCAAGTGATGGGATCAAAGGTGTGAGCCATCATTTTCCAACTCAGTTTCTCTTTTAGACTGGTTCAATTTCGTGCCTTGAACTCCTAATCTTCCTGCTTCCTTCCAAGTGCTGGGATTAAAGGTGTGTGCCATTACTGCCTGGCCTCTATGGTTAACTAGTGAGTAGTTCTGCTCTCTGATCTCCAGGCAAGCTTTATTTGTCAGAACACAAACAAAATATCAAACAGCAGTCAATTCAATCCTTTCTGTTTTTGTTGAATTATCAGATACTGAAATGTACAGCTATTTATGTAACTTAAGACTTCAACATACTTTTTTCATTTCTTTTTAGTTTTTGAAAGTGGTCTGTGGAGACTGCTTTCAGAACTCAATCAGATAACTAAACCAAAGGGTGCCCAAATCCCTTATGTAAAGTTGTGTGGTATTTCCATACTGTCTGTTCATTTCCTTCTATGCATTTGTGTGCTTAGAATCCTAGCTGCATTACTTGCAGTACCTAACGTAAATAGTTGTCCGGTTTAGGAAACAATCATGAGGCATCTGTACATTTTCAGACTAGAGCAGTGTTTTGCCACATGCATCTTTTAAAATAGAAAGTATATTTTGCTCAACCGAGTCTTTGAAAGGCTTTTAGAAAGAAATTATTAGTCCAGGTTTTTTTTCATTACTTGCCTACTTTTTTTTTTTGTGGGAGTATGTATTATGATGCAATTTTTGTTTTTCAAATAATTTTGGTCTTTGAGTACTTGACTCTCTGGCCAGAAATGGCTAAGTACACTTGGATAATGATCAAAGGCTTTGAAATGGCATTGCAGTAGTCATAATGTTGTGAAATACTTCCCCTCCTCTTTATTTTCAGGCTAAAATAAATGAAGCCGTGGAATGCTTGCTGTCCCTGAAAGCTGAGTATAAGGAAAAGACTGGGAAGGAGTATGTGCCTGGTCAGCCCCCAATGTCCCAGAAGTCACAGTCAAGTGCTGTCAGCGGTGCTGAGCCTGCCGGTCCAGAGACGCCGGAAGCCAAAGGTCTGTTTGACAGAGTGGCTCGTCAGGGAGAAGTAGTTCGGAAACTGAAAGCCGAAAAGGCCTCTAAGGTCAGTGTGGGGTTCTCTTTGTGTGGTCCTGTGTTTTACTGAATTTCCATACCATGTGTAGCTAGTGGCTGCTGTTCAGACAGTGCTATGTGTAGATCATCTATTTCTGTCCTCTATGCTGATCTTGTCCCTTTTATGTTCTTCTGTTTATTTTCTTAGTATATTTTAGCATTTTGTGTCTGCATCTCTTGCCCTTAATTAATTGTGTGTAAGCCTCGTAAATGTGGGTGTGGTATTTGTTAACGTATGCCAAGACAGTAATTTTCACTACATGTTTTACTCCTCTGTCCCTCTTTGTTACATTAAAGGATCAAGTAGATTCAGCTGTACAAGAACTCCTTCAGCTGAAGGCACAGTACAAGTCGCTGACAGGAGTTGAGTATAAGCCTGTATCTGCTGCTGGGTCTGAAGACAGAGATAAGAAGAAGAAAGAAAAAGAAAATAAATCTGAAAAGCAGAATAAGCCTCAGAAACAAAATGATGGCCCAGGGAAAGACTCTTCCAAAAGCCAGGGCAATGGACTGTCACCCAGTGGAGCAGGAGAAGGGCAGGGGCCTAAGAAACAGACCAGGTATTAACTGTTTCCGTGTGAATTCAGTTCTCAGCAGAGTTTTTTAGAATAAGCAGATTGTGGTGTGTTATCATCAGGACAGAAGGCTCATACTCTAATACCAGCAGATAGCTCCTATTTAAGGTAACAATAGGAAGCGCACCATCTGCTCACTCCATGTGCTTTTCACCTGTCTGGTTTCCAGGGAGATGAGCTGGTCACCGCTGTCTCAGTTTGAGTTTTTGTCTTACTGTTCTGTTGCTGTGAAGAGACACCATGATGGGCAGATTACAGAAGGAAGCGTTAGAGTCCATGCCCACCTCTGTAGGGAGCATGGTAGCAGTCAGGCAGGCATGATGTTGAGCAAGAGCTAGGAGCTCACATCTGATCTGAGAGAAGGAGACTGGGCCTGGTGTGGGCTTTTGAAATCTCAGAGCCCAACCCCAGGGACACACCCCCTCCAACAAGGTTACACCCCCTAATTCTTCCCAAACAGTTCACCAACTGAGAACCAAACATTTAAATAGTTGAGCCCATGGGCTGCTTAGCCTTTGGAGTCTCGACAAACAGTGCAGAGTGAAGAAAGCTCTGCAGTCTGGAGCAGTTGTGATCGCAGATGTACTAGGTAAAGGGTGCTAAACTAGTGGAGACATTGCTTTGTGGGGCTTTTTTCCCCAAATGAAAGTTTTTCATTAGAAGTAAATAAGAATTTTATTCCCAGTGGGATTTTGAAGTTGTTAGCTTAAATGTAAAACAGCAGGTTTAAAGACCTGGCAGTAGATTATCTGTCCTTTTCAGTGTTTTTCTGTTTGTTTGAACAATGTGACTCTCCTTCCAAAAGTATAGGCTAAAACTATTGTGATGGGCTTCCTGTCATAGCTTCCTAGAAGAAAATGCTGTTACTAAGGTAGTTTTGATTTTTAGATCTCTTTAGCTGAATGTCAAATTTAATTGCCTCTCATGTTCAGATACTATCTTCTTAGGGAATACTACAGCAGCTCCTGGTTTACGATGAGATAGTGGACAAGAGGCTAGAGCCTCTCTTCTCGCCTTCTGACTGCCCCTGTGTAGCCCTCAGTTTCCCAAGGAGAAAAGAGAGCAAAGCCCACAAAGCCTTGCTTGCAAGCTGGAAGCATGTGCTTCCTACAGAACACACTTAATAGGCAGACCTTTTGTCACTTGTGGGGGTGAGGACCTTGTCTTCCTGTGTAACTCAGGCTTGCCTTGAGAGCTCTTTCTGCCTCAGCCTTCCTGTTGAGGCACTATAGGTGTGCACACCCCATAACCAACTAACAGGTGGGATTGAGGAAAGAAGGATTGCCTGGAAGAGAGGCTGAGGGGTTGGCAGGAAACCGAGAGCCAAACAAAAGGGTCCTTCATTTCTAGGCACATATTCTATTAACTGCCAAGTTCCAGCATTGGATTAATTGGGGTTTTCTTGTGTTTGTTTAATTTAAATGTTTACTTTTACAAACTTCCACCTTTACATCTTCTATTTAGTATGAAATATAGGTGTGTATACACTTATGTGTGAATATTCATTTATCCATGTATGGTCAGTAGCTGCTGTTTTTTATTACTTTTTACATTTTATCTTTGATGAGACACTGATCTTTTTAGTTGTTATTATCACCTATGTTGAGCTGGGCAAATGCTCTTTAGTAGAGATTATATGTGAGTAGACTTTGTCTTTGCCAAATGTATTTTAATTGAAAAGGGGTTTTATAATAAATCAATTCTTTAAAAATTATAGTTTTAAACAGGTTTGGCCTTGGCAGTTTTCATGGACACCATCTGACCAACCTTTGCAATGTTCTTTTGATGCTGGGAGGTTGTGATGGCACACACTTGTGATCTTGGTACTTCACAGGCAGAGGCAAGAAAACTGTACAAGCTTGGGCCATTCTGATCTGTATATCAGGTTATTCTAGCCAAGCAGGGGCTGAATAGTGAAACCTTCCCTGTGTTAAAAAACAAATATTGAATTACTTTCTAGATTAAAAACATTATTGTGGAAAGGAATAGAAAGAAAAGTAAATAAATATAAAAATGACTGAAAATTAAGAACTCCCTTTTTGAGCTTATATGCTTACTTTCAGTTCTACCTGCTGTGGTTTGACTGTATCCACAGCACACATGCTGGAACTTAGTCCTCCAGCTGGTGGAGATAATGGTATGTAAAGGGGGAGCCTTTGCAGTAGTGATTAAGATAAGCCGAGGACAAGAAAATGGGGTCCAGTGATGGTGTTATTAAGACAAAGGAAGAGTCATCGCAGCTTCCTAGTGTCCTGCTGTGTTGTGCCTCTAAAGGGCCCTCTCCACCCACAGGACTGATGCTGGCACTGGCTGGTTGAGCTTCCAGCACCAGGAGCCAGTAAGCTTCTGTTCTCTAGATGACCTATTCTCTAGTATAGAAAACAGACCGAGACAGTCTAAAAGCATTTGCTTGAATGAAGGATTCATGTTTCCTTTTGCATGTCTGCAGATTGGGTCTTGAAGCAAAAAAAGAAGAAAATCTTGCCGAATGGTACTCCCAAGTAAGTATGCTCTCAGGGGCTTTTATGTGCACATTTCTCAAGGTTAGCTTTATGTTCAGACTCTAAAGTCTAGGGAGAAAGGTAACTATAACAGTGTGACGTCCCCCATCCCACCGTGTATGTGTTTGAGCATGTGTGTTTCTATGTGTGTGTGCATAAAGGCATGTGGGTGTTACCCTCAGAAAAGCCACCTCCTTTGAGACAAGGTCTTTCTTTGGCCTGGACTCACTAGTTAGGGTAGGCTGGCTGGCCAGTGCACCCCAGAGACCCTCTTATCTCTGTTCCAAGTGCATATCTCAGCACTACACCTGACATTTTAGGGGTCTGGGGATCAGTCTTCATAAGTGGAAGGCAGACATTTACCTACTCCCTTGCTATCTCCCATGATGCCCACTATAATAATATCATGTCAGGTGTAGTGGGATACCGACGTGACCCAATACTTGTAAGATGAAGGCAAGAGAGTTTAAATTCCAGGCTAGCTGGCCTACACAGTGAAACTGTCTCAAAATAAAATGTAAAAATAAAAGAAGGCTAAGGGTGTAACTCAGTGATAAGTCTGCATACTTAGAGTCCTGTAAAGTGTTGCCTTTGCATGTAGGAAAGTCCATTTTTCCTCTACATTAAGGAGGGTGTTTCCAAGCCAGGCATGATGGCACACACCTGTAATTCCAGCATTTGGGAGGTAGGGGCAGGAGGTCTCTGAGTTCAAGGTCAGCCTGGTCTACAAAGTTCAGGACATCCTGGGCTACACAGACAGTCTACAGACAGGAGCTTTGATCACACACTCTTGCCTATCTTGCCTTTGCGTAGAATACTGGTTCAGTTTGCAGGCTTTTCTCTTTCAAAGGTCATCACAAAGTCAGAGATGATTGAATACTACGATGTGAGTGGCTGCTATATTCTCCGTCCCTGGTCGTACTCCATTTGGGAATTCATTAAGGACTTCTTCGATGCTGAGATCAAGAAGCTGGGTGTGGAGAACTGCTACTTCCCCATATTTGTGTCTCAGGCTGCACTGGAGAAAGAGAAGAATCATATCGAAGACTTTGCCCCTGAGGTACACTGAAAAAGATGAGCTTTTCCTTTTTGCGGTTTTCTCTTATAAACTCGAAATTATATCTCAGTAGAGTTTAACAACCAACTCAGAGAAATTTGGGGCGATCACTTTTCTTTATAATGTCCTATTTCTTCCATCCTCATGGCATGTTTAGTTGTTAGTCACATCCTCTGACTGAATGACTTGTCCCTTCCCTTCTGGTAACAGCAGCAAGCATTTGATATATACTTATGCTCTTCAAAAGTGCCATTAAGGGGGCTGGAGAGATGGTTCAGTGGTTAAGAGCATTGCCTGCTCTTCCAAAGGTCCTGAGTTCAATTCCCAGCAACCACATGGTGGCTCACAACCATCTGTAAAGAGGTCTGGCGCCCTCCTCTGGCCTTCAGGCATACAGACAGAATATTGTATACATAATAAATAAATAAATATTTAAAAAAAAAGTGCCATTAAAACTGTGTCTACATCATTTTTATCTTCCTAGGTTGCTTGGGTTACGAGGTCTGGTAAGACAGAGTTGGCAGAGCCGATTGCCATCCGCCCTACCAGTGAAACAGGTGAGAGTGGGTGTGGGCCCTGGGGAAGCTGAGCTGTGGGGGCTGCAGCTGTGTCTCAGTGTTTCTGCTAAGCTCCTTCCTGGCAAAGCAGAACTTCCTGAAAGATGAAGGCAGATGAAAGTTTACGTTACATAGATTTTGTGTTAAGCCATTTCATTACAGAGCTCTTTATCAGCAGGATGTAAGTCTCTCTGTCCATCTTCTTTTTAAAGAAAAACACTTTACGTTTTAGGTCCTTTATTTGTTTTTATACAGTGAGCCATGAATTTATAGGGAATGGACTCTAGCTTCGCATGCGTGTGGCTAAAGGGACAGTGCCGTGTTTCCTAAAAAGCCTAGAGAGCATACAGTGGGTTCCTCTCCTCTTCCCTTTGCAGCTGTCGTTTGGCAAGTTACCGGACAATGGCTGCCGCGGCTGAAGACAGTTTTTCTTTTTTTAAAACAGCATCTATTTTTGTCCAGTGTTCCAACTTTTCAGAGGGAATTGTTTTGGATTATTCTTGGGATTGATTATACAATTGCAAATGATGGCTGTTATTCATTTTTTAATATTTATTATCTACATTAGATTTCTATTTCTGTAGAGTTTTTTTGTTTGTTTTTGAGACTGAGTTTCACATCCAGCTCTAGCTGACCTGGAACCTGGTATTTAGATCAGGCTAACCTGAACTCACAGAGAGATGATTCCCAAGTGCTGGGTTTAAAGGTGTACACCCTGTGCTCATCTTCACCTAGGGTTTTCAGAATGCTTTCATGTGGGCATGTTGTGTTATTCTCCTGCCATGGGAAGGCAGAGGCAGCCATCAGATGATGGAATGGTTTCCCTGGAATTATACTTAGTGAATGGACGTGCTCCCCGGGTCTGAGAGTTTGGACTTGGTGGCATCCTACAGTGATTACTTATCTTCAAAGTTAGTGTGCTCGTTATCTGCTACTTCTAGTGTGTTTGGGTATTTGCACTTTTGACATTATGACTTTAGTCGTTTTTGTTTGTTTTTGTTTTTTTCTCATAGTACATTAGTAGTTTTGTTTTACTGATTGTACGTTGTAGGCAAGACAAGTCATAGTTCCTGGCAAGAGTGTTCTTTGTTGGATGGGTAATCTGTGACTCTAACAAATTCTGATTCTGATACATAGCTGATTTCAGGAATAACATTAGCATCTTTAAATTTGATAATGAGATCTGTGAGCCAAAGGAGAGTATAAAATAAGATAAAGAATGAAAGTAATTTTACATAGAACACGGAATGCATTGGATAGAATATGGAAACAACACTTACATGCAAATAGGTGAAACACACAAAGTATGATCATGTTAGGTAGATTTGTCTATCTTCAGGGTTATGCTTTATGAACTAGGTAACAGTATCATTTCATGAATCATCACGGGATGCTGGGACAAGCACACTTTAATCCTTTAATTCATATTGTTATATTGTGAATTTAACTCTTGTCAGTCTTAAGGAAGAAATCAAGTCATAAGTGTCTTTATTTTCTTGACTTTCAGTAATGTATCCTGCATATGCAAAATGGGTGCAGTCCCACAGAGACCTGCCTGTCAGACTCAACCAGTGGTGCAATGTGGTGGTAGGTGCCCGTGTGTGTCTTCGCTTTTAGAGCATGCTTTCTTTCCTTTGAGCGTAAAGCAGTTTTCAAAAGGTTTTGGACCACAAAATTTGTTTTGATTATTAATCATTTAAAGTTGCTAATGAAAACTAGTTTTTTTTTCTTCCTATACTGACTGGCTTTGTCCCTGCAGCGCTGGGAATTCAAGCACCCACAGCCTTTCCTCCGCACTCGGGAATTCCTGTGGCAGGAGGGGCACAGCGCCTTTGCCACCTTCGAGGAGGCAGCTGACGAGGTAGGAGCAGTCCTCTACTATGTAATACCAGTTTGAGAATAGAAAGGGCTGGAGAGATGGCTCAGCGGTTAAGAGCATTGCCTGCTCTTCCAAAGGTCCTGAGTTCAATTCCCGGCAACCACATGGTGGCTCACAATCACCTGTAATGAGGTCTGATGCCCTCTTCTGGCCTGCAGGCATACGCACAGACAGAATATTGTATACATAATAAGTAAAGAAAAAAAAAAGAAAATAGAAAGTTAAGAGTAAACTGATTTTAAAAACTTGCTTATTAAAATTTTACTGGTAAATTTGCTATTTAAAATTTTGTACGATAGATTTTAATTTATAGAAAAACTAGTCATATGATTAAAATTAATCATTTTTTTAGGTTTCACTCTGATTACTGTATATCTGTCTAGCATTTTTCTCCTACATTCCAAATTTATATTCACTTAAATGTTCCTCAACCTCACACTGCTTTCTTGTACATTTTCCTTAAATCTCACATTGACTTCTTTAGCCTTTCTATGATTTTGTTGTTGTTGAGTACCCTTTCACAAACAGTTTGAGATGATGCAGATTGACAAGCCTATAGTGAATAAACATGCCGTCAATGTTGTTACAGGTCTTGCAGATCCTTGAGTTATATGCTCGAGTGTATGAGGAACTCTTGGCAATCCCTGTTGTGAGAGGAAGAAAGACTGAAAAGGAGAAGTTTGCAGGAGGAGACTATACGACCACATTAGAAGCCTTCATCTCTGCCAGCGGGCGTGCTATCCAGGTATGGAGTGCTGTGGCTAGATGGCAGCTGTGAGCACAGCCTACGGCAGTTCCAGCAGTGTTTGCTACTTTAGTAATATTTGGATAGCTAATAAAGAAAGCAGTATCAAGGTTTTAAAAGTAAAGTCACTAGTATGCCATCTAGTGATGCCTTTCCTAGAGGTAGATCCAGACGGATGCAAAGAGCTTACTGAAGGCACATCTACACTCTGTTCAATGCAGCATTATAGCCAGACAGTGACAACATCACCTGATAAAAAACAATGCCTGTATCCACAGTGGGATATTAACCATAAAAGGAATGCATTCTGTCATTTGCAGTACCATAGATGAAATTGAAGATATTTGTGTTAAGTGAAATGAGGTATGATCTTAATTGTATGTGAACTCTAAGAAAGTGGTTGTTTATAGCCTGTGACTAGAATGGTGGTTACTTACAGGTTAGGGAGAGTATGAGTTGGTCAGTAGGCACTAAATTTTAGTTCTATAGGAGCTGAATGTTATACTGCAGATAAGGATGGTGGCAGACAGCTATAGTCACAACACTCTAAGGAGTCTGTGGTTAATGTGAGCTACATAGTAAGACACTCCTTGGGGGAAAGAAAAATCTGGCCTGTTTATTGTATAGGAGGGTAACCATCAATAGTAATGTGCTGCGTGTTTTTAAAACACTCAAGATTTTGAAAATTTGTGCCAGAAAGAAATGATGGATTCTTGAGGTAAGTTTAACCTGATTCAAACATTACAAAATGTGTTTCAGTATGTTGATTTTAAAAGTGAATAAAAAATAATTACTGTGAAAGCAGTACAGCACTTGCTTAGCAGGCACGGTGTCATTGATCACCAATTTTTATTGATATATTGATCATCAATACTCCAAACTGGGTGTTATGGTGCATACCTCTGAAAGTGGAGGCAAGAGAATCGGGAATTGGAGGCTACCATCAGCTCCATAGTGAGTTCTAGGTCCATGTGGGCTATGAGACCCTTCCCAAAAGACTGGGAGGAGGGGAGGGGGAAGGAAGAGAACAGTAGAGGAGGGCATCATGTGATTTCTAGGCCTGTTCTGTGTCTCCATGATGGGGAATCAGTGAAGTTGGGGTTTCATCCTGAATTGCCAGGCATGAGCTCCAGGTAAAACCTTGCATTCAGAGGTTTTGTGTGTGTTTTTGTTTTTGTTTTTGTTGGAAGGGACCACCCAGAGCAGAACTGCTAACTTTTTTTAGCCAGTCCTTTCTTGTTATGCCAATCATACTTGAATTTTAAGCATTAAAAGGAGATAAAACAGTGCATGTAGTGGTATTCTAAAGTATGTGATCTTGTTATTATTTTCAAGGGAATAATAGTTTAAAACTAAAGCTGTGTTTCTCTTCTTATTCTAGGGAGCAACATCACACCATTTAGGCCAGAATTTTTCTAAAATGTGTGAAATAGTTTTTGAAGACCCAAAGATACCAGGAGAGAAGCAGTTTGCATTCCAGTGCTCCTGGGGCCTGACAACTCGGACTATTGGTGTGATGGTCATGGTTCATGGAGACAATATGGGCTTAGTGTTGCCACCCCGTGTAGCCTCTGTTCAGGTAAGGGAAATGTTCTCTTTATCATGTCTTTTATACGATTATAGTCTATGTTTACAAAGGAACTTTTTTTTAACAGAACTTGCCTCAAGTTTATTTGTAAAAACAGCATAAGGTCCTGAACATCTGCAGATACTGTGTAGGTGTTCACACAGTCCATTTGTCTTCACATTGGCAGACTGAGACCTTTTTTATGGGGCCTTCACAAGGGCCTGGGCACCTTTGGGAGCCTGAGCTGCAGCTGAGGCCTCTGCCTTGGCTTGAACCTTGGGCTTTGATTTTTGGAGCCTACGACCCCTCACTATGTAGCTTCTAATCCACTTCCCAAGCTTGGGGTGAGCAATTAAAGCCAGGCAGGTGAGTTTGCGGCTGGGGCCCTTTGGCACCTTGGGCTTCACCACCTGGGGCTTCACCAGGGCCTTGATGGCCTCTGCATGTGCTCTCATGGCCTTTGCATTATTTGCCTGCATCTTTTTTAGGCCTTTCTTGTTGTGCTTCTTGGCAAAGCGCATGTTCCTCAGGAACTTGGGGTTAACCGCCTTGAGAGATTCGTATCTTTGTGACCGGGGTTTCTTGATGCCGTTTCTGTGCTATTTCCGGGACTGGTTGTGTGTGGTGTGGTTCTTGGACTTGGCCATGGCTGGACAGTAATCGGCGGCTCCCCTACAAAGGAACTTTGAAAGGGTAGATTTCTCTGATGATATAGAGACATTAGAAAATATAGCCTAGACACATATGTATTATTTATTGTCCCAAGAATTTTAAAAATTAGTTTGCTGAAAACTTTTAATTTTTTTCTAAGGTTTCCTAATTTTATTTTATGAGTGAATGTTTTGTCTGCCTGTGCCTCTGTGGACCACATGCATGCTTAGTTCCTCCCAATGTTAGAAGAGGGCACCATGAGGATGCTCTTAACTGTGGAGCCATTTTTCTAGCCCTAAAATTTATTTAGAAATAATTTTTTGAAATTATTTAGAATTGTTTAAATAAAATATAGTAGGGTTAAATGAATTGTTCTTCGTATTGATGAATGATATTTAACTGATTAGCACATGTTGTAGACAGGTTAGAAATCATACAGATTGATTTAATTATGGTAGAACAGATGCGGATTGTGTAAGCAGTAAACTAGTTCATGCTGGAGCCCCGAGAAGGAAATGTCTGTAAACCAAACCTCCAAGCAAGACTGGGAAGCAGGTCACACTGGCTGTCAGTGGTCATGGCTAAAAGACCTGGAGCTGGAGAGGTGGCTTGGTGGGTAAGGTGGCAGGGGACCCAGGTGTACTTCTCTAATGCCAGCTCCAGGAAGGGTCTCTGGTGGTTTGAAAGAAAATGGCCCACAAAAGGAGTGGCACTATTAGGAAGTGTGGCCTTGTTGAAGGAAGTGTGTCACTGTGGAGGAGGACTCTGCAGTCTCATACATGCTCAAGCCACACCCAGTGTCTTAGCTCACTTCCTGTTGCCTTTGGATCAGAATGTAAGGACTCTCAGCTCTAGCACCATGCATACTGCATACTGCCTTGTTTCCTACCATGATGATAATGCACTAAGTCTCTGAACTGTAAGTCACCCAGTTAAGTGTCTTAGTTTATAAGAGGTGTGCCCCCCCCCCCCAATTAAACCAAATGCTGGACATGGTGGCATACTCTTTAATTCTAGAACATTGGAGGTAGGAGCAGGCAAATCTCTTTGAGTTCCAGGCCAACATGGTCTATTTATGGAGTTTAGAGAGTGAATAGGCCAGTCAGGGCTATATAGTGAGACAGAGGGCTATATAGTTAGAGAGAGACAGACAGAGAGACACCAGAAAGCTACAGGACAATACATCTGTCGTAGCCCTTGAGGGTCCAACATAAATTCTCTGATTCCCTAACCTAGCTGGAACGGAGTCGCGAGGAAAAGAACTGACACAGCTTACATCGTCATCATGGAAAAGGCCAGCTTGCCGTTTATTGTCCAAACATTTTATACCCACACCAAATTGAGCGGGGAGGGGGAAAAACACATTACGCCATCACCTAGGCAACCAGGTGCCTGGGCTCAAGTCCCGTCCGCATCTAGCAGTCAGGTAGGCCCTGAATTAGCATCTCTATAAGACACCTTCCAAATTACAAAAGGAAGGAAGCACCAAATATCTGAACTCTTAAGTCATCAGCTTCAGTCAAACATCTCTTCTCAGGTAATCTACATTTTAACAAAAGAAGCTAGGAGCAGGCATCCTGACTTTTGTTAAGGGCAGAGACAGCTTGTCTACAGAGCTACGAGTTCAGCTCGGACGGGCTAATGGCTTTTGTGCCATATCGAAATATGGGCCCACATACATCCTTGCTTGTTCTCGCCAAAAAACTTTTTGGGGGAGGGTGGGGTTCCAGACAGGGTTTCTCTATGTAGCCTTGGCTGTCCTGGAACTCAAGAGATCCGCCTGCCTCTGCCTCCTGAGTGCTGAGGTTAAAGGCATGGGCCACTACCACATGGCTCCTAAATCCCTAGGTCAGTATTGCTAACCTTTCCCAAGAAGTATTCGGAGAGGTGAAAGACCCTGTCTTTAGAGGAAAGTGGAAGTTTAGAGATGTAGTGGACAGTGACAGAGATGAAGAGCTGTGGTCTTCCCCATGGTGATTCAAAGGAGAGGGAGGAGACTCCAGGGATCCTTAGATGCCTCTGGAAACACTGTGTGGTGTGACCTCAGCAGTTGGTCACAGATAAACATAAGAACAGAAAGTGGCTGCCCTAAAGGAGAGACTTGGAAGGACAGTGCTGCACCCCGGGAAACAAAGGGGCCTGGTAGGTCACAGACTCAGAAAGGGAACAGATAAGGAATGGGGTACTGTCTTGTACTGTGTGCTCTGGCAGGTGTGTTGCAAGTGTGAAGTTCATGTGCAGCTCAGCGTTTACATCACTGTAACAGATGAGATTCTTTGTAGAAAAAGTGCTTTTAAAACAATGTAAAATGTAGCTTTTCAATAAGTTATTGTATATAGTTTGATTTTTCTTAAGGCCTTTTGATGTTGGATGATCCTAAATATTTAATGGTTTTTGTTAGTGTTGTTTTTAACATAGTGGCCCCGCAGCGAACTTTAGGAAATTTTGCCAGTAGTGTGTTTTGAAACGTTTAGGGTGCTGCATGTTGTGGATTGTTTGTTTTGTTCATTTAAAGATTTATTGTGTGTGTGTGTATGACTAAGTGTATGTCTGTGCATCACATGTGGGTTGGAGCACTCAAAGGTCAGAAAAGGAGTTGGACTCCCTGGAGTTACTTACAGATGGTTGTGAGGCACCAGGTGGGTCCTGGGAACTGAATCTGGGTCCTCTGCAAGAGCAGCCAGTGTTCTCAACCACTGAGCCATCTCTCCAGCACCATGTTTTTTAACTGTAGTAAAATTATGTATATTTAAAAGATCGTGTCATTGGCATCTTTTAACTTTCGTATGGTTCATTATTATAGATGTCCTTATGTGTATGTGGTGTGTCTTTGGTTGGACTCTAGGTGGTAGTGATTCCGTGTGGAATCACAAATGCCCTGTCTGAAGAAGACAGAGAGGCACTGATGGCAAAATGCAATGAGTATCGAAGGCGGCTACTTGGCGCTAACATCCGAGTCCGAGTTGATCTACGAGACAACTACTCTCCAGGCTGGAAGTTCAATCACTGGGAGCTGAAGGTATGCAGGGGTCCTGCACCGGGGCGATCTAGATTTCTGCAAACTTAAGGTTTTTTCTTACCTTTCCATATTTATAGTCGTAAGTTCTGAGCACCAGTGTAGGTCATACCTTGTAAAAGGGGTTTCTAGAGTATGTGCTTGTTAAACTAATTTCTGTGGTGATTCAGGGAGTGAGTAGCTTGGTGGGAGAACACTTAGCATGTGCTTGGCCCTGCCTTTGATTCCCCGCACTGGGCCTTGCCTCCCAAAAAGTTTTGTGGAAGCCAGTTTTTCTTACATTAGAATAAAGATGATCTTGAAGTGTTTGCTTATATAACATATAAGGCTCATTGGTGGTTATGTTGCAGAGCTTATATCTGAGTTCAGTCCCTGGCAGAGTGAGGTTTCGGTGATGATGGAGTCATCACAGGTTCCCTCCACATCTGCAGTTCTGGTCCACACGGTTACACATCCCTTTGCCGTTGTTTCTGCCTCTCTGCAGAATTCTGTCTAAATTCTGGTTTGACGTTTTTGGTGTATTTTCATTTACAACACAACTTCATTATGAGTAATGATGCTCTTTATTCCATTTCACAAACTTTTAGCGGTTACCATTTTTTTTAAGCTATGTTAGAGAATATCAAGTTAGTCTAGGAATTAGGAGGGAGTAGTGTGGGACATGTTCCGAGATGGTACCTGAGAACTTAGGAATGGATGCTTGATGTATTGGGGTTATTCAGGATTAACCCTCTTGAATTGCAAAGCCACTAACATCCCTCATCTTACTTTAAAAACGGTGCCTATGGTAACCTGTGCTGGGGATTAGCGCTGCTGCTGGCCCTGCTTCTTCTTTGTGTGTCATACTTTCTTTTTCATGTGCTCCCTCCCTTCAGGGAAGACCTTAAGGACAGATAGTTTGTCCTCTGTAATTCGTCTTTAGTTGCAGCCTTTTTTGTTCACCTAGGGACAGCTGGTGGATGCCAGCAGCTACTTCTCTAAGCCAGTTCATGTGTGCCATCTACTTCTGGATCCCCCACCTTCCTATTCTACGTCCTTCCTCCAGAGACACGGCTTTATCTCTAGGACTCTTTATCCCTGGGAGCCTGTTTGATGAGAGTCATGGGCTTGCTGGCGTTCACATAAGTTTGTCTTTGACTTGAGTACTACTCAGCAGCCATGTTGTTTATAGAAGCACCTGGCTTACAGTGTCAGAGTCCTAAATTAGTTTTAAAGCAGTGGCTCTCAATCTGTGGGCGGAGACCTCTTTTGGGGGTAGAGCAACTCTTCTCTCACAGGGTTCATATAAGATATCCTGCATATCAGATATTAGTAACAAAAATACAGTTATGAAGTAGCAATGAAATAAGTTTATGGTTGGGGGTGACGACAAGGTGAGGAACCTGTATTAAAGGATAGCAGCATTAGGGAGATAGAGGACCACTGTTCTAAAGGCTCTTACACTAATATGTAAGATAGAGGACCACTGTTCTAAAAGCTCTTACACTAATATGTAAGATAGAGGACCACTGTTCTAAAGGCTCTTACACTAATATGTAAGATAGAGGACCACTGTTCTAAAGGCTCTTACACTAATATGTAAGATAGAGAACCACTGTTCTAAAGGCTCTTACACTAATATGTAAGGAGATAGAGGACCACTGTTCTAAAGGCTCTTACACTAATATGTAAGATAGAGAACCACTGTTCTAAAGGCTCTTACACTAATATGTAAGGAGATAGAGGACCACTGTTCTAAAGGCTCTTACACTAATATGTAAGGCCTGCTCTGCAATTTATCAGAGAGGGTTCCAGATCTTACTGCAAAGTCTTCCTGGACCTTAAGTGTAGTGATATTTCATTTGTATTTTAATAAATAAAGCTTGCCTGATGATCAGAGAGTAAAATAGCCCCACTGGTCAGCTTTATAGACCAGTCAGTGGTAACATGCACCCTTAATCCCAGTAGCCACACTAGTTGCCAGAGAAACCGGGCAGTGCATTCCTTTAATTTCAGTGGTGCATGCCTTTAATCCCAGCCCTAGAGAGGAATATAAAACTGGAGGAGACAGCTCACAGTCTCAATCTCATTCTGAGATTCCTGGAGGCAGGATCACCATTTTCGGACTGAGGTCAAGGTAAATAATCAGTGGCTGAAAGGTTGAACTCCAATATCAGTCTCTGATCTGAGCCTTTAGTAATTGTGCTTCACTTAAGGGCTTTAGTCTCCTTAGAGATTGGAATATGCAGGAGTCTTAAACTTGGATATAGCCAATTCTTAAATTCTCTCATGGAAGCCTGAGAACATGGTGCCTCTCAAACTTTGTCCGAAAGCCAGCAGTCTGAACATGTAATACTCCTTCAAGTATGACTCTCGGCCATCCTTAACCTCCACTACAAGAACCTCTGATAAGGGCTGGCAGGCAGTGCTTTATCCAACCCTGGAGGTGATTCTCATGCTTGGTCTGTAGTTCCTTCCAGAGCCGAGGCATCCCAGCCAAAGCACATGTTTACCATGAATGAGTCTGGAGTGTACCCGTGTGCTAATCCCCTCAGTTCTTTGGGGGTATTTTTGGTTTCAAGAAGCCTCTGTATTCTTCCATGTACAACATGCCAATTGTGAGGAAATGGGAATGCCCATTCAGATGCTTTTCTATCAAGAGATGGCTTAGTTCTGACCACACGAGCAGTAGACTTTCCTTCTGTACTGAAGTAAGTTCTCTAGTGTCAGGAGTATCACTTGCCCTTTTTTTGTTTGGTTACCGTTGTTCTTTGGCTGTTTTATGATTTATAGTAGCTAAAACCCTGAAATAGTCTATATTCAGCTTGAGATTCCCATGCACAGGTTTAACTGCCTGTTTTTTTTTATAGGGGGTTCCAGTCAGACTTGAGGTGGGGCCACGAGATATGAAGAGCTCTCAGTTTGTGGCTGTCAGGCGAGATACTGGAGAGAAGTTAACAATTGCCGAAAAAGAGGCTGAGGCTAAACTTCAAGAGATTTTGGAAGACATCCAGCTTAACCTTTTCACAAGGTAGCTCTGTCGTTTACTTGTGTCTCCTTTCTTCGGTTTCCACCCAGTGTTTGAGACATAAACAAGGGATTTGGGGTTCTTGCAACTGGACATAGCCTTTCTCCCTGAGCTCCAGGACCACAGTGTCTTACTCCATTTGTAGTTTTGACTTGTGGGTTTCCTAAGTGTGTGTTCCCTGTGAACTGGTCCGTCTGTTGAACTAGATGGGGTTAACTTCAGATCCAGGTTATTGTATTAAGTCTTTGGTTCTTAAGTGCTGGTCACAGATTGGTAGAATCCATCCAGGAAGCTTTACCAGCACCTTCCCTGAGAAACTAAGCCTGAGAGAGCAGCCAGCAGCTGTTAAAAGCTTCCCCGTAATGGCATATGCTCCTACTCGCCAGGAGAGGGCAGCAGAACTCATAGATGGTTGGGAGCCTCCATATGGTTGCTGGGTATTGAACTCAGGACCTCTGGAAGAGCAACCAGTGCTCTTTACCTCTGAGCCTTCTCTCCAGCCCCACCTTGTATTTTTTTGAGCCAAGGTTTTTCACTGGTTTAGAGCTTAACAAGTAGGCTAAACTGGATGGGTAGCAAGTCCCAGGGGTCCTGGGATACAATATGGCATGTACCACATCCGCAGCTGGTTTTGTTGTAGGTCATGGGGGCTGAACCCAGGTCCTCACACTTAGAAAGGGGTTACCATGCTGCTGAGCTGTCTTCAAGCTCCAGATGGGTATTTTTACAAAAACAAGTTGTCGTCTGTTTTTGGAGATAGGGTCTCCGGTAGCCTGGATTGCCTTCAAACTTGAGGCTGGCCTTGGATTTTTGATCCTTCCTATGCTACCACTCCTGGCTTAGCAGAAAATTTTAGCAACTTTTCATTCACTTATACTCAAATTCTGTTATTTTTTTACATACAAGGTTCATTCTAAATAGTTTATTCTTAGTGATGTGTTTGTTTTGTTTTTAATCTTGTGCAATTTTCAATATACATTGCATTCTTGCTTATAAATATAGGTACTTTGAATAGGTCAATTCTACATAGACTTATTACTAAGGAAAAGCTGAATTAGGATAACAACTCATTTTTTTAAAAAAAGATAGCACTGCATACTTGCTCATACTTGGATCTTTGTATTACCAAGTACGAAGAAACTAATATATTGATTAATTTTACTGAACTGAGGACCTAGCAGTATAGATCTATCACAAATGTGTATTCCTGAGGTTTCCCTCCTTCCACGGGACAGGCTCCTTCCGTAGATCCTCCTAGTCAGGTTACTGGATTTAATATTAAGGGTAGCTGGTGTTTCTTTTCCTTTCAGTGCTGAGGTAACTGTGTTCTCATTCATACTAGGCAGGCTCTTTTCCTTGCACTGAGCTACATCCCAGCCTCCTTAATGTCGGCTTTGATGAAAGAAGTCCTGTGTGAAGTAGACTAAACTGTTATAGCCAAGAGAAGACCAGAGTCAGACACAGAGCAGCTTCTCCTTCCATATCTGAAGCAGTGTGAAGCTGGTCTGCAGGTCCAGTGGTATAGTTTTCCAGAACTTAGATCCACTCATTTTATTAGTTCTGCCATCACCTAGAACTTAGTGACATGGACACACCAGATCACAGTCAAGTCAAGGGAGTGCTGGTGGGTGAGGGTGCAAGAGCCATGCCTGCTGCCTTCAAAGGTACGGTGGGAAATGTCCCATGGCTTTTCCTACTTAGTCTTGCCTATCTCGTTACAAAAAATGTGACGGGAAAAGAGGAAACAAATTTGACTGACAGCTAGCAATTGCTAAGAATGCCCAAGGTCCTAGCCTTGAGATTCAGAAAAGAACTGTCTTTTTTTTTTTTTTCCTTCTACTCCATGTGTGATTTTGAATGTAGATGAAAGTATTGCCTATGGCATTACTAAAGCCTGAGGGTCTGAAAGAGGAGGCTGTGGAGCCAGGCTTGGTGGGGGAACATCTAGTAATACTAGCTGAATTCGGAGGGAATCATGTTCTAGTCCAACCTGCGCTATGTAGTGAGACCCAAGGGGACGGGAGTATAGGGTGGGAGGATTTGATGGTGTGAAAATATCTTTAATTTGTGTGTGTGTGTGTTGTTGTGATGCTTTCATTCCTTCATGTGTCATTATTGGGCAGTTAATTCTATATATCTCCTGCGACAGTATTCTTATTATTTCCCCGTTTTTGTAGAGGAGAAAAGTAGACCAGAAGGTTTGGAAACTAACAGACTTTCTGAGGTGGTACAAGTGGGAGTTAGGACTGTTCAGCAGCAATGACAGAAGTAGCAGCTGCCTGTTGTGTGCGTGGCAATTTTCTCACATGTTGGCTTGAGGTGATGCTCAAGTAAGGTGGCCACTGCCAGTTAGGGAATTAATACTCTGAGTTCTTCTGACTTTCACTTAGTATTTCATTAAATCTTGTTTATTTTGAGATTTAAAAAAAATGTCATATTTGTAAGGAAAGTTATGTATTTTCTGATTTATTTTGGCAGGGCTACTGAAGACCTTAAAGCTCATATGGTTGTGTCCAACACATTGGAGGACTTTCAGAAGGCACTAGATTCTGGGAAGGTAAGGGGCCTCCAGAAAGGTTTTCTTGGTTTTGTTTTTTGCAGGCCCAGGCACTGACCCCAGGGTCTTGCCTGTGCCATGGCTCTGCTCTTCTGCCATGTCCCAGTAAACAGATTTTAAAACTCCCTCAGCTGAGACTTTGTTTCAGTCTCCTTTAGAGCCAGTCAAGCAAAGGGATTGTACATTATTCAGCTTTCTGTACTATTGGAATGAATCACTTATGGACTTTAGTATTTGGTATGCGTGTTAAATACACAACTAGTCCCGTGTTTCCAGATTACAAATGAGAAACCATGGGCCAGAGTCTAAATGAATTAGCCCATAGAATTAGATACCAGAAGTTAGATCTCTCTTCCACTGTTTAATGCATACATACTTCCTTCACAGATTTTTAAAAACTCCTTTTTGAGAATAAAAGACAAAGTTGTTTTGTTTTTCAAACACTCATTGGTATATATACTTCTTGTTACTGGTGCAGAGGAATTCACCTCTCTGACTCTTCACCGCTCTGTAAAATAGATGGCCTCAACACTTCTCTCAGATCCCCAGTTCTTATTTGGCCTTGGTTTACTGTTTCCCTGGCCTTTACCTTTCTGTGTTCTATAGTTCCCTTGTCTGCTGCATGCTTTTAACAGAAGACTAGAGGTTGTGTGGCCATCTTCTATGCGTGCTCCTTCCTGTGCGTATTGAGGATGAACCTAGGCTTTGGCATGCTAATGCTGAGCTAGTACTAAGTGTAGCTCCAGCCCACTTCATTTTGAGGAAAGATCTTAAATGCCTAGGTTGACCCTTGAACTCACTCTATAGCCCAGGCAGCTATCTTCCTGCTTGAAATCTTCCTGCTTCAGTCTCCTGAGGAGCTAGGATGAAAGGCCTGTGCTGCCAGACTCAATTTACTCCATTAATTTTTAAGTTAAAAATTTAAATAATTTATGATAATGATTAGTCACTTTTGTAAAACAGTTTTTTAGAGAAATTGCATAAGCATTAATATAATAGAGTAGCTTTTAGCTAATGCATTGATTTCGAAGAACCAAGATTCACAAGGTGTTAGTGGGTCATCTATTTTATTCTAATATTAGATAGATTACTGTAAGGATTTGAAATTTTAAAGTGGAGCAGGGATATTTTAGTTTAGTTTCATGTCCAATGAACACATAGGTCAATAAATAGATTGTTACAGTCAGTAGTCAGTGCCTCCTCCCCTCTTGCTTCATGGGGTCAGACAGCCTTAGAGAGGAAAGCTCTGTGGACAAACTTACAGTAGGTAAAACATCGCTCTTTTCCTCTTTACTTCTATTTGGTATAAAGGGATGGGGCGACTAATTGGTTCACTTGGCTTATTTTCAAGTCCACCCTTTCTGCCTCTCATTTTAGCTGATTTGCTGTGTTGATGCTGGGGTGGGATCTCAGGCTTGAGGCGTGCAGAGCAAGAGCACTACTGGAGCTACTTGTTGTTTTGCAGTAGAGAGACAGACTCTCGCTAAGTTTTCTAGGCTAGGCTTGAGCTCACTGGTAAGCTAGAATTATCTCCCTTTGCCACGAGGCTCTGACAGAATCACTTACGAGTCCAAATACAAATTTCTTCATGTGCTACAGACATTATTTTATGTATTACACAGTTCTATAAATGTCCTTTTTTATGCACTTTGTTTGCAGATGTTAAGGGTTTGCAGCTCTCATACAGGGAAGTAATTGGCTTAGATCTTGGGTCCTTTGTCTCCATTTTCATGGCACAAAGAATTTCTGTATTAAAACTCTGAATGTGTGCTGTCACTGGTCTCTGCCCCTTTCTCTCCATCCATTTCCTCCCTTGCAGGACACACATAGAAATGTATTACTTCTGTAGTCTTGGAGGCAATTTATCAGAAGAGCAGTTGGTAAATTTCAGAAATTAGACTAGCACGTTCACCAAGTGAACATAAGAGACTTGATCATGAGCATTTGCCCTTCCTTGGAGTTAAGGTCCATCTAAAGAAGTTCCTGTTTCTGTAATTGCCTCCTTTCTATTTGCTTTTACTTCTGAGAGAAGAAGCCTTCTGAAATATGCTTACTAGATCCCAGTGCATGATAGCTTTGCAGAGGACATTTTTTGTTTTGTTTTTGAGACACTACTTTGTAGACCAGGAGTTGGAACTCATGATCCTGCAGGTGAATTTAGTTTAAGAATGTAGAATACTGGGCTGGAGAGATGGCTCAGAGGTTAAGAGCATTGCTTGCTCTTCCAAAGGTCCTGAGTTCAATTCCCAGCAACCACATGGTGGCTCACAACCATCTGTAATGAGGTCTGGTGCCCTCTTCTGGCCTGCAGGCATACACACAGAATATTGTATACATAATAAATAAATAAATATTTAAAAAAAAAAAAAGAATGTAGAATACTGCTAAGTCATGAAAAGTTGGGGGGCAGCACTGCTACTGCCTCTGCCCTCAAACAACCACCCCTTCTCTTTCCTACATTTAGTGTATGAGTGGTGCATGCCACAACACACAGAGAGAGGTCAAAGAACAGCTTGGTGGGATTGGTTCTCTCCTTATACTATGTTGTTCCCTGGGATTGAAGTTTCATTGTAATTTTCCTGATAAAACATGATTTTTGTTATTTATAGGCATTTGTTGTTTAAGGTTAGTCACTTATCCCTGACGTGTTAGACATGTAAGGTCGAGTGAGGCCTTGCCTGGTTGTTAGCTGTTACTGTTGTGTTACCTTGCAATCAGTTCACTCTTAGACACCCCCTTCCGTCCTCCTGACAGCCAGCTCTGTAACACAGGCAGCAGTCAGGACCTGAAGAGGTCTCCAGCACGGTTCATACAGGCATTTATTATGTTACAGCAAAGATGGTTTGTGTCAAGTTTTATGAATGTGGATTTTGGATGCTGTAAAAAATCATTTTCTGTTCTCATGTCTGCTTCTGAGCAAAGATCTCAGTGTTTACAAAGGTACCATAGCCGCAGAAGGACTGGGACCCCCTTTGCTTGAAAGGTAAAAAGAGAACTCAGGTGCTCCTCTCTAGGAGTTATAATGGCAGAATGTGTTTTCTTTTCTTCCTAGATTGCACAGATTCCATTCTGTGGGGAGATTGACTGTGAGGACTGGATCAAAAAGACAACAGCCAGGTAAATTAACTCATTGATAGACTGCACTCAGAAGGTGCAGTGTGCAGCAGGAGTGAACGAATTTCCTGTCTCTTTAATTCCAGGGATCAGGATGTGGAACCTGGTGCTCCGTCAATGGGAGCCAAAAGTCTCTGCATTCCTTTCAATCCTCTGTGTGAGCTGCAGCCTGGAGCCATGTGTATCTGTGGCAAGAAACCTGCCAAGTTCTACACCTTGTTTGGTCGGAGTTACTGATGGACGAAACAGAAGCTTTTCTCACCCATTCTAATTTTTTTTTAAACCAATGATACTAATATCTTCTCAGATGCAGGTTTTTTTTTCATTTTTTAAAAGTTCTAAAAAGAAATCACATGAGATAAACAGCTATTCTTACACCTAAATTAACGGTGGGAAATAATTTTCTGTAAACAGCCTGGGTAATAAACACCATGAACTAATTATATTTTATGTATTCAGTTCATCCTGCAGTAGCTGAATCATAGACACAAGGGTGGTCATTGAAACTCAGGTAGGCAAGGGGTACACTTTCCCTGATGGTCTCAGGAAGCCAGTCTTCATCTCAGAAGGAGTTGCCCCCATTTCTCCACACTTTCCAGGCTTCCCCGCCCTGCTGGGTCTCTCTGAGGTCGTGGAGGACAACCTGCAGGTTCAGTGTGCACTCTGACTCTTGTCTCACCTCAGCACCTGCATCTTCTGACTGTTGTTAACTGTCTGTCATTGCTTTTCTTCCTGGCCACCTCCTTAGGTATCGGTATGAAAAATTCTATACTTGGCTTCCTCACAATATCTAATCAACAGTGTCACTCTTAGGTGTGTGACCACCATGCCAGCCTCCACATTTTCAAGTCTGTTTTTGTTTTTCTCATTGTGGTCTTTTAAGATAGTTTTCCCCCCTTCATATCGTTTTATAGTTCTTACCATTTATAGGCTAAAATGTAAACACATTACCTAATCTGGCTCATTACCTGTTCAGTGTCCTTCAATTCTACACAGCCCTCTGCTTTTCTCATGCAAGTTGTCTTTCTATCTGCTTCTTTGCCTGGGAGGCCTTTTGTACCTCATTTGGAGCCTTCTTAGTACTTTCTTTTCCTGGTGAGGCAGTGTGTGCTTGCCAGGGCACATGTATGGAAGTCAGGGGACAGTTTGATGGAGTCCGCTCTCTTTACCATGTGAATCGTGGGGATTGAGCCCAGGTTACCAGGCTTTGTGGCATGTGCCTCTGCTGAGACTACCTCACCTTGTAGCCCAGGCTGGCCTGAAGTTGTGGTCCTCCTGCTCCGTCCTCTGACAAGTGAGTGAATACCTTATTTCAGCACTTCATTTCCAGTTCCTTTTCCCAGGAAGGGCCTTTAAGAGGCTTAGAATTGTGAGTCATGCTTTGAAGAATGAGCAAGGTTTCAGTGTTAATAGAGGGAACGGAATGAGATGCAAAGGCAGGTTATGCTCCTTTTAGGGACAGGAGATGCCCCAGGAAGCTGCAGGTGAAATACAGCACACAACCTGGGGAGAATGCTCCTTGAGGAAAGCGCTCGTAGGACAAGCTTGCAGACCTGAGTTCTAGTCCCAGCTGGGAAGGCAGACAGGCGGCTCCTGCAGCTTCCTGGCTCACCAGTCAGGCCAGCTAGTGTGAGCTCCAGCAGAGTCCATAAGACCCTGTCTCAGAAAATAAATGGCTAGCACCTGGTGTTGGACTCTGGCCTCCACATGCACCGGATGTAAACAGCGTGCCTATCTGATCACATAGCTGTGCTCTGAATCAGTTCTCACTGGCCATGGCATTTTCGTGTTCGCCTTGCCCTTCCAGCCTTCGTTCTGCGTAAACGATGAGAAGTCCCGTACCCACTTCCAGGTTCCTCTGTCTTATGGGGGACACTAGACCAGTGCCTAGCACGTCATATATCGTTGGTACAGATTCCATGGAGTCAGCTGGAAGTTGCTGCTAATTTGTGGCTTTAGTCATGATAAAGTTTGTCCTTTAAAGAAGTGTGTATGTTGCTTTGGAGGAAAACCAGTAGAAGTAGTTTTTGTTTTTCTGATTCATGACAAAACAGTAAAATGTAGATCATATATTTCATATTCTATACTGTGACCCAAGGTCATCTGGGAGAGGGAGAAATCTCTGGAGCTTTTTTCAAACTTTTAAAAAAATTTTTTAGCTTCTTGCAAATAAAAGGAACACTGAAAAGCCTTGGGTTTGGTGACCCCCATCCCAAGTCATTTAAAGGAACTCTAGTTACATTAAGATACGAATCATTCACTGAAATTACGTCTGATAAATTGGCTTGTTTCTAGAAGTGGAGGTCAGCTAAAGTAGCAAACCCTTTCCAAACTCCATGTGTGAAAGGGTGCTAGTCTTCCAGGTGTGACACCCATCTAAGATCCTAGCACTTGAGAGGCTAACACGGGAATATCATGAGTGTGAGTGAAGTCAGCTTGGGCTGTGTAGTGGGTGTGAAACTATCAAAATGGGAAGCACTGGTATTTTTTAAGAGGGTATAGGAACCATTTGCTTTAAATCGATGGCCAGACATAATCACCCCTTGGAATCTTAAGGACTTGGTCCTAAGACACTAAAGTGCTCTGGTCCCTCGTATAGATGGCAGAGTATTTGCATGCAATCTGAGTTAGAGTCACTGAAGTGGTTCCTTGCCCAGTGCTCACTGCAGCCAACGACAACAAGGCACATAGACTGCTGGCTCCGCTCCTGGCTCTGCTCCAAGGGTCCAACTGGGGCACCTGTGTTACACACCTTAGCAGTTTCAACGTTAAAATAGTCACATGAACTTTTGTAGGACATGGACTTCTAGTGACAGAGTCCGAGTGCAGAAGAATATCTCATAAAACAACCACGGAGAAGGCATTTTGACCATCTGTGGAAGGGTCGCCCGTTCTAGTTGTTAGTCATCTGTCACATAACCGTGGTACCCGCGGTAGTACCATCAGGAAGGACGAGGGAGACAGACAGCTTGTCACTCCTGCGGTCTAGAAGATGATTCCCAGAACCCACTTGGTAGCAAAGAGAGGCCGGACGGACCCCTGCAAGTACTCCTCTGACACAGACATACTAACCTCACCCAGGAAATGTAATAAAACATTTTTTAATTAAAAAAAGCCATGTAGTTGGTGGCTATTCCGAACAATATAGGCCACTGTCAGTTTAGATACTTGACAACCAATATGCCTTCGATGCTGTAAGATCCTAAGGGATAAGATTTTTTAGTGAAGCCGGGCGGTGGTGGCGCACGCCTTTAATCCCAGCACTCGGGAGGCAGAGGCAGGCGGATCTCTGTGAGTTCGAGACCAGCCTGGTCTACAAGAGCTAGTTCCAGGACAGGCTCCAAAACCACAGAGAAACCCTGTCTCGAAAAACCAAAAAAAAAAAAAAAAAAAAAAAAAGATTTTTTTAGTGAGATCCAAACTTGCATCAGCTAACTCATTATTTGGCTTTCTTCTTGAACAGATTGTCACTCATTAGGTCCTCCAGTTTTGGAAGGTCCGAACCTTTCCTCACACTGGGGATTATTTTCTTGTCTTTCTTAAAAAGACTGTTGGAAGTGGGATAGCTTACTTGGTGGTCAGGGGGCAAAGCAATGGGGATAGGGATTTTACTTGGTATATCTCTGGAATGAAAATGCTAGAATGTTCCATTTCACACAGATTGCATTCAAAACTACACATGTAGGAGACAAGACGTGGCCATTGATGCCAAATGCTTGCTTTAATTAAAGCTGTTCCTGCATGCTGCCAGGAGCTGGTGAAGCCTGGCTAGGATAAGCTCTTAGAGGAAGGAAAGACATATGAAGCCCTGTAATTAAATGCATCCGAACAAACAATTCTGAAGTCTACACCTGAAGCCAGTGTCCATTTCTACAAACCCAAACTCACGTGACATTTCTTGCTTAATTGCCCTTTAAACTGCTTTATGGCTTTATAGCAACCTATAAAAGGTGATTTCCAAATATGACAGGCGCTGAGCAGCTGAAGGGGAGAGTTATCCAGGAGTTGTAATCTCTAAATCTGCTAGGAGCTCTTGCCTTCCTGGGAAAGAGGAGCCGCGGCAGCCATGGGAAGATACTCGGGCCGAAGCTTCCGAATGATCCTCATGTGTGTAGTCTGCGTCCTTCTCTTTGCGCTGGAGCTAGTGATTTCACACCTAGGCAACTCCCTCTCCCTGGCCTCTGATGCCTTCGCCGTCCTCTCCCACCTGCTGTCCATGATCATCGGGCTGTTTGGCTTGCGGGCGAGCCACATCAGGCAGCACAGGAAGAGCACGTTCGGTTTTCTCCGGGCAGATGTTGTAGGGGCGTTTGGCAATTCCGTTTTTGCTGTGGCCCTGATGTTCAGCATCCTGATAGAAGCCATCAAAAGGTACATCAGTCCCCAGAAGACAGAGAACCCCCTGCTGGTCCTCATTGCCGGAGTCATTGGGCTGTTCTTCAATGTTCTTAACTATGTCGTCTTCTTAGATTGCTGTTACTGCTCAGGGCCCAAGCCCCAGAGAGACACCGAAGCAGGTAAATACCTCTCTCTAGAAGGCAGAGACAAATCTGTTGAGTCCGGGAGGTGCTCTTCCTGTTCGAGGGGCCTCTGAAGGTGCTGTTAGCGGAGGCCCCGCTCTTTATGTGGGCCTCTTGTTCCTGCGACTTTACATAGGATTGCTTTCAGTCCGAAGTTCTTGTGAGCAGAAGCAGCAAGCACTTAGCAGCAGAATGCTTTGGGTTCTTTACTTTTTACTCACAGAGAATAAAGTGTGGTCATAACTGGAGAGGAGGAACTACAGAGCAACTGAAAAGTCCCTACGTGACTCGCTTTGGTTTATACAGCCGTGACCTGGCAGGGTTTGAGTATAAACTTAATATATTAACATTTCCATGGAATATGTTTTAAAAAAAATGCTGGGTTACCACGCTGACTGTGAGAGACAGTGCATCAGAGAAGTGTTACAGAAAGTGGGGAGACAAGTGGGGTGATGCAGAAAATCTCACTTAGGAGTAGAGACAGTAACATGATGATGGCATTTGTTCTTGAGGTGACTGGAAAATACCTTTTAAATCCTGTGAAACAACTTTAAGAGCAGGTACCCGGTTAACTAACTGGGTTATCTGTCTATCAGGAGAGCAGACTAAATTTTGGATGAGAACAAGGAGTGCTCCGTTATTAAGTGGAGCCATGCTCCTTTATTCCACAAGAGGGATCTTTAAATAATATATGTGTGAGTGTACATACTTGATGTGTGGGAGAGAGTTGTTTGATTTGTTGTTTTGAGAAATGCCCAGTGTTTCTTTTAGGAGTGCTAGATTGTGAGCAGATCAGCAGGGTCCAACCATGGCCATAGCACAAGGCCATGGTAGGAATTGTCTCTGCGTTGCCATGTCTCGTCCTGCAATCCCTCCCCCGCTACCCCCCCCAACCCCCCCCCTCCCCCCCCCCCCCCCCCCCCGCTCCCCCAATACACGGGAGTAGTAGGTTTCACATAAAATGCACTGGGCAGAAACTTAATAAAGACTATTTTTTTTTAAAAAAAATCACAATATGGAATCCAGTATCACTTAATTCTTTAGGGGACTTCTTTGCTGACTGGCTTTCTTCTCACTAGTAGAGATGTTATCTAATAGTCTGGGGGCCTCTCCATGTGACTTTGCATTCTTCATTGTGGTCTTGCTGTTTCTGCTAACTAGAGCTGCTAAGTCCTTTAGCCATCTCTGCTGGCAGGGTACGCGTTCTGAGGGCACCTATGCTGTATGCTAACTATAGAAGTGAACAAATTAGACTAAATTTGTATTCAGCTTAATGTTTAAAATTAGTCGGGGCCCATCCCTTTTAAAAGAGACAATTATCAGTGAACTGAAGGCATGAGAACTGCCACTTGAGGATCAGGTCAGAAAATGTAGTCCGGTATGTATATGTAATTGTCAGATATTAATGTAAGGTTTGAAGGCCGTCAGATGGTTAGTGTTGGAAGGGGTGTGTCACGTCTTTAGCTGTCTTAGCGATTCTAAACTTGTTTTTATTCTGGGATACAACATAGCGTTGGACTCTGGCACACAAGGGAACCACTGCACACAAATGGGGTTCTACTTTACAAACTGAATTGCTTGTACTTCACTCTCAACTCTTGCTTGGGAAATGGTTCTATTATTTATGTCTGATCTAAGACACCAGTCGGGCTTAGCGCGGCACTTCACCCTCGGGTGTCTATGAGCTTAGTTCCAGGCTGCCTTGCCTTCTTTCTTTTGACCATATTCTACCTAAGACTGAGCACGGTGCTGGGTGTGAGGGCCACGTTGGGATCATTCTGATTCTCTTACCTTGTGGAGTTACTTAATCTGTTAGAAATTTCAGTGTTTTTGCCTTTCTGTTTGCTCAAGGTAGCTACTGGGTTTATTACCATAGATGTATCAAAATGTGCATGTATTCGTGTTTAAAAGTCACATCTTGATGCCCATATTACCTAAGTGAAGTTAGTCAATGAATATTTACTTATTTTTGTAAATTGACATTAACCCAGTATTAATTGGCTCATATTTTAAGAAGAGCTATGACTAATTCATCTATTATAACATAAGATTATAAACTACAAGGGGAGAAAAAGTCTTTATGTAGTTTAGACAGGATCTTGCTATATAGCCCAGGTTGGTCTTGAAGTTATGATCCTCCTGCTTCAGTTAGCCAAGTGCTAGATTTTCAGGTGTATGCCAGCTTGTCAGGTAAGGGGAGAAAAAACGTCTCTATGAGCATAGAACCTCAACTTCTGTACTTTTGAGGTGATTGTGAACTGAAGAACTCTGGAAGAATCCAGAAACCCATCTCTTTTGAAGCCAGGGAGGGTTTCTTCTTAGCACGCCTTTTGTTTCTGTGGCTGTTTTAGCCATAAGGGTGTAGAAGCCGATGTACTTGATTAAGATAATAATGGATAGTGGCCAATGAAAAATAAACCAAAGGATGGGAGTATTTTATCCTTAACCTTTGTAAACCAAGTTCTTCCTAAAGGTTGATAAGCTGCAGTTTGAAGACAGTGTTGATTTTGAGTGGGCAGAAGTAAACTAACCAACTACCATTATGTTTTGAACTAAGGAATGCACCTTTCAATAAAATTGTTGAAACGAAAAGATAATAGACAAAGTAAAAATAAGAGAACCATTGCTTTTAAGTTAGATGAAGTCATAGCAGATTAACTAGTTAACAGTCAGTTAAGACAACACAACCCTGGATTCCAGGAGAGAGAAAAGGGAAGGAGGGGAGGGAGTGGGAGGGGAGAGAAGGGGTGGAGAGGGAACGGGAGGGGAAGGGAAGGGAGGAGGGAAGGAAAAGGAAAAGATGAAACTGGGTTCGACCAGCTGGTGTCATTGGGTCTCCTCAGGTTTAGCTCTATACTGTTAGATCTACATACTGTTAGATCTACATACTGTTAGATCTACATACTGTTAGATCTACATACTGTTAGATCTACATACTGTTTGTTAGATCTACATACTGTTAGATCTACATACTGTTAGATCTACATACTGTTAGATCTACATACTGTTTGTTAGATCTACATACTGTTTGTTAGATCTACATACTGTTAGATCTACATACTGTTAGATCTACATACTGTTTGTTAGATCTACATACTGTTTGTTAGATCTACATACTGTTTGTTAGATCTACATACTGTTTGTTAGATCTACATACTGTTAGATCTACATACTGTTTGTTAGATCTACATACTGTTTGTTAGATCTACATACTGTTTGTTAGATCTACATACTGTTTGTTAGATCTACATACTGTTTCTCCTCTTTTCTCCTCTAACCATCGTCATGCATAAAACTGTCAACATTTTGGACTTAAAGCTTATTTTGTTGGTCTTTTTCTAAAGTTTGTGTTTTCACTCTGCCTTCTAGCTAAGAATGCCAGCTGCACCAACTCCTAACGTCTTCACGTGTGTTTTATGTCGGCGATGGTCCCACATTCCTTCTTGATCCAAGGCTTCCCTGTGCCTCCATCTTCTTTTTCCTCCCTGTCTCCCTCTGTCTGTCTCTCCCTCTCACCTCTTCTTTCCTTTTGGAGGGCTCCTGCTCTGCAGTCTAAGCTAGCCCATACCTCTCAGCTGTTCTGCTTCTATCTCAAGGACTGGGATTACAGGTGTCTACTTTATATCCTGCCTTATAAATTACTTATGTATCAAATAACTTATGTATAAATTATATATATATATGTATATATATAATGCGTAATATGTTTACTTTTCACAAATACCTTTCCTTCATAATTGATTTTGTTTTGATTCCAAATTGTTCCCTCCCCTCCCCTCCCCTGCTCTTCTCTCCCTTCCTCTCCTTTCCCCTCTCCTCGCCTCTCCACTCTTCTCTCCTCTCCCCACTCTTCTCTCCCTGGCTTTGTACCCTGTCATATAGCATTTTCTTTGGTCCACATGCTGCATAAGCAGCGGTTCACAGTACCTGTCAAGGATGGTCTTGGCAGGCTGGATGCTCTTCTGGTCTGTTGCTTGTCAACGTCTAGATAAGCCCCACAGCTTTCCCTTGGGCAGTGCTGTGGATAGTGGGAGCAAACTTCCTTTCTTGAGAGGGAAGCCAGGCTCTGGGTTTAGGGGAGGTAAGGAAGAACTTTTCCTTTGGTACCAAATGCTATGGGGTAGTTGGATGTAAGAACCCCCACAGGCTATGTGTGGTGGCTCAGCCTGTATTCCCGGCACTTTGGAAGCTGAGGCAGGAGGATCTGAGTTCAAGGCCACCCTGAGCCACATTGTAAAAACAGAAAACAAAGGGAAAAGAAAAAGGTGTATTCTAGTAAAACCTGATGCTTCCACCCCTGGAATGAGGAGGGCTTCTAGGCAGCAGTGCCAGGCATTGACCTGTCATTTAAAGGAACACGAAGTTGAAGTCCCTAGAAGCATTCACTCTGTTCTGCCTATTTCTGTTCAAAGTTTGGAACAGTCCACTGTCACAGGAAGGTTCAGTAGCAGGTGTGAGCACACGGCATAGCTCTCAAATGCCACAGCTCTTGCCTCACACCGGGTTCTGGTGGGGTTCCCACCATCCCTTTCCCTATGTTTTTGACTCTCAGTTAAACTGCCATTGCCCCTCTTATTAAAGGGTTCTGGAGCAGTTCAGGGAGTGAGTAGGAAAGTCTTGAGGGGATTGGGAAATTGGCACCTTTTCCAATCAAATTCATCAGAAGGGACATGAGACAGGAGCTCGGCCCCACATTCTTGGATATTGTATTCAAGTGTGTGTGGCATCCCCTGGCTGTTACCGGAACTACATGTCAGGGAAGAGTAAGTGTTGGATACTGTGAGTGCGCACTATAACGCAGTCCTACACAGCTGAAGAAACGTGGGTTTTGCAAAAACAATTAGCTGGGGAGAACATTTTCTATTTCTATTTTTTATGTTGGTTCCAAAGGAGACCCAAACAAAGGAAAATAATTGCAGATGTGAAAAACTATTTGGCAATGGTCACAGAAGAACTTTGGGAAAGTACGGACGAGTATACAGTGAATGGAACCCTAGTTCTAATCGGAGTGACCTCTGTTATTTCACCTGTAAAGTGGGAAACCTCCACCTCCCGTGGATGTTGTGAAGACAGTTGACTCCAAACACAGAGCAAACACTCATGAGATTTATAGACCATGCAGTAAAGGATAGTGATGGTGGTGTCAGATTGTCATAGTTGTTCAAAAAGAAAAAAAAAACAGGCTATAAAGGAGATATCAGAGTCAAACATGATAGTGCACTCAGGAGGCAGAGGCAGGAAGATGGTGAGTCTGAGGCTACCCTATGCTCAGAGCAAATAGAAAGCAGTAAGGAAAGAGGGAGGAAAGAAGAGAGAAGCTGTGCCCTTGCTCTGCACAGCTGTGGGATGGCAGCCACCTCGTCTTTGACCAGTGTTCTTATAATTGTTTATTAGTTGGATTTTAATCAGTGCGGACCCGCCCCCTTTCCTAGAAACCACATAGAATGCGTGTGTGGATACTGATGGGGTGAGAGTCATTCCTACTGGGGTAAAACTGAGGAGCACTGCCCCAGGGCTGGAAACCAAGTGTCTGGGCCCTTCTGTGATTGACAGGTTTGGCGCCAAAGAGGATGCCTGACCATTGTGAACCAACTCTGCTTTTAGAGTCTTGCTGTTTTTATTTTGAGAAATCACGATAAGATTTTGGTACATTATTTTCCAAAGAGGTCTTCTGAGTGTTGGGCTTCCTCTCAGTAATAACCTCATCACCATCATCTTTACTAAATTATTTTGAAATGTGTCTTCCTATGTTTCCTGGGCTGACCTGGATCTGCTCAGTGTCCTAAGCCACTGGGACTACAGGCGTGTGCTTTCCTTCTGCCACAGAGAACCAGTCATTGAACTCAGATCGTCTGGCTTGACAGCAAGTGCCTTATACACTGAGCTGTCCTAGTGGACACACACACACACATGTACATAATTATATATGTGTATATGTAAAATGATCTTTAACCGCTTAAAATAAAAATAATTTCCTTTTGCAAAACGTTCTTGTGAGCTTGGCATGTGAGCACATGTATCTGACATCTCAACTGTTGAGGAGGTTGACGTAGAGTATCATTCCAGCCTGGAGTTTGAGAATAGCCTGGGTAGCACAGTGTGTCCTTGAAAAGCTGTGATACAGATGTGACCCTTGTAGATCTCTTGGTAGGTCTTATGTTTGTGTGTCTCCCTTTTCTTCTTCTTGATGCTGTTAACTTGACTGTTAGCTTTAGATCGAAAGGACTTCAGGCTCATGGTTTCATGTGTTGTGCATAAGGGCAGCATGGGATGGACTTAGTAGATTAAGTTACCAGAAGTTGGGAGGGAGAGGTTGGGGTAAGTATGAGCAAAATATATTTTATATGTATATGAAAATTTCAAAGAATAAATAAAAACTATTTGAAGTAATAAGGGCGGCGGCGGGGCTGCGTCCCCAACACCCCGGCAGCCTGCCGGGCTAGCTTATACCCTGAAATAATTACACGGACACTGTATTCCTCCAAACACTGCCTGGCCCATTCTCTTCCTGGCCAATTCTCACATATTAATTTAGCCCACCTCTAATCATCTGTATGTAGCACCCCAAGGTGCGCTTACCGGGGAGATTCCAGCCTAGTCCATCCTGGGTCGGAGCTTCATCCCAGGAGTGGGGCATGGCGTCTCTCTCTGAGGCGTCTGCTCCCTAGAGGAGAGCTGTCAAGTCTCTGACCTCACTTCCTCTTCCTCCCAGTATCCTGTTCTGTTTTCTCCTCCCACCTATCTTCTAACCAATAAAATGGGCCAGGGCAGTTCCTTTATTAGCCAATGACCTTCCTCCATCATTTCCCCTTTTTCGGTTTAAACAAAAAAAAAAGGCTTTAACTTTAACATAGCAAAATTACATATAACAAAACAGTTATCAAGTAAAAGTTACAATAATCTTTATCATAACTAAGGAAAACTATAACTATAACTAACTATTCTTAACTCCATCAAAGACTCCAGAAAGATATATTACCTAAGTAAACAAGAACTAAGAAACTTCAAACTCTAGAAATGACAAAGACATCTCGCTGCCTGGACAGTCACCCAAAATTCTTTTGTACCGTTGGGGCATCCATCTTCAGCCTTCAGGCCCATGGTATCCAGCAGACATTTCCATAAAGCAGGAAAATTCAAAGTCAGTTCAGTCACTATCTGTTGTGTCCTGCAGAATATCTCGCAGACTCTTTCATGAATCAGGAACCCCGAAAGATCATCTCACCTTAGGCAAGTTCAGTAGTCCTCTCTCTGCGGGTTCTCTGTGTCCAGTTTATGCAATAGTCCAGGCAAGAGCAGTTTCTTGCCCAAATGGCTATCAAACTCCATAAGGATCCTCTTCGATGCCCATCTTCCTCTTGAAGTAGATTGGTGCTGCCAGGAGCAGAGTGTCTCATTGTCATGAAAAGTCCTAAATTATTAAAACATTTAAAATGCCATATTCTATAATCTTTGAAAAATATGAAGAATGCCTATCTAAAATATATCTATGTACATCTAGAAAATCTTAACTAACATGACTACAAACTTGACTATTATGATTATCTATTAACAATCTATATTTCTAATTATACATTACATTTTTAAATGAACTACACAATCACAGTTCCTTAATCAAGATCAGAAACACATATACATATAACAAAATTGACCTTAAATCACTAAAACAAAATCCATATCAATGTAAATTATTCATATCTCTATCATATCCCCCTTTAAATGTAAAAGAACATTTATAAACAATATTTGGGAATATGGGCGCAGTTATTTCTCTCCAAACTGCTTCCTGCTGAATGGGGGCATCGTTAATTAGGTCTTTCATGGTATAACCTGTGTGTTAGTTTCATCTCAGTTGGCAGTTGAGCGAAGCAATTTTCTGAAGATGTTCACTGCAACCCTTCAGGAGGGCGTGGTCCATCATACCAAATCGGAATAGAAGAAATGAACAGCGTCTCATCCTCTGTGAAAACAAAATAAGAAACTCTTTTCCAAAGCATCATATCCTTAGATCCAAATTCAAAATATCTATGTTGGATTAGTTCAGCAGTATTTATAAACAAATATCTTTTAGTAGCTTTTGCTCTTTCCTCAGCATTCAAACAATTCAAAGAGAGCATAATAGCATACAGTATCAAAATTCTCTGTGTATTTTCCATCTTTGTGCAGCTTTGTTTTAATCTCTATTTTGTTTATTTTTACTTTTAACTCTTTGCTTTTTGAGACAGGTTCTCTGTATCTTTGACCTGAAGTAACTCTGTAGACCAGGCTGTCTTTGAACTCTTAGAGATCCGCCTGTCTCTGCCTCCCAGGCATTGGGATTAAAGGTGTAAGCTACTACACCTTGAACTCACAGAGGTCTGTTTGCCTCTGCCTTCTAGGCACTGGGATTAAAGGCGTGTGCTACCACACACAACTCTCTTTCTTTTTTTGTTTTTTACTTTAAGAACTTCAACTTTTAGTCTGCATATATTTTTAACACACTGTAAACCATTTAAAAATTTTCTTTGTCTTTGAATCTCTCTTTACTATATATCTCTCTTTTTCTGACCACATGAATCTTTAATTTACCAAGCAATATCAGTAGGATTAAAGGCGTGGCTTTGCCAGCTGGATCCAGCCCATTCCTTAGCTTTCCAGCCTCATGGCTGAGGTACTGGCTGTAGCCAGCAAGCGAGCTTCAACAGCCTGTGCTTGCAAACCGCACAAACTGCCTGCGTAAAAGAGTCAGAGTTTGTCCTGGCAGGACAGCCCAGAAAGCCGGCATTTTTAAATGGCGCAGCTTTTTTCCTGCTGTGGCTGAAAACCGAAAAGCATGTGATCAGCTTTTCGTCAACACCGTTTAAGTGTTTCGTGGCAGGACCTCTTAATGAGCTGCAGGCTTTGCAGCTAAAGCTGAGTCAGGAAGCCTCTCTTAGATGAGGCGCTTGCTTGCCTCTAGCAAGCAGAGTAGAACCGAGAAATTGCTGCTACCAAGAAACCAGGCACAATGCTTTCATTTTGTTCAAGAATTACTTCCCAAGCTGTCTCAGGCTTTATGTGGAAGCAGTTGTCCACGTGGGCGCCATATGTAGTATTAGGGGCGGCGGGGCCTCTTCCCCAGCACCCCAGCACCCCAGCCGCCCGCTCGGCTAGCTTATGCCCGAAATAACAACACACAAACTGTATTCATTTAATCACTGCTTGGCCCTTCTGCCCTAGCCCTTACTGGCTAATTCTGTTATCCCGATCAACCCATCTCTAATAATCGGTGAGCACCGGTCTTACGGGGGAAAGGTTCAGCATGTCTAACTTGGCGGTTTGCTTCATGGCGTGTGTCTGCCCGGGAGCCGGGAGCATGGTGTCTCTCTCAGGCGTCTGCTCCCTAGAGGAGAGCTGTCAAGTCTCTGACCTCACTTCCTCTTCCTCCCAGTATCCTGTTCTGTTTTCTCCTCCCACCTATCTTCTAACCAATAAAATGGGCCAGGGCAGTTCCTTTATTAGCCAATGACCTTCCTCCATCAACTATTATGTTTTTCCAAGGTTGAAAAATTATAAAGGCAATACCAAGAGGCTTCATGGACACTTCAGCTCTTCTAGTTTGCATCAGGGAAGCCATAACATTAACAAAATCAAAACCAAGACACCGACATTTGTACAGTTTGTGACATACCCCATCTAGATCCGTAGCCAAGATCTGGGGCTGCTACAGCCCCCAGACAGCCCTCCTGCTGCTGGTCTGCAGCCATGCCCTCCGCTCCCATTCTCACCCCATCTCTGTGCCCTGGAGACCATCAACCCACCCTCCAGCTTGGTAGTCTGTGTTCATACGCTGGGTATCCCATGCAGCCTTGGAAAGCGGCTTCTCTTGTTCCAGATGGTGCCTTTAAGGTGGGCACGCCTTGAATCCCAGCAATCAGAAGGCAGAGACCGGCAGATTTCTGTGAGTTCAAGGCTAGCAGAGTCTACAGAGTGAGTTCCAGGACAGCCAGGGCTACACAGAGAAACCCTGTCTCAACAATAACAGAAAAAAAAAGAGGAGGGGGAGAGGGGGAAGGGTACATTCTATTTTTGTCTTCAAATTGAGTGCTTCCTCACTCTGAATTCCCATTTCTGCTGTTGGGCCCATCCTTAGAGTTCTTATTCAGATTCTTATGTTTTTAGCATTAAGGTTTCTGCCTCATTTTTTAAAATTTGTGTTTGTTGTGTGTATACACACATGTTCAGGTACATGTGTGTTTGTATGTGGAGGTTGGAGGTCAACCTCCAGTGTTGTTCTCAGGCTCTGTTCAGCCTTGTGTTTTTGAGGCAGGGTCTCTCACTGGTCTGCAGTTCTCCAAGAGGTCTAGACTGACCAGGACCTTCCCGTCTCTGCCTCTTCAGTGTTGGGATTCTAACAGCACACCTGATTTTTCCTGTGGGATCTGTGAATAAGACCCCCAATTCTTAGGCTTGTTAAGAAAGCCTGTCTCCTTGAGCCTCCATGTCTTTTTTTTTTTAATATTTATTTATTTATTATGTATACAATATTCTGTCTGTATGCCTGAAGGCCAGAAGAGGGCGCCAGACCTCTTTGCTGATGGTTGTGAGCCACCATGTGGTTGCTGGGAATTGAACTCAGGACCTTTGGAAAAGCAGGCGATGCTCTTAACCACTGAGTCATCTCTCCAGCCCCCTCCATGTCTTCTTATACCTATATTCTTGCTGAGACTTTAAAAAAAAAATTATTTCAAGTATGTTCATAATTAACTGCCTATAACATTGCTATGATCAACTACTTTAAAAATCCTTGCTTACCAGATAATCGCAACATGTCTGCCACCTCAGTGGCTTGTACACTGAAGTTGCATTTTCCCCAGCTTTTAGTAGGAAGAAAGATTTCCTGTTGGTCCTGGACGTTTAGGTCTTGGGACATTCTGATTCTTCTTCCCTGACAGGCTGGTGACAGGCCTTGCTGCTTGTTGCCAGTTGGTGGCAGAACTCCAGCGTTTGTGCCTAGGCTTCTATGAGTTGGCAGGGACAAGAGTTCAGTCTCCTCATTAGGACCTCAAGACTGACGCCTGGCTGGGAGGAGCTTTAATTTTAACTCTTCATCTTCTTCATATTTTCCTCTTTTTTTTTTTTTTTATTTGGAGATTAAGCCTAGGGCTTCTCAAGGTTTTTCCTTTCCAATAAGCGTTTGTATTTTCTGGCTGGTTCCTGTAGTCTCAGGGCCTGGTTCCTGTAGTTTCGGGGCCTGGTTCCTGTAGTCTCGGGGCCTGGTTCCTGTAATCTCGGGGCCTGGTTCCTGTAGTCTCGGGGCCTGGTTCCTGCACATCTGATCGTGCTGTTTACTGTGCTTGCTGTTTATCTCTGGATGTCTTGTTTCCTGACTTTCTGCTTTTGAGGCAGGTTTTGACTCGGTGACTCAGGCTGGCCTTGAACTTTCGACCTTGCTTTCTTTGCTTCCTAAGGATTGGAGCTATAGGTGCACCACCCCAGATGGTTGTGTTTTGTAATTTTTCACTGTGAATCAGTGTTTAATGAATTTTTCTGAGACTTTGTTTTGTCAAAGTATTGCATATTTTTAAAAGATTTTGCATACTTGATTTTAAAAAATTGCATATAAGAGTTTTACCTGTGTGTATATGTCTGTACCACTTGTGGACCTGGTATCCATCGAGGTCAGAAGAGGGTATTGGATCCCCTGGGACTGGAGTTACAGTTGTGAGCTGCCACATGGTTCTGGGACTTGAACTAGTGTCCTGTGGAAGAGCAGCCTGTCCTCTCAGCTGCTGAGCCATCTGTCTAGCCCTACACAGGTACCTTTCCAAACTCAGATCTGCCAGTGTGGTAGAGCACACATCCAGTACCGGGGAGGCAGAGGCATCCTGCTCTACATAGAGAGTTCCAGGATGCCTAGGGTTACACAAGGAGACTCTGCCTCAAAAAGCCAAAACCAAGACAAAACAAAAGGCAAAACCAAAACCCACAGGCACTTTGGTGCAAAGCTAGCTTGGGTGCATGTAAACATATTTGCCTGATATTTCTTGTTATCATTTTTATGGACAGTACACATTTTGTTCACACTCCCCTACCACCTTCAGTTCCATGTAGACATTCTTCTCACTGTCCACAACCAAGGCTAAGACACACTCTCTCCTTCTGGTGCCTTTCAGAGCAGTGGATTCTCTATCTATCTATCTATCTATCTATCTATCTATCTATCTATCTATATTTATAGAGACAATATTTCTCTGTAGCTTTGGAGCCTGTCCTGGAACTCTAGCTCTTGTAGTTCAGGCTGGCCTCAAACTCACAGAGATCCACCTACCTCTGCCTCCCAAGTGCTGGGATTAAAGGTGTGCGCCACCACCACTCGGCTGGATTCTCTATATTTAATTGTTGCATTTGAGTTTGAATTTTCTGCTGAGTGATCTAGCTTCATAACACCCATCACCATTTAACCTTTTAAGCTGCATACAATCCCGTGTCTGTTCAAAATGAGGGGCGAGGCATTCTTCCTCATCAGATCTTGAGGTCGGACTCCAGCCTCAGCTTACCAGTCTAAATTTCTCCTTTGACTTTGGTTTTGGCGTTTGAATTTTTATTTACTTTTTAAAAAATGTGTATGGGTGTTTCACCTGCATGTGTGTACATTATGTGCCTGCCTGGTGCCCTCAAGTGTCTAGAAGAGGGCATTGGATCCCATTGAACTGGAGTTGTGAGCCACCATGGATGGTTGAGAGCCACCATGTGGTTGCCGGGAATTAAACACTTGCAAGAGTAGCAAGTGTTCTTAACCACTGAACCATCTCACCAGCTCCTGACTTCAGTCTTAATTTTCTTTTTTAGAATTTCTCACCACATTTTTTTAAAAAATCTATTTATTTATTATGTATACAATATTCTTGGTACTCTGTCTGCATTAATGCCCGCAGGCCAGAAGAGGGCACCAGATCTCATTACAGATGGTTGTGACCTATCATGTGGTTGCTGGGAACTGAACTCAGGACCTTTGGAAGGGCAGGCAGTGCCCTTAACCACTGAGCCATCTCTCCAGCCCACCACATTTTTTTTAAGAAGTCAAAAAGTTTGACAAAATGACCTAAAGGGAGACCATTTATTATAGGTGAATTTAGTTCACCACAACTCAGCATTTCCTGTGAGCCAGATGCTCATGACTGCTGACAAGGATCAATTAGAACCTGGCAGTGTCAGACCTGGGGAGACGATTCAGCAAGTAAGAAAACGAGAATGCTCAAGCAAGAAGACTATGGATTCCCCAATGCCTACACGGAAAGGCCAGGCAAGGCTGCTCCAGCACCTGTGGGCAGACACGGGAGGACCACCGGGATCTCTGCGGCTGCTGGGTGATAGCCTGGCCCCAGAGTCAGAGAAACCGTATCCCAAGGGAGTGAGGCTGAGCATGACCAGTCAGGAAAATGACGTCTTCCTCTGGCCTCCATTCCTGTACACAGGCATTGTGAGTCACACATCTGCACACATGCACATCATACACACACACACACACACACACACACACACACACACACGCTTCAGCAGTGTGAGAAAAGGGTTCTCTCCAGCTTTGCCATTCTCTCCAAGTTGTGGATCTAATTCTGATGTTCCTTGTGTTACTGTGTGTTTTGCCCCCTCTAGATAGCTTGTTTTCTCATGGTCTGTGGGCGCCAGAACTGGTCACGGTCCAGGCCTGCATAGTATTGAGCTCTAGCAGCTCCGTTAGCACAGGGTGTTGTATATAGGTGTGCTCTGTGTCACCCGGACCCTTCCTTCCCAGGGAGTGATGCATATCCTCTGTGTAACTGCAGAGTTTAGCAACGGTGTCCTGGGGTGCAGGCTTTGTGGAACCTTTCTGTACAACGAGAGAAGAGGGAAAGAAGGGAGAAATGGGGAAGAAGGGGAAGGGGAGAGGAAGAAGGAAAGGAGGGAGGACACTGAGTTTCCTTCCGCCTTGTCTGTGCCCCGCTCCGTTCACCTCAACAGCCTCCTCAGAACCCGTGGGTCCTGTGTTTGCGCTTCCTCAGGAAGTGGCTCCCTAAAGTTCATTTCAGTGTTAGGCTTATTGTCACCTCAAGAGCAGACGTTGTCTGGGATATTCAGAGCTTGGTAACCACTCGTGTTCTGTGCTTCTTCAGGCTGTCTTCCCATTGCTTCTCAGTACTGCACGTCAGCTCTGAGGCTGGAGACAGGCCTCCAGGACTCCGCTCTCCCAAAGGCTGGGCTGGGTGCTAGTGGCCTGACGGTTTAATTAGAGCTCTACACTTGGCCTCCTTCCTGCTCCACCGTATGGAAGGCCGCTGCTCTTACTGAACTGTCTTCCTTTTCTTTGTTCTTTTCTGGGTCAGACGTTGGTTTTTCAAACATAGATTTTTTGTTGTTGTTGTTGTTGTTGTCATTTTCTAATCACAGGGAGAGGAATGAAGTCAGTGTCTTATGGGTCAGCCAAAAGTTACTGCTGTCCAAACAGATCTCGTCAGCTCTCAGCCCTGAGCTGGACATTCTCGCTCCAAAGGCATTTTCTAGTTACACCTAGCCTCTACCCTAGGCCTGATTCAAACCATCGCTGCCCTACCTCAATCCCAACCAGTGTTTTCTGTCTCTGTCCCAATAGTCCCATCTCTTTCTTGTTCTGTTTGCTATATCATAAATATTTTATGTTTGTTTCCCTGGGCTTTGCTTAAAATAGTTCCACGTTCCACAGATGTCAGTCTGTAGTGGCCACACAGCTCTCCCGGTTACTGTTTAACAAAATACCTCAAAATTATACCCAGGGATTCTGCAGTATGGGGTTTGGAAGGAACACAATGTGAACAGCCGGCCTGTACACACGGTGTCTGAGGTCTCACCTAGGGAAGCTGGGGGTGGCCTAGTAAACCAAGGACACTTTGTGACTGGAGACTGCAGTCACTCATATCCGGCACACAGTCTGGTAAGTCTTGATGTTCAGGACCACTGGTCAAAAGCTTACAGATAACCTGTCTGTGTGGCTTCTTCATGCAAGAGCAGCCTCAGGCCATGGCTGGAGGTGGCACAAGACTCCAAGCACAACTTTTGGACAATCAAAGCTGAAGCATCTCTGTCTTCCAAATCCAAGGCTGTGGTGACGAGGTGGCAGGAGTGCAAGGCCCGTAGCCCCCACATCTGGATGCCAGCATGAAAGTCACGCTGTAGAAGACGAGATGGGGAGGAGGCATCTTCAAAAAACATTCTGCACTGCAAATCCTTTCCATGGGCAAAATGCACTTGCCTCTCCCACAGACTTCCGAAAATCCGCTGGACTTGGAGCAAAAGCATCATAAATGATGCAGATTAAACTCCGCAAGCCCCTTCACCCCAACTGGACGATCTTTGAACTAAAACCAATGGGCTGCCTTCTACACACAACTCCCCAGCACCATGAGGGAACAGACACAGGATGCTGGCATCACTCCCCAGCTGTATTTGTTTTAGGAAGCACCTACACCTTTAGGGTGATGGGTGTTAAGCATTCCAGAGTCTGATTCTCTCTTACGGGGCAGAGGATGGGCTGCAGTCCAGACTGCTCCACGAAGTCTAGCCTTTCTGTCTCTGGTTGTCAGTCCCCGGGCTAGCCCTATCTAACTCCCTTTGAAGAGTTTTCAGATGTGGGCACACTTCTTTTTCTTTGTTGTGTTTCTCTAGGCCCAGGGAAGCTATCACTCCCTCTAGCTCAATTTGTTGGATGTTTCTGGAGGAGCAAATGACTTACTCATTGACTTCTTTTGTACCTAAGACTGAAACTAATAATAATAACAGTCTCAGAGAGAGGGGTGACTATTAGCTGTTCTTTTAGCTGTTCTTCTGTAAGCAGTGAGCTGCTGTGACTTGATCAATCTCTGTGTGGCCTACTCTTACTTTGGACCTGCCTGGATGCCGTTTCTGTCTGCCCATCACCTCTATCCTCTGTGTCTCCATCATCTCTGTCCTCTGTGTCTCCATCACCTCTGTCCTCTGTGTCTCCATCACCTCTATCCCCTGTGTCTCCATCATCTCTATCCTCTGTGTCTCCATCATCTCTATCCTCTGTGTCTCCATCATCTCTGTCCCCTTGTCTCCATCACCTCTATCCTCTGTCTGCCCATCATCTCTATCCTCTGTGTCTCCATCATCTCTATCCTCTGTGTCTCCATCATCTCTATCCTCTGTGTCTCCATCACCTCTATCCTCTGTGTCTCCATCATCTCTATCCTCTGTGTCTCCATCATCTCTATCCTCTGTGTCTCCATCACCTCTATCCTCTGTCTCCATCATCTCTATCCTCTGTGTCTCCATCACCTCTATCCTCTGTCTCTTCGTCATCTCTATCCTCTGTCTCTTCGTCATCTCTATCCTCTGTCTGCCCATCATCTCTATCCTCTGTGTCTCCATCATCTCTATCCTCTGTCTGCCCATCATCTCTATCCTCTGTCATCTCTATACCCATAGGTTTCTTTGAACTCTAGACACTCCTCATTACCTATCTTGACCAGAGTGTGTCATAGAATTAACCTCATCTGCCTACTCCCAGACCCCCTACCCTAACAACCAGGTACACTATTTCAGCTACTTTCCTCTCTAAGAGCTCAGTTCTTTGTAAGCAGGTGAGTCCGAAAAGGAAAACCCAGTGGGATTCAGGGAGAACCTGACGCTAGCCCAGCATCCACTTTGGTGTGTTAAAGTGTACCTCAGCCATTTGTCCCGAGTTTGAGACCTAACAGTGGTAGTATAGGGATTGAATACAGTGCCATGGACATGCCAGGTGGGCACTATGCCACTGAGCTACATACATTTCCTAGTCCTTTAAATATATTCAAATTTGTGAAACGTGCTGTTAACCAGTAGCTAATTAGTTCTGAGCTGATTAAAATCATTAGGTTAGTTGGACTAAGGGGAAATAGATGATTTTATGAAACATGTAGTACTCTATAAATACCTCTCAAAGAGATCCTACAATGCTGCTTGGTCAGTAGAAATCGAGTTCTGGGGAGGTTGATGGTGAGCCGGCAATGGGAGGGGCTGCCTGCAGCTTATCTTCGGGTGTTGTGCCAGCTGGGCACCTGTGCTATTCTGTTTGATTCCCTGCAGAAGAGGGTGATACCCCATGCCTAGATGATAAATGGGAACACAAATGACATACTGGCTCACATCTGACAGAGCTAGGATTGGCTCTGAGGTCTTCATGCCTCTTTAACCTGCGCCCATGTGCTACCCCACCCTGAGTGGATTCATGAAGGCATGTACTGGGAGGATTTAATTAATTAAAGCTTTTGAGATAGGGCTTCCCTATGTTGCCTAGGATGGTGTGAGACTCACTAGGTAGCACAGGTTGGCTTGGAACTCATGACCCTTCTGTCTTTGCTTTCCAAATGCTGGGATGTACAAGCATTTACCACCACACTCAGCCAACGGGGATTATTTGAACAGTTGTTTCTCATAATCTCTTGGGAAAATGGCCACTTTCATTTTCGTGTAGTCTAAAGATTCAGGGAAGTCCAGCAGGTGAAGAAAGACGCTTACGTGAGTTATCTCCGATGGCTTCAAATAACATATCTTTTTGTAAATTGTGAAGCAATATAGAATTTTACTTGCCATTAAAACTATTGTGAAGTTTAGAATGAACACCAAGGTGGCATTTTTTACCTTTTTTCTATAACTTTGAGGATTCATTTGAATTAGAAGTAGTCTCATAGCTGATCCCACTCCCCATCAGACTCCACATGCCAATGAGTAGTGTTGAACTCTGAATGGGAAGTATTTTTTAACTTCCTGGTTTGGCCTCTAATGCTCTCCTTTTCTTCCCCCAACCATGCCCACACCTCTACAGGCCTTGAGCAGCGTTCCCCATGACAGTGACTCTTAGTTACTCTTCTGTAACCTGACCAAAGCACCTCAGGGAAGGAAGGGTTGGTTTAGGCGGAGACCTTGCACAGTGTGTCATGATGAAGAAGCCAGGAGGTAGGGCAGCTGGCCTCTGAGCCCTCTGTCAGGAATCAGAGAATTCGGGGCTGCTACTCAACTCACTTTCTCCCTTTTAAGCAGTCCAGGACCCCAGATCGTGGAATGGTGCTGCCTAACTTTCCACCTCAATTGACTCAATCTAGATACTTTCTCTTTTTTTTTAAGAATTTATTATGTATACAATATTCTGTCTGTCTGTATGCCCGCAGGCCAGCAGAGGGCACCAGATTTCATTACAGATGGTTGTGAGGCACCATGTGGTTGCTGGGAATTGAACTCAGGACCTTTGGAAGAGCAGTCAATGCTCTTAACCTCTGAGCCATCTCTCCAGCCCCTAGATACTTTCTCTTATGAAGTAGTCCCTAAGGGATTCTAGATCCTTGCAAGTTAACAAGCGATGCTCACTATCTTAGTGGCTTTCTGGGGATGGATGCCCTTGTTACCTGGAGGAGGGATGAGACCGGCAGTCTAAAGTCAGTGTTCGTAACCACAAGTGAATCCCGGGTAGATACTGTCTGCACTTAAGTGAGGACAGGACAAAGGCCTGTTTCAGCCTCATCGGTGACCCGTCCAAAGGGAGGTTGACTGCTTTATCCTTGTTCATGTCTCTCACTTCTGTCATGAAAACCGAGTCACCACACCAATTCAATCTCTCTCAAACTTAGTGTATTGTGAAATACTTTGTGGGAAACCCTTCATCATCCTTGGTGCTCTGGACAAATCTATGCCTTAAAAAAAAAAAAACTCACATAGGCAGTAGTGGCACACACCTTTAATCCCAGTACTTGGGAGGTAAAGACAGGTGGGTCTCTGAGTTCAAGGCCACCCTGGTCTATATAGCAAGTTCCAGGTCAGCCAGGGCTACACACAACAATCCTGTATTCCAAAACAAAACAACAACAACAACAACAATAAATCTCTACAGTCAATGACACGGCGATCCATGTTCTGTTTCTGTGGAAATATTGTCATTCTGATGACTTGTTTTCTATAGTTGCAGGGATTTTGAATTGTCTTACTTGTTTGTAAGTTAGTGTGTGTGTGTGTGTGCGTGTGTAGACACACATGGGGGCCACAGCATACATGCGAATGTCAGAGGACAGCTTGGTGGAATCGTTTTTCTTCTCCCACATTTACCTTTGTTCCAAAGATTGTACCCAGGTCCGCACTCTTGCTCATATAGGGCCCTTACCAGCTGAGCCACCCTACCAGCCCTGACACTGCTTACTAAATGCTTGTATACAGTTCTTTGCTTCTTAGATGAAGCTGAAAATAAATATTTAAAGTTTCTCCCTAAGTCACCATAGACCAGAGACATAGTGTTCATAACACAGAGGATCCCCAGCAGCCTGGCCTCTCTGCCCTTCAAACACTTCAGACAGACCAAAGCTTTGAGTCCTTCGATGAGAGGAATGATCTGCCTCCTCCACGCTGGACTACCAAACTCAGGGGAGGGGTTACCTATGAACACTTACTTACCTGTGAACCTTCCTTGTAAACTCATGACGGCACCACAAGTTAGATGTTGTTACAACTGTAACCCCAATGAGGACAGAGAAGATGTGAGGACCCTATCCAGGTCATGTGACTTGTAGCACATAGTAGTGCTCAGATTTGGTTCCAGATTAGCCAAATTTTAAAGACCATGATAAGCTGATTTATTTCTAATTCAATTTTTATGCTTATTTATTTATTTTATGATGTGTGTGTGTGCATGCGTGTGTACATGGGTGTAGTCCATAGTGCTCAGGTGGAGGTCAGAGGACAGTTTGTGGGAGTCAGCTTTCTCCTTTCACCTTGTAGGTTTCCAGTATGGAACTCAGGTCGTCAGGCTGGGTGCCAGGTTCCTTTACCTGCTGAGCCATCTTACTAGCTACCTTATTTATTTTTAAAGTCACATTTTAAAACTGACATATTAAAAGCAAAATGCCAATATAGAAAGAATAATAATCCCCAAATTTATGAACTGCAATGCATCAGGTTTTGGGCCACCAAAAAGGGAATTTATAATCCCAGTACTGGGAGGAGAAGGCAAGAAGATTGAGTTCAAAGCCAGCCTGGGCTATATAGAAAGACCCTATCTCAAAACAAAAACAAACACAGACCTTTTATTTATTTATTTATTTATATTTATTTATTTACTTTAGAACAAAAGGATTTGAAAAGATCAATCTGGTATACGTGAAGAAAACAAGCTTTGGGTGTTTTCTGCATAGGTCAGAGCTTACACTTGCCATTTTCCAGACTGTGTGATCTTAGTGTGGTGGCTTCAAAGCTCAGTCTTCATCTTTTTCAGAAACAAAATTGTTTGTAATAAAACATTATTTAATATGTCCAAAACACTGCATGAGGATACTGGAAGGTAGAATGGGATAATGCCTATAACGTGCTCGGTCCAGGGCTACAAATAAGAGTTCAGTAAACAAAAAGCTGCTGAAACATACGTTGTAAGACAGCCTGTGTCTGTCAAGTGACTTAGATAGACCATATAATGTAAGTTAGGCAAAACATTTTTCTGGGGGCTGGGGAGACGACCCAGTCAGCAATATACCTGTTGTGCAAAGATGAGGACTCAAGTTCAGTCCCCAGCAACTATGTGAAAAGGGGGCACAATCTGCACATCCCGTGGTCTCACTGATGGAGAAGTGGAGACATGGATTTCCACAGCTCCTGGCCAGCCAGCCCAGCTGATCATCAGGGAGTTTGGGGTTCAGTGAGAGATTGTTCTCCCCTCTCCCATCACCCCAAAGTGGAACTGACCGGGGAAGACATGTGCACACACACAGATGCAAACATAACACACAGTGCCACACACACTCCCCACTTTTCTATAGTGCATGTTATGGGCAGTATCTGGAACACTTACCTTGTGGTCAGGACCTGGCTGTGGACAGGAACATCAGATACCTGTGACACCCCCTGCTCCTCAGCCTCTGGCTTTTCTTAATGTATTGCTCCTGGGCCAGTGCCACAATTCTTATCTGCCCTTGGCTGGGAGAATGACTAACCAGGAGGCAGAAGAGATATGTTTTTGCTGATTTCTGTTTTTTTTTTTCCAGCTATGAATGAACACGAACTACAATTAGGCAGGAAGGCTTGAGCCATGCCGCATGAGTTGTAAAAGGCCCTACTCTCTTGTCAGTCAGTGCTGGGGTTTGAACCCAGGGTCTTGCATGTGCTAGGCAAGTGCTCTACCACTGAGCTAAACTCTCAGCCACACTCAGCTGTCATAGTATCATATGTCAAAAACTGTAGAGGTTCCATCATGTGAAGACAATGTAGGCTATATACTGGGGAGAGCACTTGGCTGCATCGCTGGTGTGTGTACATTAGCATTTTCTCTGTTGGCCAGTAGTGATCCTATGACATGTGTACTGCGCTACTGCTAATCACTCTAGCAACTATAACCGTAGCATTTATCAAGTGCTTACTGTATACTAGGTACCGTGACAGGCACTTTACACACTGATTTGCTTAGTCCTTGTGATACAATCACTTTACAGTAATGAAAACAGGCCCAGATGATTATGGAACCTGTCGAAACCTCTATAGCTTAAAATTTTCATTGTCTATACCTTCTTAGTTCTACATTATCGGTCACATTAATTAATTAATTAGAGAATTTCCTTGCGTTTTCATGTAGAGATATTTCTCCTAGAGATATTTGTTTGTTTGTTTAAAGACAAACTCACAGTTGACCTGTTACAGCAATCCACCTGCCTCAGCCTACCAAATATTGGGGTTACAGGCTTGAGTCATCTGTCTGGATAAAAAGGGAGTGTTAATAAACCTCTTGTAATTGGAGCTTCTCTAATAGTAAGGTAGAACCTTTGAATCAGGGATTTTTTTTTTTTTTTTGAGACAAGGTTTCTCTGTAGCTTTGGTGCCTGTCTCGGGACTAGGTCTTGTAGACTAGGCTGGCCTCGAATTCACAGAGACCCGCCTGCCTCTGCCTCCTGAGTATTGGGATTAAAGGTGTGCACCACCACCGCCCAGCGAATTGGGGATATTTTAATGGCATTGATAGGGACCTTCAGAGACCATACAAAAGACGGAAGCATACTTTAAGGATAAGACAATGAGTGGGGCCGGAAGGTAGAATGTCACACTGGCTGCCCTGGTTAAGCCCAGCAGGCTACAAAATAAAACAAAAATAGGTGGCGCAGGAAAGATGGTTCAGCAGATGAAAGCGTTTGGCACCAAGCCTGGGGTTCTGAGTTCAATCCCAGAGACCATGTGAAAGGAGAGAATCAACCCCCAAAAGTTGTCCTCTGACCTCCACTTGTAAGCCATATCAACAAACTTAATCCAAATTATTTTTTAAGTTAAATGTTTTGCTAATGGACTCCAGTCTCAAGCTTCCTCGAGAACAGTGAAGAGTGAAGCCTGCACGCACTGCTATGACTTGCTGATGACTTTGTTTTGAGGGAGGCCTTGTATTCATTTTCAAGCTCCAGACCAGGGCATTTTTCTTGCTGGGGGTGGTGAAAGTTCGTGGGGAGACGTGGAGAGAGGTTGCTCTGCTTCGCCTTCAGACCCTTCCTAAAATGAGAGTGAGGCACAGGGCTCCCCATCCATACCCCATTGAAGGGACGATGGCGAATCCCCTTTTTGAAGGGGTTGCTGGGGGAATGTCCTGGATGCGGCCCTGTTTGGAAAAAACGACTCGGGTCAATAAATTGAACTAGGGGTATTGGGTCATCTCTAGGGCCAGTAGAAATTCTCTCCAGCATATTATGAAAGGAGACTAAGCCTGGCTGCTTCGATGGTCTAGGAACTTGGATCTAGCCCTGGGGTGCTAGCCCAGCGATCCACGTTTATGCTTACAACTGTGTGGCAGCAAACCGCCTGGGCTTCGCCTTTCCCTCCGCTGTAGAAAGATCAACATGTAGACCCCCGCAAAGGGGAGATGGGGATACTGTGCCATGAGGGAGTAGCAGAACACATCCGCGCTCTTTGTGAAGAAGAAGAAGAGAGGATAAAGAGCTTTGATGGTGGGCACAGGAACGGGGGAAGGAGATACCGGTTAACCAAAGGAAAAGCAGGGAACGCCTTTAAGGGCAATTGGCCCCACCAGCTCATAAGGAATCTGCCCTGCAACTCGCGCCTGGGCACGTAAGCACGGGTGTGCAGTGATCACTCCCACTGCAGCCCAGGTCGTTATCAGCGGCTTTCACAGATCTGTAGTAGCGCTGGGGTGGGGGTGGGGAGAGCTGGAGGAGCAGGGACCATCGGGTGCATCCCGCCTCTCTGAGAGGGTGGAGGTGGGGATCTAAGAAGATTGGCATCCCGATGAGCCCCTCCTCCCAGCAACTCTCCTCTCCAGCCCAGTCCTAGAAGGAGACACAGGCCGGTGGCCACCTGCCAAGTCAGGCTTGGGCGGCAAGGGAGGAGGGGCAGGGCCCCGGGAGGTGGCCTTTGCGATCCTGGGGCCACTCCTGCAAACTCTGGCCGTGCGGGAGTGAGCAGGCTGTACAAAAGGCCCCGGCGGGGCAAGGTGGGCCTGCGGCAGGAGGTGGGCTCCAGACCCCCCCCCCCACCTGTTGCGGGGCGCGGTGGGCTGCAGAAATGGGCCGCTACTCCGGCAAGACTTGCCGGTTGCTTTTCATGTTGGTGCTCACCGTGGTCTTCTTCGTGGCCGAGCTGGTGTCGGGGTACCTGGGAAACTCCATCGCGCTGCTCTCGGACTCGTTCAACATGCTGTCTGACCTGATCTCGCTGTGCGTGGGCCTGGGCTCCGGCTACATCGCGCGGCGTGGTACCCGCAGCTCGGGAGCCACCTACGGCTATGCTCGGGCCGAGGTGGTGGGCGCGCTCAGCAACGCGGTCTTCCTCACCGCGCTCTGCTTCACCATCTTCGTGGAGGCCGTGCTACGCCTCGCGCGGCCCGAGCGCATCGACGACCCGGAGCTGGTGCTCATCGTGGGCGCCCTGGGGCTGGCAGTCAACGTAGTGGGGCTGCTCATCTTCCAGGACTGCGGCGCCTGTTTCGCGTGCTGCACCCGGCGGCGCCAGACCCGCCCTCCGCAGCCGCCACATCAGGGGGACCCTTGTGGTCCTTTGGGGAGTCCCCAAGGAGCTGTGGCAGCCACAGCCCCCGGCTCAGACGCAGTAGTGGTTCTCCGGGGGGCCTCGGCCGGAAAAAAGCTGCAGGAGGGCGCGACCGTGTTCTCGAATGTAGCAGGTGCCTTTCAGTTGCATCCTTCCGTACTGGGACCGCTTTGTCCTTCCCCTTTTCCCGCCCCCCCCCCCCCCCATGCATCTGGTCCATTTTTCTCATCCACTCCCTCCTTTTCCTTTTGTTTCCTGACTGACAACAAAAAAATCCTCTTCGCAGCCTATTTTACCCCTCTTGTAACTTAACTTTCCTCCCTTCTTCTTTCTTCTCCCTTCCCTGCCTTCTCCCCCACTCCCACATTTCCCCCTTCTTCCTTTCCTCCTTGACCCCGCAGTCCTTATCCTCTCCTGTCTCATTGTGGCAGTATCGATCTTGGAAATCAATTCTTATTATTGGGCAATAGGGAGTACTGTCTAACCCTCCCCTCCCCTTCCCTGGTGCTGCTATCTGGACTTGTTTCCTCCCTTGACACATCAATGTCAGGGCTATCCTCTGCTCCTTGGGTATTGTGGGTTTGGGAATAGGTGTAGGCTTATACTTGCCCCGTTTAAATTTGAAAACTGTGTGTCCAAGGGTGGTCCGCAGGCTTCCTCTGGGTTGAAAAGCCCCTGTCTGGACTGAGTATGGCAGAGGTGGGGACTCCCGTATACTAGGAGGTATTGAATGTAACAAAACTGCATTTTGAGTTCATTGGTTCTTTTTGTTTGTAGAACTTATACACAACACAAGGTTTCTTCTTTGAATGCAGGTGATTCCCTGAACACCCAGAATGAACCAGAAGAGACGACGAAAAAAGAGAAAAAATCTGAAGCCCTGAATATCAGAGGTAGGATTGTCTTTGGACTAGCTTGGGAACCTTTCCCATAGTTCACAGGGCTGGGCTGCAGCTATGACTTCTGTCCGGCTTTCAGTAAGGCAACAGCATGTTGGAGAATAGGTCAGTTACCTGCAGACTATGACCCTCTCCTCTTGCCTAATCATTGCATTGATGTTTGGGGGAAAACCTAGCTGCTAATGATTTATCTTTGCTCTAATTAAGCCTCGCTCCAGCTGCCTGCTGCACAGGTCAGTGCCATGTTCTTCTGAGTCACACATACGTGTCATGTTCTCCTGAGCTTCACATATCAGCGTCATAACCTCCTGATTGCTACATATGTATCATGTTCTACTAATCTCCACATGTCAATCATGTTCTCCTGAGTTCCACAAATGAGTATTGCCTTCTACTGAGTACCAAATATGAGTGGTGTGTTCTCCTGACCTCCACATTATCAGTGAAATATTCTCCTTATCTTCACATGTAAATGCCATGTTCTTCTGAGCACACATATCAATGCCATGTTCTCTTGACCTCCACATACATATCATGTTCTTCTGATGTCCACACATCGGTCATATTCTCCTGACCACCACATTATCAGTGACATGTTCTCCTGATCTCCACATGTGAATGCCATTTTCTTCTGATCCCCACATATCAATACCGTGTTCTCCTGACCTCTACACATGTGCCATGGTCTCCTCAAATCCACATATGTGTCAAGTTCTCCTGGTCCCTATACCTCAATGTCATGCTCGGACCTCCTATATCAGTATACTCTCTCCTGATGTCCACATATGGACATATGAGTATCATGTTTGACTGATCTCCACACATCAATATCATGTTCTTCTGATCTCCATATGTGTATCATGTTCTTTTCATATCTACATGTGTATCATGTTCTCATGAACCCTTCACCCAGGGCCAGGTTGGTCTGAGCTGATCTCCACACACCAACGTCACATGACTGCTATACTTGATTTTCTACTTTCATGAATATTACTGACATACAATTCACCCTATTTATTTAAGAAGATTGTGTGTGTGTGTGTGTGTGTACCATTGATCCATACCCAAAGCCCCATTGCAGCTTATTTTAACTGGCTATGACTTGTTTGTTTGGAGACAGGGTCCTCTTATATAGCCATGCTGGCCTGAGACTCACTACGTAGTGCAGGCCAACCTTGAACTTGTGACAGTCCTCCTCTCTTAGTCCCCTCCCGGCTGGAATTGCATATTTTCCACTATGCTTGGTGTTGACTGTGATTTTGCTAATGGTGGGAAAAAAGCAAACTGGCTCACTACCCAAGTCTCTGCCCTGTGTGACATTATCGGATGTCTTTATTGCCACAGTTCTTTATAGTAGAAATTTGCTGAGAAAGGGACCATATCCTGATTAAAACTCTCACTTCCAGGTTCAAAGTTGGGGGTTTGGTGAAACTATCATTCTTCCTACCCTATGTTCAAAGTCAGCAGTGTTGGGCATCATGAGGGAGCTCTTTCCCTGGACCCTGCTGTAGCCAGCATCTTTCCTTTGTAACTTCTTAGATATTTTTCTAGTAGAGTGATTTTAGCCTTAGTTCCCAATCTGTGTGTGTGTGTGTGTGTGTTTGTGTGATCAGTGTCTCTTAGTAGTCTAAGTTGGCCTTTACAGATGAGGAGACATAATCTAGAGAGTGTGGCAGCGTCCCCGAAGTCCCCTTGGCTAGTGACAGAGTTGGGCTGTAGTCTCGGCTCTCTTTTCAGACATAAGGCTCTTCCCATAGTCACACACGCCTCTGGCCTCCGGAAAGCAATGGCTTGCTTCTCCAGGGGGCATATCCCACTTCTTTTTTTTTTTTTAAATTTATTTATTATGTATACAATATTCTGTCTGTATGCCTGAAGGCCAGAAGAGGGTGCCAGACCTTTTTACAGATGGTTGTGAGCCACCATGTGGTTGCTGGGAATTGAACTCAAGACCTTTGGGAGCAGGCAATGCTCTTAACCACTGAGCCATCTCTCCAGCCCCATATCCCATTTCTTGATTGATGACTGATGTAGCGGGGCCCAATTTACCATGGGCTATAAGAAGCCATGGGGAGAAAGGCCGTAAGCAGTGTTCCTCCATAGTCTCTGCATCAGCTCCTGCCTCCAGGTTCCTGCCATGCTTGAGTTCCTGCCTTGATTTCCCTTAGGGACAGACGAAGTTGCTTTTTGTCACGGTCTTTATCCCATCAATAGAAAGCAAACTAAGACACACGGCAAGCATTTTAACCAATAGACCACCGCCTCAGTCCCACAAGCCATCTCTTCATTTTCACCACGGTTACTCTTGTTGTAATGGGAATAAGAGATAAATTCATCTTTTGCCACAAAAGTGTAGGCACAACCCTTTTAAAGTTCTCTGTAGTGGCTGATATATCAGTGGCTGATATAATAAATCTTAATAATAGGGTCAAGCTTGCTGCATTAAAACACTGTCACAGCATGTCAGCAGCATCATAAACAGATGAATGGCCGTGTGGTATCACTTGAGAAGACATCTCCTTTGATGAGATATTTCTCATTTTCTCCAGAGATAAAGCTCCCATCTTTTCCTAGTGCCCTGTGATTGCGCGCACACACAGACAGCTTTGAAGGCTGCCTTCCATCCTGGATTTTAACTTGGGTCAAATCTACAGTATTGGTATATGCCAGTTTCAGGGGATAGTGGCAATGTTTATGGGAAGTCAGCATGCGAAGGCCAAGCGCGGAGGTCTTCTGCCTTTGCAAAGTAACCCTGTAGGCACTGCAACTAATCAGGAGACAGGGGCATCCATGGAGATCTTTGTCTCTCAGGACACCTGGCAGGTTCATCTCTGGAAATCAGAGCCAGCCAGCACTTCTTCCTAGACATTGATTCTCTCCCTTCTTCCGACCCACTGTCCCAGCCCTCTAGCCCCTCCTTCCCACATCCCAGCAGGTAGACCCTCTGCTAGCTCCTAGTTTGGTGACACTGGCTGATTATTCCCCTCCCCCAGCTGCCTGCAATGGCATCCATCTGCAGTGGTGCGGTGAGGGTCCCTCGCACACTTTGGTATGAGCAGAGGACTCCACAGTTGGTACCCATCATTACTTGTACTCCCCTGAGATATTGTCACGTGTACCATGGGGACCAGTTTCTGAGGAAAGGGAGGTGGATCATCGGCCTTATCTCACATGAGACCCATCTTTAGTAGGCTTTGTGGCTCACAGAGTTAGTATCAGGGTCTGAGGCTACCTGTCTCTTCCCTATAAGGCATCTTTCATTCAGGCCTCTCTGGAACCCTGCCTGAGTGGCAGTGTTCTCCTGGGGCTGCCTGCTACACTCAGTCTCTTCCTCAGGGATCCCTCAGTGTTCTCATCAAAAAGACCTCCTCCTTCCCCAAAAATGTCACTGACACACCCAGTTCAGAATCTGGCCTGCGTGCCTTCACTCAGTGGGTGACTGTGACAACAGCCAGCTACTACTTTTTTTTTTTTCAAAAAAACTAGAAGAAAAGATTGAGTTTTTTTTTTTTTAACTTTTAACATAAAGAAAAGGAAAAGAAAGGTTCAAGGGGCTCGATATTTGACTTAATATTACATAGTGTGACCATGTGTCAGAATAGCACGGGGAGCTTGGCTCAGTGGTACATAAGAGTCCCCTCAGCACCCCAGAGGCTGGGAGAGGAAAAATGTGAACTGGAGACCAGCCTGGACTAAATAGTGAGGCCCTGTCTCAAAACAGAAAAAGGACCAAAATAAACATTGCCCCCACCCGCAAAACAAGTTAAAACAATTCCCCAACGTATTCAATTTTTATTGATCAGTTACAATGAAAATCTCCCCTCCCATCTTGCCAGGGAGCTATGATTCTGTGATTCTTAAGATAATGGACACCCCTTCTTCACCCTTTCTTTGACGAGGAAATTCTGTGATTTTATATTTCAAGACATTAGCAAGTGGGGGTGTAGTTTTGTGGTAGGGCACTCACCTTGAGTGTTGTAGATCCTGAGTTCTAGTCCAGCACTGAAGATACACTCTATGTCTATATGGAGAGATGGGGGTGGGGTAACAATTTCATCAATTGTGCTATATTATTGGTGGTGGACCTTAAACCTACAGCTTTGTGCACGCTAAACACACACACTACGCTTGTGATCTTCACCCCACCCACGGCTTTCTTTCCAGCTGAAGTTCATGATGGTTTGGGCCCTAAATTCTGCTTAGCAGAGTTTAATCATCCCACCTGAGGTTTCGGGAAGTGGAGCTTGTGTAAGACAGGATGTGATGGTATTCTATCCCTCCTCCCCTAACATTCTGCTGCTGCTGTTCTCAAGAGAGTCACACTGTGGATCCAGGTTGGCCTTATAGCTAGCTGCCTCCTTAATCCTCCTGCATGCTGGGACCACAGTCCCCAGTCACTGCTCTGGCTGTCCCTCTAGCTGTATGCCTCTAGGAAGTGAGGTGGGACCCCCCCCCCCCCCATTAGATTTAAGTGAGGCTACGGGTCCTGAGATAGTAGGTTTTCCTATCTGGGCAGTAACATTTGGTACTATCAACCAAGAAAGCAAAGGCTTTCTTCGCGTGTGTCAGGGGAACAGGTGGGTAGGGCCACCCCTGGCAAGGTTTTGGATTTCTCTCCTGTGGCTGGGAACAGGACCAGGAGGATGGGAGACAGAGTGCTAGAAAGTGGGACTGTCTCATGTATATATCGAATCAGTGTCCTGTTGCTTTAAGTAACCACTCAGTAAAAGGCACAGGGACAACCCCACTGACCAGGGGTGTCACTCAGAGGCCAGGAAGTGTGAGCAGCTCCATTCAAACACCTTCCAGGCCAGATCATTCAGTCTCGTTCGTGAGCGAGCAGTTAGCAATCGGAATCATTGTCAGTTCTACTGAGTGAACCCTTTGGATACCTGGGGTGGCCAAAGCAGACCTTCTTTAACTACATGTTTTCTTCTAGAACAATCTTTTGACAACTTCTATGTGCATTCAAATCACCCTGGCAGTCTTGTTCAAACACTCATTTGGATTTGACGACTGTATGATCTTGGGAAAGTCACTTAGCCATCCAGTGCAATTTCCTCCTTTGTAGAGTGGAGAGGGAACCTCAGGTGGACCTTGGAGGGCGGGGTTCCCCTCCATCCTGTGTCACCCTTTTCCTCTGGTTTCTGTTAGCACTGTCTTGCATACGGTTCATTCCCGTGCTGTGTGTTTTGCTGTTTCTATCTCTTCTAAGAGACTTCTTTCTTCAAGGTTAGCTCTTTCCGTCTCCTGAGGACCGACTGCTGCTGGTGGATGGGTGGGTGGGTGTACTGGGTGGATTATAATTCCACCATGAGCTCTGCAACTTCACGCACCCTGACCAGGGTCCCCATCTAAACGCTCAAGCTTAGCAAACAGTTCTCTTGGTGACTTCACTGTCTGGTTTTGCTCTCTGCACTTCTGAGCATATAGATCAGAAGTTCAATACTCTATTTTATTATTTTACTTTATACTCGGTCTTACTAGGTAACTCTGCCCGCCCTGTAGCTCACAGATATCTGTCTGCTTCTGCTTCCAAACTGCTGTAATTAAAGGCATGTTCCACCACACATTCTTTTACGGCCAAATACCCTGTGCCCAGCACCAGTTTGGCCTGGCATACCTCCTACTTCCAACACTGCTGGAATGTCACCCACTGCTTCTGTGAAGTATCAGATGGTGGGTGGCCTTTCGGATACTCCACCTTTATGGCCTTGGCACTTTCATTATCTTTTAAAAAAATTTTGTTTATTTATTTGTGTTTTTCTGAGACAGGGTCTTAGTATGTGGCCTTACAGAGAGGCCTGGAAGTCTCTTTGTGGGCTAGGCTGGCCTGAAAATCTCCATGTAGTCCAGGCTGACCCTGAACTGTCTATCCTTCTGCCTCAGCCTTCTGGGTAGTTGGATTGTAGGTGGATACCATCATACCCAGTCATGGATACTCTTTTAAAAAATCATAGTTATTTATTGCATGGACAATAAATAAACATCAGGAGTCAGATCTCTCCTTTCTACCATGTGGGTCTTGGGGATTGAACTTCAGCCGTTAGGCTCGGCAGCCAGGGCCTCCGTCTCTGAACCATTGCCACGGTCTGTTGATGGGTGTCCTTAATGTGAACCGGGTGATTTGAGGCTCTTGACTGGTGTGATTTTGTAGGGTGTGCTGGCCTGTGTGAATGACACCCCCTTTCTCAGCTCACGACCCACGTGGGACCGAGACTCTAAGGAGCTCTGCTGCTGCAGGTGCTCCGATTTCAAGGGTGCAGTTCTGGGGTTCCTTTCAGGAACGCAAATTCTTTGTATCTACAGTTTTAACCCCACTGACTAGATTTCCTGAATTCTATTTTAATGTGCATCACAGCCCAAACCTTCTTTGCTGAGGATTGCATCTGCCCTGCAATGAATTGGCTGAGACCTTTAGAACCCACACCTTTTTTTTCCCGCTTTGAGGCAGGACCAAGGCCTCTCCCCCTCCCCATATTTAGGCTGAGCATTCCAAAAAGAATGGGCTCCAAAAAGCCAGTTCAAGCACTAGGGATAAATCCTGGTCCCACTGCCAGTGGTCCCACAGACAGCCTAAGCCTCACAACCGTCACCCACGTTCAGAGGGTTTAGTTTGGTCCTATGCAGTAGAACCTACAGCTTTAACCCTTGTGTGTAGAGTTTTATTTTATGTAATTGTGACCAATGGCTTTTTATTCAGAGGAAACTTCTTCAGGCCACTACGCAGCACGGAGATAATGATGGGCCAGTGAAAAGTAGACCAGGGGCTCCAGGAAAAGGGGAGTGAGTTGGGGTTGAGGGAAGCCAGAGACCCCAAAGAACCACTCTTGATGTGTCAGGGTGCTGTCTGAAACTATACCCAAGGGACAGAATGATTACCCGGCATGGGTGAGACACTGGGTTCCATCCCCTGGCAACCATAAAAACAGCAATAAAAGATGATGGGGCCTCCATCACGTTGAGCGCATAAGGGATTCAGGAGGGGAGCCACACCCGACACCTGACTCATGGAGTATATAATAAAGACACAAACTTTGAAACCAGGCATGGTGACACATGCCTGCAGTCCCAGCACTGGGCTGCCAAAGCTGGAATATTTGGAGTTTGAGGCCAGCCTGGACTACATAGTGAGACTTTTTCTCGAATTAAAAAATGAAACAAAGGCCGGGCGGTGGTGGCGCAAGCCTTTAATCCCAGCACTCGGGAGGCAGAGGCAGGCGGATCTCTGTGAGTTCGAGGCCAGCCTGGTCTACAAGAGCTAGTTCCAGGACAGGAACCAAAAGCTACGGAGAAACCCTGTCTCGAAAAATTAAAAAAAAAAAAAAAAATGAAACAAAGGTTTAAAAGAATTTGATGTGCAGATGCTTGCTGAACAAGCACCGCATTGTTTGCTCAGCTCTGTTTCCCATCATAATGCCCTTTGGTGGGGGGTAATGGCGTGGCAGTATCGGCTGGTGACACTGGAGGTGACAGCTAGCCCAGGTTCTTCCTAGGCCATACTCTTTCTGGGCTCTCTGGGTCCTGAAATTTCTTTTTTTTTTTTTGTTTAAATTGTTTTTAATTAAAAAATTGAAATATAATTATATCATTTACCTTTAAAAAACATTTTCATTAACATTTTCATGAGAGAGAGAGAGAGAGAGAGAGAGAGAGAGAGAGAATGAGAATGTGTGGGTATACATGCGGAAGGTAGAGGACAGAGGCCACCTTGCAGGAATGCCACATTGTTCTACACATGGTCCTGGCAACCAACTCCAGGTAGCAGGTGCTCCCCACTTGCTTGAACTATCACATGGCTCTGTCCTGAGATTTTGTTTTCTGAGTAGTTTCTATTGTATACTGTTTGTTTTAAGATCATCTTACTACGTAGCTTAGGCTGTCCTCCTGCCTCAGCCTCCTAAATGCTGAGGTTACAGGTGTCTATCACACACTGGCTTGTTGTTGTTGTTTTAAATTCCGACCTATTCAGCGCTCTAAGGTTTGTGAGCTGGGATCACTGATTGTCGTGTGGCTCCAACCCTCGGCTCTGGGACTTACTGGTCTGCTTCCTTCCTGGCAGGTGTTCTTTTGCACGTGATGGGAGATGCATTGGGGTCTGTGATTGTGGTCATCACGGCCATCATATTCTATGTTCGTCCGCTGAGACCAGAAGACCCGTGTAACTGGGAATGCTACATTGACCCCAGTTTGACTATCATCATGGTCATTATTATTTTGTCGTCTGCTTTTCCTCTGATCAAGGAGACTGCTGTCATCCTGCTGCAGATGGTCCCCAAGGGACTTAACATGGAAGAGCTGAGTAAGTGGACTGCGTGTAGAGGGGGACCCTTGACACTTTAGCGTCGCTCAATCCAGAGGGTTAGGGTCCCAGAGCATTGCTTGATTGGTGTGTTCTGAAGCACATGATATCTCCGTGTGGTGGAGGCACGCTTCATGTGGCTTGCGGTCTGGATGATAATTCATAGCTTCAAGAACCAAAGGTTCTTTGTAGCACAATTCTCTCGCAAATTTTTGAGAATGTAAAGATTGGGCAAAACGCACTGCTGGGGGGCTGGCGAGATGGCTTAGAGGTTAAGAGCATTGCCTGCTCTTCCAAAGGTCCTGAGTTCAATTCCCAGCAACCACATGGTGCCTTACAACCGTCTTCTGGCCTGCAGGCATATACACAGACAGAATATTGTATATATAATAAATAAATATTAAAAAAGACGCACTGCTGGACTGTTTGACCTCACGACAAGGGTGTGCTAAAACTCTATTAAGGTCACTCCGTAAGACCTAGACCTTTTTACCTTTTAAAATTTATACCTTTATACCTTTTTGCCCCCTGAAAGATGAGTCATTCATGGTATAGATAATGCCTTCTAGTTAGTTGACATGCATGAACCAGAAAGTTATTCAGTGGCAGAGTACACTGTGAAAAGGCCATATTAAAGGACCTTTCCTCAGTCTAGGGTGAAGCCTTCTCATTTGCTTTGCTCAGATGCCCACCTTGGTTATGTGCCTCAGAGGCTATAGATTTTATAGACTTTGAATATATGCCTAGAAGTAGCACTCTGGTAAGTGATTTTGATCCATGCCGCTAAACTAGCCCATCTGTCTGTCTGTCTGCCTGCCTGTCTGCTTATCTATCTGCCTGTCTGTAAGTCTACCATCTACCTCTCTCTATCATCTAGTCATCTATTGATCTATCCAATCATCCATCTATCTATCTTTCATCTACATATCAATTTATCAATCATCTATTAATCTCTGTATTTCTATGTATCTATTTATCATCTATCAATTACCTGCTTATCACCCATTTATCTGTAACCTATCTATCTATATCTATTTACCTGTTATCTATCTATCTATCTATCTATCTATCTATCATCTATCTATCTATCTATCTATCTATCTATCTATCCATCTATCTGAGATAGGGTCTCCCTATGTTGTTCTGACTGGCATGGAATTTACTATGTAGACCAGGCTGCCTTGGAACAGACTGTGCACATGTAGTCCAGGCTGCTCTAGAACTTACTGAGACTGATCTTGAACTTGCAATCTTTTTGCCTCAGGCTTTTGAGTTACTTATAGGCTAACACTGCATGATGTCGGAAATCAGAGGTAAGGGTGATTATGAGAAAATCGACTCTTGAGGGCAGTTCTTGCTGTTGGCAAGTTCTTCTGTGTGTTGGTAAACACACAGTCTTGGTGAGCAAGATCGGGACCCTCCCATGATTCCAAGCTTCTGTTCCAGCACTCACTCTTGGCTGTTGTCTGCTCCTGTCTCTTGTAGTGAGCAAGCTCTCCAGTGTGCCTGGAATCAGCAGTGTGCACGAAGTGCATGTCTGGGAACTGATAAGTGGGAAGATCATTGCTACCCTGCACATCAAGTACCAGAAGGACACCGGGTACCAGGATGCCAGCAGAAAAATCCGAGAGATCTTCCACTATGCTGGAATCCACAGTGTGACCATCCAGTTTGAAGCAGTGGACTTGAAGGAAACCCTGGAGCAGAAGGACTTCTTGCTGAACTGCAGTGCCCCCTGCATCTACCAGAGCTGCGCTAAGAAGCTGTGCTGTCCCCCGGGGACACTGCCACTGGCTCTTGTCAATGGCTGTGCTGAGCAGAACGGTGGGCCCCCTCGAGAGACTTACCGAAGCATAAGCGATGCTCAGGAAGTGACCATTGATATGGTTTTGGATGGCTCTCCGAGGCAGCAGGGGCAGACTCTTAGCAAGACTCAAGAGGGACAACATTGGGAAAACAGTACTCATTTTTAGTGGGTGCCCACACAAAATCAGACTGTCTGGACAGCACTTTGGGTCACCAGCTCTGCTTGTGGAAAGAGCTTTGTGGGCGTGTACCCTGTCAGTAGGGGTCGGACGTTTGAGACGTGAGTGCGGCAAGCCTTCTGGTTTTTATGTGGTGGCTCACTCCTTTACACCACCCTGTGCATCTCATGCTTCCCTGTGACAATTTTAGTGTGGACGTGAGTTCCTAAACCAAGCTTCCCTAGTGTATGTGTCAGGGAAGTCGAAGGCTGGGACTCAGGACTCAAAGTCAGTCTTGTGGTGTCGGGGCTTGGGCGTGCTAAGGAACTGCTCTGTTACGAGATGTGCCCGCTAGCCCTTGCTTTTAAACTGATCAGAACTTCTAGCTGACTCTCAGGTGAGCTCAAAGCTTCAGTGGGTAGGGAAAAAAAAAATGAAAGCACATGAACTATGATTTCCTCTCTTCCCCTCAAAGATCGAAAGTCGGCGATTTGTAGAACTGCAGAAGTATATATTCCTAGGTCCATTCTTGGACCACGAGAAACAGATACCTAATAAATAAATGCAAAACACATAGTGATAGGGTGGACAAACAGGATGCCTCTCAACACATTAGAGGAGGTAGACTTTGCTGCAGTGGCGGGAAAAGTGGGTTTTGGACCATCTCTTTGTTCTGTGAGGTGTGAGGGGGCTAATGTCTACTTTCTGCTGGGAATGAAGCTGTAGCTGCGGCGTGTTGCAGGTGTTTAATAGTGTAACACATTCTTTACACTCAGAAGTGAGGGGACAGGCTTCTACTTTCTTACTGACTTACTATTTCTGAGAGTCTGCTGGTAGGATAGCTGCCGCTTACTGTTCTGTTCTGACAATGGTTTTATGATCACATTGATCCATGTAGGGGGATGATGAATATTCTGGGGGACAGGAGAATACTCATTCCTGCTAAATAAACAAGCTATCCTGTCTCTGCTTTAATTAGGCATATTTAAAAGTATTTATTATAGTTGCCAACTAGTAACTGTATGGAAAAGTTGATATCCAACCAAGAAATGAAAAGTAATTTGATGGCTGATTTTTAATGTGTTTGGTGGCACTTAAAGTTTTATGTCTGTGACCCATGTTACCAAGTTCAAATAAATTGATGATGATCTGATTTAGACATATAGCTGAACTGTATTGGTAGGAGAAAGTGAGGAAATGTCTGTCACGTGTTTTACACCTTGTTTGGGCATCGTCCTTTAACCAAAGCCTCATAGGTATGAGATGGGGATGTCTGACATAGGGAGCCCCTCTGTGTTGGACAAGTTTCAAGGTTGACAGAAAGTGATCTTGTCCTAGGCTATCAGCTTTGATCCTATGGAGAAACAACACAGGATTCATCAGAAGTGGTGGATGGTCACAGAAACAGCACCCACATTTTCCAGTACAAGCACCATATTAAAGAAAATGTCTTTTTTGGGCGTGGTGACACATGCCTGCAGCCCCAGCTACTCAGGCGGTTGAGGAAGGAAAATCACTTGAACCCAGGAGTTCAGGCAAAATAGTGAGAGTCAGTTTTTTGGTTTTGTTTGTTTTCTTAATTATTAGTCTTAAATTTGGAGGCTGTTGGGCAGCTGTGGTCTGGAGTCTAAAAAATTGTTTATTCCTTAGAAGTTGATTGGATTTAAATCAACCATCCATAGGTAAATAGAAAAATATTTAAAGCCTTTTTAATTCCCAGAAGTTTATTGCATTAGATTATATGCACTTTATAAGCCAGAGAGGAGCAATGACAAAATTTCTACTTTGGGCATCAAACGTGTGACAGAGGGATGAGTGGACTCCCTAGGAGCCCAGCGTGGTCATGTGTGAGCAAATTCCTCCATATAAACACGTTTGATGCCCTGGCTGAAGCCAAAGGAGAAATTTGTCCCTAACTTAATGAATCTGAATTCATACCACTCTGCCTTGTAGTTAAAGGAAAATTTGTAATTCTACAGTTTTCCTGCTACTGGCTAAAGGAATGTACTTTAGTTTGCATGTAAATAACATTCTTTAATCTCTGAAGTATTTTTTTTCTGGAAAGAAAATACATTTAATTCCAATACAATTAAACCTAGCCTCAGGAAAACGATTTTGATTGACACTTACACAGCAAATTATAGACAGGAGCCAGTGTGAAATATGACTTTTTTGAAGACAGCCGAAGTGTGTTTAATAACGTGCAAACAAGTAGAGAGGATGCAGTGTTTTTGCTCCATGGCTGTCTTCTGCACCTCCAGCCCTGGATGTGTGATATTTTTGTTTGGGGTTTCCTGGGCCATTGATTGTCTTGTTTTTTTGTTTTAATTCTCTGAGGGCAGTACATGGTATTTCCCCTCCCTGAATCAACAATCAGCATGCACCCCGTGAACAAGACAACCTTCTTTCTTTGAGCTTAGGTAAATAGTGACCCTCAGTCCCTGTTCCTGCAGGCTTAGGTGCATCCTAGAACCCCAGCCCCAGGCCTCCTGCCTGCCCTTCCTTCCATCCTGCTTGTCTTCTTGGTTTCTCCCCTAAAGTGGTGGAGATCAATTGTTGCCAGAACCTTCAAGGTTGTGAGGCATACGCTCAACTGTTGAGCTAAATTCCCAAACTCAAAGACTTTTTTATAACACACATTACACCCTCTGTGGGACAGGTCAGGACTGGGTGTCCTTCATGCTGACTTGTCCTTTTCCCTTCTAGGATTTTTCTTGCCTTCCTGTCTTTGGTTGTCTGTGGACAACACATCACTTCCTTCCAGCACCAGTTACCAGGACCGATTGCTTCATTTCGTTTTCCATCTTCTAATCTTAGTTTTAAAAATTGGGATCTTTATTTTTTGACATTAGGTTATTATAAACACTCACAGGGCTACCAATCTCCATTGTAAACACGCACACACACACACACACACACACACACACACACACACCCTGTAAATTAGGAACTCCAAGATTCCATGGAGTGTGTGTTTGTCTTTGTCAGGTGTCTCCATCCCGACATGCTAACATTCTAAGTTTAGTGTGGCAGGCCCTGTTAGGTATCACATGTTATTTAGTAGCATTATTGACTTCTTATCACGAATCCTAAATCATCTTCCCAACCTATGACAGCTAAAAGTTCCTCTGGACATTGCTATGTATTCCCTGGGGAGTTTTGTTTCCCTTTCTGTTTTAAACTACTAGTTCTAACCTTGCTTGAGCATTATTGAAGGAACCCTCCCCCACCCCAGCCCAACAATGTTTTTAGTGTCCTTCATTCTGCAGGATTCACTACCCCCTATCTCCCAGGCGGACCCGAAGCTCTCCACCCTAGCTTCCACCTCCTGAGTCTGGGGGTTATAGGCATTCACCCCCTCTTTTGGGTTAGGAGTCACTGCTTATAAGCAATATGCTAAAAGCTATTGCATTTGTTGTGCCGAAGCAAGAAGCCCCAGCCTTGCTAGGCGGGCATCCACTCAAACACTGAACCACCCCAAGAGCCAAGCATGTAGTAACCCAGCAGTTTAAGTTATCCTTGACGTGAGTTCAAGGCTCGGCTTTCTATATGAGATTTCAGTTCGGTTATATTTTGATTTGGGTTTTGAATTTCGTTGGGGATCACTGACTGACAGTGTGCCTTCTCCATCTCTCTGCCCTTGCCTGATCTCCTGTCACCCTTTGGTGCTCCTGAGCTTATTTCCAGTCAGGTGACAGTGAGTAGGAACAAGGTTCTCCAACCAAGAAAAGTTTCTTAAACAGAACTTGCATCAGATGAAAACCCTCAATGTATACAATGTTCTTAGATTTGGAGCAGCTTCCTTTTTTTTTTCTGACACTTCCCCTCTCCCTAATCGTCCCACCCCCACCCAGACTTTTCTTATTTACATGGAATTTTCTCAGCTAAGTTAGTAGGACTGGCACCTTGGGCCAGAGACGCTGAACCTACCCTAAATGTAGTGGTTCCTGTCCAGAAAAAGACGATTGTTAAGGGGGAGCCATGCCTCCTGGAGGCCTGAGGTTCTGTTACAGTACTGTGGAGTTTTGTTGCTTAAAATCCCCCTTCTCTTCTCAAGGGCAGGTCTGCCAAAGTGTAACCGTCACCTTGCGGGGATTGTTAACACTTTAAGGTAAAGAGTTTCATAACTCCTTGCTGATTGTATGTAATTCCCACAACATATACATGTTGTACATATACACAATGTACGATATGTGCCTGTTTCAGGGGGAGAATGTTCAATGGTGCTGAAAATGAACTGTTTCTGTGGGAATTAAACAGACAACTCAAAGCAGTAGAACTCGTGGAGTCTTTGTTGTTTGTGGTGGCTAATTCATTTTTCGGGGTGGCGAATTCGTTACTTAACGTCTCCGTCTGGTTTCCACAGCTGGGGCCTAGCTGGTCTCTTTACATTCCAGCTCCCCAACACCTCCGTCCGGCAGCACCACAGGCCTCATCTATCCATTTTCCATGACGGTATCAGATACCTGAGATGGCAACTTAAAGAGAGACCATCTCGTCTTGGCTCGGGGTTTTGGAGGTTCTAGTTCATGAGCAATCATCCCTGCCATTTGGGAGCCTGCTCAGGAGACAGTACGTCATGCTGGGAGCCTGCGGGGATGACAAAGATCTTCTCACCTCATAGCTGGGGGGCAAAACAAGGAGGAGTAGAGTCACGGTCTCCCTCTTTGCTCTACTGGCTTACCCCAGAGCTGGGGAGATTTGTAGGCCCCACCTCTAAATATTTCTAGCACCTTCCTGTTGGTAATAGGCTGGGAATTATATACTGATACATGGGATTTGGGGGAACATTCTTCCAAGTGGGAGACTATGTTTCAAAAAATAAAATGGAGAATGATTAAGGAAGACACTTGACATTGACCACTAAACACATAACTGTGTGTGGCCTAAACACACTCATAGACATACACACATACACAAACACATAAACACACACATGAATGCATAAACATACATTAAACATGTAAACACACACATACATATAAACACATACACACAAACACATAAACACACACACACACACACACACACACACACACACACTGGTACTCAAATACACAAAGGTCTGCATTCTTCCGAGGAAGTGTCTTGCCTGACATGAACCCCCCTGCACCCTACCTGGCACTCTGAGCTCTGTTCACTGTGACTGAGAACTGTCCTGCAGCTGCTCTCAGAGGCTGCGGACATGCCACAGTCACTATGCAGTCACCTGGCTTTAAAGCTGGTTTTCCTTCCTCAGTGCTGAGCCCCCCCCCCCCCCCCGCACCACCCCCCTCGCCCGCTTTCCCCTCAGTTGATAAACATCACACAGAGACACCTGAAGAACGCTGGTGTGTGGGAGGGTCACTAGTTAGGAGGTGTAGTTTAACACGGCCTAGGAGAGGGGAATGGGCTTGTCACTGTGACCCGCTGCCTGCGTGCCAAAGAGACATTTCACCTTTCCAATGACATTTACCAGGGCTGGAGAGATGGCTCAGGAATTAAGGGCGCTTGCTGCTCTTGCAGGTTGTCAGCACCCATGTGGAGGCTTACAACGGCCTGCAGCTCCACTCCAGTTCCAGGAGAGATGACACTTTCTTCTGCCACAGGAACTGCGCACACATGGCCCTGCAGACTTGCCAGCAAACACACAGCCAATAAAAATGTACATTTCCTGCGTTGTTTCCGCTCAGGGCTTCTCCCGTGTCAGCTGTTACTTTGACCCTGCTGTGGACTATAGACTTCAGCCCTCAACCTCCTACCCAAGAGTCTGAGCGGATCCCGCCCCGCCCTGGGCATGAAAGCACAGCCGTATCTTTCTTGTCTGGTGTGAGGCAAGAAGGGCCCTCTCCTGGTTTTCTACCACAAAGCCAGTGTGTCAGAGCCAGAAGGATCGCTGATTTAAAGCCAAAAGACTTCACATTGGCTCTACAAAAAGTAAATTTGCAGGTTACTCCAGATCTTTGGCTGCATCTTTCCAGAGAGGAGGCCTGAGCAGTGGGCAGGGACCCCTCAAAAGTGGGGCCTCAATACAGGCCGGGGAGGGTCATGATAACAAACAAGCCTCTTATCGCTGTCAGGAAACTGCACCCCACCCCTAACCACCACCTCCCACCCTCCAAAAATGATCCTCCTGGAGGGCTGACTGTGGCCACGTTCTGATCCTCAAAGTCATTCAGAAAGAAAGCCACACAATGTATTGGGGACGAGCGATGTTAATTTAATAGCTGTGGTGCGGCTTTTGCTTTCTAACAATTTGCACTCACTAGCACCTCCTAGGTGGGGAGACCTGACCGGACTCACAGGGCCATGGAACTTGGGTTGCAGCAGACTGTGTGGAAGAAATATCACAACGGTTCACGTGTTCTGGAGGATATGCTATGAAGTAGAGCGTCTGCGCATTCCGTCTGGGTTTATATCCCAGCGCTTCCGTGTTAGCTCTCTGACCATCAGGAGTCCGGCGTCAGAGGACACACAGAATTCTCAGACCTCACTCACACTTTCTGTATAAAGGAGAAAAACAACACTCCTTCCTTGTGAGGGTGTGACTGAAAACGGCCAGCATAGGAGAGCTGGCTTGCGGAGCATTGGACCTCTTTAAAAGGCTACCGCTAGTAAGCAAAATGGCAGATGTAAGTATTCTCACTTAATTCACTACTCGCAGTGGCAACACCAACACGTTTAGCATCGAATAGTATTCGATTAGATATTTCATTAATCAACCAATTATTTATATACCCAGGGTACAGGTCTCACATAGTTTAGGCTGGCCTCACACTCAATATAGAGCCTCAAATGACCTTGCATTTCTGATCGTCCTGCTTCTGTTCATCAAGAGTTGGGATTACGGGCAGGGATTGAGTTACACACCTCGCCTGTACCTAGAGTTTAAACTCCCTGAAGGTAGGGTATCCTCAAAGAGCAACGCAGACCTGATCAGATACCAGAGACATTCAAGGGAGTCTGTTCCTGGGAAATTAGAACACACGTCATGCTGATGGGCTTCCAGGAGATTCCAGGGTTCAAGCCTAGCTGTTCTTCCCTTCCAGTCAGACTCAGAGCACCTTGAACAGATTACCAATGCAGTTAACAAACCCAGGCTTCCAAGTCAGGGGCATCAAACTTCTCTGAATCTGGGTGGATCTCTACTCTGACAAGGCCCTTCAGCCAGTCACCTCCAGGAACATGTCTGGGTTAAACAAGTAGGGGCTTGCATTCCATACTTACTATGGGGCCAGCCTGGTGAGAGAATAACTCAAAGGACAGTTGTAGGGTTCAGGTTCCTGCTAGGTGATGTGAGACAAGGTTCTTGATAGCAGGCAAGCCTTTGCCCTGGCTTGGATGCTGTCAGCAAGAGGGACTCATTTTTGTGACCGGTCACCCGCAAGTTGGATTGAAATGGAAGGAGGGACTGAAGAAGGGCTCAAGTCTCAGTTGGAGGCAGTGGCCACTCACGTTACCCAGGATGACGTCTGTTGTTCTGTGGCCTCATGGGCTCTAGTTCTTTTCTGTGTTTACACATGCTTGTAGTCTGAACTTGCTTTTTGCCTTATATCGTCATGGTCACAGGATCCCTCCTCCTCCTTCTTTTAAGTGTTTTTGAGACAGGCTTTCTCTGTGAAGGTCTGTTTGTACTGGAACTTTCTGTAGACCAGGCTAGCCTCAAACTCAGGATCCACCTGCCTCTGCCTCCCTAGTGCTGGGATCAAAGGCATGCGCCATCACGCCCAGCACAGGGTCTCTTCTTGACTGCTACTGATAATCTAAGAGTGGGGTTCTGCTTTTCCTTTATCATGTTTTCAACCCTAAATGAAAATAGCAGGGGTATCTATCTATCTATCTATCTATCTATCTATCTATCTATCTATCATCTATCTATTATGTATGTATCTATGTATGTCTCTAACATCTATTATCTGTCTGCCTATCATCTATCATTTGTCTATCTATCTATCTATCTATCTATCTATCTATCTATCTATCATCTATCTATCTTTAGGGACAGAGCCTCATTATGTGTCCCAGACTAGCCTGTAACTCTGTGCACACCAGGCTGCTATTGTATAGGACAGTCTTTGGAGGCAAACTGCCTCCACCTTCAAGACTTCTGCTGGGTTGGGGTCTTCACAGCTGGGTTTCTGACTCCTTATCTTCCATCACAGAAGGATCAGGTGGGAGGGCCGTGGAACCTGCACCCGAGTATCAGCCACTTGCCACCCAGCTGTATATAATACTGCTCTAATCACGAGGTCTCCTCGGGAGCCTTGGGGGAGGCACTAGAGGCTATAGGTGGGGAAGAACTCAGGGAGGGGGCTTTTTCTATATGGCTACTGCAAAGAGGGAATGCTGTCATTGCCGCTGAGTAGAGACCTTCAGCGGAGCACCCACACTCCTGTGACCCCCTCACCTGTGCTCTACAAAGGAGCAACTCCTGTCTCTCAGCAGGAGCTTTGGTGGAATACCACCTTGCAGTGCACAACGCCTGTCTGTGCTCTATGCGCTACCATACAGTTCCCAAGCTTCGGGCAAGGGGCTGGAGGTTGAAACACACAAAAACACACAGACAGAGAGACAGAGACATGGACCTCTAGTCACTGGTAAGAAGCTCTTTATTCAAAAGCACTATGGAGTCTTATATATCCAACAGTCAAGTGAGCCAACAGGTGAAAACCTTATCCTCTGATCCTCAAGGCCAAGGCAACATGCGCTCATGTAGCAGAGCTGGTAAACAACTTTGACACAGCCTTTAGTAACTCAAATCAGAAGGAAAGTAAAGATCTCTAGCAGGGAAGAGCAGCTGGAGGCCAGGACTCCAAATGGTCCCAACACCACCGCAGTTTGTCGCTGGGACTCAGGAGGAGTGGAAGACATTGTTTATGTCCACTGCACAGGACAGCTGGCCTCAAACTCAGAAAGGTGGGAGCTGCTATTTCCAGCTCACGTTGGTCCATTTTAATGAAGTAGGTGATGAGCTTTCAAATCCTGGCTCAAAAGCCTCTTAGTAGCTTGTGACCTTGGCATGTCGGTGGTTTCCGTACCAGCAGAATGAGATGAAAGGGTACTGAGCTTCTGCACATACCTGGCAGAGCCAGAGATGGCTAAGTGCTGTGCATTGGGCTTGATGAGCACTTCTGTAGGGTTCTGCCTCCAGCTGCCTTGATTTTTAGGACTTAGAGGAAATGCATGCTTCTGTTCTGTTTCCGATGGAACTGTTAAAAAATAAATAACTTCAAAGCCAGGCATGGCAGTAAATAACTAACTCTGGCATTTAAAAATCTGAGACAGGAAGATAGAGAGTTCCAGGCCAGCCTGGGCTCCATTGTGAGAGTTTGTTTCCAAAACCAAAAACGATCATGCAAACAAAACCCCAAACCAAAGGACTTTAACTGTTATAAGACATGCAGAGTCCTGAGTTATTTTTCCTTTGTCCTCACTTATCCTGCTGCCCGAACCTTCCATTGCTGTTACCATTGTGGGTATCTTAGATCAGAGAAGACAGATGGAGCCAACATGGGGCTCCTCACCATGGAGGCAGGCACACCCAACATCTAGGACCCTGATGTCCACACCTGCATGAAGGCATGGGTGCAGACTGCAAGGTGCAGGACATCCTCTCCTACCTTATTTGCATCATGCTGGTGTTTTGACTTTTGACACTGTCCTGCACGCATGGGGGCTCCCCTTTATGTCCCGAGTCATGCTCCACTCTCTAACAGAAAGAATGATCAGCAAGATATCTGGGGCTCCCTCGAGTCAACCTCGTGTTGGGGAGCAGATGTCCTATCGGCTCTTTGCACTGGCCCAGGCACAGGCTGCCACACCCACATCCGTTTCGAGTCAACAAATTTGAAACAGATGTCTTCACCCCTGGCGCTCATTCGATAAGAGTGTCCTTTGTTCTGTTTGGGAGGCTGGTGCGTCTCCTGCTGTCGTTCACCACTTCAGTTTTAGTTTTCTTTCCAAAGCCTTTCTTAAAACACCCGTGTCTCTTCCAAAATGCCAGTGGAACAAAACGGAGCAGGCATGTGCAGAGCATTTCAGAAAATTCCAGACAACAGAGGGAAACAGCTCAGTGCAATCATCACGTAGGTTTGGCTTTTTTAGCTCAACTTCCAAAACAGTTAACCGTGTATTCTGGGTCTTTTCAAGACAGGACTTGCTTTGGTTCACATTTACATACAGAAGGACCGATTAAATGCCCACCCTTCTGTTGATGAACTTTATCTCCTTTAAGAAATTATGTGGACTTTAAACACCCTGGTTTGCCTCTGGGTGTTGAATATGTGTGGATTTTTGCTTAATGCCAACTACAGAGTTCTTTATACTTTCCCCTCTCTCTGCTTCGAAATTCACATATGTGCTATTTATGTGAGCTCAGAAAACGTCCATAGCAGCAGCTGTCACCTCACCATCCCCTTGTTTCCGTGCCAAGGGCACTGACTGCTACTCCTAGGCCACTGGATGATCTTCCCTCTTCAGATAAATAGCCTGCTTTGGAGAGCAGAGATTACATCTAAGTAAAAACATTGATTCGACATCCTTGCATGAGATGACAGATTTTTTTGACTGTTTGGAGGTTGAATGTCTGAAACTGGCATCACTATGAAGAAGGACACTTAAAAGAAATCCCACACTAGCTCAGAATTGAAAAATAGATGGTTATTTATTTAGGGGTAGATTCACAAATCAGAATCCTCTGCTTGAAAGGAGATCAGAAACTGAATCCCGCAGCTGGAAAAAGAGATGGTCAAAACCATGGTGCCGATAGATGTACATACACACTTGCTCAGATTGCCATAACGAAACGCCATAGGATGGCTAACCTAAACAGAAATTTCCAGGGACTTAGCATTTCTATGTTCCTATGTTCTAGATATTTGATCTGTATATGTGATATCTGTCTCTCTGTTTCTGTCTCTGTCTCTCTGTCTCTGTCTCTCTCTCTGTGTGTGTTTGATGATGATGATGATGCTGGAAACAGAACCCAGGGCTTCACACATGACAGGTGAGCACTTTATTATCAAACCACACCCCCACCACCCTAAGATCTAGTTAAATTCTTACTGAACTGCTGCAAAGTGCACCCTCCCCGTGTGTGTGTGAGTGTGTGTGTGTGTGTGTGTGTGTGTGTGCACATGCCAGAGTATGGCAATGGTGTCCTTCTTTGTCAGTCTCCACCTTAGACAGGGTCTCTCACTGACTCCGGAGCTAGGCTGCTGACCAGTTAGTCCCAGCAATCCTTCTGCCTCTACCAATCATAGCACGGAGGTTCCAGGTGTAACCACTCTCACGTGGGTTCTATCCTCGGGCTTGGGTAACACACGCTCTTACCCACTAAGCCATCTCTTCAGCCTTGTGTTTATTTTTATCAAGGAAAAAAAGATTAGAGAGGGTTGCTTAGCTCAGCTGCAGGGGAGCCAGGATGGGAAACAGAATCTTGGATTCCAGTGCCTCTGTCCTGTTCACTGGCCCTGGGTGTCCTCTTCTGAACCCATAGGGACGTCTAACATACACTGAATGTTTAATTAAAACGCACTAGCACAGCAGTGGCTGGGATAACGCAACCTAGAGGGTCATGTCCCAGGTGGCATACTTGACCTAGTTTTCTTGATGACAAGTGTCTGATCACTACCACAGCTGAGTTTCCATCAGAGTTCCCTCCCTCCCTCCCTCCCTCCCTCATTCCCTCCCCCTTCCTCTTTCTCTCTTTCCCTCTTTCCCTTCTTCCTTCCTTTCTCCCTTTCTTCCCCTCCACCTCCTTCTTGAACTAATTCTTTAAGAATGTTACACACATTCATTTGTATCTTTATCTTATCCACCATTATTCCTTTCCCAGCTCTCAGTGGCTCCCACGCCCCATGTTTCCCTCAACATTCCCCCTCTCAACTTCAATCCTTTTTATTTCATTTGTTAACAACATCTCACTGAATCAGTTAGTACTGCCTATATGTGGGTGGTGTAGAGTCACCCAATGGAGCATGGCCGACTTACTAGTAGTCACACCCCCAGAGGAAAATGCTATTTTGTTTCTGGCTGCCATCAACTGCAAGGAGCCACTCACCTAGAGGTGGGATGGCTCCAGCTTCTGCCCCATCCATACTGGAATTTTGACCGGCTCTATCTGTTGTTTTCTCAGGCAGCCACAGCTGTGGTGAGCTCATGAGTGTGGTAGCCTTGTCGTGTTTGGAAGTCATCATTTCACAACACTCCTCTGCATCCTTTGGTCTTTACAGTCTTTCCATTTCCTCTTCCGTGGATGCTCCTTGGGTCTTCGTGGGAGAGTCAGGGAGTGCAGGGAGCGGGTGAGGATGGGGAAGCTGGATTGGTGGAATTTTTCTTTGTAGCATTTTCTTTTCAGCACACCACAAAATTTAGAAAATTATAATATGGAACGAAAAAAGCCATGGGAGGGAGGAGGTGAACTGAAGTCCCCAGGAAAAAGACACATCTCTGGAAAGGTCTATACAGCCGACGGACTGATTAAAACTACAGTCATTGTGAAGAGGTAGAACATTGCAGGTCCAGAGCCCAACTGGCTGAACTTTCTTTATCCTCTTAAATGTCCATTTATAGCCCACCTGTTTCATCTGACATCCCTGGGACCATGAGCTAATAGCCTTGTTGGAATATGCAAATGGACCCCTAGTTTCCACCAGCCCATCAGATCTTTTGAGGCCTACATCAGAACCCTTGCTCCCCTGTATCATAGGCACCTCTGAGTTACTGTCTACCACTGTACTTGAAACCGTGGCTGACTTTGTAACTTTCCTCATGAATTCAGCTCCTCTGAAAACGCCATGAAACTCTTCCCACATTGGAACATGGTCTTTGGGGTAGCCAGACACGTTAGGGTTTCCATGGCTGTAGTAAAAATACCATGACCAGAAGCAACTTGGGGAGGAAAGAGTTTATTTTATCTTGTTCTTCTAGGTAATAGTTCATCATTGAGGGAAGTCAGGGCAGGGACCTGGAAGCAGGAGCAGATGCAGAGGCCGTGGAGGGCGATGCTTACTAGCTCGCTCCTTATGGTTTGCTCAGTTTGATTTCTTATATACCCAAGGATCACCATCCTAGGGGTGGCACTACCCACCCACATCAATCATCAATCAAGAAAATACAACATAGGCTCACCCATAAGCCAATCTGGTGGGATGTTTTCTGAGTTGAGCGTCCCTCTTCCCAAATGACTCTAGCTTCTGTCAAGTTGACATAAAACCAACCAGTCAGCACACCTGGGTCTCATGTTCTGGGGCCATGGTCACTTGTCTTTGACTCCAGAATAAACCGTCTTCTATTCTCTTAGAGATGAAGGATGTTTTTGTGTGAACCGGGGAAAGAAGAGGCTTGTGAAATAAATGGAAGCCTTAGGCTGGAAGACAAAGGCGGAAGCTCGGGGAAACAAAGAGGATGACTTTGCAGAACCATGGTTTGGTAATTGCTATTTAAGTATGAGAGCCTATTAATTATCCTTATCAAAATAGTGTTCATTAGAATCCATAATCACCTTGTCATAAAAGAGGGTGTGTGTTGTGAACCGCCAGGCAAGTAACCCCCCCATGACTTTAAAGCAATGTGGAGCAAGCTCTTCCCTAAGGAAAGAAGACATCTCGGGCTAACTTTACCCCAACTATGATGAGCAAGGAGTGTTGTAGGGAGTGTCTGAGGCAAAGATGTTATTTGTCTCCCTTCTTCTTGTGAGCATCTCTAAGTGTTTGGTCATCACTCTGTCACTCTGTTCTGAACTGCAAGCTCATATAGTATAAGTTATAAAAGATTGATTTGTTGATACTTGGGAGACTTTAGATTCTGGAATGTGCATGTTGTTGCAGCACCCATGGGTGTCACGTGGGAAGGAGGAGCCTAGGCATTAGACACGGTGGAGACTTGAAGATAGGGCAGACTTGGGACCTTTGCAAGGCCATGTTAGGAAAGAGAAAGCAATGAGGTGAACTCAGTTGGCCCTTGTCCTTGGGCTCCATGAATGCCAGTTCACTTGACAAACTATGGTGAAAGTTCTGGGATGGAGCCATGATGAAGGCTCTTGGGTGGAGCCACAGTGAAGGCTCTGGGATGGAGCCACGGTGAAGGCTGCTGGTGACTGAAGTTTACACATTGGGCTCATAGAGACACCTGTCAACAGTAAATACCTGTCTTTAGGTAGAGTCTTACTGTTTAGCTCAGGGTGGTCATGACCTCAAAATCCTCCCACCTCACTCTCCCAAGTGCTGGGAGACAGTCAATTCCACTCCCAAGTCTTAATGTTGGAAAAACATGTTTAGATCTGGAGGCAAATTCATGATAACATGAAGAGGACATGCTTACAAAATACTTGAAAGGGAGTAAATAAGGCCATTTTTCCAGCTAGCGTGTGATGGCGTCATGAGCTGTGTTCTGGCACCTTCAGGACACATGGACAACCTTGGCTCTTGTTTGTGTTGTCCGCATTATGCTTTTCGTTTCTAGGTTATTTTAGGAGGATATAATATTAATCAGATATTTTCCATCTTACCTTAGTTAAAATGATTAAATTTCTCTCTCTCTCTCTCTCTCTCTCTCTCTCTCTCTCTCTGTGTGTGTGTGTGTGTTTGTTCACACACATGTGGAAATCAGAGGACAACTCAGAATCAGTTCTCTCTGCTCTGTGTTTCACCTGGTGTGGAACTCAGGCTATCTTGGCAGCAATCACCTTTATCTGCTCTGCCATCTTGACAGCCCCAGTTCAAATTTTATAAGATATTTAAGAGCTCTTCCTTCATGATTAAGTTGTAATTAGGTGCTTTTAGAAGCCTGACTCCAGCATTTGGGAAGTTTTGGGGAGACTGTTTTATGAATGAACAACATAAAAATAAGAAAAACTAACTAAAAATAGGATGTGGGTTTTACAGAATAAACACAAATGTAATATTTGCTGTGTGAACCTAATTAAAAAGCATGTTAAAATGGCAGCTCTTGGCTAAACAAAAAAGAAAATAGCAGAAACAGGAATGGCAACATTTGCTGTTGGTTGGAACAGATTTGTTCCCAGTGCCTTCTTTCTCACCTGGCCCCCATGGGAAAGCAGATGCTTGCCTTCCCAGCAGCACCGGGGAATTTTCTAAGTTGGGGAGGAAGTTTGGAAAAGGCTTTGTTTATTCAGGCAGTCAGTCAGACAGACAGACAGACAGATGGACGGACGGACACACACACACACACACACACACACACACACACACACACGAGATGGGGAGGGAGGGAGGTTTCTCCTTGCCCCCTTCTCGCTTGAATGCACACTGGCTGTGACAGCTATCTTGTAATAAAGAGCAGGACAAACAAAAACCCCAACCTTGGGACACAAGCCCTGATTTCATCAGGCTTCTACTGTGGTTTGAAGATAGTTTGAGGTCGTCAGAGTTCCCAGGTTTTTGGATCAGTCTTCGGGGAGGCCTTACAGAGGGGTGGTGGGAACCCGGAGTGCGGAAGCTTCATGTGAGGTTTTTGGGAGAATGCCTTTGTAGTGGCTTGTGAGAGCCCGGTCTCTTCCCCTCTCTGATCTGTGTATTTTGTTTTGCGTCACACCCCCTGTAACATACTGTTGTCACCAAAGACCCAAATTCATGTGGTCACTCCGTCTTTACTGGAACTTCCAGAATGGCGATCTAAAGCCTACCTTTCCCTCTTGGGACTTACATGCCTCAGGTCTTTTGTTTTTACTATCAGAAAGCTGGCAAATGCCGCTGCTCCCTGAGAGTCAGCAGCTAGATTCCTACAACTACAATCAATCTGTGTTATTTTAAAGATGTTTCTAGAAATGCTTACATTATTTGAAGCTAAAATAGTTTTAATGTATTCTGACTGTCTTCCTCGTTGACAAAACCAGCCTGTTTATGAAATTGTAGCAGCTAATAGTGACTGAGGTTGTGCGTTATTTTGAATTATCATCTAGTCTTCATGCATTTCCAAGAGACATTTTTAATAGTAAAAATGTTTTAATTGCTATCCATATATGTTCTGTGTGGAATCATGTCTCTATGTTTGATTTTTGAGAATGAGCAAATGTATTTTGTGAGAGATGGGAGAAAAAAAAACCCTCATCCAAACTCTGACACAAGGAAGCAGGCAGTAGTTTTATTTTATGGAGAAAATCGGGCTCAGATAAGAATTTTTGTATAAAATTCCACATCCTATCAAAATCTGTGAGGAATGCTCACAGATTTTCATTCTCTCTTGAATCAACAAGCTAAAAATCCAGATTTATTTAGCCTCTTTAATATATCTTTCACTCTGTAGTCCTGGGAGAATGAGAGCCTTATCATATAACTCATATTGGTCTTGAACTGACGATCACTCCTGCTGTAATTTCTTTCCAGAGCTGAGGAATGAACCCCGGACCTTATGCATTTGAGGGAAGACGCCTTAGAATTATGCCCCAGCTTTCTCTCCCCTCCGTCCTCTGTTTCAGGGTCCCAGTGCTCTCTCCACAGACTCCCTTGGTCTTTTTCTCCTTGACTATTTTGTTCTTCTCTGCCCCAAGGGCTTCTGTTTGTACAGCTGTGGCTTGTGTTGAGAATTTTGGTTCTATTCTTATAACTGAACTCCCTGTAGCTTCTCTCTGTTTGTTTCTCCCACATCCTCTGTGCTGGGAGTTTTACAGTCTGTTCGGAAGACCACTAGTGTCTTTCGTACTAAAAGCAGGGTTTTGATGTTTCCCAGGGTAGGCTTGGACTCAGGGACTGCCTACCTCAGCTTTCTGAGCACTGGAGTTACAGGTTTGTCCCACTCAAGTTTTCTTAAGACCTCGCTTGCCTCCTGACAGATTCTAGCTCAAGTAGAGGCCAGAGGTTGACACTGGGAATTCCCTACTACCTTAAACATTCTGTGTGCGTGAACATGAGTGAAATATATAGGTGACACAGCACACATGTGGAGTTCAGAGGATAACATGTAGATGTTATCTCCTTCTACCATGTTAGTCTGGGTGACTGAACACAGATTGCCTCCTTAGTGGCAGGCAACTTCACCTACTGAGCCATGTTACTGTCCAAACCTCCTGATTTTAGTAAATTTACATAGAGAAATCTTGATTGCAAAAAAAGTTTTACAATTTTTTACTCTGTGTACATGCTGGCAAGTGTCACACTGTGTGTGTGTGTGTGTGTGTGTGTGTGTTTGTCAGGGGAAGTGTCAAAGGACAATTCTTGGGAGTCTCGCCTTCTGCTTTGTTGTATTTTGCCACAGTATAGCCTACCCAGACAAGCTGGCCTGCAAACTTACAGGTGATTCCTCTGTCTTGACATCCTACCTCTCCAGGGGAGTGAGCTGAAATTACAGATGTGTACTCCTACATTTGGTTTTACACATGGGTTCTAGGAATCAAATTCAGGCCTTCAGCCATTTTTGCATTGAGTCATTTCCCTGGGGTGCCCCTGTCCCCAAGACACTGATTGTATTAATAATATTGAGCATTTCCTTGGTGATTTACACGTATCAACTCACCTTACTCTCGAAACTGTGAGAGGCAGGAACACTTTGGAGACCCATTTTATACTTTCAGAAATAGATATATAGATCCAGTCAACTGCCCAAAGACAAATCCAGAGAAAAAAGACTGACGTAATGATGGGCTTCAGAAATATGGGTCATCCACTAAACTATTCTCAGAAATATGGGTCATCCACTAAACTATTCTCTCTGTGAAAAGAGATAGTCTCTATACAGATCTCAGCATATATCATGACGGTTCCATTTGAGTGACTGAAACCCAGGTACCAGGCATGCACACAGTACACAGACATACAGGCAGACAAAATACTCAATATACACGAAAATGAAAGAAAAAAATAAACAACAACTTTGGAACAGGGTGGGGATGGGGAGGTGCTGGAGAGTGGGCTCAGTGGTTAAGAATACTTGCTGTTCTTGCAGAGACCCTGAGTTTGGTTTCACATACATGCTGGCTCACAAACACCTGTAACTTCAGATCCAGGGAGTCTGAAACCCTGTTCTGACTTCCTTGGATACCGGACATACACACCGATACACAGACATACATGCAAACACTCATACACATGAAATATGGGGATATAGCTCAGCCACATAAGCTTAAGCATCGGATTGTAGCCCCAGAGTTCACCAAAAGAAGCCTGTAATCCCAACACTGTGGGAGAGACGGAGCATTTCCAGGCCTTGCTGGCTAGCTAACCCTGCTGTATCAACTTCTCTACGTTCAGTGAGAGACCCTGTCTCAAAAACTGAGGTGGTGTCAGGTGTGGTGGTGCATCCCATCAACCCTAACACTTGGGAGACAGAAGCAGGAAGATCTCCGAGTCTGAGGCCAATCTGACCTAGGGCTATATAGTTAGACCCCATCTTAAAAAAACAAATGAAGCAGAGAGCAATTGACTCCCCAGGCTGACCTCTGGTCTCTACATGAGTGTGTATACACACCCACATGCACACATGTGCCTGCACACAGACACCTACACATACAAGCATACGCTCTTGCGTTCATTTGGTCTCTCATAGCCATTGGCATTGAAGATCTGCATCGGCCTCAAACCACGTTTCTCTTTCCTGCTCTCCTCCACTGACCAACACATGATCAGCCCCATGGCTGCTGGCCTTCCTTTGCCATTGTGGAGTGGTCGCAGCCAGGGTGGGAGTATTTTGCATGAATGGAGCTGGGCTGAGAGGAAGGTGGTTGTGTTTCTTGAACAGAGCAGGAAGTGGGATAGAGAAACAAGCCTGTGGGATCATTTGCATTCTACGGAAGAATCTGGGTCTGGGCGTGCTTCATAAAAGGTTTGTTCACTCTGCGGGTTGTCATAAAAGTTCTTCTCCTGCAAGATGCGGTCATGGGTGGAGACAACTGAGACACAAAATAAGAAATGCCTATAGCAACATTCTAGTAAAATATTTCCAGATTTTATAACTTTGAACCTATTGTCCCATAAGGAATAATACAAATGGCTGTGGACTGTTTACCCAAGTGACTGCAGGAACTTTGGTAAAGATAGGGTCATTTCATTCTCCACAAATGATTAAACTTCCATGACTAACACAAGAGCAATTACATTTTAAAGAAAAGAATTGGTAGACTAGGAATTTTGGAAACAGCGAAGATGAAATTTCATACATGCTGACTAAAAGGGCTTTTTACAACCTCCATATACATGAATGGATTGCCAGGTTATAAAGGGCATCTCATCTCATATTTGCCTTAATTTCTTTGGCTTTGTGGGGCAGAGTGGAGTTGGGGTCAATGCTGGCTCCTCATGCGCCCATCTGCCCTCCCACTTGAGGCTGTCGTGAGCCCCTGGATATATATGAACACATTCAGACTCAAGTTTTTTTTTTTTTATCAATGAATGAATATAATTCAAGTGTTCCACCTGCCTTACACATTAGGGTGGGGTTGTCATGAAAGGTAGCATGCGCAAGTGTTCTGAGCACTGAGAAGTGTCAGGGCACATAAGTATCCCTGCTGCCCACATCTTCTAAGCAGACACCAGGTTTTCCTTCCAAGATGTATGAGCCTTTACTTGGCTTCTCTGTAAAGCTTAACTCTAAAATGCTTCAGGAGCTGGTTCTGAGGCAGTGGAAGTCTCCCTGGCTACCAGAAGATAATGTCTTTGCTTAAATCTTTTGGCTTGTTTGACAAACACAGAATGAACCTCTTCATCTGTGGAAATCCTGTAAAAATTGCAGGGTGAAGAGCCAAGGAGTCACTCACAACATTATATACCGTCTCTTGGGGTCTTTCCATTATTGTGACAGTTTGACCACCATGTGTGTTTGCCAGTATTAGGTGCAAAAACAAAAACCCATCAGTGTACTTTTAGCTGTGTGTGTGTGCTTAAATCATGTAAGAAAAAAAAAAGCTAGAACAGACACATGTCATTGGGGCATATAGATTTTAAACGAGTGCTCAGAAGTGTTCTCAGGGGTCCCTGGCTCTGTGCATACAACATGTGCTTGTGTGTTTTCTGCAGAGAGAAACCAAAGTTTGTGTTTGATTCTGAAAGGAAGTGTAACTGAGAAAAACAAGGGCCAGCCACTTGGGAACTGAACGGAGTCAGAGAACATGACAATATGTGGACAGGTAGGACAAATGGTACACAGCTTCCCCCCTTCTCTGTGTGTGTGTGCACATGCATGCACATGTCCTCACACATGCTCTCAAGCCACGGAAAACAGGCAGAGTGAATGATGGGCTGTCATTCTGAAATCCATCGCTTTGCACAACAAATATGTATGGGAATGAGAGAGTTTTAAAATCTTTCAGAAAAAAAAAATTGAGCCAAGTCCCAAGCTTCCCCAGCTTTCTGCTGACTTGGCTAAAATGGATGGGGAGCACCAATTTCTTTTCTTTTATTTATTTATTTATTTTATTTTTTTTTTAAAAATTTATTTATTTATTAAGGATTTCTGCCTCGTCCCTGCAACCGCTTCCTATTTCCCTCCCCCTCCCCCGATCAAGTCCCCCTCCCTCATCTGCTCGAAGAGCAATCAGGGTTCCCTGACCTGTGGGAAGCCCAAGGACTGCCCACCTCTATCCAGGTCTCGTAAGGTGAGCATCCAAACTGCCTAGGCTCCCACAAAGCCAGTACGTGCAGTAGGATCAAAAACCCACTGCGATTGTTCTTGAATTCTCAGTATTCCTCATTGTCCGCTATGTTCAGCTAGTCCGGATCTATCCCATGCTTTTTCAGACCTAGGCCAGCTGGCCTTGGTGAGTTCCCAATAGAACATCCCCATTGTCTTAGTGTGTGGGTGCACCCCTCGCGGTCCTGAGTTCCTTGCTCGTGCTCCGTCTCCTTCGGGAGCACCAATTTCTCAAACACTGCCGAGGATGGAGGTGAGGAGCTGTGAGGCCCGTCATCCTGCTAACTGAGGTAGCTAAGATGCCCTTAGTCCTAAATCCAAAGCCCCCTGTTGACTCTAGGAATGTCACTTTAATCCTGCCACATTTAGAAGCTTATCTGAATACAGTGGAAAGCTCCCGTGAGCTTATGTAGCTTTGGGGAAGCAAAGAGGTTGAAAGCAGTGTTTGGGCCAGTGACTTCCTTTCCCCTTTCCCACCTACTGACTCCATCAGCAAGCTCAGTTCTTTCCTTCTCTATTGCTGTGGTAAATACCCCGACTAAAGACAACTTTGGCGAGTAAAGGTTTTATTTCATCTTGCCTGTCATAGCCTATCACTAAGGGAAGCCAAGGCAGGAGCTTGAAGTAGAAACCATGGAGGAATGCTTCTTAGTTGATCACTCTCAGGCTCCTGCAGCCCAGATCTACCTACCTAGGGAATGCAGCCCCCGAGAGGGGACTGAACCCTCCCCATGAATGTACAACCAAGCTATCCCTACACAGACAGTCTGATGTAGGCCTCAATATAGGCACTTCTTAGATGACTCGCGGCTATGTCAGCTTGATGATAGTGGTGAACTAGGACATGGTACAAAGAATTTAAAAGTTGCTAACCAGGTTCCTTGTTGCTGTTCAACTGGGAAATCGGGAGACAGACCACTACCAACCTTCCTCTGCAGTCATGCAAATGCTTGAGAGCGGACGCGCAGGGTGCTGCTTCACTTATGCTTGTTTCTCAAAGCTTAGAAGAAGCTGACAACTAGGGCTTTCTCAGTGACAGCTTATCAACAGGTCAGTTGTAGAGAATGAATGGTGCTTCATTTCAGTTTTCCTAGTGTGCAAAAATGGGAATGGGTATCCAGTTGTTTAGTAGGAGAAGCATCTTGAACCAGAGAGATGAGCAACAGCGGTAAACAGGCAGGTGAGTCGGTAGCTGAGGGCACATGGCTTGAAAGGCTCCATCTAATGGACTCTATTTCACCAAATGAGCAAACTTCTATGCAAGAGGCTGGAGGAGAGTCGAAAATCAGAGTTGCGCAGAAGCATGTGGGAGTGGGGTGGGGCCAGCCAGGAGGGAAGACATTGAGGGTGGAGAGGAGATGTGGGATGAGGAACGAGGAAAGAAGAGTAGGAAATCCAAGTCGAAGAGCGTGGAGGTGACAGAGTTCAGGATGATAGGGTGGGCCGTAGGGGTGACAGAGTTCATGGTGAAGACCGTGGAGGTGAAAGAACTCAAGGTGATGGGGTGGATGATAGGGGTAGCAGAGTTCATGGTGACAGGATGGGTGGCTGCAGGGGAGTGGAGGTCATTGGAGCCCAGGAACTAGAGCATGGGCTATGGGATGGGCCATCCACGTGGAGAGTGTAATTTGCTATGATTATGGCAAACTAGAAGATGATGAAGGGTCATGAGATGGCTCAGTGGGAAAGTCATTTGCCTGAGATGGCTCAGTGGGAAAGTCACTTGCCTGCTGTCTGATGGCCAAGCTCAATTTCTGGAACTCACAATCATGGAAGGAGAGCCGAACGACTCCCATGAGCTGTCCTCTGATCTCCTCACACCTGTACACTCCCTCCCATAAATATATAAATGTATAAAAATAAAAATATATATAGTGAAGATGTAGCAGAGTCTTTTAGACCTTAGAGGGAAGAGAGATAAACAGGAGTCAGGCGTCAGATAGGGGCAGGGACTGTTGGAGGGGGGGCATCATTGAGGGACATCACTTCTTGTCTATCTCTATTTCAAAGTTCCCATGGCCACCCTCACAGAAATCTGGTCATGCTGGTGAGAATTCTTCAGCTGGCTCTGCTGTCTGCAGAAATTCCAAGTTCACAGTCAGAATTCACGTGGACACTCTGCACCTTTTCGTTCCCGACTTAGCTTCCAGCACAACCCTCTTCCATTTCTTGAGTCAGTCGGAAGGGTCCTCTGCTCTTCCCTTCCCATGAATCCTCGGGCAAGCCTCTGCGGGTATGTCCCCTCATGCTGTCTCCGTGGCTGCTATGTTTCGTCTAAATGCTGCAGCCTGTATGAAGCTGGTAGAATTTTCTGGCTGAGAAGCTGTTTCCTTCTGGATTCTTGTGCACAGATGTTGTATATGCCTGTGTGTGGCGTCACGTGGTTTCAGCTGCTGGCTGGATGTTGGAATTGCTTGGGAGGGTCTCCTATCTAGGCCTTTTTCTCTGAGATTCTGTTTTAGCTGGCCTCAGATGGAGTCCTTCTCTGCTTCTTTTGGATGTATATAATAATATTGATAATTAAACATTTTGCTTAGATTTATTTATCTTGTGTATGTGTGTGTGTGTGCATATGTTTGTATGCCCGAGTCTATGTCTGTGTACTGTAGTGTGTCGGAGCTCACAGATGCTAGAAGATGGAGTTGGATCTCTTAGAACCCGAGTTGCAGGTGTGTGTGAGCTGCCACGTGGGTGCTGTGAGCTGAAGCCTGGTCCTCCAAAAGAGCAGTAATGCTCTTAATCCTTACGCCATCACTCCAGCCCAGGAGTAACAGTTTAATGGGTGTTCCTCTTCCAAGAGCATTTGGAAGATACTACCGGTCCCTGAGATTATGAAATTAATACTCAGTTACTTCCTCCCCCACCTTCAGTTGAGGAAACCGAGCCAGACAAATGAGTACTGCTCAGAAAATAGGCATGTCGTGTAGCAAAAACCAGGAAGCAAACAGGTGCTCAGATAACCGTTAAGCATCTGAAATGGTTAATTCTTTGAAAACATACATATACACACCCACACAATACATACATAAATATATGGTGTACATTTAAGAACGCAAAGATTTCTTTTTCCTTAAAATGAACCAATGTCCTCTCCACTTTCCAAGTACTCAAAATGCTTTGACTTCTTCTTCGTTGTCAATTTTATTGCCAGGTGAAATTTGACACGGAACAAGTCAACAAAATACTGTGGTTTTAGCCTAACACTTTATTAGGTGTTTGGACTTGTTTTGAATGTTGTTTCTATGACCTCATGGAAGGAAACCTTTGTTTCTGAGAATCACGTCTATGAATTTTATATCTGGGGTTAAAGGTTCTTCTTTGACTACGTAGAGACTTCAGATTTCCTTGTAAGGCATAACCGAATGCCTCTAACCTAGCCTCTCATGTTTAACTTTCTCTAAGGTCTCAGAAGGCTCTTGGGGCAGCTCACCTGACAGCCTAGTTCCATGCTTTAGAATTTGGGCCCAAATATATAACTTAATTTAATAATATGAAACAGATTATAACCTGAGCATCAATTTCTTTTTTTTTTTTTTTTTTTTGGTGCCGTGACTTGGATACTCTTTTTTTCTTTTCTAAAAAAGACTTCATTTTATTTATGTTTCTGTGTGTGTCTGTGTGGGTGTATGTTGTGAAGCCAGAAGAGGAGATTGGATCCCTGGGCCCTCTGCAAGGGCAGTGGTTGATCAGAATCAAAACACATTCTCATTCTCTCTAGCCCCTCCAAAATTTCTAGTTCCCAAGTTAGAAGTCAGTAGTCCCTGACTCACAGATAGTTGCATCAGCGTTTTGCATTGTAAACAGTAAAATGTATCTCCCCCCACCCCGCCCTGCTGCCCCAGATTGTTCACAGTATTTTTGTAAAGGAAGAAAGAAATAAAAGCATAAAAATTAGAATAGGGTTCTTCAGAGTCAGAGGCAATACATGTCAGCAGACCACATCTTATTACTTTTAATTTACAATTTAACTGAAAGATTGTTTTCATTCAAAAATGTGCAGCGGGCTGGAGAAGGTGACTCAGTGGTTAGGAACATGCCCTGTTCTTGCAGAGAACCTGAGCTCTCCCGCGGATCTGACTTTTCATGACTTTTTATGTTTTTATCTTGCTGGCCCCTACGTTCCTTTTAAACTCTGGAGGCATTTGTTATTTTAGTCTTCCTTTTGAGATTTACACAAAAGTTCATCAACTTTATTTTTCTTTTCCAAAAATCCCAGTTCTACTGCTTTCTGGCTCCTCATTTATTTTTGTTTTATTATCGTTGTTGCTGTCATTAATACTATTACTGTTCCTTCTGCTGGTTTCAGATTGGCTTTCTCTGTTTTCCTGAGTGGTGAGGCCGGCTCCGCTTTGACATCCTCCTCTGATGACGTAGGCGTTGGCCGCTTTGACATCCTCCTCTGATGACGTAGGCGTTGGCCGCTTTGACATCCTATTGCTGAATTCCCACATAGTTTTGAATTTCCCAGAATTCCTTTTGCTATTGCTTTTTATTTTCTTTCCACTGTGGCTGGGAAAGACAGTTGCTATTTTAATTTTGTCCCCCCCCCGCCCCTGCCCCCCCCCCCCCCGCTCCAGGATTTCTGTGTAATAGTCCTAGGTATTCTGGAACTAGTTCTTATAGATCAGGCTGATGTCTAACTCACAGAGATCTGCCTGCCTCTGCCTCCCAAGTCCTTGGATTAAAGACATGGATTACCACTGCCCAGCCATACTCTTGTTTTTCTGCCTGAATGTTTTAGCCTTCGGAACTGAGGTTTTTCACTATCTCATGGTATTGTTGTCTTTCCTGCCAATTCTATCTCTATATGTTCAGGTTCTGTGATGTCAGGTGAAGATGTATTTTATAATCATTTAATCTTCCTCCTGGTCAGTTGATCATTTATTATTACATGATATAGAAAGGTCACAAGACATACAGAAAGAATTATAGGAAAGTGAGCATTGCTTCCTGACCTATCTTCCTGGTTGCACTGTGCCAGGCTGGACATGCTTACCCCTTATATGTCTTCGGGCTGCCCTCAAACGACTGCTTCCCCAGCTCTGGGCCAGCCATGCTGTATCTGGCATTGGCAAGAGGGGTGTTGGGATAAAAGAAGGGGTGATTCTCACTGCCATAGTGTCTCCTACCCCAGGGATGAATCGGTGCTATGAGGTACCCAGGGGACCTCACAGGAACATGGGACAATCATAAACTTTGGAGGGGATCTTCTGCTTCATGGACATATAATTCCAGTCCAAAGTTGCAGGTACTCCACGTAAAGGGTATTTTTATAATCAACTCTTAATTTTTTGTTTTGTTTTTTTGTTTTTTTGAGACAGGGTTTCTCTTTGTAACATATCCGGCTGTCCTTGAACTTGCTTTGTAGACCAGGCTGGCCTCAAAAATCACAGAGTTTTTCTTGCCTCCACCTCCTGAGTGCTGGGATTAAAGGCGTGCACCACCACTGCCCAGACAAATTATGACGCTTTTAAGCCATAAGGGACTCAACTTCTTGTCCCTTTGTGAGGGTCCTTGTCTAGCTAGCCCCTGGCCAAGCAAAACAGAAACAAGACCAGTATTTGAGGACCTGAAGAGACTCGTATTTGGCACAAGATCAAGTTCTCAGCATAAAGGAGATTTATTTGCCCCAGAGGGACAAAGGGCAGGGAATAAGAGAAAAAGACAGTAGATAGAGGATGAGGGAGAAGGGAAAGAGAACCAGCGAGATGGGGAAGGGATATTTGTCTTGGAGGGAGAAAGGACTGCTTCTGGATAGACAGACATGGCCCCTAAGCAAACGGCAGTTTATAAAGGTAACAGGAAACCCCATGTTAGGATGAAGTGTTTAATTTTGATTGGACAGGTTGATTAGGACAGCCACAAAGGGGACTTTGATTGCTGGACTTCAATACTTTGATAGCTGACTTTGGTATTCAGTCTCAGGCAGAGGAAGTGGCCAAATAAGGGAATAGATCTTGGTGTCTAGCTTTAGAAACGCAAACTAAAGTTTCTTAGCAGGACAGAGGGAAGGAGAAGGGGAGGGTCTCCCAGAGTCACGTTTGCCAGGCGGGGCTGGCTAGAGTTAGTCCCTTCAGGACCAGTAGGTGTCTCCACACCCATCATCATGTTTTCACTGGTCACACCCCATAGGTGCCCACATTGTATGGGTCTCTTCTGTCCCAGAAGCAATCTTGGAGTCCGTGATATGGGGTGTTATCACACGTGAGCTTGTTTGGGCTGAGAGGCAGGGCCCTTGCCCAGTGTCCCAACACTCCTGGAATAAAATTTTACAAAACTCACCATGGGGACAGTTGCATCTTTCTGGTTAGGGTTCAAGACCTGGGTGCCCCATACGAGAGTAAAACCGTCCTGATTAACTTGGTATTAACTTGTTCAGAAGAGGGAGAGAGTGAAGAAGTCTCCAGACCAGATAGGTCAATGGTGTGTGTGTGTGTGTGTGTGTGTGTGTGTGTGTGTGGTGGGGGAGCAGCATCTGGGCCAATGAGGCAGATAAGCAGGTTGCATAGTGTTGCAGAGAATACACTCATCTGGTCCTGGGATGTTCCTTGTATCCAAAGGATGCTAATGGTTTTTTAGGAGAGTCAGGACACTATAGGTCCTCAGCCAATCAGAGGTCTTCATCACATGCAGGAAAAGCAGGATTTGGAATGCACCCAGGGGACTCTAGGGTACCTGGAAGGGAGGGGGCATGAAGAGGTCGGCGATTATTCCTTGGTGGTTGGTAGGAGATTGAAAACCGGAAGCATGGGTATTTAGAGCTTGTGGGTCCTAGAAGTGTGTAGTGACATGGTGGGGGAGCTGTCTTGGGTCTGGAAAGGTGGACCCAGCAGTTAACATTATTCGATTTTTTTGTGGCACTTTGAGGTGACTTTGTGGGGGTCCTGCCATTTAGGTGTCAGGAGTGGGATGTATTTGAGATGCTGACTGCTTCCCCTATTTAGAGATTAGGGAAAGGGGTATCAGGTAGGGGACAAGGGTGGGGCAGCGCCAGTATGATTCCCAACTTCTCTGCTAGGAAAGGATGGGGGTTCTGAGGTGGGGATGGAGGAAGTTGGGTGTGTCTGCTGAGATTGGGGGGGGTATGAGAGTTCTTCCAAACATGAGTTTAAAGGACTAATTAGGGAGGTGTTTTAGTTTTGTTTGTTTATTCTTTTTGCAAGCCTCCTAGTTGAGCTCTTTGATGGCCCTCTTCACCCAGTGCACTTTCCCCGAGGCTTAGGAGCAATAGGGATGTGGAAATTCTAGGGGATGTACAAGGAAGAGGTTATTTGTTGGAGCCAGGCTTCTTGCCAACCCATAATGCAGAACAATTAGTTTGTCCCTTAGAAAGCTGCTTAAGTGGGGTGGTTTTCAGGACGTGGAAGTTGCCATGGCAGTCTCTCCCGTCCTTTCCTTAAGCTTCTTTTCCTTTTTTGCCGTATCCTCTCTGCTGTTGGAAACATTAAAGGCCGTGTCTAGAAGATCATTTTGAGAAGTTTGGGCTACCCTCTTCTCGTCTTTGGAGCTTGGGTCTAGTGTCTGGGTCACACTGAGCCAAGAAATGGACGTGGAGTATCAACGTTCTCTCAGGAGAGTTAGTGTCCACATAGCAATGTGTGTCTTGTTATTGCCCAATGAGGTGGGATAAGAAAAGAGTAGAGTTTCCGGTGGGCCCTGAGCCACCTCTTTCAATTTGTCAAAGTTGACTCTTGAGTAGATATTTTGTGGCTTGTCCTTAGCTGAAGAAGTTACAACTAACTGGAAGTCTTTGGGCCCAGTGCCAGTGTGCTGGTACTTTGAATTTGGGACCCTTAAAGGGGCCTGCCTCCTACTGAGGGGAAGGTGTCATTTTGTTGGTAGAGTTTATCAGCATGGTACCCGGCTGCCTTCCGAATATGGTCCTTTTTATTTTGGGTGAGGGTAGAGGTCAGGATAAAACACATATCATGTCAGGTGAGGCCATAGATCTGAGTTATGTGGGTGAATTGTTTTCAAAAGTGAAGTGGGTTTCGAGAGAGTGATCCAGGCTTTTTTTCTGTGACGTCCGTTTCCATGAGTGTGACTGGTATGAGGGAAGAAGAGGGATTGCAGAGAGGTGTGGGAACTGCAAATCCCCGGCCATTTCTAGGTCTGTAAGAATGTCCAAATTCAAAGTTCTGAATCGGGGCCAGTGACAGCCATTATTGAGGGGGTACTGGGGCCAGACTTGAGTGAATAAGTGAATGAGTTTGGCGGACTGGAGTGAAGGGACAAAGCCAACTCTGTTTTGTGCTAGGCTCCAAGCAGAACGGGAAGTTCCCTAGACTGGAGCCCAGCTCCTCGAGGTGGATATCAGCAGGGTGGAAAATCCCCTAGACTGGAGCCAATCAGAGAGTCACCTGTACCCCTTATGCCCATAACAGTAGATTTGTGATTTTTTTTTTTCCTTTATAAACCCTGCCTAAGAATGGTGGAACACCTCCTCTGGCTCCCGCTGCATGCTGCATGGGTGTGCAAGACGAGGTCCCTATCATGATTCGCATAATTCAATCTTGCTTTTGCATTTCGGTGAGTCTGTGTCTCTGGTGGTCTTCTTGGGGTTCCCGTGACTTGGGCACTACAGGAGCTCTCTGAGAAGCAGCTTTTTAAGACTATCTTGAAGACAAGCCAGGAAGAGTCCTGCAGGATGGGTCATTTAGAGCTCTCTTTTTAAAATCTGGTTCAAGTTTGAAAGGAAAGACAGGACTGTTAGAGAGTGTAAGCCTGCTGCCTGATGCATACCCCAGGTTTAGGGAGAAGATGAAGACGGAGAATATTAGAAAGTGACCTTCCCCCCCCCCCCCCCGCAGTGCTGGTAAGACTCTGAGGAATCACAAAGCACCGGAGGTTCCTGTGTCCCCCAAGCCTTTGTGGTTCAGAGGAGGGCAAAGCTACCAGAGCTCCTGTGGTCTGCGCAGGGTCCCTTGGAATCAGACCCAGGCAGTTACCTACGCTGCTGAATTTGGTTGGGAGAGGGCAGTGACCAAATGGTGAAAGACCTCTCAGCCTGGAGATCGGAGAGTCTGAGAGGAGGGAGTCTGAGGAAGATGGAGAGGGAGGACTTGGAAGAGAGCAGAGGAATGGGGTCCTGCTGGGTTTACCTGGAGTGTCAGGAAAATCCCAAGAACAGTGGCTCCATCTTTGGGACTGGCGCTGCTCACAGGCAAAGGCCAGAAAAAGGCCAAAAGTCTCAAACTGCAACTGCTAGCTGTTTAGCCTATATAATGTGCCCAGAGGGCATCTTTGCTCTCTAAGACATGACCCTGGGGAGGGGGAAGAGGACTTCCTTCCCAGAGGATCCTAAAAGGCTCCTGGATTTTGTACCTGAGGTAGGAAAGGTGAAGCATAGATGAGGCAGACTCAGTTTCATCAGGCCAAGACCATTTCCTGGAGCAGCGAGGGCTTGAGCCTTCCTGTGGGATGAAGGTTGAGCACATTTAGAGGAACCGAGGACATAGACACATACACACAGGTAGCTCCCAGGAAGCTACAGCTGTGTTGTGGTTTGACCCGGAGCAAAGTGGGTTGTTCTCGTTAGCCAGGCGTGTTGTTGTTTTTACAGGAGGAGTAGAATGGTCAGGCTGCGGTTATCACCCAAGGCAGCTTGATTTAATTCCTCATAGCCTGAGGCTGTTACCCGAACCCTAGCCCTACCCTAGGGACAACCTCTAGGGACTACTGATTCACCAAGATGCTGCCTCCCTGGTATGGCAAGCGCCGTAGATACACGCTATCACCAAATGGCTACCTTATGTTCTGGAGCATCTCCATCAGTTGGGTTTTATCGTGCCCTCTTAGATTGGCTGTCCTCTGAGGGACTCTGACTACCACCCTGATGTTGTCACCTCCCTCCCTTGCCACCCCTTGGCCATCCCAAAGCAGTTGAGAGCAGCTGGTGTCCTCAAGTACCTACCAGTAGGTAGGGTAACCTGTGAGATGGGGAATGAGAGCCATGTGACAGTCTCTTGTTGGCAGATAGATAAAAGGGGCTGGGACTAGACGGTAAAGGTGGTGAACCTTCAGGATGGCCGGCTTCTCCCTCACCCTCCTGACCTGAGACCAAAGCCTGACATCTTCAAACAGCAGCCTTGTAGACACTTTTCTCCCACTAATAGGCCCTCTACTGACGGACTGGCACAAGTTCAAGGCCAGATGAGGGTAGGTGACAGCAGTTGAGGGCCAATCAACTCCTGTCTTTCTTCAAATTGACCAACCTTAAGTTAGGGGAGGAGATCTTAACTGCCTAGACCTCGGAAGTGACTGGGTTTGTCAGAATGCTTCTACCCCCCCACTTTGCAGAGCGTCTTTTTCTCCGTGTGCCTGCTGCAGATCTGTGTTTCCTCACCACCACCCCCAAAATGCAAAAGGGGGCACGCATATGACTTTGCTTAGTTGCGGTCTGTGGAACGGTCAGGTCACAGAAGTGGAGAGTACAATGCTGGTGGCCAGGGCCCGGGAGAAGGGCATAGGGAATTATCGCCTGCTGGGGGTGCATTTTCAGTGGCAAACGCAGGAGACAGATGCTGGTGACTGCTGTATCACCCGACGGTATTTAAGGCTGTGGACTGCATATCTGGGAACAGTGAAAAGGGAAAAGCGTTAAGACTGTTGTAGGTATTTCACTATGACAAAATAAATCTAGTGACACATAATGCTGATGTCAGGAATCCAGGGGGAGTGAGGAGCTGGGGCTTTCCCAAGGGGACCTTATAGTCCTGGTGAACCAGGTGGGGGAGTGTCATCAGTGAGCAGGGGCTGCTGGCAGTGTGTGATGATAGCCATCACTCCTCCTCCTCCTCTTCTCCTTCTCCTTCTCCTTCTCCTTCTTCTTCTTCTTCTTCTTCTTCTTCTTCTTCTTCTTCTTCTTCTTCTTCTTGCAGTTCAGGCTACATTTACTTACTGGCCTGTGTCACCACAACCAGCACTATCATATGAAGGGGCAAACTGGGCCAAAGTGGCCCAAGGATGTGATTGAGAAGCATGGTTTGGGTGCTAGATGATGGAAGACAATCATTCGTGTTGGTTGAACTCTTATTGTATACTGGGTACCTTACACTTAACTCCAAGAACCCTAGAAAAAGGTGCTACTATTGTGACCATTTTCTGATGTGGAAACTGAGGCATAAAAATAAGCCCCTTACCTATGGTGACACATTGAGAACCAAGGAAGCGGTTGCTTAGGAACTTGAGTGAAGGTGGGATGATTCCAGAGCCCCAGAATTTATTTACAAATGTTTACATAGTGGGATGGTACCCAGCATATTATGGACTGTGTGTGTATAGGCTAATCCAGAAAGTTCTCTGCTGTAAGATCAATACTGCGTTCACTTTATGGGAGTAGATTTGGCTCTAGCAAAGAATGGTGATTTTTTTTTTAAAAAATCTATTCTGTGGGGAAGAAGGAGGGTCTTTGTTTCTGTTCCCTGGGAACCAAGCAGCTCCTAGCTCTATATAGAGTCCGGGCATGGCTGAACAGAACTGCAGTCATCCTGGCTCGAAAGACACAGACTGCTTCTCAAAGGCCTCAGTTCCCTGGGTGACTGCACCGTGGAGCAGCAGAATCCTGCCCTTGATTCCCCCGCCCCCCAGTCAGGCTTTCTGGAGTCCGGGAAAGCAAGGGATGCCCTGTGATTCTTAAGGAAACCAGAGTAGTTCTGCATTTCACAGCGGACTCACAAGACATGCATCCTTTTCCAAAAGGATTCTCTTAGAGGGGAAGGTTAGGCTGTAACAGTCCTTTTGCTTTCACCAGGCTGCAGAAGCTGTTAGAGACAGGAGGAATTGAATGGAAGACTCTGTAAATCGACCAGGAATCTTTATGGCCCCATAGGCTTCTCTTAGTCTTACCTTGTGAAAGTACGGCTCTAGTCTGTGATGAGGTGACTCACAGCTGTGATCACATCCCGCTAACGACTTCATTAGGGTTGTTATAAAATGAACACCATTGTCGTAGGCTGAGCATGACTCCGTGCTTAGGAAGAATTAAAAGATCTAATCCAGGTTTGCAAATTGTTCCAAGACACTCTAACACAATTTCACCAATCTGTCTCTAACCAGCTATGGTCTAGCTGGGTCATGTGCTTTAATTTTTAGTTGTTGAGGAAGCTCGATACTGATATCTGTGGAGGCGTCTCCTGTCCATTCACACCAGTAGATCACAAGGTTTGCCCCAACTCCACAGCCTCAGCAACAATTGTAGTTTGAGCTGTGGGTTTCTTTGGGATAGATACTGACTTGAGGGACAGAGAGAGTTTCAACTCAGTGTTAAATTCTATTTCTTAGATGGAAAGATGAACATGTTTAACCTGTTTACAAGAGATTTCTATTTATATCTTATTTAAGCACTGCCTGTTTAGTTCATTTATCAATGGGGTGATTTGAGCATTTTTGTCTTTTCTCACTGTAATTAATTTTTCAGGTTTTCATACCAGAAAATGGAAAGATCTCCCATGCTCATGAGTAAGTAGAATCAACATAGTAAAAATGGCAATCTTACCAAAAGAAATCTACAGTTTCAATGCAATGTCCATGAAAATACCAGCAAAATTCTTCACAGACCTCAAAAGAACAATACTCAACTTCATATGGAAAAACAAAAGCCCAGGATAGCCAAAACAACCTGTATAATAAAGGAACTTCTGGAGGCATCACAATCCCTGACTTCAAACTCTACTACAAAGCTACAGTACTGAAAACAGCCTGGTATTGGCATAAGAACAGACAGGAGGACCAATGGACCTGAATCAAAGACCCAGATATCAATCCACACATCTATGAACACCTTATTTTTAATAAAGAAGCAAAAAATATCAAATGGAAAAAAAGCATATTTAACAAATGGTGCTGGCATAACTGGATATCAACGTGTAGAAGAATGAAAATAGATTCCTATCTATTGCCATGCACAAATCTCAAGTCCAAATGGATCAAAGACCTCAACATAACCAACCATACTGAACCGCATAGAAAAGAAAGTGGGAAGTACACTTGAACACATTGGCACAGGGAACCACTTCCTAAATATAACCCCAGTAGCACAGACACTGAGAGAAACAATTAGTAAATGGGACCTCCTGAAACTGAAAAGCTTCTGTTAAGCAAAAGACATGGTCAACAAGACAAAATGGCAGCCTATAGAAAGGGAAAAAATCTTCACTAACCCCACATCAGACAGAGGGATGATCTCCAAAATATATAAAGACTCAAGAAACTGGTCATCAAAAGAACAAATAATCCAATGAAAAAATGGGGCACAGACATAAACAGAGAACTCTCAAAAGAGGAATCTAAAATGGCTGAAAGACACTTAAGGAAATGCTCAACATCCTTAGTCATCAGAGAAATACAAATCAAAACAACTCTGTGATTCCATCTTACACCTGAAGAATGGTCAAGATCAAAAACACTGATGACAGCGTATGCTGGAGAGGATGTGGGGAAAAGGGAACACTTCTGCATTGTTGGTAGGAATGCAAGCTGGTACAACCCCTTTGGGTGTCAGTGTGGTGATTTCTCAGAAAATTAGGAAACAACCTTCCTCAAGACCCAGTAATACCACTTTTGGGTCTAAAACCAAAGGATGCTCAATCGTGCCACAAGGACATGTTCTCAACTATGTTCATAGCAGCATTGTTTGTCATAGCCAGAACCTGGAAACAACCTAAGTGCCTCTTGACCGAAGAAGGGATAAAGAAATGTGGCTGGTACATTTACACAATGGAGTACTACACAGTGGAAAAGAATAATGACATCTCGAAATTTGCGGGCAAATGGATGGATCTAGAAAACATCATATTGAATGAGGTAACCAAGACTCAGAAAGACAACTACCAAATGTGTCTTTTAGTGACTTTTAGACATAAAGAAAAAAAAACATACAATTTACAATCTCAGAGAACCTAGACAACAAAGAGGACCCTAAGAGAGACATACATAGACCTAATGTACATGGGAAGTAAAAAAGACAGGATCTTCTGAGTAAATTGGAGCATGGGGACCTTGGGAGAGGGTAGAAGGGGAGGGGAGAGGATGGTAGGGGAGCAGATAAAAATATACAGCTCAATAAAACAACAAAAATTTGTTCAGGTCTTCAAATAGTCTAGATACTAGTTCTCTGCCTGATACACAGTTAGCAGAGATCTTCTTCCACTCTGTAGGCCATCTCTCCACTGTGATGATGGCTTCTGGGCTGTGCACAGACTGTTTAGTGCACTGCTCCCATCTGCCAAGTCTTAGGGTCATCTCTGTTGTCACCAGCGTTCTTTGCAGAACTTCCTTGCCTTGAAGTGTCTTCTCTATGCTTTTTTTCTAGCACTTTCAAAGCTTATCATAAGTATCATCATCACCACCACCATCACCACCACCACCCCCATCATCATTATCAACGTCTTGTTTTTAGAGTTTTTGAGCAATTTTGAATTGGTTTTCCTGCCGAGGGAGAGAGATGGATCTGTTTCTGTCTCCTACGTGTGAATACCTAATTTTCCAGCATGATTTCTTGAAGAGGTTGTCTTTTCACTAATGTATGTTTTTGATACTTTTGTCAAAAGTTTGGCAGCTACAGCTGTGTACTTTGTTTTCTGAGTCTTCTCATCTGGTTTCCTTTGTCCACACATCTGGTTTTATGCTGGTGCCATATGATTTTTGTTACTATGGCTCTGTAGTATGATTTGAGGTCAGATACTGTGATAACCATTGGTTACTTAGGTTCAGAGTCTTCTTTTGCCTTAACATGAGTGTTAGGGTTTGTTGTTTTCTTAGGAGAATGTCATTGAAATTTTGGTAAGGATTGAGTAGAATTTATAGAATTATAAATTATAGATTCTCTTCAGTAATAGAACCGTTTTTACAATATTCTGTCAATTCTTAGGAGCCCAATCTTCCCATCTTTTGCTACTGCCTTCAGTACTTAAACTTCTCATCATAGAGCCTGTCTTTCGCTTCCTTGACTATTTTTTTTTTCAACTGGTGTGAATGGAATTTCATTATCTATCTTTCTTGGCATATTTCTCTTTCACCCTTGGTATACAGAAAGACTACTGACTTTTGCACGTTGATTTTTGTAGCCTGGTATTTATATGGACGTTTGTATAAGATCTGATAAGAATCTTTAGGGTCTTTTAATTATATGACCATGCCATCTGCAAAGAGGGATAATTTGATCCATTCCTTTCCTATTTATATCCATTTTGTTTCCTTCTTCTGTCTTACTGATCATACTAAGACTTCGTTGAACGAGAGCAGCAATAGCGTGCGTCCTTGTGCCATTTCCTATTTTAGAGGAATGTTTTAAGTTCTCCCCTGTTTAGTATAGTGTTAGCTACTAATTTGTCACATAGCTTTTATTATATCAAGATATGTCTGTGCCCCATTTTTTCATTGGATTATTTGTTCTTTTGATGACCAATTTCTTGAGTTCTTTGTATATTTTGGAGATCAGACGTCTGTCTGATGTGGGGTTAGTGAAGATCTTTTCCCATTCTGTAGGCTGTTGTTTTGTCTTGTTGATTGTGTCTTTTGCTTTACAGAAGCTTTTCAGTTTCAGGAGGTCCTATTTATTAATTGTTTCTCTCAGTGTCTCTGCTGCTGGGGTTATATTTAAGAAGTGGTTTGATGACATAAGTCACAAAACAATTCCATACCAGTTAAGAATTATGGATAATAAAAAGGTTATTTATTTAAGGGGAAAACTTGCACATCACTGTTCTAGACAACAATCCTATGAGTGAACAGGAACAGAGTCTAGCAGCTGGAAGAGGGAGCCGGAAGCAAGAGAGTGGGCACATGGTTACCACTGCTTATTACAATATAAGAGACTATGCCCAAGTGGGCTAGTATCTTAAAGGCTATTGGTTGCAGGAGCAGATTGTGCTCCCACAGCACTGGTCTCCTGTGCCATTTCATTCAAGCGTATTTCCCACTTTTTCTTCTATGAGGTTCAGTGTGGCTGTATTTATTTTGAGGTCTTTGATCCATTTGGACTTGAGTTTTGTGCATGGTCATAGATATGGGTCTATTTTCATTCTTCTACAGGTTGACATCCAGTTATGCCAGCACCATTTGTTAAATATGCTTTCTTTTTTTCCATTTGATATTTTCACTTCTTTATAAAAAACCAGGTGTTTGTAGATGTGTGAATTGATATCTGGGTCTTTGATTCAGTTCCATTGGTCCTTCTGTCTGTTCTTATGCCAATACCAGGCTGTCCTCAGTACTGTAGATCTGTAGTAGAGTTTGAAGTCAGGGATTGTGATGCCTCCAGAAGTTCTTTTATTGTACAGGATTGTTTCAGCTATCTTGGCTTTTTTGCTTTTCCATATGAAGTTGAGTATTGTTCTTTTGAGGTCTGTGAAGAATTTTGCTGGTATTTTCATGGGCATTGCATTGAACCTGTAGATTTCTTTTGGTAAGATTGACATTTTTACTATGTTAATCCTGCCTACCCAAGAGCATGAGAGATCTTTCCACTTTCTGGTGTCTTCTTCAATTTCTTTCTTTAAAGATATAAAGTTCTTGTCATACAAGTCTTTCACTTGTTTGGTTAGAGTTACTCCGAGATGTTTCATGCTATTTGTGGCTATTGTGAAGGGTGTTGTTTCTCTGATTTCTTTCCCAGCCCTTTTATCATCTGTGTACAGGAGGGCTACTGATTTTTTTTTTTAGTTAATCTTGTATCCTGCTACATTACTGAAAGTGTTTATGAGTCATAGAAGTTCCTCGGTAGAATTTTTGGGATCACTTATGTAAACTATCACATCATCAGCAAACAGTGAGAGTTTGACTTCTTTCCCGATTTTTGTCTCCTTTTGGTGTCTTATTGCTCTAGCTAGGACCTCAAGAACTATAGTAAATAGATATGGAGAGAGTGGACAACCTTGTCTTGTTCCTGATTTCAGTGGAATCGCTGGAAGTTTCTCTCCATTTAGTTTGATGTTGGTGGTTGACTTGCTGTATTGCCTTATGTTTAGGTATGTTCCTTGTATCCCTGCTTTCTCCAAGACCTTTATAATGAAAGGATATTATATTTTGTTGAAAGCTTTATCGGCACTAATGAGATGATCATGTGGGTTTTATTTTTCAGTTTGTTTATATTGTGGATTACATCTACAGATTTTCATGTTGAACCATCCCTGCATCTCTGGGATGAAGCTGATTTGATCATGGTGGATGATGGTTCTGATATGTTCTTGGATTCGATTTACCAGTATTTTATTTCTTATTTTTTCATCAATGTTCATGAGTGAGATTGGTCTGTAATTCTCCTTCTTAGTAATGTCTTTCTGTGGTTTGGGTATCAGGTAATTGTAGCCTCATAAAAAGAATTTGGCATTGTTCCTTCTGTTTCAATTGTGTGGAATAATTTGAGGAGTATTGGTATTAGTTCTTTTTTTGAAAGTCTTGTAAAATTCTGAGCTGAAACCATCTGGTCCTGAGATTTTTTAGGGTGGGAGACTTTTGATGACTGTTTCTATATCTTCAGCAGTTATAGGTCTGTTTAATTTGCTTATCTGGTTTTGGTTTAATTTTGGTAAGTGATATTTATCTAGAAAGTTGTCCATTTCCTTTAAGTTTTCCAATTTTGTGGAGTACAGGTTTTCAAAATATGACCTGATGATCCTCTGTATTTCCTCCATGTCTGTTGATATGCCCCCCTTTTCATTTCTGATTTTGTTAATTTGGATATTCTCTCTCTTCAACATTCCCCTCTCACCACTGGACAGGTCAGTCAGACAAAAAATGAACAAATAAATAAGAGAACTAACAGATGCTATGACTCAAACGGACTTAACAGACATCTATAGAATATTCCATCCAAACAGAAAAGAATATACCTTCTTAGTACCTCACGGAACCTTCTCAAAAATTGACCACAGACTCGGTAACAAAACAAACTTCACCAAATACAAAAAATTGGAATAGCCCAGTGTACCTTATCAGATCATCATGGTTTAAAACTAGAAGTCAACAGCAATACTAATTCCAGAAAACCCACAAACACATAGAAATTAAGCAATGCTCGCCTGAATCATCAATTGGTCAAGGAAGAAATAAAGGGAGAAATTAAAGACTTCCTAAAATTCAATGAAAATGACCACACAACATACCCAAATTTATGGGACACAATGAAAGCAGTGTTGAGAGGAAAGTTTATAGCACTAAATGCCTACATAAAGAAGCTAGAAAAAAATCTCACACTAGTGAATTAACAGAACATTTGAAAACTTTAGAACAAAAGGAAGAAAACTCACCTAAGAGAACTAGACTACAAGAAATAGTCAAATTGAGAGCTGAAAACAACAAAATAGAAACAAAGAAAACAGCACAAAGAATCAATGAGACAGAGTTGGTTCTTCGAGAAAACCAACAAAATAGACAAACCTTTATCCAAACTATCCAAAAGGCAGTTGCATCTTCTTGATTTAGTATTGGTAGGTCTCTAAATTTATCTATTTCTTCTAGATTTCCCAGTTTTTTTGCATATATCTTATCAAATTATTCCCCAATGATCTGGGATTTGTGGGAATCAGTTGTAATTTCCTCCTTTTCGTTTTTCCTTTTCATCAATGTGGGTCTTTGCTTTCTTTTCTTAGTCTAGTTAGGCTACCCGCTCATCAGTTTCTCTGTTCATGAAACAACATTTGTTTTATCGAGTCTATGTATTGCTCTTGCAGTACCTTTTTTTTTAAATTTTTCCTTCATCTTCATTATTTCTCTATACTTGCTCCTTTTAGGTTTGGCTCATTCTTGCTTTCCTAAGATCTTAATGCATATCATTAAGTTATTTGTTTGTTTAAGATCACTCTGAATTTTAATAAGCACCCCTAGCCGTACACTGTCTTTTTAGAACCATCTTAGCAGAATCCAAAGGATTCTAGTACATTGTGCTTTAATTTTCAATTGATACTAGGGATTTTAAAATTCCTTTTAGTCAGATAGTGGTGGCACACGCCTTTAATTCCAGGACTGGGGAGGCAGAGGCAAGCTGATCTCTGTGAGTTCAAAGCCAGCATGGTCTACAGAGCAAGTTCCAGGACAGTCAGAACTGTTACCCAGAGAAACCCTGTCTAGAAAAACAAACAAAATTGTCTTCCATGATTTCTTAAACAACCCACTGTTTGTTCGAGCATGTACTGTTTAGTTTCTAAGCCTTTGCTCAGTGCCTGCAATTTCTCCTGCTGTTGGTCTCTACCTGTATTCCACCACAACCAATAATTTATTGCATCTTGCTTAGATGTAAGAAATTATTGATACTGTTGATTCATTCAGATTTCCTTTGTGGTTTGTTTTAAGGAAGATTCTGTGGCTGCAATGTTCTGGGGGTATCTGTTAAATTGGTTGAAACAGTCATAGGAACTTCACTGATTTTTGGACTTGGATGAGAAAATGCTTCCTTTCTTATCTTCACTTTTATAAACTTCTTTTTATCGTTGTTGTTGTGAGCTTTTGAGAAAGTCTCACTCTGTAGCCCAGGCTGGCCTCAAATGCACTATCCTCCTGCCTTGGTCTCCTCGTGGCTGGGATTACAGGTGCACAGTCCACTGGAAACCGAATAGTTTAGAACAGATTTGGGAGACAATACCAAGTAGACTGCTTAGTGTTTTGTTTGGAATTTCCATTTTCAATGCTGAGAGGACCTTGTTTGGGCATCGTGACATCCACTCTCACTGTAAACACACAGAGGAAGGAGGGTAGAAGAAATTGGCAGGAGACACGTGAAGGGCACCATGGTCACAAGTGGACTTTATGTGAATTATCACTTAGGCAACTGTTTGTTTTTCTTTTTTGGTCACAAGTCAGCTAGATAATTGGCTATAAACAATCTTTGGCTGCTAGAGTAATAACTCATATTGCTTTGATCACAAAAGGAGTTCAAAGCCCTCTAGGTGACATGCTGAAATTCTGTGTGTCAAACTCTTTTACTGTTTCTGAATATAGAAAATTCTATCCAGTTTTAAATAGTTCCTGAAAAAAAGTTGTTTGGATTATATAATTTAATTTAAGTGTATACATCATTAAAAATTTTAAAATAATAAACATATATAAGATAGAGAGTGGTGAGCTCATTTATGTTATTGTTTCCATAATTAAAAAGTTAAAGTAAGCATAGTGTTATTTTTTATTTGAAAGAGGATTGAGAACTCAACATTTTAATTTAGTGGCTAAAGAAAAGAATCAAATATTGGCCACAATAATGTCTTGTAGGAGGATTAAATAAATAACATTTTTATTTCTAAATTTCCTGCCAACACTTACGGTTTTATTGCATCCCTTAGACCGGGTGCTTAGCCAGGGTTGCATGGACACTAAGTAGTTAGAGGATGCAGCTTCAGTGTATAGCTAATAAGTACAGTAATGGGCTTCAAACTTGAACAGCTTTGAGAACATTCTTTTGCTTGCCAAACCCCCAGTAAACTGCTTCAGTGAGTCAGCTTTCTCTTTCAGAGTAAGACACACTTTCGTGTGTAATACGAGTGCAGACTGGATATCTTTTAACACGTGCATGTTTGTTTTCCCGCTAAGAATACACGATCCTTGCAATCTTGTTCTCCCTTATCCAGGATTTCTACACTGGCCAGGGGCGATGCGTAGGCACAATAGCCCGGTCTCCTTCTCAGGCAATTGCCTATATATTTCGTGCATTCTCGAGATAGTGTGTTTGCATACCTTACGCGATTGTATGTGAACACAACCTTTAAAAAATACCTTGAGGGCTTTCAGGATTCTGTCACTTCTTGTCCCCAAGCTGGAGCATGGTGCATACTTGGTTTGTTTGAAAGGTGGAAGTGGCTTTGCAATGAGGACGATCGAGCAGCCTTTTTGAACTGAGAGCATAGTGGTTGCATCGTGACATTTATTTCCTAGGTATTTCACTCTTGCTTTTCTTCCAAAAGACGATCTGAATAGTTATTTGATAATTTTGTAAGTCAATGAGGTCATCTTTCTGAGAGGATTCTAGTTTTAGCTATAACAGTAATAACATTAAAACCCAATGCCTGAAGGCAGATTTAGCACTGTTCAGACCACAGGGAAACAGACCACAAAGATTCCATAGGATTAAACACTAGCCTTTGAAACCCCTAGTCAAAGATAGTTAGAATTTTTGTTTACTTGTGGCCTTATACACTCCTGAGATGTAGAGAAAAGATCTCAAAGAGATCTTTAAAGGGAGATGCTGAAGAAGCCAGTTCTTGGGAATTTCCACAGACGGTGCCGTGGGGCTCACTTGCTTCACTTGGAGGTGGGTTAAGTGTGTGAGGTAAGATTCTGTATTCTATTTACAGGGTTGTCATGGAGTTCCCCTAGACAGACTCAGGGTTTTAACCTAAGAAAGTCAGAGAAGCAGTTATCTAAATAAGGCTTGAATTTGCCTAGACTTAGGTTCATCAGTGCATGGCATAAAAACAAAGATGACATCTGGATAAATAATTAACAATTAGCTTAGGGCTTTTTGTTCTGGAAAGGTTAATATGCAGTAAGAAAAATGAAGTGGAATCAAGAAGGATCAAGAAGTCCTAAAAATCAGCGCAAAAAATTGCCCAAATTCCTAAAAACTTTCCAACTTTTAAATATAATATTCTCCCCACTAAGAAACCTCAAATAATTTCTCTGAGTTTTGACAACATAATTTTTAAGGAGATTAATTTTTGGGGTTATTCTATCTGTTGATGTTTTATAAAATAACTGTGTCTTCATCTGCTAGAAGTATCTTCTGTATTTCAGAATTTATTGTAAGAATGGCAGGTTTTGTGCACACACTTTTGCCTCTGTTTTCTTATGCTGACCAGAGAGAAAGTCTGCGCATGTGGGTTGGCTTCTTCTAACACAGATGGAGACACCAGCTCCACTCTGGAGTTAGAACCCTCATTGTGTCCTTTCCTGGGTGGTTCTCAGCCCGTAGGTCACAACCTTTTTGGGGGTTGCATATCCTATATCCTGAATGCCAGATGTTTACATCTTGGTTTTTAATAGTAGCAAAATTGCAGCTATGAAGTAGCAATAACATAATTTTATGATTGGGGGTCACCACATGTGAGAGACTGTATTACTAGGTCCCAGCATTAAGGCAGTTGAGAAACACTGTCCACACCATTTTCAACATGGAGTCTGTGTCACACTCGAATCCTATGTCGAAAAGCTCAGGCTTACAGTACTGTGACGGATCAGAATGGTCCCCCTGCTTCTCCAGTTTACAGCCTGGGATGCTCCTATTGTCTTGACCTGACCTCGACATTTCCCATCTCCCCTCAGTTTTCCAGATTTAATTCTTTGTTTCTCTCCCAAGAAGACAGTATTTTTCCATGGAAATCATCAAAGCTTGAAGGCATCCTTTAGTATCAGAGGTACCTTTTATATGTTCTTTGTATGATTTTTGGTAAGTCCAGGAGAGATGAAAATGAAGTAAATGAACAATATATTCTTTTATTGCTGGAGCCCTTGAAAGGAGAAGTGTCCCCATGAATGCAGTCAAATGATTAGTTGACATTTTATCATATAAGCGGGCACTGAATTTAGCTTGAAAAAAAAAAAAGCCAGTGTGCATGGGACGGAGATCACAGGGACATGTAAGAGTAAGAGGGAGATTCTGCTACAAGCTGCAAGGTGTCATGGGGCAAATGCTTTCTGTTGTATTCCTCCCTTGGCTGGCCAGAGACACTGTTTTTCCCATTGCTGCACCAGAAAAGAGCAAAACGAAACCCTGATAACCTATCTAATATTAACTAAAAAGAGGCATCTCTAACGATGTAAGAGAGTTTGGATTCAGATAAAATACTGTAACTCATACATCGTGGGGATATACTTAGTGGCCAAGGAGGCGTAAGGTCTAGTTCCCAACACCAGATAAAGTTGTTTGTTTCTTCTTCTTCTCCTCTTCATCCTTCGCCTCCTCCTTCTTTTTTCATCTCCTCCTCTTTTCCTTCTTCTTTTCTCCTCCTTTTCCTTTTTTCTCACCCCCCCCCCCCACCCCCCAGGTTTCTCTGTGTAGTTCTGGCTGTCTTGGAACTAACTCTCTTGCAAACGACAACTTCATAGCTGCGTCCTTCATTTTTATTAAGGCTGTGTGTTACTCAGCTTGTGGCCTACTCAAAGATCCTGCAAAGTTCTCTCAAATTGTGTGAGTTTTCACACAGTTCAGAAAGTGAATGCTAAAACATAAACAAACCGACTGGCTGTGTTTGCATCTTTTTCTTTAGGGATGTTGTAGAAACTAGCCAGCTTTCTTTCTTTCTTTCTTTCTTTCTTTCTTTCTTTTTTTAATTAATTAATTTATTTATTAAAGATTTCTGCCTCCTCCCCGCCACTGCCTCCCATTTCCCTCCCCCTCCCCCGATCAAGTCCCCCTCCCTCATCAGCTTGAAGAGCAATCAGGGTTCCCTGCCCTGTGGGAAGTCCAAGGACCACCCACCTCCATCCAGGTGTAGTAAGGTGAGCGTCTAAACTACCTAGACTCCCCCAAAGCCCGTACGTGCAGTAGGATCAAAAACCCATTGCCATTGTTCTTGAGTTCTCAGTAGTCCTCATTGTCCGCTATGTTCAGCAAGTCCGGTTTTATCCCATGCTTTTTCAGACCCAGGCCAGCTTTCAAAGTTAAAGCAGAAAGGCATTCTAAGCCTTGCGGCCAGCAGCGCCCCCTTCTGTTCTGACTCTAGAACGCACAAAGTGATACCGAAGCATCTTTTGTCTAATCGCCCTGATCTCCTGTCCCCGAAGAACAGCACCAGAAACCTCTTGTTATCTCTCCAACCCTTTAAAAAAAATCTTTCTTCCTGGAGACACTTGGTAGACAACATTGGGCTGCTAATTGCTGAGATTTAATTGACTGCTGTCTTGGAGAGATTTTTGCTTCCACTGCAGACAATTCTGTAGATCAGGGTCTCTGAGAACTTCGGGTACCACTGCGCCACCCAGAAAGGGCAAGATGACAAATGAGATGAAGAACGCTGAATCATCAAAGTGCAAAGTCGAATTCTTTTAATATTTATACTATATTAGTTAAGTGTCCTCTGTCATGGATTTTTGCATTGATTTTAGTTTAAAACAATTTCTTCAAGGTAGAATCTAGTTTGATGATTAATTTCTGGGACACCCATTCCCTCTTTAATCTGTCCTCTACCCGAGTGTCCTACTTGCCTCACCCTAGTCCTGGGTCCACTCATTCAGGTGCCCGCTCTTCCTACAGTTCTAGATAGGACACTCTGAAGTCACCATCCAGGCCACCTCCCCAACTGAACTCACTGACCAGCCATAAATGAGCAGTCATCATGTCTTAGGAGGTTCATGGTGCAAAGAAGCCGATGCAAATACTCTAATCATTCTGCTGACGTGAAAAGAGTTTAATAGGTTCAAGGGAGGCATAGGGAGGAGGTCCTTGGGTTCAGAGAACCATAAAGTAATAAACTTATATAACATTTGATTTACTGCAATAAAAGAATAAAAGCTGTTATATCAGGATGTTATCTATGGTCTTGGAATAATCTTTTACTTACAGTGGCCGAATTCTTAGTGGTCATTATTCTTTCTTACCCCATAAAATTATAGATTTACTTGGGTTAACAAGCATCATTTTTAACACTTAAATTTTTTTTTCTCAACTTCCTACTGATACAGGCTGTACTTTGATCTTGTTCTCCCCCGTTCTCCTCCCTTTTCCCCTTGAACCCCCTCCCAGCAACTCCACGTTTTGCTTTCACGTCTTGTCTTTTTGTGCTGCTCGGCATTGAAATAGGGCTGCTTATATGAGCATGGTGGGGAGGGGGGGGGTGTTATCTACTTAGCAAGGGCAGCTTTGCAGTGCCTACGCCACTGAGGAATATGACCCCCGCCCCCAGGAACATCAGCTGCCTGTAGCTCCTGAGGGGGAGTGGCCTCGTGAGCCTCTCCCCACCCACGATAGACAGCTGGTGGGTCATGTCTAGTGCAGGTCGCCAGCACTGTTCCGAGTTCATGAGTGCAGCAGCCATATCGAGTCCAGAAGAGACCAGTTCAGAGTTCTCCTCTGCATCCCCGGCTTTTGCTTTCTTTCTGACCCCTCCTCCATATCACTCCCTGAGCTTTGGAAAAAGTGGCGCTACACTCTCAGCATTCACCAGTTCTCAGCTCTCTGTGTGCTTATTATTCTTAACATCTCAAATGGCCTTCTTTCCTGATAAGGCAGAATGGATGCTATTAGACAGGAGACAGCAAATCCTGACAGCAGTGAGGAGGGCTTTCCATCGGAGCTACACTCCCCGAAGGAGAGAGAGAGAGGCTAAAGGCTTGCTTCCATGCTTGGAATGTGAATGAAGACTGGCACAGGGGACTCTTGAGTGAAACCAGTAATATTGGGGCCACTTTTGACGGGGAGAATAGCGTCAATGCACAGAGCCCTTAAGATCTGTGGGCGGCATTTCGGAATTGAAACGGTATGTGCTGCAGTGGAGACAGCAAGCACTCTTACCATACTTAGGTCAGATTCCTGGCTTTAACAAAATATGCATCTAAAAGCTTTTTCAAAATATTTATTTTAAAATTATGTGTATGTATTATGTTCATATTTGGGGAGGTTGTGCATGATAGTGGATCACCTGTGGAAGCCATCAGACTCCCATGGAACTGGAGTCACATGGTTGTTAGACATCACATGGGTGCTGGGAGCCAACTTGGGTCCTCTGAAGAGTACCAAGCTCTCTGACCACTGAACTATCTCCATAGCAGCTAAACAGGCGGTCAGGGCTAGAGAGAGGCCGGTGCTGATGGGAACCAAGAATTTGAGTTCACAGAGATCTTTGTTTTTGGAGCGTGCCAATGAATCTCCGCCCACTTCAGGTTTTCATTTCAGGATGGATGGCAGGGATGCCTTCGTTGCGTTTCTCAGAAATGAACGTCTTGAGGGGCAGGAGCTAGTGAATTTGTTGACCAGCTGTTCACATGTCACCGTGAAAGATCTGTAAGCAGTCAACAAGATTGGTGCATGCCTCATTACCAGTTACACGCTGTCCTTGTCCTCTGCATCCACGAAAGTTAGGGCTAAGGCACAGGCTTGTGCTGCACTGGGAGATGTCTCTCTGGCTATATTTGTAGGAAACATCAGGATATGCTAGGTTTAAACTGCTTAGTTGTTGATTTTCCTGATTTTCTATTCAGGGCAGATTTATGTTTGCCTTTTTTGTTTGTTTTGTTTTTCAAGACAGGGTTTCCCTGTAGCTTTGGAGCCTGTTCTGGAACTCTCTCCCTGCTCTGCCTCCTGAGTGCTAGAATTCAGGGCATGAGCCTCCACTGCTTTGATTATGTTTGCTTGTTTTAAAGCCCTCCCCGTACGTGTGGTTTAAATGTGAGTGTTAGCTTTTCCTGGGTAGAGGTGAGCCAAGGGTCACAAACGTATTTGCACAGAACTCGAGTTTGGGGCTGAAGAGATGGACTCAGGGATTTGGACCACTTGTTGCTCTTGCAGAAGAATTGTGTTCAATTTCCAGTACCTACCTGGTGCCTCACATCTGTAACTCCAGTACTAAGGGATCTGATGCCTTCTTCTGACTTCTGTGCACACCAGGCCTGCTGGTGCACACATGGTTCACAATATACCTGTGTAAGCAAAGCATTCATAGACATAACTAAATCTAAAAGCCAAACAAAACCTCTGATTTGTCTTCATAGTTGCTCAGGTATGTTAGATGGAGGAATCTTGCTGTGCTGCCCAGGCTGGTCTTCACCTCACAGTTTTCTTTGAGTTTCCTGGAGCTGCTCCTGGATCACTGGGAATATAAATCCTGTTCTGGTCCCTGTTACATTTATTTTTTTTATACATGTGGTATATGTGCATGCCCTTTGTGTTAAGAGAAGCAGGATTTGTCTTGGCTCACAGTTTGAGGGAGGGCATGGTGGTGGGTACATCTCAGCTGGCCAGGAAGCAGAGAAATTAGGCCTAGAGGCTGGGCTGGGGGACTCTGTCTAGAACAATAGCTTTGTGTATCCCACTGTCTTAGCATGTAATTCGATTCACCAGCAATCTCCCTGCATTCTCCTTACATGAGGTAAAAACCCTGGCCTTGTTTAGTCAAATAGAAAATGATAGTGAAAGATTCTGGAAGGATTGATATTGTAGAAACAAGCCTTAAAATCATTTCTATGACAGATTTATATACATAATTAAAATAGAACTCTCATTTTGGAAAAATTAACACATTAAAAAATAGTTTATCTCTTCTTTTAGTCTTAAGGCCTTTGACCTTAGCATTTATAGGACAGGATGCGTGTGGATTCTAGGTTAACCTGAGATAAAAACAAAAATAACACACAAAATAATATTTGAAACAAGAATATTTGTTGTCACTATTTATTGTCAGTCTTTAATGCCATTGTCATACATATACCATGAGCATTTAATATACTTGATGATGAATTTTAATATTGTTGTTCCCTTGCAACACTACAACTCCCAACATCCCTCTGGACTCCAGCGCACAGCAAGCGCGGGACACATTTCCCAGAAGCCTTTGCATCCTCTGTTAAAAGCAAGGACAAGCCACAAGTTCGCCCCTTTTATTATCCCTTCCCTTTGTCCCTTCCTTTCACTTTTCCTAGTGTGTTTCCCCTCCCATTAAAAAGTGTACCACGTGGTACCGCCGCGTGTCTGTGTCTTTTCTAGCGTAACCCTCGTCTAACCCGCAGGAATTAAGAACAACCCGCGGAAATTAAGAACAACATTTTGGTGCCGCCATCGACTCGGAGACCTCTCCGTCCGGTGCCCGAGGCTTTTGCCTCTGGGTTTCACCGACAAGGTCCAAAGAACCGACAGCCTTCGCTCACCACCACCTGTTTCCACGGCCATTTCCACAGCTTCATCCTGATCCGTGAGTTACCCTGAGTTGGCTTCCTTCCCCCTGGGGCATTCAAAGACTGTCCGGCTGGCTTTCTTTGCACACCTCGGGCTAAGGCTAGGTTGCTAACCCACTTCCCCCGGTTTTTTTTTTTTTTTTTTTTTGCCCTCGGCCGAAACGCTCAGTCCGCGCACCCGGAGTTCGGCGCTCCGGGCTTTTTTTCTCCTTCTTTCTTCCTTTTTTCTAACTTTTTTCCTGTCCACTTTCGGGCCACTTCTTGTGGCACCTCCGGGCCCTGTGACCTAAAGAGCTTAATCGCCTCCTCCCAGCCGGGACTTTCTCTCCCATACGGTTGCTGGGCTCGGGGCAGTTAAGAGTTAGCACGCCCCAAGAACGCCCGGGACGCCAGCGCTCTTGGCTTGCCGTGTTCGCGGTAATTGTCTCCTCCCAGCCGGGGCCGGGGCTTTTCCTCCCCCCGTACGGTAGCTGGGTTCGGGCCAGTTACCTTTTGCGGACAGACTTCGTTTCAGTCGTGGGCTCTGTAACCAACCCCCACATCTGGAAGGCTGGTGCAATGCCATCCTTCCGGGGACCCTCTGCTCCCGCCGCTGCTATGGATCCCGCCGCTGCTATGGATCCCGCGGACAAACCTCAACCCCCCTGCCTCCACACCCCCCCACCGCGCCTCGGGGGGGGGGGCACTCACTCTCGCTCCGTTCCTTCTCCGGGCCAGCCTCGCCCCACTTCTCCCGCAACAGGTCGTGTGTGTCTTCCGTTTCTTCCCTGTCTCCTCTCCGCCACAGGCCACACAGGCAGCTTGGAGCGTCTCCTCCCTGTCCTACGCCTCCCCCTCGATCTTCCAAGGCCCCTCTAAGCTCCCGCTGTCACTAACCACCACTCTCCCTTTGTTACACCTAAGGATATCAGGCTCCTAAAAGCTACAGCAGCCTCCTGTCAGATCTGCCAGGAGTCAGATCCCAGGACTAAATATCGTAGCTTCCCTTTCCCTACCCACCAAGCAAGGGGCTCCCTTCCGGGAACTGATTGGCAGCTGGATTTTACTCATATGCCCACAGTCAGGAGGATTAAATATCTCCTGGTTCTGGTGGATACAATGTCTGGGTGGGTTGAAGCCTTCCCCACCTCTAACAAGAGGGCCCAGACAGTCTCTGATATTCTCCTCCGAGAGATTATTCCTCGGTTTGGACTCCCAACTTCTCTCCAGTCAGATAACGGTCCAGAGTTTACTTCTCAGGCGCTCGGGATCCCCTGGAATTTTCATATACCGTACCATCCTCAGTCGTCAGGTAAGGTAGAACGAACTAACCGCTCTTTAAAGGAAGCCCTCATCAAGATGTCACAAGAACTCCACCTCGACTGGGTAAGGCTCCTGCCTTTAGCTCTTTTCCGACTCCGAGCCCTTCCAAGGGGCCCCCTCCTCATCTCACCCTTTGAACTCATGTATGGGCGGCCGGTCTTAACCCCCGGCTTCTCATTGGAGACTTCCCCCCTTCCTGACCACCTGCTCACTCCCCTCCTGTTCCACTTACGCTCACTACTATGGGACTTCACAGATCACTCACTACCTCGACCATGTGCTAATACATGTCCGCCGCCAGTTAAAATAGGGGATGAGGTATTACTCTCACCCCCAGGCCAGCGCCCTTCACCCCTTTCCCCTAAATGGCAGGGCCCTTTCAAAGTAATTCTTTTAACTCCCACAGCTGCCAAGCTTAAAGGAATTCCTCATTGGATTCACCTGTCACATCTTAAACCGTTTATCTCCACAGCTCAAGATAATCCTTCATACACGGTGACTCAAACCGGACCCTGTACTCTTAAGTTCCAAAGGACGCCGGATTCAGCCCCCCTACTACAGTCTAAGGACAACAATGGTCCCGATCCGTCGCTGTGTTAACACACCCTCCCTTCTTTAAATTCATAAATAACCGTCTAGCTGTCGTTACAGGTACCCCCAACAAATGCGAAGACAAGTGGTAAGCAGATTCTCCTCTACAAAGCTCTTACGTAACAGGTCAGCCGCTGACTGCAGCAGCGGCCCCTGAAATGTTAAGAGATGTATGGTTAGAATCTATTTCTTTTAAGACAGTTTCCTTAAGCTCCGGGATGCCAGCCCAACGGATCAAACACAAAGGAATAAGTATCACTTAATTTTTTTTTTTTTATCATTTCTTAACCCCGGACATCCTAAGACCCTCTCCCCCCCACCTCTTCACCCCAGCTCTCCAAAAATCCCCCCCCCCCTTTTAATTTTTTTTCTTTTACTAATGCAACTTTTGCCTTCCAGCATCTTAATGATGACCCAGCTACTCAGGAAAGCCACACAGATTTCTTCAATCAGCCGCCTCAGACGACAGCCAGGACTTCAAACATCAGTGACCAACTACACCAGCCAGCAACTCTGGACATCATTGACCAACTACACCAGCCAGCAACCCTGGACATGGACATCAGTGACCAACTGCACCAGCGACCGCAAACGCCAATGGGACATTGCCAAGATAATCGGACATTCCCTGGACCCCTCAACGCCCAAAGTCAGCAGGAAGCAGCCATGAGAGACTGGACTACGCCCCCATTCCCTACCCTTTAAGGTCCCCCAATTTTTTTTTAATCAAACCAAAAGGGTGAAATGTTGTTCCCTTGCAACACTACAACTCCCAACATCCCTCTGGACTCCAGCGCACGGCAAGCGCGGGACACATTTCCCAGAAGCCTTTGCATCCTCTGTTAAAAGCAAGGACAAGCCACATGTTCGGCCCTTTTATTATCCCTTCCCTTTGTCCCTTCCTTTCACTTTTCCTAGTGTGTTTCCCCTCCCATTAAAAAGTGTACCACGTGGTACCGCCGCGTGTCTGTGTCTTTTCCCTGCGTAATCGTCTTTACCCCCATAGGACAAACAGAAATTAAGAACAACAAATATAGACTCCCAAATTAGGGCCATACTTTTTAGTTGTGAATGACCAAGACCGACTTAGCTTTGCTTCTGTGATGTGCCAGTTATGTGTCCTTAATAGAAACAGAATGGAGAGGCTGTAGTTTGGGGTTTGTCTGAGGGAACTAACTCTCTATCCTCTTCAAGAGTATTTTCTGCATAGTTTATCTTTTCGTGTTGTTCGTCTTTAGCTTTGGAGAGCAGTTGGAATTCAGAAATGCTCTTTGTTATTGGGGCTGCAGCTGGTATTTAAGACAAGCTGGAGGAGCCTGAAGAAGTGAGATTTACCACCGGCGTTTGGGCTCCAGCAAGTCTCTCTCTGCAACTGATACACGCATCTGAAAAGCAATCAGCAAGTGGGCAGATGACACAGCACTGCCAACTAACACGGCCAGAATGACGCTTCTGATAGTCCACCTCAAAAACAGAGGCCTTGCTGGAGACGAGATGTTGGCTTACACCTGCAACTTCGGCACTTTGGAGTGGAAGGCAGTTGGGGCGCCAGTTCCAGGCCCAGCTGGGCTACCTGCCTCAAAAACAAGCAAAACAATAACAAAAACCAAAACAACGTAACTGAGCCCCAAGTTTACGCTGTTTTGAAGTACACATAGTCTCGTTAAGGAGGACTCCACACTCAGAAAGAAAGTTCCATTAAACTAAAAAGTTTGATGTCTTATAGAGTATTTTATTTGACTACCATGAAATTTGTCACCTTTGCTAGAACACCTTCCCAAATATTTGCAAATTCAGCAGCCTAATACTTAATCCCTGTGGGTCCAAAGGAAATAAGGAAAAATGCATCGTCTTGTACTACATTGACTCAGAGCACCGCAGTGCATCGACATGATAGTGTTTGGATGACAAACTGCACAAGGGACTTTACTGCCCTGACTCAGTGAGGCTCTGTCCAGGCCATTTTCCAGGTTTCACTTTTGTCAACAATGTTGCTAAGGGCCCGTTCCCTAGGCAGAAGTCTTGGAAGTTACATGGTTTGTTTTGTGCATTTGTGGTTCCCATGCGCTCTCAGGGCTGCAGAGGAGGCGGCCATATTAGGTGTCTTCTCTGTCAGGCTATGCCATAGTCTTTTGAGCCAGAGCCCCTCACTTTAGGCTAGGCCAGCTCTGTCTGCCTCCCCCCATCCGCTTCCCCACACAGCATCTGGGTTACAGGTGTCCACCAATATTAAGAAATCAATTATTTTTATGTTGATAAGTCTTTATTTATTATATATATAATGCCACCATAGGTAACCATCAGAGAGCACACTGCAATTTTCAAGTAGACAGAACTGGAAAAAAAGTAAGCCTGCCTGCTGCCTTCATGTTGGATAGAAAACTGGTGAACTAACAGTAGCTGGTAGGCTTATGAATCACTCCACAGTGTTAATAAAGGCTGCTTTAGCCTGGAAATAGAATTAGTCTCTGGCAGGCTTTGGGCAGCTCAAAACTGCAGGTCTCATGAAGGGAACAATAAGCAAAGACGGGACAGTGTCATGTCTTGTTGGAAGTGAGACAGGTGGACAGTCAAGTTCTGCACCACTCGGAGAACCAGCCTAGTAGCTTAATGCGGGCTTTCCTTTGCCATATGTGTGGGCAACTGAAGAATTAAAGAATTTCCGAAAAAGTCTAGGATTAAACAGCACTTATTCGTCTATAACAGAATTACTAAAGAAGTCAATTTTTAAAAAAATTGTCCCTGAGATTTTATTTATTTTTCATTTTATGTGTTTGTCTGAAGGTATGTCTGTGTTCTCTGTGCCCACAGTGCCCACGGAGCCCAAAAGAGGCATCAGATACCTTGGGACAGCGGTTACAGATGGCTGTAAGCCATCGCGGCGGGTCTCCTTGAAGAGCAGCCAGAACCATCCCTCCTGCCCCATAAATCAACGGTTTTGACCAGTGTTTGACCTAAGCAGCTTCCATATGCATTGTTAAGTCTTTTTCCGGAAACCGTACCAATTGAGTACCTTGCCAGCACTGAGTTACTAAAGACTAAGTGCCACCCTGACGGATGTAGGGGAAAGGCAGGAACCTAACTAGTTAGCTCTGGAAACACCAAACTGTCAGAAAGAACAATACAGTTGGCAGGCCAGCTGTGAGTACCCATACTAAGACATTTGAGACCTACTTTCTAAAATTAACTTTTGAGTTGGTGTATAAAATGTGTTCCATAAAAGGTTTTCATACACACATCTGTTGGCGGAGGCCACTCCTTTTTGTTTCCTGGATGCTCAGACCTGAAATAACCATGCAGAAGCTATATTAATTGTGGCACTGTTTGGCCAATAGCTTAAGCATATTTCTGGCTAACTCTGATATCTTAAATTAACCCATTTCCATTATTTTCTATTTTACTATGAGGCATGTGGTTTATCGGCAAGGTTCTGGAGCATTTCTCCTGTGGTGGCTACATGGTGTCTCACTGACTCTGCTGCCTGCTTTCTCCCAGCATTCAGTTTAGGTGTCCCATCCTCTCCCCGTACTCCTCGCCTTCCCCCACCTAGCTCTACTCTGCCCTAGTACAGGCCAAAGCAGCCTCTGGCTAGTGAGCCCCTGGGAGCCTCCCCCAGAGCCAGGATGACAGCTGTGCTTTTTATGTGGGTGCTGGGACTCCAAACTTGGATCCCCATATTTGTGTGGTTGAGGGCTTTGCTGAAGGAGCCATCTGTCCGCCTCCCCACCCCAAACCTTTTGGCCTTAAGTGTTTCCTTGACACAATCAAATTGCTGGATGAGATAAATGTGTAATTTCACCCCACGAGTGATCAATACACATTCTCAGAATCATTGACTGGTGGTGTGGATACTGGACGGGGTGTTAGAGATATCTGCGCTAACATTACAGAGACATTTATGTCCTCCCCTGCCTCCCTGAATCTTAGTTATGAGCTTTAACCGCGACTTGTGGATTCAATCTATATCAATGTATGGAACTTATATTTCGGTTATATTTAACTAAATTTGTATTACAACTGAGCTCTGCCAAAGCAAATACGGAGGGTAATAACAGGCAGACCCTTTGACCTCAGGGATGTGATACTGGTGTAATGATAAATAACCCATAAAAACTGCTGCATTGGAATTACTGCGGAGACAGAGCCTGGGAGTCAGTTTGCTCGGCTTCCACCATCTCCAGAAGGTGATTCTCCAGAAAAGAAAAAGTGAACCTGGGTTCTCAGATAGAGGGTGGGGAGAAGATAAAGGAGATGGGACTCTTGCAGTTTTCCTTTGATCTGAGGACTTTCAAGTATTTCCAGCGATCACCCTAACCATGTGGAACCTTTTGCACAGATTCTGTCCTATGTAGAAAGCCAGAAACTGGCTGGCCTTCTCAATGAAGTGTTTTTCTTTGGTGGGGACTAGGAAGTGCTGGCCATGAACCCAGGGGGGGCCCCTTCCCAGCTGTGGTGCTGGACTCACACTTGGTCAGGTGCGGGGCCTCAATGAGGAGCCATGGCTGCCTGGGCACCTCCTCAGGGAACCTGCAGACAAGAGAAAGGACTACAGAACAATATAAAATCAGAGTCCACGGAGGTGGCTTCTAGGAAAACGGAGGGTGTTCTTATTTTTCTTGAAGACTAGGAGAAAAACACTACATACGTTGGTAGCTGTAGTTATCTTAACTAACGCTTGCTTAGATCACATCTTGGTTGAATTGTGGAAAATTCCAAAAAAAAAACCCCAACTAACCAATCAACTACCAGACACTAACCCTCAAAAGGAAAGAGAAGTTTTTGTATCTTACATTTTTGAAATATATTATTGATCTATTGACATGGTGGGGAGTGGTAATGAGACTATGGTGGTTTACTTTTAGATGTGAGAGGACCTTGGGTGTCAGTCTTTGCTTTCCATCTCATTTGAGACAGGATCTCTGCAGCTGCCCACCCAGGCTAGTTTGGCTGTGAGCTTCTGGGGACTTTACTGTCTTCACCTGCTATCTCACCATAAGAACACTGGGGTTATAGAGCCATGCTACTGTGCCTGTCTGTATGTGGGTTCTGGGGATTTGAGCTCAGGTCCCCAAGCTTGTTCAACAAGTGTTTTAGTCACTAAGCCCTCTCCCCAGCTCTGGATGGCAGAGGTTTACATAGGATCATGTCCCTGGAACTGTTCATTGAGATTTCCCACAGGCTCATTGCCAGCTCAGAAGTTTCTTTGAAGCCGTCATACTCTCAGCCCTCGGAGTCCACCTTTGGTGGTTAGCCTTTCTCATCGCTGTGGTCGAATACCTGGGTGGTGAATACCTGGCGCAAACCACCCGATGGAAGAAAGCTTTATTTTGACTCTTGGCTCATAGGATACAATCCACCATGGTGGGGAAGGCATGGCGGCTGGGCTGGTGGCAGCACCATCTGCCTGTAGTCTGCTCTTCCGCATGTCTCTGCAATTCTCTTTAGAAATCGCACCCACGTTTACATTTTGGGTTATTTTTGTATAGACTGGAATAAATGCCTACTTATCATCTAAAAAAAGTGTAAAATAAAGATGCGATAGGTTTTCCTATAAACATTAGCGGCTCAAAAAAAACATATATATGGGTGAAGGTGCACTTTAATTCACTTGGCAATTTATTTACAAATATGACCATATACAGACCTGATTTAAAAAATTCTTCACAGACCTCAAAAGAACTGTACTCAACTTCATATGGAAAAGCAAAAAACCCAGGATAGCCAAAACAATCCAAAAGAACTTCTGGAGGTATCACAACCCCTGACTTCAAACTCTACTACAGAGCTACAGTACTGAAAACAGCCTGGTATTGGCATAAAAACAGACAGAAGGAACAATGGAACTGAATCGAAGACCCAGATATTAATCCACACTCCTTCAAACACCTGATTTTTGACAAGGAAGCAAAAAATATCAAATGGAAAGAAAGCATATTTAACAAATGGTGCTAGCATAACTGGATATCAACATGTAGAAGAATGACAATAGACCCATATCTATCATCATGCACAAAAGTCAAGTCCAAATGGATCAAAGACCTCAACATAAAGTCAGCCACACTGAACCTTATAGAAGAGAAAGTGGGAAGTACACTTGAACACATTGGCATAGGGAACCACTTCCTAAACATAACCCCAGTAGCACAGACACTGAGAGAAACAATTAATAAACAGGACTTCCTGAAACTGAAATGCTTCTGTAAAGCAAAGGACAAGGTCAACAAGACAAAACAACAGCCTACAGAAAGGGAAAAGATCTTCACTAACCCCACATCAGACAGAGGGATGATCTCCAAAATATACAAGGAACTCAAGAAATTGATCATCAAAAGAACAAATAATCCAATGGAAAAAAAATGGAGTGCAGACCTAAACAGAGAACTCTCAAGAAAGGAATCTTAAATGACCGAAAGACACATAAAGAAATGCCCAATATTCTTAGTCATCAGAGAAATGCAAATCAAAACATCTCTGAGATTCCATCTTACACCTGTAAGAATGGCCAAGATCAAAAACACCGATGACAACTTATGCTGGAGAGGTTGTGGGGTAAAGGGAACACTTCTGCATTGCTGGTGGGAATGAAAGCTGGTACAACCACTTTGGATGTCAGTGTGGTGATTTCTCAAAAAATTAGGAAACAACCTTCCTCAAGACCCAGTAATACTACTTTGGGGTATATATCTAAAGGATGCTCAATCATACCACAAGGACGTGCTTAACTATGTTCATAGCAGCTTTGTTTGTCATAGCCAGAACTGGAAACAACCTAAATACCTCTAGACCGAAGAATGGATAAGGAAAATGTGGCACATTTACACAATGGAGTACTACACAGCAGAAAAAAATAATGACATCTTGAATTTTGCAGGCCAATGGATGGAACTAGAAAAGATTGTATTAATAAGGTAACCCAGACCCAGAAAGACAAATATCAGATGTACTCACTCATAAGTGGTTTTTAAACATAAAGCAAAAAGAAAGAAAGAAAGAAAAAAGAAAACCAGCCCACAAATTACAGTCCCAGAGAATGTAGACAACAATGAAAACCCTAAGAGAGACATGCGTAGATCTAATCTACATGGGAAGTAGAAAAAGACAAGATCTCCTGAGTAAATTGGGAGCATAGGGACCTTGGGACAGGGTTGAAGGGGAGGCAGGGAGGGGAGCATAGAAAAATGTAGAGCTCAATAAAAATCAATTAAAAAATTTTTAAAAAGTAAGTTTAAATTGAAAGACTTTCATCAAACTGCATTCCCTGGGTACCTAACAAATCTCACCATTTACTCATGAAACTTAGAAAACATATCTGAGTTTTAAATTTTGCATTTGTGTGTATATAATGCACATGTCATAGGCCACATATGTAGCTCACAGGACAATCTTATCAGCCTGTTCCTTCCTTCCATTTTTATGTGGGTTCTGAGGATCAAATGTAGGTCTCTAGGCTTATGAAGTAAGCTCTTTTATCCCAAGAACCCTCTTTTTGGTTCCTATAAGTGTCATTTTCATTCTTTAAAAAGAAACCTATCAAGAGATTTCTATGTTTGTTGAAATGATTATTTTGGAAAAGTTTAGTCTCAATGACTTTAAATAACTTCATATGAAGATATGGCCATCTTTTGTTCTCACAGAACTTAAACAAACTTCCAAATATGTGTGTGATTGTAAAATTGCAGTCTTAGGCGCATGAACATTGTAATAACTGATTCATAATCTTCAAACTGTGAGAAGTCTTGAAATCAGATCAATACACGTATGTTCAGCTATTGTTTTATTTTAATTCTTGAAAAGTTTCACATTTGTGAGTCATACACAATAGTGATATGTAACTCTGAGTTACAGTGTGACGCTCTTTGTGTGGGCTGTGTGTCAGTTTATATGGCATGAATGCACGTGTGGAGGTCAGAGGTCACTGTCAGACGTCTTCCTTGGGTATTCTCTGTTTTGAGACTGGCTTCTCACTGAGCCTGGAATTCACCATTTCGACTAGGCTGTCTGGCCTGTGGTTCTCCACTTCCTGTATTCTTCCTCTCTGGAGCTCTGGGGTTACAGATGTGTGCCGCCATGCCTAGCTTTCGTTTCTGTGAATGTGGGCAGGTCCTTATGCTCTTGCAGCAAGGACTTCACCCACCGAGCACCTTTCCTGCTCACAAACGATGCTTTGATATATGCGTATATGTGTCACGATCCAATCAATGGCAACAGGCAGAACCATCACCATAAACAGCTATTTTCTTTGTGGTGTGCAAATCTAAAACCTTCTCTTTTTTATTTTTTTTTAATTGATTTTTATTGAGCTATACATTTTTCTCTGCTTCCCTTCCTTCCTTTACCCTCCCCTTCAGCCCTCTCCCATGGTCCTCATGCTCCCAATTTACTCAGGAGATCTTGTATTTTTTTTACTTCCCATGTACATTAGATCCATGTGTGTCTCTCTTAGGGCCCTCTTTGTTGTCTAGGTTCTCTAGGATTGTGAATTGTAGGCTGGTTTTCATTGCTTTATATATAAAGGCCACTTATGAGTGAGTACATCTAATATTTGTCTTTCTGGGTCTGAGTTACCTCACTCAATACAATGTCTTCTAGATCCATCCATTTGCCTGCAAAATTCAAGATGTCATTATTTTTTCTGCTGTGTAGTACTCCATTGTGTAAATGTGCCACATTTTCCTTATCCATTCTTCAGTGGAGCGGCATTTAGGTTGTTTCCAGGTTCTGGCTATGACAAACAATGCTGCTATGAATACAGCTGAGCACATATCCTTGTGGAACAATTGATCATTCTTTGGATATATACCCAAAAGTGGTATTACTGGGTCTTGAGGAAGGTTGTTTCCTAATTTTCTGAGAAATCGCCATACTGACATCCAAAGTGGTTGTACCAGCTTGCATTCCCACCAGCAATGCAGGAGTGTTCCCTTTACCCCACAACCTCTCTAGCATAAGTTGTCATCAGTGTTTTTGATCTTGGCCATTCTTACAGGTGTAAGGTGGAATCCCAGAGATGTTTTGATTTGCATGACTCTGATGACTAAGGATGTTGAGCATTTCTTTATGTGTCTTTCGGTCATTTAAGATTCCTTTCTTGAGAGTTCTCTGTTTAGGTCTGCACTCCATTTTTTTTCCATTGGATTATTTGTTCTTTTGATGATCAATTTCTTGAGTTCCTTGTATATTTTGGAGATCATCCCTCTGTCTGATGTGGGGTTAGTGAAGATCTTTTCCCTTTCTGTAGGCTGTTGTTTTGTCTTGTTGACCTTGTCCTTTGCTTTACAGAAGCATTTCAGTTTCAGGAAGTCCTGTTTATTAATTGTTTCTCTCAGTGTCTGTGCTACTGGGGTTATGTTTAGGAAGTGGTTCCCTATGCCAATGTGTTCAAGTGTACTTCCACTTTCTCTTCTATAAGGTTCAGTGTGGCTGACTTTATGTTGAGGTCTTTGATCCATTTGGACTTGACTTTTGTGCATGGCGATAGATAGGAATCTATTTTCATTCTTCTACATGTTGATATCCAGTTATGCTAGCACCATTTGTTAAATATGCTTTTTTCCATTTGATATTTTTTACTTCTTTATCAAAAATCAAGTGTTCATAGATGTGTGGATTGATATCTGGGTCTTTGATTCAGTTCCATTGGTCCTTCTGTCTGTTTTTATGCCAATACCAGGCTGTTTTCAGTACTGTAGATCTGTAGTAGAGTTTGAAGTCAGGGATTGTGATGCTTCCAGAAGTTCCTTTATTGTACAGGGTTGTCCAAAATCTTCTCTTTAAGCTCTTTGCAAACATAGAATACATTTTAGACCACCATCATCCTACCATGCAGTAGCAACCAGAATGTATTTTTTCTCTAAATATAACATGTCCAATGGCCAGCATGTTCATATCCCTTCATTCCCCATGTTCTGTCAAATTTCCCATGTGAGGTCACATGTCAGCTGTTTTCTGTTCATGGCATGTTTCACCTTAAGCTGTGTCCTCCAGGTTCATCTGTGCTGCCACAAATGGCAGGATTTCATAATGCTGTATGGCTGAATACCTCTCCATTATAGGTGTGTCTACACCTATCATCTATCAGTCAGCCCATAGCTATCGTCTATTGATCTATGTCTACTTACGCGTCATCATTTTGGGATGTAATTTTGAATGAAAAGATTACTCTCCATGCATAAGTGACTCAACTCGGACATTAAATGATAGAAATGGAACATCTTTGTGGTGCCGATAGAGGAATCCACGGTGCATATCAGCTGGGTGCCCTGAGTTATGCCCCCACCCTTTAGAGCCAGAATCGATCGCCCTTTTACTATATCCGTGGCATAGTTCTAACTGCCTTACACATATTGAATCGTCTATCTTTGACTCTCTTGCAAGGGACACTTGTATTATACAGAGAAGGAAACTGAGGCAGAGGCTAGATGTGTCTTAGTTCTGATCTGCAAACAGTTAAGCAGGTGGTGGTATGGGAGGGTGTGCTGTTGACAGAAGAAGCTACTAGAGCCTGCCTGCCCTACTCCGCCCCTCACCTCCTTCGTCCTTGGGAGTGGGGGGAAGGGAGAGATAAAGTGGGTAGGGGAAGGCAGGGATAAAGTGGGGGTGTAGGGGAAGCAGGGATTAAAAATTGGTGGGCAGGGGTGGGGGTGGTGGTGGAAGGAGGGAAGGATTAAAGTAGGTGGGGGGTTGGGGAGAGGCAGGGATAAAGTGAGTGGGTGGGGTTGGAGGGAGGCAAGCTCACGCCCCCTCTTTCACTGGGAGGAAGCAAAAGCCTTAGACCTTTGTCTTTTGCTCTGATGAACACTGACCAGTCCAGCCATGAGGAAGAAGTGTGCTTTCAGGAGACTTGGCAGCTTCTCTTCTGGTTCCAAGTTGATAATAAAACACTCAGTAAAACCATAAAAGGTATTCCTGCATTGAGTCCGACAGCGAATGGGCCACGTGACACAAGGGTTTAGGTGATGGACTTACTAACCTCAAGATCCATTGAGTGTGGAAAATGTCAGGTGAGCACCTCCTCTTCTAGTTGCAGCTCTCACAGTTACCCACTTGACCCCAGGCTATTATTGTGTTCACCAGGGCTGGAGAACACGAAGGTGTCTAACTGTGGATGCTCAGAACACACGTGCTGGGGCTGACATCTCCACGTGGGCAACTGGACATAGACTAAAACCTGCAAAAACCATGAGCTTTAGCCAACATTTCCTCTTTATAACTGAGTCTTGGGTGTTTTGTTTCAGTAATGGGAAGTGGAGGATACAGTAATGCTTCCTCCTTCATCACTTTGTGGGAGGAATGACAGCAGCAGATTCCATGCAGAGTGCGGACAACAGCGTCACAGGGAAAAAGAATTATCTTTAAATTACTAAGTGAACATTATTTCAATTGTTATTTCTAGATTTTTCTCTTTGCTGTAGACACTGGAATCCCGAGGAAGGAGTCATTTTTCTCTTGAACAAATCCCTGTTTACCACAATGGATTCTTTGGCTTGCTACCCAAGCCACTTTTCCAACAGACGCCTTTTCTTTTCATCATTTCTTCCTGAACTCACACATTAGATGCTAAGCCCACATGTCTCTGATTCTTCGGTTGGTTTGCTTTGAGATGGGGGGGAGGGCTCTCGAAAGTAGCCAAGGCTAGCCTTAAACTTGACGGGTAACTAAGGGTGACCTTGAACTTCTGACTGTGCCGTCTCCCCTCTTGGGTGCTGGCATTGCTGGACTGTGCCTGCATGGCCCGTGTTGTGGGGTTCTGAGATGAGTCCATAGCTTCCTGCATGGCAGGCAAATGCTCAACGGAGAGCCACGTCTCTGGTTCTGGGTGTTCATTTCAGGAAAAGCCGTAGTCACGCTGCAGAGTCCTAGGTCCAGTTTCAGAGAGAAGAGCACCACCTACTGGAGAAGTTTTGTCTACGCAATGTTGGGCATTAGCATTCTAAACTTGGAGAACTTAAGCTTTAGTTTAGCTTGGAGAACTCTATCTTTAGTTTGTAAAATCAACCATACATTCAAGTAACCTTACACAAAGCTTAAAAGCAAGATACCTTTTGATGGTATGGAGAAACTATGGACCTTTATGTATGCACACTCATGTATTAGGTACAACTTTTTAAAAAATGTGTACTTTTACATACAATAATTGTTAATGCATGCAGCGTGGTGCTGTATGCGATGGAGTGTGTCTATACCATGGAATGATCAGGCCATGCTACCAAATGTACTACACTGCACTGCTTGTTTCTTTCTGATGAGATCACGTGGCACTGTGGGGTACTGGAGATATTATTAATTATAGTTGCTACATTGCATGTCCTAAGTCTCTTGGAGAACCTGCAACACAGATTCCTGACCTACCTCAAAACCGCCCATACACTCATACACATAAAATAATTAAGTCAAAAAGTTAAATCTTCACTGAATCATTTACTGCAGGATGTCGGGCATCTTCAGCATTTGCTGGAGTTGACTGGCATTTTGGTTTTATCGTCGTCAAAGCTGAGAATTCTACTTTGCATAAAAATATAGTACAAAAGGCAGGATTATGTTCAGGGCCATTTCAGAAATTGTCAGAGATTTGTTTTGGTTTGCTTTTCTGTTGCTATGAAGAAGAGCAGTAAGCAGAGGAAAGGTTGATTCCTTTTTACAGCTCCCAGGTCACAGTCCACTCCAATCAGGGCAGGACCTGAAACAGAAAGCGTGTGGAAACGCTGAGTCTTGGCTCTTCCCATGCTCGCTCAGTTTGCTTTCTCGCACACCCCAGGACAACCTGCTCAGGGGTAGCTCTGGCCACCGTGGCCTGGGTCCTTCTCATCAATCGTAAATAAAGAAATCCCTCCCACAGACTTCTCCATAGGTCAGTTTGATGGAGGCAACGCCTCTGCTGAGATCCGCTCTTCCCAGATACATCTACGCTTGTGTCAAGTTGACAAAATAGAAACTAGCAAGGGATTCGAATATGAAACCAAAATTCATAGAACGATTTTTTGTAAAAGTTTATTTTTATTTATGTGTATGTGTCTGTGTAAATGCATGGAATCTATGTACATGTGTTCCAGAGGCTGGAAGAGGGTACTGGAGTCCTCAGAGCTACAGTTATGGGAGTTGTGAGCCACCTGACATGGGTGCTGGGAACCAAACTTGGGTCCCCTGGAAGAACAAGAACACTAGCAGAGTCGCCATCAGGGAAAAACAGGCAACCACGACCTCTTTCGGCTATGCCAGCTCTGACTGTGAGGGACCTGCTGTCACTGTCAATACCCAAGGAAGCAACTTAAGGGAGCATGGTCTGTTTAGATCCATGCTTTACTCTGCCACCTCCTCCAGTGGGGCCCGATCTCCTAAGATCTCACAACCTTCTGAACAATATCACCAACAGGGGGCAGGTGTTCACAGACAAGAGTCTCTGGGGGACTTTTACATTTGAACCATAACACTCATGCAATGGGGAAAGACGTCTCCAGAATTCTCAAGGATGACCCCAGCTGAGACCCCTAGCAAGAGTGGAGAGGGTGCCTGAACTGGCCATTTACTCTAATCAGATTGGTGACGACCCTAATGGTCATCACAGAGCCTTTATCTGTGAACTGATGGAAGCAGATGCAGAGATCCACAGCCAAGCACTGGGCTGACCTCTAGGAGTCCTGAAAAAAGAGCAGAGGGATTGTACAAGCCACAGGGGTCAAGGTCATGAAGGGGGAACCCACAGAAACAGTTGGCCTGAGCTCATGGGGGATCATGGACTCTGGACCAACAGTTAGGGAGCTTGCATGGTACCAATGTAGGCCTTTTGCATGTGTGTGTGACAGTTGTGTAGCTTGGTCTGTTTGTAAGTCTCCTAGCAGTGAGATCAGGACCTGTCCTTGGGGTTTATCTGGGTTTTGGGAACCTGTTTCCTATGCTGGATTACCTTGCCCAGGCTTTATACAGGGGAGGAGTTCGGTCCTGCCTCAACTTGATGTGCCATGCTTCGTTCAAGCCCATGGGAGGCTTGCCCCTTTCTGGAGGAGTGGATGGATTGGGAGATGGCAGATGAGAGTTGGGAGGATGGAACAGGAGGAGAGGGGGAGGGGAAACTGTGGTTGGTATGTAAAATAAAGGAAAAAAGTTAAATAAATAAATAAATAAATAAATGAGTAAATAAATAAAAGACTTCATAAGTGATCCTGAGACTAGCCATTAGTGATAGTGGTCAAGGCAGGGACTATTGGAGGCAAAGGAAACAGGCTGTGGGGGGGAAGGGACTTGACTTTAAAACCACAGATTGATTCCCCCAGGTTTTGCCTCATTTGACTGTGACCTGTAGTTCTGGCCTCTTGGGATGCCAGACAAAGGGGCTGCTCGGGCAGGCATGGTTTCATGCCTACTTTCTGGCCTCCATCAGCAGGATGTGGAAAAGGGGCTCAGGAGCTGGGGGCCCTCATCACACACCCTCTGCCTCCACTGAGACCTCTTTTTGCAGTCATCGTGCTAAACACTTGAGTGGTAAGAATGCTTTCTTTTCTGGTTTCAGTTCCTACTTCTGGGAGCTCTAATGAGGGCTTGTTCCTTTTCTGAAGTCTGAATCTGGCAGGAGGCTTTCCTGGAAATATGAAAGTGGCGCCTCGGCTTGGTTTGCACTTAGGTCACCCCGCTTGGAAAAGCTTAGTTTGAAGGAAACCAGAGGCCCTTCTGCTCGAAGTATTTCCAGCTATTTAATTATCAAACAGCCACAAACCAGAGTGGTTCTTTTTGTAATTGAATGTTTTCTAGGATGACAATTCCTAGAGTAAGCACTGTTTTCTTAAAGTGTGTGTGTGTGTGTGTGTGTGTGAATGAGTGTGTGAGTGAATGAGTGTGTATATGTATGTGTGTAAGAGTGAATGACTGTGTATGAATGAGTGTGTATATGTATATGTGTGTGAGTGAATGAGTGTGTGAGTGAATGAGTGTGTGTATGAATGTGTATATGTGTGTGTGAATCAGTGTATGAGTGTGCATGAAAGAGTGTGTATGTGTGTGAGAGTGAAGGTGTGTGTATCTGTGTGTGAGGGTACTTGTTCAGGCACGTGTGTGTGGAGGGCACAGGCTGATTTCTCTCATCTTCCAGTGCTCTCCTCCTTGTTTACTGATACCGGAACTTGCTGCTGAGGCTGGCTGGCAGGTCATTTAACCCTGGGCTCTCTCTGTCTCCACCCCACCCCCAGAACTCTTTTCACATGGCTGCTGGGATCCAAACCTTCACACTTATGTGGCAAGTGCTCTATTCACTGAGCCATCTTCCAGCCCCACAGAACTGACTTAAAAGTGAGGATCCACCCAGATTCTGGGCTCAGTTCCTTTTACAATGTACTAAACGATTACCAGGGAGTACTGGCGAACAATGGAAAATTCCAAATCAATTTGGGTTATTGCTTTGCACTTTTTATCCAAGAATTCTTTTTCTCTGCACACAGAGCAGTTCCAAATGTAAAGTATGAATGGCAAACAGTTGTGTACATTTATACCTCATTTTCACTGTTGCCTTGAGATCGAAAAACAGACAGTGAACTAGGTGGGCTCAGGCAGATCTATAATACCAGCACCTGGGAGGCTGAGGTTGAATGTCATTAATTAAAATGCTTGGTACTGTCTCAAAGTCAATTAACTAGCTAGTCAACCAGTCAGTCAACTGATTGACCAACCAACCAACAAATCAACCAACCAACCAACCAACCAACCCAACCCAACCAACCATCAGGCAAATCAACCAACCAACCAACCAACCAACCAACAGGCAAACCAACCAACCAACAGGCTAACCAACCAACCAACCAACCAACCAACCAACCAACCAACCAATAGGCTAACCAACTAACCAACAAGCCAACCAACCAGCCAGCCAACTAAGCAAGCAAGCAACTAAACAACCAATCAACCAACTGTTGTAGGAAGTCTTTCTGTGTATGTGTTGCTTTTATTGGTTAATAAATAAAGAAGCTGTCTTAGGTCTGTGCAGGGCAAAATACAGGTAGACAGAGAAAACTAAACTGAGTGCTGGGAGAAAGAAGGGTGGAGCAAGGGAGATGCCATGTAGCCCTGCCAGAGACAGATGCTGGATGGAACTTTATCCAGTAAGCCACAGCCAAGTGGCAATACACAGATTAATAGAAATGGGTTAAATTAAGATGTAAGAGTTAACCAATAAGAAGCTAGAGGCAATAAATAGGCTAAGCAGTGATTTAGATGATATAGTTTCTGAGTGATTATTTTGGATTTGGGAAGCTGGGAATGTACAAGTGGCCTCCAACAACCACTAACCACCCAACAAACAGGCCAATCAACCAACCAATCAATCAGCTATACATCCAACCAATCAACCAACCAACCAACCAACTAACCAAACAATCAACTAGTCAGTCAGTTAGTCAGCCAGTCAGCCAACCAACAAACCAACCAACCAAGCAACCAACCAAGCAACCAGTCAGCCAAGATACTATCCCTTGCAACCCATGTTGAGTCAGGCTTCACATCCCAAAGGTTTCATAGGCTCTCTATATTCCAACTGGGGACCAAGAGCTCAAAGAAGCCTATTGGGGACACTGAACATTCCAGTCATAACACTCTATCAGGAGGTGACATTTATCAATTAAAACAGACATCAGAGACAGCTTGAATCCATACTCTGGAACCAAAACTAGGCTGATTTTTAGGGTTAATTGAGCTATAATCCAGTAAATCTCACTGAAATTTATGAGTTTGTATTAATGTAAATGATTGAACAAATCAATAAATTGGAGAGATGAAATATTCCTCTTTAAATTATATTGGAAATTTATAAATATATATGGAATAAAGAATTTGTAAGATCATCAATAAATGCTAAAAGGCAGTTACTGAAAATTGATGGAAAGTGTTTGCAGTCTCACTCTCTGCAAGGGAAAAGCTGGTTTATTTATGGTTGAAGAAGCTTCCTGGGTTGTGAAAGGAAGGAAACAAGTTGAGAAAGCCATGGAGAACAAGCCAGTAAGCAATGTCCTTCTTGGTCTCTACTTCAGTTCCTGCTTCCATTTTCCTGCTTTGAACTCCTGCCCTGACTTTCCTCATTGATGGAGTGTTGTTCCCTGGAAGGGTAAGATGAAACAATCTTTCCTCCACTGGTTGCTTTTGGTCCTGGTGTCTATCACAACAACAGAAAAAACATAGTAGTGTAAAAATTGGTACCCGAGAGCAAGACTGCTGTGATAGCCATGGCCATGTTGTTTTTGGGGGAAGATTGCGACCATATTCAGAAAATTGAGCTGGAAAAGCCATTGAGTATTGAGTGCTTAGAGATAAAAAGGAGTGTTCTGTGGGAACTTGAAAGTCATGAGAGCTGCAGATAATTAACCTCACATGGGCCCTACAGTCAGCGTCTGCATGCAGAGCTGATATCAGGAAATGTTTGATGAATGATTCAGGGATATGCATGAACAGGTCAATGAATGTCATGTACCTTCCGCACACCACTCCACAGACAAACACACATAGCTTCAGGTGAACACACCTTTGTTTACGTGGATTCTTCTCCACTACTGCACTTCTGTCAGAACAAAGTTGGCACCATCTGGAGGTACCCCAGAAACTATCTTAAATTTCCCTCAGTTGGGCCAAGAGCTTGGAGCCCTCATAGAAAATTTCTATCAGAATTAATACTTTCTTTGTGAAATTTCAGAGGGTGAAAAGGCTATCAGGGTTGTTTTATGTGGTATTTTGGATTAATAACTCTGTATAAATGAAACCTTTGTTGGGACAATTGATGCTGGTTAGTTGGGAGTAAATAATCAGTGTGATTAGTCTCAGACTAGCATTGTTGACACAAAATCATCTGGATTTAGCACACAGAAGCTGTTGTCCAAAGTGGGCAAGGGATGCATCTCAAGTTGGCAGCCAAGCTTTTGAAAGAATCTTCTTTGTGGTACTGGTTTCGTTGGTATGGAAATCTACAGGATGGAAGGGGCTATGGAGAGCAGATGAGGCTTCACTAGGAGGGGCCATTAGTGAAGGAGAAATGTTCATTGCAGTGGAAGCCCCGGGACTGAAGGAGTCATGGAGAGAAACTGAGGTTTTTCTTTAAGTGGCAGGGTAGGAGACCTTGTAGACAGACCAAGAGGCAGGCCATTGGCAAAGGTGCAGCCTCAGTTTCCTTTGAGCCCCCAGCATATGGAAGACAACAGGACCATGAGATATCTACAAGGACAGTGGAAGATGCAGAGTAGAGCTGCCCGAATCTGCGGGACAAGATTCATTTTGTGTGTGTGTGTTGTGGATGGCAAAGCTGGATGAATGGGTCTTTTCAATACCATTGGAGCCCAGAAGACTTGAATGAGTTCAAGACATTGGGCATTGAGCTTTTCACTGCTAGGTTTCAGATTTGCTTCAATCTGATTATAATAGTGCCCTGCCTATTTCTTCTTGGAGTAATAAAGTATTTACCTTATTTTTTATTTTATAGGAACTCACAGTTAAGAGACTTTTAGTTGTATTAAGGAGGCTTAGAAAAAAATAAAAAAAGCTTTTAAAGTGTCTGAATTCTTTAAAGACTGGGACTTTCAAAGTTATACTATGTTTTATATTATGTCAGTAACATGAAATCTTGGGGATAAACAAGAAAGGAGGCTATAGTTTAGTAGTGATGTGTTTATGCGTCATGTTTCAAGGGGTCAATTGTATTGGTTAATTTTTGCCAACTTGACATAAACTAAATTCAGCTGGAAAACCGAAATCTTAAACTGAGGAATTGCTTCTATCAGATTGCCCTGTGGGCAAGTCTGTGGGGTGTTTTTTTTTTTTTATTATTAATGGCTGATGTGGAAGAGTCCCCCATCACACTGTGGACAGCACCTCTCCTGGGCAGGTGGTCTTTGGCTATTTAAGAAAGGAGGCAGAGCTATCTGTGAGGAACAGGTCAGTAAGAAACATTTCCCCTTGATCTCTGTTTCAATTTCTGCCTCCATGTTTCTGCCCTGATTCCCCTTAGCGATGGACTGTTACCTGGAAGTGTAAGATGAAATAAAACCTTTCCTCTCTGTGGTGGTTGGATCGAATACGTATGGATCCCATAGACTCACATGTTTGAGCCCTTTAGGGAGTGTGGCCTTGTTGGAGGAAGTGTATCACTGTAAAGGCAGACTTTGAGGTCTTATATGCTCAAGCTAGGTCTGGTAACATAGTCACTTTCTGCTGCCTGTGGACCAAGATGTAGAATTCTAAACTCCTTCTCCAGAACCCTGTCTGCCTGTGTGCTGCCATGTCCCACCATGATGATAATGGACTAACCCTCTGAAACTGTAAACCAGTCCAGTTGAATGTTTTCTAGGAGTTGCCACGTTCATGGTGTCTCTTCACAGCAATAGAAAAACTAAAACTAAAACAGAAGTTGGTACCAGGGATTGGGATATTGCTGTCATAGGCCTGACCATGATTTGTTTGGAGGAATTTGGACTTTGGGACTTCAGATTAGAAAAGCAGTTGAATACTTTAAGTGGGGGCTTAATGGGCTATCCTGGTAGGAACATGGTAGACAATGGTACTGAGGGTGATTTGAATTGTGGGGGCCTGGCTTAAAAGGTTTCAGAGGAGAAAAATGTTAGTATGTGGTCTAGAGACTAGTCTTGTGATATTTTGTGAAGAATGTGGTTGCCTTTTGCCCTTGTCTGAAAAGTCTTCCTGGAGCTAAAGTGAAAAGTTTTGGATTAATTCCATTGGCAGAGGAAATCTCAAAATATCCTCATATAGACTTGTTGGAGGAGAGAGCCACTTGTTGGGTCCCAGCCTCTTAGCCCTGAAATAATCACACAGAAACTGTATTAATTAAATCACTGCTTGGTCCATTAGTTCTAGCTTCTTATTGGCTAACTATTACATATTAATTTAACCCATTTCTATTAATCTGTGTATTGCCACGTGGCTGTAGCTTACCGGCTAAAGTTCTGGCATCTGTCTGCAGCAGGGCTACATGGCTTCTTTCTTAAACTCCATCTTCCTTCATTCAGTTTAGTTTTATCCACCTATCTACCCTATCAGGCCAAGCCAGTTTCTTTATTCACAGCATACAGAGGGGAATCTCACATCACTTCCCCTTTTCTGTTTAAATAAAAAGGAAGGTTTTAATTTTAACATAGCAAAATTACATATCAAGCAAGAATTAAGTTACAGTATTTATATCTACTTTATCTTTTACCATAACTAAGGAAAACTATAACTATATCTATAAATTCTTCAACTCCATCAAAGACTCCAGAAGGATATAATGTTACCTAAGTAAACAGGAAATGCATTGTAAGCAACTTCCAAAACTCTAGAAATGACAGAGACATTTCACTACCTGAATAGTAACCCAAAGTTCTTCTGTAACATTGGGGCATCCATCTTCAGCCTACAGGCCCATAGTATCCAGCAGACTTTTCCATGAAGCAGGAAATTTCAAAGACAGTTTTGTTTATATTGGCAGTTTGTCAGTCACTTTCTTGTGTATCCCTGCAGAATGTATGGCAGACTCTTTCATGAAGCAGGAACCTTGAAGGATAGTCTCACCTTTAGGCAAATTCAGCAGTCATTTCTCTGTGGGTCCTGCATGTCCAGTTAAACAGTCCAGGCAAGAGCAGTTTCTTGCCCAAATGGAGCCCCTTTGATGCCCATCTTCCTCTTGAAGTAATTGGTGCTTCCAGTAAAAGATGTTTCTCACTGTCATGAAAAGTTCTAAGTTCTTAAACATTTTAAATGCCATATTTTGAAGATCTCTGAAAGATTTGAAGAACAACCTAACTGAAATATATCTCTATATATCTAGAAAACCTAACTAATATGACTACAAGCTTGAATATTATAGATGATTATCTATTAACCTATATTTCCTAATTATACATTACATTTTTAAATGAGCTACACACACAATAATACCTTAATCAAGAGCAGAAATATATATATAACAGAATTGACCTTAAATTTGTATCAATAAACTAAGACCCATACCAATGCAAATCTCTATAGCATATTCCCCTTTAAATGTAAAGAAACATTTATAAACAATACTTGGGTATATGGGTATAGTTCTCTAGACTACTTCCTGCTGCTTGGGAGCACTGTTAATCAGGTGTGTCCTATGTGCTACATTCATCTCAGTCAGCAGCTGGGTGAAGTAATTTTTTTGGGGGTGTTCACAGTGACCTTTCAGGGGATCTTGATGCAACAAACCATATTAGTCTGTAATCAATCTACAGGTTCTCATCTTCTGTAGAAACCAAATAAGAACCTCTTTTCCAAAGCAACATATCCTTAGACCCATATTTTGAAGTCAAGATACCTTTATAATATACATGCTGGTTTAGCTTAGCAGCCCATACAATGAAATGTCTCTCTGTACTTAGCTCCTTCACAGTCAAAAAATTCAAAGGAAACACAATAATATACATAATCCAGACTGTCTGTGTATTCTCCATCTTTACATGGCTTATTCTTTCTTTACTCCTTTTAATCTATGACTGTTTGTACTCTGTCTTTTTAAAGACTTTACCTTTTTTTTAAAACAAAAAAAACGTTTACTTCTTTTTATCTTCTCTCTTCCAAGCCTATGTACATTTATCCAACTCTGTGACCCATTTAGAGTCTTTTATGTCTGAATCTTTCTTATTGTGTATCTGTAATTCTTTACTGTCCAGGAGTGCTTCTTAAAATGCTAAGCGCTTCTTGAAAACTTAAGCTGCACCATTGCTAGGAGAAATATGGCACTTCCTGCTTGCCTCACCCAGCCCAGCATGGTGAAGCTGCTTGCCCCCAAGAGCCATGCACAATGCCCCATCTCTAGGCACACAACTGGTTCATGTTGCCAGCAAGCAAGCTGTAGCACATTGCTCACAAACCCCATTTAAATGCTGGGTATCCTGAAAGAGCCAGAGGTTGTGTTGTCAGCATGGCCCAGAAAGCTGGCATTTCAAAGTGGCATGGCTTTTTTCCTGCTACCACTGAATCAGGAAAACCTCTCTTAAAGAAGCCACAGCATGACACCAGCAAGCAAAGCCCATTTGGAAAAAATATGTGGCTAAAATTTGTTTTTTAGTGTCTAGAATTCCTTTGCAAGCCCTCTCAAGTTTTAAGTGGATTTTAGTTGGTCACATGGGTGTCAATTGTGAGGAGACCACTTGTTGGTTCCCAACTGCTTAGCCTTGAAATAATCACACAGAAACAGTATTAATTAAATCATGGCTTGGCCCATTAGCTTAGGTTTCTTATTGGCTAACTCTTACATATTAATTTATCCCATTTCTATTAATCTGCATATCGCCATGTAGCTGTGACTTACTGGCTAAAATTCCAGCATCTGTCTCTGGTGGGACTACATGGCTTACCTCCTAAATTCCACCTTTCTTCTCCCAGCATTCAGTTTAGTTTTCCCACCTATCTACCCTATCAGGCCAAACCAGTTTCTTTATTAGCCAGTGGTATTCATATCATACAGAGAGGAATGCCACATCATAGACTCTGTTGTGCGGTTATTAGTGTTCACTCTTATGAAGATCTATAATGAAAAGCAGCAAGCTGAGCAAGGAAAAAACACAAAATACACTACAGTTTGAGGAGAAAAGGAGCAGCAGGAAGTAGAATAGAACTAAATCCTGTGTTCAAAGAGCTAAACAGATTAAAGGAAAGCCTCATGTTAGCTGGAATAAAGGGAGTGGTGACCTCAGGGCAAGACCCCACCCAGTTAAACTTCCACCTTGTAAAAAGGAATTAAAGAACAGTTTAGGTCCAGGTGTGGTGATACAGGCCTTTAATCCCAGGACTCGGGAGACGGAGGTGGATCTCTGTGAAGTCAAGTCCAGCTGATCTACAAAGCAAGTTCCAGGACAGCCAGGGCTGCTATACAGAGAAACTCTGTCTCAAAAAAACTAAAATAACAGTGGACATCAGTTAAGGGTCAACAGTAATCTAACCTCCAGTGGACAAACTAAAAAATGTGTGTTTTGGGACCAATGAGAGGAGGGCACCACCTGTCTCAAGTCCAGGGTGAAGGTTTCATAGCTCCACTGTAGTCTGTCACAACCTAGTGGTCCAGAACTCATGAGAATCTTGGATAATGGATCCCTGTTTAAAAATGAATGGCTTAAGTACCTGCCTGCCACAGACTCTGATCTTGAGTATTTAATGATAGAAAAGTATTGAAATAATTTGAATAGAGAATTAATGCTGTAAAAGCATGACATTTTGGTTTGGAAAGTGTTTGTTTAGAGATCCAGAAGTATACATTCTAAAGTTATTCTGGCTGAGAGGGCTGTCACAACTGGTTTTTATATTATTAGTTTTTAAAGTTGTGTTTTGGGGCTGGAGAGATGACTCAGCAGTTGAGAGCCCTTGCTGTTCTGTCAGAGGGCCTGGGTTTGGATCCTAACTTCCACACAACAGCTATAAGTTCAGTTCCATTGGCTCTGATGTCCTCTTATGGCTTCTACAGGCATTTTATGCATGCAGTGCACATACATGTAATAATACATACATAATACATACATGCATACCCACACACACAGAGGCAAAACGCTCCTACATGCAAAATAAAAATAAACTAAAAATCCCTGTACTTTGTGTAATCGTGAATCTATTCTCAGGTTTTGACTTCCTCATCTCTGAGGAAGGGCCCTGGATGTGGGGCCAGTGTCCTCGAGACCAGAAAACTAGATTCATAGTTTGTTCTTTCTTGCTTTATGGTCTTGAATGCATTTTTGTTATTTAATTTTTTTATCACATTTATTTTGTGTGTGCCTGCACACCACAGCATGAGTATGAAGGCGAGAGAAGACCCTGAGGAGCTGGTTCTTGCTCTCTTAATACATAGGTCGAAGGAATCGAACTCAAATCCTCAGGCGTGGCAGAGAGTGCCTTTACCCCACTGAACCATTTCATTGGCTCTAGATAAGTTATTTTATTCCCCCTGGGGGGGCTTTTGTTTGGGTTTCTAAGCACAAAGTTTGCTGTAGAGATAGGCTAAGATCACAACAGTCTTGTGATGATGGAAATACTGTGGGAGAAGCTCTGATCTCTTTAACACGCGGGTGGCTGTGGCTGCTTCCGGTCCTTCTATAACGCTCCCAAAGACAGAGGGAGCCCCATGGAAGTGGAATTTTCCACCAATGAGAAGTGATAAGTCAATTGCAGGAACTGAGCTCCTCAGGAGATCACTTATTGCTGTTGGCCCCTGCTGTGTCCTGGGAATAAGTAAATATGGGTGAGGGAGGGGATGATGATGGCGAAGTCCCCCACCTCAGCTGGCAGGAATAAGAACATTCTGGAACACGCAGCAGTAACTCTCCTGGCATGCTTCTCACACAGCAGTGCTGGGGTCCTACTGGGAGCAGTTAGGCGGCTGAAAAGGGGCCTTCCCTCAGTTAGACACGTGAAGCTGTAATGGGAAAGGGCGTTTCGTAAACTCAGGAAATTAGCTTCAGTTTAGGAATCCCGAAAGGGAGTTTGTTTGCAGAGTAAGGAGAGATTTTCCAGGGCTGACCTTTACTAAAAGGAAACTTCTGATTTGAAGTTTAAAAGTGCCCGAGGACCAATTCAAAGTGAGAGAGGGGAAAGCTCCCCACAGGGACTCGCGCTAAGACATGTGCACGCTATAAAACAATGGCCCGTTGGCTCTGGGGTTGGAATTTTTGGACTTGCGCACTTAAAAATAGTTCTTTTTTGTACCACTGAGTAAAATTATGACTTAAATCCGTTCCTATGAAATATGATGAAATAAATGTCAACTAGATAGAACTTTTTGAATTAAATCAGTGTGTGTCTTATGTATGATATATACATAAACTTTATTTGTGTGCCTGTGTGTATGTTCTATATAACATATGTATTTTAAAATTACATTTAATTTATGTGTGTGTGCATGTGCATGCATATGGGTGGGTGTATGTGTGCAAGGCATGAGTGTGGGGTCAAGGACATCACTAGTAGGGGGCAGTTGTTTCCATCTACCGTATAGGTCTTAGGCTATCAGGCTTGGCAACAGGCAGCTTTACTGGCTGAGCCATCTTGCTGGCCCTCTTATATTTTCCATTTATGATTATTATTATTAGCACCTGAATTATAAAAGTTAAATGACTCACTGTGACATTTCCAAGCCTACACTAAACATGTCTATCTACAAGTCTACCCCAGCCCCCCCCCCCCCCCCCCCCCCCCGAGCCTTCCTGTGTCCTTCCAATTCTCTAAGATCCCCCTCTTTTGCTCACCTTTCTTTTTAGGCAAACTTTTTTGTTTCAGTTCTGAGTTTTCATATGAGTATGAATATGTGATGCTTGCCCAGCTTGTTTTGCTTTTCTCTTTCATTCTCTTTGCTATAGACGGTAGGATTTTCCTTTTCTTTATGACCGAGTGATGCCACATCACGTAGCAGCCAACTTTTCATTATCCAGTCATCCCATGCATCGATGGCGCCTCTGCCTCTGCTGATCCCGTGTCTTAGCTAACTGTTATGTGTTGAGAAGGGAGAGATAGTACTTAGCAAGTAACTAAAATAATTTTGTTTTTATTATATAGTACAGAAAGGATCTTCCATGTTCTAGGTCCAGTAATGTGCTTGCCTTCTTGGTTCTGTTTTGGTCTACAGCTATTAGTAAGAATAATCTCAGGCTGGAGAGATGGCTCAGTATATAAGAGCACTGACTGCTCTTCCAGAAGACCGGGGTCCCATTCCCAGCACCCTCATGACAGCTACAACTGTCTGTAACTCCAGTTCCAGAGGATCTGATACCCTCACATACATATAAATGCAAGCAAAACACCAGTGCACATAAAATAAAATTGAACAAATTATTAAAGAAAGAATAATAATTCCAACATATGAGGCATTGCTGGAGCAATGAGTTGGTCTGACCCATCAAAAATCATCTTTATACTTATGCACAGCACTCTTAAGAAGTGTGGCCTACAGTTGTGTCTGCTTTATTTAAAAATGGTGGTGTGTCATGACCCTGTCGTGGAGCTTGGAGGACACTTGAGGAAACAGCTTACACCATCTGGGTCCTGGGGTTCGATCTCTGGTTGTCAGAACTTCCAATCTTTTACCCACTAAGCCATCTCATCGGCCCCCACTGTCCTGTTCCTAAAGTCAGTCTCCCCCTCCTCCATATCCTCTGTGTTCCCTTCTTTGTCTCCTTTAATGCCCATGCTTAAAATCTTTTAATACCCCTCAACACTTTTTTTTTCCTTAAAAAAAAAAAAAGATCATCTTGATTTAGGACTGACTCCCACCCTGAATTCAGTTTAGCACATGTGAGAATTTGTGGAGTTAACTGGGGTGAAGATTTGGAATTTAACTTGCCAGAGAAGCACAGACTGCCAGGACATGCATGGGCCGTCATTAGCACTTTCCTCAGACCCTCTACCCAGCTCTTGTCCCTTCCTGAGCACATGGACGCCTTTCTGTATTTGTGCAGGTTAGTTTTATGTCAACTTGACATAAGCCAACATCATTGCAGAAGAGGGCACAATTGAGATTGAGAGATTGGCCTGTGGACAAGCCAGTGACACATTTTCTTGACGGCTGATTGACGTGTGAGGGTCACTCACCGTGGGTGCTACCACCATTGTGCCGGGGGTCCTGGGTGCTAGAAGAAAGCTGGCTCAGCTAGCCTTGAAAAGTATGTAAACAGTATTGTACCATGGCTTCTGCCTCCAGGTTCCTGCCCTGATTCCTTCAGTGATGAGCTATGATGTGGAACTGTTAGTTAAAATAAACACTTTCCTCACCAGGCTGCTTTTGTCATGGTGTTTATCACAAGAACAGAGACCCTAATTACAGCAGTATCCATGGTGGTATTTGAATGTTTAGTCATCAGGGAGTGGAACTCTTTGAAAGGATTGGAAGGATGAGGAGACATGGCCTTGATGGAAGTGTCACTGGGGATGAGCTTTGGGGTATCAAAAGCCTATGTGAGGCCCTGTTTCTCTCTCTCTCTCTCTCTCTCTCTCTCTCTCTCTCTCTCTCTCTCTCTCTGTGCCTGCAGATCAGGATGCAGCTCTTAGCAACTTCTCCAGCACCAATCTTGCCACCATGTTCTCCACTATTCATCCTCTTAAACTGTAAGCAAGACCTCAATTAAATGGTACCTTTTATAAGAGTTGCCTTGGTTGTGGTATAGAACAGTGACTAAGACAGTTTCATATCCCAGCATGTTGATAATTCCCTACTCACCACAGTGTACGTAGGTTGAAGCCCTTCAATGTGATCAACCTAACCATAGATTTCCTCTTCAGCTTAGGTCCCTTTGATTCTTGACTTGAACTTGACCCTCTAGGCTTATCTAGTGATTGACAGTTCTGGGAGCCTGGCTATGTGCTTGGTGTAGGCCTTATCTTTGGCATCCTCTGACCTTTTTTCTCTCTCTTGTTATCTATGGACTATTTATTTTCCTTTATTTTTGTCACTTTTCCTGGGGAGATACAATCACTGATTCATCCCTGATAGTCACCAGTGAACAGGCCAAAGAAACAGTTCCTTCTAGGTCTATCTCAGTAAACTAGTGAGTTCATCAGGGGTAACTTCCAGGAGCAAAAGTTACTCAAAGGCAGCTGCATCACTGAGAAGCTCACCTCAGCATGTCTGATGGATGACTCAAGAAAACCACATCCACGGAGCTTCCTATTGGGGTTGTCTACAGCCATGTCAGTGGGATTCTTCTCAAAAACTTTACTACTTAGATAACCTTGGGGAGATACCCCATACATTTTATAAGTTTCAGGAACTTCCTGAGACTTGTGAGTTTCATTTGATTTCTGATTCCTACGATGAAGAAAAAACTTGGAAGGGAATGTTTAAATTCACAGGAAATACCTAAAAAAAGTCTTTTAAGAGAAAGGTCAAACTTTTCTGCAAGGTACCCCTACCTGTTTGGCTGTCTCTTAGATTTTTCATATGACCTTGGACATGCTACTATTGCTACTTTTGCTCTTGTATTTTGAAAATTCTGTTTGTTTCATGTTTTCTCTTATCCACCTGCTAAAATTACTTTGTAAACTCTTTGAGGGCAGGGGCATATTTCATTTATGTTTATCCCAGAGTTTTTTTTTTTTAAATATGTGATGTGCTTAATAATTTTTGATAGACTGCTAAAGCCAATGTAGAACTTGTCCTCAAGTGGCTCTGTGGCCCAAGGTAAAGACAGAGAATAAGCCAGCAACGACAGTACAGAATCATAAAACTGTGTGCACAGTAGGACTCTGCTCAGTAGCGCTGGTATCTGTCTTGATACATAGAGCCAATTGCTAGTAAGATTTTTTAAAAAAATCTCTCTCTCTCTCTCTCTTTCTCTCTCTCTCTCTCTCTCTCTGTGTGTGTGTGTGTGTGTGTGTGTGTGTGTGTGTGTGCGCGCGCGAAGGAACACGCGTCATGGTAAGTGTGTGGAAGTCAGAGGATATCCTCAAGTATTGGTCCTCACCTTCTATCTTGTTTGAGATAGGGTTTCTTATTGATTACTGCTGTGTATGCCAGGCTAGTTGGCTTGTGAGTTTCCAGGGAATGTCCTGTCTCCATCTCCCATCTCTCTACAGAGTGCTGGGCTTACAGATATACTCAATTATATCCCATTTTATGTGGGTTCTGGGGATCCAAACTCATAGCCTCAGGCTTGTGTAGTAAGTGCCTTACCCCTGAGCCATCTCCACAGCCTGAGATTTTTATTATTGCTGCCATTGACTTGTTCTGCTCACTTTATTATTTTCCTTTTGGTGTACTCTCTCTTCTGCAATTTTCAACAAGGTGTTGGGACAAAAAGCCTCAGCTTTTCCATTTGAAAAATGAGGTGAGTTTGTATAGTATTTGACTAACACAGCTCCTTTAGAAACACTTTGCCAAGCCTGTGATGCTCTTACTGCCATGGGAAGGAGAGAGCCCTAGCATCAGGAGGCCTGTGTGACAGCAGACTTGTCTTAGCTACCTGTTGCTGTAACAAACCATGATATAAACAACTTAGATAAGAAAGGGGTTATCCTGACTCACAGTTCAAGGGTGCTGTCTGTCATGATGGGGAAGTCGCAGCCAAATGACTGTGCTGCAGCTGATCATCCACAGTCAGGAAGCAGAGAAGAATAAAAAAAGAACTCAGCTTGCTTGCTTCCTTATCTTCTAAAAAAATGCTTTCATTAGCTTGAAGAAAGCACACATAGAACACACAGGGAAAGACACTCCACAAAACAGAAACCAAATCCCTGCTCACTTTCTTTTTACTCTATCCATGGATAGTGCCAATAATACAGGGTGAATCTTCCCAGCTCATCTAGTGACTCTTACATTCTTTCTGCCCTTCTTCTGTGAAGCTGCAGGAAGTGCTCTGATTTCATACCATTGACCCCATGGCTTAAGCCTCATCTTCTTTAAAAAACAAATTTCTTTTAAAAAAATTGTGTGTATGTATGTGCCTGAGTGTGGGCTTGAATGGGTGAGTTCAGCACCCACAATGAAGCAGATGTCAGAGCATCTGGAGCTGCAGTTACAGGGAACTGTGAGACTCCACACGGGTGCTGGGAATGGAATTCCAGTCCTCTCCAAGAGCAATATGAACTCCGAACCACTGAGCTATCTCTCCAGCCCAGACCTCAGCTTCTTAATTGCCAAATGGAAGTAATAAAGTGTATACCCGTAAGATTGAAGGGAGATGTTTGTTAAGGGCTGCCAGTGTGCCTCTCAAGTTGGGGGCCACTATTAAGGCACCTGCATCTGCCTGCTTGTTTCCACCACTCTGGCCTTCTTCATTCAGATTCCCCCACGGGAAGTCTTTCTGATGAGTACAGAGTAGACTCTATGTTTTTAAGAGGAAAGACATGTAGGAAAGACACTGTAAAGAATATACTGAAGACTAGTTCATATATGACATCATCTTTAACAAAGGGCTCTAGCACCCAGCTGGGAAGGCTGATGCTTTTGCAGTGGTGTGTGTGTGTGTATGTGTGTGTCCATCCCATCGAGACTGGGGCAGTTCAAAGACATTTATGGTTTGCAGAAGGAGGTGGTTTTTATTTCTCCTTTGTGTATGATGTTCCTGGAACTAATTACAGCTGGGATTTATAGCCGCGGGTCTAGCTGGCGAAGGGGAAAGACACTTCCCGCACTATTCGAGTGGAAATGTGACCCTTAGACAGACGCTCTCTACCTGCCCCTGACAATGTGATACCCCACTGGTTTCTCCCCTTATCCTTAAGGCTGTTATTCTGTTCTGTTTTTGCGTATGGTCCGTGAACGTCTGGGGCTCGAGGGTGAGACGGCCTCTGCTACATTTCTTATATTCCCAGCATTTTGTGATAGCTAGATTATTTATTAACTATGCATTTTCCTTTGTTTTATGATTCTTGAGTCACGAAAATTAGTTTAAAATGAGCTGTGGCATAGTTAGTGTTACTCCTTGTCCATGTATTTCTTGACCACAAGTAGCTGAACATTGGCCATCAGTGTGTTTGGTGACTGGAATGGTCCTTTCTCAAGCCCTTCCATGGAACTGGGAATTCCCTGCTCTCTTTTTCTCGTTCTGGCTTGTGTGGATCTGATGAGTAAATGGGATCCATCCACAAACACATCTCCACATTTGGATTCCCACCGATTTTGAAATGCAGAACTCATGCTTCATTGTAAATTCAGATGTGGAAACGTGTCCACCGAGAATTCTGTTGGATTTGTTTATAGGCAATAAATATTAATTTTGTTAAGTGGAATGCATTTGCATTTATTTTCTGAAATTGCCAATAGCTTGCTTAATGAGAGGGGGACACTCCTGTTAGTGGCTGTTCTGGTTCTCTCCTGGGTGCTTTTCTGTTTCCTTTGAAGACAGGGTCTCTTGTAGCCCAGACCATCCTTGAACTTGCTTTGCAGCCAAGAATGACCAAGAACTTCTGATTCTTTTTTCTCTGCCCACCCTCCCCCAGCATTGGGATCGTAGGTGTGTAACACCATAAATAGTTTATGTGGTGCTGGAGATTAAACATGGGCCTCAAACCCACTATGCAAGCGCTCTGCCAAGTGAGCTACTTCCTCAGCCAGATTCTTTTGATATAACCCCATGTGTGTATGTGTGTGTGCATGTGTGTGTCTCACATACACATGCACACACACATATGCACGTGCTTTTTTGTATCCGTTTGCCCGGTCTTACACTGTCGGTTGCACTGAGATAGCTGTTATTAAAGCATTTTTTGGTTGATTTTTATTGTACTGTTTGAGGAGGTGACCAGCTCTCTAGGACAGTTTGTCAAAAGCTCACAAGGCACAGTGGAAGGCCAAGACTCGACTAATTCAGCTAGGAAAGAGGGACACTCCACTCTTGGAGTCAGACCCTTACTCCTTACATGAACAGCAAAACAAAACCAGCCTAGCAAGGTGGTGGTAGCACAGGCCTTTAATTCTAGCACTAGGGAGGCAGAGGTAGATAAATCTCTGTGAGTTCAAGGTCAGCCTGGGCTACAGAACTGAGTTCCAAAAGAAAAAAGAAAACTAGCCAAGCACCCAAGCACTTTTGTGCTGTGGTCTGTAGCCCACATAACCAGAACAATAAAGATTACACAGAGGGTTGGGAGTCCCCTGTGGAGGACTCACTTCTAAACTGCAGCTCGGTGGGTTTATAGTCTGCATCTTTGCTTTGAATAGGGCAGACAAGGTGCCGTATCCCTTATCAGAACCCTGGAAGTGATGGAGACATTGATAGTCTCCTAGTTGCCAGGAGTAGGTGAATGGCTTCATCGTGTTCCTGGCAAAGTTCCTTTTCTCTCAGTTTCTGGGAGAGTCATAAGAGATCCATGAGGACTTAGAAGATCCTTGTTCAAGCTTTTGCCTGCATGGCCTCTGTGTGAGCATGAGTCTCCTCTCTCTCTCTTCTTTCATTCTGAGGGCCCTGATCTGTCTTACCTGAATTTCTCATGGTTGCTGGGCATCAGATGGGCACATGTTAGGCCTATTCAGGCATCTTGGGGCTTGTTCCGGTTGGCCCCCGCGGGTACCCAGTTTCTTGTGGTAGTGGAACCGTTTTGAGTGCGTTGGGAAAACTGCCAGGCAGTGTATTAGCCGGCAAGCTCAACCTAATGGTGAAGAGCTCAGACTACAGTTGGGCGTTCCTCAACAGGGTGAACCTAAGGAAGTGATCAAACACCTATAGGTTTCCCCATCTCTAGACTGGTGACTGATATAGTGTGAACGTGGCAAGCCCCTTGTAGGCTCGCGTGCTGGAATCCTTGGTCTCATGCTGGTGGTGCAGTGCTGGAAGGTTAAGGAGCTGTCTGAAGGGAAGATGTGTTGGTGGAAGTGAGTCACTGGAAGTTTTGAGGTTTGCTAGCCTGGCCCCTCCTCCTGCGTGCACGTTCCATACTGACATCTGATGCAGTGTAACCAGCTGCCTCCTGTTCTTTTGGCTATGCCTTCCTTTTCATGATGGACTGTAAGCTCAAACTATGAGCCCCCCCTCAACCCCCTTACCTCTTCAAGTGGTGTTTATCAGGAACTTTGTGATAGAAAAAACAATTCACTAACTCAGGGGTAGGCACATGGGAAGCCTTCATGAAGCGGTGTGGTAACTTGCTTAGGGTGGTCCTGACACATGTATAACCAATAAAGCAGCTGTAAGTGTTTTTGAGAACACAGGATAGAGCTGAGTTCTCTGCTGAGCACTTGATGCAGGTGGGGACAGAAAATGTCTTGAACAACATGGTTCCTTTACCATACAACTGAGCCAACCGAACATGGACATGTGATCATAAAGTAGAATGCCAAAGAACGTTGACAGTGGTCTTCACAGAAGAAAGAGAGCAGGCATGAAGATTCAGGTCCTGACTGGGCTCTAATCACAGCTCAGAGTTGATCCACTGCCTTGTGGCTATAGGTCAGAGTGATGGGTCACTGGGTACAGATCATGACCAAGGAGGGTTGCCACGAGTCTCTTTGTGTGACAATGCTGGCACCTGACCACGTAGCACCTTCCTTGAGCTCTCAGGGTCCAGCCCTAGGAGCCTGGACAATCGCCTTGATCCTTCCTATTGGAACAACTGGTCATTTCATGCCCCATGGAATGCTGGCTCAGGACATTAAACACAGGTGTGTGGGGACAGAGGGTAAGAGTGTAGCCATTTCCCAATTAGCAGCCTGTTGGTTTTTCTGAAACCAAGTCGTATGGAGTGAACCAGACGCCCCTGTCTGGAGCTTTGTATTCAGCTCAGGATCCAACTCTCAGTGGAAAATTAAAAACAAAGTCATTATTATATATTAGATTTATTAAAAATGCAACTATTACCAAGAGCCCGTGGGCATGTGTGGAAAATGCTGTAATTAAATTAAATTAAATTAAATCCAGCGGTTAGAAGTAACATTTTCCACTAAGGAGAAGGAGGACAACGAAGGAGAAAAAAAAAAAGCCCATCAGAGAATTCTAAACCAGAGAAGTGTAAGAAGCAACCAGGACTCTTCTAGAAGGAAGATGTTATAACCGTTATTGTTATTATTATTGCTGCCCTGAGATAATGGAAAAGTTATATATAAATTTTGAGCAAAGTTGGAACTTGCCAGGCATTGGGAAATAATATTTACTTGGAAGAAGGGGGATCACACTAAAGCTAGGGATGGGAGGGCATCCATTATGAAGGGGAATTTTGCTTGTGGTGATTATCTCAGGTAATTATTCAAATAGTGGCGATCGGATCAGTGGGAAAGCCAAACTTTCCCATGTTGCCAAGGTTGTCTGCTGGGGAGACTCAACTCTCGTGCCTTATTGCTGGGAGGGTTGGAGCCGTGGAGCTCTGATGGGTGCTGGGTAAGGCTGGAGTGTTAGTCCTGCCTTTAGGAAAGGGTGGTCTCTTGTTTGCATGCACACATCACGTGACCACAGAGACCCTCAGACACAGTTGGTAGGGTGATTTCTGATGTTGCAAAGCTGTTGGGTGGTTCCCCTGAGGCCTGTGAGCATGTCCCCCAGTCCCATAGGAGGCTCAAGGCTCTTCTAGTTAGCTGGCTAGCTGGACTGGAATCCGTGTTGCCTGATTTGTTGGCTGCTTCTATGACATCAAACTGGCTACAATTAAGCTGCTGTTTCCGAAATCCAGACAGTTCTGGGGTATTTATAACAGGCAGAACAGCCCAGACTGCTTAAGGGTGAGGTCAGAGCACAGCCAGTACTTTGGGGGGTGATAGTTCCCTGAAATGTGTGGTCAGTGGGATCCCCTGGCTGTGGCAGCTGAAGCCACCATTCTTCTGAGATTAGTGGTTATGGACACTGATGCCCAGAAACATCCTGGTAGGGTTTGTGTCTGTGTAGAGGTCAGAGGTTAACATCAGGAGTACTCCTCAGCTGCTCTCCTCAATTTTTGAAGTAGGGTCTCTCACTGAACTTGAAGCCCACTGATCCAACTAGATAGGCTGGGCCATGGACTCCAGGGGCTTTACTGTCTCTGCCTCTTGCGCTACTGGAATTCCAGGTGTACCCTGCTGCACCTGACCTTTTATGTGAGTTCTGGGCATCCGGTGTAAGTCCCCATGCTTCTGCGGCAAGTGCTTCGCCATCTGCGAATGTCTGGCCCTCATTCTGCATCAGGAAAAGTTGTTATTCAGAATTTTACCAAGGAGGTGTGGCTGCCACCAAGTAGTTTGGTTGTGCTTACTCTCCAAACTGAATACCAATCAGAGCTGGTTGGTTCCTAATTGGCAAAGCAGTCAAAATGATTGAAAGTTTCTATTGGAAGGCATCACTGGCCATCACAGAGCCACAGAGGGATTTTGGTTGACATCACTGAGGGACTTTGGTTGAAAACTCAGAGCCCCAGAAAATCCTGTCCTCCACCCTCACCGGGGTGGCACTCTTGGGGCTTGCTGTGAGTTTACTCTGCTCAAGAAGGGAGCCTGTGGGGCTTCGAGTGCTTTATTAAGGTGAACAGCTCAAAGCACCCCTGAAACTCAGGAGGAATAGGGAGGTGAGGGACGCCACGGAGCTGAGGGACTCTGATGTCCGTGTTGACTGACAGGACCAGCAAGCAGGTGAGGCTGCACAGTGGAGTGCAGTCTGTCTCTAGCTAAGAGCAAAGACTTTTCATTTACACCAAAGGAGTTTGCTTGTCCTATGTTGCCCCCTGGGGAAGGGTCAGAGGAATCAAGGCCTTATTTAACATCGTATAATTAAACGTATAATTAAAGAAATACACTTTTTTAGTTTAGCTATGCAACAACTCAGCTTCCTAAATGAAAAGCCTTAAATTTCTTATCGTGCAGGTTTCCAACAGACATCACTGTCGGGGTGGAGTAGCCTCACCTTGATTGCAAGTCACAGTTGAATTTTAGGTGAGATTTTGGTTTTTCTTAAATTGCTGCAAGGTGGCAGGAGTCAAGTGTTGCTGTGGGAGGGGACCGGATATTTTTATCCTCATTGATGTGATTTTGTCAGATCTGCACAATCACTTGAAAAGCTAAGCACACCGTGCCACATGGCGTGAGAAGATCTGGGGTTACTACAGGAGGGGAAAAACATCCTCTAATGCGTCAGTTGAGACTAGAAAATTTCACTCTGTTCTCGGAAGTTTCTTTGTGATAGGCTCCCGTTTCTAGAAAAAGAGTAGGAAGGAAAATAATACCGTAGAGAACACAGTGCCTTTCTTTAAAGTCTTTTCTCTACATGTTCGTTTTGCATGTGCATGCACATGTGTGGCCTTGCATGATGCTCATGTACAAATGTGTGTGTGTGTGTGTGTGTGTGTGTGTGTGTGTGAGGAGGCAGTCTTCAATGCCATTCCTTTGGCACCATCTACTTTTTTTAATTTTTTGTCACAGGGTCTCTCATTGGCCTGGAACTAGCCAAGTGAGGCTATGGTGTTTGGCCAGACGCTTTAGGGCTCTCGTGTTTCCATGTCTCCAGTGTAGCAATTCTGAGCCTGTGTCTCCATGCCTGATTTTTTTCCTGTATGGGTTCTGGGACTCAAACTCACATCTTTGTGGTTCCAAGGCAAACCCTTTTCTGACTGGTTCAGCTCCTTAGGCCTCTAGCAAGGTTTCTAATACTGGCGGTATAAGTGATGGGGAAGAACCAAAATGATACGGCGATTCATCCCACATGTAGGATTTGCTCCCCAATGTCCTCAGAACTCAGCTTGCTGGAAACAAATTAGGGCTCAGACACTTGACACGACATGGAGAAGAATAGTAGAGAACCTCCTGCCATGTCTAAGGCTGTCTGTAAAATGCACAGTCTAGCGCCAAGGCTTTTAGACAGTTGCCTCTCTCTTTGCACTGCTGTGCGTATGCCTGAGCGGAGTGGGGTCTGTGAACGCTGGTGGTTGACCGCTGGAAGACAGCTGTGTGGTGACAAAGGCTGCTGAGCTGCCTTCAGCTGGGTTGGAGCAGTGACCTGGGGGGAACGTAGGGTCTGAGGAAATCAGTGTTGGGTAGATGAAGTGTCGGTTGATGGAAAAGCCCAAATACTTGTTGATCTGGGCATTAACTCCATGGAGAGCATGGAGAGATGATGGGAAAATGATTGACTTTGGTATTATTTCTGAATATCCAAGTTCAGCTAAAGCCTTTTGTTGGTGGTTGTGGTCCAGAGTCTCTTATAGTTTAGGCTAGCCTCAAACTTGCTATGTAGCTAAAGATGACCTTGAACTTGTGATCCTCCAGATTCGACCTCCCAGGTCCTAGGATTACAGGTGTTCACCATGATGCCACGTTTACATGACACCGGGGACTGTGGGGCTTGGTATATTCTAGGTGATGACTGTGCCAACCAAACTTCAGCCCAGCTACCCGTTAAGGATTTGGAGCCAAAAGATAACAGAAAAATCAACATTGCCATCTAGCTTTTGTCCTAATCATGATTGTGTGTGATGTGGTTTGGAGTGGATAGGAAGTACACTGGTCCATGAAGACAAGATTCTAGCCAGAAAATTCACATTTTCCTTGTATGGGAGCATTTTTCTTTTTTTCTTTTTTTTTTTTTTTTAAGTTTTTCGAAACAGGGTTTCTCTGTGGCTTTGGGAGCCTGTCCTAGAACTAGCTCTGTAGACCAGGCTGGTCTAGAACTCACAGAGATCTGCCTGCCTCTGCCTCCCGAGTGCTGGGATTAAAGGTGTGCGCCACCATTGCCTGTCGGGGAGCATTTCTCAAAACGCAAAGAGATGGTGTTGAATATGCTCTCTTGTGCCTCAGTTTCGTGAAGGAGAAACAGTGTTGCTCAGAGCAGAGACCAGAGACAACAGACTGAGATCGGAACCCCAGGTTTATGATTTTACGGGCATTTGGGTGCCTGTATCTCAGCCTAGGTCAGTCTCACCAAGTGAAAATGGGTTGAAGCAAGCATAAAAATCCCGAGACAGAAGTTGGGGTTCAACCCGAAAATCAGAAAAGCAAAGCAGTCTAAGTACCCTAAGCACCTGCTTTCTTTTGAAAAACCATAATCTGCAATAAAAATATTATTTCCATTGCTACTTAACATCCACACAGAGGCACGTATAGCTTCAATAAACATTTTACGAAATCCCGCTTATTATGTGTGGTATGCTGTGATGTGTTTGGTCCAGTTTTCTTTCACATTAAAAGCACTCTGGTCATGACCCACTGCGTTAGCTTTATAATGCACCAGAGGGTCGTGGCCCAGAGTTTGAAAAGCAAGGGCTGGCACTCAGCGCCATGTCCAGGACACAGGCAATGAGGAGCAAACACTGCTCGGGAGGGAATGACGTCAGGTCATAGATTTGCTGAGGTCTCATTCTTTGGTTAGAAGAAGTTGTAGTAAAAAGTTAAGAGTTTCTTAATGAGAGAAACCTGGAGGCTGCCAATATGATACAACCAGCCTCCCCTCTCCCTTCATTTTTTAAAAATTCTTTTTATTAAGGTGTATAAAGGAGTGAGGAAAAAAAAAGAGGCAAAGAGCTGGGAAATGTTAAAACCAAAAGCAAACATTATGTTCTTTCCCTTAAACAACTTAATTATAACTGCGTAATATAAAGGCTAATTACAGAGTGGTGTTAGTATCAGTAGTTTTGGAGAATAAATAATAAGAGGAGAGAATACCCAGGAAGCTATTTATGTATAACCAATGTACCTCTTAGGAAGTGTTTTATGTATGTGCATGTGATGTGTTGGGAGTGTTTGTGGTTTTCAGTGTGAGCACACACATGCCGGTGTGTTCCTCACAGCTTGCTCAGCCTGCTTTTTTATAGCACCCAGGACTACACGACCAGGGTTGGTACCATTTATCATGTTCTCGGTCCTCCACATCAACCATCAATCAAGAAAATGCACCACAGGTTTGCCTACAGGCCTATTTGATGGGGACATTTTTTCAGTTGTGGTCCCTACTTCTCAAATGACTCATGCTTGTATCAAGTATACAAAAAAAAAAAAAAAAAAACCAAAACCAAACAAACAAAAAAAAACCTAACCATTTTTTTTTTTTTTGGACAGGGTCTCACCAGATAGCCCTGAAATTGGCTTCAAGCTTCCAGAGATAGATGTTTTAAAAATAAAGATTTTATTTTACTTTCTATTTAATTTTTTAAAAACAGTTTTACTATGTATCTCTGACTGACCTGGAACTCACTGTGTAGACCAAGCTGGCTCGGAACGCACAGAGACCTGCCTGCTTTTGTGTCCCAAGGGCTAGGGTTAAAGATGTGCACCAGTCCACCTGGCTTTTATTTGTGTGTGGGAATGGGCACACCAGTGCAGGAGTTTAGAGAGGCCTGAGAGGGCACTGGATCCTCTGGAGCTGGAGTTACAAGAGGCTGTGAGCCACCTGACATGGTTGTCTCTTCCATTTCTTGCAGGTTTTTGGAAGTTGCTTGATTGCACTTCCTGTTTACCCACGTAATATTTCCCTTCTCAGGTCTTTGATGGAGTTGAAGACAGATAGTTATAGTTTTCATAGTTATAACAAAAGATAAATTAGATACAAAACTTTAGACTCACAAAGATAAGATAGATAATAAAATATTTTCTTTAATTTTTGCCTAATACAAATAGACTAAATATTGTAACTGTAATTCTTGCTTGATACCTATTTTGTTATATGTAATTTTACTGTGTTAAAGTCAAAACCTTTCTTTTTATTTAGACAGAAAAGGGGAGATGATGTGGGATTCCCCTCTGTATGCTGTGGATATGTTTGATTACCATTGGTTAATAAAGTAACTGCTTTGGCCTATTGCAGGGCAGAATAGAATTAGGGGGAAAACTAAATTAAATGCAGGGAGAAAGAAGATGGAGTTAGGCAGATGCCATGTAGCTGCCAAAGGAGAAAGACACTGGAACCTTACCGGTAGGCCACAGCCTTGTGGTGATACACAGATTAATAGAAATGGGTTAATTTAAGATGTAAGAGGTAGCTAGGAATATGCCTGAGCCACTGGCCAAAACAGTGTTGTAATTAATATAGTTTTGTGTGATTAATCAGGTCTGTGTAGCTGGGAAACTAAACTGCAGTCTCCATTACACTACTAAATCTCATTTATTTCTTTTTCTCAGTATAATAATGCATGTGCTATTGCTTCTGAAGTCAGTGAATCTGGAAAAAATGAGAAGGAAAAAGAATGATAGAGTTTTTCTGAAACAAAGCATAAAGCAGTTTTACAGTGGCTTCTCAGGGAAATTTAGTGTTTTGCCCTAGGTGTCTTAGATTACAGTGAACACAGAAGACCAACCTGTGGTTCTTTATAAATATCAGTGGATGCTGGAAAGTCTGTCAGTGTATGTATGTATGTATGTATGCATGCATGCATGATCTATCTATCTATCTATCTATCTATCTATCTATCTATCATCTGTCTATCATCTATCTATCTACCTGTCTATCTATCTATCTATCTATCTATCTATCTATCTATCATCTATATCTGTCTGTCTGTCTTATATACTATGTAGCGGTATAAAGCCCCAAAGGTATGAGGCTAAAGGAAAGAAGTTCAAAGAATCTTGCATTAAGATGAGGCCAACAGGAGCCAGATACTTCTACTCAGGGCAGTATAGGAGAGGGAGGCCCTCCCTGTTGCTACCTGCTGCCACACCAACATGTGATGGAAAGGCAGAAGGGAGAGTGGCAATAATCTATGTCAGACGTTTGCGGAATGAGAAGGGGACATGGGGAAGCTTTTGAGTTACTGTCCTGTGGGCGGGCAGAGCACATGGCAAGAAGAGTCTGTCCAATCTCCCTAGATGTAGAAGTATCTTTTGCTTCCATGACACCAAACAAAGGGATCCTCCAGTCAGTCAACTGTGCAGACTTGGTATACCCACTGGGTAAAAAGAATAACTTAATCCCTAGGGATTGGGTTTGTTGATCTCCCCGAATCTGAGAAAGGGAGAGGGATGAGAGGAAAATCTCAGGGTCCAAAGAAGCCCTGTGAGAACACCAGTTAGTCTGAAGGATCAGAGAATCTCTACTGAGTAGTCCATAACCTGAAGAAGGAGACTGGGCTCAACCTTTGGTAGATACTTCACCTAGAGAGCTGCCTGCAGGATGAGGGGCTCTCCATCATCAAGAGGTTAAGAGGGATGAACCATCTGTGACCTAAAGAGCTGCCTACCAGGTGAAGGACTCTCCATCATCAGGAGGTGTAGCATGATTAATAAAAATCCAGAGACAGAAATTGGGGTTCAACCTGAAGGTGAGAAAATCAAAACAGCCAGCCACTGGCTCTTATTCTACCTCAGTCACAAATGGTGATCCTGCCTCCAGGAATCTCAGAATGAGACTATGACTGAGAGCTGTCTCCTCCCATTTTATAGTCCTCTCTGGGGCTGGGATTAAAAGTGCGCACCATTACCGCCTGGTTTCTATGGCAAACTAGTGTGGCTACTGGGATTAAAGGTGTGTGTTACCACTGCCTTGTCTGTAAGACTGATCAGTGTGGCTGGTTTTACTCCCTGATCTTCAGGTCAGCTTTATTTCTTAAAATATAAATGAAATACCACTACAAAGAGGTTAAGAAGGATAGACCACACATGAACTACAGCGTTGCCTACAGGGTGAGGGACCCTCCATTACTAAGAGGTTATAAGGGATGAAGAATATGTGATAGAAATATGAAGAGCTATAACCAGGGTAGGATTTCTTACATCAACTAAATGTGTTGAGTAGGTCTTTGTCATGTACTCTAGGTACCATGCTCATGAATCGTCAACGCTCATGAGTCAAAGGTCACCATTGAACACTGGCAACACACCTTATCTTTGTGGCCATTCACAGTTGTCTAGAAAAAGCATTACAACAACTCCAGTTAAATATAGAAATGGATACCGTCCATCAATACCTTCATCTCCTTTTCTTATTCCTACTCCTAAGGCATCAGAACCCAAGACAATGGGAAAGAGTAATGTTGCAATGAGAATGTGTTTTCCTTTTTGTTCCAAGTCCCTCCAGCCATAGGCCTTGTGAGCACAGAGAGTGAAACAGGAGTGGGGAGAATGAGTTTGGAGTCTGGTGTGAGCCTGGGGCTATTAGAGGCTGAGTCGGAGTCTCAGTAACTGACAATGGGAAAGTAGGGGTGTTGACCCGGGGTGCAAAAGAATTTACTACTGGGCAGAGAGGAAGTTCTGACAGATGGAATGAAAACAATAATTTAAAAGAGTTTGTTTCTCACTGATTTGAAATTCTATTTCCCCAGCACAGTGGGAAATGCAAACCAGAAGGACTGGACCTGGCATGGTAGCACATATGAATGCTTCTCCTTTCTTACACAATGCTTTGTTTTTCCTAGACTTAATGAAATCGTCTAAATGTTGGTTTGCTTGAGTTTCTATTTATGTCTTACTAATGCAACCACAACCGTTTATCCCCAAATGTCCAAAATCTCTCCTTCCCGTCCACCGGAGGACCTTTTTGAAGAAGTCTCCGTTGACTTTCTCTAGCCAGCTCGGGTTTGAACTGCTTGCCTCTGGGCAGCCATCATCTTTTGTTTGCTCCAAAAATTTTATTTCTGGAAACTCCCCTTTGTGATGGATTCCCTGTTCTTTAGGTTCTAGATCTAGGTCTTACCCCACCCCTGCTTTACTATCTTGTTTTGGTGGGGCACTTTTTACAGAACTTTCTGGAAAAGGTTGAAAATGGGTCTTTCTTTCTTTCTTTCCCTCCCTCCCTCCCTCCTTCCCTCCCTCCCTCCCTTCCTTCCTTCCTTTCCTCCTTTTTGGTTTTTTGAGACAGGGTTTCGCTCTGGCTTTGGAGCCTGTCCTGGAACTAGCTCTTGTAGACCAGGCTGGTCTCGAACTCACAGAGATCCGCCTGCCTCTGCCTCCCGAGTGCTGGGATTAAAGGCGTGCACCACCACTGCCCGGTTGTGGTGGGCTGCTTATTTTCAAGGTCATAAATTCTAAATATGTTTTTGATTTATTTGTAGTTTGTTCACAAAATAGTTGCACTACTTTCCTTTTCATTATGTGGTTCTTAACCATAGTGACTGATTATGGCTAATAACAATGCATTAAACATAAAAGAAATAGTATTTGAAAATGCTTACCCACCGAGGCGCACCATTTCATGCTGCTTTTGGAAAGGCCTAAACACCACAGGAGAAAGGTTAGTTTGCTGGTAAGTAAGAGACCACGTGGAACAGAGATAAGTGATAGTAATACAGGGCCACCCCTTTTTCACATTAGACTAACCTGCCTTCTGGAGTGTGTGTGGGGTCGGCCTATGCCACTTAGCCCAAGATTACCTGACTATAGAGTTTGACAAACCAGATCAGACTAGCAGAGCCACTTAGCTGATCCTTGGAATGTACAGAAATTACAATTTTTTAAAGCCACCTAAGCTTTATGGCATCTTATTTTCTAGAAAAAGTCACTTAAGACTTTGCCTTGTCAGTTGATAGTTTGGTTGGGTAGAAAATTCTGCAATGAAGATCACTTTTCCTTTAGAAGGGTAGATGTATCATTCCATTACCTTCTGGTCTCCGGTGCGACTAATGGGATTCTAAGATCATAAGATTCTTGGGTTTTTACATGTATCTTCTTCCCTTTGAAGGCCTTAAGGACATGTTTTAATATTTAGTATTTTGAAATTTCACACAGATGTGCCTAGGTTTGGCGAGCTTGTCCTCTCTTGTTAAGGACACCTGATGGAAATGGCATTTGAGTCTGAAATGCTTTTCTTCTAACATGGAGGCCTCTTGCCTTTTTGTTCAGGTGACTATGGCTTGGTTTCTTGCCCTCTGTTTTCTGTGTCCTCTCTGAATTGACTTTGTTTGGATACCAAAGCCCTCTGATGGGATTTCAAGGTTTCCATTGTATTTTTCTCTCTTTTCCTTGGCTCTGGCCTTTGGACCTATTTCCTCTGGAAGAGCTCTAGCTTCTTTTGAAAAAAAAAACAATTAAAAAACAATTTACTTTTATTTGTGTGAGAGTTTAACTTGCATGTGTGGATGTGTACCACACGTGTGCCTGGTGTGTCCGTGGAGCTCAGAAGAGAGCATGTGATCCTGGAGCCATGGATACTTGCATGTGTGGATGTGTACCACACATGTGCCTGGTGTCCGTGGAACTCAGAAGAGAGCATGTGATCCTGGAGCCATGGATACTTGCATGTGTGGATGTGTACCACACATGTGCCTGGTGTCCGTGGAGCTCAGAAGAGAGCATGTGATCCTGGAGCCATGGATACTGGACGCTGCGTGCTGAGTCTGGGTCTTCTGAAAGAGCAGCGAGTCCTCTTAACTGCTGAGCCATTGCTCTGACCATGAACTTCTTTCCTCATCCTTCAAGTATTACCTCAGCTACCCTAGGTCAGCTTCTGAGAATCCTTTCCCCATTTTTCTCCACATTTTCTTCATTTAAAGGGCACAGCTCCTCTTTCAGAGAGGCAATGTTTTTCCTTCCTCTGAGAATATCAGACATTGTTTTTGGAGTCTTACTTCCCTGTCGGGTTTCTGTTTTCTTCAAATTACTCAGCTTTGCTGGCTCATCGGGACTCGGCTACTCCACAAGGCTATGGAATTTGCAGGTGCCTCGAAACTGCAAGCAGTGTCAAATGTGTGAGATCACAAAAACTGTAAGCCATCTTAACCGGTGGGAAGGGCATGGTTCTGATAAAGAAATAGAATACACCTGAATATAAGCTTGGGTCAGCTCATGTAAATACAATATGAAAGAAGTGGATTTAGAAGTTGGAGAGATGAAAACAACTTGAGAATTTGAGCCAGTGGTTGATCCAGTCCATGGAAGTTTATTGAGTTTCCGTTCATGCATCACGGACACCATAGATACACAAACTGGACACTCTCACAGTGCATTAACAGACACAGAATGTTGAGGATGAGGGAGGCGATGGCCTTACTATATTTTTGCAAAGCTGTATTACAGCCATCCTAATGATAGCTATAATTCCATGAACACTTTCATTGGGCTCGATGCTATTTTAATATGTTTTAAATTTATCATTAACTCAGTTAATCCAAATTTGATGATGAGAGAAGGAAGAAGCTATGAGTTCCTGTCCAAGGTGACATCATTTGTTCAAAGTCACGCAATTCTAACAAGGAGTGTTCAGATTTAAATGTAAGTGGTCTGACCTCAGCATCTATACCCTTGACTGTTTCCTCTAATTGCTCTGTTCTCTCTCTCTCTCTCTCTCTCTCTCTCTCTCTCTCTCTCACACACACACACACGAGGTTGCGACAGAAGAGAATTCTCTGGCTGGTGAAAGTCACAAAACCCAAACTGGACAAGCCTGGCCTGAAGGCAGCTGTGAATACTGGATGCCCAGGAATCAATAAATGCTTTTCAATATTTGAAAAGCCTTTACACTAACGAGGTGTTAGATGCATTCTCTTGAACCCCGAGATTGGGACTTGGGGTTATGGTTAGTAGGTACCGAGTGGGAGAGAAGGTAGCTAGACCTGCAGAGAGCGTTTGAATGGCGAGGTTTTGAAATGTTGTGTAGTTTATTTTGCAACTGAATTTTCTGACATCAGCGATATGCATGAAAGGACAGGCAAGTTGGTGGAAGATCCAAAACTGTTCTCAAACCTGAGAGAGAAGGACACCTGAAGAGGTCATCTCATTTTGCCACGTCCAAGCGGACGGAAACAGTTTGAGATGCTTTCTACCCAAAGGACAGCATCCAGCGAGAAACTAAGTGTGGTACTCTGCAGTTGAGGGCACTGGGCTCTTGCCTGACAATGAGATCGTCTCAAGATTACACTGCTAGTTTAGCACACAGAAGGAACTCAGTCTGGTCTTCTAGATTCTAAGTTGAATTTTCTTTGCAACACACACGTGGACATCAGCTCCCCATGAAGTTTCTCCCTTGCCTTCTGTCTCCACTCAGGACACGTGCATCTCAGTTTCCTCCCATCTCCGCTTAGAGTGATGAGCGTTGGCTAGTTTCCCTGGCAGCAAGTAGTCCTTTGTTGCTAGTAGTTCTTTTCCTCTGCTGCAGTGGACACACACACACACACACACACACACACACACACACACACCCATTTCTCATTTGCCATCATCTGAAGTTAGGACTCTGAAGGATGAAACGCAATGGTCATAGTTACTGCTGTATGTCGCCATTGCTCATATACTTGCTTTGAGACCAAGGTAGAGGTCTGGGACCCACGTGCCTGTAGCCTTCACTCAGATGTCCCCTCAGGAGACAGTCAAGTGTGTGTTTTGTGACTGGATGAGACATTAATCCCACCCAGCAAGACTGTAGCCAGGCGGACAGCTTATAGGGGCCACAGCTAAGCAGTGGCTTTATCCAGGGCTCCTTTACGGTCTGTCCTCCGCCTTACGCTTTAGGACCTGTGTTGACATCCCAGTCCCCTGCACGTGCACTTTGACCTCGATGTGTACGATAGAGGTTGGCACACTCAAACTCCTCCTTTAGTCTTCTTCCTACTCGAGCTGGATAAATATATGAGGTGAGCTAATTTTTGACAAGTAGCTTTGAAAAGTACTCTTAGACTAAGAGGTATTTTGATTCTAAAGACATTTATCTGTTTTTATTGTGTGTATGTGTGTATACTTTTTAATTTAATTTATTTTTTTGTAAGGAAGGAGTCAGACTCTTTAACCTAGCAGTCAGCAATCAGCAATTTAGTCTGATGTAGGAAAATTGCCCTTGTGGTAAGCACTAGCAAACCACTAGAGGGCAGGAGAGTCTAAAGAATGATTAAAACAACTATACACCAAAACACCCCCCAAACCTCCACTGGGTCAGCCAGGAAAACAAACTGCTCTTTGTTCGCTGGAGGCCAAGCCATGGGCGTGATGTGCAGACCCTCTAGAACAATAGAGGCATGTTGTGGGTAAAGTGGCTCCGGGTAGCCAGACTGCCCAGGAAGGCAGCGGACTTCTGAGGCCAAGATTTACAAGCTGTGATCCCTGGCAAGTCTGTTCGCATCTCCAAATCTGGGCTTTCTGTCTGTAAAAGTGGGCTCCATCACCTAAGCATACTGGGGGGCTTCGACAGAATAACACCTGCCCCGTGTCCAGTGTCCCCTGTGCTTGGTTTTGCTGCCCGGCATCACCCCTCTCTTGCTGTGGACAGAGATTCCTCTTAGTGGACCTGGGTCCCCTTCTCTGCCTCTGATTACTGTGTTCTTATGTTTCCCCGTACATCACCCACACTGGACAGGCACTTTCAGAGGACGGTCCCTGGGTATCTCTGCCCTGGAGTCTAGGCAGAGGAGGAATCAAAAGCCATACTTCCCTTTGTTTGTAGAGGTTCTTGAGCCAAGCATGGGTGTAGACATGGGGGGGGGGCATGGCCCCTGTTTGCATGAGTTTACAGATTAAGTCATGTTTTGGTTAAACTTGTAGCATGAGTTGGATGTGATAACACGCACCCGTAGGCCCAGCTACTGGCTTGAACCGTGGAGTTCCAGGTCAGCTGGGCAACAGAACCTGTCTTAACTGGGCAACCACTCCCCACCCCCATACATGGTGGGGTCAACATACATGAGAGTCATCTGATAAATAATCATACTTGCAAAATCAAACAAGCGGTACATGGTGTAGGGGGAAATTAAAAAATAGACCTCTTACTGACATAGAAAGATGGTTCAGTGGTTAAAAACACTGACTGCTCTTCTGCAGGACCTAGGTTCAATTCCCAGTGCCCCCATGCCAGCTCACAGCTGTTTGTAACTCCAGCTGTAGGGGATCGGATGCCATCTTATGGCCTCCTCAGGCATCAATCAGGTTCACATGTGTTCTACACAGATGGCATGCAGATGGTTGGGCGAAGGTAAAGGACAATGACTGGTTTGTAAGGATACTCAGGGATACAGTAATCTTCCCTGAGATAATGCCGTGTGTGTGTGTGTGTGTGTGTGTGTGTGTGTTCTTTCTCCTTTACTAACATCCCATAGTGAGGGTGAACTGTAGAAGAGAGGCCCAACAATCTCAGGAATGGTGACAGATTCTCTGGCAAAATAGCGACAGTATTTGTGTCGGGCACTTGCCGCTATACCTCTGAGCCCAGTCCAGCGGTCGCTTTTCCAGTCCGAGAGTGAGAGTACAGTCACAGTGTGCTCCAGCTTTCTCGCTCCGGAGGTCTCGTGCCGCCCTCCTCACAGCCAAACTTCGGTTACAAACTCCTAAGAAGCTGTGTAAGGTGGAATGCTCTCCTGTGACATCTGTACTCGGGAGGCTGAGGCTGCAGGGTGGAGAGTTCAAGGCTAGCCTGAGTTGCATAGCAGGATCCTGTTTCACAACATCCAGAACAAACAGTTGACAAATTCCCAATTTCACTGTGAGAGTACAACCTTTCAATTTATTTATCAGAGGGGCGAAGAGCCTGTGAGACTGCTTCCTGCTTTCCTGATGACTGTAGGGTCACAAGAGATGGGGAAGCAGCAGGCAGCAGTCACCCTCTGTGTTCGGCAACACGGCTGGCTCGTAGAAGTAACCACCGCCATTGCTCACTGTGCGTTCAAGACTTTGCAAGGGTCTTTGCTTAGGATGGCAAAAGTTTAGGTGAACCTCAGAAGGCTAGTCTCGTGGTACTTTGTGTGGTACACATGCCCTGTGAGGCTCACTGGCTTTCTTGGCATGAAAGAAGCCAGGTAGAAGTGTCACCATGGGCTTCTTGACGTGGGTGTGACACTCACCTCTGTGAGATCTTTGAGGCTGAAGTTTCCACACGATTGGGAACTGTGCTGTACTTGATTGCTGGTGGTTACTCTAGATTTTTGTAAAGAGGAAGGGGACATATTTTTCTATGCACAACCCACCCTGGCTGTATCTTGGGACCTCTGGGGTAAAAAGTCAAGTTCAGACTAACACTGTAGTTTATGTACAACCTGAAGTCAACCCTTAAATGGTCATGCAGTATCTACTATGCCATTTCACTAACTAGCTGATGGTGGAGACCTAGAACATAATAAGTAAACTCTTAAAGAGCTGTTTTCTTGGAAGTAGAATCAATACATGAGCCGCTAGGCCTCTGGTCCATGACAGATGTCTACAAACCCTGCAGGCCTTTGGAAAACGGCCTGAGCAACCGATGCAACTTGCAGAATTTTCTTTTTTATCTCATAGGTGTTAGGCATGCAAGTGGGCTTTTCCAGTAGGCAGGCTAAAGGAACCACATTCTAAAGCTGGAAAGAATAGTAACACAGAAGGTATAAAAGACCACAAAGAATAGAGAGATGAAAACAGAGAGACAGGAGGGATAGGAATACTAGAGACACACAGGAAGATTGTCATGCCTTTTTAAAACTTAAAAGACAGACTTAATTTTTTTAAACAGGTTTTTAGCATGTTGAGCAGAAAGGACTGAGCCCCCATTTGTCCGTCTCCACCCATCCATGCAGCTGCTGCTGCTGTAAGCACTTCAGTACAGTGGTGACTTCGGCATGTTTTTAAGATGCATCTTTCTTAGACATTTGACATAGTGATAACTTCTGTTTGCTTTTAGCCTTTAAATTAAAACTTAATACTTCAGATTCTTTTAAGACAAACTGCGGGTCTAGAGTTTTGGAGATCTTTGGCAGTCTCGATCTAAAACCGTTGGGATACAGTAAGAATATTTAAAAACAATTCTTGTGTGAACGCTGGAGTGATGGTTCAGCTGGTGAAGCAGATGCCTTTGAAGTATGAGGGCCCGAGTTTGAGTTCCCAGAACTCATGTAGGAAAAAGGCCAGGTGTAGTTGCGTGTGCTTGCAATCCCAGTCCTTGAGAGGCAGATGCAGGGGAGTCTGTGAGGCTCACTGGTTTGTCAGATAAGCCTATGTGATCACTTTCAGGCCAGTGAGAGACTCTATCTCACATATATGCACATAAATGTATATATATGTATGTACATATAATATATATGTATACATACATACATATATGCAGATACAAACAGGATCTGAGGAATGACACCTAAGGTTGTCCTCTGGCCTCTACATTCATACTACACACGTACACCCCCCATACCATATATGTGCAGCTGCACACATCACATAGCACACATGCATGATGTGGGATTTCCCTCTGTATGCTGTGAATACCATTGGCTAATAAAGAAACTGTCTTGGGCCTGCACAGGGAATATAGGTAGGTGGGGAAAACTAAACTGAATGCTGGGAGAAAAAAGAGCAGGAGTGAGGGCAAGCCATGAAGCCGCCGCCAGAGACAGACGTGCTGAAATTATGCTGGTAGGCCACAGCCTCGTGGTGATGCACAGATTAATGGAGACGGGTTAAATTAAGATGTAAGAGCTAGCCAATAAGAAGGTAGAGCTAATGGGCCAGGCAGTGATTTAATTAATACAGTGTCTGGGTGATTATTTTGGGGCTGAGCAGCCGGGAACAAACAATCGGCCTCCTCCAACACATGCACACATGAATACACACACATGCAACTTTCCTCTGAAAAGTGATAGCCACTTGAGGTCTCTGTGTCTAGAGGCGAATCCTCAGAACATTCCTGGTCCTACAGGGCAGCCCTGCTTCTCCCCTCTTTCTCATCTAACAGTTCTCCATCAGTTGAGGGTTCTGCAAGGGCTTTGCAGGTGGCAGGACTGAAAAAAAAAAAGAAAAATTATGCCCCCTTTTTTCTCCTATAAAAACATGCCTTTAATTTGTGCCTTTCCATCATCTCATAACAGCTTTCCAAAGCACGAGACCTGCACACAAAGACGGCCTGCTCCGGGTGGGCTGGGATATCCAGGCCGGGATCGTTAACCGGGGCTCAGTGGAGGAATTAAGTTGTTTAGCTCTCAGCTCCAGGCTGGTGAAATAGGTAGTGTTTCAGCTCAGTCCTTTGTGGGATTCAGGCTGCCAATATCTCGGCTTTGAAGTGGTTTTCCCTCCTATGATGTAACTGCGTTCCCTTGCTGGGCCTGAAGAGGCATTTCTCATGCTTGCCTCCCACCCCCATGGTCATTCAATATGCCAGCTTGTGAGTCTAATCACACTGCCCCCTGCTTTCTGGATGCTCTTCTCCCCAACGCTCTTGCTCCTGCATTAGAGAGTTTGAGGAATGAGGATTGCAAGATATTCTACTTGTAGGCATGTGCCTGTGTGCATTTGGGGAGCAGGTGTTGGGGTATAGTCAGCTGCTATTAATTTTTTTCTGTGTATATTTACTTGTGTGAACATGTGTGTGTGTGTGTGCATATGGAGACCAAGGTCAACCTTTGGTGCCATTCCTCAGGAAGGTATCCACCTTGCTTTCAGAGACTGGGTCTCACTGGCCTGGAGCTTGTCACTGATTAAGCTACAATGACAGGCAAGTTAGTCTCGGGATGTGCTTGTCTCTGCCTCCTCAGCACGGGGAGTACCAGGCCCAGCCACCACACCTGACCTTTGAAATATGGATTCTATGACTCAAACATGGCCTTCATGCTTGCCCAGCAAAGCCTTCACCGACTGAGCTATTTCCTCAGCCCTGTTTTTTACCCTGTCCAGTCCCTCCCTTCCTCCTTTCTTCTCTTCTATTCCTTTCTCCTTTCTTCCTCCTTCCCCTCCCCCTCTCTCTCTTCTGAGTCTTCTGATATGGCCCAGGCTGGCCTAGAACTTACAGTTTCCTGCCTCAGTCTCTCAAATGCTGGAATTACAGGCATCCATTTTCAGACTGTGTTTAATTCCTCTCTGCTTGGAATCTCTCTGAATTCACCTTCTCAATTGGGCTTGTATGTATGAGTTACTCTGCTTGCCACACATATGGAGCATGTGCACGTGTAAATATAGACGTATGTATATATACATACTTACATATGTGGAATATATATATATATATTTGATTCACAGTAGTACAGGGCTTGCGTGGCTGTTTAATTTCCACTAGAGAACTTTACTTCACCTCTTTCCTGGTTGGTTGTTGAAGAAAACAAGTCTTTGGAACTATGGCACATCCTCAGGCCAAAGTCTTCCAGAAATCAAAGGTCTGAATTCTCTTTTCTGTCCATGCGTCTTGTCTTGGTCCCGCTCCCTAGGAGTAAAGCCATATAACCAGATAGCTGGTGCTTACGATCTCCTCAGGCCTCCGTGTGGGTCAGTTCCTTACAACCACGGCATATGTCTCCAGCCTGCAGTGAGAGGCACGAGCTGGGCCATCACATGGCACGGATGTTGATTGTCAGAACGTTTCTGAAAACATGATCAAATGATACTCTGTTACCACAGCAACGCTGACAGCAGTAACAATGACAAAAGCAGCTGGGAACTGAAAAAAGACCTCCCTCGTGTCTCAGGCTAGCCTTTTCCGCACTGGGGTCTGAGAGGAGGAAGGGCTTCATAGCAGATGTAAACATCTCAATGGAACGGTAACCGAGTTTAAGAAATGTTTTCATCATTGGTACGTGTGATTCTGATCTAAAACAAGGGCGGAATGTGTGCAAGGGTACATTCTTTCACCCCCAAAAATCTTTGGCAGGGCTCATAATCAAGGCCTTAATTTGCTGCCCTTGACCCATGAATGCGCTATTGTTTTGTAGTTTATAAAATAGTTTGGGGTTTGATTGAAAATAGTTTGTAATTTTCAGGTTCATTTGTTTTCCTTCTATCGACCTGCGGTGATTTGAATAGAGTCTCCCCTATAGACTTAGATGTTGGTCTCTAGCTGGTGGTACTGTTTAGGGATAATACTTAGGTATGGCCATGTTGGAGGAAATATGGCACCGAGGGCAGGCTTTGAGAGTTTAAAGACTTGTGCCATGCCTAGTTTGCTCTCCCTGCTTCCTGCTTGCCATTCAAAGAGTGAACATTCAGGTATTTCTGCCCGCACAATGCTGCCTGCTGCCGTGATTCCACTCCATAGCCCTCTGGAACCCGAAGTTCCTTCTGTAGTTGCATGGGTCAAGGTGTTTTATCCCTGCAGTATAGAAGTAACTGGCACAATCCAGATTGGTCTGTCTAGGTTGCTTCGCACTAGGAGGTGGAAGTGACTTGTAGAGGAATTTAAGTTTTGATCTTGGACTTTTATGACTTCTGGGGGCAGGGATTTAGGGAGAGTGATGTCAGGTACCGACAATGGACCCATTGACGCGGATGTCCTGCTGCGGTGAACTGACTGATTATGGGGCTTGGGAAGAGTCTAAGGCGCCTGCCATCCAACTTCTTTCTTCCTTTACTTTTGTTTCCAAGAAAGAATGTGTGTGTGTGTGTGTGTGTGTGTGTGTGTGAAGTGAGAAAGAGAGAAAGCTCACAAGAGAGGAAGCTTCAGCTTTCCTTTTATTGACTTAACCAGAATCACTGAAGAGAAGATGGTATCTGTTGGACACCTTGGGTTGGTCACCCTGGGTTGGTTGCCCCTTGCTAGCTACCGAAGGCAACAGCCCCTGCTATTAAAGGCAAAATGTTATATATACAAGAACTAGAATGTGGTTGTTCGGACTTGGGTTCCAAACCTTCTCACTTCTGACCATCCTGCCTTAGGTTCAAGGTGTACTGCCAAGCCTGGCTATGCATCGTCTAGATTCTAGAAAATATGTTTAAGCAGGCGGACTCCCTACCGGCCCCTACAGGCCCTCCCTGTGCCCAGCTGCACCACATGACGTGCAGCGGTCAGAAGGACAAGCCCACCCCCTTTGCCTCATGGAGACAGGCCACCATGGTGCTGTGGTGTCATCTGCCATTTGTCTCTCTCCTCACCACTGGAAACCAGAATTAGGGTGCACATCAGCTTTCTCCCCTTACTGACCTTCAGCTCAATTCCCAGGGTGCAGTAATAGCCCATAAATGCTCATTTAAAAGATTATTTTTAAGTGAGGGAATAGGAGAGGAAAAACAGAATATATTACCCTCATCGACTTCTTACATGCAAAATAAATCATGCTAGACACACAGACAATGATGTTACAATCTATCGAGAATTCAACCAGCATTTAACAAGCGCATGATTAACTGTTGTACGCATGGCCATGTGTGAGACTCCGTGAGTGACAGAAAACCAACAGAGGCCAACTCCGTGGTAGAGCATGTGGTTGGCAGGTGTGGGGCCCTGGTTCCAGTTCCCAACACCACTAATTAATTAGTTAAACAGACATTTGGTTATATATGATATATATGTACATACATACACACACATACACACACACACATATATAGTCTGTTTATATCACACAGACATTGTAGGCACAGTATACACATTTTCAAGTTTTGAAGGCTACCAGAAACTTTGGCAAACAGCTTATACAACTGTACCTGTCACTTTATAATTTATGAAGCTGAAGCTGAAACCAGGCGTGGTGCATGCCTGTAGTCCCAGGTACTCACAGACTAAGCAAGACAATCACCCGAATCTAGAAACCTAGGACAAATAGAGAGACAAAAAAAAAAAAAAAAAGAGTGATGGGGGGGGCTAGAAGTAGAGCCTGTGACTTGATCAAGAAACCGTAGCTGAGATCTCTGTGTGCCCAATATTTTTCATCTGCCAAATATTTTTCAAGTATTAACTCCTTCTATTCTGAAACTTACATCTTTGCTTGCTCCCCTATGGCTGTGAGCAGAAACTCAGACAGAAGCTACTTAATGGAGAAAGGGTTTTTTTTTTTCTGGTTCACCGTTTCAGGCTACAGACTATCCTGGTGGGGATATCAGAACAGGAGGAACTCGGAGAAGCTGGTCACACAGAGCATAACCAGGATCCAGAGACAGGGGTGTGGGCGGATGTGTGCTGAGGCTGCTCGCCTGTGCTCTCCACTTCATATGGTCAGGGGTCCTCAAATAATGGGCCCACAGTTACAATGGGTCTTCCCACAAAGCTCAACTGACCAGGATAATCCCTCACTGGAGTGCTCAGATGTCCATCTCCCAGATGATTCCAGCTTCTGTCAAGTTGACAATTAATGCTGTTCATCAGGTGACATTATGGGGGACTGGCTCACAGATGAGGAGAATTACCCCTAAGTAGATCAAATAATTTGTCCAATATGAAACAAAATCAAACAAGGTTGGGGGACTCTGTTGGTACCTTGTAGTATCTTGTGCTTTATTAACCAAACAATGGGCCTGATCCTGAAAGCAGAGGGTGGGAAGACTTCCAAAACTGCTCACCTGGCCACCATGGCACAGGGCAGAGCTACTCCAAGAGTGGCAAGGACTGTTGCCTTTGACAGATGGCAGGGATGACCAACCCAAGGTGTCCGACAGATACCATCTTCTCTTCAGTGATTCTGGTTAGAACAACGAAAGGAAAGCTGAATCTTCCTCTCTTGTGAGCTTTCTCTCTTCTTCACTGCCTTCCCTCACAGACACACACACACACACACACACACACACACACATATGCACACACACACACGTAGGCACTCACACACACACCACCACCACCACCAATAACAACAAATCCACCGAGTCCAATTTGTACTTCAAAAAGTACACTTGATTAATCATTAGAATGACATCTTTTATGCATATGAACTGGCTTATGTTTATAATCCCAAAACTTGGAAGGATGGAGCAGAAGATCTCTGTGAGTTTGAGGCCAGCCTGGACTACAGAGTGAGTTCTAGGTCAGACTGGGTTACAGGGTGAAATTCTGTGTCAAAACGAACAAACAAAACTCAGATTGTCTTTTATGTATTGAACCGTATTATTTAGCAGGTACTGTGTTTAATATCTGACATCTATTATTTCATTTATTCCTAATTAGAACCCCTTGTACAAGAAGCCCATTTACCAGAAAGGGGAGTTAAGGCTGGGGAAGTCAGACTGGGTTTGTTCATCCACCCAGATGTATTACCAGTGTCTGGAATGCTGCCTGGCACACATGAAGGACATATGTGATTTTTACTTACTAATAAAAATGATAGGACTTCCTCAGGGTGACATGACCAGTATGCAATGGTTCCAAGCACAAAGATGCTTGATTTCGATTATCAGGGTTTGAAGGAATAAAAAGCAAAGGGAGTTTACAGGTACCATACAGGAGAGCCTCGAGTTCAGTTCACACCAACTGCTCCTTGCAGGGAAGGGAAGCAGTTTCCATAGTCAAGTGATTCTTCTCTATCAGATCTGTTGATTCTCATGAGATGGGCTAGTTGACGGCAGATTATTATGCCCAAAGTACACATCCCCAAAACTTCACCATGAGATCGTATCCAAGGCAAAAGCAAAGAGTCGTTAATGTGAGTTAATTAGACTTGGGGAATTCCAAGCCCCTGGGCTTGTGGTTGGCTGCCCCCAAGTCAGGTGAGGAGACTTCCAGTCAAACATATTCTGTTTTATTTTAGTTTCTGGTCTTAAGAGTCACTTGTAGAAGATTATTTTAAGGTGTGTTACTTCTGTTTATGCTCTGGAACATTTATTTAATGATGCAAAGATGTGTTTGATTAAATAAAATTCGCCTGCACATAGGCATCCTCACACATAGGCATCCTCAGGAATATTAACCTTCATCAGGCGATGAAAGGAGACAGAGACAGAGGCCCACACGGGAGCACCGGACAGAAATCTCAAGGTCCAAATCAGGAGCAGAAGGAGACGGAGCACGAGCAAGGAACTCAGGACCACGAGGGGTGCACCCACACACTGAGACAATGGGGATGTTCTATTGGGATCTCACCAAGGCCAGCTGGCCTAGGTCTGAAAAAGCATGGGATAAATCCGGACTAGCTGAACATAGCGGACAATGAGGAATACTGAGAATTCAAGAACAATTGCAGTGGGTTTTTGATCCTACTGCACGTACTGGCTTTGTGGGAGCCTAGGCAATTTGAATGCTCACCTTACGAGACCTGGATAGAGGTGGGCAGTCCTTGGGCTTCCCACAGGTCAGGGAACCCTGATTGCTCTTCGAGCAGATGAGGGGGGGGGGACTTGATCGGGGGAGGGGGAGGGAAATGGGAAGCGGTTGTGGGGACGAGGCAGAAATCCTTAATAAATAAATAAATAAATTTAAAAAATAAAAAAAAAATTCGCCTGCAGTCAGGAGGTTGAGTAAGCAACTAGCTGACAGGAAGTGGTAGGGAGGAGCCAGGTAGGGTTTTTGAGGAGGGTGAGGCAAAGCAGTAGTAGTATTCCTTTGGAGACTGAGGAGGTGAGCTGCTTGCTGTTGTAAGAGTTGGTGCCTGAGGGACCAGAATTCCCTCAGGCTGTGGTTTTGAGGCCTAACCACTGCTGATAGCAGCGGAGTTGCAATTGCTGATTTGGACAGTTGTGGATTAAACAGAAGAAACAAGATGTTATTTTTTTCTTCTGTGTAGTACTCCATTGTATAAATGAACGACATCTTGAATTTTGCAGGAAAATGGATGGAGCTAGAAAACATTATTCTGAGTGAGGTAACCCAGATGCAGAAAGATAATTATCACATGTACTCACTTATAAGTGGTTTTTAAACATAAAGCAAAGAAAACCAGCTCACAAATCACAATCCCAGAGAACTTAGACAACAATGAGGACACTAAGAGAGACATGCATAGATCTAATCTACATGGGAAGTAGAAAAAGACAAGATCTCCTGAGTAAATTGGGAGCAAGGGGACCTTGGGAGAGAGTTGAAGGGGAGGGGAGAGGCAGGGAGGGGAGCAGAGAAAATTGTAGAGCTAAATAAAAATCAATAAAAATAAAATAATAAAGTCAGCAACAATTTAAAAAGAGAACAACAGTCACTTTGATCAAGGGAAGCTCATGAAAATTTTGAGGTGTTAACTTTCTTTCTAGAGAACTTTTGAGATCTTTGGGTTTTAAAGGGAATTTTACTCCCTTAGAGAAAACAAGGAATGGAGAGATGGCTCAGTGCACACTTGCTTCCTGCGCAGGTGTGGGGACCAGAGGTCACACCCCGAGAGTCCACGGAAAAGCTGGGTGTGGCAGAGCATACCTGGGACCCCGGAGTGGAAGGGGTGGCTGGGTGCAGCTTGGGCATTTGTACAGCCAGTTGGCCAGCTCTAGGCCCGTACAGTCAACTGGCCAGCTCTAGGCCAGTACAGCCAACTGGCCAGCTCTAGGCCAGTACAGTCAACTGGCCAGCTCTAGGTCTGGCAAGTGGTCTCGAAAGCTCAGTGGATGCTGTTATGGTTTGACTGAGAAATGTCACAACACTCATGTAATCGAGCATTTTCTTCTCAGTTGTCGGTAGTATTTGGGGACGTTATGGAAACTTTAGAAGGTGAAACCTTGCTGGAGGGATGTATGTCGCTGGGGACAGACTCTGAAGGTCTATAACCTTGCCTCATTTCCTGCTCTCTCTGCTTCCTGTGTGTTGATCAAAATGTGACCAGCTAGCTTCCTGCACCTGCTCCCACGCCTTCCCCACCATTATGAACTTTAACCCTCTGGAAGTATAAGCCAAAATAAACCCTTTCTTCCTTAAATTGCCATTCTATCATAGCGACAGGAAAACATCATTAATTCAGAGGGCTGTAGAGGAGGCCACGGGATACTGACCTCTGACCGCCGTGCTATGTTATGCACTCAGGTGCACATGCACCAAACACATCTGTGTATACCTTTTATATACACACATGCATACCAGTGGGCACACACAAACAGTGATGTTCTCATTAACAAACTCAGTCAGCAAACAGTTACTAATAATCACTGAGAAGCCTGAACTTGAGTTGTGTGCTGAGGACCCAGGGTGGTAAGACAGCTCTCACAAGGAGGCGTCGTGGAGACAGACTTGTGTGCAAATTACTTTTGTATTTGCTGTATTTGAGACCCTGGCGGGGGTGGGAGGATAGAAAAGTCTTGGATGCTTAAAGAAGCAGAAAATGGAGGCCTCCGCTGGCTTCTGGGGGACGATGGCGATGAGGAAGGGACTGCCTCCCAGGAGGTGTATGGACATCTGCTGGGCAAGAAGGGACCGGTAAGCTGCCTTCCCCACCAGCGTACTCTCAGTTCTCCACAGCATCACTTTGATCACCCAGCAGTTCTCCAGCTTTTACAGCCGGAGTCAGCACTGCCTGGAGTGTTATGACCTGTTTCATATACGCCAGCTGCAAGAGCCCACGTCCTAATTGGCAGAGATGGCTCTCAGGTGGAGGAGCTGCTGCTGTGCCTTTTCTTCTGCTGGTGTTCGTCGGCCAAAATGCATGCACCTCCCATGCTTGTCCTGGGTCTAGGCACTCTGGTACTAATCTGTCTTTGGCTGTTACCTTGAATTTAGGATGTGACTCATTCTCCCTGCGGTGTTGTCTTTCCCTTGATCCTCACCTTGTTTCTGGCCTATTGTTTAAGCGCAAGCTGAGGTCATCTCTAGTTACTCCGAGGATGTGTGTAAGGATCAGTGCAAACCTAAGTAGGAAGGTCCCTGAGTGAGTTTGGTTCTCTCCCTCTCTGGGATCCAACAACACTCACTCACCTGAGTAACCCCTCTGTGTGACCTCGCTCTTTCTTTCTGTATATGCCTAAGAGGGCCGTGTCGGGTGTCTTGCTCAATTGCTCTCTGCCTTCTCTTTTTGAAGCAGAGTTTCTCAGTGTCTTTGGAGCACACTGATTTGGCAAGACAGGCTTCCCAGTGAATCCCAGAAATCTTCCTGTCTCTGCCTCCTCAGTGCTGGGATTACAGAGGCACGCTGCAGTATCCGGTTCTCAATATGGATGCTGGGAATCCGGACTCCGGCCGTCACGTTTGCGGGGATAAAACTTCACTGAGGGAGCCAACTCCCCAGCCCTTCACGTTCTGCTTTTGATGCCTAAGTTTAGTTCACATTGCTGGATAGAGTCTACGATCCTTCGACGACACAGAGGACCTGTGAGAGTGCCAGCGAGCCAGCAACACAGCTTGTCTTCTGATCTGAAACAGAAGAGCAGGCAGCAACCATCCCCATGCCCGAACTGGCGACACTAGGGAATTGGCTCTTGAAAACGCGCCACCGAGACCGTTTCTTTCCAAACATCTGCAGGTTGTTAGCTTGATTTATTTTGAATTAAAAAATCTTTTTGAGTTGGCTGACAGCTTATTTTAATTCCCAGATGTTAAAATGTTTCAGCGGTTGGAAGGGGACTGTGCCCGTGGCTTTTGATGTGGTGGGAAGCAGTTGGGCACGCAGGTACACCGGCCGGACCTGCCCTTCTCATCACGGTCCTCCACGGTTTTTCTCCTTCTGTGTAAGAGCCTGGTGCCGCACGCCTTTGTTTACCATCTACTTGCTTGGGTCTTTAGCCTGGTGGCTAAGGCGGTCCAGCTCACATTCTGTGATGTGGTGGCCTTTATCCAGCCTGCAATGCTTTGTGGATGCCTTAGATTCTTTGTGGGACACTTTGGGGGAACAAACAAACGCACAAATAAGTTTATATTTAATTAATATTTTTCTCTCCTTCCCGAAAATTTGCTGAATTAAGTTTCTGTTCAAAGAGATTCTCATAAATGCTTTGAAGATTTGTGGCTTGGTAAGGAGCCTTGACTTATTCTTTACTTTCCTTGTTTCTGAATGAACATCTTTTATTTTTAGTGCAACTTTTGGGCAAGGGACCCAAGGACTAAGTCCCCTTCCTTACAATCTCCTGTAATGTACAAAGCTGCCACTACTGCCACCTTCTTCTGTCACAATTGCCAAACACTGTTCGTGGTCACCTCAAGTCCCTTAGAAACTGCCCTGTCATTTACCATCTGGTTTCCCCTAGAGAACTTTCTACATTGGTTATTTTTATACTTTGCTCTATTTTTGCCTCCAAGATTTTCAGATTCATGTAGCTTGCTCTACCGTCCTGTGGCACCGAGCTCTGAAAGGCCATTTGTGATTTGTTCTTTTATTTCTTTTTTTTCAATTTGTTCCTCATTGTTACTTAAGTCTTTGCTTGTCACGTAACCTGCATCGATCTGCATGGAGGACCATCCTGAAACCAAACACTGAGATCACAGCTTGGAACGCTGACTTGGGAGTGAGGATTTAGGTGGGCACAGGGGTCCATCCTGTTCCTAGGCTACATTCAACTACTAAGTAAAGAGTCTAAGACAAAGAGTGCTAAATGGGAGCTCTCTGAAGGTTTCAACAATGAGAAAAGCGACTGTGGACACAAATTAGGCTAACAGGAAAGAGATTTGTGTGGAAGGCAAAGATCAGGAAGACTGAAGGAGGCCAGAAGGGGCAGCAGGAGACACATGAACACAGGGGGAACATGGAGGCACACGCCCATCAAGGGACGACTGCATTTTCACCCTTCAAATTCGATTTGCTTTTTCTCTTTTTTGAATATCCTTTGTTGGTCATTTTTTTTTATAAAACTTCATACTTTTTTGTCAGAACACTTTCAAAAATATTTTTCATGAAATCTGTCTTCTTTCCATCCCTTCCTCCCTTTCTTCTGCCACCCATCCCCATTAACACATTATCTGTCTTGTCTCTTTTTAATGAAGGATATAATGCTTTGTCTTTTTCTTTTAAACTTCATTTTGTTTTATAATTCTGGTTCTACAAATCTGTTAAGGTGTATATTTGTGGTGACAAAAATGCTGTTTGAATTTCATAGTTTTGTAAGTTCACTTTTTAACTCAGAAAAGTAATGATTTCATTGTCGCATGTTGATAGATACTTTGTTCCTATTTCTGTCTCTCTTCCACAGCTCTGCCAGGCTCAGTTCCTCTTTTGTGTGTGAATGCGTGTGATGTAGGCACATGTGTGTGTAAAATGCACACATGTGGAAGTCAGAGTAGGGCATCTGGAGTCTTTAGTGCTCTCTACCTTATGTCTCTGAGGCAGGGTCTCTTCCTGTACCTGGAGCTCATGTTTTTCAGAATGGTTGGCAGCCAGCAATCACCAGCTTGTCTCTACTCCCTGCACCACTGAGGTTACTTTTGTGAGCTAAAACCTGGCTTGTTACCATGAATGTCCTAGGATCCAGACTCAGGTTATTATGGTTGTGTGGCAAGTGCTCTTAACCACTGGGCCGTCTTGCTAGTTCCATCTTCTTTAAAATAGGATGTGAAGATGCTATTTTAAAGGCCATCTTCAAAGATTTCTTCTGGAAGTCCTTGGATGATCTGGGTGTGGTATATGTCAACACTCCTGGCACTTTTGAGGATGAAGGAAGTTGATTTTGAATTTGAGGGCAGATTGGGAAACATAGCAAATTAAAAGACAGTATAGGATACATGATAAGACTTTGTCTCAAAAACAACAAGAAAAAAATCAAAACAAACTTCTGGGATGGAGTCTAAGGGTCTGCATTTTTTTTTTCCTCGAGACGGGGTTTCTCCATAGCTTTTTGGTTCCTGTCCTGGAACTAGCTCTTCTAGACCAGGCTGGCCTCGAACTCACAGAGATCCACCTGCCTCTGCCTCCTGAGTGCTGGGATTAAAGGCCTGCGCCACCACCGCCCGGCTGGGGTCTGCATTTTTGATATCTACAGCAGAACTACCCATTGTGTGAGGATTTGGATACTGCTGACTGTGGCATGGCCCACACTGGGGAATGCTGGACCTGAGGGACTGGCGGTGCTTTGTCCTTTTATGAGGACATCACTCCTTAGCTGCCTTGGTCTACTATTGAGCAACTCTTCGCTTTGGATTTGTAAATTACTTCCAACTCAACCCTTTTGAAGGGTTACCATAGACTGTAGACCCCGCAGAGACCCCCACAGGGATGGGGAGGGAACTAGCTGGCATTTGCATACGAATGGGGAGGGTTCTCTGGGGAAAATCTCCCTCCATCATTTCTAATGTTCCAATATTTTTGTTTTATCTAAAAATGTTTTCTCTGCAATATATTTTGATCAGGTTTTCTCCTTCCCCAGGTTCTTCCAGCTTCTTCCCACCCCACTACACACTCAACTTTGTTCTTTCTCTTTCTCTATTTCTAAAACAAAGAATCAAGCAACAACAACAAAACCAATCCTGAAACACAAAATCAAAAATTAAATTAAAAAAATCACAAAAGACCAGTAAGACAAAAAAGCTAAAAAGCCCTCCGAAGTCCCCCTGCCACCCCAACAACAACAACCAAAACCTAAAACAGCCCATAAAGTTCATTTGTGTTGGCTAACTTCTCCTGGGCATGGGGCCTGCCCTGGAGTGGGTTGATAAATACCCAGTGACACTCCACTGGAGAAAACTGATTTCCTTTTGCCAGCAGGCATCAATTACAGATAACTTCTTAGTTAGGGATGGGAGCCCGTGTCTGCTTCCTTGTCTCAGTGCTGGGACCTCGTCTGACTTGAATCTGTGCTGGTCTTGTGTGTGCAGTCACACACAGTCTCTGTGATTTCATACCTGCATAAGTCCTCTCATGTTGGAAGACACTGTTTTCTTTGGAGCCACCACCTCTGTCTCTTATAATATTTCTGCCTTTTCTTTCTCATAGATCACTGAGCCCTGAGGAGATGGGGGCGGGGGTGATAAAGACGTCCCATTTAGGATGAGTATTGAGCCCTGAGGAGATGGGGGCGGGGGTGATAAAGACATCCCATGTAGGATGAGTATTGAGCAATGAGGAGATGGGGGCGGGGGTGATAAAGACGTCCCATTTAGGATGAGTATTGAGCCCTGAGGAGATGGGGGCGGGGGTGATAAAGACATCCTATGTAGGATGAGTATTGAGCCCTGAGGAGATGGGGCGGGGGTGATAAAGACATCCCATGTAGGATGAGTATTGAGCAATGAGGAGATGGGGGCGGGGGTGATAAAGACATCCCATGTAGGATGAGTATTGAGCCCTGAGGAGATGGGGGTGGGGGTGATAAAGACATCCCATGTAGGATGAGTATTGAGCAATGAGGAGATGGGGGCGGGGGTGATAAAGACATCCCATGTAGGATGAGTATTGAGCCCTGAGGAGATGGGGCGGGGGTGATAAAGACATCCCATGTAGGATGAGTATTGAGCAATGAGGAGATGGGGGCGGGGGTGATAAAGACATCCCATGTAGGATGAGTATTGAGCAATGAGGAGATGGGGGCGGGGGTGATAAAGACATCCCATGTAGGATGAGTATTGAGCCCTGAGGAGATGGGGCGGGGGTGATAAAGACATCCCATGTAGGATGAGTATTGAGCAATGAGGAGATGGGGGCGGGGGTGATAAAGACATCCCATGTAGGATGAGTATTGAGCAATGAGGAGATGGGGGCGGGGGTGATAAAGATACCCCATGTAGGATGAGTATTGAGCCCTGAGGAGATGGGGCGGGGGTGATAAAGACATCCCATGTAGGATGAGTATTGAGCAATGAGGAGATGGGGCGGGGGTGATAAAGACATCCCATGTAGGATGAGTATTGAGCCCTGAGGAGATGGGGGCGGGGGTGATAAAGACACCCCATGTAGGATGAGTATTGAGCAATGAGGAGATGGGGGCGGGGGTGATAAAGACATCCCATGTAGGATGAGTATTGAGCAATGAGGAGATGGGGGCGGGGGTGATAAAGACGTCCCATTTAGGATGAGTATTGAGCAATGAGGAGATGGGGGCGGGGGTGATAAAGACATCCTATGTAGGATGAGTATTGAGCCCTGAGGAGATGGGGCGGGGGTTATAAAGACATCCCATGTAGGATGAGTATTGAGCAATGAGGAGATGGGGGCGGGGGTGATAAAGACATCCCATGTAGGATGAGTATTGAGCCCTGAGGAGATGGGGGCGGGGGTGATAAAGACATCCCATGTAGGATGAGTATTGAGCAATGAGGAGATGGGGGCGGGGGTGATAAAGACATCCCATGTAGGATGAGTATTGAGCAATGAGGAGATGGGGGCGGGGGTGATAAAGACACCCCATGTAGGATGAGTATTGAGCCCTGAGGAGATGGGGGCGGGGGTGATAAAGACATCCCATGTAGGATGAGTATTGAGCAATGAGGAGATGGGGCGGGGGTGATAAAGACATCCCATGTAGGATGAGTATTGAGCCCTGAGGAGATGGGGGCGGGGGTGATAAAGACATCCCATGTAGGATGAGTATTGAGCAATGAGGAGATGGGGGCGGGGGTGATAAAGACATCCCATGTAGGATGAGTATTGAGCAATGAGGAGATGGGGCGGGGGTGATAAAGACATCCCATTGAGTGTTTCAAAGTCTCTCACCCACCTTCCGTTGTGGGCCTCTGTGTTAATTCTCTTCAACTGCAAGAAGAAGCTTCTATGGTGAGGGTTGAGTGAGGCTCTGATCTAAGAGTATAGCAATATGCCATTAGAAATCATCTCATTGTTATGTTCCCTGAGTAACCTCCTAAACTTGGGTCGTATTTTGCGGAATACTTATCTTTATAATTGACATATTATTGCTTTGGTGTTTGGTGTCTAAATATACTTGTGAGTAGCTGGGCTTGTAGTTGGTATTGTTTAACATGTATAGATAAATAACACAAGACAGAGACAAGGAAATGGCTCAGTCAGAAGAGTGCTTGGTGTGTAAGTATGAAGTGTAGCACAATTAATTAAAAACCCAGAGGTAGATATTGGGGTTCAACCTGAAGGTCAGAAAAGCAAAGCAGCCATCCGCTGGCTCTTACTTCTACCTCAGTTGCAAATGGCGATCCTGCCTCCAGGAATCTCAGAACGAGTCTGTGTCTTAGAGCTGTCTCCTCACATCTTATATTCCTCTTCAGTACTGGGACTAAAGGTGAGCACTACTACCTGGTTTCTATGGCAAACTAGTGTGGCTACTGGGATTAAAAACGCGTGTTGCCACTGCCTGGTCTGTAAGACTGACCAGGGTGGCTGTTTTACTCTCTGATCTTCAGGCAAGCTTTATTTATTAAAATACAAAGGAAATATCACTACAATAAAGAAATGAACTTAATCTCCAGCACCCCCATAAGAGCTGGGCATAGTGGCCTGCATTTGTTACCCCAGCCTTGGGGAGTAGCGACAGAGGGATCCCTGGGTTACCGGCCAGCCAGTGTGGCCGAGTCAGCTCCAAGTTCAGTGAGAAAAATTCTGTTTTAAAAAGATAAGGTGGGAAATGATAGGGGAAGGCTCTCGTTTTTGACCTCTGACCTCCACACGTACCGCTCATGTATTGTGTCTGTGTGTGCATGAACACACACACAGTAAGATGAGTAGTGATATCTCGACTAGTTCAAGATGTATTGATCTTATGACTGTATATACATTGAGGACGGAGGGAACAAGCTGGTGTTTATTGTGACAGATACTCTGCCCACTGTGCTAACTTTTGCTGTCTCCTTTCTAAAAACATTGTTCATACTCAAGTTATCTGAGATAAGTGCAATTATCCTGGCTTGACAGAGGGGAAAAGAGAAACTCAGAGGGTGACTGACCTACTGACCTTCACCTATAGGTGATTCTCACTGCCGGCTCCATTGTCCACACCTCCCCCATGTATTATGCTGCTAGGATGTTCAAGTCTGTATAATGCCAAACACACCCCAACAATTTTCGGCTGATGGAAATTCTCCAGGATACAGCAGCACCTGTATATCATCCTACATTTGTCAAGTCCTACAAAAATGGGGGCTTGGGATGTGGTTGAGAGGTAGAGAGTTTACCTAACATATGGAAAGGAGTTAAATCCCCAGGACTGGGAAAACAAATGCCTAGGAACCCATAGACCACACAGCAGCAAGAGTGAACTCTGGTCTATGAACCCTGGTGACAATGAAGCATCAGTGTAGCCTTGCCCAGAGCACACTGATAGTGCGAGAGGCTCGTGTTTAAGAGCCCAGAGCAAGTGGGAAATAAATTTACTTCTCAATTTTGCTCTAAATCTAATGCCCAATGGAAAAAATTGAAGTCAAGGAGAATTTGCTCTGATTCTGATAAGAGGTGGACTGTTTAAAAGCTATCAGCATTTGCAAAGTACCGAGAGGAGCAGAAATGGAGAGAGAAGAGAGAGAGAAAGAGAGAGAGAGAGACATACACACAGACAGACAGACAGACAGTAGTTGCTAAGAGATTCCCAGCCCTTGCCTGGCACTCAGCTCCTGGGAGGCCTTTGATTCCTTTTGGCCCATCAGCTCTTTCATCTTAGTTCCCCCCCCCCCCCCCCCATGTACTTACCCAGACCCTCACCCTTCCTGCTGCTGGCTCGGCATTCACAAGGTAGCCACCAGATGCAAGTAACTGAAAAACAAACGTCACTGATTGTTCTTATGAGTTATACACCCAGGCCTTGGTGGTGGCAGTGGGGCTCTGCTCTGAAAGCCGGGCTTCAACCCCACTGGGAAAAATCCCATGGCTGCAGTGGTGCATAGGAGACGGGTGTGGGAGTGGGATATGGGGTCTAATTTGTTCTTTAAGTTTACCTAATGGTTTGCAAGGGTGCAACTATCTATCTGAATGCACGCGATACATTCTCCTAGGCAACTGAGCTCACCGGATAATTCTTTGGAAACTGCTCAGGAGTAGGACAAGCAGCATGAATACATTTACGAGGGGAATCACTTCTGTGTCTGGTCAAAGACTGAGGAAAGGCATTCCCATTGTGGTGCAACTTGTCTATCTGTTTGGGGTGGACCAGCACATGCTGAGTGATTTTCAAAGCAGTCGGAGGGCAGTTGTCAAACTTTAGATACTATTTTCCCATGTTGCAAAGGCACAGAGATGTCACCCCCCCCTTTTTTTTTCTTGACCAAGGGTAGATTTAGGAGGGAAAAGGTCAAGTATTCTTATCTTACAAAAGAAAATTTATCCGTCAGTTGTCGGGTAAAGGAGCGTTAGAGGGTACAAATGGTGGGGGCGTGGGTGGGGGAGCTGCTAACAGTATTACTCACTCCAGCCTGAAGCCCGTGGAGGGACATGGGCCCCAGGTATGGGGTGTGTGTGTTATTTTGAAGACTTGTCCTAAAACACCTTCTAATTCCAGCGAACACACATACTGCATAATACCATGCAGAATTTTGAGGGGGGAGAGAGAGAGAGAGAGAGAGAGAGAGAGAGAGAGAGAGAGAATATACAAGTGAATGAAATGGTCTTTCCATTTCCTCTTCCCCGCATTTGGGAAGGGGAGGTCTTTAATTTTTTAATCTGTGTGACAGTGGTCTGGTGAGCTCCCTGAGAGTCTGGGACTCCCTGAGTAGCAGCAGGGCAGATGCTGGCCTGAGAAATGAGCTACAGCCATCAGATTGAGTGGAATACCGATGAGAGCTGGCATGCAACCACGACATCCTCAAATTTCCTTTTTCCGTGGCCAGTGGACATGACAGTTCAGGTTAAGGCATCTGGGAATCCATGGAGAACAGGGTGCAGAAGGCAGAAGGCTGCCCTAGGTCTGTCAACCGGTTTGTATTTCCTCAAGAGAGAGAAACTTTCTCTTATAGCATAGGGAGGCGATGGGAATGCCTCAAGATTTTTATGGATCGGTTTTCACTTTTCCAGATGCAGAGAGAGGGGCCGCAACAGTCTTGAGAACATGTTGAGAATACCTCACAGTAGATAAGCTATGTGTTTGCTCCAGCATCGCCTCCTTCATCTCACCGTGGGGGTGTTGAGTGATGCCATAGGCAGCTGGAAGGGCTCATTTATTTGACCTAATTATTCCTCATGTAGACCTGACTCATCCTAACGGGCTCTTCTTCAAAGGAAACGAGAGCCAGATTGCCTCCTTGGCAGCAATGAAAAACAAATGCTATCCACGGGATGGCTGTTAGATTGAAAAAAGATGCAACCTGCCTTTGGGCCCGGCCAATATTTAATGATGTTACCAAGAATAGAGGACGGGAAAGGGAGTAGTGTCAGGTTCTGACATTCTAGCTTTCTAAAAATGTTCTTAATAAAATTAACTTGCCCTTGGATGCCATGGACAGAAGTAACTCAGAACCCAGGGAAGGATGGAAGCCTTGGGGGAGTTTCTGTTGTTTTCATTAATGATTGACTAAATCATGATGGGTACCACAGGAGATTCTCCCAGGGGGACCTTCTTGTTTCTTAGTCCTCTTGGATACTCTTAAAGATTAAGAAAATTTCTCTCTCTCTCTCTTTCTCCCCCTCTCTTTTTCTCTCTCTTTCTAGGGGAATGGAGAAAGAAGTGAAAGAGCTCTCCCTTTGCCATTAAACAAATCACACACACAGTAGTACCGCATGCATATTGCTTTTGACCCATCTGAAAACAAAAACGAAATGGCTTTACCCAAGGATGCATGTTCTGCAGGCTGCAAGTTCATCTTGGACCATCACATCACCTGTCTGTATTGAAACCTGGATGAGAGTTGGGAAGAAACCCCAGTCAGTAATACAAACATCGAGGGCTCAATCTTGACTCCTTGAGCCCATGGAAAAAAGTCGGACACGGAGGTGCATGCTTGTCATCCCAGTTCCAAGGAGGTAGAGACAGGCATGACTCTGGGGCTCACAGACCAGCAAGCTTCCAGCACTACAGGCTCTAGGCAAAAGAGGGACCCTGCTTTAGAAAACAGGGTGGCTGGCTCCTGCAGAAGGATGTTCGAGGCTGCGTCTGGCTATGTGCAGCCGCATTCATGTGCACCTGTGTGTGCAGCCGAATGCATTTGCATGGGAACACCCACACATATCAAGGAAAAGAAATGCATCTGAAAGCAATCGTGTGTATTGTCCCTGTTTCCGCCTTGTTGTGGAGCTGAGCCCGAGAATGTCACAGCTCTTGAAGAACATGGGTGAGGTGTGTATTCAGGTGAACGGCCCTTTCACCATTGTAATTTCGTGCCCTTGTTGAGGCAACTTCAAAAGCCTGTCTGTTGTGGCTAGAACTGTTAGGGACACCATGTTTGATCTCGGGTCCTGTGGGGGAGGCGACGATGGAAAATCCCATGGCCACTTGTGGAAAGATCTGCAGTTTCGTGAAACCTTTCCGTGCTGCGGCTGCCCAGTAAGCGTGCCTCCATGGTTCGCATCCTGGCACACCCAACTGTGTTTACATCTCTTCCTGGTGTGGAGCCAGAGCCTGGGGTTCCTTTGCGAAACAACCTGGAAATACCTTGGGTTTGTGCTCCTCTGGGCTCTATAATAACAAACGGGCTCTGTGGCATGGCTAGTGTTTACTTAATTAGGGGGAGGACGTTTTAATATCAAAAGGAAAACATTCCTGAGCTTTCCACATAGGTAAGATGCGGTTTGTTGTGCTACGATTTGGGGTGGGGAAGGGATGAAGAAAAGAAAAACAAGCCGGTTTCTTTTTAGGGCTAAAGTGAAAGGCAGGGTGGGAGTTGGTGAGCAAGAAAGAAACAAGCAAGGGATGGGGGTGGTGGAGATGGAGGCCCCACAGATGTTGTTTTAAAGGGAGTCATGACTGAGCCCGTGTTTCTTTTGCAGTTAGCTCCAAAAATAGATTAGTGGTGAGAAGCAACTGGTTCCTGATGCTTATCTGAGGGTCAGTTAATACCCACCTCCAACTGCTGGGGTGAGGAACGGGGCAAGCTATACATCTAACAGAAAAAGATTGCTATACCTCGTGGTGCCTTGTGTTAGGTTTCATACGGCTGTTTTCTGGCCAAAGCTATTAGCTAAGTAAAAAGAATTTGCCCAAGGATAAGGGTGTGTGTGTGTGTCTGGTAGCTCACAGTGGTCATTTTAAATACACGTGCATGTGTGTTTGCATGTGTGCGCATACTCACTACAGAGTCCAGGCGGGTCTTGAACTTGTCATGTTCCTGCCACAATCTCCCAGTTGATGTGACTGCAGGCATGGATCACCATGCCCAGCTGAATACCATCTATTGCCTTTTAAAATATTTAAAAAGAAATAAACTGGTCTTGAATTCCAAAAATGACTTTGAACTTCTGACCCTCCTGCACCCAGAGTGCTGGGATTATAGGTGGGCACCACCATGCAATGCTTGGCACTTATTTATTTATTTATTATTTATTTAATGTGTACAAGTGTTTTGTCTGAATGTATGTCTATATATCACATTTGTGCAGTGTCTGCAGAGGTCAGAAGAGGGCATTGGGTCCGCTGGGATTGGAGTTATCAGCTGTTGTGAGCTGCCATGTGGATGTTGGGAATCCAGCACAAGTCCTCTGGAAGAGCAGCCAGTGCTCTTAACCACTGACCCATCTCTCCAGACCCCTGGAATCTATTTTAATTGGCTACTGACAAGCCAAGGAAAAAGGGAGGCAGAGCAGTGACAGCAGGGGCGCGTGGGGAGAAGGCTCTAAAGATCAATTAGTAGTAGACGCATGGTCTAATGGGGGAAGTCAGAACTCTATCTCCCCAACAGATCTCAGGATGGACAATTTTGGGGCTAGAACACACCCAGAGCTTCCTACACTACCTAGGAAAGTTGGAGGCCATGGGTGTGTGTGTGAGGGTCAGCCTCACTCTAGGCTGTGCTGGTAAGCTAGCTGTCATCTCAACTCCATTTCTTAGTTCCTAACAGTAGAATTTGCCGGCCACTCTTTATAGGTTCTGCTCCACCGGAAACCAAGAGTCCCAGCAGGGGAGAGGCATCAGGATTGGTGGAACAGTGCCAAGGGTCAGGGTGAGATGGGCACAAGAGCGCTAAGGTGAGGGTACAGCCACAGGAAATGCCAACCCTTAACAGATGCGTTGGTGTGACCTTTCTTCCAGATGTGTCTGGTTCAGTGTCATCCCTCCAGGGTGAAGACAGTGTTAGAGGCCTTAAAGTCGAGTCCTCAGGCCTCCTTGCAATAAGCTGCAGGGACTTGTGGCAAACACTGTAGACTGGCTGCGTTTCCAATGGAGGCTGCCAACTGCGTTTTAACCCTAGGGCCGCTAGCCCTGCCCTTCGTGAGATGTTCGACCTGGCGTGCAGGTTCAGTCCCAGCTTGGGCTTTGATGCCCACACTACAAGAGAACAGTTTTTCGTTGGTGGCTTTCGGGGAGCCCCATGTTCTGGGATTGCTGCAGAAAGTCAGAGGCCAGGCCTCGCTAAGCGAGGGCTCAGATGGTGAGAGCGGGGCTGTATGGACATGTGAGCTGGTCTCTTGGCTTTCCTGGCAAGTGGAGGGCAATGATGCAGTGCGGCTCCTAGTATATTTTGTAGACACTTATTGGGCATCTACCCCGGGTCAAGCTGAGTTTAAGGTTTAATAAGACATTTAGCAGCCACCAAGGATTTTATATTTGGTTAACAACTATCTCCCCTTGCTTTGAGCTCAGCTGGCCCAGGTCTGAAATATTGCTAATTATTTCTCAATCCCTGGACCTCACAGATGCCCTGGCTCATAATGGGTGTTTAGATACTTTTCTCATTGCTGTGCCCAAATACCCGACAAGAAGCCCCAGGGGAGGTGAGTGTTTACCTTAGCTTATAGTTTGGGTGACACAGCCCATTGCAAAGAAGGGATTGTGGCAGAAGCACAAAGTGGCCGATCACACTGTGTGCTGATAACAAGCACAGCAGGCAGAACATAGGGCCAGGAAATAAAACCTTGAGACCTGCTTCCCCAAGGACCCACTTCATCCAGGGAGCATCTGAATCCTAAAGGTTCCACAATTTTCCAAAACAGAGCCACTAGCTGGAGCTCAGGACTTGCGAGGCTACCGAGGAACTCAAGAGAAGCTTGACTTTTTCCTTCTTCCAGTTTATGTTTTTGTGGTGTATGTCTGTGTGTGATGAACCCACGTGTGCATATGCATGTTTTTGCATATGTGTGGTGCACTTGTGTGTGAGTACGTGTGTGTGTGTGTGTGTGTGTGTGTGTGTGTGTGTGTGCATGCACATGAATGTTGAAGTCCAGAATTGAAGCTGAGGGTCATGCTCTGTTGGTCTTGCAATGAGGCAGGCTCTTACGAGAAAACCCAGATCCTCCTGTATGGTTATTCTTGCTGTCCAGCTTGCTCTGAGGATCCCGTCTGCACCTCCTGGGCCTGAAATTATAGTTGGACCACCTAACATTCAGATGGGTTCTGGGGCTCTGAACTTTGGTCTTCACATTTGGGTGCCAAGTGCAGACTCACTTCCTCGTTCCCAAGCTTGCCCTTTCCCGTTCTCATAGCCCTACCTTACATATACCACATGATCCCCTTCTAGGGTAAATCAACCTCTTAGAATTCCGGCCTTTCTTTTATGGCAGGTAAATTGTTTCCCACTAGTATGTATTATGTCCCATACAGACTTCCTTTTCACTGTTTTATAGCCTACATAAAAATATTACGTGGGATATAGTACACTATAAGTAACTGTTTAAGGAATCCATGAGATTGGAATCAAGACAAAAGATCTTTGCTGCAGTAACAAGCCAGGAAATCTTCACTTCTACCAAATTCAGATTTGTTTCTCTTTGCACAAAGACAGCCATGATCTTGCAGTTTTTCTAATCCAGCTTCTTTTCTCAGGATGCCTTACTGATCCAGTCTAGTTGTGTTCTGCAGATATCTTATGTGGAAGATGAAGCTTTGGAGTTCCTGGGATGTGAGAAGAGAGGGTAAAGAGGTGCATACCAACTTGTCAGTGCTTAGGTAGGTTGAGAGAGAGAGAGAGAGAGAGAGAGAGAGAGAGAGAGAGAGAGAACACCACAGAGGGGTGGCTGCCTCTACTTTATTGTAGCTTGGACCAAGGAAGCAGGGATGTAGTATATTTTTGCTTTTTTTCTCCTCCCTTCCCTCTCTCATATCTTTCTTTGCAAATGCATACCCATCTGTCTCAGTACCATTTTTTGAAAAACATGTATTTAGCTGTGTGGGTTTCTGTCTACATATGTATTTTTGTGCCAGTATCATGCTGTCTTGGCTACGATGGCTCCGTAGTATAATTTGAATCAGTAATAACCCCAGCATTGCTCCTTAGCCATAATGTTCTAGTCATTGCTTTGGCTAGTCAAGATTCTTGATGCTTCCATGTAAATTGTAGATAGCTTTTATAATTCTCTTAGGAATGTCAGCGGGATTTTGACGGGGATTGTACTGAGTGTATAGGTCATTGCTTTAGATAATACAGCTACTTGCACAGTCTTAATTTTGACAACCCATGACCGTGGGCAGTATCTCCATCTTCTAGTGTCTTCTTCCATTTCTCTGTGTAAGTGTCTCACTTCTTTCTTTTAGGCTTTCTCCCTAGAGTTTTCTCTTTTTGATACAGTCATGAATGTATTGGTTTTCTTGTTGTCTTAGCAGTTTTGTTGCCAAGTCCCAGGGAACTGACGATTCCTGCATATTTATGTCATATCCCACATACCTGACTGAAGGTATCAGACCTAAGACTTTCCTGGTAGTTACTGTCTAGTTAACATAGGATTGTATTGTCAGCCAATAGGGAGAATTTGAATTATTTCCCCATTTTGCTTTCTTTCTGTTGAGTAAGTAATATGGCTGAAATATGATATTGGAGTTTTATGTTGAATAAGAGCCCCAAGAGTGTACGTCCTTATCTTGTTCTCAATTTTAGAGGAAATTCTTGCAGGGTTTTCTCTTTAGTTTGATGTTGACAGCGAGTTTGTCTTATACAGCCTTTATTATATCGAAGTGCGTTGTCTGATTTCCTTAGGGCCTTTTAAATGGCAGGATATTTAATTTTGCCAGTACTCTTTCTGCATCAGTTGAGATGACCATGTGATTCTGTTTATAGGCTGTATTACATTTATTGAGCTATATAGGCTAACCCATTCCTGCATTCCAGGAATGATGCCAACTTGATTATGATCTTTTAAATGTATCATTGAGTTCAGCTTTCAAATATTTTGTTGAGAACTTTTGTATCTATGTTCATCAGAGGACTTGATCTGGTTGTGCCTATATCTGGCTTTGGGATTAGGGCAATACTGGTTTACAAGGAAGGATGTGTTTGGAAACTTTCTTTCTCTTTTATGGAATAGTTTCAGGAACTATTGTGTTAGCTATTCTTTATTATTTGAGAAAAATTCATCAGTCAGTCCCACCAATCCTGGGTTTTTCTTTATTGGGAAAACATTTCATGTTACCACATCAACCTCATAACTTGTTATTTATCTATTTGCCTTTTTTGAAGTGTATTTTTAGATCAATTTTATTAAGTTATTTATGTCTAGAAATCTATCAATTTCTTTTAGGTTTTATTATTGGAGGGTAAGATATCAAAATATCCCATAATGAACCCTCTGTACTACAGAGGCTTCTGTTGTAATTTCCTCTGATTCTGTTGATTTAGATTGTATTTCACTTTCTTTTGGTTGATTTGGCTAAGTCTGTATCAATCTTGTTTATTTTTTTCTTCTTCTTCTTCTTGTTTTTTTTTTTTTTTTTGAGACAGCATCTTACTATGTATCCTTGGCTGACCTGAAACTCACTATATAGAACAGGCTAGCCTTAGGCTCACAGAGACCAGCCTGCCACTGCCCCTCAAGTTCAGGGATTAAAGGTGTGCACACCAAGCCCACCATGCTTTGTCTTCTGGGAACTAGCTTTGTCTTGCGGGTCCTTTGCACTGTTCTTTTAGATTCTCAGCTCTTATATTTTTCTTTATTTTGGATTTGTCTTGCTTTTCTAAAACCTATAACATCATTATTTTTCTCATTTAAGATCTCTGTGATTATATTCTTAGATTTATTTAATGTTCACGTGCTTGTGAGTGTGAGTGTGTGTGTGTGTGTGTGTGTGTGTATGTGTGTGTGTGCACATGCGTATGTGATCTATGGATGGTAGTTAGAAAACAACTTCCAAGAATCTGTTCTCTTTCCACATATGGGTCCTGGGGATTGAACTCAGGGTGTCAGGCTTAGCAGCAAGCCAGTGCTCTTTCCCAGTGAGCCTTCTCACAACCCCTACTTTTTACAATCATAGTTATACATTTTCCTTAGAACTGTCTTTGCTATATCCCACAGTCTCTGATATATTGCATTTTCATTTTTGATTGATTAAATGAATTTTCCCCCTTCCGTTTCTCCAGTGACTCACTTACCTGAAAATGCATTGTTCAATGTCCTGTGGCTTTATTGTTTGGAGGGTCCCTCTCGGCATTGATTTTTAGTTTCATTCCATTGTAATATCATAAGATGCAAGACATTACTTCAATTAGAAAAAAGTTTAAAATTTATTTCTATTTTATGTGTGTGGATGTTTTGCCTGCATGTGTGTCTATGCCTGATACCAAAGAAGGTCAGATAACATATCAGAAAGATAACATAGATGGCTGTGAGCTGGGTGAGCTGGGTGCTGGGAAGCAATCCCGGGTCCCCTGAAAGAGCAACAAGTGCCTCTTACCATCTAACCCATCTCTCCAGCCCCAGTTCTTCCGCTCCGAGATTTGATTTATGGTCTAAGATGTGTTATGTTGTAGAATGCTCTATAAACTGATGTAAATCTGGTTATTGTATAAGCCTTTAGTCCGTCTCATTTGTTGACTCTATTCTCCTACTGCCTCTAGAGCTGTGAAATATACGTAGAGTTATATCCTTTTAAAAACAGACTTTTAAAATATCTGTATAAAGTAATGGGTTTTATTATGACATCATCCTATAGCTATTTAATGTACTTCGACCATGGTTACCCTCTTTACTTTTTTAATTTTTTTTTGAGAATTTCATACATGAGTTCTACATCTACGTCATTCCTACCTACCAGTCTTCCCCTCAAATTCATGACCTCTTATTTTTTAATTACTATTGCTATATGTGCACACATGTATAGATATATATCTCTATATATGCATATATAGATATATCTATGTGAGTGCATACACACACACACACATAGCCTACTGAGTCTATTTAGCATTGCTTGTATGTACATGTACTTAGAGCTGACCTCTTGGGATTAGGTAACCAGTGGGAGGGGGTGCTCATCTCTGGAGAAAACTGATTTTCCCCTTCCAAGTGCCCATGACTGCCAGTAGCTTTGATCTAAGGGTAGGGCCTTGTGAAATTTCCCCATTGAAATCAACACGTCTACTGGTATTGCCATTATGTAGGTATTGTGTAGGCAACCATTTGTTGAAATTTCATGGGTGTAGCTTTCTGTCATGTCTAGAAAAGACTATAAAATCGGTGTCCTGATCCTTCGGCTCTTGAAAATCTTTCCACTCCTCCTGTGATGTTCCCTGAGACTTAGGGGTAGGAGCTGGGCACCTCATGGTTCCTTATTCTGAATTTTAACCAACTGTGGATCTCTACTGGACCCCATCTGCTGTAAAAGAAGCTTCTTTGATAAGGGTGAGAGCCACTTGCCCATGGGGATGAGGATAGCATCTAGGATATAGTTAAAAATTATATTGGTTAGGAAAATGGCATAGTAGACTCTCCTCTCGAGTCTGTGACTTTAACAGTCACTGGTAGCTAGGTTTGTCATACCAGATATGCATTTCCTCCTATTGGTTGGGCTTTAGGTCCAACTGGACAGCTGTTGGTTACCCCCGAGACAGAAGTGCCACCATTGGACCATTGGGTCTGCCATCATTTTATTCATAAGTTTTACAGCTGGATGGGACTATTGATTGCTTTTTTTCTCCCTTGACAGCTTACATAGTTCCTTCTGTTTCTGTGAGAGCTAGCCTAGGGAAGAGACTTCTAGGTCAATTCAAGCTCAGTTCTTCCAAGTCCCAGGTGTCAAGTATGTGGTGTCTTCAACAATAGTTTAAGTTCTGGAAGGTGACCAAGGGAAATGGCAATAGTCTGTATTGTTTTGGAGACCTCGTGGACCCCTTGGCCAGCATCTCAAAGGTAGGTTTCCCAGGCTGAGAACTAGGGTTTTTGTTAGGAAGCCATATGGCTCTCGAGGGCAGCATTATCACCCTGAGTAGTGTAACTTTATTTGAGCTATGTGTATGTACATATGCACATATGTATGTTATATGTATATATTTTAAAGTAAGCTTATAAAAACAGGATTTTTTTCTGTTATTCTTCCATGGCTTTTCCGCACATCCTTAGTGTTCTCATCGTTCTCCTGTACTACCTTCCCTCCCCTTCCCGGTTAAAGTCCTCTGCCCCTCACTCTTCCCTCCCCTCATGCTATGTCCTATTCCCTTCCGAGCCAGATATATTGCTGAACTAAGTTCCTGAACCAGGAATACAATGGCACTATGTCATTTATGTGTTCTCGATGCGCTTGTGCCTTTGCCCGAATGCAGTGACCTTATTCGTCTCTGACTGGTTTTGACATGAGGGCTGCTCTGAACATGAGTGCGTTACTCCCCTTTCCTCTTGGGCTCTATTTGTTTAGGGTGCAATTTTCCAAGCTTTTGTTTTCAGTATTGCTTAGCCAAGAAGTGTGTCTCTTCCAGGGCGTCAACTCTTGAACAATGCTTTTACCCTGAACAGCCAGTCTAGATGTTTTTAAATTGGAGGGTTAGGATTACTTACATTGCAGGTTATTGTTGAAAGCTAGAAGCTGATTCCTGTTCATTTGTTATCTTTCTAACATTTAATTCTTTCTCAGTTCTGCCTCTCCCTTTTGACAGTGGGTTTTTTTCTTTCCTGGGTCAGCTGTGCAAGCCAGCTGTGCTGGGAAGTTTATGACCACTTGATACAAGCTAAAGCCATTGGAGAGGAGGGAGCCTCAGTTGAGAAAATGCCCCCATCAGATCAGGCTGTAGGCAAGCCTGTAGAGCATTTTCTTAATTAGTGATTGATGGGGGAGGGCCCTGTCCACTGTGGGCAGTACCATCCTTGGGTTCTGTCAGAAAGCAGGCTGAGCAGACCATGGGAAGTAAGCCAGCGGCCCCCCAAGGCTTCTGCGTCAGCTCCTGCCTCCGGGTTCCTGACCTGACTTCCTTTGACAGTGAACTGAAGTGTAAGCCGGACACACCCTTCCCTGCCCAGCTTGCTTTCTGTCAGGATGTTTCATCACAGCAATAATAACCCTGGCGAAGACACCATCCACCGGCAACATTATGCCATCCATCTGAGGGACAGCTCTCTGACAGCAGGCATAATGCGGACAGAAATATCTTAACCCAGAAAGTTATGCAAGATGATTAAAAAAGCAAGGAAAAGGCAAGAAATGGGGAAGCAAAAGCAAATTGAAAATATTGGGAAAATGAAGAGGGAGGAAACAGGAGGAAGGTGGCAAGTCGAGGCCGACTTAAAAGAAAAATTATAAATTTCTCACTGTAGAAGAAGATTAATAAGAAAACCAAAGGAACACAATAAAAAGAAAAAAATGTAAGGGAAAAAAGGAGGTTTGGGGTGGTGACACAGGCTGACAAGCATCTAGCATTTAGGAAGCTGAAGCAGGGGGATGGAGTGAAGTTCAGTGTTTGAGAGAGCTGGCTCTTCCAGAGGACCTGAGTTCAGTTCCCAGAACCAATGTTACCAGCACATATGTTCTTTCTCTCTCTTTTTTTCTTTTTTTCTTTCTTTCTTTCTTTCTTTCTTTCTTTCTTGTCTCTCTTTCTCTCATAAAAATATATGTTAAAAAAAGGAATGGAGGTGGGAGGATTATGAATTTGAGCTGTAGCTCATTACTTCTGTCAATCTACATAATCTACATGTCTGTCTGGGTCCTCTTGGGCTGTGTATCCCTGAGAGACAGGAAAGGCTCAGGGGTATTCAGATCCCCCCATTTCTCTCTCCAGTTAGCCAGTGAGTGGTTTGGAATGGGGGTGGTTGAATTGCTTTGTTCTTTGTTTCCCCACTCAACAGGACAAAGCAGCCTGGAACCAAAGTTCTGTGGACTAGAATTTACTCAGAAATGATTAGTTGAGGAACCTCCCTCTCCCTCCACTGACTTCCCACCGACTTCTCACCCTGTTGGTTTTACAGCAACATGGCACTTCTGGATCTCAGATGCCCCATGATGACACCCACATGGAAAGCCAACTAACGATCTCTGCTGGGTGAAGGATTCTCATCAGGTCCCTGACTTTGCATTGCCCACAGTTGTGGTTTCTTGAGGTCCAGTCCTCCCAGCCACACACTGTGTCCGTTTAGTTCTGCTCGCTTTAAAAGAAAATCAAATTCTCCCCTTCTGGATCTCCTGCCTCATCCCCAACCCATTACATGTGTTCTTCAATGAGCTTTGTTTCTGTGGCATTTGGCTGGAGGGACCCTGGGTCCAGATGTAGACACTGGTCAGAAGAGCATGACAATACTTGCTATGTATTCCAAAGGAAAAAGTGATGTGGAGCCTTGTTCCCTAAAGCAGTAAGCTTGGTTTCATCCTTACCGTGGGTCCCCACTACAGCACGGCACGTTTCAGGAGCCAGCTGCATTGTCTGGATCTGCTGAGTTCAGACCACCTTTCTGTTCCCGGTGCTTTTGCATCAGTTGCTCCCCGTGCCATGTTTTCCTCTCTCTGCTGTACTGCTGTGGGCTCAGGGACCACATGCTGCTTTTCGCAGTCTGTATTGATAACCAGGAACTGTTGGTCCCTCTAAGGAGCTGTCTGTCGGTGCGTCCCCTCAGTCACACACCTCGGTGAGAACCTGTTTTCTGGTTGGTTTTGACTCCAAGTCACTGAGAAGCTAAACTTTAATCTGCCATCTTGGCTACCCCAGACTTCACACTTAGTCTAAAATCAGCAGTCCGTGTGTGTGTGTGTGTGTGTGTCTTTGTGTTCTCTTCCTCTGATTTTCTTGGGCTTATGCTTTAGGTACATGGTATGGTATTGTACTGGTTCTGAGTCACATGGTGCCTGCCTTCCAAGTTCACCTTTTTTTAACTTCAAAGTCATTTCAGCTTCTTGTTTTGTTTTGTTTTGTTTTTTTTTTTTGCATCACCACACGCATTTGAGAATTAATTGAACAGTTTCTATAAAATATTCTTCTGGAATTTTGATGGGCATTGTGTCAGTCCCACGGAGCACTTTGCAGAGAACAGAATACTGAGTTTTCTGAACTTTGAGCCTGTAAACTTGGGGGCACCGTGGGTACACCAGGAGAATCTGTGGAAAAACTGGATAGTTCTGGGTCAAGCTGGAGAGGGTGGTCACTCTACTTCATGCCCGCTTGTCACTTTATGTGAAGACATCTCACTGGTGGCGTGGTCCCTGGAGCTCCTTTTCACACGTCAGCTCCAAAAATCTATTATGCTCCTTGGCATGGATATCTAAATATCATAGCATCTCACTGACTATTTTCTTAATGCATGGCAAAAGTTACAAGAGATTAGCCCTGGGTGAGAGCTATGCCGACGCTGTTTCCCCTTGGAGCTCCTGTTCTTCACTGTCATCTATCCAACATGCATATGATGAGCACTCAGTGGTGGCCATTGCTTGGTAATTTTCCTTAATGTTCAAGGGCTCGTGCTGAAGGGTTGGTAGGGTGAGGGTGCTCACAGTTGTTGCTCAGTACCCATCTCTCTGAGTTACATTAAGCATCAGATGTGAAACTGTCCCTGTACTGTTGTCTATGCACGCTTAGCCCTTTCTTCGGTCCCCTCCCTTGGAGCACATGAGCGCCCAGAGAGTCCCCGGGGCTAGTCAGGAAGGGCTTTATTGGGAAGGAGAGGAGGGTGTAAATTGTGGCCTTCCTATATTCTGGGTGGATCAAAAGCAAAGCTCATTCAGAGTTGGCAAAAGAAAACTCAAAATATATTGTAGCAAAAAAAAAAATCTGGATTAGTTCTTGATATCGCTGCCAGCAATCTGGTAAGATCCATGAGGACATGGCCTTCATTGCTCTTCGCTGTCGTTTAGTCAGGGTCAGGACTGCTTGGGTGGAGTGAGGAAGGAGGGGTCACTTTGAAGCTCCTTGCCATTATCAAGGGCAGGAAGTGAAGCCTCAAGGATTTATTCAAGACTCCCCCATCTGCTTAGTTCTGGGTCACCATGGCTTCCATCTACTTCTTTTGAACTTTGCCCTTCTTCTATATCTGGGAGGCCTTGTTTTTTATTTGAGTGGTCCAGATGATTAGCTCAGATGGTTAGGGCGTGGGGCTCTGGGAAGCAAGCCAGCAGATGGCATTTCCATATGAGCCCGTGAACTTGGCCCACAGGGTCAGTCTTCCCACGTTCTCAGATGACCTCACGGACTCTCCATAGCCGGCTTGTGAAAATGTGCCGTGCGGAAGCCTGGAACACGGATGGCTCATCCCCAGCCCTGCAGAACTCCCCTTAGAGGATGACCCCCTGTGTTAGAGGCTGCTTGTCGGACTCTAGAACTGTTCATTAATCAGGCAGCACTTCACTTCAAGACTTGGTGTTTATCTTGAAGCAATTTATGAGTGATGGCGGAGTTTGCATTGCTGTAGAGATTGGTTGTTGATAGTGTACCAGCCTGCTTGACAAACGATTCCTTGCTTCAGTCGATTGGAATGTGAAGTCAGCTCGATGAGATTGAAGAGCCAGGCTTTGGGCCAGCCAGTTGGGACTGCAGTAGTTGAGTTATTTCTTTAGAAGCTTCCATAGAGAAGCTTCTCACGGGCCAGGCATATGTCAGCAGCCAGGGATGTAAATCCTCACGAGCTCCACAGATGTTTCCGACCTTTCAGGGCTAAAGGCTCAGGAATGAGACCCAATCCGTGTCCTCAGGAGATCTGGGCTCAGTGCAGGACTGGTCCCTCATTCATAGCACAGGTCCATAGTAGTACGGGGAAGCCTGCAGACGGCTTGTCGGATTGATGATTGTAGTGGCATCTACTCAAACACATGTGGTGATGATGAAGGGAACCAATCATAACACAATGCAGTTGTCAAAATATTAAACAGACACAACAGTGCTAAGTATTGAACATGGAACCTATGGTGCCTGGTGTTCACAGATCCTTCTTAGGGAAGCTGCCCCAGCACAGATCTAGCTATGGGGATGAGGCTGGGTCTCCCTGTCTTCCTTTCATCTCACGGGAGTAGTTGAATAAAAGCCAGGAAAGAGCAAACCCCAAGTCTGTCCCTAAGCAACCAAGATGTTCCAGCCAATCAGAAAAGAGCTGGCAATGACAAAGAATGGAAGGTGTAGGAAAGTCAAAGCAAATGTGATAAAGAGGTGGGTGGGGTTACTTTAAATCAGATAGGCAGAGATTTCCTACTACGAGGAGGTACCCTTTGAGTTGGGATCTGAAGGAGATAAACTAGCAGTGGGCAAAGCCAGGGTAGCGCATTTCAGGTAGGTGGGTTGTGAGGACACTGGGGAGGGATGAGCAAGACAGAAACATGGGAAGACCAGGGTGAGCATGAGCAGGAGAGCAGGTTGCACAAGCCTGGAGATAAGTGGTTAAGTCTTACCTTAACTGTGGGTTAAGCCGCTGTGTCTTGGGTGCCCGTGATGGTCTGGACTCTGTCAGCGCCAGAGACACAGCTATGAAGAGAATAGAAACCCCTTGACATTTACAGAGCTTCTCCAGACCAGCTCAGAATGTGTCTTGTGGGACACAGCAGGGCTGGATCTTAATCTAAAGGCAATAAAGAGCCTTTGACAGGCTCAAAGTTGTCTAGTGACGCACTGATTTGTGCCCTAGAAATTCCATTCTAGTAGCAGTGTGGGAGGGGGGCAGTCAGGAAGCAAAGGGCTGTGAAAGACATTGGACAAAGGTGATGCTGCTGTTCTGGATTTAGGGGACATGGCAGGCTGGAGATAAGTGGGACAGTTCAGAAACACTAAGAAGGTGTGATGGATAAGGTCAGATCATGAATGGTGAGAGACCTAGTGTGTGTGTGTGTGTGTGTGTGCTCGTGTGTGTGCGCATGTGCGTGCGTGGTAGGGCTGATTCCCAGCATAGAAAAGAGAATGAAGGAAAGGAACTGAGAGGGTGATGCTGGTACTTATCTGGGCACGGAAGCAGGAAGAACAACCTTTTGGAGAATAAGAAATTGTTATCCTTCTATCCTTGATGAAGTTTTGCTATTGAGGAAACAGACATGGAAATAAGATCAGCCCATCAGCTGGGCGGTGGTGGTGCACGCCTTTAATCCCAGCGCTCAGGAGGCAGAGACAGGTGGATCTCTGTGAGTTTGAGACCAGCCTGGTCTAGAACTAGTTCCAGGACAGGCTTCAAAGCTACAGCAAAATTCTGTCTTGAAAAATCAAAACCAAAAACCAAAAACCAAAAAAAAAAAAAGAAAAAAAAAGAAAAAAAGAGATCACTTCATCAGCTGACAAACATCTATGATAAACTGCACAATTCCACGTTAATCAAAACCATCAGGACAATGGGTTAACTCTGCAAGAATGTATTTTTCTCTAATGTCATGTGTCTAAAGGAGACAGGGTAGATCCAACGCCACATAGGATCCATCTAAGCTTATAGTTTATCCAAGACAGGGTAGAACCGCCAGCCCCTCAGCAAAACAAAGCAATACAGCACAGCACGACAGCACAGAACTAACCCCAAACTCAAAAACCAAAAGAGGAGGCGAGGTGAATTACATACCTGACCTTTAAATGGTAAATGCACTCTGGGAGGGTTTCTGGGGCCCCCTTTTTCCAAGTTTCAGCCTCAGGTTGGTTTATTTTGAAAAAGAGATGGAAATCCATGTGCTCAAATCAGACTTCTCTAAAGGCAAAATGATTTATGTCACTTCTGCTCACTATTATTAGCTAAAACAGGGCTGGTGAGATGGCTCAGTGGGTAAAGCCACTTACTGCCAAGCCTGATGCCCAGTGTTCTATTTCCAGGACCCTCACGATGGAAGGAGAAAACTGATACCTGCAAGGTTTTCTCCAACTTCCGCATGTACACGGTGACACACACACACACATGCAAACACATACACATGTGTGCATGCCTCCCCATGCATAAGTACATACATGCAACTTGCTCAGTCCATTTAGTGTTACTTGCATGTACATGATTTCAGGGCTGACCAACTGGTATTGGATAACCAATTAGAGGGTTCATCCCTGGGGAAGACTGTTTCTCCTGTTCTTAACATTCCTTATTGCCTTTACCTAGGGGTAGGGTCCCAGGAAACTCCCCCCTTCTGTGTTAGAATGTCTATTGGTGTTGTCCTTGTTCAGGTCTTGTTCAGGCAGTCAATGTGGGGTTAACATGAATTAGATTTCCCTGTCATTTCTAGGGGACACGCTCTCTATGCAGATTTCCTGCTCCTTTGCGTCTTACAGTCTTTCCACCCCCCTTTCTCGATGTGGAGAAGTTGGGTTGGAGAATGAACTCTGCTGAATGAAATGAATAACAATCTTCATTTTTAATTTGACTGGATTTAGGATCCACTAGGAAACACACTTCTGGGAATGTCTGTGAGGTGTTTTCAGAGAGGGTTAGCTGTGGAAGGCAGACCTCCCAGGAACATAGGTGGTCCTTCCCATGGACATGGGGCCAGGCAAGGGTCAGGATTCCCTGTTATTTGCTTTGTGCTCTACCTGGTTCCGTGCCTGTGGCTAACGTTGGTGGTTGGGAATGATAACTGGGGTGATCATACCCAGATGCTGTCTCACTTTATCCCTTCCACATTGGGACTGCATTTCAGCACAAATTCACTCGACAGCAAAGCATATCTATACTTAAATCTTCTCTGTTATGTATGTTGACAGCCATGAGGTCACATGGATGCCCCCAGTTCTAATTTCACAACACAGGTATCTGTTGTTTCTATTTGCATGCTTACAAATCCTTCCTGACTTTTTTCTTACATCAGAGCCCTGGTCACCTTTGATCTCCCGTGGTGGCTGCTCCTTCCTCACTCTGCTTGAGTCCTGACACCCAGCCTCAACATGGACTTTGCCACCTGATTTCCCTCTAGGTGGGGTCCCTCTACTTGCTTACTTCCTAGTGCAGGTTGATGGGGACACTCAGTAGGAAAGATTTCATTCAGTGTGGTGGTGATATTCCGTAGCCTGTGAGTATTTGCTTTGTTTGCTTGTTTGAGACAGGGTTTCTCTGTGTAGCTTTGGAGCCTGTCCTGGAACTACCTTTTGTAGACCAGTGTAGATGGAGGCAGCTCATTTGTTTTCTGGCCTCCCAGACCCGAAATAATTACATAGAAACTGCATTATTACAACACTGCTTGGCCTATTAGCTCACTCTTCTTATATCTCTTATATCTTAAATTAACCCATTTCTATTAATCTGCCTATTGCCACGTGGTTGTGGCCTACTAGTAAGGTTTTGTCTGGTGTCTGGCATCTGTCTCCTGCAATGGCTACATGGCTTCTTCTTGACTCTGCCTACTCTCTCCTCCTCTATCTACTTGGAATTCCTGCCTTGCCCTATTCTGCACTGCAATAGGCCCAAAGCAGCTTCTTTATTAACCAATGGTATTCATAGCATACAGAGGGGAATCCCACATCAGGCCAGGCTGGTCTCTAACTCACAGAGATCTGTCTAGCTCTGCCTCCAGGATGCTAGGATTAAAGGATTAAAGGTGTGTGCCACCTTTTTTTTTTTTTTTAAAACTGGGACCTTGTGCTGCTGGAAACACAAGTTTTCTGATTCCAGCCCCCAAATTCCAGGTCTCCTGAGCTATTAATGGAACCTATGCAGGATCTCCATGGCTCTTGTCTCCCTCAGTCTTAAATGGCTTTATTTTGAAAAGTAAATGTAACTCCTCTTACCCATTTCAGAATTATCTAAAGGTGGAAAAACCCACCATTTTCCCCCCCTGCAGCTCAGAAATTTTTCAAATACTTTCTCTTTTGTCTTCAGATTACTCAAAAGCAGCTTTGGCTATTTCAGACTTGGCACCGTGGGTACGTAACGCCAAGCGAGGAATGTGTGCTCTGCCTTGTCTGAGACATTTTGTTTGGAAATAACAAAGTTTTGGATGTTTAGAAACGCCACACGGAGCAGGCGCAGCGGCTGTGTTCCTTTGCCTTTGAAATACGCTCTGCAGTGTAGAGCCGACCGTTTTCAGGGGCCTGGGCACTTCATGGCGGATGCTTATCTGACTCACTGTGGGGATCTACTCAGTAACTTTTACTCAGTAAATATGTCGTATATCAGCACAACTCAGCAACCGTGGGCACCATAGCCATGTACATATCAGGTGCACAGCTAATGGATGATGGGAAGGGAAAGGAACACGTTTGCTCTCAGTTGCTATGCATTTCCCCTTCGTCCTTATCTCCCTCTCCTCCCTCCCTCCCTCCCTCCCTCCCTCCCTCCCTCCCTCCCTCCCTTTCTTCCTAAGAATTGTTTATTTTATTGCATGTGTGTGAACGCTTTGTCTGTATCATGCATGGGTAATGTCTGTACCCGGTGCTCTTGAAGGTCAGAAGAGGTCATTGGATCCCCTCGGACTGGAATTAGTGAACCAGCTGTGAACCTGCAGGTAGGAGCTGGGAATTAAACCTCAGTCCTCAGCAAAAACAACAAGATCTCTTAACCACGGAATCATCTCTCCAGCTCCTCTGCTTGCTTTCTTGAGATAGGGTCTGATCTCGCCCAGGCTGGCCTTAAGGATATAGCTGAGGACAGCTCGACCTCTTGAGTGCTGGGGTTGTAGGTATGTGCCACCACATCTACGCAGTGCTAGGAACTGAACCCAGGGCTTCATCCATGCATGGTGCAGACAGCATTCATACACACACAGTAAAATAAACAGATCTTAGGCAATGCTCCCCTAGCTGAGCTGCAGTCTCAGCCCTTAACAGTTTACTCCGTTTTGACCTGTGCTTTGACCATGGACCAAGTACAGCCTGCCGTCAGGTGTGTGTTTGTGATTTGTACCTACAGGCAGAGAATGAATCGTATGATTTTATTTTTAAGATTTATTTTTATTATTTTATTTGTTTACATCTGTGCCCTGTATGTGTGCTTGGTGTCTGAGGAGGTAGTGAACCTCCCTGTGGACAATTTTATTTTTATTTTATCCCATTGAAGACATATTTTTATTTATTTATTTGTGTGTGTGTGTGTGTGATACACACATATGATACAGGTCGTATGTGGTTATCAGGATAACTTGTGGTAGTCAGTTCTCTCCTTCCATCATGTATATCACAGGGATCCAACTCCAATCGTCTGGTTTGGCACCATGCTCTTCCACCCACTGAGCCATCTCACTGACTTCAGTTTTACAGTTTTATTTATAGAATAAAACAAATTAAAAGAAGACTAGCATCTAATAATATGAGAAAATAAATCCAATAGAATTCATATTTCTATATATTCATAATTATAGTTCTATCTTAGCGTAGCCAGTGCTCGTGTATGTCCCATAGTCTAGTACCACTCCTGTATGAGAGAGGCAGAGCTGGACCACATGACAGATTCTACAGGCCACCATGGCTGGTGCTTTTTTGATCTGGCTCTTGACTGAGAGAGTTTTCTGTCCCTAAGTCTAAGGGAGAAGCGAACCTTGTTCATTTTAAAGTTTGCTCACACTGGAAAGTAACACTTAGGAAGTACAGTTCTTAGAACACCCTGGACTGACTGGCCCAGACCACAGGGCAGGAATGTGTGCTTCAAGGACAGATGGTTTTGTGTAGTGGTTATTTTTATCTCTTAGGTACTAGGCTCTGTGATAGCTGCTGTATACAAAAAGGAAAAGGTGCCGATGGCATTTATGCTTAGGTGGGGGTAAGTAAGAGCTAAATAATTTTCAAATTAAAATTTTAAATTTTGATAGTTTTGAGAATTTTATACTATATTTATACCTTTTCCAACCCTCCTTCCGCCTATTTTTTTTTTTTTGTGTGTGTGTGCTCATGTGTGTCTACAGGTACACATGCATATGTGCACATGGAAGCCAGAGGACAGACAGCCTTGGGCACCTTGTCTCAGGTGCTGTCAGCCTTTGTGTTTGTGAGAGGGTCTGTTTATGATCTGGGACTAAGTAGGATGGCTGGCTGGCGAGTCCCAGGGATCCTCCTGTTCCTACCTGTATGGGAGCACTCCACACCTGCCTTCTCACCTGGGTGTTGCAGATCAAACGCAGATTGTCGACGCACCTGCCCAATGGAGCCATTCCTTCAACCTCCCGGGTGGCAGGGAGTTTTAAAACTAAGTGCACAGAAGGAAGAAGACAGAAGGAAAACCAGACCCTGTAGCTTAGAGCTCAGGCTCCATATTGTCAGTGTGTTTCTACCGTCTCGTCCTCAGTACCAGAGCCAGGCCTGGTGTAGCGTTGGCCTGGAAAGCAAGCTGTGTACTGAGTTCACTGCCCTGACTCCCAACAGCATCTTAAACATCCCTGCCAGGTCTGAGTGGCCTCCTCCATGTCCTTACCCAGCTCTCCGCTGTGGGGAACTTTCCTTTGCTTAGATATGTCCTTAGTTTATTTTTTGAAAATTTAGGACATGTATGCAATTTATGTTGAGCACAGCCACTCCAACCCTTCCCTTGCACCTCCTCCCAGGACCCCCTCCCACATTCCCCTTGCAACTTTGTGTTTGCCTTCTCTCTATTTTAATAACTCATTGAGTCTGATCAGTGCTGCCCATTTGTGCTTGGGTGTGGGGCCATGATGGTTTGAAAGTGAATGTATGTGGCTCTGTTCCAATAAAACTTTATTTGAGAGTGCTGTGATTTGAAATTTGCTTAATTTATGTGTTACGAGGTGTTAGTCACATTTTGATTTTGAAAAATCATTGACAATGTTTGCAACACGTCAGGACTGGATGTGGTCCAGAACCCCTAACTTCCTGATTCCTGTTCTACTGCATTACCATTCGTGTTATCATTTTTTATCTTGACAGCATGAGCTCACATCCATCTTGGTGTGTTTCCCTCCCGCCTTAGAACGTGGCCTTCTGGAGCCCAGAATTGCATCTGCCTTGTGCACCACTCCAGCCTTAGAGGCCACAACAGGACTTGATCGGAGCTGCCTTCTCCTGCCCCCCAGACCCTGCCTCCTCCCTACAACATTTTCCCTTTACCTTCTTTTCCAAACTGATAGCTTCCATCTCATGAATTCTCTGTTTGCATCAGCAAAGGAAGCTGGTAACCTTGGCATTTGGTCAGCATAGGAGCCTAGCTTTTAATGAAGGAGGGCCTGGTTTATTCTGCTTAATACTAAATAAACAACCCCTGCTCTCCATCTACCCACTCGCCCACCCACCCATTCCTCTGTCCGTCCATCCATCTGTCCATCCATCTGTCCATCCATCTACCTGTCTGTCTGTCTGTCTGTCTCTCTGTCTATTATCTTGAGTGCGCGTGTTTGTGTGTGCATGCATGTGTGTGTGTGTGTGTTTCCTAAGGACAATTTGCTGGAGTCTATTTTCCCCATCTACCATATGAGGTCTGGGTTTTCAGGCTTGCTGGCAAGTGTCTTTTCTCCCTGAGCCATCAAGTCATCCCCCAGAACTTGCTCTAATGATATACATCTTAGTCCAGCAATAAAGAAGAGATCCGCCTCTATAAATAGCACAAGACACTTGACTCCGGGTAGATAAGAGCATTAGCAGCAGCAAATAAGTCAGTCAGATGCCAACTAGAGGAGGCAGACACGGCATGCCATCTGAGGTCACAACACTCATATCAGAGAGGCATCAGGGCTATGCCAGTATGACAGGCAGGTTTTGTACTTGTGGCTCCTTTATAAGAAAGCAATAGGTCTATTTGGATGATTTAATGCCTGTCAGGGGGCAAAGCCCTTTGGGTTGAAGACTGGGTGGGGTACAAATGGTCTGACTAATGGAAATGAATGGAGTAGAGACCCTTTCTTGTTTAGCAGGGGTACATAATTGTCGATGGTAGGGAAGTAAATGGCCAGGCTTTTGGGGATCTATGAAGTTCAAGGCATCAGGGTAGCACGTGAAAATTTAGGTGTTATACGAACACAAAACTTGAAACAATGACTATTGTTTGAGTGATGAATGAATGTATTTAACTTTGATTCAGTATATGTCATAAACCAGGCTCTATGCTACCTGCTATGTACAGAAAGAGTGAGATGTACTTATGCTTGCTTCACTGCCTACTGTGCAATCCTACCTGGGTGATAAATGCTCCTTGTCCCAATATGGTGAGGTCATTGATGGTGGGCTGGTGCGTCGTGTAGGGCAGGCACACCAGGAGGGGGATCATGGCTCAGTTCTATCCCTTTGTTATCACACAGTCGTCCATACACCCACTCTTCTGTTCGCCCAGTATGCACTGAGGGTCTGTCAAATCCCAGGCTAGGAAACCGAGCTTCATTGTTTTTAATCTAACCCAGGAAACAAGCTGTAGTCATGGAACACACTAGATTGGGACTATCGTGTGAGCTACTAACATGTGTAGGGTAGTGGGCAGCTGGGCAAGAGCTCTACTCTTGGGTGAGCCACGTTTCTAGCCCTAACATGGTCTAACTAGCCCACGGGACTGTGGAGATAGCTCATGAACTCACTTAGGTATATTGAGTCTGGGGATTCTGGAAGGGGAATTCGGAGTTCAGGGTGTGATGAATATGGGTCGGCAGGAGAGGTGAGACAATCCGGCCAAGAGTCACTTTCTGGTTGACTTCCTTATTAACAGATTTCTCACAGGAAGAGCCAGTTCTGTGCAGCTGCTCTCCTATGCTGGGTCAGAACATCCAGAGACCATGCTAGGACTCTGTTTATGAGTGTTTTAAGCCCATTTTTGTACCAATTTTCAGTCAGGCAGAACCCCTGACCCAGAACCAGGCGAGAGCCATAAACCAGGCAGAAAGACAGAGGACAGTCTTTTAGCTCTCCTAGGTCAACTCTTTTTTTCAACTTTCTAGTCTTCATGTTTTATTGGTATGGAGGGAATTGAAATATTTATTAATTCATCAAACATTTTGAGCAAGTGCCAATAATATACCACAAGAGCAAAACCAAGGGACTAGAGAGATGGCTCAGCTCTTAACAGCTCTGGCTCCTCTTGCAGAGGACCCAGGTTCAGTTTCCAGCACCCACATAGTGGCTCACAATCATCTGTGCCTCTAGCTGTAGGGGATCCAATACCTTCTTCTGGCCTCTGTGGGCACTGTGTGCACATGGCGCATTGGCATGCATACAAAGCAAAACAACACCCATCCTCATCAAATAAAGACACCCAAATCTTTAAAGAGCCGAGTTAAAGCAGCAGCAGGAGCAACAACACCTTGAGCTAAAAGCCTACAGAAGCAGCAGATGCTCAGTGTGCCGAGTGTGTTCTAGGTTGAGCGTTGATTCCGCCATCTTGGTAAAACCAGCATACGCTATCTGCTTTCTCATTTCCAAAACAGCGGTTTTAGGATAGATTCTTCACACCACTAATGTGAGGTTTCTGTATAAGAAAGAGAGAAGAGCCTTTGCAAAGGGGTCAACAAACCATCCTTATGATTGTTATTGTGAGAGAGCCATTCAGTGTGCCCCCAAAAGCACAGGCCACTGATACGGCAGAAGGGACTGATGGATGGTTGGCTACCAGCGATGACGTTGGAATTGAATCTGGAAAGAAGTGGACCGATGATAGCTAAGATGTATGGAGTGCTGCCCACCGCCAGAGACTGATCTGAGAATGTAAGACAGATAGTCTTTTCTAACTCTCACCAGAGCGCTCCGAAGCATGTGCTAATGTCATCTCCATTATTGCAGATGATGGACAAGAGGGACTTCGCCCAGCAGAGAAGGGGACTTTGGGGATTGGCACTTTGCATAGTGGTGAAATGGAATGGATCAACATGAAAGTGCAGCAGATTAATGGAACGGAACGCAGCAGCACACCGAGGCTGGAACAAGAGGGATGCGTAGGCAGGGAATGTGGGATGAAGCTGGAGAAGGAGGCAAGGCGGATTACTCATGTCATCTAGGAGATTTATAGAGCTCCCAGTTGAATATGGTTCAACATCATCTCCTGCAAAGTTCCCTCAATCTCCAACCCAGTGTTCTGACAGGAGGCAGATGTCACAGGCTCTTCACGGTCACGCGGGCTCCTCATTTATTAAAGTACTCCAGAAGATGCTTGGGAATAGCTGGAGATCAGTCCGTAAAAAAACTGTACTGATGTATGATTAATAAAAACTCAGAGATAGATACTGGGGTTCAACCTGAAGACTTGAAAAGCAAAACAGCCAGCCACTGTCTCTTACCTCAACCTCAGTTCAAAAATGGTGATCCTGCCTCCAGGAATCTCAGAATGAGACTGACTGAGCGCTGTCTCCTTCTGTTTTATAATCCTCTCTAGTTCTTGAATTAAGGGCGTGCACCTCTACTGCCTCGTTTCTCTGGCAAGCTAGTGTGGCTACTGGAACTAAAGGTGTGTGTCATTGCTGCCTGGTCTATAAGGCTGGCCAGTATGGCTGTTTTACTTTTCTGATCCTCAGACAAGCTTTATTTATTAAAATACAAATGAAATGCCACTACACTGGACCAAGAGATAGATGCCTGATGACTATCATCTCTCTTCACGTTATGGAATTGAAGTGATTTTAAGCCCACAGGTTAAATTTACATAAAGATGAGCTCATGTCTTGGCTCAGAAATAGAAGCATAAAGGTGATTCATCTTGACTGTGAGACTTCCACCAAAGATTGCCTTCTTCCTAGGTCTTGTTCTGCATCTTTTTCTCCACTGCTTGCTTTATCCAAAGCAGGGAAGGGGGTTGTGGGCTCTTAGGAAGAGAGAAGGGGAACACAATAGTTCCAGTTTGAGTTTTTAAACAGCTCCCTCCCACCCGCCATGGACAGCATGTTTCCATTTCTTTATAACCTTTTGTCCTGAGCAGTCAGTTCTTGTGTCTCTGAAACATAACCCATTTCTCCCATGTGTGGTGGGTCTCCCCATACCTTCTAACCACAAAGAACTTAGGTTGTAGCACCCACCCACTCTTGCCTAGCCAATCAGTAACCACAGAGACAGAGCCATAATGCCTCCCACAGGAGTATATAGGTACCTTTTGACCAATAGAAAAATGAACGGAATGGAAAAGTCACCAGGTGCGACACCCTAGACCCAAATAACACCCAGACCCCTTTAGAGTTGGTGGTCTTTCCAGCTCCAAGGCCCTTTCTCTACTCCAGAAGATGGAAAGCATTTCTGACTAAAACTTTCACTTTGTGCTGTGCTGCCTTCCTGAATTTCAGTCCTTTAGCCGATGGGGAAAAGAGTCCATCTGCTAGGCCACAGCAGGAAGGACTGACTTCATGTCCCTCCAACCCTCCTGGGAGATGTATAAAAAGTACCAAAAGGTATTGCTACCGAAGACACAGCCAAAGAACACAAAAAGGAAGCAGATACATGTACTAAGGCAGTGGGGTATGTTGTGCCTGGTCAGTGGGGACCCCAAAAGACCACCAGGGAGACCAACTCACTGAAATGCAAAAGCAAGGTTTATTATGGTGCATGTAATTGCAAGCCAGACTGGACTTGGGAGAGGAGGTACCCCACCCTTCTAGAGAGCATTATTTAAAGGCAAAATCCAGGAAAGTTACATTAGCGGTGTTTGGGGTGATGGGTTCATTCAATCCTGATTGGCTTGTGTCCATTGGCTTGTGTCTAGGGACTTTTCACAAATCTTTATTTTCAAACCTAGCCTGTAGATTGTCAAGTTTTCTTATTGACTGACCTTCAGCTGGGGACATTCTATGGTTAACTATACTTTCCAGATGGCTACCCTGTTACTTTTGCCCCTAGCCATTTCTGAGGACTAGAATATTTTACGGGAAACAGCTTACACAAGGCACAAGATGGAGGCGGAGGACAAAATGGAGGAACTTTGGTTCTTCAGGGTACAACCCTAAAGTTCAAATAGTTTTTAGGAATTCTAAGGGCAGCAGATGACGTGGGCAGCACACGCAGAGAGCCCACGTGCTCCTGTTTGTGACCTAAGAGTGACAGGACGCTCATTACCAGGCCCCTCCAGGTGCTGGCCAACTTGATACAAACTAGAATCACTTTGGATGGAGGGACCTCAGTTGAGGAATTGCCTCCATCAGATTGGCCTGCAGTGGTGTCTCTCTCTGTGTGTTAATTGCTAATTTATTTAGGGAGTGGGTGGTTCAACCCACTGGAAGCAGTGTCATCTCTGGGCAGGTGGGCCCAGGGTGTGTAGAAGGTAGCTGAATAGGCCATGGAGAGCAAGCCAGTCAGCCGACCTCCTTCAGAGTCTGTTTCAGTTTCTGCTTCCAGATTCCTCCCTTGAGCTCTTGCCCTGGCTGGCTTCCATTCACGATGGACCATGACCCGTAAGTCAAGTTGCTTTTGATTAGTGTTTTATCACAACAACAGAAAGCAAACTACGGTAATTGCCTGTCCCTAGCCCACTCAGGACACCACTGAGACTTTTTACTAAGAGCATGCGCTGTTCAAAAGAAATGGGACTTTGGATTTGATCATCAACTCTCTGAATGCCTTCTCTGTCTGTTGTTTCTGGAGCTCACACATAAAGTCAGGAGTACTTTGTGAAGTAACTTGCTCTCTTTAGTCGTTGAGACCAGGACATGGAGATGCCCCTTGGACTTGGAGAAGCTGCAGGAGGGAGGGTAGATGTTGTGTAGCCATTTTCTCTTAATTGAAACATCACCTCCTAGGAATCAGGGAGAGATTCAACAGACCCTTGGAGCCAGGGAGACTTAAAGGGCCTGGGAAGCTCAAGGAACCAAGGAGGCTTAGTAGGTGAGAAATACAGGAGTCCCCTTCCCCTCTGAAGGCTCTGAAAGCAGTAAGTACTTGCTGGGGAGGAGAGCCTCTCGTGGTGTGGCCTTCAAGTTGCACTGGGAACTCCAGGGGATAGATCTGTGGGTTGTCACCCACTCTGGGGTGAGCTTTTCAGTGTCTCAGCTGGCTGGCCTTGAGTCTTCTGTTCTCCTCTATGCAAGCCCAGTAAACTCACTGGCTCACCAAACTACATTTGAGTGGAATCAAATTGCTAGCGTGCCTTCAGATACCTTCTTCCCAAGAGAGGCCACACAGCAGAATGGTAGGAAATAAAGTAACCTTGGTGACTTGGCTCTAGGTTAACTTTCCAAATTCAGCTGCTGCATCTGAATAGCCACTTTCCTCTCAGTTCTAACTCTCTCTTGGCATCCCTGTTTGCTGTCACTCTAGGCTCCTAGAACCTTCAGTGCAGTGAGTCTGTCTCGTTCCAGGTGAGGACTCCCTTCAGGGTGTCTGGTCTCTGACCACAGCTTCATTCCTTCAGCGTCAAACCCAAGACCCACGTCCTCTCTAAAGCTTTGCTGGAATTCTTTCTGCCTGTGCCTCTTATTAACAGAGAGATATTCCCCTTTATTCTTGTGAGCCACATGAACTCATTTTAAATGTTCAACACATGTTTGTTGAACATATATACATGTGTTGAACATACATGTTCAATAAACAGACACACACATATATATAATCAAAGGCATTTAGTATCTCCTACATAATAATTTGTCTGTTGGTCTAGTCATACCTCCTTAAATTTGTCCTCATTCTAAGCCCCACCCCTCTTTAGAATTTACCTTTTAAGACTTGATTCTGTATACGATGTGAGCTGACCACAAGTTAAGCTAGTTTAAAGGGGGAGAGGAGAGAAAGCCAATTGTCTTGTTACGGACACCTTTGTCACGCATAGTTCTTAGTTGCTAGTCTTTGTAATAAAGTCAGATGCCAGACGAAGCATCATTATTTCTTGAACTGGTAATAAAGCAGAAGATCAGCAGGTTATATGTTGGCAGAGACTACACAGCATACTCCTCCAGCAGGAATAGGAACCAGATGTAGGAGAGCGGACTTGCGGCTGCCCATGGCAGGGAGGGGAGATAGCACGAATTGGCTGCCCCCGAGATGACTCAGAAGAGAAAACAATTACCTGCAGTTAGTGCTTCCGAGAGCGGTAGGTGATTTGGAACTGCTGAGCCACTGGAGAAGACTGGCCAAGCTAAACAGGCTCTTGGTGTGGGAGCTGAGGGGGCTCATGCCAGGGTGGATCTCAGTCTCAATTAGGCGTGAGACTGGTCCGAAGCCAGAGCCTGACTCGGTGATGAGGTTTTAGCGTACGGGATGAGATACAAAGACCAGAGAATGTAGGTGCTAGGAAGAGCCTTGCATCGTCGGCATCTTGGGAGTGACCGTGTGTGCTGTCGCTGTTCTGCTGTCCACTCTCCAAGAGCTTAGAATTGTTTGGTAAATCCACTAGCGTGTTGAAGGAGCTCCCGGAGATATAGGGAGGAAAGACGTATTAGTCAGAAAATGGAAGACACTCCCTCTGCTCTTTCTCAATTCCCTATGTGTTAACTTAAAAAGCTCAGCCCAATCTAGATCACCAAGGGTTTCTTTGGAATGTTCAAAGGTACATATATGTCCATTCGATTTATTTTATTTTGATGTGCCTGTGTGTATGCCTGCATACCCCATGTATGCTTGTCGCCCTTGGAGGCTACAAGAGAACAGCAGATTCCCTGAATCTGAGTTACAGATGCTTGTAAGCTGTCATGTGGGTGCTGGGAACCAAACCTGGGTCCCCCGAAAGATCAGCCAGTGCTCTTAACTGCTGAGCCACCTCTCCACCCTCCTGATATGTATATATCTTTTATTATTCACATTGATAACTTTTGATGGCAAGGCCATTCTTGGCTTTGTTATCTTACCACTGGACACAGCACAGAACTCGTGTCCGGTGGTTTGATGACTAGAAAGTGTACACTGGGGAGGCCACAAGACTTCTGCAGAGACCTGAATCGCTGCAGACATCGGCAGGGCTGGAGTTGAGGCTGGCAGTGGAATGCAGGGCAGAGAAGGAACAGGCATTTAGTGTCTCCAACATGGTAATTTGTCTGTTGGTCTAGTCATCCCTCCTTAAATCTAGCCTTGGTCTAAGCCCCCCTTTTGTCCCGTTTCAATCTTTCTGGCTCTGTTTCATGGCTGATACAATACTACAAGTCCAGAGAAAGGTAAGGAAACAGGAGCCAAGGCCCAAGGTTGAGAAATATATATTGAATTATAATTATCATTCTCTCTTCCCAAGTTTGTGACTCATTTCCAGTAATAACTGTAGCTATACATTTCAGCCTGGCCCAGAGCTTACTGTGGACCCCAGGGTGACCCCGAACTTCTGATCCTTCTGACTCCACCTTGCAAATTCTTTGTTTATAGGCCTATGTCCAGGGATTAACGGGGGCTGGAAGAATACCCACCAAGTTATATTCCCCCATTCATTTTCTCTTGATCATACCAGTTGTAGGTATGTATGGAACTAATGATATTTATATGCAATCCAGGACACTTCCCACTTCCATTTAATTCTGGGTCTAGGATTATGGAAAAATGACCTTTTGATTGAGCAGCTCAAATAGACGTTCACACGGAGAACAGAAAGCTCATGGAATTCCCTACCACCGTGCAGCTCAGTACCTGTCCGACCCAAGGTGGACCAAGCCTCCTTATCTCTTTCTCATTCACTCCCTGGCAGCTTGATGACCTGGAATTTATTTGGGGTGGTGTCTTCAGGAATGATCTAAATTGGAAAACTGTTGGTTTGGGCTCCAGAGGAAGTAGCTCTTTGTTTGGCTTCCTTGATTGGAATGTTGAATTTCCTTAGTCATTGGTCAGGGGCAAAGGTCCTGCTGTAGCCCCATCCTTTCCTTATTAGTGGGAACCCACTCCGGGACATACTAGGTAATAAGTTTATATAGTGAAAAAGCACACATCATTCACAAGCAGTTAAGGGAAATAGTGTCTTAATTGAACACTGTGTTGGATTTTCGTATGCATTGCATTTAATATTCACTATTTGTAGGGCCCGGGTCTACCCTTGTTTTTGGGGTTCATCTTGAGGACAGTTTCTGGTCAGCTAACTAAACATTGTGTTAATTTCTATGCTCCCTCTGCCCCGCCTGGTGATTAGCTGTAGGGCATTGTTGACTCCATCTTTGGTGTGGTAATTTCCCACCTGCCTTGGTGGAAATCCTTGTGCAGCAGCTAGGTATATAAGGATTTCCCCAAGGTTAAATAAACGGCATTCAGCTGATCTCCTTTCGAATGACCCAGGTCTCTTTGTTTGTTCTTTCAATCTCCAGGCCCTTGCCCGACTCGCCTACGGTACAGTGGCGTGCGAACTGTACCAAGGGGGCAACACAGAATCGGGTGTTACAACTATTGCTGCATAACAATAATTTCCCTGTGCTGATGAAGCCAAAGATGAGAGAATTCAGTGAGTTTACTAAGAATGCTTCTGTAGCACGCGAGAGATCTGAGTTTTTGAGCCAAGCTTTGTGTTTAGGTGTGGTTTAGAATCCAAGGTCGTTCTCTTCTATGACTGCAGCCAATCCACAGATTAGTTTATGGATACGTATGCTTCTCACGTGCTTGATAGCATTCTGAATTGGATCCCTCACTAGTGCCCATAAAACAATGCGAATGGAGCAGAATTCACTGCATCTACTTCAAAGCCATCTTTCTACTTCCTTAACTTAGTCTAAAGGTATTGCTTTCTTCAGCCATCCTGAGTGTCTGCCAATCTTAGCATGATTGACATTTGACAATGGATGCTTCTTTCTCGTGCATTGTAGACTATTTAGCCTCTATCTGCCACATGTGAACCGTCTGCCCATCTTCCTAGTCAGGAAGTGGTGTTTTGAACAGGAAATGCTTAACAGCTTCAGAAGAGGCTTACATGGGAAATGTTGTCTCCCTCCCTTCACCCTGCTTGTCCCTGCTTGTCCCTTCTTGTCCCTACTTCTTCTTTAACCTTTCCTGGCCTAGCCTGTGCCAGCTTCTGGGGCTGTCTACCGAAGTGAAACTGAGGGAAGGTATCTGGGATGGATGCCTTCTTTGCTAGGCTCCAACTCAAGGTTACCCACAGGAGTGGAAGCTGGGAAGGAGCCAGCTTTTGTCTGAGGGCCCATTGCTACTGCTAGGTTTTACTCAACTGGAAACTAACTTGCAGACCTCCGTGATGAGCAGATGAGATCTTCCAGATTCTAGGAGCCTCCCGTTCCTGGCTTGTTAGGGCACAGGCTATTTTGCCATTTGCCTGAGGGACCTAATGTGTATAAAGTCATGCATTCTGTATTCTGTGACCATGCTGAGTTTCAGCTCCCTGAGAATTCAATGCCAGCAAAACAATTATCTTCTGGGGGAAAGGTAACGTAAGGTGTTCTCCTTCTGCCCCTCCCTTTCTCTCTCCACATCCCCTCTCTCTTCCCTTCTGTTTTACAGTCCCGAGGCTTCACTGTAGTGCCTTGAGCATGCCAGCATACAGCCCCAGGAACTATGATAATATATGAGCAAGTTTTGGGAGGCCAGAGATTGATGTCTGGTGTCCTTCTCTCTCTTCTCCAGCTTACTTTTTGAGACAGGGACTTTGAATCTGGTATTTGCTAATTGGCTAGACTGATTGCCTTGTGAGCTTCAGGAATCTGCCCATTTCTGTCACCCCCCCCCCCCCGTTAGGTTAACAGGCATGTATGGCTATATGTGGCTTTCCACAGGCCATTTTACATTGTTACATTTTACATGTATGGCTATATGTGGCTTTCCACAGGCGTTTTGCTTTTTTATTTTTGAGGTAGAATCTCATTACATTGCCCAGGCTGGCTTTGAACTCACTCTGTAGCCCAGGGAATTCTTGAATTTGTTATCCTCCTGCCTCAGCTTCCTGAAGAGCTGGGGTTGCGGAGTGTGTAGCGCTAGGCCACAGACTGTATCATTACATCTTGAAGGCACACGGAGAGCAAAGTGCTTCACACAGCTTCTGTAAATAGGTTACAGTCTTCTTTTCTGCGAAAGGTAGCCGAGGGTCACACAGTTACCTGAGCAACCCAGTCCTCCAGGGATTTAAACCCTGGTCCTGCAGACTCTAAAGTCCAGGCCTTCTTCCCCACTTCACACGACTTCCAGCTTCCTATTGCAGGCCCTCTGGATGGCTTCAACTTGACTCTGCTGCTGGTGAATTCTGACCAATTGCATGGCCTCGGGCAGCAATCACTGTCTTTATATTTCTTATTTAACTTTGCTTCTCTTTTGAGACTAGATTACTTTTTCATTGTTCTGAGTTTTGTTTGAAACATTTGCTGACTATATGTTTGGGGTTTTTATTGTAATTGACCTCTGATTCCCCAAAGTTTTGGAGTTTAGATTATAAATAGATGCCTGTTAATGTTATTCCATCATCAGCTCTTTATTTAGTTAATAAGGCTCCTCGCTGTGGTTGGATTTTATTTGGACCTTTGCTTGCTATGTGCTGTCTCATATTATGTGTGCATGTCCACAGGGCCAGAGGCCAGATTCAGGCCGAGCAGAGCCAAGTCTTTTCTTCTCCTCTCTCACTGCCGTGCGTAATTATCTCCTTGGCACTCTGGATTTCATTTCCTTAGCACATCTATAACTTTCCCTTCCTCTCTCTTTTTAACAGCACCTCCTGTATGGAGGCTGGAGGACTTGCGGAAATCTGTTCTTTCCCTCTATCATGTTGATCCTGTGTTTCAGGGATAGAACTCAAGTCATTAGGCCCTGATGACAATGGCTTTTACCCACTGAACCATCTCACTGTCCCTCCCCCCTTTTTATAATGACAGGGTTTCTCTGTAGTTTTGGAGACTGTCCTGGAAGTAACTCTGTAGGGCAGGCTGGTCTCGAACTCACAGAAAGAGATACACCTGCCTCCTGCTTCGCAAGTGCTGAGATTAAAGGTATGTGTCACCACTGCCTGGCTCTTTTGCTTCTTTTGTAGGCTTATAGCTGGCTAGGGTTTGGACTTTCCTCTTGACTGGTGCAATTATTTTTTGACTCATCTTGCTTTTTCTAGTCACCCTCTTACCTGTGCAATCTTCATAAGGTGATGAGATTATCTAACTTACTTTTGATAACCCCATATGATTGTCAGGTCAAGAGCAATTGTTTCAGAATCATCTGGAATCTTGTCCCCATTTACCAGATCTACTTGGCCGTTCAGTATTCTTCTACAAGTCCTCTGATAGCGTTAGGCACTTCAGGCTGCTTTTGTTTTCTGGAATATCTTGCTTTCTCACTCTCTGTGTTTTCCTAGCTCTTGTCTTCTCAGTCTGGGCTGCAGCTCATGGACCCTCAGCTGGTCAACTGAAGAGTTTCCGTGTGTGATGCTTTCTTGAAGTCTTTCTATCTAAGTTTATTTATATAATCTGTTGGGCTCATCTGCATATGGTACTCATATTTGTTATTTGTGTGCATATGTATTCATGTATATGGTGTGCATGTGTGTGTGCATGAGTGTAGAGGTTGGATATCTTCCTCAGTCATTTTCCACCTTATATTTTTTGAGGCAGGAGCTCTTGCTGAACCCAGAGCTCATTGATCTGGATAGACTAGCCAATTCCCAGGATCCTTCTGGATACATTTGTTCCGTGCCTGACCTCTTCCAGTGCTGGGACTACAGTCATGTGCTATTGTACTCTTCATGTTACATGGGTGCTGGGGATCAGATACTTGTTAGGCAAGCACTTGACCGAGTATCTACTGAACCACTCTTATTCACCCATTACTAGATCTACCTACCTACCTACCTACCTACCTACCTACCTACCTACCTGTCTTATGTATCTGTTGATATTGTGTATGTCAAAGTCAGAGTGGGAGTATCTGGGGGTGGAGGAAATCAGAGGACAGGAGAACAGGCAAGAGTAAAGGTGAATATGAACAGAGTACATGATACACATGTGTGAGAACGTCACAATGAAACCATTGCTTCAATACATGCTTATTAAAAACTAAGAACCAAATAGAGCACATATAAGCAATATTATATGTTTACATAGAATAGAATAAAATGTAATACAAATGGAGTTTCTCAAGTGGAGCAGAACAGTTGGGGTGTCCTAGCAATGGCAACACTTACAGTTTAATAGTGGGTATGTTAATCCCAAGGGCCCAGAGGATGAGTCGTGGCTTTTGGAGGGAGTCTGGCAAGGTTCTAAGAGGCATTCCCAGCAGGTGGACAAGAGGCCAGATGGAGCTCCGGTGCCAGGTAGAACACTGACACAGAAATCAAGAGCTAGGCTGAGTATAGATAGGGGAGAGTGAGCTCATGTGGCCAATTGGAAGGTTCCTGGCTGGTCTGAGGTTACTGGTCATCATAGACAGGGCTGGACTTCACATTCCAGGGTGTCTTTCTTGTCTTTTTGTTGCCCTTCACCCCTACATGGCAGTGGACATTCAAAAGTCAAGTTTGTTGTCAGTCAGTGTCTATGGGATAGCTCCAGGGCTCTTCAAAATTACTAGAATTTTTGAACGCTCAAGTCCCTTGTGTGACTTAAAATTGCATTTGCATATAGCCTGAATATCTTCAGTATGTCGAAGCATCTTCTGCAAAAGCCAGTATTAGAAATGCATAAATAGTTGCACCATATAAGTTAGGGAAAAGGGGCAAAGGAGAAAGTCCGGTAGAGCTGCAGTTTTTCCTGTTAATATTTTCTATCCACATTCTGTTGAGTCTGAGCATGCGATACCCTCCACGTGCCAACTGGGATATTTAGAAGCCAGAAAAGGCGAAGTCTTCATTACCAGCTGCTGAGAATTGGGAGAAGCTGGGAGTGGAGCACTTTGAGTGCCTGCCCACTTCCAGATGTGAGTCCACATGCTCACAGTCCCATTGAGCAGCTCTGTCATTCATGAGGTTCAACCTCATCTATGCACTGCGTTTGTGATGAGCTCTCTTGAGAGCAGCCTTGGTCACAGTGCAGAAGGTTGTTTTCCTGATAGCCACATTCACATGGAGCCAAGAATGACCTTTTAGCTCATGATCAACCCCAATTCTTAAATACTGCCAACATATTTTCTAGCCCAGAAAGACTTGACAGAAGCCTTCATTGATTGATCAGCACCTTTGATGTCTAAATAAGTGAGCCCAACTCATTTAGCCAAAAACCATTCTTCGCTCTGTGGGGTGAAGGTTCAGTGGGGACTCATGGATGCAGAGCCAACCACTGGAAAGCACTAGGCAGGATACTGGCTCAAGTTCCTTTCTGGAATTTTGTCTGCTAGCATGTTGCAACTCTTGGTTTTCCCTTTTCCCCCAAAGGGGCTGGTAACTATTTAACATGTCAATGTGCACAGCGCTCTCTGATGATCTTGTTATGATGAAGTCTGGATTCTCTTGGTCTATGCTGGGGCTTGATCATCTTCTTAATGGCCTGTCAGGTGATGGCAAGGGCTGATTCAAGGGCAGCACTTTGAATGGCAAAGAGTAGTTCCTAAATGACAACCAGCTAATCTCCTTTCACAAAGGAAGACAATCAAGCACACATATATTTGGATATATTGGTAAAAATATTGACAACAGCATGAATTTGAGCAGTCTATGATTTGAGTGGTAGAACCTACAATCAAATGAATTTGACCTTTAAAGATATGGGAAAGATGCTTCAGTATTTTGGGTGGCAGATTATTTGAGCCATAATTCAACTAGGGTGGTCGGTAGCTTGAGTGAGAAATGTCCTCTGCTGTCTTGGGTATTGAACACTTGGTCCCCAGTTGGTGGTGCTGTGTGAGGAGGTTTAGGTGGTACAGGTTTGTGTGTCACTTCCTAGGACCTACTAGGAAGTCTGTCACCAGGAAGTCTGTCACCAAGAAGTCTGTCACCAGGATGTCTGTCACCAGAATGTCTATTGCCAGGAAGTCTGTCACTAGGAAGTCTGTCACTGGGAAGTCTGTCACCAGGAAGTCTGTTGCCAGGATGTCTGTCACCGGGAAGTCTGTCACTAGAGTTAGGCTTTGAGTATTCATTGTCTCTCTCCATTTCTTGTTTGCTCTCTCTCTTCACACTTTCACTGGAAGACATGAGCTCTAAGCCTCCTGTGCCTGCTGCTATGTCTCTCTGTCATGATGGACTCCAACCCTCTGGAACCATAAGCCCCAATAAATTCTTCCATCCATAAGTTCTCTTGGTCATGGTGTTTATCACAGCAACAGAGAGCTAATGACTTTTAACTAGTGGGGCTGTAGTTAGGCAGTTTAGAATGCCATCTGATTACCAGGTAGACCTAGGCTTCTATTATATCTTTAGAGTAACATCCAAGACAAGAAATAGAATCTTCCAGAGCTGTGGAAAGCAGGAGTAAAATGCTTGCAATGAGACAATGAAGAAAAGGAATGCCCACAGTAGAGCTGAGATGCAGAACCAGAGGGAAAAAAACCAACGAAAACACCCAGGCTCACTAAGCCTGACATTTAGGTCTAAGCCAAAAGAGCAGGCTTGAGATCAGTCAACCTGAAGCCCCTGCATTCTGAAGGCAGGAGAAAGGCTAAAGTCAGCATGTGTGGTTTCCTCCACACGGGGAGTAATCTAAAGCAGATATTCTCCAAAGGACACTTCCAATGTCTCCTGGCCCCTGGCCAGACACTTCAAAGCTCCATTATCAGTGGGCCGTGTTCTCTGTTGGGAACACTGGGCGCTGCTCTGAGGAAGCGTCAGTTCTGGGTCACGCTTTCTTCTCATTCCTCTACAGAGCCGAGAGTGGCCGGGAACTGCCTACACTCTGCCTGCTGGCTGGCTACCTTGCCAGTTCCAACCGCCCAGTGGGACTCTTCTTCAGTCTTACCATGAGTTGAATGTTCTCTGACAAGAAGCAGGGTTTGACACAGACTCTGCTGACTGATTGAGGATTCCTCTTTAGAAACGTGACTCTCCCTTAGACCCTGTACCTTCTCCATAAAAAGAATTCAGAGGGATTCTTCCATATCCTTGACACTTTGACCTCTCTTGGCTGCATTAGCCAGTCATTAGTACTGGGAGCTTATGTGGTAGATTAGCAAATGTCTGGAGTCTTAAGTCAACTTTGAAGGTACGAGGAGCTCACAGCTTCATTCCCCATTGTGGTCTCTATGTGTTGCTGAGAAATGGCACTTGCTGATTGATTTGCACTGGGGAGCTGAACTTATCCAAACCTAGGAACTCCTTCATTGGGAACAATACGTTGTTTCTGAGCTGACACAGCATGAGGATGAGCCCTTCTCTGCCCAGGCCAGGGTCCTGACTCTGTATCTTGGCACCACGCTAGTGACACCGAGGGCAACTGGATTCCTGGTCTTCAGGAAGTATGGCAAGGTTAATGTGAGCAATGGGAAACAGTCAATTGTTCTTTTGTTTCTGGTAGTGATTTAATCCATTTTCAGAGCTCTGAGTGGAGAGAGGAGGGAGATAAAAGGTCATAGGGCACACTTTGGGAGGAAACATAACTCATAACTTCATTCTTCGCTAGGTTTAGCTGTACTTTTGGTTAAAAAGGAAACATCGCTGGGTGGATTCAGTGTACAAGCTATCGTGAACTCCCTAATAGAACCATGGGATGTTTGGAATGTATTCAGCAGAGTCAGTTTGAGAAAAATTATAAAGTTTATCCGTATTTCCCTTCTTATTTCCCCATAGCTGTTAAGATGTAAGAGGGGATGTCTCAGGGTTAGTGTGTTGTCTTAGTAGATCATTCTTTATCATTTGATTTTGAAACAAGAAAATAGTTTTATGGAGGCATAACCATTATAAACTGAACTACACATCCTTAAAGTATGCCATTTCCTAAAGTTTGACGTATATTTATTTATGAATCTGTCGCTACATGGATATAGCCAGCACTTCCTGGGGTTCTTTCTGCCCCGATGGGATCCCTCCTTTCTTTTCTGAGTCTCCTATCACTAGGAAACCCTTACCTGTAGGTTAGTTTTTATATTCTAGATCTGTGTATGTGTAGAATCCAAACCCTTTATTTTGGGTGTATCTTTTTTCACCAAAAATCATTTTTATTAGATTCATTCATGTTGTAGCTATATCGATACCCACTTTTGTTTTAACTGTGTCAATAATCCATAGTAAGATTGTCTGTCCAACCGTTAGATATTTGGATGATATCTAACTCGTGGCCATTACGCTCTGCCATGAACATGCTAACTACACTGACCATTCTAGTCCAAGGTTTTGTAAGAACACACGGTCTCACTTCTGTTGGGTAAATACCCAGAGTTGGAATGGCTATATCATTATGTTGAGAATGTTTTGCTTTTTAGAAAACTGACAAATTGTTTTTGACAAATTGTTTTCCAAAGTGTTTGAACCATTTTATATCTTTGTCACCTCATAGATATTTTCACTGACATTTGGTACAGTCTTTTAAATTTGACCATTTCAGTAGCACACAGTGATATGTTGTGGTGTTTTTATCTTTGCTCCTGGCAAATAATGATGATGAAGATATTTTCACTCCTTTTTGTCACTTACATATTTTCTTCGGTAAATTCAGAGACTTTGTCCAGTTTTTAAAAACTAATTCAGGCATTTCCTTTCTTATTAAACCTTAAGATTTTGTTATGCATTTGTAACACTAGTCCTTTATCAAACACAAGCCTTGTGTTTTTTGTTGTCTAATCATTATCTTTCAAAAGTAGAAGTTTAAATTTTGCTAGTTGATTTGAACTGAAGAATTAAACTTTTTCACACCCACGTTATATTTTTAACTTTTATAAATCTTCCTTGGTCCTGTATCTAAGAAGAGCTCTTTATCTAATTCAGGGTCAAAGAAGTTTTGCCATTTTTTTTGGCTTTTGCTAGTTTTTAGGTGAACTTTTGGGTTTGTGATCTGTTTGAGTTTTTAAATTTTGTTTTGTTTTTGAGACAGGGTCTCAATGTAATTTAGTCTGGCCCTGAACTTCCTTTTCTTCTGCCTCAACCTCCTGGGCAGTACCAGACCCAGCTTTGATCTATTTTTGAAAATAGTAAAAGGTATGAATCAATATTACTTTTATTGCATATAAACAAACAAGTCCTATGAATTGTTTTTGGCCTTTTGTCAAAAATCATTCACATATGTTTATGATCATATGTATGTATGTATATGTACATGCGCACACACACACATATATACCACCTATGTGTGCACTAGCACACACACCATACACACATGTATACACCAAACACATGCACACATTTCACATACACCACATATACAGCACACACACACACACACACACACACACACACACACACACACACACAGCATGAATACCAGCAGTCCCTCCGTTTTTATGAATGCTGGTACCCCATTCTCCTGACCATAGCTTTAACAAAGATTAAAGCCAGAGAGCACTGAGCTTCTAGCTTGGTTCTTTTTCAAAGATGCCTTTGTTGTTCTAGATCCTTTGTGTTTCCTGGAACTGGACTTAGATTATGGGTTTCTGTAAAATAGGTTGCTGGGAATATGATCCATACTTTAAAGGAATCTAGAGATCAACATGGAAAGCTACAATAACACTCTGTCTTGAAGTTCATGGACACATTTTACACATTATATTAATTTGATTTTTTTTCCTCTGCAATTTTTGGAGATTTCAGGTATTTTTTTTAATAGACATGTAGAGATTTGCTCCTAAGAATGTCAAGTTTTTGTTGCTTCTGGAAACAGCATTGAAAAAGTTTCAGCACTGCTGTTGTATAGACATTGGGTTAGTTGTAGACATGGGCCTGGTTTCCTGGAGTCTGGCTACGTCATTGTTCCTAGCAGCTTTTTGTATGCCCATCACTGGACTTCCTACCCAGACCTCCAGGACAGTCTTCAAGAGTAATGTTCTTTTAAAAGCAGGGTTTTTGCTACATGAGTGTGTATTTCTAATGACAGCCATTCACAGGCAGGGGAGAGTCGCGTTTCTGAGTGAAACAGAAGTTTCATGAGCACACACGTAGATCCTTCACCTTCTGTTTCCCTTCACGACAGTGGTCAGGCTCGCTTCACTTGCTGGCTGTAAATCCACTTAGAACGTCTTTGAAAAAACACAAAGCCCTATATAGGTGGCCAGGTGCTAGCTCACGTTTCAAATTAATTATGGCTTTCAATTCACTGAGAGTCAGTTATGACCTTTTAAAAACACTTTACAAAGTTTAATTTATAAAAGGAAGAAAATGGAAAATGGAAAACCCAGCTTCCACAATCACACTGCCCGATAGCTTTCTTTGCCGTCCTGTAAGTTTAAACACAGGAATGAAAATTTACTTGTCGGATTTCCTTTTCTGTTAGAGGAAGGGTTGGAGAGAGAGCTACACTGCATGGTGAAAGCTCTTAGGAAACCTGCACTGTTGCTGTGTTTATTTTTGCTGGCTCAGGGAAGGATGGGAGTTGACAAGCAAAATGGCTGTCCTCCCAGATGGTGCAGGCAGAGGGGCGATGAACAGGCCCTCACCTCATTCCCTGTGTCCCGCACAGAGGCATTGGTCCTCACAGAATCTCACTGACTTGACTTGATGTTCTGCATCCCTCATCCCAGGCTCCCCTCTTCCATTCTCCCAGCCTTTTCTCTTCCGTTATCACTATGTCAATATACTTGATGCATTATGTGTTGGTCCTGTAGATAGCAAGCAAGCATCGTGTGTGTGTGTGTGTGTGTGTGTGTGTGTATGTGTGTGTGTGTGCACACGTGCGCGAGTGTTCATGATTCTGAGAGAAAAGGACAGATGAAAAAAATCCTCTGTGTGTGCTCACGAGGACACCTGAGCTTCACCTGCCTTTCTAGGACTGTTCAAACATGAAGGAAGACACTGAGTGGTCAAGTGGAGGACCCCTTACCATGTGTCAGCTCACCTACCATTTTCAGGGTAGGAGTCATAGGACTAATAGGAAGGAAAAGATATCTCTGTTACCATTTAGTTATTTAACAGGTTCAAAAGCATATTACATTTATTTATGTGTGTGTATGCATGTGTGTGCACATGTGTTATTTATGTGTGTGTATGCATGTGTGTGCACATGTACACCATGCCATGCTTGTGCGGAGGTCAGAGGTCAACTTGCAGGATCCAATTCTGTCCTATTCTTTGGGATCAGTAGATTGAACGCAGGTCATCAGGCTTGCTGGCAAGTGCTTTTACCTGGAGAACCATCTTGCTGGCCCTTAGAAAATATTTTTGAGTGCCAACTATGTATGAGCTTCCATGTAAACATTAAAAGTATAAATACTTTTAAATATTTAATCAATAAAGTACTAAAATCTCATTCCTCTAGGTGCTTATCTTCTGACTGAAGATAAGAAAGAGACTAAATAAGAGATAAATCATGTATCCTTATATAAGAAGATGAAAATTATATGGATAAAAGAAATAGATCAGAAGTTTAAGTAGCGGGAGGAAGTGGAAGGTGGAGAGGAACCTGCAGAGGAGTTGGGAATGACTGTATCTTTACATTGATTAGCAGCGTACCCAGTGGTGTCTGAACGAAAGCTTGGAGGAGTTAAGAGAGCCAGTTAAATCCTGTGAATGATTTAAACAGGGCCGGGCATGGGGTGACTAAGGAAGAGAAAGTAGGCTGCTGCAGTCTCCCTCTGCCTCTGGGAGACTGGAGAGTGGGAGAAACCCCTGCAGCCTACAAAGTCATTAGATGCTTCTTAAAGGTCCCCCAGTCTCTCATGTGGTTTTTGACAGCCCTTCCTGGGATTATACTAGCTTGAACAGGAGACCCCACCCACCCCATGTTTTTCCTTTTAACTTTTAGTGTCCACCCCACCTTCCTTTCTGTCTTTCAACCCCCTCACGTTCCTTCCCTCTCTCCCTTCCTCCCTCCAACCCTCCTCTCCTTCTCTCTTCCTCCCTCTCTCTTTCTCTGTATTTTTGATGTATTATCTCCTACGTCCTAGATTGGTCCAGAACTCACTCTGTAACTGTGAACTCCTAGTTCCTTTCCGAATGGCTGCAGAGGAGGTTTGCTAGGTCCCAAGTAAGCAAGTGTGTAGCATGAGCATTTGAGCCATGCAAGCAGTGCAGGAATAGTCTGCTGCTGCTTGCTGCCCTGTGCAGTGGAGGACACGGAAGTATACACAGTCTACGGGGAAATAAAGACAAAGAGGGGAACCCATCCACATCCATTTCCCTCTCGCCCCACCCTGTCTCTTTCTTGCACGGAGCTTCCCTTCTTCTCAGACCTCTTGGGAGTATCAGTTGTTGATAACGCCCAGCCCTAAATGCAGTCCCGCACTTTAGAGAGCCTTCCCGCTATTTATCAAAGTTGTTTAGTCCTTTTGACTGGTTCGGAGGCTTTTGACTTCCTCTCTTATCTTTGAAGCGTCTTGACTGTTGGTGGCCCACACCCATGTCCAGCTCTAAGTACACATTCTCCACAGTAATCCCAGTGCTTCCGCTCTGCTTGTGACTGGGTGGCTGTTTACTCCCACATCGCGTCCTCATTTTGCATATTATGGAACTGACTTTTCTCCCATACACTTTGCACCCATTAGGGACAATCAGAATTGCTGCATCCTTACAATTATTTATTTCATTTGTGTTTATCCTGCCTTGAAACCGATGATAAACCGCTCTCTTCCTCTGACAGCCCTGCCAAGCCTTAGTTTCTTCTCTTGTGATAAGGATGGGAGGGGACACTAGTACTTTTCTCTAGAATTGAGTGGGTGGAACAAAATGATGTATGCTCTGTGTAGCTCAGTGCCCTGAACGTTGTAGGCATGCAGCAGGTATTAACTTCCATCTCTTGAACTTCTCTTCAGTGCCAAAGACAAAATTGTTCCCAAGGAAGCAGTCAGCACAGACGGAGTGAATGGTGATAGACTCGTATACATAGGAACTATTCTTCCCTGACTTTGATGTGTATTTTTCTTTTGGAGGATTTCAATGAGTAGTCTTAAATCTGCAATTTGAAATAACATACTGAAGCATAAATCTGAGATGAAGAAATTTGTGATATGGAAGTGAAATTTGTGAACGAGATGAGGAAGCAGCTACTCCTTCACTGTGTGTGTGTGTGTGTGTGTGTGCATGTGTGTATCTGTGCGTGTATGTAGAGACTATAGAGAAGATCTGGTCACTTAGAAACACATTATTCCCTGCTCTTCATGCTGCAAGTTTTACAGGGTAAGCTCCCACACGTGGAGGTCTATGTTTTTTTTCAAACTTACATGCCACTTCTGGGACTCCACCATAAATGGTTCATTGTGTCTGCATGTGTAAGCCACATTCTCCAACATGAGATGGATCAGAGGTAAAAGTACCTTTATCTCCATGTACCATACTTTTGTACCTCTCCGATGGATCTGAAACTGGGTGTTTTCCTAAACTGTCTCTAATGTCTTCCGAAATCCTCTTCTGTATAGTCTAAGATTATACCAGTAAAACAGTGTCCTTTCTCTGAGCAGCCTTTAGAAGTCTCTTTCATATGAATTAACAAGTATTCTGGAGGAAACAGAGGATACCATTATGGTTTCTATGACTCAAGGCACCTTGAATTATCCTGATTCCTTGAATCTTTTTCATTTCTCTCTCTTTTTTTAATGAAACTACCAGCTTGGTTTTTTTTTTTTTTGTACATTTGAGGCATTTCTAGCAAATCAGTCTGTTCTGTTGGAATCAAAATTGTTATGTTTTCATTTCAATGCTTTATTTTACTTACAAATTCTTTTCCCTTTTATTATTATTATTATTTTAAAGTTCATACTCTTTACTAAGTGACAAGATTTCCTTCTAGAACATGGTGAGAGACCAAAGTTGTCAGCTTCTGAGTGATTATAAAATGCTTGCATGGATTCTTTCATCCTTTTCCCTTGGTTCTGACTCTGAACCTCTGCAAAGGGTCACAGAGAAGAGAGAATGGGAAGGGGGTGATGAATAAAGAAAAGGACAGAGGGTTAGGCTTGGCAGCCAAATAGGCTTGTGACTGGGAACTGGAAGAGCGGGGAGTTCTCCATGCCAAGCTGAGTTTTCATAGCCCAGTGAGCCTGGGGACGATTGATCATCTTCATGTGACACCAGTGGGAACGAGTGAACGTCATTGTTGGAAAGAGGGGTTGTCGAGCACAGAGAGGCACCAATGCCAAAAGACGGGCTGTGGTCAGCACATTTTGATGGAGGAAAAGATTTCCCATGAGCCAGTGACTCAGGGCATCTATGTTAGGCTAAAGGAGAGAACACAGGGGGCTTTCCTGGGTCCTAGTAGTGTTTATCCATGGCCAGTCTCAGAGCAGAAGTTGGAGAAACCTTATCACGGACTCTAGAACACTCAAAGTGGCTTTTCACTGCCTGATGACTTTTTTTTTTTCCAGAACCATGATTGTGTCCACTGCTCATGAGATGCAGGCACTTGGGTAATTAATAAGTTCAGATAATGCCAATACTATGAACTCATGACCTAAAGGACGTAGTTGGTTTTCAGATTTCACATTATTGGTCACAATAAAACAAAAGAATAAAGCCCCAGGGTCAGATATATTATTAGCGAATTAAACATTAATATATTTGAATAATTTTGGATCTCTGACATTGGACTTGATTTTGGAAATGTGTTAAATGAAATAAATGGGGCTCTTGGTCCGCTCATGGGAAGAGATGTCTATAGAAGCAGGGATACTGGACAAAGCTCATTCTCAAACAAACCAAGATTTAAGGGATGTGGGAACAATGAAGAAAGAGAAATGGATTTTTCATGTAGGTTTTTTTTTTTCTCCCACAGGAAAAAGGCATGGAGTTTGTGATAGTTGCCTCATCCTGAGCAGAGAACGTGGAATACATCGGTATGAGGATAGGCTACTGTGAGCACATGTGATTTCATTACCTCAGGTAATCATATAAAGCCTTGACATAGCGTTTTGGAGGAAGACAGATGCCCACAAAGGCCTTCCCCACGATATGAAGAATGGTTGAGGTGGGTTATTATGGGCATTGGAAATGGTGGAGAAAAAGCTTAGGTGATCTGCAAGCAAGCCGTGCAGGCTCATGTTAGCTCCTTCTGGCTGGAGCGGTATGCGCTGTTTGTGCCTAAGAGAAGAAAGAACAGAATTTTATTCTGCAGACACCTCTTATCAACTGTGGAGTTGGAAGCATCCTGATTAAGTCTGGCATCCGCTCGATATCCATTGAATGACATGCTCCCATGGGAAAGAAAATAACCGTTCCTGAGAACTCTTTTTATCAGTTCTGAAAGCCTTGACTGATGGACTGTACAATTCCTGGAAGCATCATGACAGCTTGGGTTGACTTTGAAGATGGTGGGGTGTGCTAAGGTTCCAGGATGCTGGGTGGCCTGCGTCCTTCATTGGGAAAGGAATAGTCAGGATGTGTGTTGAAGGCTGATGGTGTGAAGGGGCTGTCTACTATGAATCTGTGATGGTCACCACAGCATTGCCTGAAAGTGGCTTGTATATTGTAATGTTAGTTAGGCAAAGCTTATTGTAACCCATGTCTCCTAAGTAGCCACCGAGAATGGATGTGAACTTTTCAAATGCTGCTTTCATGGTTGGAAAAGACGCAGTAAGTCCGTATAGACATGGAGACCAGGGCATAATATTCCAGTGGAAATGCTGGGAAGAAGAAAGGAAAAGGATTTTTTACTGTGTGAGTTTATTTAATCTGTAAAAAATGGCAGCTGGAGAGCATCACTTTTTATTTCTCAGCAAGGAGAGACATCAGTAAATTGATGATTATCTAGCCATAACTGGAAGTAGAAAGGAGACTGGACCAAGCTTAGAACTCGAGGGAAAGACCTGTGATGTTCAATTTTCATTGTCAATGAGTTTCAGTGATGGACTATTTAGATCAAGTTGGCTGATGGGCCTGTCTGTGGGGAATTGTCTTAGCTGCCCTGACTGATGTGGGGACACCCAGCCAGAAGTGAGAGGTCCCATTGTCTCGTTTGGGACCATAGACTACGTAAGATTTCAGGAAGCTGAGCACTGAGTAGTCATGTTTCTCTGCTCTTGATTGTGGTGTGAGCAGCTGCCTCAAGCGCCTGCCATCCTGATGGACTATTATCTATCATTGTGAGCTGTTAACAAATGCCCTTTGCCCCAAGCTGACTTTTGTCACTTTTTTAAAATCTCAGGAACAGAAATAAAATTAGAAGACCCAGCTTTTTTTTCTTTGCAAGGCTGTTTTGGCTAAGCTGTTCAGTCTTTTTCAGCCTAACATCTCAGATTATTAATAAATAATAATAATAATACCAGCAATAACATTATCATGCTTGTCTGTAGTGGGTAGGTCGTTTTAATATGAATTATTTATTTTTTCCTTTGCCTAATACCTGTCTACAATAGCTACAGTAGATGGAACGGAGGAAGGAAATTGCTAGAGTCCTAGGTTCCAGTTTCCGCTCCGTCTTCAGTCTCATCTTTAACATTCCCCCTCATTTTTAGTACAATCAGGATAAGGCTACGAACCTCAGAGCCCAGATGTGACACCTGAGGGAGGAGAGGTAGATAAGCAGGCTCCCCAAATGGAGGAAGGCCCCTTAAGTTCTGCCTGAGGGATGAGGAGAAACATTCAGTTGTTATGTGATTTTTCTGCAGATCCGACACATCCTGCCAGATGTGAAGCGAGGAGTCAACAGCATGGCTTTTAGAGCTAGGTGAACTTCTGATTTAGTGCTGGATTCAACTCCCCTAAGCTCTGTGACTGGGGACAAGTGATTCATCATCTGTGAAATAAATGCAACCTCACAAGAGGATGGCAAGGGCAATGATATGATAAAAAAACGTCTGAATACACAAAACATCTTAGGGGATCAGACATAACCTTTATCAAAGTGGGGTGGAGTTAGATGGATGGTGTCTATGTCCGAGGAGACCCTTCGGCCACTGGACCCACAGGTGCCCATGGAGGTCAGAAGGCATTGGATCCCTGGAGTCAAGTTACAGATTGTTGTGAGCTTCCACCTAGTGTGGGTGCTGGAAACTAAGCTCGTGCCCTGTGCAAATGCAGTATGGGTGTTCCATGGCTGAGTTACCTCAGGCCTGGACAGACTGATTCCTATCTACATCCATATCCAGTGCTTTCTAAGATGTGCTAGAATCTAGGCTGACTAAAGAAGCCATTTGCCCATTTCTTCTTTGACTTAGTGCCATGACTCAGTTCCTTCTTTTGGAAGCCTATGGAGCCCAGGCACAGCTCTCTTGACCTCTGACCCCTTTGTCTTTTTCACATGAGTTGGTTCCTTCTGTGTTTGTGGAGCTCTTTGTTTGGCCACCATCCTGCTCCAGGAGAATCTTTCATCTTACAGACTTGCTGCTCACAATGAGATGATATTGTCTGAGAAACTGAGTTCTTCAAATCCTCTCTCTTCCAACACAGGCAACAAGCTCATTCTTGGTGGGCTGCATACCCACCATGGTGCCTCAGTGATACCCAGGCTCCCACCCCTTCTGTCTTGAGTGGATTGGGAAGAAGGAAGGCAGCAGGTTCCAGGACACTAGATGACATCCTGAAGCCTCCCAGCATCTGGCTTACTCATCATTGCCTAACATGGAACAGAGCTGTAGGTGAAACACGGGAGAATGGCTCATGAACTGGGAAAAAAATGAAAAAGAGATCAGTGAAAATAAGTATAAAGCTTCAAGTGATTTTTTTTTTTTTAGGTCATGGTAGGAATAGCGGTATTGTGATTGTGAATTAATCAGTTATTTCCTGACATCCTTGACCAGAGGTTTAGAGGCCAAAAGGCAAATCCTTCTCTTAAGTTTCCTAGAGAGAGCTTGGAGGGGAACCTAATATCCATGGGTGCTTTGGGAAGGTCACTTATTGTATAACCTCTCTATGCTCTGCTGGGCTAGCATGCAGAGTAGTGGGAAGCAGCAACTCAGAATGTTCCAGAATGGGAATGTCTGCAGCTGTTGGACTCTGGAGGTATTCAGGAACTGAAACACAGGACCCACAGATGTAATCAACACTGGACAGGTGTTCTCTAGAGGATACAGACTCTCTGACATGTTTGAATAACAGGTTTATTTTGTCCCAAGGAATGTTCCCAGAGGTACAAAAGTGTGACCTGGAGGCTAACATGGTTTCTTCTGGGAACTGGTGTGAAGGGTACATGGGTTGACTGTAAAAGGGCCCAAGAACCCAATGTTTCTAGGATTTTAAGTTGAGAACGTGGTCCAGGAAGACTGTACCTCCATTTTCATGTCATTTTGGTGTTCATTTTTTATATATGAACTTTACTGGTTATATATAATTTCACAATAACCTCGCCTATTGATTCTAATTGAAATCATATTATATATATATTGAATTTATTGATCAAGATTGAGCTTTCTTTTTAATTTTTACAACGATTTCTCTGTCTCTCTCTCTGTCTCTCTCTCTTTCTCTCTCTCTCTCTCTGTGTGTGTGTGTGTGTGTGTGAAAGAGAGAGAGAGAGAGAGAGAGAGAGAGAGAGAGAGAGAGAAAGCGGGAGAGCAAGCGAAGGCAAGAATGCGAAGGTCAGAGGACAGATTGTAGGAGTTGGTTCCCTTCTTTCCACTATGTGGGTTTCAGGCTTGATGCCTGGAGCCATCACCTGCTCCCGAGAAGCTGGTTTTTTCCTCTTGAATCGGTACAAAGACAAATAGAGATGAAAAGTAAGAAGTTCAGGTCTTCCCATTGAAATTTGGGAAAAAAGGTCTCCATGTTTTCTCTTTCTCAATTTCTCATTGAAATTCCATATTCAGAAAATAATTGGATCTGTGAGTTTGAAGTCTGAGTGAGAATGATTGGCCAGTGATATAGAAGTGGGAGCCATCAGCGCCTTGCAAACCCAGGAGACTGCCAGAGATTATTAATGGAGTGTGGAGGGACAGAGTTAAGGACAGTGCCGTGCAGAGACTGGGGGTGATAAGGACCGACTGGCTGGCTTAGAGGAGGGAGGTACTGATGGAGTCCTGGAAATAAGAGAGGAGAGTAGAGAAGGCAGTGTTCAGCCAAGTTGAAATGCTTCCTACAGCCAAGCAAGTGAATAAGGGAGTTGGTGTGGAGTAACATTGACGTCAATAGTGATCCTGACTGGAGGTCACTCATGGAGTTGACAGAGTTCAAGGGTGATACTTAAGAAGATGTAGCCAATCCTTGATTGAATTTTGGGTTAATCTATCACCACCTTCACCATTGTCATTAACGGTAATGGTAAAATCCATGGGGATAATAGAGGAATTTGAAATGGGCTATTCAACACTCTTTAGGAATGGTAAGTCCTCTGAGCACGGCGGCTATATTAAGTACTCTATGAAACTACTTCAGGATATACATGCTACAATCAGTAGGAGTGATATGAAGCCTATCATTAACCTTGAATAGTTCACCAAAAAGAATGTATGCACATAAATACATATTTATATATACAAATTCATATATAGCCTTAAAATCGAAATAAGGCCTTTAAAGAAAATAAAGAAATGGCTGTTAATTTGTGTACTTAGATGTATGTGGTGTAAAATGTTTATTTACATTGGTACATATGTGTTTTCATTATACGAGCTTCAGTTTTTGTAGCCTGAGTCCAGGGCCTTGAGTGGGGTAGACAGGTGGTGGCCTACCTTTGGACAGAGATATTTTCTGCTTTAGTTCTCTGTGTGTAGAACCTCTTTGTTTTGTTGAAGAGTCGCACCTTTGCTGAAATCAAATAATTTTCAAATAATGGAAAAAAGTTCAAATCTTGTGCTATTTAGAAAACTTGGCCACACGTTGGCTACATTATTTTTTAAAAAGCTGTGTTATTTTTGACCCACGTTATCTTTTTGTAATCTTCATTATTAAGGGTCACCATCCCTCTTAAAAGCCTAGATAAAGCAAATTAATCAGACTTAGACTTTTGGCTCACCCTGGTTTGCATGGTGTAAATCCTCTGGTTGTCACAGATTTAGGTCCCAGGCATGGTGTCCCTGCTAAGGAGAGATGCACAGTAACTTGCTGTCTTCTGCTGTCACAATTATACACACAGGGTGGACAGCTGGACCTCAAGAGCTTAGCTGCCTGGAAAATTAACCTAATTAAGAATTTTTTACTTGTCTGTTATCTTTAAACATTTTCAAAGATTCATTTAATTGCAAGCTTACCTAATTCAATATAGAAGATGTTTGCATTTGACCTTGCCTCGTAAGACCCCTGAAAGAGTAATGTTTGGCTCTTTGCCTGTTTGTGAAGTACCTGCATCACGCTTTGCGAAGGCCACTGTTTCAGAATTGGGCTAATTCTGGGTCAATAAGGGAACCTTAACTTTCTAAAGCCAAATTCTCCAGAGCAGAAGGAGGCCTGGAGTTTTCGTAGGCTGCACTTTCCTCAAACCTCTCCGTCTGCCTACTCTCCAGAACAGAAGGCAGACCAGCGAGTGTAGTTCCTTGTCCTCTTCCCATGCCAACGCCTTCTGTCGTCCTTCCTCATAGACAATTTTTCTGAAAGAGAGCAAGTGAACTTTGAAAAAAGCAACTACAATGGCAAAGGACAGAGAGGTTAGCTCATAGAGGGAGCCATCTACACCCCTGGTGGGAAGGTCAGTTAGTCCAGCCACCATGACTATCATATTGGAGGCTTCTTGAAAGATGGAGAACAGAAACTTGATCTCACGGTTCCACTGGGGAGCGTTTCCCCAAAGGGCTCAAAATGAACACATCAGAGAGACGCTTGCGCATACCTGTTCTGCAGGTATGTTAGGGAACCAACCAAGGCATCCAACAAAAAAGGACGGGTAAAGAGAATGCGTTACATATCCACAGAGCATTTCCTTTTTGTTCTGAAGGAGGGACTCTTGTCATCTGTGGGAAAATGCTTCCAACTGGCTGAACAGTTGAGTAAACGAAGCCGATTTTAGAAAGATAAATACCATGTTTTCTTTCATCTCTTGCTTTTAGATTTCATATAAATAAAAAATGTATGTTTAGGACTTATAAAAGTAAAAGTGAGTATAAGGATCAAGGGAGACTCAGGGGAGGGAGCGGCTCAAGTTACAGCATATCCGTGTACCAAAAGCCCTTAGCGAATATACTTAACACAGTGAAACTTTAAAAGATGGAAAAAGAAAGAAAAAGGATTTCTTGATCTGAGACAAAAATCTTTCACACCCTCATAGTTCCTGGCTGGAGCTCAGATGGCTTGGGGTGTGCTGTGCACATTACCTTCTCAGGAGGAGGGTAACATATTACTGCTGAATGCGCTGTTTCGTTATGTGCCCTGCAAGGCCAAGGCCATAGCTGCCCTCTTTGTGAGGGACCTCTCATTGTTTGAGGCTCTTCTCCTGCAAACGCTTGGTTGACTAGGCAGACATTGCAGAGCTGGGCTGATCCCTCTTGCCATATCAATATCTAGGGTCCATGCCAGCATGTCTAAGGGGCAGACAGGACTCTCATCAAGGGCCCTGCCTCTTTTCTTTTTTTAACAGATAGGAACTTACAGCTGTGAGATAGAAACGTTTTCTTTTCCCAGTGCTGGTGGTGATGCCTGTGACAATATGAGCAGAACTCAGCTTGGAGTTTCTGTATATGTCTACGAAAGTTCCAGGCCATCAGCAAAGTGCGACTGGCGAGGATCAGCAGGAGTGGATTGGGAAATCCAAAGCAGGAAGGAAGAGCTAGGGTGCGCTTTTGGGATGTTTGTTGACAGAGTAAAGCAGCACTGTACACTCCCCTTCAGGAGTGACTGAATCCGTGGCAACTTGGCAAAGGGGTTTTCACTGTTTTTGAAACATCAATGATAATAAAAGAGCCTGAAGGCGTTTCTTTGATCTTTTTGATCTGATAAAGAAATATGATCTAGATATGCAAGTAAAAAGAGCCAATTAAGAGCATTCAAAGACTGTTTCATCTGCTCATTCAAAAGAAGGGTAGCATTTTGCTGTTTTCTTCCTTGCCTACCTACTGTTGACACGACCCATTTTCTTAAGAGTTTAGCATCTTCTCGAAGGCCCTGAGATCTGGTTTCAGAGCTGTGGGCTCAGATCTCGAAAGCAATGTCACTGAAGGAGACTGTTGCTTGCTTCCAGACAGCTGTCACCCCGAAAGTGTTAAGGCTGGAGGTGTACCTCAGTGGGAGAGCAGTTCCTCACAGTCACAAAGTCCTGGGTTGATTCTCAGAACTGCAAAGGGACAAACAAGCATTGAGAAGATAAAGTTGGCCAAGGATTTTTCCAAGCAGAGAAATGCAGTCCACAATCAGCCAGAGGCTTTCAGAGGAAGCAGATTTTGCCTTGGATGGAAACAGTGTGCTTGTCAATGTTTCTATGCTGTGGCTCCTAGGAAGACCGTGGGGCATCTACGTTTCTCTCCAAGGGTGACCTTGACAAGCAAAGCTCAGTTACGATAGAATCTTTTAGAAAGTGATTCAACATTATGACATTTTCTAACGAGTGGCTGTCAATTTGGAAGTCCACAGGGTACTTTGTGGGATCACATAATTAAAGATCACATCTGGCTTTTCAATCAATCAATATGTCATTTTTTTCCCTTCAGCATAAATCAGGGTGAAGAGCACTGGGGACAGATCTGGCAAACAGCTTGGTGTGAGCCCCTCATGGTTCTGTCTTTCAGCTGGTTTATTTCTTGATCGAACACTTTCTTCGCTCGTGAGTACTGTAATTTTAAAAGATTTTTCTCATACCTTTAAAAGTGTGTGCTCACAATATAAGATCAAAAGAATGAAGCTGAAGCCAGCATAATTCTCTAAATTAATCACAAGATGATTTCCAGTATAATTTTTAATTTATCTGGTGGAAAAACTTGTAAATATATCAATATGTTTTTAGTACTTTAAAAGCTAATGCTACAAAGAATGGGTAATAGTCTTTGAGAGTGACAATTATATCTAAATGTGACATTATTTGTGGGAGAGACTGTACTAACAATCACTTTTACTGTAATGAAGTACCTGAGGTGGACTAGCCTTAGAAGAAAAGAGGTTCAAACACAATGATACAGTTTTGGGTAGTCCTCCCTGTTTCTCCTCTGTCATGTTACCTCCTGGAGGGTGGCCACAGTTGAATACGTGGGGTAGAGAGAAACAGGGTTCTTGGTGTGAAGCCACAGAGATTGGGTGGGGCCAGATTCAGGAATTTGCATCAGTTCTCTAAGGAGAACTAACCAGGGCCACAGGGGACGCGTGAGCAGTATTTCAGTAACTACCAAAGGGCATACTCTCCACACCTGAGAATCCCCACTGGACTGGTACCTTAGGGTGTACGTCATTGCCTGATGCCGTTACTTTGAGGAGCAACCACATAACCCCTTGAGCAGACACACCGAAGCAACATCTAAACCATAGCAAAGTTTAATAAGTAAAAATGTGATTTTTCTCAATTAAGAATGAAGCTTTAGAAGTATTAAAAAGTCCTTTTCTTTGCTGTAATGTACAGTTAACTTCAGTCTAACATATATCTGTGTGTATACAAAGATTTAATACATGTGTATATAGTTATAGGCATAAAATTTACATAGTATATATTCTTTTTTTTAAATATTTATTTATTTATTATTTATACAGTATTCTGTCTGCTTGTATGCCTGTAGGTCAGAAGAGGGCACCAGACCTCATTACAGATGGTTGTGAGCCACCATGTGGTTGCTGGGAATTGAACTCAGGACCTTTGGAAGAACAGGCAGTGCTCTTAACCACTGAGCCATCTCTCCAGCCCCCATAGTATATATTCTATATGCTCTAAATATAGGTTGGCTTGGGACAAAGAAGTGGTTTAGATTTAGATTTTTGTTTTCCCAGATTTTGGCATATTTTCCAATCTACCATGAGATTTCCTGGCATCCTGGCCTAAGTCTAAACACCCTATGTGTTTGGCATACACGCAGGATGGAGGCGATGTCTGTATTCTTTAGGAGCCTGTGTTTTGACTGTGGCCTCTCACACAGGTTAGGTGTGGAACTTTCCACCTGGGGTATCATGCTAGTACTTGAGTTTTAGAGTTTGGCACATTTCAGATTGGAAAATTTTGTATCACAGGTACTTACCTGATATGACACCTGCTGCTTTAGCTTTTGGGGGTACATTTTTGTTTTGCAAAATTAATTTAGTGAAACTGAGAGTCAAAGCTACTCTTCACATATCATGATTATTATTGATAATATTGCCAGAACTTTTCATGACATTATTATAATCTAAAGTAAAAACAAGTACACATTTAAAATAATTTACTCTATGATCAATAGCTTAAAAGTGTCTTATGAGACTCCGGGGAAGCCAGGCAGAGGTGGCATATGCCTTTAATCCCAGCACTCAGGAGGCAGAGGCAGGTGGATCTCTGTGAGTTTGAGGCTAGCCTGATCTGCAGAGCGAGTTCCATGACAGGCTCAAACCCTGTCTCGAAAAACCATAAAATAAAATAAAGAGAGAGAGAGAGAGAGAGAGAGAGAGAGAGAGAGAGAGAGGGAGAGAGGGAGGGAGGGAGGGAGGGAGGGAGAGAGAGACACTGTGGGGAGGCTTATTCTGTGGAAGAAATGTATAGATTATGTTATACGAGAAATGTAGCATTGAAGGAAGCATTACCCACACTTTATGTAATTATGTTTTGCAGTGTTGGGCACTGAACCTATGGCCTCCCACATTATAGGCAGGTGTTTAATTCTCAACTACAACCCAAACCCTGCTGAGCACTGTAGAAACACCCAAGGAGTCATTTCAATTATCTCGGTGATGAAAAATACACTTTGAGTTGCAGGCTTTGGGGACTGGATGGAGAGAGAGCTCACTTGGTAGTGCTTCCTTGCAACGTTGGCCCCCAGAACCCATATTAACAAAAGGCCTGGCATAGTGGTGTGCCTGTAATCTCAGCTCTGTGGAATCAGAGGCAGGCGGGTCCTAGGGTGTGCTGGCCCGCCAGCCTCATCTACTTGGCAGGTTCCAGGCCAGGCAGAGATTCTGCCTGCCTCACAAAACAAGGTGGACAGTGACTGAGAAATGACACCCGAGGTTGTTCTCTGTTGTCATCCATCTGCATCTACATAGACACGCACACACACACACACACACACACACACACACACAAACTGGCACTACAAGCATTTGCCTGTGACACAGACCAAGGGTGGTGTCCCGCACATTGCCACACACTCTAGATGTTTGACATTTTGTGACTTCCTGATGGTACAGAGGAACATTCAAAATGCTGCCTCTTGGTGATTCTGTTTCACAAATACGACACTTGAAATTCACACAAGAAGCCTTGAGCAGGAAACACCAGCGGGATTAAATATTAGGCAATGCTATACAGCAAAGAGTGGGTTTAATAGAAAAATCAAGATCTCCTGAGTAAATTGAAAGCATGGGGGGGGGGGGGTCACAGGAGAGGGTAGAAGGGGAGAGGGGAGGAAGAGAGGGGAGCAGACAAGAGTGTGTAGCTCAATAAAGACAATGAAAAAGAAAAAAGAGTGAATTTAAGTCAATTTTTCATCAAGATGAAAATGTGTATCTTGTTTGGAGGTAATTTTTTAAAAATTAATACATAACATTTTTAAGAAATAGTTGCCTGGTAAGTGTAACTACCCTATAAGGAGAGCTTGGCTTGAACTCTGTAGTTTCTCTCTGCTGAGTGGGAATGAAGCAAATCCAGGTACCTCCTGAAACCTCAAACCTTCAGTTTCTTAAACTGTGGGTCATGAGTCTGTTCTAGTTTCTGTTGCTGTTGTAATACATCGACCAAAGGGAGGTTGCAGTCTGTCACTCAGGGAATCTGAAGCAGAATCCTACTTACTGACTGGCTAGTTTTCAGATATACTTACTTACACAGCTGGCTTTTGGATATAGCCCAGGCTTACCTGCCAGGGATGGCACTGCCTTTCTACGTCAAACCGCAATCAAGACAATGCCCAGGGCATGAACACAGGCCAACCTGATGGAGACAATTTCTCAAGTGAGTTCTCTTCTTCCCAGTTGTGTCGAGTTGACAACCAAGATTAGCCATCACAGACCCCACGTTGGGTCAGGTAACCACATATCTGGGGAGTCACAAAATACCTGGTAGCAACAGGAAACTTTGGAATGTGGAACAACCAAAAGCGCATTTAAAATCAGGCAGGTTATAAACCGGAAGTATCTCTGGCAGTGCTGCCCACATGGCATCTGTGACTCCCACGAAGCCTCCTGCTGCATATACGGCACACGCTTTTCGCAGCGTGTGGGGCATCACACCAGCAGTCCCACTGAGTGCTGCCTGACCCCGCTTGGCTCTGGTTCAGGACTGTTGTCTGTTATGAATAGCTCTGCTTTTCCTGCACGTGTAAAGTTTTCCACTCTTATGAAAACATAATGGTTTAATTATGGGAAACACAGGCTTTTATTCTTGTCATTCCTCAGCATGTAAGCATTAAATTAGTATATCTTGATTGCACTGTGTTGGAATACTTGGGTTTAAAATTGCTCTTTGAGTTGTTAACTCAAGTTTTATATAAAAGAAACCACTCAGCGAAGTTCAGCGTGGGGCAAAGCTTGAGACCTCGTATCCGACAGTCTTGGAAACAGCCCTAGGTGTCGTCCCGTGGTTTATATGTGTACTAATGCCAAGTGGCATTTTATAGTTGATTATAAAATCAAAGTTGATAGAAACTTTGAAAAGTGTCAAAGATCCTTTATATCCTGTGGTAGCAAGTATTCAGCCCGGATTTAAATCTTTGTGAAAAATAACCACATTAATCTCTTTAGAGATGCTTTTGTCTTTGATAAGGAGTAAATTACATACACATAAAAATTGTTTTAAAATCAGGTGGTGGTGGTGGTGCATGGCTTTAATCCCAGCACTTGGGAGGCAGAGGCAGGTGGATCTCTGTGAGTTCGAGGCCAGCCTGGTCTACAGAATGAGTTCCAGGATGGCCAGGCTTATATAGAAACTCTATCTCAAAAAAAATGTTTTAAATTAAATTTATAATGTTTTTAAAATCAGCGAAAGGTATGACTTCATAATTCTGAGAACCCAAGGTTACTTAAACATTTCTTGAGTGAAAAGGGGCCATAAAGAGAAAACTTTCAAGAACTTTCAACTCTGGTTACGTGGGATTCAGGGATTCAGAAACTGTAGAAATTCCTAGGGTGACCAGGTACCCCTCTCTCTGGTCCTTCTTGCTGTTAGAGTCAACAAAGAACTGTCTCCCTTGGGTCTGATGCAATGGAATCCCAGGCTGAAGTTTCAGTGACTGTCTGACATGGGTACAGTCATCAGTTCCAGCGTTTGGAGTAGGCACGTCACTATGACCATGTACTCTTGAGTCACGTGACTTTCCTCTCAGGGAAAGTTAAGCGGGAAAGCAAGAGAGGAAGAAATTCCCCACATAAATTGCCTTTGCTCAGAGAAGCAAAGCCATGCATGAAGGGCTTAATAGGGGGATTTGGCTACCTTACCCAATTAGAGGCCTGGTAAGGAATTCGGTGGGAGGCTGTGCTGGGACAGCTGCTGAGTTCTGGAGTCCGGTTGGTCTGCAGTGTTAGCTGTAGGGAGGGAAAGCCAGGCGTAGTAGACTGGAAAAGACAAAACCAATTGGATCCATGTGGTTAAACTGGAACCCCCAAGGACAGACTAGCTGGGTCCTCTAGGGAGCCCAAGGGAGCTCTCTGATGAGGACCGGATCTGTGCCTGCTGGAAAGTCTCTCATCTGTGAGCTGAGCCAGTGGATAGGTGATGACCCTTAGGAACTGTCACCCTGCCTTCCACCTTTGAATGCCCTTCAGAGTGTTTCTCATGCCTTGCAGAATTTAGGACCGTTTCTCTCATCAGTGGTCCTTATCTGACACTATGCAGGAAAGGGAACTCTAAGACACCTCAGTTTACATAAAGTGGCACACTGTAAGGTCACCAACTACATCTTGGAATCTGCCTTTGCCTCCCTGTTTAGATCTGAGGATTGGAAATGGTTGCTCTTTCAGTGCTCCTATCAGAAGAGGCTTGGTTCCAGCCGAGGCTCAGTTCTAAAATGTGTGGATTCACAGGGTGTGTTTTATTTCTCTTTTATTCTTCAGTCTTTAGAGATTAATCATGACATCATCACATCATGACATCACCCATGTTTCACAACTGAAGGGCACTGGGCTATTTATCCACAAAGGAGAAGAACAACTGCCAAGAAACCACTTTTGTCTGCTAGGTTAGTGGCAACGAGTGACAGTCACGAGAAGGCAGAGGGCAGGCAATTGCTGATGTTGGACTTTGCTGGCGGCTGTCCCTTCTCAGATGGCAAGTGTTGCAGTGAATGACCATGCCACTGGTCACCAGCTCTGTGATGTTCATTGGCCTCCCAGTGACCAGTGAATGACCAGTGAACTCAGGAACACTTTCAGGTCATCGTGGACTTTGGCCTGTGCTCATTTTGCTGCCAAGTTCATCTGAGAAATGAAAATTTCATTCTGGCAGCCTTGGCTTTCCCTTTTGCCTTTTCTTTTTCTTTTTTTTTTAAACCACATCAAGAGCATTCCCGGCAGCTGAAAACTATGAAGCTCTACCCATTTCAATCATGACTTGAAACAAAAATGTTGACAATTTTCAATGCATTTGTAACATCTTCACCTTCTGGAATCTCTCTCCTCTGGCTTATGAGAAACAGCTGAGTCTGGAAACATCAGATAGCAGAAAATGTTCTGGTGGCCAAAAGCGTATTAGCCCGTTGGACACCGTGGACTCAGTTTCACAAGGTAGCCAGAGTTTTCACTTTTCACTTGAGGATGTTTATCATCCGAAACCACACTTTGTGTAGTCCCAGTGTAGTGCAAAAGCTTACCTGTAGGTAGAAGGGCTTGGGAGAAATAATGGGATGGCTTTCGTTCTTCCAAATCGATCTACAAATATAAAAGTGATGATTGAGGGAGATTTATCCAACAATTATGCAGGGTACGTGGACTCTCTCTCTCTGAAATCTGTCTAGTCCCTTTTCTGTTCAGCGTTCACATGGCTGGGTACCATTGCCGTGTTATAACGATCCTGCAAAGAACAGATGGGTAAGTTACTATCTCTGTTCCAACGGGGAACAGAGACTAAGCATAAATTAAGCATCTGTGTTATTTAAAAGCCATCCAGGCAATACTAGGGTCCCCAAAGTGACAGAGAAGATTTCCCAGAGAAAGTCAGCCTTCGTCAAGGCTTAACTATTGAACAGACATTGCAGAAGCTAGGTCTTGTCCAACTGGGTGACAAGCGTCAAGGACTGTCAGCCTATTAAGTTAACAGATCCCTTAGCTTCTAACTCTGATGCCTCTGTCCATATATTCCAGCAAGCTGTGAGAATGTCTTAGTCTTTAAGTATGTGTCATGACTTGAGAAATGCTTGCACTCGGGAAGAGGAGAGACCAAAGGGAGATGCTGGCACACAGCTATGAGTCTGAGTCACCACCATTTTTAGGGACAGTCAATTCTGTATTGGTAATTTTATTTTAGAGAGTTTCTCATTCTTAAAGCAAAGTTTGGATGAGGGTACTGTGAGATTAGAAGCATGAAGACCTTAGGGGACTTCTGCAACCAGTTACGCTGAACAGCCAGTGGGGCAGAGGTAGGAATAGATAAAAAGAGACAGGAAGGATGCTAAGGAAGTAGAGAGGAACAAGCATGCTTGGAGGAGGAATGGAGAATTCATCAATTGTATACACATTTTCAATAATGTATAGACATTGCACTAGGCTTTGGAAATATTGGTTAAGTAAAACATATTCCTGCTTGAGGATATTTAATTTTGATAGAGGGCTTATTGATCAAGTAATCTTTGATAGATATGGAGTTCTAAGTGGTCTGAGCTATGGAAGCAGTGTGGTCTGGCTTGTGTATTAAGGAGAAACTAATCCAGTTTTAGCTCTGAGGGAGGGAGGTTTGAGCAGACGTGTACAGTGTCAGGAGAACTAACTTGGATGATAAAAAGGATGTCATGGTGGGCAGTGTGTAGAAATGCCTTGTGAGTGGAGGAAGCACAGCATACTGGGGGTCATGAAAGTTAAAAAAAAACCACAAACTTTAAATGCAAAGGAAAGAGAAAACAGTGCAGGAGTCAGCCATGCAGGGCCTTCAGGGCTTTGCCAAGGATTTAATATTTCTCCTCAGAGGGCATGGAAAGAGGAAAGAGGCTTATGCTGTGGGGTGTGTGTGTGTGTGTGTGTGTGTGTGTGTGTGTGTGTGTATCATGATCACATCTAAGTTTTAGAAGATTTCACAAATTCTGACCCAGGGATGAATTGAAATTACTCCTGAATGTTCATAATTTTGTCCCCCTCTACTTTTTTCAGAGCTGGGGATCAAAACAAGGGCCCTGTTCTAGGTAGGCAAGCAGTCTACCACCGTGCTGACTCTCAAATGTTCTGAATTTTCCAGACTCTGTAAGACCACCTTGTCTCCAGTAAGAGGGTTGGAGAGGAATGGGAGTGGACACATGCCGGAGGCTGGTCAGGGCCCTGCAATAATGAAAGTAATATTTGGAGATAGCCTGAATGAGGGTTGGCACTCAATACGGAGAGATACAGATGACCTTGAGAGACACTGAGCTGTTGGACCCAGCAGGATTTGCTGATGCACTGGATGCATTGGTAGTGGAAAGCAAGGGTGAGGCCTATGCCAGGTGGACAAGCTTAAGACTCCCTATAAACAGGAAAAGGGATCAGTGTGGGATGAACGTTCACATTTTTGAGTTGGATAGATGGGGTAGGACTTTCAGGATGACATGTCCAGAAACCATTTGGCTCCCAGGGGTATAATCTGCAGAAGGTGTAGCCCCGAGAGTTACGGGTTTCAAAATAATGGTCACCAGTGTGCTCTTCTAAGGCAGACAATAAGGAGTCTTGTAGGGTAAGAGAGGAATTGTCAGTATGGGCAATGCCAAAGCACAGGGAAGGGTACCAGGCCGAGGAGTCATCAACAGATGGTAGGAGAAGCTCTGCAGGGTCATTTTCAACTGGAGTCACTGATGATGTGGAAGAGACAGATCTGGGTGGAGACTGTAGCCCAGTTGGTAGCATGCTGGTGTAGCAGGCAGGGAGCCCTGGGATGAGGCCCAGCACTGCATGAAATGGAAGTGGTGATACATGCCTGTAATCTCGTAATCTCAACACTTGGGAGGTGATGAGACCTTGTCAGGGAGGGAGGGAGGGAGGGAGGGATAGATAGAGATAGAGAGAGTCAGCCTTAAGGAAAGGAGATAGGAAACCATAGAGACATCAGAGGATATGCCTCCCTCACTCTTCACAGAACCAAATGCTAGTGAAATAGCAAAGAATTTGATTTTTTTAAAAATGAGCAAGTGGGCACGCAGCCACTAAACACCCTCTGGACTCGTGTTTATCCTGGCGCCTGCTCTTTCTTTCCCTTCTCTTCGCATTTGAGGCATCGCACAGAGACTAGATACCAGAAATAGAGGAGAACGGAATATCAACCACCAGTGTGCCTGCTGAACCTCACAAAACCACAGATACTTTGGGGTTATTCTTAGTGCCCTGCCAGATGCACAGAGGACTTCTCCTTCCCTTTGATTGGGCAGTGGCTGGGAAGTTCAGTGCTCGCCGCTTCCTTCCTCCTCAGCTGCTTACGAGACGCTGAGGAAGGCATATTTGTTTCTTGAGACACAAGGGGCCCGGGAACCTTGGAATGATATTTAACAAATGCTTCCCCTAACCGAAATCTCAAGGATATTGCTGTTGGTGATTTATTGAGAAGTATATTAGTCCTTACTGCTCCCCTTCTCAATCAGCACCTACTGACTACACATTTATCATGTGTAAGACATTGTTAAACATAGGGGAGGCTAAGAAGGAAGAAATGGGCGTTTTTCCAGCCCAGCCCACATTCCCTTTCCTCCGTGGAGCCTCTTGACACTCCCGGCCCCGTTACACCATCCTCCATTGAACACTTGTCTGGCTTTGCCTACTCTTCTGTGATCGAGTTCTAGCGAGATAATAGCTAAGAGACGCTTGGACCTTCATGCGGTTCTTCCAAGACAGTGCTTGGCAGGTTAATTGTCAATTAATCAGAGCCAGATGGGCTTAATCAGACTTGTGGAAAGATTGAAAAAGGACCTGGACTTACCAAAACGTTCACTAGCCTGAAAACACTCTGAGAAAGATAACAAAGGTTTGCAGCCCCCGGGAAGGTTCTATGTACGCAGAGGTTGAGACTCAAGGCGTTCTGAGGTGACTGTGTAAATGCGTTGACCTTCCCAATAGGTCCCTACCTGTGGGGACATCTCTTTTCCATGCAGCACAAACCCATGCTAGCTATGGAATATGAAGGCAATTTCACAGGCTGCATGCATTCATCTTCCTGGCCATGCTCAGGTCACACGGGATTAGCTAGAGAGCTTGCTTCTGGTCCTTTCCCATGGTTCATCTTATGTTTTATCCTCTCCAGGGGCTAATGCCCTTTTCTGGAGTCTGTCCTATGTAGCTTCTTCTGTATCCAGGCTCTGAGGACACCATAGTCTGAATGAACCTTAGCTAGAGTTCCAGGTCTCCACGCTCTGCCCTCTTCTTTCAAAGGACATCACTAGTTGGTTGTTGTAATGACCTGTGCTTTAAAAAAAACAGCAAGCCAACTGGACAGTGGTGGTGCACACCTTTAATCCCAGCACTTGGGAGGCAGAGGCAGGTGGATCTCTATGAGTTTGAGGGCAGCCTCGTCTACAAGAGCTAGTTCCAGGACGAGGGCTGTTACACAGAGAAATCCTGTCTTGAAAAACTCAAAAAAACAAAACAAAATAAACAACAACAACAACAACAAAAAACCAGAAAATAAAAAGCCAACAACCCATTTCTTGTTTGTTATTTGAAAGTTTTATGTAATGTGCATTTTGATTATTAACCCTTTCCTCATAACTCTTCCAGGCTCATAGCTAAGTTTTGTTTTGTTTATGTGTGAGTATGTTTTTTTTTCTTTGCTTTTGAGCCCCACTGAATTTGACCTGGGTCGTCTATGTGGCTGTGGTTTTAGAATTGTGCGCTGGAGCCTGGTGGGTTCTTAGTGGGTACACAGCTGAAGACAATGTCTTCCCTCTACCCAGAATCCATCAGTAGCCAATAGTTCAGCAGAAAGGAATAGAGCATCCGTAGGCCCAGTCCTATGTAGGCCCACTGTAGGCGGCCAGAGGACAGCCGCCATGAGGTTAGGTCTGCATGGGTTTTGCAGTGCTCAGAGACAGTACCCAATGGCCCTTCTTCCTGTCTTCTGGCACTTACAGTCTTTCTGCATCCTCTCCCCTGGTGTTCCCTGGGCCTTCTGGTGGAGGTCCCAATGTCCGGTTCATGGCTGAACACTCACTGTGTTGGTTTTTAACAGCTGAGGGTGAACCCATACATCCCCCAAGGGTAACACATACACTAGGAACTTGGGGTTCTAAATGGACAGAGCTAAATACTTGTTTGAGAGACTTTGCCTGTGGTGGGGCTGAGCTTCTTCCTCAGGGCTGATGTCTCCTGAGCAATGTCTTCAAGCTTCCTTTTTTCAGGTTCCGAGTGGCAAAGATTAGTTCATAATCTTTGAAATAAATTTGTTAATAAGAAAATGACAAGGGTTGAAATACCTACTTATCTTTTAGGGAAAATTAGTCACTTGCTAATCCGAGGGACTAACAAATAACCCAAATAACAAATACTTACCAATAGGTAAGTAAATGCCAGTGGCTTTCTATGGTACTATTACTTAGTAATGTGTACTAATCATATTTATATATTAATTTATATTTAGTGACGCTACCTGAATGCAGTTTAGTGACTGACTGTCTAGACTTCAAATGACTGTCGTTTTTAATAACATATATCAAATTTATTTATTTATTTATTTTGAATCCCACTTTCTTTTATGCCTTCCTCTGTTAGGACCATCCCTTCTCCCTTTCCCAGGGGGCTCTGAGCACAGAGTATTTGGGCTGTATTGCTGCTATGTCGTATCTGATACTATTGCCCGTTCGGCTCAAATCGGGCTGGGGAAGCCATAGCCAGAGGTTCTGGAAGGCTCCTTTCAGGACTGTGGAGCAGTGAGAGTCCAGCCAGGTCCCCCAAGCCCTCCCGCAGGACAGCCTGGTTCAGACTTCCTTCTTTCCTCTCTGCCTGGATGCTAGGCAAAGCATCGCTGTTTTCTCCCTGTAGTCTCTACATCCTTTTTCCTTCATCTTAGTCTGCCCTCCCGCCTTTGTTCTTGGACGCTGTTCTTCAGTTTCCTCAGCTACTCCCACAGATCACGTTTCACAGATTCTCGTGTTGTGATTGTGTTTCACCAACCGCGCTATGCATTTAACCACTCATGACAGTCTGAGTCTGAACCGAGTGTTCCGGAGGCTTCTGTTTAATTTTCTTGACGGCCCTGCTGCTTGTGTTAGGGGTAAGAAAACAGGGGTCAAGGGAGATGAAGTAAGGAGTGTGATGTCCCATTGCATCAGAAGATGTACATTCCTGGCCGGGCGATGGTGGCGCACGCCTTTAATCCCAGCACTCGGGAGGCAGAGGCAGGTGGATCTCTGTGAGTTCGAGACCAGCCTGGTCTACAAGAGCTAGTTCCAGGACAGGCTCCAAAACCACAAAGAAACCCTGTCTCGAAAAACCAAAAAAAAAAAAAAAAAAAAAAAAAAGAAGATGTACATTCCTGAGTGTTCTCTTCCTTCTTGGTGCAAAGGGGCCCAAATCTCTTCCCCTGCAGCTGCCCGCTTGCTTCATCCTGGTGGTTCCGCAGCACCTCTGTCTCCTATACCCTGCTCACCCTTTATTCAGTGCAGAGCTGTTTTGTGGAGAGCCTCATGGCAAACCTCTCAGTCCCATGGACTTTCTGAACCAGGACAATACAAGTGCTCCTGAGTTTAGAAAATCCTTGTCCATCTGAAGAAAGCACATTCCGAACTCTGGGTGAGTAACCGAATGACAGGAGCTGAGTTGTGATGGCGCAGTCCCTGGGCTGTGAGGTGGGTCATGCCACGATATGATAACCAGAATGCTTATTCCTACTGCACTTATTTTTTTAAAAGTCAGTCACTACAATAATGGGTCAAATTCATTATTTCATATTTCATTTTCATGCATATATGCCATTGTGCTTATTCCTTTCCTCTACTACCTTCCTGTATATTTCCCTGTTCCAGGAAGTATAGAGGCTTCCCGTATATCCCCCCCGCAACCAGGAAGTATGGAGACCTCATAAGTCCCCCAACCAGGAAATGGAGAGACAATCCTGTGTGGCAGTTCATCATGAGGTTTGTTTGAGAAGAATTGAAACAATTTTCTAGTTACATTTGCAGAAAAAAAGAAAAAGAAAAAAGTTTACAGTCAAATTCAAGGCCACCACAGATAATCTGACAAATTTGCTTGAATGGAAGAAAAAGTCTAAGAAACCCAGACGCTGCCTGACCTTTCTGTGTGAGTTTTCAGATCTGGCTAAGATTGCTGCACTGTTTTGGACACTTCTTTGCTACCAGAGTGTTTTTCTCAGAATCTGGCCATGTGCACGACATTAAGCATATTGTGGGAGACAAGGCAGTGGGCTCACAGCTATTCGCTATCTGTTTTGCTTTGAGCCTGGGCATGCAGGAAGACCACATCTCCATTCCCCAAGGATCTCGTTAGGATGGCGTGACTAATGTAAGCCAAGGAAACGTGAGCTGGAGACGTGGGAAATTCTTCTCAGTGTATGTTAAAAACCCACAGTGATTGCACCTGGAGAGATGGCTCAGTTGGTAAAATGTCTGCCATGCAAGCAGGGTGTCTTGAAGTTGGGTCCCCAGCATTCATGTAAAAGCCAGGCATGGCAGAGCATGCCTGTAACCTTGGTGCTCTGGGGTAGAGGTAGGCTGATTACTGGAGTTCATTGCCAGTTCAGCTAGGCTGAATTGATTAGCTTCAGGTTCAGTGAGTGACCATGTCTCAAAAAAATAAGAAAAGAATAACTGAAGGTGTCTGACTTTGACATCTGAACTCTACAGCCATGACCATTCACGTGTACACACACACACACACACACACACACACACACACCCCAGTAGAGTGCTTTTCTAAAAATTTTATTATATGTGTGGTGATAATTACCTTTAATCCCAGTACTTCGAGGCAGAGGGAGATGGATCTCTGTGAGTTCAAGGCCAGCTTAGTCTAAGAAGTGAGTTCCAGGACATCCAGGGCTATATAGAAAGACCCTGTCCCCAAAAAAACCAAAAAAGTTTTATTACAATGTGTGTGTGGTGTGTGTGTGCAGGTACACACATGCCACAGTGTGTGTGGAAGTGAGAGGAGAACTCTGGAACACCTTCTTCCACTGTTACATGAGATATGAGGATTGAACTCAGGCTGTATGGCTTGGACAAGAGCCATACTGGTAGGTTGAGTCAGAAACTGTAGGAGGAGGCTATTTGTTTGTTTCCTGGCTGCCCAGACTCCTGAAATAATCACACAAAAACTGTATTAATTAAATCACTGCTTAGCCCATTAAGCTCTAGCTTCTTATTGGCTAACTCTTACATCTTAATTTAACCCATCTCTATTAATCTGTGCGTCACCATGAGGTCGTGGCCTTCCAGAAAATTTCAGCATGTCTGTCTCTGGTGGCAGCTCCATGGCTTCTCCCTGACTCTGCCCCCTTTGTCCCATCATTCAGTTTAGTCCACTCTCCCCCGTGCCCCTCCCCTGCCTAGCTCTGTTTTCCAATAGCTCTGCTATATGTCCAAAGCAGTTCCTTTACTAACCAATGATATTCACAGCATACAGAGGGGAACCCACATCAATAAACTGTGTAATGACTCTCATGGCTATGCTGGTCTTGTTTCCTAAGTGTGCATGTCTATGGAGAAGTTGTTTAATTCGCAAGGCTATGGAACATGAGTAGAAATAAGCTGTATATTGCTACACACTTGGATTTCTTTGTCTTTTTGAAGGTCTTATTTATTTATTATGCCCTCATTGATGTGTAAACAACTCTCTTGTCATGAGTAAGGATTTCTACATCTGTGTGTTTACCATATTTTTCTTTTACAAATGTTACGTTCACCAGCTATTTTCTATTAATCCAATTCTACAAATGTAGACAGCATTTTTTCATAAATCCAAAATGGAAGTGTTGACTAAAGAAGAATATAGCCCAGATAATAGATCATACCCACACATCATCTCTTCTTTTAGTTTAGGAATTTTCTGAATTTGAAGCCTCTAACTAATAAAGCACTTATCAGACTTCTTAAATCCCTTTTTATACCCAGTCTTATATTTGTTGCTGTGGTTTATGAAGAAGGTTGAAATGGTGTTCTCATCCCCATGTAGTTTACTGTCTGTCAGGAGAGGGATTACAGATGTGAAAAGAGGGGCTTGGGAGGTGGCTCTGTGGTTATGAGCACTCATTGATCTTGCAGAAGAACTGGATTCAATTCTTAGCACCATCATGGTAACTTATAATCATCCATAACTCCAGTTTCAGGGATCATCCATGCCCTTTTCTGATTTCTGTTGGCATCAGTCATGTACATGGTACAAAGACATACATGCAGGAAAAACACTTAAATACTTCTAAAATAAATAATAAACAAAGATGAAATAAGCAAACCAGTTCATAAATGGTAAGGTTTGATGTTCATAACAAGATAAAAATCTCTTGATCTAGCTGATCTGCTGCTGGCTAGTTATCATGTCAACTTGACATGGGCTGGAATCACATGGTAAAAGTGAGCATCATTTAAGAACCTGTTCCCCACCAGATTGTGTTGGGGTTAACTGGTGGTATATTTTCTTTTTTTATTATTTTTTATTTATTAAAGATTTCTGCCTCCTCCCCGCCACCGCCTCCCATTTCCCTCCCCCTCCCCCAAACAAGTCCCCCTCCCTCATAAGCCTGAAGAGCAATCAGGGTTCCCTGCCCTGTGGGAAGTCCAAGGACCATCCACCTCCATCCAGGTCTAGTTAGGTGAGCATCCAAACTGCCTAGGCTCCCACAAAGCCAGTACGTGCAGTAGGATCAAAACCCATTGCCATTTTTCTTGACTTCTCAGCAGTCCTCATTGTCTGCTATGTTCAGTGAGTCCAGTTTTATCCCATGCTTTTTCAGACCCAGGCCAGCTGGCCTTGGTGAGTTCCCGATAGAACATCCCCATTTTCTCAGTGTGTGGGTGCACCCCTCGCGGTCCTGAGTTCCTCGCTCGTGCTCTCTCTCCTTCTGCTCCTGATTTGGACCTTGGGATTTCAGTCCAGTGCCCCATGTTGGGGGGTCCAGTTCACTCTGAGTGGTGCTATCCCTGGGCTAGCGGTCCTGGATTATGTAAGCAAGCTGGCTGAGCAAGTCATTAAGAAGGTTTCCTCTATGACCTCCACATCTGCTCTTGTCTCCAGGTCCCTGCCCTGGGTGAGTTCCTGGCTTTCCTCCGCAATGGCTGTTACCTAGAGAAGGTGTTCTGTGTGGTAAAGCTAAAGAAGCTTGTGCAATTTCCCTTAACAAGGCAACAAAGTTTAAATTGCATTTTGAGTTAGATAAATTTGGTTTTGCTTGTTTTTATGTTTTAATTTTTGAGACAAGGTCTTGAACTTGTGATTCTCCTGCTCCAGTTCCCTTAATACAGATTTATGGGTATGTACCGTCTTAAATCAATCCATTTAGACCTCAGTTTTCTGTATCCATGTTGAGTTATGCTAGCGTTAGGGTTGTTTTTGATTTGGAAATGCGATTCAGAGGTGAGTCCATCAGGAGGAAAGCAGAGCTTTTGTTCTGCCACACTGCGTGACCAGGTAATTCCATTTCTGCTGCATGTAAAAGGAGTCCATAGCTTCTCTTCCAAGTGTCACCAAGGGGGCAGGAGGAACTGGTCCGCTCTACCCAACACAGGTGGTTTATGTCATGTTACGTGAGGTACTGTCCTTTCCTGACTTCTTTTTCAGTGAGAAAATGTGTAAGGATGGTGATGTGGCTCAGTTTTAGAGCATTTCTGCTTTCATTCTTTGCTGTGATAAAAACATTCTGAACAAAAGCAGTGTAGAGAAGGAGAGAATTTTTTAGGCTTATACTTCCAGTTCATCACTGAAGGAAGTCAGGATGGGAACTCAAGCAAGCTGGAGAAAGGAACCATGGATGGATACTGCTTGTTGGCTTGCACACTGACTCATTCACAGAAGTATGTAAATATATATATCCATTCCAGGACCACCTACTTGAAGAATGGTGTCGCTCACTACAGGCTGGGCTCCCTACATTAGCTAATCATCAGGACAGTCCCTCACAGAGATGCCTACAGGCCAGGCTGATACAGACACAGTACTAGACTGAGCTTCTTCACAAGGGGATTCTAGGCTTTGTCAAGTTTATAGTTAATGCTAACTAGGACAGAACACACAGCGATAATGTGCAAAGTCCTGTTCTATCTCCAGCATTAAGGAGTGTGTCCAGGGTTGGAAGAATGGAGGAAGGAAAAGAAGGGATGACTAGATGTCTTTACTCTAGTAGACCTAGGATGTGCTCTAGTAAACCTAGGACTTTGCTCTAGTAGGCCTAGGACTTCATTACACATGTCATGTGTCCATTTAGGAATTGTTTTCAGTGGATGACCAGATGGAACCCAACCGTAGCAATCATTTTCCTAGGAGAGCAACAAGTATGAGAAACAAGATCTGGCCTCATGACGTTCCAGTAAATTCCAGCGGGCCATCATAGTTTTGAAGCGTTTTCAAAGGATAATGTCAACAGTAGAAGAATAAAGAGAAAAGAACTCCCCACCCAGCATGTGATCCGGGTCACCAAGTCTCTCCATCTCCTGGACTTTTCCTGTGCTACTGTGGCCATTATTTCTGTGAAACAACAAGAATGGCATCTTAGTACTAAAATTAGAGTTTAATGGATTTTGGGAGATTTCATCCAGGATTTAAGATCAAAGCTTTCTTCGAAAATGATTCGCTAAAATGTGTTGAGTGCAGCGTCCTTGGGAAATGCTACTAAACATCAAACACACTTAAAGGCAAAGTGGAAGAAAGAAGTATAGGGATCCAGGAAAATATTTTGTAATTCTATTATAAACATATCATAAAGGCTTCTTCCTCCAAGGCTGAACAACAGGGTTTGCTGTGTACATTCAGAAGTGAACAGCATCCAGCAACAACTTGGAAGAGTTTTGGTCCCAGAACCCATGTGTGGTGGTTTGAAAGAAAATGGCTCCTAAAGGGAGTAGCGCTATTAGATAGAACAACCTTGTTGAAGGAAGTGTTGTCACTGTCTCTTTTGCTCAAGTTTCCCTCATGTGACTGTCAGTTGACTTCCTGTTGCCTGCAAGATATATCACTCTCAGCTCCAACACCACATCTGTCTGCTCGCTGCCATGCTCCCCACCATGGTTATAATGGACTGAACCTCTCTAAGTGAGCCTCCACAATTGTTTTCTTTATAATAGTTGCTGTGGTCATGGTGTCTCTGCACAGCAACAAAAACCCTAACTAAGAGAAAGGACTATGGACATCTGCATTCTGATGAGTGCTTTTCTCATTCTTAAGTATAGAGAGATTTAAACCCTGTCTTGAAAAACCAAAAAGAAAAAAGGAAAAAAAAAAGAAAGATTTAAACATGCTTACACAGCTGTCCAATAGTTGCTCTTAGTTCATAGGAGTTAAAATCAACCCAGGAGGCACAGCTGTGGTTGAGCTAATACAGGTGTTTCCTTTAGGTTTAGATGAAGAAAGAAGACCCACTCTGAAGATGAGTGGCGTCATTCCGTGTCCTAGAAACAAGAGAGCCAGCTAAGGACCAGTATTCATTTCTCTCTCGCTTTCTGAATGTCGACACAATGTGACCAGCAATCTGCTCCTGCTCCCACAGCGTCCCTCTACTGCACCATCTTCCCCGTATGATGGACTAGACCCTCACACTGTGAGCCAAAGCAAACCCTTCTCTCCTTGAGTTGTGTTTGATGTTGTTTGTTACGGTAATGAAAAAAGGAACACCAACCAGAGATTCCAAACTTTCTCTATCCTGGTATTTAGATCCGTTCAGGCATTTCTTAGAATAACAAGCGACTAACAAGTGAGAGAGCTACTATTTCCTGCAGCCATGTCCTTTTCAAAGTGACTTTGCAACCAGTTTCTTCCTTTAGGAGATAAGATTTGACTCCTGTTCTTGGAGTCTGAGCTGGTCTTGAGGCTCATCGGCTCATTGGCTGACAGACTGTAGAGGAAGAGGGAGCATGGAATTCTAAGCCTGGGTCTCAGGAGACCATGAGGACTTCTGCCGCACTTCCTTGGATCTTAACATCTTGTGTGAGACAGCCTGGCCTAACTGACTGGATGACCATCATCATGGAACCCAGTTACCCCTGTCCCTGTGGCTGACAGTCAGCCAGTCACCAGATATGTGAGAAGGTATAAGATCAGGCAATGACCAGCCAATTGATCCCAGCTGCAAGAGTTACCCTAGGTATAGATCACTGGTGTGGGCCCAGATCAGCACAGATCACGCACTTGCTGACCATAGACCCATTAAACATAAAATAATGCTTGTTTAAGCTACCAAAGTTTGGTATATTTGTTAAGCACGGATTCAAACACAGACTGAGGGGCCTATTGGTAGAGTAAATGTCCCCAAAGTAAGAACAGCTAATATATACTGCATGACCCAAAGAAAATGTGCTGTTACAGAGTGGGTGATGAGATGGAGCTGTGGGCCGTACAGTGTGTCTGAGTCTGCTGACATTAGCAGTAACAAGCCTCTTAATGGCACCTTGGGTCCATTGATTCTGAGGCTCCAGTCTTAGCCTAGAAACCCGTGTGTTAATATCCAATAAAGGGTTTAGATACACATGGATCAAAGCCTCCAGGATATACTTAAGGATTTATAAATTTAGAAATAGTAATTTATTTTTTTTATTTTTTTTTTCATTTTTATTTCTTTATTTATTAAAGGTTTCTGCCTCCTCCCTGCCACCGCCTCCCATTTCCCTCCCCCAATCAAGTCCCCTTCCCTCGTCAGCCCAAAGAGCAATCAGGGTTCCCTGCCCTGGGGAAGTCCAAGGACCACCCACCTCCATCCAGGTCTAGTAAGGTGAGCATCCAAACTGCCTAGGCTCCCACAAAGCCAGTACGTGCAGTAGGATCAAAACCCATTGCCATTGTTATTGAGTTCTCAGTAGTCCTCATTGTCTGCTATGTTCAGCGAGTCCGGTTTTATCCCATGCTTTTTCAGACCCAGGCCAGCTGGCCTTGGTGAGTTCCCGATAGAACATCCCCATTTTCTCAGCGTGTGGGTGCACCCCTCACGGTCCTGAGTTCCTTGCTCATGCTCTCTCTCCTTCTGCTCCTGATTTGGACCTTGAGATTTCAGTCTGGTGCTCCAATGTGGGTCTCTGTCTTTGTCTCCTTTCATCGCCTGATGAAGGTTAATATTCAGGAGGATGCCTATATGTTTTTCTTTGGGTTCACCTTCTTATTTAGCTTCTCTAGGATCACGAATTGTAGGCTCAATGTCCTTTATTTATGGCTAGAAACCAAGTATGAATGAGTACATCCCATGGACGGAAATAGAAAACACTATCCTGAGTGAGGTAAGCCAGACCCAAAAATAGAAATAGTAATTTAAACCACCCAGGCAAACAAACTGGTTGATGAAGGATAGATATCTCAAATAATTCCAATGGCTAACAATTTCTATTTTACTCCCTGTTCCTTATTTTGTTTTGACTTGCAGCAACTAAAAATTGCTTCCAAATGTACAATAATAGCTTTTTAAAAACCAACTGTAATTTTATTTTATTATTTTGAGATTTATTTGTATTTTATTTGTACAGGTGAGACATTTTGCCTACATGTATGTATGTTTGTGCACACAGATGTGTAGTCCTGTGGTCAGAAGAGGACACTGGATCCTTTGGAACTGTAGTTACAGATGGTTGTTAGCTGCCATCTGGGAACCAAACCTAGGTCCTCTGGAAGAGAAGCCAGTGCTCTTAGCCTCTGAGCCATCTCTCTAGTCCCCCAGTTAAAAACTAGGAAGGATTCTGCTGATGCCGCCACATACATGTCTGTTACTATCGTGTTACCCTGGGCGTGACCAACATCATCATCGTGACCAGCTGTTCCCTGTGTGCAGGAGCTGTATTTAATATCTCACATTCATCATTCTAATCAACACCTACAACACCACCAGGAAGCAGGAATTACTACATTCATTTCAAGGACCAGGATTTGGAGGAATTTACAGAGATTATGTAATTTACCAAATGTCAGAAGTCCCGCTAGGCAGACAGCTCTTTCTAATCACAATGCGAAACATGATTTGGTTAACTTTTAATTACTATTAGCTTTCTGGAACTGACAGGCTCCTGAGTGGTAGCGTCTGCCAAGTTCTGTGGTATAAAGAACAATATTGTAGTACCCGATCACAAGCCAGCCAGCCTAATGAAGACATTGAAAAGTGGATTTTGGAAAAACTTTGTCCGATTTCCTGTTATGGCCCAGTGTAAGCTGGCTGAAGCACACCATTAAAGGGAAGCAGAAGTCCCTCCATGCCCAGTTCATGGTCATAGTTCGTGGAGACACTCATATTTCAGAGTTTGTACTTAAAATAATGATTTTCAGAGAACTAGTTTATTACTTTCAAGTACAATCAAAATCAAAATAGATATAGGGATGTTTTCAATTGAATTTCAGCTCCAACTTTATAGAAAATGCTTCCAGAAACATTTGGACCACAGACCCTTTATGAATTCATGCTGGTGACACCTTGGACAAACATTCCACGCTGCCCTAGGGCTGGCCAGAGATACTCACCAGGGACCGATAATTTTATGGGATCTCTAAGCAGGATGACTTTGCCATAATTTTCAGGATTCTTAGTAAGTGCTTTACCCTTCTGAGGCCCCTTTCCTAGGGTGTTGTGAAAGCTCTATGCTGTAATTTAAACCCACTCCTTTTGTTTAGTGTCTATAGACATGAAAAGTCACCGATTGGCACTCACCTCTTAGAGACTCTCTACTCTGACAAAGGATGTTAAGAGATTCCTTTAGTATCTAATTCCAGTGTCTTTAACAATAACCTTTCATCATTACATAAAGAGGATGGTTTCCAGCCAGGCAGGCTGTCATTATGGGTCCCCTAAGAGCCCAGGACTAAGCCCTCTCAGATTTCCAGGCCTTGATGTCTTGAAAGGTTTTGATATCCCCATTTCTTGATTTCATTCAATGTTGGTTTTTTTTCAAAATTGTGGTAAGGATGTTTAGCGTGAGACCAACCCTCTCAACAGTTTTTCATTGCACAGCACAGTACTGTAAACATGGTGACATAGAGCAGGTCTCTAGAACCCCTTTCCCCTGAGTCACTGACATTTTGTGGTAGTTTTTGCTAAGGGCAGGCTAGTCACACATTCATTTCCAGTGATGTAAATGGTTTTTCCTGTATCTTTCATCCAGTCCAGCTATAAGCAATGAAGCCATTTGGAGCCTCTTGGCTGTGACACTTTTGGTAAAATAGAAATGGTGAGTCTGTTCTTCACTGGCATAGTTAGATTGTTCAGCAGAGAGGGAATAATTACTCCTAGGAAGCATATTTGAAATATAGGAAGACTTAAGATAGATTCTAAGGCGATGAATCTATCTTCTTACTGCTAATGTCTTCTGTCTTCTACCCTTAGGAGAGAATGAATCATTGGGCATATCTAAATAACTTCTCTTCTATTGAAGTAAAAAAATATCCTTTTGATAATCCTTAATATCCTTGCCCTTTCTCTCTCTCACTTTCACTGCATATAGATTTTGCATGTGTGTGTGTGTTTTGTTTTTGTTAAAGGAAATTTAAAGGCTAAAATTTTAGCTTTGAGTAGCAGAAGATCTTCTGGGAAAATTACCATTTCTGACACTTGCATTCTTGGTAGATACAGCCTGCTGGTCTACCAGATGACCCCATATTACATATTAGAAAGTGGTATTTACAAGAGACATGGCAGAGATGGAAAAATACACATTCTGAAATTAAATCAACCAGAGTTAAATGAAATGTTTTTTTATTCCCTTTACTTGGAATGGGGCCTTAGAAAGTCAGTGTATACCTTGGTACTTTTATCCCTCAGAATTAGGCCAGTAGTGTACGCTAGAAAACAAAAGTTGAGTTAATGGCTGATCTCATTTACTTCTGGCACTCAGTAATGTTTCTAGGCCATCTGAGTTCAGAATGCTTGGCGTTCCCAAGACGTAATAACTAGATCCCTGTGTGTCTTTTACTCTTGTCTTGTCTTAGTAGAATAGTTTCACTTCTTTTAACTCACGAATCGCTTTGTCTGCTATCCTTGCTGCTAAAAACCAATTTATTTATTTATATGTATTGTATGTGTTTGTTTATGCAAGTCAGCGGATGACCTGGGGGAGTTTGTGCTCCCTTTCCACTACATAGATTTGAGGGCTCAAAATCAATTAACTAGTTAACTGCTTAGCCATCTCACTGGGTCCCTGGTTCCGTTTTTCATGCTGTGAAGTTTTCAAGAGAATGTGGGGACTGCGTAGAAACAGAGTGTGAAAGGTCAGGTTTTCTTTTAAACCTAAGCTATGACACTATCATGACAGCTGGGTGGAATTCTACTCCTCTGTGCAGATTTCAGGGAAACCAGGTCACTGTTGCCTCTGTCCTTTAAAGCCTTAAAATGCGGTTCAGATTTAAAGGGGTAGGGTCTCCCACAATGTGTCATTTCAACATCAGAAGAGCTTGGTAAGGTTCTAGAAAGACAGAATCATTCCTGGGCAGCCTTCAGCGTAAATACTGGTTAGGATAATTGACACATGAAGCCACTTCAGTGATCTGCACCAGTGTGGACAAATCTGGGAGCCTTAAATATCTGGCCCCGAGGCACAGCCCTTATGGACAGAAAAGCCCTGCGAATGAGAGAGAGGGCAGGCGAGCCACACAGGGCTCTGCTCTTAGATAAAGTCAAGGACAAAGAGACAGTGGGTGATTCACATTTAGGAAAAAATAATGACTCAGTAACTATTTGCGGCCTAAACAGGGAGACAAAAAGAAAAGGAATTCTCTAAATACAGTCTAAACTGGCCTTTGGACCAATTCTTATTTTCTGAACATTCAACCTCTGATTCATTTGTGAAGTTGCAGAAGGGGAACGTATTAATATTCAGACTGGTAAACATTTAATTTCCTCTTCTTCCTAGACAGGCAGCTGGAGCTCCAATCCCTAGCATCTCTGCAGTGGTCACATAAGAGATTTGGGGCCGGTAGGACTTGGGTATCAACAGTGTGTGCTTTCTGTGCGTCTTCATTGGTCCATCTTTGGTCAAGCCTGTTGCTAAAGTCCAGAGAAGCGTGTGAAGCCACTGCGATCTTGGGTTGCTTGTTATGGAAGCTTGGATTGTTTAGGGAACTTCTGCAAAGGCGGATGCTTTAGATATTACTGTCCCAAAGAAAGGGCCGTGATTTAAGTCTTCCACTTCACGTGGCGCTTTAGAGGCCAGTGTGCAGGGATGCCCCTCTCTCATAGCAGAAGACCTTTGGCTAAGAAAGACAGACAAGGGAGTTCCACACAGGAAGCCTTTTACATTGAGGAGGCCTCAGTTCCTGCAGACATAAAGGGGGTGGATATCCTGTGCACTTCCTTCTGGTATGGCTCACCGAATCTGCCCCTAAACAGTTCTCTTCTTTCTTAACTGGTTTCTCGGGTGTCTCTCCACAAAATGAGCTGGGAGCTGATTAATTACTGTGTTGCTCGGTTTTACTTGTATCAGTAATTAACACTTAACACCATTCAAACTCCCATCCCTTACTTACCAGCTCCTAGCCAGGCCCTTGAGGGTATCGTTTGTGTCTGTTTCTTCCCAACTTTATATGTAGTGAAGTGGGAAAAAAAATCAACTGTAAAATCAAATATCAACCTGAAACGTGCTGGGAGTCACAAAACAGCTGGCGAGAATCTGGTTGAATAGCTGCTTGACTCGCTTGGAGAAGCATTGTTACATAAGCCCGTGGAAGAACATGCTCATGCAGCACGTGTGTCTGTGGGGTGGGGGAGGGGCATGGCTTGAATGTCAAAGAGTAGCTGTGCTTACAATTGTAATGGTCTTGAACACCCCCCCCCCCCACCTCCAATGATGTTCTTCGTGACTAGTCAGGAAAGGTTAAAGATGAAGCCAAATTGTCGCCATGTTCTGTTGTACTCTGCCGTGTCATCAGGGAGGAATACTTATATGTTAAGAGCCCAAGCTTGGTTTTTTCTTTGATATAAAAAGTAGCAAAGGCCCAGCCCTCACCTGGGAACATGGGAGAACTGGTCCCGAGGGCATGAGAAAGGGAGAGCTGGCAGGCTGAGCAGCTCAGATACCACCCAGGCCCAGATCCAGGTCTTTGAGTTGGCTCACGCCAACACCTTCCCCAACTATGAGCTGCTGGAGCATGTGAAGGGGCTGGTCCTGCGGATCCCGGGGACTCTGGGAAATGGCAGGCTACCTGAGAATCTCTAGGAGGGCCCAGTATTGATGGTGTAGCAGGAGCCAGAGGCCATGAGCTACACTAATGACTCATTGCCATGGACATTCACCAGTAACGCTTTTGGGGGGAAAGGCTGTGCTGTGTGACACATGGCACCTTCCACTGTCACATGATGAATGAGTATGTGATGGAGAGGTGGGAAAGATGGGGGAGAGGAAGGGCGGTACATACCCAGGAGGCTGAGGAGGACAGAGGAGCAGATCATTGCCCAGAGGGGTCAGCGAGATAGCTTTCTTCTTTTCTTATCAAACGCCTATTTTTATTTATTTTTTACTTTCTTTTGCTTGGGGAGGTTACAAGGATGTAGGGCAGATATGGAAGGATTGGGAAATGAATGGGATTTAGGTACATGATGTGAAATTCCCAATGATTCAATAAAACATGATGTTTAAAAAACAGAAGTAGCCTAGATGTGACTTTAGAACCTAATATCCTTTATATTTGTAAGGCTGTATTCTGGATTACTATTTTATAAACTAAAGTTTTTATTTTGTTTTTAGAGAAAACCATTTATTCTTCTGTGTAGGTGCTGTTTCAGTGAAGGAAGTCATGCATGTTCAGGTTCCAGGAGAACTGGGCAGATGGCTAAACTACGAAGAAACCACAATAATGGTGCTGAACAGAGTCTAGGGTAGACACCACCAAGAAAGCAGCGGCCTGGGGAGATGGTCCAGTGTGCAAGCAGGAGAGCCTGATTTATCTCCTGAGTACACAGAGAAAAGCCAGCGTGGTGTTGGGTACTCGTCATCCTGTGGCCGAGAAGCCCGAGACATGATGATGGAGCTGGTCCCCGCGGTTCACCAGCCAGCCAAGCCTGATGACCAAATTTCAGGCAAAGTGAGAGGTTTTGTTTCAAAAACCCAAGGTGGATGACACCTGAGGAATGACAGGATAGTTGGTTTCTGGCCTTCTCACACACGCACACCCGTGTGATCATGTGTCTGCCACATACTCCAAAGCAAGCCGCGTGGAGAGGACACAAGGTCCATCTGGTGCATTGTGGTTCAGCCGATCATTTTTGTGAGGTACTGTCAATATATTAGATAAAAGGAGTTGCTTAATATAAATAAGAGAACCATAAAATCTAAGTTTACTGAATCTTAAATCCACATTAAAGAGTCAAACTTCTTGCAGGGCATGTTATTTTTATATTGGGTTTTTCAGGCTTGATTCAATGGTTATTGCTATCCAAGGCACATCATTATATATTCTTGAGATATTTTGTTGCAATAATCAGTAAGGAGATTTCTTATTTGGCCTCCATTAGAATTCTAAAATGTAGCAGGACTTTGTAATGACAAAGGGTACTATTTTAAAGATTTCTACTGAATAAAATAGGGTACCATTCAGAGAAGTCCTCTTACCTCATCCCCTTTCCTCATTTTCCTAGATCATTAGGAGCATTTAGTTACTGAATTTATTTGAGAGTGGGTTGATAGGCAAGCTCCACTTAGTGGGATATATGGGTCTCAAATATAGGGAATCAGAAAGCTTTCCCTAATGCAATAATCCAGGGCCACATCAAACAAAATGGCGTACTCATTGGGTGCAAAGAAAGTCTTACAAATTGTCTTATAATTAAGCATATGAACCGAGAATTGTAAAGTTTGTTTTCTCCAAAGATTTTGACACATGTCATTTTGTAGTAGTTTGAGACAGACACTGTGTACAGGAATAAAAGTTCCTGTTGTTATTTTCTATATTCGCAAGTGTCTTGGATTTTTACCACAATGCAATTAGGCTTTAGAGATGCATGTTGATAATTTCACACTCAATGAATCTTTTCATCTCCTGCAGATTAAAAGAAAAGAGGAAAACTGCCTGGAAGGCCAAGAAATACACACATATATCTATATATACACACATAGTCTATATATACATATACACATTTTTAACTGATGAACTATCTTGTTGACCTAAATCTTTTTCTCTCTCTCAAACACACACACATACACACTTTTAATGTTTAAAATTAAGAGCTCATTTCTTTACATAAAAGTTTTTATTGTGGAAGTATTCACAGCCAGCGCTGTGGCTCAGTGGTAGAGTACTTGCCAGTAATGCGTCAATGTAATAATTATTTTAATGTTTATCACCTCATTTTTAAAAACAGTACCCTGGGCAGCTATCCTGTTTGACATGTACAGGCACCTTAGCTTCGTGTGCAACCTGTCAAGGACTACAAGAGACTTCACAGGGCTTTTTGTAGTTTTGCCAGTCTTTGTTGTGATGACAGATATATTTAGGCTTCAGAGAGTCCCCCAGAGTTTGTGTAAATTGATTCATCATCTTCAAACACCGACGGCAACAATGGACAAGCAAAGATGCTCAATAATCAACCAGTTGGCATTAGAATATTTTTCCGTTCTTAATTGATGGGTTATTTGAACCTCGTCCCAAGGTTAAGGTTTCATATGTTACCTTCATCATGGGACTCTTTTGTCCTTGATTTTACAATCCTGTTACGCATATTAAGGGGCTATCTGTTGGAAAACTTTCTCCAGACCAGAGAAGACTCAAATCTTTTTAGAATCAGGTAAAGCTTGTCAGTCCCATGACTTTCAAGTTTTTCTTTGTTGCTGTTGGGGGAGTATAATGTAATCACTTTGACAATGTTTTGGCAGTTTAGATATTCATGTGTTTCTTATCGCCCATCAATTTAATTACTATGTAAATAACCAAGAGAAAATTAGTCAAACCTCAAACTCACCAGCCTCCTGAGTGCTGAGATTACAGGCACCTTTTTTTTTTTTTTTGGATTTCTTCGAGACAGGGTTTCTCCGTAGCTTTTTGGTTCCTGTCCTGGAACTAGCTCTTGTAGACCAGGCTGGTCTCGAACTCACAGAGATCCGCCTGCCTCTGCCTCCCGAGTGCTGGGATTAAAGGCATGCGCCACCACCGCCCGGCAACAGGCACCTTTTGCTATGTGAGACTTGGTCCTCAAGGAGGAGGACTTCCCAGTCAGCTCCAGCTGAGTTCCTTCAAACCATGTTCAAAGTATGTGGAGTCTTCAGCAACAGTAGGTCCCATCTCTCATCAGCGAACTTATTATTATTATTAATTTGTAGTTGATGGGAACTATTACAGAGATATATAACTGGTTAACTGGTCAAAGTGCAGAAAACAGTGACCATGGGGTGCCTAGCCCCAAATGCTGTGTCTACAACTCAAGCCCTGTGCTTAAGGCTCAGGCAAAAATCACAGAAGTGCGGGTTGACAGACTATAAGAAGCAGAGGACCCAGATGATTTCTGTTTTCTAGATATAACATTGAAGCTGCACCTGTGAAATCTTAGCAATATGATCTCCTAAACAAGACCCTGACTGACAGGCCAACACGAATGGGGAAATTTCACAAGGGCCCACCCTAGATGAGGAGCTACAGGCAATCAGTGGCTAGTGACAGGCAGAATCAGCTTTCTCCAGGGACAAGCTTCCTAGTGGCTTATTCCAGCCCAAGTGGTCAACCCTAAACACATGTACGAAACAGAAGAAGACTAAATAGATGCAGTAGGTTATGTGCATCTACAGATGAAGAAGGTGTGAATTTGAGATGAGGTCGGGGATACTCAGAGGAGTAGGAGAAGGGAAGGGACGAAATTACGTAAATACAATACACATCTATAAAATTCTCCAAAAAATAAAAAAGGAAAATATTAATTCTTTTTTAAAAGTGAATAAACCATGGTAAAATAGACTAAATCATTCAAAAACTGCCAGGCACACCTCTTGTTTCCCACCTGTTGGTCCATGCCCATGAGAATGTCACATGGTTTTGAATGTGTAGGCAGGCCCTTGAGTCCGCACTTTAAGTAAACATAAGCACATTAGTTTATATCACCATAGTGATTTGATTAATTGTAAATGGATGCTGAAGATACTGTTTACAAAACAGGTCTGTAGATGTGAGAAATGCCCCCGAATTATGCAGACGAGGCTGTAGAAGCCTGCTGGATTGCTTCACCTGCTTTCTGTTGCTGTTTCTTTGGCTTCTCGTGGGTGGGGGAGCAATTTTCTAAGTTATTAATTGATAGCCAATTAATGTAAAGACACTCCCCTAAGTGTGTGCTAAGCACTTAGGTATGGAGAATTAAAAAATGAATAGAATGCATTTCCAACGCAAATACATAGTGATATGGCCGTAGGGCATTGCCAGTTCTGACTGCTGGCAATTATGGAGAGTTTCTCAGAGGTAAGGTTGGTGTGTTCAGTCAGAAGGTAGAAGCTTGAATGTGGTTATGATAGGTCAATAAAAGGTATAAAAATTCAGAGAGTAGATGACAACATGCCTAAAGCATGAAAGAATGGGACTGTAGACTGTGTTCTGTGTTTGGGGAATGCAGATAGCACTGTGCTTTTGAAGTAGAGAATAAAGAGTCTCTAAAGGAGATAAACGGTACGATGAAGGGACTGGTTCATCATGTCCAGCAATTTCCGTGCATTTCTATGGCAGATCACCAGAGTCTGGAAGACTAAAACCTATAGAAATCCTTTTTTTCTCCCTCAAGTTTTGAAGCCCAGATGTCCCAAATCATAGTATTATCAGGTTCTACTCTAAATAATTCTTCCTTACTGCATCCTGCCTTGGGTGTCTTCTGCTACTGCTAGGTTTGCCTGGGCTTCTCACTACACTGTCCCATTTCATGTCATCTTTGCATACCCACACAACCCCCTGCTCCTCTGTGTGAGCGTCTCTATGTCCAGATCTCTCCTTATGAGGACACTAGTTACTGTACTGGACCAACTGAATCCACCATGGCTATCTTTCGATTACATCTGCAAAGACACCATTTCCAAATGAGACCATATTAGCAAGTTATGGTGATTGCGGATTCATTGATAGTTTTTCTGAAGAGCTTTGTAAAGAACAGACGTTAGCTGTAAATTCACTGTAGATTTAATAGGAAGGGACATAGATACTGCACATAGTCGCTGGCTTTCCCCTTCTTCTCTTCAGTTAGTCCCACGTATCATTAGCACTTGAAATCTAGAGCTAACCTTAGGTGCCATTCTTGATGTACATTCTATGGGTTTGAGCCAATGCATAGTGACATAGATCTGCCGTTATTGTCTCATACAAAATGTTTTATGTTCTTAAAATTTCTCTGTTCCTGCCAGTTTATTTCTCTTGATGAAACATGAAAAGTCTTGATCAGACACTGTCCTTATGCCTTTCCTTCTTGGGGGTGACATTTAGTCAGAATTATCTAGTCAGGAGCCTTTCTGATTGATTTCTTTGACTTAGCAATGCACATTTAAGCTTCCTTCCTGTATTTTCATGGTTGACAGCTCATTTCCTTTAGCACCCAATAGAACTGTTTTATTTTGGGGAAGGCAGTGCAATTTACACAGTTTTCTGTTTAATGAATGTACAAGAGATGGTAGCCATTGATGTGTGTCTACACTGTGTTCAAATATGAAAGAATCACACAAGAACTAAACCGGGTACTGTGCGAACTCACCATAGTATTGGACGCATGGTATGGGTAGCCTCTTCTCTCTATTTTCCAAATATTTATTCATTGTAAACTGCATAGCTGTCTGCTCTTGATTTGTCAGTTCTGGTTGGTTTTGGATTCCCGTCCTCTCTTGGCTTGACAATTCTGATTGGAATGGATTATAAGAACTCTTTGTGGCAGATTGTAATAGTTAATATTGGCTGCCATCTTGCCAGGATCTTGGATCACTTAGTAAGCAATTCTCTGGGCGTGCCTGAGCGGGGGTTCTAGGTTGGGTTGATTAAAGTGCAAAGACCCAATTGTAGCTGTAGATGGCTCCATTCCATGGGCTGTGGCCTTGGAACAAATAAGAAGGAGGACATGAGTTGAGTTTCAGCATTCAGGGCTCTCTGGTATCTGACTGTAGATGCAATGTGACCTCATGGTCCAGCTGCATGACTTCTGTACCATGAAGGACTGTTCTCAAACTGTGAGGCAAGAGAAATCTTTCCATTCTGAAGTTCCTTTGTCCAGGTCCTTTGTCACAGCTATGAGAAAGTTAGTAGTACAAAACGTTAGTAGCGGGACTGGGGTGTTCTCAAAACACTGATTGTGTGGTTCAGAGACATTTGGAACTGGTTTGTGGAAAGAATATGTGAGCGCTTGGAACTGTGGGATTATACAGAAGCCCTAGAATCCTGTGAGCAGAGCTTAGTTGGAATGTGAAAGACAAGAAGACCGAGAAAATGTAGACAGTGGACACGCCACTTATGAGATTTATGCTCTGATTTCATTTTGCATGTTTCCTGAGAACTTGGTTAGATTGAATGAAAAAAAATAGTGGTCTATTTTGTTTGGTGGAGGGAATTCAAGGCAAGGCAGTAGTCAGGCTATTGATTGGGCACTGTTCATGGGCAAGGAGCATGCAGACAGAACACCTGTAGCCACTGAAGAGCTCAATGCTGCTAACTCACGTTCTCCACTGAGACAACAGAAAAGGACCTCGTTAGCTCAAGGCTCTGATGTGCAAATACGTTTGACAGGAGGGAGTCTACGGAGAATGCCACTCACGTAGTTTGTTGCTCAGAGTAACTTGTAGTAGAGCTGTGATCCGAGGATGATGGACTGCATTTGAGTTGGCAGCAGAAGCCTACCGTGCTGTTAATGTCATACTGACCTTGTAGGCATGGAGGATTCCGGAATGAGGGTTATTCGAGGTTTGCATCCAAGTTCCAGAGAGCTGCCGAGTTTAGCCAATATGTGACAGGATCAGAGCCCCAGCCAGGAGGCCTTGAGAGATCATTGCATGATGGAGACCTAAGATATTGGAGATGCTAGATCCGTGAGATGATCCCTGAGGAAAGCTGCAGTTACAGACAGAGTCAAATCAAGAGAGAGGCCATGCAAGCTGCAGGTAGCAGAGCTGAACTAGCAGGGATACCCAGTGCTTTGAAATCCGTATGATTCCATCAAGAGCCCCAACTGCTGAGCAAAGAACTGAAGGATTTGATAGGATCCTGCTAAATTTCAGTATTGCTTTGGCCAGTTCTTGCTATGTCCTCATACACCCTTGTAGATGGTATGGTGATTCTGTGTTATTGTTGGTCACAGCTATGAAGCTTTTTGTTTGTGTGTTTGTTTTGTTTTATTTATTTATTTATTTATTTTTTAAGTAGGAGCTCACAGTTAAGAGATTGTCTTGTGTCTCTGAAGAGATCTGACTTTGGATACTGCATGAAACTTGAAATTTGACATTTTACATTATGGGCTAGCATGAGTCTGCAGGGAAAAGGGTGGAAGACTATGGCTTAAACAGGATATGCTTGGGTGTCAAGGTGCCGAAGAATGGAGTTGCCATGCTCAATGGTGAGTCTCAACTTGAGAGGACTTACAACCACCTTGGAGAAGAGCCTCTAGAGTCTCTGTGAGCCACTTCATAGATGGATAGGTGGTGCAAGAAGACACGGGGTCCTGGGCTTGAATAAAGGGAAAAAGTATGTGAAGATGACCCCTTGTCTCTCTTTACATCCGGACTTACAGGTAGATTTGATAGGGCTGTCTGCATAACAGTTCTGCTTTGTGCCTCCCCACTGTGACAGACTGCATTCTTAAACTATGGTTCAAAGTGAACTCTTCCTCAAGTTATTTTTTCTCAAATATTTTATCAGAGCAACACGAAAGTTACTAGCCCAGGGGTCCTTGATGCCATTGAGTAGAAGTAGCTTAGAAAAGTGTGATTTTTCTAGTTTGATCTTACACTAAATATGTTCTAGTAGTCCTAGCAGGTAACAATACCTACTGGTCAAAAGCTCCCATCCTGCTTATAATCTACCCCAGCCCAGATCCTTCACCACCACCCATGGTAGCCAATATCAGTGCATAATCACACTGCTCTAGCTTTTACCATCATGCTAACGGACAACTCACATACTATGTTACATGGAATCTAAACCTGTAGTCAGATCTCTTGGAAATGTGGTGGGGTGAAGACATTTGGTAACTCCCAGAACTGTAAGCACGAATTGCCCGTGTCTTCTGGTTTTGTATTGTTACCACATTTGTTTTGGCATAGGAAGAAAAACCCTTCTGAGTTTTGGCTAAGCTTCCCTTCATGACCTGGAGACTGGCGTTGCAGATCATGGGCCTGGAGATCCTGTCCATACTCTTCCTTGCTGGCACCACTAAGCCTAAGCACTCCTGGCTTCAGGTCTTGAGCAAGGGTCCTGTTTATTCAGAGAAAATTCCTTCCCTTCTCTCACAGGGGTTCGGTTTTCATCTCTGAGTGGATCATGTTGGGAATTATCTTTCAATTTTTGGCTACCCTGGCCAGCAAACCCTGTTTGCTAATTGCATTTTTGTCTAACTATGGACCCAGAGGCACCATAAAAAGTTCAGCTCTGACACACCGCAGGGAAAAAGAAAAAGAATAAACATGCGTGCTGTGGGCTTTCTACTGTGAGCGAGCACAGGCTCATTGGGGCTCTCAGCAACCTCTGCATACCGTGACCGTCGTCTGATAGCTGGCCAAGATTGACCAGGAGCTAGACTTCAGAAGTCTCGCACCTCCCTTGGGAGCTTTGTCGCTGATCTCAGACATGGGTTGAACTTGAACCAAGTTATCTTCGCCGTGCTCCTAAATGAGAGAGCCGGAAGGGAGATTGTGCCTCTGCCCCTCCTGCAAGCAGGCTTCCTGCCTGTAACAGGGCCTTCGCCATAGGGAGCGCCTTTCTCAACTCAGCTCCAAAGTTCGGGGAGTTTGGCAGGCTCCCGATGCTTTGGGGAGATCTGAATCACACCTGAAGCTGATGGGTTGCTGACATCTGGGCCTGTAATTAAACCAAGCTGAAGGAAGAGCGCATCTGGGCAGCAGGGCCAGGTCTTGTAAAAGCCTGTGGTGCTTTTTTGATTATGTTTTTTTTTTCTTTTCTGTTTTCGGAGACCGTGTTTATCTTTTCTAACAAAAAAATTGTTGGAATAACATGAATAACCAGATTGAACTTGGTCAAAATGTTGTGTCAAAAGAGATTTGTTTTCTTTTGTGAGTGTTACGGCCAATACTTGAAAGAGACGGAGTGGGACTTGGTTATGAAAACAGCTGGGGAAGGGCATAGTCGTTTTGTCTCAACAGAACATCTCCTCAGATTGGGTTTCCCTGTATGAATGGAAGGCTGCGGACAAAGGTGGTGAAAAACTCACCCCAGATCTTCTGAATTGGACCCTACCTTTTAAAGGCCAGGTTAATCAGTAACTTGCTTAAGGTCCTGTTGCCGTGCTAAGACTGAGGAAGATATGGAAGGAAGGGGTTATTCTGGGCGCGTGGTTCCACAGAGAGAAGAGTCTGTCATCATCGCAGTGAGGAAGGATGGCAGTAGGCACCGAGGATGGCGGCTGGAAGACGAGCTAGTGCCCATACCTCACAAGCAGGAAGCGCAGAGGGTGATCTCTAACCGCTCTCAAAGCCAGCCTCCTGTGACATACTTCCTTTAGCCTGTGCTTCACTTTCAGAGGACGCAGATTCTGTTCCAGCATCTTTTTGGGGGCTCACAGTCACCTGTGACTCCAATTCCAGGGGATCTAATGGCCTCTTTTTGCCTGCAAGTGTACCAAGCATGCACATGGTATAAATCATTTAAAAATGGCAGGGTGGAAAGTGATAGCTAGAGATACCTCAAACCAACACCTGCCCTCTACATAGACATACAGGGATGCACACACCTGTGCACACACATACATGTACACACATGCCGTACGCGTGGACTTAAAATTAAGTTTCAATGACAAGCTGCCATTCCAGATACTTGAAAGTCTGTAACTGAGGGTCTGGACTTGTAGTTCTTATTGGGAAAAGCACAGGAAGGGCTATAAGAGAAGGTCCTCACAGTCGCCACGGCTGTGGGCACCTCCTCCTCACCACCCCAGCCCTGCGATTCCACTGCTGCTGTGCACATTTAGTGCCTGTGTGCTGGTAGCAGGGCTCTCCACCCATGCCACACCCATGCACTGCCCTTGAAATCAGTTCAAGCGTTTTAAGCTTGATATAAAAGGCCCCTGTACTCTCGCCCCAGCCTCAGTTTGGGACTTGCTGGTTGTAGTGGTTTGAATAATAGATGTTCCCTGTAGGCTCTGGCATTTGAATACATGGTCCCAGGTTAGTGGCATTGTTTGGGAAGGCTAAGGAGGTGTGGCCTCGTTGGTATCTTCAGAAGCTAAAAGAGGGCATTGGGTCCCTAAGAACTGGAGTTACAGATGGTTGTAAACTACCACGTGGGCAGTGGGAACACAGCCTGGTCCTCTGCAAGAACAACAAATTTTCTTTTTTCTTTTTTTTCTTTTTTTTTGAGACAGGGTTTCTCTGTGGCTTTGGAGCCTGTCCTGGAACTAGCTCTGTAGACCAGGCTGGTCTCGAACTCACAGAGATCCGCCTGCCTCTGCCTCCCGAGTGCTGGGATTAAAGGCGTGTGCCACCATCGCCCGGCTACAGCAAATGTTCTTAACTACTGGGCCATTTCTCCAGCCCCTCCACCTTAACTTTTTTTTAGACAATTACTAAGTGAACCTGGAACTTAGTGATTGGCTAGACTGGTTGACTCTGAGCCCCTGGGAGTCTCTGATCTCTTTCTCCCAGCACTGAGGTTAGAAGGATGCATCCACTTTGATGCATTCTTGGGATCTAAACTCAGGGCCTTCTGCCTGTCCAGTGAATAGCCATCTCCTCAATCTCACGTTTAATTTCACTTAGAATGTTTAGAAGAATCATAATTTCTCCTTTCGGTTAGAGTCTGGTATTGATAATAATGACAGTAACCTAACCTATAGTTTCTTAGAGTTCAAGGTTACAAAGCTAGGAACTACACAGTACTCATCCAAAATGGTACTGTAGTCTATATTTTACCCCCAACAGCATTGTTTGGAAGGACAGCACACCAGAGCAAGAGAAACCATGCAAACAGTTTTCAGATCAAATCTGCCTCCTTGGCATTTGGTGACTATTGCAAGAATGTGTAAGGAGAGTCTTATGGAAGAGCAGACTCAGGGTTAAACTGTGAAGTGTTCCACTGGTTGTGTGTGTGATAGAATACATGCGTCTTCAAAAAGTGAGGCCACGAGTGTGTGTGTGTGTGTGTGCGTGTGCGCGTGCTCATGTGCGCAGAGTGACAGCGTCATCATCAGAGTTCAGACTTGCTTCTCGTGCTTTCTTCCTCACTTCCAATTCTTTTCTTTTTTTAAAAATTGATTTTTATTGAGTTCTACATTTTTCTCTGCTCCACTTCCTGCCTCCCCCCTCTCTTTCAACCCTCCCCCCAAAGGCCATCTCATTTTCCTTGGCTGTAGTACACCCAATGGCAGTCCCTTCTGTCCTCACAGATATAAGAGGATAAATTAAATTAAAATCTCATTTGTCTTTTTTTCTATTTATATGTATGTGTGTGTAGTGTACCTGTGCATATATGTGTGTACTCTCCCATGCATACGTGCTCACACACACGTAAATGTGTGTGTGTGTGTGTGTGTGTCTGTATGTGTGTGGCCAGCTTGCTCTGGGGATCTTCTGTCTTTGCCTTCTAAGGTTAGGATTACAGGTGGGGTTCCACGCACACCTGCATATGTGGGCTCTGTGCATCTGAATTCCCGTCCTTCTGTTTGGGTAGCAAGCCCTTTAAGCATGATGTCATCTCCTCATTCCTCTTTTTCCTTTTTTCTTCCATCTTTGTCCTTCTTCGAGGACAAAGTGAGTTTTTGAGGGAACAAGGCAAGTTGGCAATTACACCCTGCCAGTAACATTTGCTGTCAGAAACCATACCAGTCACTCTTTGACCCATGGGCTCATCGTCTGTCCACCATAATCTCAGGGCAAAGATGCCCTCTTTGTCCCTATTGTATAGATAGGCGGCTGGGGAACCTTACCCAGTTTCTCTCTACTTCTGAGTTACAGTCATGGAGTTTGAGTATGGGCAGTCTGACCCCATAGCCCTTTTGGAGCATATTGTGTATTGTTTGACTTCTCTATTCCTTTAGGTATTTTTATTAGGTGTGGGGCATGGGACATTGGTACTGTCAGTGACCTTCGGGGAGAGGTGTGGAGTCCTGCCGGGAAGTGAGGAGAATTTGGCATGTATGAGCCCATATAATCATGTGCCTTATTCATGAAACATAGTTCCCCTCCTTATCCCTCACCATCTGTATCACACCTGGACATGCTGAGAACTTTCCAGAAATATAGAAGATTCAATTATTTTCTTATAATGTCACCTCCCAGAGGAGGTGCCGGAGGAGCGTGTTCTTTTACAGAGATCAGTTGTGCTTTTAAAGGCATCTTAATTTGGAGAGTTGGAGACAGCCAGACTGTAAATTGATTACCTTGTTTCTTGACCTGCTAATTGAGACTTGGTCTTTTCTCACATGGCCCTGAGGCAAGTGTTGGCTGCCGTTGCGTGTCTTGATCTGTGCTTGCCAGAATCAGATGCTGTGGGGTGTCGGGTTCACAATCTGGCAGAGCATCCAGGGATGTCATGTGGATGCTGTTATGGAAAACCAGGCCACCCCCCCCCCCCCCGCCCCAACCCCACAAGACTGTGTTAGCGCTGGCTCCGCTGTCATGGTTTTGTTTTATATACCTTTACCTTTGACATTCCAAAATAAGAGATTGTTTTCCGCAGTGTGGGAACCTGAGGGGCAGGGAGATGGCTTGATGGGTAAGAGCACTGGCTGTGCGAAGATGAGGACCAGAGTTTGAATCCCCTGCATCCACACGAAAAGCCGGGCATGCTTGTGCACACCAGCAACCCCAGCACTGTGGGATGGAGACAGGAGGGTTATTGCGGTTTGCTGGCGGCCAGCCCAGCTCTACAGTCATTCCCTGTCTTGAGGATTTAGGTATAGTGTGATAAGCAGGACCCCCACCATTCTCTTCTGGATTCCCACATGCACAGGGACACTTACATACATATATACGTACAGCATGCACATACAGCACACATGTACACTGCATGTTTATATGCTTACACATTCAGAAAAAAGATTTTTTTTAAAAAGGTAACCTGTGTAAAGTTTAAACATTAGATAATGTTAAGTAAAGTACTCTCAAGTAAGTACTTGGCAGGGCCGAGTTTACTTCTTCGGATAAATCTTTCTAGACTAGATTGGAAAGAGGGGGTGTGTCATGTGGATTTGAACTGGAGAGAGGGTTGTCTCTTGGGGTTTTGAACCACCCCCTTTTCACTGAGATGAGAGGAACCTTGTAGAAACAGTCACTGAGATGATTTCTGACACCATCCATCTTCGGAAGTGTTTTGTGTCTCCTGTGCCCTGAGCCAAAGGAAGCCCCACTCTCCATTCCTTCCTGGAAGTTTCCTCCCGAGTTCCCAGGTGGAAGAGTGGCCAGCTGCCTGGCTTTTACCCGCACAGGTCTGTGGCCAATCATCAAGCAGTTAATATTTATTTCTGCTCTGCAAAGCAGTGATTTCACATTACCAAATGAGAAGAAGAGGGGAGGAGGAGGCATTCACTCCTGAAGCCATAGCAAAACCTCAGTGTTTCTACTATGCTTTTGTTTCTCAGATGGGAATTACAACCTCTCCCACTCCGTGTGTGTGTGTGTGTGTGTGTGTGTGTATGCGCGCGCGCGCGTGCGCGTGGTATTCTCTTGTGCACACGTGGGGCAAGGGGAGGGCATCCCCATCTCTCCTTTATTACTCTATGTCTAATTCCATTGAGGCAGGGTGTCTCACTAACCATGGTGATCAAATTTTTTGGCTAGGCTGGCAGCTAGCAAGCTCTAGAGATCTTCCTGTCTCTGTCCTGATCAGTTCTGGGGTAGCAGGCATGTGTAGGACCACACCCAGCTTATTACAAAGGAGTGGGTATGAATTCTAGTCCTTCTGCTTGCATAGGGAGCTCTCTGACCTACTGAGCTACCTTTCTACCTCTCCAGCTCAAGCTACTGTTCTTTGAGGAGCAAAATGGAGAACATATTTGAAACACAGAGTGCAAGGCTTAAACCTCAATAAGTAGTAGTAACCAAATATTTAATATTTTAGGGTATTTGATCATGCTTCTATGTGGAGTCCCTTACTCTTCATTTCTTTCTGCTGTCCCCCTTGTTTTTAAAAAATTAACACGCGAGATATAGACTTATACAAATTGGTAATCAAATTATATATGTTGTATAGAACACTTCAATGGAGCAATTGTTCTTGAAAAAGCAAGGACCCATCATCACTCCCTACTGATGATTTTGGACAATGGTTGGTTATTCCTCTGTTGGGAGCCCACTGTACATAGTCAGAAGATCCCTGGAGCTGGCTACCTGCCTGCTTGCTGTCTTCACACCCTTTTCCCATCCCTACTTGCTTTTCCAGTGTCTACCAAGGCAAGCACTCAGGGTCAGGAAATAATCATGCTGACCGCAGGAGATGGGCTTGACCACTGCATCCGAGTGGAGAACAAGCTCAGGGTTACACACAGTGAAATGACTAGGGGGTGACCGAACTCGCACAGAAATGAGAAGGCGGCCAGGATCGGCACCAGCCTCTTGCTGTTTGTCTCCATTTCCTCTCTAGGTTCGGTTAAGCCTTGAACTAGCAATTTGAACTCATTGTCATTTTGCTCAGAATCATTTTGTCTCTGGAGTGAAAGCATCAGAATTCAAGTTGGAATTCTACGGTCTCTGATTAACCTCGCAGCCCTTGCTTCTGTGGACAGAAGGAAGACAACAATGACACCCCGAGACATTTACTCCACGTGGAATTTCCCACAAAGCCACACAGCTGGAAGTCCCTGCATTCAGTTCCTCTGAAGGTTGGTTTTTTTTTTTTTTTTTAACACAGTTACCACAGCCTGGCTGAAATCCTGTGTGTTTTATTTACTAAGAAGTTGGTGGGCTTATTTGACTTAGCACATGTGAGAGGTTTAATTAATTTTCTCTTCTTTTCTTTGCTGGCAGTGTGTGTCTAGTAGATTCAAGCGTTGTCCAGGCAACCCCTCTTGAGCCTTACACATAGCAGCTGACAACAGTGGATGGCAGGCGGTGGGCTTCTCGAGGCTCCTGATAGACCATGTGTTTCATATCAGCTGAAAAACTTTCAGTAGTTTCAAGTTTCCAGAACAGGTTTTACCTGAGTTCCAAGCAGATCAGGTTTTATTGCCCGGTTGGTTCACCCTGACCACTGGGATAGAGGGTGCTCATTCATGGTTTCCGACATCACACCTCTGGTCTCACACCCATTATGGCTACGTGACACCACACCTCTGGTCTCACACCCATTATGGCTACGTGTCCTACAATCCTGTCACAGGAAGGAAACACCGATAATATTAATGACTCAATCAATCCTTATGCCCCCAGATCTTCAAATGACCCAGTAAAGCATTGACACACAGAGCCATGACTCCAGTCTCAGTCGGCTTTGCTCCCGTGTTCAGCCTGCTCACCACACACGAGGCTGTCTCTGTAGTCAGAGAGGCAAACTCCAGGCTCTGAGAGGTTAAGACAGCCTTTGATTCTGCTATGAACAAATTAATTGAAAGCAACAGGCATATGGAAGGCCATCTTCTCCCACCGCTTTAGAGATGGAGGAGGCAAGAGTTGGAATGTGAGTCCTTGGTTCAAGGTCAGCTGTGAGCAGTGCTCACTACAGAATGGGGTAGCCTGGGCTCACTTCTCCGGGGAAGTGTGAAAATGTGAAATTATAACCTGGGATGGCATTATTAAAAAGCGAAGAGAACTAAAGTTTTGTTGTACGTTAAAGCAAAGCCATGTTTTAATAAACTAAAAACACATTAAAGAGTCACGTGGAGGGATCCACTAAGCTTCCCCCGTGTGGTTCCTCAGTACAATCTGGGCTCATTTTGTAGGGTTCACAAGGTAAGACACGGTCCCTCCCTATTTCCCATTGCAAACTCTTGCAGTGATAATCTCATGGGAGTCTTGGAACCCATTTTCTTTCCATGAGTGCTCCTGACCTGTCCTTCCGCACACAGCAGTTTAAATACCCTCCCCACCCCAGCAAAATTCTTCCTTTAGTAGTCTATATGAGCATGTCCCAGCCTGCCCTTTGTCATTTTACACGTCTCTCTGCTGTTGCTGTTATTTTATATTGTACTGTACTTTGGCCCTTACCACTTCGAAATAATTCCTTTTTTGGTTCGCTTGTTGAATACTGGCCACTTCTGCTGGCTGGTAAGCCCTCTGAAGTCAGGGCCAAGGTTGTGTGGTTCAGTGCCACTACCCTGGCACATTTACTAAGTGAATGGCTGAATGACTGAATGGCTGGGTAGTTGGCTGGACCATTTGCATCTGCCAAAGCTTGAATATCCATTGCTTTTGTCTGAAGCTCTGAACGGGGCACCCTTTAAGTACCATAGTTAAAAATCCAAATTTCTGGTATCTTGATATTCCCCTCTATATTCCTTTTCCATGACAGTCAAACTTAAGTTCACATTCTTTTATCAAAACAAAAAGCTAATTTCTTAGCAAACTCCCAAGAGAATGGGTCAGGAGGTAGGCGTTACTTTTGGCAAAGGACTAAGGACAAAGACCAGTTAATGTGTAACTGTGCTGCATGTGGGTCATGCATGTGTTTGCAGGTTTGTGCTGCATGTGGCTTATGCATGTGTGTGTGGGTTTGTGTACATATGGGTCATGCATTTGTGTGTGGGTTTGTGTGCACATGGGTCACGCATGTGTGTATGGGTTTGTGTACATATGGATCATGCATGTGTGTGCAGGTGAGTCATGCATGTGTGGGTTTGTGTGCACATGGGTCACACATGTGTGTGTGTGGGTTTGTGTGCATGTGAGTCATGCATGTATGTGTGGGTTTATGTACATATGGGTCATAAATGTGTGTGGGGATTTGTGTACATATGGGTCATGCATTTGTGTTTGGGTTTGTGTGCATGTGGGTCATACATGTGTGTGTGGGTTTGTGTGCATGTGGGTCATGCATGTGTGTGTGGGTTTGTGTACATATGGGTCAGGCATGTGTGTGTGTTTGTATGTGGGTCACGCATGTGTGTGTGGGTTTGTGCATGAGGGTCATGCATGTGTGTGCAGGTTTGTGTGCATATGGGTCATACATGTGTGTGTGGGTTTGTGTACATATGGGTCAGGCATGTGTGTGTGTGTTTGTATGTGGGTCATGCATGTGTGTGTGGGTTTGTGCATGAGGGTCATGCATGTGTGTGCAGGTTTGTGTGCATATGGGTCATGCATGTGTGTGTGGATTTGTGTCAAACATAGTTTCCTGAGTTCTAATTGATTCCCTGGAATCAAACTTCTCCTCTAATGGAGCATCACTTTGCTCTGATACTATACTGCATGCTCCCTTCTGTGCCTGGGGACCAAGTACTTTATTAATGTCGATTAGATTGCTTTTTCATAAACATACTAATTGGTTTATATAAGACCATTTCCATGCATGCATATAAATGTATTTTGAGCATATTCCCTCCCTAGACTGGCTTAATAAGGGAAACGAATACATATATTTTTGTAAAATTATTCTGAGTATTTTATAAACATATAATCAATGATGATACAAATATTCATTGTGCTATTGGGTGCTTATCACAGCTGAGTAATATGTGGCTTGGTTTTCAATACTATTTAATTTTTACAATAACCTGTTATAATTGGACATTTTTATTATTTTAAATAATAATTATTTATTTTATTTTTATCTATGCATATTTGAGTGTCCAGGGGGCAGAGGAGGAGGAGGATGGGTCTTCTGGAGCTGGAGCTACCCAATGTGGGTGCTGAGAGCTCGACTCCAGCCTCCTGCAAGAGATGCGAGGCTCCTAGTCACTGAGCTGCCTCTCCAGCTCCCCCCTGTTGTTGTTGTTATTTCTTATTCATAGATGAGGTGCTGATCATCATGAAAAGAGAACAACTCCCTGCCCCTAAACACCAAACTCCCCTAGGCCATGAAGTTAATTTATAAATATACAATCCCTTCCCTCCTCCCTTCTTTGTGCTAGTGATCAAACTCAGGGCTTATTGTAGGCTAGCTTTGTGTTGGGCTGCTGACCTGCACCCTAGCCCCCCACCACCCCTGTTTGAGACAGCGTCTTGTTACAAACTCTGGCCTGACCTGGAAGTGGTCGTAGCTCAGGTAGGCTTCATATTCCACTTCCTTCTGCCTCTGCCTTCTGAGTGCTCAAATGGCCTTTTCAAATGAAAACTTGGACTCTTTAGATGAGGCAGAGGTGACCAATGTGTTTTGCTCCACACTTAAGCCCTATATAAGCATCTCCACCCCTTCAGTTAGGGGTCACCTTTAATACCTCCCTGGCAGAGGCAGCCACTCTCCTAGATTCCTCCTTCTCAAATAAATCTCTTTCTCAAAAGGGTCCTGGGTGACGACCTTCATTTGTCTGGGGTAGAGCAGAAGAACCTGGCTGGGAGGTTCTTTAGGAACTGAAAAACCTTACTGAGACGCTCCCTAGGGGGCCTCAGCAAGGTGGAGCAGAATAGAAGAACCTTGCTAGGACACTGGTTAAGGGAGCTGAGCAAGGCCAGAAGGGGAAAAGTAATAACTTTTCACCTGAGGAAGGAGATTGCTACATTTCTGCAGAGGGCTTCGCTTTAGCAGAGTGTTAGCAGAAGAAACATCTTGGGCCTGAGAAGAAACAGATAGCTCTGCTCGGATGCTCCAGCAAGGGAACAGAGCAGAATCCAGCAGTAACCGCTCGCCAGGAGAGGAGCAGGATCCCTATATACTGTGGGGAGACCATCCCCCACTGCACCCCAGCTTTAGGGAGCCTGGCTTCCAGATAGTCAGGACACCTTTCCTCCAGGGCTGAGCTGTCCTATTGCGGCTCTACCACCCCCCATCCCAGAGGTCCTATTGACGGCTTCCTGTTAAGTAAGAATATCCCTGCAACACTACTGCAACACATTCCTCTACAGTTGCGACCCACAGGTTGAGAACCACTGATCTAGACTGACTGTTGCATCTTATTGTCATGGGGACATATCACGGACCTCAGTCCTTTACCCCAACACATTGCATTCACTGAAAGCAATAACCCCAGATGTAAAGTCACAATGGCCATAGTCAAACACCGTCTTTGCAGCCAGGCATTGCTCAGTGATCGCCCTGGAGGAGTACCTTCAAGCCACAAATGGCTCCCGGGACAGAAGACGACACTCAATCATTTCTGGGTCAGCCTCCCACTGACCTAGCTCTCTTGTCCTGTCCTGTGTGAATCAAAACCAGAACTACACTTGGCTTCGAGGGATGCTTCCCTGAATGGAGAGACGCGTTCATCAGCCAGGGGTATTGAGTGGTCCAGGAAAACCACTAAACTGAGAGACAAATGGTTTTGTGTTGTGTGGGTTCTGGGAGTTGGGGGTAAGCCTTCCTTAGGAGAGTTGAACAAAGCCATCAGAATGAGCAGAGTGCCCGCCCCCCCCCTTGTGGGTCCAAACCACACCACGGGTGACTCAGATGGGCTCAGTCCTCCTGTCCCCATTTAGGAAGCCATTGCATTCCTTGGCAGGAGAATGTGGAGGCAAATCACAGGACTGAAATCACATTGAATCTTCCTTTCAGCCGAGCGAGCTCTACAACAGATACTGGGAGCTGACAGTGGCTGCATGCTCCTTCACCGGCACTGGGATGGGCCTTGCAAATGGAAAACAAGCGACAAATGTTCCGGGGATGAAAGGCAGGGGCTGCTGTGCTTCTCTGCATGGGCAAGCCTGCTGCTTGTCCCATTGGATGACTTGGTTGTTGCCCATGTAACCAAAGGCCTGGATGACCTTGGCATTGCAAACTGCCGCACCATGGCTCCACACAGCATGCTGCTGCATGCATGTCTCTCAACAGCTTGTCTGTATGTAGTCTATGTTCTCTGAGTGTTTATTCCAAGCTTCTAAGTTCCAAGCAGCAAACTGTCCCTGACACTCGGACAGTTTAGATGACATGGGCTCTTGCAGGGTGATATGTATACATTTTCTCTACAAAAGAGAAAAAAATGTTTTTCTAGTAAGGCTGGAGGCAGAAGACAGCCCGTTTCTGGGGAGGAGAGGTTTGTTTTGAAGGGGTCTGCAGATTGATGAAGATGTGAAATCTACCAGCTCACCCAAACCCTGTAAGGATCAGCAATGTGGGCTGGGTGGAATGAATCTGTACATTGGCTTCCTGTGATAGGACCCACGGGCTAGAATCCAGATGACTCCAGAGGTCAGGCAATGGCAGGGATGTCCGAGAACAGTGGCCATGTAAGCATATGTGAAGATAACATTAAACAAATGCAGAGTGTGTGAGGTTCTAGGTTTATTGCACATCAAAGTCTGGATTAAAATAATAAGATCCATCCATATACATGCGCAGGTGTAGGTAGGTGTAAAGATACACGTATAACTATAGACTGTGTAAATATAATGCTAACTATAGCTGCGTGGTCAGTCTTTCAGCTTGTATTTGAATATTGGGGCTAAGGGTAGAATAAAGTCAGTTCTATAAATAGCATGTGGACTGGTCACCATTCAGGCTAGAGGGTTTTTTTTTCTTCTTAGGGACTGACTGGTCATACCTATGAAATTTGTTTTTATTTTAGTTTTATATGTGTGAGTATTTTGCCTGCACATATGTCTGCAAACCACACGTATGTCTTGCATCCTTGGAGATCAGAAGAGGGCATCAGACCTCCTGAGACTGAAGTTACAGGCGAATGCTAGCTGGTAGCATGCTGGGAACTGAACTCAGGTTCTCTGAAGGAGCAGCAAATGCTCTTAACCTCTGCACTTTCTCTCTAGCCCTGCTTTTCTGGTGACCTGAGGCCCCCCACCCATTTACACACCCACTGGCAACAGGAATGAACTTGAGAGGGGCTTGGGAGGGGCTCCGTCCTGGAGAGGGGCTGCCCCTCCTGCACCTCCACTCTGTGGTAAAGCTGGATCTTTCTCCACAGAGTTTCAAATGTTTCTCCACCCGAGTAGCTGGGTGGCTGTTTCTGGGGGTTGGAGGAGGAGGAAGAGAGGAGCACAGCTGTCCTTGAGATGCTTCTGTGTCTGTCGAGATGCTTCTGTGTCTGTCGAGATGCTTCTGTGTCCATCCATATGGTTTTTAGGTTTTGGATTTACCCTGAGGTGAAGGATGTGAAAATACAGGTTGAGGTTCCCTGGAAGCTCTCAGGAGACTCCATGCTGAGCCTCAGGTCTGCTTTCTGTGATCTCACAAGACTTTGCTTTCTGGGGTGAACTCATTTATTTGAACTCATTTTTATGGCTCATAGAGAGCTGCAATTGCATTGTGCTTCACCAAGGCATTGTAGCATTGATTTATTATGCTTTGTTGTATGGTTTTCCTTTTTTTTTTTTTGATAAAAGGTATTACCCAGGATTGTTCAGGGTGCTGGATCTCCAGGATAGCTCAGTGGTTAAGAGAATCTGTTGCTCTTTCATGTGCCGGAGACTGCTTGTTTGTTCCTGGCTGCCCAGACCTGAAATAATCACACAAACTGTATTAGTTATTTTTAGCTAGCTCTTACATCTTTAAATAACTCATTTTTATTGTTTTGTATTTTAGCACAAGGCTCGTGGTTTACTGGTAAGGTTCTGGGGTGCATCCGTCTTTTTCGGTGGTTACATGGCATCTCACTGGCTCTACCATCTTTCCTCCTCTATCTCTGCTTGGAATTCCTGCCTTGCTCTATTTTGCCCTGCAGCTGGCCAAAACAACTCCTTTACTAACCAATGGCAATGAAATACATTCACAACATACAGAGGGGGATCCCACATCACTTTCAGAGAACCTAGGCTCAGTTCACAGTGCCCACATCAGGTGGATTCTAACTGCCCAAACAAGAAATCCAGCTCTGGGGATCTGGTGCCCTCTTCTGGTCTCCTCAGGTACCTTCACAAGTGTGACGTATATACACATGCACATACATAGAAACAGAAAGAAACCTTTAAAAAGATATTATCCACCTCTAAAGCATGGTAGTGTTGACTTGATTTAAAATTTTCCCAACGCTGGGGATGAACTCAGGACCTTGCACATACTAGGTAAGTGTGCTACCACTGATCCATTTCTTCAGTTCTTATACTAAATTCTAAATACAATAGTAAACAGTTATCGACTATATCATGCACATAGTTATGGATTTGAAGGCACAGAATTCTTTCCCTTAATTATTTGAGTATGTGTGTGGGAAGCCTGGGGGTGGGGGGATGGCCAATCGCATGCCATGGCATGTGCGTGGCGTGTGTGTAGATCAGGCTCTCACACTTACGTGGGAAGCATATTACTTACTGAGCCCTCTGTCTCCTTAGCCCAAGAGGCAAAATTCTTAGACCTCGTGAATTTACAACCTAGGGTAGGAGGCAGGACAAAGAGTTGTCTGGATGTGGTAAGTAGTGATCTAGGGACCCTCCCTGGAGAGACTGCCTGGACTGCAGGCTTTGCTCTGCCATTTATTAGCTGTGTGCTATCGGACAAGCGGGGACCACCGCTACGCTAAAGGCAGAAGCAACCCCAGAAGGGGGAGTTGGTCATTGTTTAGGGAAGGTGTTAGGGGAAACTTCTCGATAAAGGCCGTTCATTGTTTGTCCAGTGAGGTCAACAGGTGGAAAGAATAACAGATGAGCAAAGATACACAGCCGTGAGTCGGCACAGGTTGAAGGGAGTGTTCCCATTTCCATGTCTCTGGGCTGGCTACAAGGTGGTAGGAGAAAAGAAGTGGGTGAGGAATTTACTAAGAGGGTTGTCTGCAGAATGCCTGACCATCCAGGCGGTAGGTAGTGTCAGTTTGACACAATGTAGAATCACCTGGAATTGGTGCCTCTGCGCATGCCTGTGGAGATGGTCCCGACTACATTAACTGATGTGAGAGGATCCATCTTAATTGTGAGTGGGGCCTTTGCCTGGGAAGGGGATTGGGATTGTTTAAAGTGGAGAAAGCAAGCAGAGCACCAGCATGCGTTTGCCCGCCCCTCTCTGTGTCTGCTTGGATGAGTTGTGACTGGTATCTTCAAGCCCCTGTTGCCATGACTCCCCCACCGCGATGGATGGGCTGTACCCTGTGACTGGGAATCAGAATAAACCCTTTCTTCCTTACGTCGATTTGGCAGAATATTTTATAATAGCGACAGGAAAGAGGCTAAAGCACCCATCTAATTGAGAATTCCAGGGAGTGAGTGGCGCACACCGTTTGCTGACGAAGCTGTTTGGATGGTACAACAAGGCCAGGGACTGGTGAGAATTTCACTTTGCAGTTAGGTGTTTGTGGTTGTGATAGAAGCAGTTCCCACTGGGATGCCCGGTGAGCCTCATGTAAGAACTCTGATAACTGCATTGAGTATTTCTAAGACAATTGGTGCTGACCGCAGTGGGTGCTTTTTGACTCCAAATGAATTTAACTGGAGGCTGTGAAGCTGCCCCTCCCTCTGTGAGTATCTTCCAAAGCAGGCAGGTGTTTGCTCATCTGAGATGTTTAGATATTTTGGATTTCTTAGACAGGGTATTTGAATGTCTTGGGGATTAAATAAGCAATCTCTCAAAATGTCTACTTCCCTCCCCCCAAAGAGGAAGAATCTTGGGGGAACACACACGTTTTCTTTTCTTTTCTTTTCTTTCCTTTTTCTTTCTTTCTTTTTTTTTTTGTCAGTTCAGACACAATCGTAACTACCCAGAGGAAGGAGATGTCCCTGTGATATATATAAACAAATGGAGTGGTGTCTCCATTTGCAGCGTTTTAGATCAAGGGGCCCTCGGGTAAAGAACAGGAAGGAGTTTTCTGTGTGAAATCTGCTCCCATTTTGCTTCTTAGCAGGGTGATGTTTCATGGAAAATGGTGGCTGTCGCGAGTTCCGTGATCGAGTCATAGGAAAGAGAGGGGATCCTCTGGGAAAGCTTGCTGGTGATGCGCAGTAAACACACAGGTAGACATCCCAGAGAGGGGATTCCTGGGAAAGCTTGCTGGTGACACGCAGTAAACACACAGGTAGACATTCCAGAGAGGGGATTCTCTGGGAAAGCTTGCTGGTGACGCGCAGTAAACACACAGGTAGACCCGGGGAGAATTAGTAGGGTTCTGGAGCTGGGTGTGGTAGCACACAGTCTTGGGACGTGAGGTGGAGGCAGGAGGACCAAGAGATCAAAGCCAGACTCAGCTGTATAGTGAGTTTGGGGCTAGCCTCAGCTACATGAGAACCCTGTCACAAATCAACCATCTTCCCAGTAGAACTGAAACAGATTCATTGGCAAATACTTTCAGGACTCAGTTTTCTCTCAATACCTTTGTTTTCTTTTAAGATTATTGTTCCTTTGAAATAGATAATACTTATTTATCATGATGCGATAGAAACTGGAGGGCTGTAAAAAAGGAGTTCCTAATCCCCACTGGATTCCACTGCAATGGGAAAATCCCACACGCTGTGCATCCGCCACCATCAGTTTTTACTTTCAGCAATGCCTGGGGCTCTTGGCGCAGGAGGCAGGAAACCTCTTTGTTGTGTGCTTATGGCTAATGGAGACTTACTTAAAAAAAAAAAAAAACAAACATTGGGCATCAGGCTGGAGTATCGCTAAGCAGTATCTGCCACCTGTCAGGATGGCAACCAGAGGTGGTCTCAACCTGAGGCTTCTGGATGTTTCTAAGAAAATCTGAACAACAGGGATGTGAAGGTGGCCAGGTTCCCTGAAACACAATGGGTTGGTTGAATATCTCAGAGACCCTAACATCAAAACATTTCACAGCCTGGATTCTTCTGAAAATTCCCTTTACCTGCTAAACAAACTAGAAATTATACTAGAACTTAGGCATGGGCAGAAGTCAAAATCAGGACTTGGAGAAATGGCTCAGGGGGTAAGAAAGATTTTTTGCTCTTGTAGAGGACTTGGGATTCAGTTCCCAGCACCCACAAACATGGAACTCACAATTTGTGTTAACTCCAGTTCCAGAGGGATCAGAGACCCTCTTCTGACCTCTGAGGGCTACTGTGCCCATAGGTGCACATAAACTCACTCACCTGTGCCCACAGTGCACATAAACTGAACCACACTGCTTCACACACACATTCTCTCTCTCTCTCTCTCTCACACACACACACACACATACACACAGAGTTAAAATCAGTCTTAGCTACACAATGATTCCAAGGCCCGTCTGATGGCATGAAACCTTGCCTCCCAATTCAACCCACAAATGTGGCTGGGAATGGATTCGTTAGCAGATACATTCAGGGCTCAGTTTTCCTGTCTCTTTGTTTGCTGTGCTTTTTGGACTCTACAGGCTTCCCCCCTTTTGTCTTTAAGAAAAGAGAGAAAAGGGATGAAGCGAATGATCACCCAGGGAACTTCTCGTGCAGCGCTGACTTCTCTGGACATTGTTTCTAAATTTGTGCCCGCCTGGGTGAATGAATGTGGGTTTTATCCCTGAAAACAGAGACCAGCTGTCTAATGCCAGCTTCTCTTTCCTGTTTGATTGGCAAGGCTTTCTGTCTTGCTCCCATTAGAGAAGAAATACTGTTTAGATTTCGACACGAGATATCACCAGCGGAATAAACAGTGCCTTTCTCATGATAAAGTAGATGTTTAAGATGAAAGGTTTATTTAAACCTACTAGTGAACCACATTCCACATGAATTCCAAGGCACTCCTACAGGAAACAAATTTTATCAATTTAATTTTGCTATTTTCCAAGCTTTTCCCGTTGTGCACACAGCAACAGTGTCGGCCTTGGTAGCCAGGAAACCCGTTTCTAGGGGCTCAGAAGAGACACGGGAAAGGCTGAGAACTAGGGGTGAACAGCAGGGGGCGCTCGAAGACTAGGCACTGAGGGAAGGCTATGGGCTAGCAAGCGCTAAACCACCAACCATCTTTTAAAAATTGTATTAATTCTTTGAGAGTTTCATAGAATGTATTTGATCACATCCACTCCTCATTAGTCCTTCAACTCATCCTACGTCCACCCACCTCCCTAATCTCCCAACTTTATCTCTGTTTCTTTTAAAAAATCTCAATATTTTATATTTAAATAAATATTTTAATATAATATTAATAATATTATAAATATTTAAATAATATTTAATAAAATTTAAAATATTTCCATTTGTGCTATGTGTATACTCCTGGATGAGGGGCCATCCAGGAGCCCAGCCACTTCCTTCCTCCCTTTTAAATGTAGAAGACCTCCCTTCCAAAGAACCAAAAAAAAAAACCCCCAGAGCCCTAGTTAGAGAACAAAGAACACCAGAACCCCAGATACACGCAGCTGAAGAACTGCTTTTTTATTTCTTTCTTTCAGAGAACTCAGAGGAACCTTAGGCCACAGAGTCTCATTTTCCACTCCAGCCATTCCACAGCTGTCCTGGCAAACATTCCTTCTCTTCCTCAGCCTTGTAACCCTCAGCCCACCCTAAAGTTCAATAGGGTCCTCTTTGCCAGCCGCCTGGGAAGACGCCGGCTCACAGTGACGTCATCACGCCAACCCGGAGCTGTGCTTCCTAAGTCCCACCTCCCACTGTCAATCCAGAGAAGCTTGGAGCCCTCACCTGCTTTTGCTAGGGGAGGCAATGAGGACAGCTGAAGTCTAGACACCTTGTGAGCCCAACTCTACCTTAGCCATGTCTCCCTCCCTTAATTCCTTCATTTGTCAAACTAGGGACTTGGGTGAAATGGTTGTGTGTGTTCTAAAAACCGGAAGTGATAGGTGAAGGCCGCAAACACAACATTATCTCCAAAGCAAGATTTCTAGAGCAAACTTCAAGAGAATCGGCGCTGAAGTGCTTTTATTCTCTCTCTCTGAGGTGAGTGGCCTGACTGAAGGCTTCCAGTCCTCCCCTTGTGTGAAGGGATAAACCTGTGCGGAGCTTGAGCCCTCTCATCGGAAGGGGAGTGAGAGGATTCGACCGTGCGTTGGCCGTTTTCTTCCAGCTGATTGCTTATTTGCGGGCGACAATAGTACCTACATTAGGAAAGGCATTGCTTGCTGAGTTCCTTGACACCCTCCTTCTCCGTGTGATCCATCTGAATATAACTTTGTTGTTTGGGGTCTCATGTAGTCCAGGTGGGCTCCAAGCTGGCTGAGGAGCTTGGAACCTGTACCCACTAGCTTCTCCCTTTGGCGGCACTCCCTTTGACAGGCCGCTGTGTCCTCCGCAACCCTGCTTTAGGGTGTGCTAGGGATGGAATGCAGGACCTCTAACATGCAAGGCTAGTTTTCTGCCCACAGAGCAATGTCTCCAGCAAATACGCTTTATTTGGAAAATAAAGGAAGAAGGAAAGATTAACAAAAGGCTCGCGAAGCAGCTCAGTTGGTAGAATTTACTTAGCATGAAGTCCTCAGTTTGATTCCCAGTGCCACATAAGACCGGACCCTCGATGGCAGAGGTAGGAGGATCATCTTCAGCTGTGTGGCACATTTAAGGCCAGCCTGGGCTATGTGGAACCTTGTCTCAAAAATAAATCAATAAGCAAATCTTTATTGCATGAGGACATACCTTTATTTAATTGCCTTTAGGAGAGCCCTGTAGGAAACACTATGGTCAGTCTACGTGAACTCGGTTGGCTACAGCCATAGACGAGGGTGTACTTTAAGATAAAGGGACTCCAGCAGAGAACTGGACCTGGTTTCAGTGTGAATAAGGGTGTACTTTTTGAAAATGCTCTGCAGGCTTTTTCTGAGATGTCAATTGTAGTGATATTTCATTAGTATTTTAATAAGTAAAGCTTCCCTGAAGATCAGAGAGTAAAACAGCCCGTTTTCCTTTGATTATTTATGTGTGTGTACCATTGCGTCAATCTCTTCTAGGGTGCACTTCAAGCCATTTGCCTTGACAGCACCTGCCGTGCAGGGAGATCTTTAGAGTAGGTGCTGGGGCAGCTGCTGCTGTTGACAACACTGAGTGAAGTCACGCTGGGCACTGAGGCCATTTCCAACTCTATGGAGAGCGCTGGGACCAGGCTATCTCAGCTGGGGAGACGCCGTGTAACACTCAGTTCATTAAGCCTGGATGTTCCGAACACCAAGACTCAAGCTGGTGTAAGTTGCTGGCTGGTTTTTTAGAACCAGTGTCTTCTTTTTTCTCTTTTCCCCCTTTGGTTTTCAAGACAGGGTTTCTCTGTAGCTTTGGGGCCTGTCCTGGAACTAGCTCTTGTGGACCAGGCTATCCTCAAACTCACAGAGATCCTCATGCCTCTGCCTCCTAAGGTCTAGGATTAAAGGTGTGAGCCACCACCTGTTCTTAGTTTTAAAAAATTGCCCTATGTTAGTATGATAATGGGACTCTCAGGCTGGAAGATGATGCAGTTCAAATGTCTGCAGTCTCAGCCTTCCCATCAGGATGTGGGAAGTGGAAAGAGGATGTTCCTGATGGCTGACGCTCATCAGCCTGCCTGGGGTCCACAGCAGAACAGCGAAGTTGTTGGTAATCTAAATTTGGAGGCCTGAGGCAGGAGAATTACCAAGTTTGAGACCACCCTGACCTATACACTGAGTTCCAGTCTACCCAGGGCTACATAATGAGACCCTGTTTTAAGAAGCCATGGCAATAATGTGTGTGCTTGCATACACACACATACACAGACTACACACACATGCCATGTGCATGCATGCACACACACACACATGACATACACATACAGTCTTTAATGAAGATGAGGCCTCAGGAATTCTGGGCCTTCTCATTTAAAACCCTTTCCTGTTCAAATGTGTTTTTCTTTTTCCTTCTTTTCTTTCCTTTCTCCACAATTATCAAATTCTCTTCCTAAAATTCTTAGTTGGTAGCAATTTAAGAATATTTCTGAGAATTTACAGGCTTAGTTAACACACAAAAGTAATTGTTTTCTAGGCACCTAGGACCTTGTCAGTCATCTTTAAGTTATCATTGAATCAGTGGTTGATAAAACATAAAGCATACCAGCTGTTAAACCATCAGGACTTGATTAAATGATTTACCTCTCTAGTTACTTATTTGGAAAGGCAACAAGAAAAACACATACAGATACCATTTTCTCATTCATTTGTTGTTTTTATTTTCTTTTACTTGTATGTGAGTGCTTTGCATTGCTGTGGGACAATGGTCTTGTACCCTGTACAGATTTGTCACTTGTATTGGTTTTATAAAATGCTGATTGGCCAGTAGCAGGTAGGAAGTATAGGAGGGACGACCAGAACAGGAGAATTCTGGTAAGAGGAAAGGTTCAGTCTGTAGTCATTACCCAGACACAGAGGAAGCAAGATGAGAATGCCTTGCTGAATAAAGGTACCAAGCCACGTGGCTAACAGAGAGAATAATTATGGGTTAATGTAAGTTATACGGTCAATGAGTTTATAATTAATGTAGGCCTCTATGTGTTTCTTTGGCACTGAATGCCTGAGGGACCAAGTGGGACAACCTCTGTCAATAAATGGCACCAATGTGAACAACTGCATCCACATAAAACCTGAGAGAGTTTGGGAAGTAATTCTAGACACAGAAGAACAAAATTAAGTATGGCTTCTTGGTAGCAGCATTTTCTCAGGTGTGCTTTGTTTGCTAGGGGCAAGCACATCTCATTTAAGAGAGGCTTCCTGACTCAGTTTTAGCTACAAAAACCTTGCAGCTCTTTTAAGAGGCCCCACCACCTGATGGAGGAAGGTCATTGGTTAATTAATAAAGAAACTGCTTGGCCCTGATAGGTTAGAACATAGGTGGGTGGAGTAAACAGAACAGAATGCTGGGAGGAAGGGGAAGTGAGCTCAGATGCCATGCTCCCCTCTCCCCGGCAGACTTGATGAAGCTCTGACCCAGGATGGACGTAGGCTAGAATCTTCCCGGTAAGTGCACCTCAGTGCTTCACACATTAATAGAAATGGGCCAGGCAGTGTTTAAATGAATTCAGTTTGTGTGTTGTTATTTTGGGGTATAAGCTAGCCAGGCGGCCAGGAGCTGGGCTGTGGGAAGAGGCCGCAGCTCTTATTACAACCACCAAACACTTAAATGGTGTTTATGAATAGCTGACAGCATGCTTCTTAGTGGTAGCAGGGACCTTGAAACTCCATAGAGTTGTGGCAATAAACATGGCTCCTGTCAGTACCTCTGCCATGAAGCTAGAGTCTCAGAAAGCTAAGTAATGGGGTGGATCCAGCTGTCAAAGCCGTGGCTTTAAACCTAGCCATAACACTTAGCAAATTAAAGACTCATGTGGTCAGAAAAAGAGAAATATAGAGTAAAGATAGATTGAGATAAAAAATCCTCTCAGTGGTTTACAGTGTGTTAAAAAATATATGTAGACTTGAGAGAAAATAAAAGGATAAAGTCCTTAAAGAAAAAAGAGAATAGTTGGGCATGGTGGCACTCTCCTTTACTCCCAGCACTTGGGAGGCAGAGGCAGGCAGATCTCTGTGAGTTCAAGGACAGCCTGGTATACAGAGTCAGTTCCAGGACAACCAAAGATACACAGAGAAACTCTTTCTCAAAAAACCAAAAATTAAAAATAAAAAAAAAGAAATAGTGTTTAAAATAAAGCCATGTAAAGATGAAAACTACACAGAGAATCTGGATACTGTATGTTATTGTGTTGTTTTTTAATTGTTTGATGGCTGAGGAAGGAGCAACAGTTCCTGAAAGACATTTGAATGCCACTGGATTAATACAACATATATATTTTGAAAATGCCTAGACTTCAAAATTTATGTCAAAAGATGTCTTACTCTGGAGAAGAGGCTTTGCTTTTGTTTCCACTGGAAATGAGAGGCTGTGGATTCATTCTGGGTTAAGAAATATCAGGTTTGATCAAGGAAGACTCCCTGAGAAATCTCTAATAGGAGCAGATGGCCCAGATGATCCAACATTTCAGAGGACCTCTGATGGAGTATCCTCTGAGTTCTACATCCAGAACAGTATCAAGAATGCTGGCTGGGATGATCAAGCCTCACAGAATATTCCAGTCAGGACTTGATCATAATCCTAAATTTTTTTTAGGTCTCCATAAGATTATTGGCACCCCTAATCAGCACGAATTAGCCTAGAAAACTATGCCCGCATTTCCAAAAATTGGATTATGGATGTTTGTCTTTGTTTAGAGTGTTAGTTACAAGTAGTTATGGATAATGGTCAGGAAAAAAGCTAAACAAAGGAAATTGGATTCAGAGTTCTTGTTTTGAAAAAAGGGGAAATTGCTGTGGGACAATGCTCTTGTACCCTGTAAAGCTTTATCACTTGTATTGGTTTAATAAAACACTGAATGGTCAGTAGCCAGGCAGGAAGTAGAAGTGAGGCAACCAGAACGGGAGAATTCTGGGAAGATGAAAGGTTCAGTCTGTAGTCATTACCCAGACAAAGAGGAATCACGATGAGAATGCTTCACTGATGAAAGGTACCAAGCCACATGGCTAACACCAACAAGAATAATGGGCTAATTTAAGATGTAAGAATTAGTTAAAAGAAGCCTGAGCTAATAGACCAACCAGTTTATAATTGGTGCAGACCTCTGTGTGTTTCTTTGGGACTGAATGGCAATGGAATCAGGCAGGACAGAAACCTCTGTCAACAATGTTTCTGTGGTGTATGTGTCTCTCTCTCTCTCTGTGTTGTGTGTGTGGTGTGTGTGTGTGTATGTGTGTATGTATGTGATGTGCGTATGTGTCTACATCCACATGTGTGCACAGTGTACAGGTAAGGGTGGTAAGAGGTCACCATTGGTGTTTTCTTCAATCAGTCTCTACCATCCTTTTTTTTTGGTTTTTTGAGACAGGGTTTCTTGATGATCCTGTAGCTCACTGATTTGGCTGGCCTTGCTGGCCAACGAGCCCCAGGGATCCCCTTGGCTTGACCTCAGTGCTGCCAATACATGCTCATGCTCTGAGCATGGCTTTTCAGAGGACTCCTGGAGACCTGGTTGCAGGTCTCCATGCTGATGGGGAGACCTTACTGACTGAACCATCTCCCTAGACGCTCACACTGTGGTTGCCTGGGCTATGAAACACTGGTGTAGGGGAATCAGACAACACTGAGGCAAGGCCTGTACAGAGACTGCACGAGCTAGGGGAAGAGAAAGCAACTGAGCAACCCAAGTGCGTTGACAACCTGGAAGCAAAGTGGGGAAGACTTGACTGCCAAAGGCCCAGCATTCACATAGTTTTCAGAAAGGGTACTGCCCCCTGCTGGGAGTAGAAGGCTACACAGCCTGCCAGCCAAATTGATCCTGAGCAGCTGAAGGATTTCCTCCAGGGCTCTATGTTTATTGATCCACTGTTGATTGGGACTATCTAAGTGGATTGTGGTTGCAGCAGAATTATTTTTTAAACAGGAACTTCTCTCAAAGCCTGGGCACAATTATGAAAGCGGAGGTATGGTCTGTGTGACTTCTGTTTAACCTTGGGACTATTTATGATTTTAAACGTTTTCATTGCCTAGGTGAGCAGGGAAAGCATCTCCTGTTTCCACACTTACATCCTCCATTATACTAATTGCAGGAAGGAGGCTTCTAAAATCCACCATTAAAGCACTAAAGGAACGCTACCCATAACATGCAGCCCTACATGGAGCCTAAGTAAAACCGAGTTACCGCTCAGTGGATTGTGGCCTTTATCTGACGTTGTCAGCTGTGTGATTGTGGGAAACCAACTCTGAAAGTGTGTATCTTTTTTCCTCCTAGGCACTAACGCTGTTTCTGCAGTCGCATTTTATTTGGTAACGACGCTGAGATTAAATATAGTTTGTGGGCAAAATTATTATAAGTTGGCATCTGTACTTTTTATGGTTTCATATTAAGAAACCTTAGTTGAAGGAAAACATTTGCAGGGACTCCGGCAAGGATCTCTTCCTCAGCCCACTCTGCAGGCTTTTGCCATTGCCCAGTCCGAAAACCGTAGATGCAGTACAGGCTGGAGGTGGGGCTAGGGAGGAATGTCAGAACAGGGGGATGGGGGTGGGGGGAGATGGGGAGTGGGGGAAGATGGGGGGAGGGGGGATGTGGGGAGTGGGTAGGGAGAGGCCCAGCTGCAACAATTTGATAAAAACCCATCTCAAAAGGCCCGTGCTCCCTTCTTAAGTATTGTGAAGAGTGCTCATTAGTCTTATTCAGGCAGCTATTATGGGATGGAATTAAGGAACTGTGAGGGATGTTTCCCTTAAAGTAGACTATATATGCAAGGACATTGCAGAATTTAAGTTGAGAATTTAAGCCTTACCCTGCTTCCCTTTCTCCTCCCCAGTTCATTTTCCTTCCTCTTTTTTCTTTTCTTCATTCCTTCTCCTCATCCCTTTTCTTTTCTTTTCTCCATCCATTTCCTCCTCTCTTCCCTTCCCTTCCCTTCCCATCACTCCTCACCCCATTCCTTTTGTATATTTTATCAATAAAACATTGCCCTTTGTGTGTATATACCAGGCTATGAGAGGTACAAGAAGCTGTAGTTGCTTGAGCCCACCTCGAGAACAAGAGTGGGAAGTGCACCCTCTCTCTCTCATTACTGTGCCAGGCATCTTCTTTGTGGCTGTGAGAGCTTGGTGAGACACAGGCCTTCTGGTCAGATCACCAAATGAGGAGACAAAACAATGACATTTGAGCTAGGTGACAGTCTGTTGTTGGGCACAAGTGAAGGACAAACTTCAAGAAGTTTACATTCTGTAAAGCAAACTCAGGGCTTAGGAGCAGAGATTTCCTGATTCAGGGCCTTTTGGTGGAGCTCCTTCCCCATGGAAAACTTGGCTACCGAGTGCTTATCAAAGTCACCCTACCGTTTATGCCACAGGCACCATCTTTCCAGCCATAGTCTGAGTTAGCCACATTGTTGGCCTAACTGCTCGGAGGTTGAGCATTGCGTAGACGTGGATGGAGAGTGAGCTCTCATAGTCACTGGCATATATATATATATATATATATATATATATATATATATATATTTCTATGGCATAAATAGTATTACATCATTTGGCACGCTTTCATATTCTGCCAACAGGCTACTAGATCCATGGCGGGCCCTGTGGGGGATTAAAGGGAAAATGGGATGATACTCTTCCGATCTTATTTTGAAAGAAAAAATACTTTTGTGTATATACACGTGTTTTGGGGGCGTGTGCACAGCCGTGCATGGGCATGTGGAAGCCTTAGGTAGGTACTGAATATCCATTATCACTGTTTGTTTTTAAGATAGGGGCTTTCACTGAACCTGGAGGCCAGCAGTTGGGTCTAATGGCCGACTGGCAAGCTCCTGAGATTGTCCTGTTTCCCAAGAAAAGTATCTGGCTCACACTGCCACCCCTGGATTTTTCTCACACTGTTGGTGATCAGGCTTAGCTGGGAGGCACTTCCCCCATAGACCCATAGAGCTTCTTGTTTTCTAGCAGGGAGGCCAGGACTCAGGGCTTGGAGGTAGTTAGGGCTGTTCGAGTAACATGGTGTTTAGAGAGAACTGCAGAGACCTCTCAATCTCCCTGTCCATTCAGAAAGTAAGACACCTAAATTCTCATGCCATCACTAGGTCCCATTCATGATTTTCTCAGGGTCTGCAATATGAATGAGCAGCACCTTGCATTCATTCACTTCAGTCTAATTTTAAAGCCTCTTCCCACTTTACCTCTTTATTTATTTCTTTTTAAATTTTGGGGTTTCAGCTTAAAGTGTATACTTTGCTTCCAAGAGCTACACAGAATAAAGCTTGAGTTTTGGGTGGCATCTATGCCACTGTATGAGCAGGAAGGGTTAATATATCACCCCAATTCCTGCTACTCATCCAGGCTCAGGTGGTGACCTAAACTCAGGGAAACAACACAGGCAGCTGCCACTCAGCTTTCTGCTCAATCACATCCTGGTGCCTAAAGCAATGTCCTTATTAAAATGGAGGAAGCAGAAACATCCAACTGCTGTTTGTGTGGACCCAAGAATCCTTCAGCTGATTTAGGGAAACCAATGTTTCAAGGAAGGTGAGTCCCAGGTCTGAAGATGTCTGAGGTCAGACGGATACACGGCGGACTGGCGGTGACATTCAGGGTCAGGGAAACAGAGGGACTCTGCAGGAGATGGATGACTGGCAGGTCATTGCTCAGAGGCCACGTGGTCCAGCCTAAGGAAAGGGACTGGCCCCTGACCCCCAGCTGTGGCTTATTTCACAAGGTGCTAACTGGAGCCAAGTTCCAGTTTTACTTTCTGCAAGCCAATCACATACTTTAGAAACCCGAGAGCCTTCTGTGCAGGAAAAGTACAGGTAAAAATACTATAATCAATAGTATTGTCAAAAACAGAAAGAAGAGTGGCGGGCCCTGCTCCCTGCCTCACACCAGGCAAGCATTCTTGTATGTCCTCCCCTCAGAGAGCCCGGGCACTACTATGTTGTCAGTAGTTTCCAGAGGCAGGGGCTGCAAAAACTTCTAAGTTGCACAGAACAAAGAAATTGCAAAACCAAACTCTGGGTTTCTGTTCTTCTGATGCTCGAGGTCTTAATCTTCTCTGGTTCAGACTTTAACCTTCCCAGTTTGTCCTCTGCAGTACCCTGTACCCAGGCTTTGTCCAGCTTGCTGCGTGAGTGAGCCCCATATGAAGCATTTTATGTATATTATTTACTATCCTCCCAGAAACCCTGAGTATAAGCTTTATTCTTATTTTACAGGTGGAAAGGTGAGAGGTCAGACTTCTTGCAGAGGGGTAAGCCCGAGGTTCATTTCCTGGGTTGTCCCTCTTTAAAGTGCATGTTGGTTTTTAGGTTTTAAATTATTATTCTGAATTCAAGGAAATTAAGAGTTATTCCAGATGCAGTGAACTGCCTATATTATGTTTGCATCACAATATTTGTGTATGTATGTGTGTGCATGTGTTCAAGTGCATGCGTGTACATGTGGAGGCCAGATGTTGATGTAGCATATCTTCTTCAGGAGCTTTCCACTTTATGAATCGAGGCAGGGCAACTAGCTGAACCCAGAGTACCCCGATTCACCTAGTCTAGCGAGCCAGCTTGTCCAGGCATCCCTTGTTTCAGTCTTCCAGGTGCTGGGATTACAGGTGGGGTACCACACCTGCCTGGTAACAGAGGTGCTGCAGATCTGTACCCCAGTCCTTTGCTTGCATGACAAGGTCTTTACCAACTGAGACATATTCCCAGACCCACCACAGTGTTTCTTAGAGTCTCAAAGTCATTTAATTGTCAGGAAGAGCAAAAGGGAAAAGACTGGGTGCAAGCTATCACCCTTTCTATGTTTTATCTATTTTACCATCAAACAGCAGCAGAATCATCATTTTTTAACTGCTCATATCTAAGACAAATGTAGAACAAACAGAATTAAGTTCTTCACAAACGCAAAGACAGATGACTTAGCAGTTAAGAGTTCCGACTGCTCTTACAGAGGACCCGAGTTCAGTTCACCTGGCGGCTCATAACCATCTGTAGCTCCAGTTCTAGGGGATCTGACGCCCTCTTCTGGCCCTCTCCACTGAGTGCAGGTGGTGCGCGGACATAAATGCAGGTGAACACACCCATACTCACTAAAAGTAAAATAAAAAAGTATGAAACAAAGAATTAATCTGCCAATGGATGGATTCAAGAAAAACAAGATGAATAGGGCCAGAGGCAGAAGGGCCGCACAAGGTTTCATGCCTTCTAAGTGAATTCCTTCCCCGCCTCCTGGTCTCTGGCCTGAGTAGCATAGATTCAGCTGTTAAAATCCCAGGTTGTGTAGTTTTGCAGTGGAATTATTTAATTGGATTTTCATTTTGTTAAGATCCACTTAGTGATGTCTCTGGCACATGATAAAGACAGTTAGCTCTGCAAGGCCCAGCTGATCCTTGAGGATCTCATCGGTTGTGGGGGAATAGGTAGCTAGCATGTAGATTTTTGAAGGAAGTATTTTTGGTATGTTCTCATAATTTACAGAACCAAATCCAAGGAGCTGGTATCCACAGCCAATCAGATATGGTACTGGAATTTTCTCTTGACTCCAATGCCCAGACTTTCAGTTAACATCTCTTTAAGGTGGCATGCTTCCTATGTTGCTAGACAACAGTAGTAGGCAAAAATTACTCCTAAATAGTATTTGGACTGTGAGGAACTGAAGATTTGTTTTAAGTGCCTAATGGGAACACCAAAAAAAAAAAAAAAGAACCAAACAAACACTAAAACAAAAACAAAACTTAGAAAATACAAAACCAAGGTCCAAAACTGTTATCTGGGCAAAGATAACAGTCATTTGTTAGTGCTAGAAATAAAGACAGCTGACTTTGAAATGAAACGCCTCACAACTTTTAAGATGCTGAAGGGGTGCACATGATTTCATACTGAGCACATGAAGTATAAACTTTATTAATATGTTAAATGAAATATGACGCACAAAGCAATATCTCATATTTTCTCTCCTATGTGGAAGCTGAAGGGTGAAAGGAGAAGGAAATTAAAGGGGATTTTTATGGGTGTGGAAAGGGCATGTGGAGAGGGTAAAAGACAGGATAACAGAGGAAGTTAGTATGATTAAATTATATTATATACCCATATGGACGTATATTCAAACTCCTCGTGTGCACACACACACATACATATATATACACACAAATGTATATGTATATTTGTTTTCTAGAGACAGGGTTTGTTTGTGTAACAATCCTGGTTGTCCTGGAACTAGGTTTTGTAGACCAGGCTGGCCTCAAACTCACAGATATCTGCCTGCCTCTATCTTCCATGTGCTGGGAATAAAGATGTGCACATTGCTGTCTGTGTGTGTGTGTGTGTGTGTGTGTGTGTGTGTGAACATTCAGGTGTGTGGCATGGATGTGGAGGCCAGAGGTCAGGGCCTGGTGTCTCCCTGAGTTCCTCTCCATTTTAGTTTTTGAGACAGGAATATGGAGCTCACCAGTTCAACCTGACCAGCAGGCTCACAACCCCCAGGGCTCTTCCTGTCTCTACCTCCCTAGCACTGGGATTATCAGCGTGCAGCATCACACCGGGATTCTTAACGTGAGTTCTAGGGATCGAATGCAGGTCCTCATGCTCACATGGCAAACACTACCAAATAAACTGTGTCTGCCATCTGCCATTCTAAACTTTTATGATGGAAATTATCAGCCAATATAATTAAAGTAAGCCCAGGATACTTTGAGTGTGTGTGTGTGTGTGTGTGTGTGTGTGTGTGTGTGTGCGTGCATAAAGACACAATTTGTTGAAACTGAGGCTAGCAACTGCTGATGTGGAGATGGGATTGGAGGGAGCATTGCGGGGGCCGAGTTCGTGCAGAGGAGTAGCAATAAGAAGGCATGGTTAGGGCTGGGAATACAGCCAAGTGGTACAGTGCAGGGCTAGCTCAACATGAAAGTGAGATAGCACGGGAAATATGGAGAACTAATGTGGGTTTAATGCTGTAGGCAGATGGCAAGAGAGCAGAGAAGGGAAGGGGTTTCAGAGGTCAGGAAGAGCTGCAGAATTTATCTCTGGGGCTGAAGAGACTGAGTTGATTGATGGGTAAGCTCCTCTCTCTCATCATCGTCTATTTCATTGGATGTCTCGGTGTAGTTTTCCTCAAGTGCAGCTCCACACAGCCGTCCCTACAGTGGAGTGTCCTGATGACCCCTCACTTCTCAACCTGACATTCTCCATGTACGTTAGAGATTGTTTGACTGTTTTCTATTCCATCAGAATATAGCTCTGTGAAGATCCAACCACAACCAGGCTTCTACCCATAATTCCTCAAATGTTTGACGCATCTCGTGTGCCCTACTCTATAAAAGTGCTCATTGATGTCTTCTAAGCCAAGCAATGGTAGTGTTGAATTTATCACCCTTTTGCTGGTGACTGCATGGGTATTATTTAAGGACAGCAAGATGGCAGTTAAGGTGGGGCGGTTGGAGGTAGCTTTAGTAGTGTGGGTAAACTGGGCCTGGGACTGAAGTGGGCAGTGGTAGACGGAGTGAGGGAGGCTGATTCTAAAAGCCTTCTCCCAGGAGGGGACAGCTGTGAGGCGTGAAGGGTGGGGAACAGAGCATCAAGATGACTTCCAGGGGCCTGACTCCCATGATTCTGTGTGATACCCACCTCAGCTGATGCTGGGGTAAGGAGCAGTTCACTAGGAGAGTAGGTCTGTTTTTTTATGGTTAAGATTTGACTAAAACCATGTAGAGATTTTTATCACCAGATTCGTACTGAGGTCTGACTCTAGACCAGGAGTAGCCTCGGCCAGACTGGAGCCAGCAGTACTCAAGCTGCAGATAGGACATGGCATAGTCGGAGGAAGTTCTAACAAGAAGGGCCAAGGCTCATAGGCAGGTGGACTTTCACGTGGGAGCTGAAGGGGAATGTATCAAGGTAGAAATGAAAAGCTAGGAAGATCTCAACCCTTTGACCCAGACACTGAAGCACGATTAATGAAAGCTCAGGGTCAGAAATTGGGGTTCAACCTGAAGACCTGAAAAGCAAAGCAGCCAGCCACTGGCTCTTACCTTGGCCTCACACCAAAATGGTAATTCTGTCTCTAGGAATCTCAGAATGAGACTGTGTTTTGAGAGCTTTTTCCTCCCATTTTATAATCCCCTCTAAGGCTGGGATTAGAGGCATACACTGCCCCGTTTCTATGGCAACTAGTGTGGCTACTGGGTTTAAAGGTCGGTGTTACCATAACCTGGTCTGTAAGGCTGACCAGTGGGGCTGCTTTACGCTTAGATCTTCAGGCACTTTATTTATTAAAATACAATGGAAATGCCACCACAAGGCACCCCACTGTGAGAGAGTGGAGCTGGTCAAGGAGGCGAGCACAGTCTGCTTGCTGTAGACACCACGGGTTTTACTGTATCTCACACTCACGGGACTGTGCCTCACGGTTCTTTCCATGATTGTGTCATGGGATAATTCTTGGTCAAATGACTCCCGTTCAGAAGTGCCAGAAAGATGTTCCTCATCTTATTCCAGGGATTCCATCAGCTCTCATTTAATGGACGATGGGAAACAACCAAATGTGAACCCAGAACCCTGTGACCCACCTACTGGGACCCCACCCCACTGCTTACCCTTAGCTCTCATTGCTCTTCCAGCAAGGACAGCAGAGAGGTTAGCCAGCATGTGGAGTCTATAATCTCTGCTATTTTAACTTTCTAAAGACTCCTTGTAAAATTGGCAAGCAATCTAGAGCTTTGTAAGGATTCTTTTGGTTGCAAAATACACAGGCGCTCTCTCCTGACTAGAATATTGTTTTTCCATACACAAATGACTTTTCTTTGCAAAATGTGCTTAGGGCAAATGTCCAATAGCAAACAAATTCCCATGCTTTTGTACCCACTATTTTTCTCCACGAAGGTAAATCATTTAGCACACAAGTCAAGGAAGCTTAGGGGATTTCTCAAGCTCTCCTTGCCAGTCTGGTTCCAACATATTTATTAGGAGAATGACATTTATTTAAGGTTAAGCTGGTCCCATTAAACAATCACAGAAACATGGTATTTCCTACATTAAAAATACATTATATATTTTGTTTTTACTCGAGGTCAAATTTTCTATTAGCCAATGACTTTTTTTTCTTTCTTTGTTTTTTGTTTGATAAAACTGGAACAGATCTTTATTTTAGGCTTGGAATCAGCCATTGTAATGTCTACCATGTACAACCAGAAAAGGATCTTGATTTATCATCTGTTATTGTGTAATTCCAGCACTTACCACAAGTCCGTGGTGAGTTGCGATGGGATTGCGATGCACTTTAGAAATACCTGGCCACTTTCCGAGTTTTGACCATGGCCATAGTCCTTTTAGTTTAGATGACAGATTTCTTGCTGGTGGTCACCAAGACCCAGGACTGCTGGGAGATGGGCCTTTCGGGTATGAGCTCGTATCTTCACCCGTCATTCTTTTTTATTTTTTTTTATTTTTTTTTTAATAATTTTTTTTATTAAGAAAAGAAGAAAAAAAACATAAACAAAAAACAAGTTTCCACCTCCTCCCAGCCTCCCATTTCCCTCCCCCTCCTCCCACCCTTCTCCCCCTCCTCCCACCCTTCTACCCCTCCCCCCACTCCTCTCCCCCTCCCTCTCCAGTCCACAGAGCAGTCCAGGTTCCCTGCCCTGTGGTAAGTCCTAGGTCCTCCCCCCTCCGTCCATATCTAGGAAGGTGAACATCCAAACTGGCTAGGCTTCCACAAAGCCAGCACATTAAGTAGGATCAAAACCCCGTGCCATTGTCCTTGGCGTCTCATCAGCCCTCATTGTTCGCCATGTTCAGAGAGTCCGGTTTTATCCCATGCTTTTTCGGTCACAGTCCAGCTGGCCTTGGTGAGCTCCCAGTAGATCAGCTCCCAGACCCAAAAAGATGAACATGGGATGTACTCGCTCATAATTGGTTTCTAGCCATAAATTAGGGCCACGGAGTCTACAATAGGTGAACCTAAAGAAGCTAAGTAAGAAGGTGAACCCAAGGAAAAACATATAGTTATCCTCTTGGCTAAGGGAAGTAGACCCAATTGCCGGGGAGAAAATTAGGATCTTGGGGGTGGGGTGGGATGGGGGTAAGGGGAGATGGGGAGAGAAAAGGTAGAAGGGAAGGAGGGGGGATTTGGGGAATCAGGAGAATTGGGATAAAGGAAAGGTGGATAGGGGAGCACGGAACCACAATTCTTAGTTAAGGGAACCACTTTAGGGTGAGCAAGAGATTTGACCCTAGAGGGGTTCCCAAGTGCCCAACATGAGGTTCCCAGTTAGTTCCTTGGGTAGCTGAGGATTGGGAACCTGAAATGACCCTATCCGAGAGCAATACTGACGAATATCTTGCATATCATCATAGAACCTTCATCTGGTGATGGATGGAGACAGAGACAGAGACCCACACTGGAGCACTGGACTGAGCTCCCAAGGTCCCAATGAGGAGCAGAAGGAGGGAGAACATGAGCAAAGAAGTCGGGACCACGAGGCGTGCACCCGTCATTCTTTTTCTAAGAAAGGAGGCAAATTTCTCCAGAGCGATCACTCAGGGATGGACTCGACTTTCAAAGCAGTGTGTGAGTGAAGTCAACTGAACTCACGCTCCTCCAAAAAGCATTTGTCTACCCAGAGGCTTAATCCAAGAACAAATTTCTCCTTGGGATGAGTCTTCGAGGAAGAAGTCCAACTTCTGAATGAGTGATGTGAGTTAGCAGTAAGCCATTGTGTTTTTTTTAATTAACTCTTAATCTATTTGCATATGAGCAATGCAGGCAAGCATACTGCTTCCTGAAACACTGTGGAGCTGGTGAGATAGTTCAGCGGCTAGAGCGGCTTGTTGCTCAGGTGCGATGACATGAGTGTGATCCCAGAAACCCACTTAAAGGTGTAGGGGAAGAACCAACTCTGTAGAGTTGTTCTCAGACCTCTACGTGGATGCTGCACTCTGACCCCCATTGTACACATACAAGCACAGCAGTAATAAAAAGTAAACTACAAAAAAGAAAATGAAACAATTCCCTCTCCCACCATGCCCTGTGGTGACACCACCAGGATGGGTTAGACTTAAGAGTTGGCATTTCTAACAAATCCATGACAAGGAAGCCAGATGCCAACACCACAGTAGGTGTCATCCCATATCTTCATGTAAGGAGGGGCAAGTTATAGCCCAGGGATATTTTCGTTGTGTTGACCTTTGATGAATATATTTAACCCTATTTCCCATCACTGTAAAATTTGGCCTTGCAGTATTCAGAGAGGATGACTACATGTGCTTTATAAATTAGGAATTCAAAAGAGTGTGTTTTCTTTCCTAAAATAGTCTTTTTTAAATGCCCAGTAATTTGGAGATAATTTCTGAGAGCTGCGTAAGCTGCAGAGGATGTTTAGGGTCCCTGTAAATATGAATTCGCAGTTGGCTTTAGTGGGCAACCATCATGTGTTATCCAACTTGCCCCCACTCGCAGGCCACATCAAATGTGTATGGATTAGGCTATGGCAGGGTGGGTACCAGTGTTGAGGATACCCTTGTAGAGAGGCGATGGTTAATGACTGGTGATGGGGCGATGTGTATTTTCATCTCCCTTAACAGATGGATTTTGGTGGCTATTGAACATAAAGGTACAGTAGCACTTGCATTGGCGGGAAAAAATCCTCCCCATTGTTTATTGGCTGGAGATGGCTTAACTCACCACTCAACTATAGAATTATCAGAGCTTTTGAATTTAGGGTAGGGCTTTTGAGTGATAGTTTGAACACTTCCTAAAATAGGATTATTTACTTCCAGAGTAATTTAAGAGATAATTCTGTGTTTTTCTAATATAGTGAGTCTTAATTGGGACTCATATAAAAACAAAAACAATAATAAAAAACCAACCCCCCCTCCCAAACTAGAAAACCTACTCTTGCCTTGTAAGGAGGTACAGTTCCAGAAACCTCTGTAGTCTCATGAGATTTACACTAGCCTGGAGGTTGGGATTTCCAGTCTCGGGTGTTGTTGGTTGATGTTGAGATGTGAGGAAGGACAGCTTTCCCTACTAGACTTACATTGTTTATAAAAACGATAACTTATCTGCGATCTTTGTTTTATAATGGTGAGATCATGATTTATAAATAAAAGAGAGTGAAATTAGAGCGAGCTTGCTGCTGATTGTGAATCTCTCTTGTGGGCAGTATGGGATGGGAGAGAGTACATGGTCCATTTTACCACATAGAGATGACATCATCAGAGTTTTCATTATGGGTGCCCAGATTCAGCAGCTGGCAGCCACCCCAGCATTTTGTCATTCTTCTGGGCTGTGATCGTTCAGGGATTCCACTCCATCCTTTCCGTCCTCTTTGGGGATGAACCCGGGGAGGAAAGAGTTACTTATGTGTTCACGAATTGGCATATCCTACGGATTAAGTAAGACCACACACCCTATTGTTTTGATACTTGTGGGATAGTGTAAGTGTCTTGCTGTGGTGTTCTGATGGGAGCTGCCAAACAGTGTGGAGCTGGTGACTGGTACTTAGTGCATGGAACAAATGGGAGAGAGTCTTCCAGCAAGCGTATCCAAATTTGGGTTTCCTTCATGGTGGCTGTTAAGGTTTAAAATAGAACATCTCAGCTTTTCCGTAGACGTGCTTGCTTGCTGAAGAGTCTATATTTAAATGTATTTCTTCCTCACATCCCATTTCCCTTTCCACATAGTTGGAGTCTAGGATGAAAGCCCAGTTCTTCAGCCGGCTGGGTGGCTGCAGGAGGCTGTGTTCAATCTTCTCAGTTGCATCCAATCTTGCATTTCTGAATAATGGATGGGAGAGGAAATTTGTCCAGAGGCAAACTCATTACTGTGCTAAGCAGAAAAATAACAACACATCCTAAGTCCCGATTCTTCTATACAAATACTACAAACTTGAGCTGTAGATCCCAAGACGTCATTCTGCAAAGAGTTGGCTTCTGGCTTCTTTGCAGGTCTTCCCTTGTGTTCCCAAACATTCCTCACCTGCAAGCAGCTTGAGAGACAGTTGGCTTCAAGCATTGGGATTCTGATAATAAAAGGTTAAAATAATTCAGATTTATTACGCATCACATTTAAAGTTTTGTCAAGCAAAGCGGACTTCCCCCCTCCCCTTTTTGTGGTTTCCATCTCCCAGTCTGCTGGGTTGCTTGATTTCTCCTCTGTGCCTTGGTGGATTGACCTGTGTGATTTTGTTTTAAGAAGCAGCAGAACACAGAGGTCGACTGTGCTGTTCAGCCTAGCGCTGACTGCACCACCGCTTCTCATTGTTGCTGAGGCTGAATTTTTTTCCTTGAGTTCCATTTTCTTTTATCTTTTCCCAGACTTTTCCTACTAAATGCTATTATGTAAGCACAGAAGACAGGGGAAAACAACCAGTGTTTGCCCAGCCTTTTACTTTATACTGTCTATATTTGATTGTAAAGAAAATGACCCCCTCCCCCCCGGCTCATTTCTCTTCTTGGCAAGAATTACAAGCACACTTTCTGGAAATTCATCTTCCAGATTCTGGGGTTGCCTTCCACAGCACATTATCACAACAGTATGCTAAAAGGAGGGCCTCCTCTGAATTGAAAGTAGTTGAAAAATAATTTAGGTCCAAAGGCATGCTTTTACAATCACATTGTTCCAACACAAAACACCATGGAAAATGCCTTTCTGTGTTCTGCTCATTCTTAACCCTCCTCTACTTTATCACATCCCTGTTTCTTTCCTCAACCATGCCAGGCTTTCCTAAACTGTCACAACTCAGGTACCATTTCCTGCTTCTCTCCTCTGCTTCCTGGTTTAGTTAGTAATTCGACCAATTTGTTCTTCCACTTCGTCTGCGAGAGCTTTGCCCTCTTTTCTCAGAAAGGAAGCCTTACTTGTAGAGCAAGAATCCTTTCTTAGAAAGACGTGAAGATGGGGAAGATAGGAAAAATGGCAAATGTGTTAAGTGTGTGTGTGTACACATTTTAGCCCTGTCAGATGCAGTAGCTATAAATCAGGTCACTATGGTGTTCTCAGATCACTGAACACAAGTGAAATTCAAAGAGAGCAGGTGAACCAGCGCTTTGTCCTTCCCCATGGTCCATTTCCCTTTGATTTCGCGGATCATCTTCCCAGGTGTCTGGTCTGCCTACACTGTGCCATGTGGCATGATGGAAAAGAAGCCACAGCAACTTCCCAGCTAGACGAGGACCTCCCCTCCTCCCCCCATAGCTAGACTCCCAGTTTCTGATGCAGAGACCACCATTTCATCTGCCTGTACTGGAAAGCCTTCAGTTGCTGCTTGCGGCCTCTAGCATGGAGCCCTTACTAGTCATCTCAGGTTGAGGACTCTAACGCAGATCCCGTCTACCTCTGCTTCAGGGTCCCATGGAACAATACTCTCTGGCTGTATTTATTTTCTTCTAGCCTATGGTGTGCTGTGATTCATGTCAGAGACTTCTCACATCTTGTGGCCTTGCCTCTGATAACATGTTCTTCCCTGTTCATGGTGCTGGCTAGCTCTATGTCAACTTCAGACAAGTGTAAGTCACATGAGAGGGGCCTGTAGGGCATTTACAGAATCAGTGATCAATAGGTAGGGCCATCCCTGGGCAGGTGGTCCTGGGTGCTATAGGAAAACAGGCTAACTATCCTACCGCTGCCCCATGTGTGGAGATCCTGCTATTGGTATGGGTCTGTAGGACGGGTCCCTCACCCGCTCCAGCAGATCACAGATGGGGTGGATATTGGGACAGGCCAATATATAACCCTGGTAAAGTGACTCACTATGTCACACACACACTATAGCTTCTCTTTTAAATTTTATTTCCCATGGTGGGTGGGTGGGGGTGCTGCAAGGGCAGAAAGCAGATATGCAGGGGTGGGGAATGAATGGGCTCAAGATGCGTGATGGGAAACACACAAAGACTAAATAAAAAGAAAGTTAAAGAAAGAAAGAAAGCATGATGAACAAACGATAATGAACAAGCTGGTAAGCGACGTTCCTTCGATGCCTGCCTCCGCATCAGCCTCTGCCTCAAGGTTCCTGCTCTGAATGCCTGTCCTGACTCCCCTCTGTAATGGATGGTTACCTGAAGAGTAAAATAAAATATACCCTTTCCTCCCCAAATTGCTTCTGGTTATGGTGTTTCCTCACAGCAATAGAAACCCTAACTAAGACGCTAACCTAGCGACAGAGCCAGCTCCATTGCTTATTTCCCATCTCCTAATTCTACATTAGTTCCTTAGGGATCCCTCTCTGAAGTAAGCTAGCTGATCCCGCAGGGCATGCTCTCAGCTCTTGCCCGCTCTTCACTGTTCGTCTTAATAAAGCATGAGCCTGGAAGACCTGCTCAGTGCTCCTCCCGTGTGTAGCGTGGATTAGGTGCTCAGCGCCTGTGTGGTGAGCGTGGACACTGACACGTTTTGAAAAGCTACGACACACAGCATTCACCAAGCCACAAATGGCGTCTGCTAACTGGTAGGAGTCCTCCTGGCTCCATCTCCCTTGTGATGTAGTAGCTCTGACCCTCACACCCATCCAGCACTCTGATAAACTTGACTCTAATCTTTTATTGAGTGGCAAGTCTTACCTTGAGTGATTTATATGAATGACCATGTTTCTTCCCAACCTAAAAGCGTCTTACTTTATAGACTGTAAAGTAGGTGATACACACGAACACTTTTTTTTCTTTTACTGGACAGGATCTGAGGCCTAGTGAGTCACGAAGCAGACAATGGAAACAAACATCAAGCCCAGGCCTATCGGCTCTCCTCTGCTAACCTGGCTCTGATGAACTATTTGGGAACTGTCACATGGGTCGTTATGATGAATTGAACAACAGTTTTAGAATCTCACCCTCGTGCAGACTTTTTCTGTTCCTTTGAGCAGCGCTGTTAAATCAGATGAGACGGGTTTTACCATCTGCCTTCAACGGCTACTAAGATTTAAGGACAAACTCATGAAATACTATTAGAAGTCGGGCAGCTCATGAGAAATGAATGGAGACAGACAGCTCAGTTGTCCTGACCAGTTACTGTGGTCTTGAGAGAAACTTAACAATGTGGTCGTGGCTCAACCTCTTCTGGCTTTGGCATCACCAGCTTTCTCCAGCTGTGTCACTGTCAACCAGCTCAGACTTCTGCTGTTTGTTCATATACACCACACACACTTAGAGCCTAGCTCCCCACTGTACCCTGATTCGCCACCCAGGCGGGGAAGTCAGGTGGACAGATTGATCTTTCAAGACCAGGATGCTTTGCCTGGATAAAATTATGCAGCTGGGACTTGTGGATAGTGATAAGGAAGTGGGCCGATGGGAGCACAATGGGAGCATTTCTGCCTTCTGCCACCCAGGGTCTGGGTGCTGGAGAGGTGGTTCATTTCACACTGTGCAGTTTGTAACTTAGTGATTTTGATAGTGGTACTCTGGACAGTGACAAATGAGTCACAATTGTGCAGAAACCCAAAGTGCAAATAGCCTGTTTCTTTGGGCCATAATTGAAACGCCCCAAGTTCTCAGACACACTAATAGCCAACATCTGCTGAAATCAGGAGAATGAGTGAAAAACAGGATATGAGGCTTTCAAATTAGAGGCAAGAGTGTCCAGTTTGGACTACACTCCAATGCCTTGGGTAACTGAGGCCAAGTGGCTTGGTTAGAGCCACAAAAACAACTGAAGGCAAACTATTGAACTGCAAGAGAATTAATTTTGTTCATTTTTCATCAGCTTCTGTTAGCTGAGCAGATAATAGAGAGAGACACACAAAGAGTGCTTTTGAATCAAACATGAGGGTCGATTAGCAAGTCTGATCTCCATGGGAATAGGCTGACAGAGCTAGCCTATGATTCTTTGTTGTTATTGTATTCTAAATTTCAAAACACAACCATCAAAACCACAATGTCCTTTCTACAGTCTTTAGATGACTTCTCAAAGAATAGACATGATGGTTTTGATGACATCAACTTGCCAGGTATTTCTGCTTTCCTTGGTAACTCTGGATAATGTGAACACAGGTCCTTTAATCCCAAACTTGATTGTTAACTCTCACATCACACACACACACACACACACACACACACACACACACACACACACACACACAGAGTAAATATACCTCTCTGTCTAACGGCGTAAATGAATGCAGACAGATTGTAAAAATATATACAGCTTTAATGGGGAAATAGACTTATAGAACCACCATTCCCGCAGAGACCAGGAAAGCAGAAGCTAGTGCTGCAAGCACACTCGCCAGATTTATAGGTAAACATTAGCCCGAGGCGAACACGCCCCTAAGGGGCAGGACTTATCCCTACATCTCTGTATGTTAGTTTACCCCAGAAAATGAATAGGGCAGCGTGCTTTCTAGTCCCAGAAACCAAGCTCACTATCTGTCCATGCTAAGTGGATAGTACCAGGCAGGTAAAGTGTCTTACCTAGGTACACAGTCATCCTTCATCCTTAAAAAAGAGTTGGTGCGGGACATTTCTGTATTCTGTCAATTATGTTTTAAATAAACGCTGATTGGCCAGCCAGGCAGAAATTATAGGCAGGACAACCAGACAGAAAGTAGAGGTGGGACAATGAGAACAGGAGTATTCTGGGAAGAAGGAAGTTCTTCCCATAGTCCTGTTCAGACACTGAAGAAGCAGGATGTGACCTGCCCCACTAAAAAAGGTACTGAGCCATGTGGCTAACATATATAAGAATAATGGGTTGATATGTGTTATAAGAGCTAATACGAAGCCTGAGCTAATGGGCCATTTAGTTTATAACTTTTGGAGACCTCTGTATGAATTTCTCTGGGGCTTACTGGTTGTGGGAACTGGGCAGGACAGAAACCCCAACAAGCAGGCCCTCATGCTACAAAGAATAAAAAACAGCCTATAAACCAGAGTGTCCTAAGGGAAAAGACATTCTGAAAAACAAGTTTTACATAAGGTGGAGTAATTTAAGGAGGGGCCCAGCTTGAACTCAACAGCCTTTGAACATTCTTACAATTAAAGCCACCCAGAGTCAAATTAACACCCAGTGCACAAACCCTGCCTGCCTTTGCAATTGCCCACATGCTAGATAGCAGAATGGGAGCATCTACCAAATGCTATTCATGAAGGATGAATCCCTGCCCAGATCAGCCTTGGGACCACATTGCTGTGCCTCTGGTAACACACTAATTGTGAAAAATAGGGGTAAGTAAAGGAAGATGACAATTTGATAACTATCCTCCTTAGAATTTGAAATATCTCGTGAGACAAAGGGAACACATCGCAGCTGGGCCTTCCTTGAGTGTTCCATAGTGTATGTAAGGGAGGAAAATGGGGGAGGGGTGGGACTTTGCTGGGACCCACTGAGGTAAGATTTTTTTCCTCCTGGCAATTATTACTATTATTTTAAAGATAATGGGATCTGAGTTGTATCTCTGGTCCTGGGTGGAGACACGATTTTCTGAATTGCCAGACAGGTTATAAGGTTCCTATGTGACTGGAAGCTTTATGGAAATAACAGCAGAGACCATTGCCTTCTCTTTTAAGGGTTAATCTAAAAGGGCCTGTCAGTCATCTGAATAGGAAACCACTACTCTGGAATGCAGTCTGTTCTAGAAACTGAAGTAATAGCATAAAGGCCACATAAATATGTGGATTGGTGCTATGGCCCTTTCACTATTGTCCACGCTTACCCCATAAGCATGTGCCTGACACAGTAACCTTCCTAGTCACTTCCTTCTGCTACTCTCTGAACACATCTTCTCAACAATGGCACCTTTGGAGTCTTTGAGAGTCCTCATAATATTGTGTATAAACATCTATACTACACTATCTCATTTGAATTCATTAAGGACCCCAGGAGCCAAGGGAGGCTGGAGTGAGATCCCAGGACAGTGTCTAGAGCTCGGTCACTATGCCTTACACCAGAGCATGCTTTTTGAATTATCTCTTCTCAGCTCCAGAACAAAAATGACTTTGCTTCGAAGAATAAGCTTCAGCTTATCCAGGTTGGGGCAGGACAATGAGGGGGAGCGTGAAGTCCCAAAGGCTTAGCCCAAAGCCTTTGAAAAATAGCGGATAAACCAAGGAAGCTGGCAAAGAGTGAAGTTGAAGAAATTCCCACCATAGCCTAACAATACTGGCTGGAGTTACAGGTGCAGGCCAACAGTGTCTCAGAGTGTCTCATTAGAATGCTTCCTTACCCCTTGGCTCTTTATAATACTAACTCACACACCTCTTTCTGGAGAGTTAAGATGCTAACGAGACATGTAATATGCAACAAGCTCATGTAACGGAGCATGTGCTATAAACTTGTGTTATGGAGATGATCATAAAATCCCACGCCATGTGACATAAAGCCCAGGTCATTGTACATGGTAGTTGTTTGAGCTACTGACCTTTCTCTTTGTTCTGGCCTTTTTTTCCCATGGAAAGTGTATTCTTTCTTAATACATTCTTTCACTTGTCTTGCTACTCTCTGCCTTACTCTTTCCAACTCTTTCTTCCAAGAAACAAGAATGTGGAACTCTTCTAGGCATTCCCACTGAATTTCCATATCAACTGGTCGCAAAGGGGCAGCAAATTTACTTTTTTTCTATTTGGTCTTATAGGCTATGTGGTTTCTATGACCACTACTTAATTATGCCATTGTAATGTGACTGATACTTTAGATGGTAGATCAATGATCTGACAAGCTCATTCTCCAGTAAATCTTTATTCATAAAAGCCAGGCATTGGGCTGGAGCTGGGTCATAGCCTGCTGACCTCTGGCTTATCCTGCACGTTATGTAGGTGTTCAGTGGAATAACTTTTCTTTCTAGACTCAAAACTTGGTTCAGTTGTAACTTAAATTTTAGAGTTGGGCATGCTGATTTAAGATTCTATATAATGTAATATGGTAAAATAGTTGATTTTTCATAATAAATGAAGGAACCTGTAAGATTACTAGAGATAGGTGACCACGTTATCGTTTGGCTTTAAAAAAATGCTAGAATCTTACAACGATTTTAATTGTGATTTTATTCCCAAGCCCCAGGGAGAGAAAATACTGTAAAGATAGATGCTTGTGGCTGACCCTGTTCCCAGACCATCATCTTTCTTCTCTTGCAAAATCAGTGTGTTTAAATAGGCACACAGTAGAGGAGATTGCCATCCAAAGAAAGTACCAGAACTTTCATTCTGCATCTGTCATGGGAATGGAGCCCAGGATGGCTGGGGAATTTTGCATCCCACAAACCTCCAAGATGCTTCTATTTTAAAAATGGGAACACATGAAGATCTCGTCTTCTTTGGTCCAGGCTTGTGTAAACATCTGTAACAGAGAAGAAATAATAGAGGCAATCTTTGCTCCAGCTTTCCCAGCTTCTTTAGAACAGAACCCTTAAACTTAGAGACAAACTTGCATCTCTTCTGCTTTCTGGGAGAAAATAGCTCCCTCCCCTGTTTGGTCCAATTATTAATAAATTAATTTTTCCTTTACCCATTTCTGTTCCTAATTTCTTTTGAAATACCGGATAGGTTTATGAACTGAAGTGTCCAGTAACATAATGTCTTAATTTTGAATGGAATTTAAGGTGAAGCAAGCTGATCTTGGAGTCCATTCAAGAACAAACAGGTCCTTAATGATCATTACTTCCTCATCATTACTTACTAGGTGGTGCTTCTCAGGAGACATGGGTCTTAAGGGTATTTTGTGAAAACAGTGTCTAATGTTGAGAGCTACTTTCTCAGAGGATGCAATGTGAAAGAGCATTGTATTTTTTCAAATGTTTTTGAATAGAAAAAGGAATAGATTGTTTTGTGTCTGAGACCCTGCATTCAATCTGTGCTGCTTCTTCTCCACACAACACGGGTAACAGAGTCATTTCCCTACTCTTTGCAGTTGAGTGTTCACCTCTATTTTGTTTTGCTCTTAGGAATGAGATTAACACTGCCCATTGTCCTCCTGGACTTCTACAATGGGGCTGGGCCTCCAGATGCTTTCAGGAGAACAGTAGTAACTGATTAAGTCAGCCCAACTGAATGCCTCTTGAAGCAGGCACACTTGCCGTGTGTCCACACTGCTTCCAAGCCTTGTTCAAAGTTAGTAGCAACTTTCCCTAGGGAGGAACACACATTGAAAAACAGTGGACAAATGAGACTTTTTTTTGTTGTTGCTGCTGCTTTTCTCTTCTTCTGTGATTCGCTGGAGCCTGGAGACATGTATTCCTTCTGCATCATTAATCATGTTGTTTATTTTCAAGTAAGAAATCATTATATAAAAAATTGGACATTCAATGCAGCCACATATCATTTATTTTACAGGTCATATGGTGATATGGAGTTGTACAGGTCGGTTGGAGTTGGAGGTCCACAGGTTTCCTTGATTCCTTTAAAATGTGTGTATTGAGGCTGGAATGTTGAACCAACATATGAGAATATAAGCTATGTATCTGGTTGTGGCTCCATGGCCTTCCAAGAGTATGATATCATGTGCTTTAGCTGCTTCACTCCAGAGAAATCTTCTGACCCTGTCTTGATACTCTACCTCAGCCTGTTGTTTATCAGATCCCTCACATAATCTTTAAGACCTCACAGCTTCTATCTTGGCCTTAGTATTCACTTCTGGGCAGAATGGCTTTGAGGGAAGATGGTCCGCCCCTAACTGCTCTCAGGATATGTATTTGTGACACACACTTCACTTTTGTGGCTAAGTGTCCAAATAGTATAAAGGTTTTCATCTCAGGAAGACGGTGCCTAACAACTCTCTGATGGGCAAATGATAGGCGTCTTTCCCCGATGAACATCAAGACGTGAAGATATGTTTTGTATTTAGACATTTTGCAGACATAGTATTATAAGCATTCATGGTCTTTTAGCTGTTTTTCCCCTTATATCTGAGTCCTTATGTTGGGAAGCTAGTCAGATGTTAGCACACCTGAAGACCAAGAAGGTGGAGCACGCTCCTCTAATCAGCATCTTTGGTTGGGCTGATGAGCTGAAGCACTGGCCTTCAGCTTTTACCCAATTCTATTTCATTCAATTAGATCAGTAGTGCAGAATACACAGTATGGTTAGGCATAAGACCCCGAGACATACAGTTGAAAAATAGTTCTGGAAATAACCATAGTTCTATTTGGGACTCAAATTGTGTTTCATTAAATGGCCTTCCCCTTTATCCACGGCCTCGGCCACTTGAGCACTAACTATTGACACTTAGAGGAAGTGCTACTGGGCTTCCAATCTGCCCTTCCCTCAGCTCCCTGGTCCTTGTGAGGTACATTAAGAGGAGGCACATCAAGACAGGCAGGATTTATTACAGAGTAAGGGGAGGTACCTTCAGGGAATGAGCATGGGTGGTAACCAAGGGTACTACTATGAAGAATGTTCTTATATCTCACAGCACGATAATGGAGGAGGGTAAAGAGAACACTGTGCTGATATCCATGTTCTGTTAGCCTCTATATCATTCAAGCATCAAGGACAGATGACTTTGCTGAGGGGACTTTTCTGGATCATATTATTGACAGGCCCATTTATATTAACATTTAAGGAGTGAGCCAATAGATATAAAACTCAGTATTTTGCTTCCTGGCTTTATAAGTTTCCAACTATGAGGGAATAGTCCATCCTCATTGGCCTTCAAGCCTGCTAATATGTACCTCGCTAAAGAATAGAAGACTCAGATTCAAGGAAGAAAGCGAGCTCAAGAGACTGAATGTTCATGACACAATGTCTGCAAAAGACCCAGCGAAAATCCACTTGTCCATATCTCATTGCTCTTCAGTGAGAAATGTATATTCTATAATTTGCCCACTGGTGAGCTCTTGGGCACTGTCTTCCTGGGATAAGGGCCTTTCTACTACACAAACTTCTGCAAATGTGTTGTGCTTTAATTTGGCAGGACTACTTTAGAGTCAAAGCCCCTGGGTTTAGAGGTAATCTGGATTTCTTGGAAGGGGTCATCCCAACAGAAGGCTAGTAAGGTCAGAAATCCAGGGATTAGGGCTTTGTTAGCTGGAGAGTGGACTGGAGATCTCTAGGTACAAGGGTGATGCACTTATGCAAAAAGATACTTCCCAGAGAAAATTCAGAGCTAGGGAGTGGGAATGACTGAGATTTCTAGTGTTTCTGGAAAAGATGGATTTCCTTAGTGTGCTTGGGCAAGGATAACAACATGGTGATGTGGGAAGTCCTTTGGTCTATGTATCACTTTTATTGGTTAATGAATAAAGCTGTTTCAGCCAGTGGCTTAGCAAAATAGAGCTAGGGGGGGGGAAACTAAACTGAATGCTGGGAGAAAGAAGGCAGAGTCAATAAGAGCAGGAGACAGACAAGCTGGAACCTTGCTGGTAAACCACAAGCCTCATGGTAAAATATAAAATAATGGAAATGGGTTAATTTAAGATGTAAGAGCTAGCCAATAAGAAGCTAGAGCTATTAGGCCAAGCAGTCATTTAATTAATACAGTTTCTGTGTGGTTATTTTGGATCTGGGCAACTGAGAATGAATGAACAGCCTCTGATAACAACATGGGATATACTTGATTAAATTATATTACCTTTATGTTAATAATCAATATGTTGAAGAATTTCTTTCTATACTGATAGTGTTTATTTGCAGTAAGTGGGTAGGGACAAGGGGATACTTTTGTTACAATGCAGTTTTCTAGGGCGTGGTTGAATACACACTCACTTCCTGAATGACATTTATGGCTTGCAATTGTAGAAAATTTGTAAAATCTGGTATATTGATTGGCAGGATGACCAATAAGGCTGGACAGGCCTATGGTGAGATCAACCTTGGTCACTTTATGAAAAAGCAAAATGTGCTAGACTGGAAATTGTATTGACCAGTTTCCAATGGAAAGGAAAAACCTGGATCCATGTCTTCACCCCACTAGTCCAGTGACTTGGGTCTATAGTTGACAGGTTAATTAAGTGATGCAAAGCAGAGAGTTATTAAAAGTGAAACATATATTTTAACTTTTTATTCCTATCATAAAAAACACATAACTGAACACATAGTAACTTTTAAACTGAATTTATGACCAAACATAATTTATGTTTCCTTAGCTGAGTCCAAGGATAGGATAGAGTTCGTGTTGTCTTCTTCCTACGAGTCATGATTTCCAACTGGAGTTCTTTTAAAATGAACCAAGAACAAAAAGACATTCATGAACAAATCCATGCAGAGAGCTCTTAAAATTTTAACACGTTCTCTACTTTTATGTTGGTTTTTATCAGTACCCAAAGGGAAGATGACTCACTTGGACCGATGATCTAAAGGTGCAAACTGTATTGTTTATCTTTTGTATAACCTATGTGGAGAAGGCTTGGTCCTCAGTTTGTGCTACCGGTAGATGTTGGACCTTTAAGGAGTGGGTCTTAGTAGGAGGCTTTAGGTCACTGGGGCTGTGGGATGATGGGATGCTCATATCTTTCTCTCCCCTTTACTTCTAACTACCATGAAGTAAGCATGGTGCTATCCTGGCATTCTTTAGTGGTGTACTGTCTTACCAGAGGACCAAATGCAATCAGCTCAAGTGATCATGGACTGAAATAATCAAAACTGGGAAGTAAAACTAATCTTTCCTCTTGTGTTCACCACCTCAGGTATTTTGTTATGGTAATGGAAAGCTGGCAAAATGGCACATAATAAACATCTTTTCTAGAAAGGATTTCGTATTTTTACTTCCATGTATTTATGAAATGTCTCACTGAAACTACAAACACAGATATTCAACTAACATAAAAAATGCTCAGTCTTAGAAATAAGTTGTCTAGTAACTAAAGTGATTGGCTGCTTGCAGGCCTTATTTAGCTCTGTAGAAGGAAAGGATAGGTTTATCTGAGAAGTGACTCAAATGAAAATTAACCAAGAGGTAAATTTCCAAATATTGTCCCATTTTCTGCACGGAGCCATTCCCAGTTACTGTGATCAGAAAGTCCTGTATTTCTCTATTTTTCTCATTTCTGTAGAGTTTATTCTGCCTGTCACACTGTCATTCAACAAATAATGTTTTGTCTCTTTTTTTTCAGTAAGCATTTTAATCCTCTCCATAGTATTTTTGTCAACTGAAACTAAGAATGCAATTCACATTTGTATTATACTCTCCTAGAACCTATCCCATAACTGGCCGACGGAGGCTCACTGAAAACAAGCTGCTGAGTTCAGTTGAATTTGATGCTACGATCTTTTGAAGTCAGCCAAGAGTACATACAACTCCCTTCCATGGAGCCAGGAGTCAAAGGGTAGGATCCTCTTTGTAGGATCCTCTGCTTGTGGCCTGTGATGGGTACATTGGAGAATAGACTAGATTGACCACCAGGATACCAAGCTAAAGGTTGGCACCCCCTACAAGCCAATCAAGAACTTCCCCTATCATGGAGAGAAATTTGAAATAACATCTGAATGAAGGTGAAAAATTCCTTGATAGAGAAGATGGCAAAGAACTGTAATTGATGACCAAAGCAATTTCAGGTCATGCTGTCTTATAGACTTTTATAACAGATTGGATTCATTCCTGTTTTAGATCACTGGTCCTGATTTTGCAGTTAAAACATAGATATTCTTAATTTGGATCACTCAAGGCAAAAAGGCGGTTCTTCTATGGAGTGTCTTTAGGAAGAAGGCTTCAGCAACCTATCAGGATGGAGCGTTTTTCCTGTATCACTCACTTTCTTCATCCATTCTTCCATTGAAGGGCATCTAGGTTGTTTCCAGGTTCTGGCTATTACAAATAATGCTGCTATGAACATAGTTGAACAAATGCTTTTGTCATATGATAGGGCATCTCTTGGGTATATTCCCAAGAGTGGTATTACTGGATCTTGGGGTAGGTTGATCCTGAATTTCCTGAGAAATCACCACACTGATTTCCAAAGTGGTTGCACAAGTTTGCATTCCCACCAGCAATGAATGAGTGTGCCCCTTACTCCACAACCTCTCCAGCAAAGGCTATCATTGGTGTTTTTGATTTTAGCCATTCTGACAGGTGTAAGATGGTACCTCAACGTTGTTTTAATTTGCATTTCCCTGATCGCCAAGGAGGTTGAGCATGACCTTAAGTGTCTTTTGGCCATTTGAATTTCTTCTGTTGAGAATTCTCTGTTCAGTTGAGTGCCCCAATTTTTGATTGGGTTAATTAGCATTTTAAAGTCTAGTTTCTTGGAGTTCTTTATATATTTTGGAGATCAGACCTTTGTCTGTTGCAGGGTTGGTGAAGATCTTCTCCAAGTCAGTGGGTTGCTTTTTTGTCTTGGTGACAGTGTCCTTTGCTTTACAGAAGCTTTTCAGTTTCAGGAGGTCCCATTTATTCAATGTTGCCCTTACTGTCTGTGCTGCTGGGGATATACGTAGGAAGTGATCTCCTGTGCCCATATGTTGTAGAGTACTTCCCACTTTCTCTTCTATCAGGTTCAGTGTGTTTAGCCTGATATTGAGGTCTTTGAGTGATAGGCTGAGAGGACTCTGGTGGTGAACATTCACGGCGGCCCCCACCCAAAGAGCTTTATGAGAAAAACAAAGACAAGAGAGCCAATTAACTTTACAAGATGTAAGGGGGGAAGGAAATCCTTTGTTAAACTTCCATTTACCATTGTGAGAACTGAAGAGATTCAACCTCCAAGAAAACTATTAATTTTACAGCATCAGGAGGCTTTTTTATAAACTATATTTTTTATGATACCATACTTGATATTGGAAACACTTCATACCAGAGAGGAAAATCTGAGCCTTTGCAAAGTGGAGGAACGGTATTTAAGTCATTTGGTCTATTTGTGAAAGTACTGTATTTAAACCTATAAGCGTCTTGGAAAGCCTTTTAAATAGATCCTTCACAAGGCATCTAAGTATAGCATTCCCCTCTATCCTTCCTTCATGTGACCTCTGACCCTGCTGCATGTGCTCCAACAGTGTGTTGCTACAAAGCCAGATTGCTGGGGTCCAACACACAGCCCACCTATCCATAAAGACGCCTAATACCACTCCCCACAGTGAGTTACTCTACTGTCCCTACTCTTGGCAAGAGAAGAAAAACTGATGTGATAAAAGAGATGAGGATAAATTTCTCTGAGGAAAGGGTGAGGGAGCTGGAGGAATTTGGCTTATAGAGAAAATGCATGACTTGAGTATCATTCCTAAGTCCTCCAAGATATTTTTTCATAATGGCAATGTACTTCTTGTTTACTTAGGTAATATTATATCCTTCTGGAGTCTTTGATGGAGTTGAAGAATAGATAGTTATAATTATAGCTTTCCTTAGTTATGATAAAAGATAAGGTAGATGAAATATTGTAACTGTAATTCTTGCTTGATAACTGTTTTGCTATATGTAATTTTACTATGTTAAAGTTAAAACCTTCCTTTATATTTAAACAGAAAAGGGGAGGTGATGTGGGATTCCCCCCTCTGTATGCTGTAATTACCATTAATGAATAAAGAAACTGCATTGGACCTATAGCAGGGCAGAAGAGAGCTAGGTGGGGAAAACTAAACTGAATGCTGAGAGAAAGAAGGTGGAGTCAGGGGACGCCATGTAGTTGCCAGAGGAGAAAGACGCAAGCAACTAGCATGAACCTTGTGGTAAAATATAAAATAATAGAAAATGGGTTAATTTAATATGTAAGAACATGCTAGGAATATGCTATAGTGATTGGTCAAGCAGTGATTTAAATTAATACAGTTTCTGTGTGGTTATTTTGGAAGTCTGGGTAGCTAGAAAATGAACAAACAGTCTTCCACAACAGGTTTACATGCCTATGTCTTTAAGGAGACCAGAGTTCGATTCGGGGTATCTTTATCAATTACTTTGCACCTATTTTTTGGAACACAGTCTGTCACTGGATCTGTAGTCCACCAATTCTGCTATATTGCTGACCAGTGAGCCCCAGAAGCCTTATTGTCTCTAGTTCCCAGCACTAGGGTGTAAGAAATGTGCTTTCACGCATGGGTGCTGGGATCTGACCTCAAGCCCTTGGTTTACTCAGCAGGCAATTCACCTATTAAGCCATCTCGTCAACCCTTGAGACTGCCTTTAAAGAAAGGAGATGACTGCCACAGAAAAATAAACTAGCTTGTGATATGATGGCCTGAAACCATATCCACAGATACTTGTGATTATAATGTTTCCATTGTCACCTATTGGGAAAGGAAAATGAAGCATTTTCATGTTTCCACTCTCCTTGACACTCCCATCCAAAGCCTATCTGTTTGGATTTTGATTTCTGGCTTGGAAGCCATTGTCATTCATTTTCACTCATTAACTTTTGATAAAGAAAGCCTATAGATGACCCCTGCAGTGTTCAGTGTTTTGTGTGGTCATCAAGAACTATCTGTGTGCATGTGTGCACATATGTGTGGGCACAGACTCCCACCGACGGAAGCTAGAGGTTGATATTAGCTATCTTTCTCTTTCGTTTTCCACCTTATTCTTCAGGCAGGGTCTCTCACTGAACCAGGAGATTATCGCTCAGCTAGATTGGCTGGATAGTGAGCTCCATGGATTTTCTTATTTCTATTTCTCTTACACTGGGTGACACATACATGTTGCACTCAGTCTCACATGTATGTCAAGGATCTGAACTCAGGTCCTCATGCTTGTATGCCAAGCACTTTGCCAGCCAAACCATCTTCCCAGCCCCATTAAGGACCATTTTAAATTCTCAGCACTTTAAAAGACAAACAGAACTTGAGAAAGGAAGGGAGTTTCTTTGGTTACATATCATTGTTTTTCATTGTATTTACTATGCTTCTTTGGAATATGCTGTCTTTCCTTTTGAGTAGAAGCACATTGGACTCTAACACCCTGAGCCCACTGGGCTGACATAAAGCATAGTAAATTCCTTCCCTAGGTAGATAAGCTGAGAGGAGGTGCCTTCCCATTTCCCCAGGTGGCTGTGTTCTGTGTGGCTTGCAGGGCGTAGGAGGTGACATTGATAGACTGAACATGCACAGTGGAAAAAGGCACAACAAGCACAAAATAGTTTGTGGTATAAGAAGACACATGGTGTTTATTTATAGAAAAGACTAGAATATGTGGCAATTTTCTTTCATAAGCAACAGAAATTTATAGAAGTTAGGATGTTAGAACAGAACAATTTGTTGTCCCTCAATTTTTTTCATTATCATTAGACACAGACCATAATGACATGTTTGCTGTATTTTTCCATTGCAAGAGTAATACTTATAAAACAATATTTGAAAATATAGAAAGTTAGTGAAAATATACGCATATTTTTGGCCTTTAAAGATAACCCAAGCTAAGGGTTTATTATGTTTCTCTTTCCTGACATTTCTTTGCAAAAAATACTGGGTTGGAAATGGTTTGCCCAGAATGTGTGGGATGATACCCTCAGATCAGCAGGAATGAGGTCATTGACCCTCCATGACAAGTCCATGCTGCGTGCACATAGTTTCCAAGAGTCATGATGTCTCAGCAGAGTTCTCGCACCTTCCATCCCCTTTCCTGCCACAGGATGATGGGTGCTTGTTCCCAAGCAAATACATTGTATCCTCTCTTTTTGTCTCCCCTTCTAAAACAGCCTTGTTCAAGTTTGGCTTTCTCTGGCTGTCCCCTGCTGTCTCCAAATCCTCTCTCGTGCCGACTCCCAGAGGAGCCTCCTCTCCTAACCACATACTCAAAAAAATTCTTGGAAGGGTCCTAATTTGAACTCTTGAGTGAAAACAAACCTATAATTTTTGTGAGTTAAGGAGCTGGTAATCCCTAGCTCTTAGCCGCTGAGCACTCGCCTTCCTTCCTGCAACATAGACTTTATAAATAAGAAGGTACATTAAAAATGTCCTTCGGTTATGGTTTTATTTTTCTTTGTGGGGAGTATGATGGTATATTGAAGTCAACAAACCATATTATATTTTTACTGTGCGTCTGTAGTTACGGTGTTACATGAATTTTCAAGACTTTGAGAAACCTTCTGAGAGCAGTGCTGCCAAGAGCCCAAGCATCTAAAAGCTGATTCTATTTGTTGGATGCTAAGATCAATTTTTGCTAACTTACTGAGGTAAAATTTACATACAAAATATGTTATACCATAAGCCAGATATAGAATTATTTTCATTGTTTCAAATTCAATCCCAAACCAGTCTTCAGCTGAATCTCAATTTAAAAATCCCTCATTATAAATTCTTATTAATAATTATTAACCATTCATTTTATCTGGGTTCAGCGTGACACTTGTATCCCATACTGGCTATGTACAATGATCTTCTTTACGTCCCTGAAGATCACTTTGAGTTCCTAGAATTTTGTTTGAAGACTATTTTCAGTAAACACGCTCTGGTGTAGAAATGCTTTAATTCCACATTGAATTTTTGCGATTAATCAATGCTAGGTCTTGAAGGTTAGACCTTAAAAATGATGACCTTGGCTGTCAAATTGACAAGGGGTGGACTTACAATAATTAAGACCGATTATCAAGGGAATAGGATTTAGGCTCGCCCAGGAGATGGACTGGGTGGAGCTATGAGGGGATTATCTCAGGTTAGAGGTGAGATGACTTACCATAAGATGGGTCGCACCATTCCCTGGATTTGGGTCCAGGACTATACACAGAAAAGGGAGACTCTTTCTCTCCGCTTTGTGACTGATGATGAGCGTGACCCAGCGTCTGACCCTCATGCTGCCACACCCTCCCCATCAAGTGGACTTCAAACTCTAAGTCCAAACAAGTCTTCTTCCCCTTGGGTTACTGTTGCCAGTGTGCTGAATCATGCCCTCAGAAACATAGCATAGTTTCCTTGATCTTCTTAAAAAAAATATGAAGTGGAACAAGCGAAACATGTTTAGAACACAATCAATCTTTCCTTAGTTTCCTAGCAGTTTCCTCAAGCTTTGGTTTTTAAAGCTTTCTTAGAATGAGTCTAGAGCAAATCTACCTAAGGCTAATTCCATTCTCTCTCTCTCTCTCTCTCTCTCTCTCTCTCTCTCTCTCTCTCTCTCTCCAGGGTTTCTCTCTGTAGTCCTGGCTGTACTGGAACTCACTTTGTAGATCAGGCTGGCCTTGAACTCACTGAAATTCACCTGCGTCTGCCTCCCACCCAAGTCCTGGCATTAATGGTGTGTACCACCACTGCCCAGCCCATTCGTCTTTGGAAATTTTCTTTCTTTCTTTCTTTCTTTCTTTCTTTCTTTCTTTCTTTCTTTCTTCCTTCCTTCCTTCCTTCCTTCCTCCCTCCCTCTCTCTCTCTCTCTCTCTCTCTCTCTCTATTTCTTTCTCTCTTTTTTGTTTTTTGGAGACAGGGTTTCTCTGGGTAGCTTTGGACCCTGTCCTGGCACTAGCTCTTGTAGACCAGGCTGGCCTCAAACTCACAGAGATTTGCCTGTTTCTGCCTCCTGAGTGCTGAGATTAAAGGCAGGTGCCACCACTGCCCAGCTTGTCTCTCCATTTTTGCTGGCGGTGACCCAGCTCCTGGCTCAGAGTTCTTAGGGGGTGTTTTTGCCTGTACTCACAGAGTACAGACTAGGTGGCTCACTTATGAGTATGCACTGAATGGCTGAGTGTTGACTACTGTGTGACTTTCTGGAGGTCTTTGTCCCTGGTGTCCTACCTCTCACATTTGGAGCTCTCTCAGCCTCTTTGGATTCTGATCTCTATTTTCCAAGGAGATGGGTGTATTCTGTTGACTTCCACCTCTTCACTGGAGTCTGGGAAGTGCCTAGAGGCAGAGAGTCCTGTAGATTACGCTTCTTGCTTCAAGCGTGCTTAGTCTGTTTTCCAACATTTGAAAGCGGTTGTTTCATCCAGTATCCTGCTTGTAGGTAGCAAGGTGACAAATTGTCCCTGGTTGTTCAGACTCAGAAGTGGCCCTATAAATGAGGGCTGACCTGTTTAGATTTAGAGAGCATAATGGACGTTTCCTTCCTCAGTCTCTCAGCAGTTTTCTCAAACCTTGGGCCTCTTATTCCCAAATATATCACAACCACTTGGAATATTTAAAATTATCAAATATTGTATGAGTTTTTGTATCACTGTGACTGAGATACATGTGAAAAAAAGAGAAGGAAGAATAGAATATTTGGAGTTTTGTTGTCTCATGATGTTGTGTTGGGGCATTGTTTTAACCTTACAGGTTATTGTGGCCTTCAGTCTTGTGTGGGATTCCTGTGAGTGTGTGTGTGTGTATGTCTGTACACACACACACACACACACACACACAAACACAAACACACAAACATACCCCCCCCCTTTTTTTTGGATTTTCGAGACAGGGTTTCTCTGTAGCTTTTGGTTCCTGTCCTGGAACTAGCTCTTGTAGACCAGGCTGGCCTCGAACTCACAGAGATCTGTCTGCCTCTGCCTCCCGAGTTCTGGGATTAAAGGCGTGCGCCACCACCGCCCGGCTAACATACCCTTTTTATTTAGTTCTTTTTCTCCTGTTTGCTTGCTTGTCCTATTCTGATTTGTTTATTTTTATCTTATTTTACTTTATTATTATTCCTTAGCTGCCTGTTTGTTTTCTAATGATAGGCAGAAAGGTTTTGGAGGGGAAGGGTGGCAGGGGAAGAGGGTGGACCTGAGAGGAGCTGTGAAGAGTAAACTGTATACAGAATATATTGTCTAAGAAAACTATTTTCAATAATCGAGAACAAAAGAAGTGTAGTTTCAGAGAGTTTCAGCCTGTCATGTCAAGGAAAGCCTGGCAACAGTAATGGGGACAAAAGTTGTGGTGGGTACCAGGTCCTTCCATCACAGCTGATGAAGTCAGAGAATGCTAGGGCCACTTATAACCTCCTAAGGCCCACCTCCAGTGGTCTAGTTCTGCCAGCCAAGCTCTACCTCCCAAAACAGTGCCAACAACTAGGAAAGAAACAGCCAAAACATTAAGCTGTGGCTGGCATTTCTAGTTTAAGTGATAAAAAGGTAATTCCTCCCCTTTGTTCTTCATTGCCAGTCTTCTAACTTAGCAAGACACCTACTTCCGAGGCTCTGCTGAATGGGGCCAAAAATTTAATTCTTCTTTCTTTGGTTTTAGAGCACCTAATGTAGCCCAACATCAGCACTGATAGCTGAGAACTTTCCATGTTGTGTGTGTATGTATGAAGGTGTATCAAATAAAGAGTCTTTTAAACAATATCTTGCTGGACAAGTTAAAAATTATTTTCCCATCAGATGTGCCATTAAAAACAATCTCCAAAAATTTCCCTTAGGCTATATCTTAGTAGGCACGTTAATGTGGTAACCAATAAATTTAATCACATGGTAAGATCTTGGAATCTATCAGGAAGGGATTTGAGCCAGGTTTCTTAAGTTTGTCAGTATGGGGACTGAGGAAGAACTCTATGAGTGTTCTGAGAAAGATATCCCCACATTAACGAGGATTTTCAGATTTCTCAGACTGGGCATGGGTTAATAGAAGTGAGAGTGTGCCAAGCAAAATATGTTTCCTTTGCTGTCTCATTCATTACTGCCCCTCTGAGTGCCCCTGAAGGGTACATAGGAAAACTGGAACAGACAGAGAGCTATAGTTTGAGATGTTTGTTGTCATCAAGAGGCAAGTTAGAAGATGAGTATTTCCTTAGTCAGTTGGTTCAAGACAGCTTTAAGGGTGGCTTTGTCTTTTTCTTTAAAAATTTTTATTTTATTTCTATTTATGTGTGTATGTGTATGGGGCTACCCTCAGAGGCTTTAAGAGATCATTGAGTCCCCTAGAACTGGAGTTAAAGGGGCCTGTGAGCTGCCCCACGTGGGTTCTGAGAACTGAACTGTGGTCCTTTGCAAGAGCAGTAAGTGCTTGTACCCACCGAGTCTCATGTCCAGCTCTTACCAAGTCACACTACACACACAGTAAGAGGACTACTTTGAGGAAATAATTCAAGTTTTTTTTTTTGAATTAAGATGTTGCTTAATACTGAAAATTGAAAACCAGCTGAATAATGTCATAATAGTGTTTGGGTTAGTCAGAAATAACATGTTGCTTAGATACGTTGTGTAGAATAAAGCTTGGGAAACCCGTGGTGTTATGTGGCCCTTAATTTACAAAGAGCTCAAAGCTGTGCAGAGATTGAATGACAGAGGCACTTGCGTTAGGAACTGTTGGGTTTTACTATTCCCAGTAAGAGACTCATTCTGAGCTTGAAGTGTTTCTGCCGGCGAGCAGGTACAGAGTGCTCTGGAAGAGCTGAAGAAGAGATGATCTTTTGTTAGACTTTTCTCAAACTGATACAGACCATTGCTGATTCCACGAAGACACATTTGCCTCAGGGAAATCTCTCACCTGTGTTTCCTTTTTACCTCATGCTTTTGTGGCACTTGTATGTGTTCCTAGGAGGAATGTTCACAGTCCTCTGACCGGGCATTCGTACCTCTGTAGCACAATCCAAGGCCAACAAGATGGTTAGCATCCATAGCCTCCAGGCTGCCTCCAGTCACATTGATAAATCAGCAAAGGGTGCTAGGCAGAATGGATCCTGATCGACTTGTTACATCCTGTTATACATATCCTCAGAGAATCATTATCAATGTACCATAGATGCCTATAATTAACCAGCAGGTATTTCCATTGTCAAGGGTATGTGGTTTAAATGCGGAAAGAGTTACATCATTAAACATGTTAGTAGACCAATACTAACATGAGATTGTTATGAATCTGTTTCCTGGCTCTGGGATTTACAGTTTGTGGAAACTTATTTTAATCTTAATTTGAATTTTCCTATATCAGCCAATAACATCCAGTCTTTCTGATCGAACTCCCATGGTTATCTTTCATGCATCAGTTCCGCTTGCCCTTGACCTGTGGTTTAGCAGTCAGGCCTGTTGGCTGTACTTTGAGGGGATGTAACCCCTTCTCTCCACTGTGAGTGGTGAGGGGCAGAGGCACTGCTCCCCACAGTCACCCTCAGCAGCCTGAGGAGTTACCTTAAAAAAAAATTTAGACTCAGGCAAAAACCAAAATCCACAGCTTTGATGCCGAAAAGAATTTGAGGACTGGACAGTGTGGAGCAGAACTGGAGTTTTATTAAAGACTGGGTGCTTACGGAAAGTCTAAAAGCACACCAGAGTGGTTGGGCTTCTCAAAGAGGTATTCCAGTGTAATGACATACATTTTTATACAGTCTATGGATGGGCATCTCAAAGAGGTATTCTAGTGTGATGACATACATTTTTATACAGAGTCTATGGATGGGGGTGTGAAGAGAAGGAGAGACACCCTGAACAAGACCTGCAAAGATCAAGCCAGCCAGACTCTCAGCGGAGATGAGTAGGTGGTCTCCAGGTCCAGCCCCATCCTGGGGAGATACTGGCAATGGATCATTGCTGGGGGAAGGAGAATGAGGCTTTGCAGGTCTTGTTCAGATGCCACAACTGCTATGAAATCGTGATTGTGCCGACGTGTCATGTGCAGGGGACAGCACTTTACAGCACTTTTCTCCACCCCCTAGCTCTTACATGCTTTAGCCTCTCTCTTCCGGGATGTTCCCCGAGCCTTGGTCCTGTGTAGGGCTGAGCCTGCAGTTCTTCTCTCTTCCCTCAGCACTAGTACCAACGTGTTGACGTCATCGTCAACGTCGGAAGGACTCTTTCACTGGAATGGTGAAGTCGTATTTGGAACAGCCTTTAGAAAGCAATACTAAGCGTTTAAGTTTCTACTTATGTATTTCCATGGGTTTGTTAGTCTATTCAGTGTCTTCAGCCTCTGGAATCAATTTCAGTAATTGAAGGCGTAAGTCACAAACAATGCCACACCAGTTTGGAATTATGATTAATAGGGTGGTATTTATTTAAAGGGGAAAAAACTTACAGATCACTGTCCCAGGCAACAGCCCTCTACGCAACCAGGAAAGGAGTCTAGTCGCCGGCGGAGCAGGAAGTGAAGAGAGAGAGGAGAGGGAAGTGGCCGCTTTTTTAAAGGGAGAGAGACCACGCCCCAATGGGCTGGTATCTCAGCAGCTATAGGCTGGAGGAGTGGGAGGACCTCCCGCAACAAGTAATCCCTATCCCCAAAGGAGAACCATTAAGGAGATTTAAGTTTCAGTGACACTTAATATTCTTTTACACATCATTTAAACATCTCTTCTCTATCATACACATGTGATTTTAGAAAAATCTTTTCTCTCCTGTGAAGTGTATGTTTTATCAAATGTGTGTCTTTGACTCTGTTATCTATTGCTGTGAGACAAATGACTCTGTCACTTAGCAGCTTTAATACAGCAGGCATTTATTATCACATGCACTCTCTACAAAGCCAAGGAGCCCGGGGCCAGCTTATCTGGCTGGGGTCACCTCCAACTCCCTCATGAAGCTCCACAAACCAAGTCTCAAATGGCCACACGGAGCATTTTAGTGGGCTTGACCCTCTTGTCCTTAAAAGGGTTGCTAAAGAGATGATAGGGTGGTTTCTAAGAGGCGCCAACAGGATGACAATTGATAAGGTATGTGTCTCTCTGACAGGGACACAAGAAGTTAGGGTAGGGTCTTGTTTGTGAGATTTCCAGGAACTGTTTGGGAGAAGGCTGAGTCCTTACCCAAGGCCACACACAGTGAGAAGTGACTGAACTGGCCATGTTTGGGCAGTTTCATATAGAAGGCTCTAGGATTAATTGACAGAATATCACAGCTCTGGACAGGATTCAGGGATGGGGGCTATGACCTAGCTTACCAATTTCTCTCCCCTTGCTTTTTGTTTCCCAGAACAGCAAAAGAACTGCTCTCTGAATGTATGTCAGGCTGTGGATCCAAGAGGCATAAGTGCTCTTAAATCCCTACTTTAAAGATCATGTTGCCCCTGGATGCTTGGAGAGCTATGGAAGAGATCTCCCGTGCTTTACCCTAACAGGGGGTGTCTGAGCTGCAAACAGCTACTTTATAGCTAAGGTCACGCCCTCTGGGAGTGGTGCCACACCCAATGACTGATGGAGGCCGAGGCCAATGGGATGCAGAGCTTTGGAGAGTGCTGAGGAGTTGGCTAAGATGTACAGGTATCTCCCATACCATCCTCCTGTGGAGGGAGAGGAGGGCTTGGGGAAAGGAAGGCAGGGTGATTAACATGGAAGGAGTCGGTTGGCAAAAAGACAGACAACCTTTTCCACCCACACGAAACAAAACAGAGCCTGCGTGGGAGAAGGGTCAGCTTCCCCATGTGTGGGTGTGGGTGGGCAGGGATGCTGGCACCATGTGAGTGACCTATGGAGGATTAGGACTTTCATGGCTGGGGGATTTTGAGTTTCAGACTGTCCCAGCTCTCTACCTCACTTCATTCTTGAGAATGCTTTTTCCTTTTTGTTTGTAAATGAGTTTTAAAGATTATAATATAATTCCATATTTTCTTCCCTTGGACTCTCCCCATTGCTCTCTTTAAATTCATGACCTTCTTTTCTTTAAATGTTGCGCGCGCGCGCGCGCACACACACACACACACACACACACACACCCTAAACATAAATATAATCTGCCCAGTCCATATAATATGACTTATATGGATATATTTTCAAAGCTGACCATTTGGTCAACCATTTCCTATGTCTTTCCCTATTTATCCCACTCTCAAAATTCCTTAGTTGTCTGTATTTACTTTTGTCTAGAGTCGAGGCCTCCTGGGCCTTCTGCCTTCCATAGTAGCCTATATGTTGGTGTTGTGCCTCTTCAGCTTCTGTTTAACCATTCATGTTGGTCAGCTTTTATGGGTGTAGCTTCTGAAATTCCTAGGAGACACAAGCACATGGTAAATTTCCCATTCCTCTGGTTCTTAAATCTTACCACCCTCTCTTCCAAAATGATCGCTGGGCCTTAGGAGCAGGAGCTGGGTTGTAGGTGTTTCAGTTGGGACTGTGCCTTAGGAGCAGGAGCTGGGTTGTAGGTGTATCAGTTGGGACTGGGCCTTAGGAGCAGGAGCTGGGTTGTAGGTGTTTCAGTTGGGACTGGGCTCTACAGCTCTGACCTTTGATAAGTCATGTTTCTTTGCAATGATCTCTGTCTCTCGCAAAGAGACATTTCCTTGATGAGGAGTAGGATTTACACTTGCCTGTGGTTATAAGGACAAATATTTAGAATGAAGTTTGGGATCATGCTGACTTAGTACAATGGCAGTTGTAGGTTCTTCTCCAAGATCTATGACGTCACTAGCCCTGAGGAGTTGGCTGGGTGTCCAATCCCATTCATGATGTTCTTTTTGTTGAGGGGGAGGGGGGGACTTAAGGCAGATCATAGAGCTGTTTGTTACTTCAAGGCTTTTGTGCCTCTGTTGTACCCTGCAGGTTTTTTGTACTATGCTGGCCATTGTTGGTTCCACACTGCTTAGATTTCTATTGCTTTCTTTCTGTCTCTGGTGTTACTCTTTCTTTGTTCCAGTACACAAGAACCTGGAAATGCCATCTGATGCCCTTGGAATGCATGTCTGGATCTATCACACTGCTTGTCTGAAACTCCTTTTCTCATGGGTGCCGAACATATAAGCATATAGAACACTCAGCTCCCTGTCAGTACAGTTGTTGGACAGCCCAGCCTATGCCAGTACTCTGTTAGACTATGGGGCATTTTTGTGTGATTAATCATAGTCAAGAGTATGAAAGTTTCAGACTTTTCTTTTTTAGCACACACGGTATTCTGAGAAAGGGATTAGCGTGATTAAAGATGGTGGCCAAGAAATACGATTCTTGTTGTGTTGGAAGACCTGGAAGTGTAAGAGGCTAAAACACAAAACAGATTGAAAGTCTGTTTTGGGAGTCTAGGAATTAAAGCCACAGTCTGGTGGGGTTGTCGTTGGAGGACAAAAACGTGCTTGTTTTCCAAAAGAGCCTTGGAAATATCTGATGTCCACCTGGATGTGAAGCTGAAGAAGAAGGGCTAGCAAGAGAAATACAGTCCCAGGGACAAGAACAAAAGTTCTGATGTATGGCCTTGATGGCAATGGACAGAATGGAAAAGTCTCATGATGACGATGGAAAGGTCTTCACGTTCTGGAATCTCTGATTTAAATTGGAGATGGCTATGTGGTTTAGTTTCACTCCTGTTGCTGTGATGAAATACCCTGACACAGGTCAACAGAAGGGATGAATGGTTTATTCAGTTTCTGGTTAGAGGTTACAAGTCTTGATAGCAGGGAAACCAAGGTGGCAGGAAGTTAAAGCAGCTGGTCACATCACGTCTACAGACAAGGACAGAGAGAAATAAATGCACAATCCTTGCTTGCTTGCTAGCTACTGTCCTTCACTCTTTTACAGTTCAGGGGTTAGCCTAGGGAATGGTGACACCTATAGCATCCTACATCAAGTAATCATCATGACAGTTCCTCACAGATATTGAGCACCCACAGGCTAACCTGATCTAGATAATTCATCATTAGGACTCCCTTCCCAGGTGATTCTAGGGTCTGTCAAACTGGCTGTTAAAACTAGCCAGGACAATGACTGTTGGTCTCTGCATCTGCTCCCTTCTGCGTCAGGAGGAAGCCTCTCTGATGATGACTGGATTAGGCACTGGTGTATGAATATAGCAGAATATCATTAGGAGTCATTTTGTTGAAACCTTCCTTCCTTCCTTCCTTCCTTCCTGCCTCCCATTTTTTCCTCCTTCTTTCCATTTTTTTGATCAGTATTGCTTGGTTTTACCTTAGGTCTCTGGGTTATCCAGTCTCAGACTCCTGGTCACCTAAGAAATGTCAGGTGTGGGTTTTGTCTTGTAGCATGGGGCTTAAGTCAAATCAGACATTGGTCATCTACTTTTGCAAGTTCGGTGCCATCATTGCTTTATCAGATCCTGCAGGGAGGACAGGTTGGAGGTAGAAAGTTTTGTGGCTAAGTTGGTGTTTGCATTTTTCCATTGGTATCCTCCCTGCATTAGGCACTAGAATTTAGGGATGAAGGCTCCACGGAGGTATCAGAGTCCTTGGAAACACAGCTCCAATGGAGTTATCGCTTGAATGCTATTGATATGCTATAAATTTATCCTATAATAAGCCATAATTCCTAAATGTGTCCACAGTCACCAAGCCTTAAATCCAATATGCCTCAAACATTAAAACATTTTAAGCACCAACCATTTTGTTGATGTCATTTGTGAGTGGAAGTTTCACACCTGATATCACATGTTAGATAAAAGTCAAAATACAGACGCACTGAAAATACTATACTCATACCCTCAACATGTGCATTCTAGGTATATATGAAACATAAATGCTTTTTGTGTATGTGTGTATAAAATTATCAGATATGAAAGCATCTGAAGTCTAGGCCACTCCTGGTTCCAGGCATTTTGCACAAGTTGTACTGAGGCTATATTACCATGTTTCAGATTTGTGGATCTGTTGCTATTATTGTGTAGAACTTAAATAATTAAATTGCAGATTGGAGATGTTTTAGTGAGTAAGAGTGCTTACTGCACAGGCATGAGAAACTATGTTTGGATCCCCAGAATGCTCACAAGAGGCTGGACATGGTCTTATCATGCCTGTCATAGTAGTGATCGGGGTGGGCAGAATCAGAGGATCACCAAGCTGTGCTGGTTGCCAGCAAAGCTCAAATGCATAAGTCTCATGATCAGAGAGTGGCTCTAATTCAAAGGAAAAAAGCAGAGAGCTCCTTCTCTGCATGCAGACAGGTACACACACCACACATGCACAAACACACACACACACACACACACACACACACACACACACACCACAAACAACACACACATATTGCACACACAGCAAATTAACTTGCATAAATTAAAGTCACCTGATGTATCTTGTGCACAAGTGACAGCCACAAAATACTTTTTAAAAATAATTTTCCCTCATAATTTCAGCTTGTCATCTGAGATTCAAATAATTTTCTCCCTCATAATTTTAGCTTGTCATCTGAGATTCAAATCATGCCTGCTAAAAATTGAAGCTCTGGAAATTTCCCAGCAAAAAGGAAATTAAAATATCCAGCAATATCATCCAGAAGTCATGATCACAGTTAAGGTAATATTTTTACAAATGTATCCAAGTTCTAATCTACAAATTGAACTCTGTCTGGCTTGCCTTGACCTGGCTTGTCACATTTTCTGATGCTTTCTGGCAAACAGAGGCCCTACCATGAATGATACAATTTGGAAGTTATATTTATAGCAGCCATTAAAAAAAGCCTTAATGTTGAGACATAAGAGGGTAAACATTCTTGCTGTGGCTCAGAATGGCTTCTTCTACATTTCAGTCTCTGACAATATATGCTGCAAGTTTTGCACAAGGTGGGAGACTCCGTTCTGAGAAACAGAAGGACCCTACAGCAGGAACAGCCTTCATTATTTCCCTTAACCTGTGATCCTCCTCTTTCTAATTACAGAAGTGTGCTCAAAAAGAGGCCGATGTCTCATCTGAAGCAGCCTAGCTACTAATGAGTGTGCCTCTGAGACATGGCCTGTCATTGACACCACAGCTCTGTCTCAGCCACCCTCATCTCCTCTTGCCTCCCCTGTGGCCCTTGCAGGACAGCCATAGTCAGCCTCTAGACACAGTATGGGACATCATGTGTTTATCTTAAGTCCTGCCCTGGGATGGTCCTTGGAGTTGAGTCTGAAACAGCTGCTCTGGTCTGTGAGGCTCTGTGTGGGAGGTTCCCTCCTCCTCCTTTTCTTCTCCTTCTCTATCACCCAGATTTCTGCCACCATGTCTTTCCTTGCTCCAGGCCATTTTCTAAACACATATGATGTGTTTCTACCTCAGGACCTTTGTTCCAACCCTGTTTTGTTTGCCTGTGATCTATCACTCACTCTATTGCCACTTAAACATCAACTCTTCCCTGGTCACTGTACACAGAATCGGTCCCCCTTCTACATGGAGACATAACATGTGTTATCTGGATGGAGGCAGATGACCAGCAGAAAGGAGGGGCATGTCTGTGTGTGAGGTTTGAATATGATCATGGTGTAAGGATATGTGTGGATGGAAGAGTCATAATGAAACCCATCATTTTGTATGGTAACTCTAGGTATTAATTAAAAACAGAAGTTCCCTAGGTTTTATCATCCTTTCCTTCTCTCTGTGTAGTGCATCACCACCCGCGATTTGCCCATCCACCATTTGCTGTCCAATTCGTCCCCTGTTCATTCTCTGTTGTTTCCGGCATTAATGGGATCTTTAGGAGGATGGGTGGAGAGTATTCTATTGATTATGGCCTCTCTGGTGTTGCACAGATCCCAGCTTACTAAGGAGCGTGGGTTCATAGGTGAGAGGAGGAAAGGCACATGAGTTCCAGATCAGTTCTCACTCTCCACTCAGTTCTACTCTTTGATTCACGCCCAGCTCTTCCTCTACTTATCCTGACTCTCATGGGATACTTTGAAAGAGAACACTGCAGTACCCATGGGACCCGAGGCATCCTGGCCTTCTCTGTGTGCTAGGTTCTTGATGAAATCAGGACAGTGGAAGGAAGTCAAAGTTCGAGCCCTTTCTCAGAAGACTCCCCAGCATTTCCTCCCTATTCCTGGGGAAAGGGAAAAAGCATCAGGCTGAGGATATAGTTCAGTGGTAGAGCACTCACCTGGCACAGGTGAGGCTGGGGTCCATCCTCATCACTGTTGCTGGAGAGAGGAGAGGAAGGGATTGTAGGATGGAGCAGCTATAATAGTGCAACTGCCCGAAAGAGGCAAGGAGTCGACTGGAGATGGCTAAGGACCTGGCTTCGAGGACCCCGCCTGGGCAGGGAGACAAATGGTTGTTTTTATTTTGTTCTGTTCTTTTCCCTTTTTTCTTTAAACTCCTTTGAGACCTGGCTTGTTCATTCCCAAAATGGGGTTAAGAATCCCCTCCCTCAGGCCCTGCCAAGGACCTGCTTGCTAAAATGTTAGACAGAATGCAGAAATGACCATCCCTGGGATCAAAGTAGCAAAAACACAGTGAGAGCTCAGAACAAGAGGCACCGTAGCCCAAGGGTCACTGTTACTGCTGGGCAGGCGGTGTTGCCTCAGTATCCACACCTCTGTAGTATCAGCAAGTGGTGTTGGTGGCCTAGATAGCATCCCTGAATGGTCCTAGCTCCATAGGGCAGTGCAGGGAATTCCATGACTTCAGAGGTGAGAGAAACAGGTGTCCTCATGCCCCTCCCCCTTTCAGCTCCCCCTTCTTTCTCTTTTCTCTTTGCCTTCTTCCCCACCCATCCCTCCCACTTGCCAGTACTTCCCTCTTTTTCACATATATGAGACTCATTATTCCAGACTTTACTGTTTTAGCAGGGCCGGGACACCAGAACCATAATAATACTTCCGGACACCTCTAAGGATATCCATGGCAGACAATGGGTCTGTTTTCATACTACATCACTTGACTCTTAGTTCCTGTCCTTGTGGGTCAGTGGAGTAACTCTGGTCTAGCTGAGGAGAGTGGAGACAGAGCTTGCTATGCTAGCATGAAGACCTGAGACCAATCTTTTTGTGGGGGTGTATATTTGTAACCCATCTGGGGAGGTAGGTCTATAAAGCAGGTTCCCTGGGTTTGTTGGCTCTCTAGCCCAGCCTAGTTGGTTAAGTCTCACTCAGTCTCTTGCTTAAAAAACAAGGCAAACAGTTCCTGAGGAATGTTATGAAATGTTGCCCTCTGGCATGCACATGAATGTGCAAATGTGCATATATGTTAATACCTATGCCCCCAAATCTGCACATGTACAGGTACACACACACATACCTCCCATGTGCAAAGAGTTGAGGAAAATGAGATACAATAGAAAGAATAATTTGTTCAAAGCCTCTCAACTCATATGTGATGGAAAGGGGATTTGAACCCAGGATTCTGTTCTTAAGCTCTAGTACCTAAAAGGTGGAATCAGTATGGTTTGCTACCACATGCGGTGAGGATGAAGAACTGATGGAGGAGAAAGGGTCTTCAGTAACTTCCTGGTTTCTGGTTCTGGTAGTCCGGTCTGTTGGCTGAAAGCAGTGCCTCACCCTCAGTGGGAACGTTCAGACGTCTACGATGTGGCCCAGCTTCTAATTAGTGTCAAGATCTCTCTCTCTCTCTCTCTCTCTCTCTCTCTCTCTCTCTCTCTCCACCCCCCACCCCCCCTTTTCTTTTTTTGGTTAAAAAAAGATTTGGGCTGGAGTTACAGGAATTCTTATTTTAATCTTTCACTGAACTCTACTCGTAATAAACTAGCTAAATTGTGAGCACGAGGCATTTGAAACGATCTTGAACTCCAAGTAGCCACACTGTTAAGCTAATGAAGGAACAGCCGTGCTGGTTACCTTTTGTGTCCATTCCCCCGGAGTGTCTTTCCCAATGGTCACCGGGTATCACATTAAGGCACTGAAAGCTATTAGGCAGTGGATACCCAGAGTCTGAAAAGTAGACAAGTCAAGCTGGCTAGAGGAGACCTGCCTTGTTAAGGAGAGAGAAGTCTGGTTCTGATTACTGATAATTACAGATACGCTGGAGCCTGCAGTCATTTTCTGACCACAAACTCAGATCAATCAATTAAAGGCTGCGTGGGGCTGCAGCATGGCTAATCAGTCCCAGGCAGGACAGGATGATGCATGGAGCCCCAGCCCTGCTCTGGCGTGGCCACCGAGTCACACCTGTTGTTCTGACACTCAGTCACCCGCACACCTCATTTCACACTCTGGCTAATCCAGACTTCTGTTCACAGCCTTAGCCTTTGGCACACTGCCCGTGATCATGGCTTGTGCACATCAAGCTCAGTGATCAGATCATCCCTTCCTTGTCTGGTCCCTGGCATGAAAATCTAACCACAATAGTGGCTAGGAAGAGAAGCTGCTATCTCTGAGGTCCTTTGTTCGCTGTGGTGAATGATCCTAAAGCACACAAGAAAGGGTTCATGGAGGTGGGTGACAGGAACTCTTAAAGAGTGTAGAAGTCGCTAGAGAAAAAACTGAAGGCATCTTGGTTACATTGTGTCCAAGCAGAGTTATTTGGGGAGATACGATCTTGCCACACAGTGAGATGCTCAGCAGAGCAACAGAGAGACTCTTTGTTATCCCAAATATGTGATTCTCAAGGAAGCTAGCCACAGCTTGAGAAGGCCTTTCTCCCTAGGTTTCAAACTGGTAGCACATAGACTCAATAAAACCCACTGACTGCAGTGGCTTCTTAGTCTCAAAGACCCTTCAAGTCAAATTCTGAATTAGTTGCCAGCATTTAAGGATGAAGAGAATGCACAGCATTTTAGAATTCTAGCCTGTTTTTCCTCCCTCTTTCCCTCCCCCCCTCTTTCATTCAGACTCCCCAGGCCCATAAGCTTCTCTTGGAAAGGACTTGTCATTTTCTCCATAGTCCCCACAGCTTTTCCTTAGGTCCCAATCGGATTCTTTCATTTATTTACATCCCCTAGCTGCTTGCAGCTCTTTTAAGTTTGTCCTTTCCTAAACACCAAAAAACCTTTAAAAGAGATGAACACCCAGCCTCTTGAAATCTAGAGGAATATTTGTTGAAGAAAAACCCTTCACTCTAGCAAGTGGACCCCATCTGTTCTGCCTGCCCCCTATCTATATTCCTCTCCTGGAAAAACGTTCTCCATGGAGCCAAAGAGGCAAGACTTTGGAGATCCTCTACTCTAGACATTTACTACTCATCCCAGACACCCACAGCTCCATGCTTGCCATCCTGGTGGACTGGGCAGCTGCTTTGTATCCAGTCTGGGCATGATAGTGAGCTGAGGGACCTGACTTTCAGTGCTCAGGTTTATGGGTGGTTGAATACTTCAATGTGTGTGTGTGACTCAATGTAATGTACAAATGGATTCAAGATAGGAAAAGAAGACACCCAGGGTTCTGTCTTTCTTCTTAAGGCTTATCTGGAGTTCATAATATTAAATGCTTTTTCCATAGCCCTTTCTTTCTTTTTTTTTTTTTTTGGTTTTTCAAGACAGGGTTTCTCTGTAGCTTTGGTGCCCATCCCAGAACTAGCTCTTGTAGACCAGGCTGGCCTCGAACTCCCAGAGATCCACCTGCCTCTGCCTCACGAGTGCTGGGATTACAGGCGTGCGCCACCACTGCCCGGCTTCCATAGCCCTTTCTTTTTTTTTCTTTTTTTTTTTTTTTTTTTGGTTTTTCGAGACAGGGTTTCTCTGTGGCTTTGGAGCCTGTCCTGGAACTAGCTCTGTAGACCAGGCTGGTCTCGAACTCACAGAGATCCGCCTGCCTCTGCCTCCCGAGTGCTGGGATTAAAGGCGTGCGCCACCATCGCCCGGCTCCATAGCCCTTTCTTATCTTCCCCTATAAATCCTGTTCATTGGGAAACACTGGGCAAGGGGATGGGTAGTCTTCATACAGGGAGGTGCATACTGCTTGGATTCGTCACTTTATCATTACTGTGACCAAATATTGAACAAGAAGCAATGAAGTGGAGAAAGTTTCTTTTGGCTTATATTACTAGGGGGTACAGTCCATCATGTCTGGGGCAGGAGCGCAAGGAAGTTGTTCACACTAAGTCCCCAGGAAATTGAGAAAGATAAATGCTGGTACTTTGCTTGCCACCTCCTTTTTATTCAGCCTAGGACCCCAGTTCATGGAGTGATGTCACCCATGTTTCAGGATGGGTCTTCTCTCTTCTGTTAAATGTTTCTGTAAATACCCTCACAGACATATCCAGGGTCTTCAGGCATGTGTTTCCATGATAATTCCAAATCCTATCAAGATGATAAGATTAACTATCATTTGCTCTAAAATATTGCAGCCCTATAGCCAAGATGAAACAAAGGAATCCTAGGTTTAGAGCATCCTGAAGGCATGCTTGTGCAATTCTCTCCTGGTTGTGAAATGTAAAGTTGTAAAGTGTGAAGCTCTCCTGGATATTCTGGTATATGTGAGTTTTAAATCCAGATAGTATGGCATTCTGTCTGTATTGACTGTTAATAGTTCATCCTCATGGCTTTTTGTATCCTTTTTATTAGCATAGCTATCTAGGTTGTACCTGTTGTCTTGGCTGGTGCTATAGTTTGAACCTGTAGTGTTTCCCAAAGACTCAAGTGTTAAAACCATGTCCCTAAGCCTGGGGTGCTGTTGGAAGGCAGTGGAAATCTTGAAGTAGAGTCTAGTAGGAAGAACTTTAGGTCATTGGGGTTGGGTCTTTTCCTATCTTTCTCTTTTGCTTTCTAGTTGCCAACTTTGGTTTGTGCTACTATTGGTCTTCAATATGATGCTCTGGGCTTGAATGAAAAGCAACAGGATAAAGAGCCCTTGGACTGGAACTTCTGAAGCCATGAGCTACAATAGCCTTCTACCCTGTAAGTTGGGCATCTCAGTTTTTTCCACATTGAAAAGTTCACTCAAAATTCATTAACATAGTTTGCCTAACACATTTTGCTTAGTGTCTCACTTTTACAATCAAGAATTTTCTTTTTATTGTTGATGAGATGGATCAGAAAGGCACCTCTCATCAAACTTGACCCAAGTTTGATCCCTGGGACCCATATGGTGGAAGGAGAGAACTGGATCCCATAAGCTCTCCTCTGGCTGCCTGCTGTGGTATGCATTGGGATGCATATTCATGTATACACACACACTCTCTCTCACACACACAAACATAATAAAATGTAAAAAGTGTTCTCTTTTAAGATTGGAAAGATAATTGGCTAAAGCAGCTTGAGGGTTCCATTGTATCTTGTTTTTAAAGAGGTAACAAATCCCAGGGCTCCCATTTGCTGGATGTTTGTGGTCATCCACAAAAAAAAAAAAAAAAAAAAAAAAAAAAAAAAAAAAACTGTTCATGCCTCCTTGGGGAGAGAATTTAACTTTGGTGACCTTTGTAACATCTTTCAAGCTATGATAAGAAGCACATTTTTCTGCCAGTTAAACAAACAAACAAACAAACAAAAAATTAGTCAGTTAATAGAACAGATGTTATTAAATTTATTTCCATCAAACTCAAGTTCAAGGAAATTGATGGGCTGAATAAATTGGCCAGTTATTAATTCAGTCAAATTTGTCCAAAGGTTGGGCTGCAAATCGTAGCCATGGGCTGCCATGTCATTGTTACGCCATCACTCCTGACTGGCACGGAGAGATGTGCTCGAGTACTGTAAAATACCTTCTTTCAACACTTCCCCTTTATCTCTGATCACTTGGCCTAGCTTCACCACACCACCAAGGAAATTTCGACATTTGGCCACAAATCACAGAGTGGTAGAAATGCTAATAGAAAATGGGTGATCATCACATTCCATAATTATAATAATGGAGAACAGACATCAAAAATTCATTCCTTTGGGGGCCAACTCATCCTTGTCATCTACCATGACCTTAGGAAGAAAACATCGTGTTGCCTCTGATGATGCTGGTTCCGTCATTTGTGGAACATGATGAAAGTGGATGGCTATGAGAATAAATTTTCATTTGGGTGGTATTATCAGTTGAGGAATGAAATTTGATGTTTTGAAGGTTTTTTAAATTTTTTTATTGAAAATAGATTTTTTTCATACAATATAGTTTTTATTACAGTTCCCCCATCCCACATTGCCCCCACCTTCCCACCTACCCAAATGCACACCCTCTCTTTCTCTCATTAGAAAAGAAGAAGGCAACTAAAAACAACCAAGAAACAAAACAGGATAGTACAAAACAACAGGAAAGAAGAGTCAAAGAAAGAGCATGAGAAATATGTATATATATGCATGTAGTGCGTGCACACACACATATACACACACGCACACACACAGAGGGGAGATCCCGTAAAAATACTAATCCCATAAAAACACTTAAATCAAACGCCGTAATATATGAGGAAAATATATGTAAGGTCAAAAAAAAAAGTCCTCAGACAAAGCATTATGAGACAAAACTCCTCCAAAAATTCAATTGAGTTTGTTTTGTATTGCCATTTATTGTTGGCTATAGGGCCTACCTTTAAGTGTGGTTTGTATACCCAATAAGATTTAATTTATTAAAAAGGATCTCTTTATATGTATTGTTCTATATGAGTGCATGCTACCTGTGTGCATGGTCCCTTGGTGACCTATCTACTTCCCCTGGAGTTAGAATTACAGGAGGTAGTAAGCTACCTGGTATGGGTACTTGGAATTGAACTTGGGTCCTTTGAAAGACCAGGACATGCCCTTAACCCATCTTTCATGTCTGAGATTTTGATTTACTTAAATTTTCAAAAAATAATTATCCTTTGCTCTCAGTGTCTTTGTTTTATAGTATCCCAAAAGGCAGTATATTTGGAAAATTTGTCAGAAATCACTCTGTCTTTGCGATGTTTTTCATAGGCAAAGATTTGGCGTAAAATTTCCAGAAAATAGTAGTAGTAAAATTTCCAGGTGGTTGTGCACACCTTTCATCCCAGCACTCAGGAAGCAGAGGCAGAGGCAGGCCGATCTCTGTGAATTTGAGGCCAGCCTGGTCTACAGAGAGAGTTCCAGGATAGCCAGAGCTACATAGAGAAACCCTTTCTTGAAAAACCACTAAAAAAATTCCAGGAAGTCCTTCTGTTGTCTTCACTGTGTTGATTCTTAATGTAGGCTGTTCGTTAGACCTTTGAAGGATTTATTTTTCAATAATGAGCCAGAAGCTCTCATACTACGCTATGTTATTTATTCGTTTGGTGTTGGAGTAAACAGATTTTTTTTAAAATATTTATTTATTTATTATGCATACAATATTCTGTCTGTGTGCAGGCCTGAAGAGGGCACCAGACCTCATTACAGATGGTTGTCAGCCACCATGTGGTTGCTGGGAATTGAACTCAGGACCTTTGGAAGAGCAGGCAATGATCTTAACCGCTGAGCCATCTCTCCAGCCCCAACAGATTTTTTTTATAGGTTCTGCGTGCTGCACCCATTGAACTTCAGTCCAGCCCCTTCCCAGGAGACTTGGATGTTTAGAGGTGTCTTGGAATAATGGCTCTAGTACAGCCCAGGGCTTCCCTAACTTAATGTACTTGCAGATTGTCTGCAGGGCTTGTAAAAACCCAGATTGCTGGTCCACACTCTGCCATTTGGGATCTCTGGCTCTGAGGCTCTGAGATGGAGCTCATAGTTTGCTTTTTTTTCAGTTTTCAGGTGATGTTGATGGTGTTTCTACAGTGGGTAGCATTGCAATCTCTCAATCCTGCACATAGAGCAGGCAAAGAACACTGAGTGGTGACCCGGGATACGGAACCACCTGAGTGAACGGGAACCCACAGCATCATGTGAGGGGATGAGTCAGGAAGGCTGGACTGAAGCAGAGGGGGTGCCAAACCAGTAAATAAAACCTTGCCAAGCCAGTAAACAAACTCGTGAAGCCCACTGGGATTTCTCTAATCACAAGAATGTCAGCACAAAGCCTAATTTATGTAAGAAGAAAGCTGGGAATGAACAAAAACAGAAAACCGGATCACATAGACTCTAAATCTTCAAGCTGGATTTGTGATCCAATGATAACTAGAAACAGAGGAGAGAAATAAGGTCACGATGAGAGATATACGGAGGGAGGGAACTTTTATTACATAACCACATGTGAATTTTTTCTTTCTTTCTCAAGTATATCCACACTTGAACTTTGGGGCAGGAATGACTTCAGTTGGCACTTAACTCTGAGATTGTTTCGTGACGTCCTCCCTGCCATGCTGTGGTTGTTTGTCAGTTCACCCAACATGTTCCCATTCACAGCACTGAAGTCCCTGCACCCTGGAAAAGTTCTTCCGTCCTCTGTGAATCAGGGTAGTTGGCCAACCCTATAATGGGCAGGAAACTCTATCCCCTGTAGCCAGTTCCCTAACCTATAAAATGCAGACAGAGTTGTTGAGAGGATTAAGGGCAGTAAAGTATAAAGCATCCAGCTAGGCTTCCAACCTGGCTCATGGGAGAAACTTAAATATATTGGCAGCAGTCAGACAGACAAGGATGACGGAAGACTCAGGAGGGCCCTACACCCTACTACTGAACCATTTCCCAGGGAGAGCGTCAGGGAGAGGGCAGTCCTTTCTTTCAGCTGTGCACCGCTAATGACCCCATCAGGTTCCGAGAGATGTCAATCCCATGGTCAAACAGATGGCCCTAGTAAAACCAAATGGATCGCACAATAAAACCAACAGTCATGGATGTGGGAAAGGAACTGGCATGGAGGAGAGTGGGGGTATTGCTAGTGTCTTGCCTACCTATATGTATGTGTACTGTGTGTGAGCCTGGAGCCTGCAGAGGTCAAAAGGGGGCGCTGGATCCCCAGGAACTGGAGTTACAGATGGTTGGGGGCTGCCATGTAGGTGCTGAGAATCAGACCCAGGTCCTCTGGAAGAGCAGCCAGTGCTCTTAACGCATGAGCTGTCACTCCAGCTCCCAATACTAGTCAAGTTTTAGGCTTTTGGTAATGAAGTATGGATTTTTCCTTAAACAGGATACACTATGAGACTAAAATTTAAGTTTATTGGAGTTCGATGAGTTGAATAAATCAGCGTTTGAAAATTTGAATAGCTCTCATTGAGAGATCTGAGACAAGGTAGGGGAGGGGTCATGCCTGCTCACTAGAAGGCTGCAATCCTTTCTTTGTTTTTCCAGTGGCAGCCACAGGCACTGGTCGGGACATCTTCTGCCTATGCTGTCCTGTGTGGCAGCACCCATTTGCCATGCCTCTTGAACATCTGAGCATGGCTGTGACACCTGAGGAATGCTGACTCAGATTTGACTTTGTCTCGGTGATCTTTGAACTCAGATTATCTCCCTGTGGCTAGATGCCTGTGTTGGGGACAGGAGTCTCCCTCATCCCTATGATAGTTCACTTTGATGAAGATTTGAAAAGCTGCCAGGATGAACAGGGGAGGGTGGCGCTTACCCTTGCATTTTGACTGCAACAGAATTACTTTTAATATGATTTAATGCACAAGGGAGGGTTTATTAATGAGAGACTGCTTTAGGAACAGGATTTCAGCATGGCTGTCTTGTCACTTTGTGGCCTGGTCAAAGGACACAGAGAAGAGGACCAAAAGCCATGGATAGGGGTTCTAGTTGCAGGCCTGGCTGGCCCTAACCTGCAAGTATCAGACAACAAGCCAATCGACTGTACTGGGCCATTATTCTCATAGTCTTTTTTTTTTAAAGGCCACCCAGCATTACAGCGTTAGCGGTAGTGTTTGCCAGGTGGGTCTAACTGCCACTCTAATTCCTGTATCTTAAAATAGTAGGAGAGGAAACCGTAGCCAGAAACAAATCTTATTTCTGGAGAGAATGGGAACCACCATAACTCAAGCTCACACTACTGCTTGTCTCCTGTAAATAGAGTATTCTAGTTTTTTTTTTTAATTGAGAAAAGGAGAAAAAAAAAACCAAGTTTCCACCTCCTCCCAGCCTCCCATTTCCCTCCCCCTCCTCCCACCCTTCTCCCCCTCCCCCCACTCTTCTCCCACTCCCTCTCCAGTCCAAAGAGCAGTCAGGGTTCCCTGCCCTGTGGTAAGTCCTAGGTCCTCCCCTCTCCGTCCATGTCTAGGAAGGTGAACATCCAAACTGGCTAGGCTCCCACAAAGCCAGCACATTACGTAGGATCAAAACCCCGTGCCATTGTCCTTGGCTTCTCATCAGCCCTCATTGTTCACCATGCTCAGAGAGTCCAGTTTTATCCCATGCTTTTTCAGTCACAGTCCAGCTGGCCTTGGTGAGCTTCCAATAGATCAGTTCCACTGTCTCAGTGGGTGGGTGCACCCCTCGTGGTCCCAACTTCTTTGCTCATGTTCTCCCTCCTTCTACTCCTCATTGGGACCTTGGGAGCTCAGTCCAGTGCTCCAGTGTGGGTCTCTGTCTCTATCTCCATCCATCACCAGATGAAGGTTCTATGATGATATGCAAGATATTCGTCAGTATTGCTATAGGATAGGGTCATTTCAGGTTCCCTGTCCTCAGCTGCCCAAGGAACTAACTGGGGACATCGCCTTGGGCACCTGGGAGCCACTCTAGGTTCAAGTCTCTTGCCAACTCTAAGGTGGCTCCCTTAACTAAGAATTGTGCTTCCGTGCTCCCCTATCCAACCTTCCTTTATCCCAATTCTCCTTTTTCCCCAAGTTCCCCCCATCCTCCCCGGGGAGAAAAGTGGGATCTTGGGGGTGAGGTGGGATGGGGGTAAAGGGGAGATGGGGAGAGAATAGAGTATTCTAAAAGATGGATGAGAGAAAGTTTGGAGAGATGGCTCAGCAGGCAAAATACTTGCAGAAAACAAGAGGACAGGAGCCAGAGTTTGGACCTTAGAACCCATATAAGATGCCATGTGGGGTCACAGATGCTCAGAATCTAGAACTAAGGAGACTGGGGTAGGAGGGCTGTGAATTAGAGGCCAGTGGGAGCTACACAGTAACAGCCTGACTCAAAAGGTCATAAGAAGGGAAGCTGGTGAGCTGTGATCTCTACGTTCTGCAGATATTTTACTGAGACACGTTATCTATCACCCAAGCCACTATATTTAAAATTCTCTAATACTCTGATTTTAAGAAAAAAATATTGAAGCTCATATTTTTTATAAGGCAGCAGTATAATTTAAATACTAAAATATAAATCTTTTTTTTTTAAAAAAAATATCATGTTGGTGTGTTGGCCCAGCACATGGGAGACAGGTGATCCCTGAACAAGCTGGCTACCTAGACTAGCTGAAATAGTGAATTCTGGTTTTAATGAGAGACCCTGCCTCAGTTTAGAAGGTGGAGATGATACTCACATGGGTTTGTACACATAGATATAGGCACACCATGAAAACAGGCATACACACATGTAGGAAACACATTCTCTCTCATTCTCTTTCTCTGTCTCTTTCTCGCTCTCTCCTCCCCCCACTTCTCATATACACACATGCATCAGAGAGAAAATTAATGAAGTAAATTCCTTTCTATTTAATCACTTTTAATTTAATCTGGGAGATGGGTGAGACCATACTGTGGTCCAATATTCAATGCCCATACAAATTACAGCAGGTGGGACAATAAAGGATTTCTTTTTTATTTTGCTAAAACAATTCAGATTTTACATGGCTAGAAGACAAGATGAGCCATAGCTCTGTTCATTTTATTTTATTTTTTTTTCACACAGCTCCATTCTTTTATTTTTGGTAATTCTGGCACAATTTGATCATGACGGTAAACTTAGCAAGGGCTCCCTTCCCAGATGCTGCTGATTTAGAATGGGACATTCCCTTCCCTAAGGGAAGATGGAGGCGGCCTTGAGAAGAGACAGGGGTGTTCCTTTGTTTCTAGCAGGTACTTAGTATGATGCAGTCACTCAACGAACCAATTTGGAGGACCCGCAGTACAGGCTCTAATAGGATTCTCCCCGTATTTGATCTTGCAACCCCAAGTCAGCTGCTAATTAGACAGCCTATTTATCTTCTCTGAGCACCCAGTGACACTCAGCTGCCCCCAGAAAAGAGCCCTATGCAAACAACGTCTACCTAGCCCCCCCCCCCCCCCCCCCCGTCCCTTTCCAGACCTCCCTCATACAATTTTCTTAATTATATCTTCCAGCATCTCCAGCTGTCCGATTGAAGCAGCTGCCTCTAATCCTAAATAAATACCTCCTGTTCTCCTTAGAAACAATTGAACCCAACCCATGCCAAGCTTTTGGCATCCGCAGCGCTCACTGGCGGCTGCGCGGCAATGGCTCTTTGTCTTCGGAAGTTGAGCAGATCCTAATTCTAGTCTATTCTCATTAAGGCTCTTTGTCTTTACACGGGACTGCCTCAGTGGACGTGCCTGCAACTTTTCAGTTATGCTCACTCAGTCGACTCACGTAAGAAATCACTGGCAGGAGCGTTTAGCCCTCTGGGCAGCATTAGAAACAGGCAGGATGCCTGCCAACGCGCGTGTGTGAGCTTGGGTAAGCGGTGCTGTAGATTTTGGCTTCCAGGCGCTGTGGACCTGGCACTGGGGAGGCCAGGGTAGAGCTTGGATTTTCTCTGCCACCTCTGTTTCTCCTTTAGATGCTGATGGCCTGAGCCATTGCTTCTCCAGTCTGGCTGTATTCTGGGATAACCTGGGGAGCTTAAGAAAATGCTGATGTCTAAGCACACCCCTGTAGAGCTGATTTAATCAGGTTTGGGAGTGACTTCAGGATACTCAAAAACTGAAGTGGTGAGAATATGATCTCCTGATCTAAAAATAGACTTTCACCTAAACATAGACACCTGCTCCCATTTCTGTCTGGGCCCATTTTGAAAAAAAGGGTTTGCTTTTATTTTTAATTATGTGTATATTTGTGTGGGTACAGAGGGATCAGGTGCTCTTGGAGCTGGAGCTGCAGCTGTGAGCCTTCTGGCCCAGGTGCTGGGAACTGAACTCAGGACCTCTGCAAGAGCAGGACTCACTCTTAGCCATGGCTCAAGCTGTAGTAATAAGGGCGGCGGGGCTGCGTTCCCAGCACCCCGGCCGCCTGCTCGGCTAGCTTATGCTCCGAAATAACAACACACAAACTGTATTCATTTAAACACTGCTTGGCCCATTCTCTTCTAGGCTAATTCTCACATATTAATTTAGCCCATTTCTAATCATCTGTGTGTAGCACCCCAAGGTGCGCTTACCGGGGAGATTCTAGCCTATGTCCATCCTGGGTCGGAGCTTCGTCCCGGGAGCGGGGCATGGCGTCTCTCTCAGGCGTCTGCTCCGGAGAGGAGAGCTATCGAGACTGAGCTCACGTTCTCTTCCTCCCAGCGTTTTGTTCTGTTTACTCCACCTACCCTACCTATGTCCTAACCAATAAAATGGGCCAAGGCAGTTCCTTTATTAGCCAATGACCTTCCTCCATCATCCAGCTCCAAGGGTCACCTTTTCCCTCCTTCTTGCTGTCCCTTCTGATTGTTACTGTGTTTCGTTCTCCACTGCTGTGACAAGAATGCCAGAGATAAGCAGCTCATAAAGACGAAAATTTTATTTGAAATCTGAGATTTCAGTCTGTGGTCATTTATGATGGTCAGTTTGACCCATGGTGACCAGGATGCAAAGGAAAACAGGACTAGTCATGGGTCTCATTGTCCCCTCTGAGAGCACTCCCTCAGTGCCCCAGCTTTGTTCCCCTGTGTACCATCTCCTGGTTGCCATAGTTTCACAGACTAGAGACCACGCCTCCAGGAGGCAACACTTTAAAACCACTTTGTAGAAGTTAGCAAGGACAACCTGGAAGGGTGTGGACTCAGGTTCTTGTTTGCTCTGCTTGTAGCTGCAAAATCAGGTAAAAAGAAGCAAATTTTGGATGGCATACACATCCCTTCCCTGGTGCAACCTCTGCATCCTCTGATTGGCCACCCAGAGACACAGTAGCACATCCCAAGAATTTTTCCAAGAAGCCTCATCATTGGGAAGTTCATTTCCCACCCCAAGTGCAGTTGGCAGCATTTGATCCAGGATGGGTCATCAGAAGTGGGTGTACGTGGGCAGGTGGCATCACCTCTTTGTAAGCTGAGCCTCACTGGGGTCCCTTCCGCCAAGACCACATTGCTTTCATGTGACCCAGTGGAGTATTTTCGCTGCTGTCTCTCAGTCCCTTTTCTGAAACCTCATTTGTTGTACTCTTAGGACATCTTTCAAAAATCTTTACTTCCCATGCTGAGGTAGAAACAGTAAGAAGTATAATGGACAATTTGCAGTGCGCCTGCACTGAGAGCCTGGTTGCCGGCAGCGAGGCAGACTTTGTTTGCTGTATCTTTCCTGCCACACAGCCTGTCTTCGGAAAGTCCCCCTGAAGAGAGAGGAATCAAAGAGGGGTAGAGAGGCCATTCTCTCAGCAGCAGCTCACGCATCATTGCCGCTTTGATTTATAATAAGCATAATCAATTTCCCTTTAATGGATGAGTTGGAAAAAAGAAAACAGTCCAGTGAGAACCCTGGTAAAATCTCTACATCTTTGAAAACGAAGAGCAAGTTGAGTGTTTGGTTTTCCTTAGAGGTCCCTGTGTGGAGCGAAGCAGGTGGACTTCAGAAATCGCAGGTGGAAACTATCGGAACGAAGCGTTCTCCATCTCTCCTGGCATCTGAGCTTTCGGTCAGTCAACATCATCCACTGAGCCCATGTTTATTAATGAGCAGTGAAGCACTTCATCATGAGGGAATAACATGTGCCTGAAGGCAGCCATGATTGCTGAAAGACAGCGTGAAGGGGCGTAGGGCTGAAGGGGCGTAGGGCGTGTGGGTGTGTGTTCTCCCTTCAACATGTGAGCAGTGATGTTTAATAGTCATATATTCACCAATCCAACTCAAAAAGTTATTCAACCTCCTCACTAACACAGGTCTTTGCTAGATCTCAAAGGAGCTGCAGAATTGAGCTAGCTACAGTCTTTAGACTCAAAGGTCTTATACAGAGGAAGGGGATGCTGGTCTAAACGTTTTGCTTTCTTTAGTTCATTTAAACGTAAGTTTCCCTGTAAGTTGATATCTTCCACCTTTATTCTAGGTGTTCGGTTAAGGAGTGTGAGGCAGAGAGGGTGAGTTAAACAAAGCAGGGTTACCCAGTTCCTAAGTGGCGGAAATGAGCCTGAGCTTTCTCCTATCAGCAATCCAGGGCTTCCCACAGGAACATACTAAGACAGAAAAGACACTGAAGAGGAGAGAGGAACTTCTGGTCTCAGGACTTCCAGGAGGCTTTGGGAGGAGTGGTAGACTCCAAACTCTTCTCAACTCTAGCTTGTTGTTGATTAAGTAATGTTATAAGGACCTAAGACACAACATATAGGCTCTTGTGAATGAGAGAGGGAAAGACCTAGAGAGGGCCACAAGACATCTGAGCTCTCAGCATAAGCACCATCTCACGGGAGGAGTTACCAAGCTCCCCCAGGAAGACCTTTTCCCTTATCCAGGGTCCTCCCTCTGTCTTTACATCAGTCACCAAACACTGGAACCTCCAGTCCTGAGCACCTCAGTAGGAGCTGGAGGAAGGTGTTGGATGTCTGCTCAGTCTTAGATCTTTAAGCATAGTACTGAGGAATTTTCCTGGAGGCCTCCCCAGCCTGCCTTCAGGTCTCATAGAAATACCCCAAAGCCAAGATGCACATGGAAGGTATGGCATTCTATCATTGCCTTGTTAACCACGTAGAGTCTCTTCTTTGCTGTGTCCTTTTGTGTAGAGTCAAATGCTATTTCTATGATTCCTGGGTGGATCCTAATTAAAATAGGCAGCTACATCATTTTGAATGGATGTTTCCATTGATCATAGCTGAGAAGTGTAAATTCCCCAGTGTCCCGCACAGTTCATAGCACTAAAGCCAAGCTCTTCACAGTGGCCTTGGTACTCTGGGTGACTGTGCCTCTTTTTCACTCCTGGGGGTGCTACATGGGACAGTTTTATTTATGATCTGGTTTTCCTCTGCTCTCAGGGAACCTGGGTTCACTGGTCTCGTTTTTGTTTTGTGTGTATGTCAGTCATACCCTCCCTTAGGGACCTCCAAATAAGATATGGATGCTAGTGAAGGCAGGGTTCACTGTGAAGCAATCCTTCCAGCTGTAAGCCTGTTACATACTTTAAAAATACAGTGATGAGGTGGAACTAGGGCGATATTTCTATTTCAAAAAGGAGAAATCACTTGAGAGGAAAGGAGTAAGGGTCCCAAGAAGTACCAAATCATAGCAGTCCATTGTAAGCCTCTAGAACTGTGGTTCTCGACCTAGGGCTTACAACGTTTTTGGGGTCACATACCAGATATTTACTGTTGGGGACATTTTATATTTAAACAAGGGCACAGGATAAAAGCGTATGAAGGTAGTCCCAGAATTCTAGAGGGGCAGAGGAAAGAGGGCAGGAAGGTGAATGCGAGATCTCTGAAGCTGTTCTTTTATGAAGGACCTGCTTTAGCAGTAAAGAACTCACTCCCATAGCAATAACCTTAACCCATTAGAGACTCAGCCTTCTCTTTAAGATTCTGCCTCTTCAACACCAGTCATGGAGATTACACTCTGACATGTGCTATGGGGAAGACTCATGAACCAGAGCAGTGGGGATAAGATGAACTGGGATTATTTTGTAGTGTTAGTAGGTAAGGAAGTACTAGAAGTTTAACAAAACCAACCATATAACCAATCAAATAACTATCCAACCATCCAACTAACCATTTAACCAAACAATTACCTCATCAACCACTGAAGGAACCCACCAACCATCTAACCAGCTAACCACCTAATCAACCTTCTAACCAACTAACCAATCAACAAATCAACCAACTAATTAACCATCCAACTCATCCTTCCATCAGTCCACTCATGCATCCATGCGCGTATTCACCCATCCCTCCAACCATACATACATCCATATCCATTTTATCCAACCAAACAACCAATGGCAAAAATAAAGCCATGCATTTCTGGGACTATGTCAAATGGATACATGACCAAGGATAGAATTTTGTGTGTGTGTGTGTGTGTGTGTGTGTGTGTGTGTGTGTGTGTGTGAGAGAGAGAGAGAGAGAGAGAGAGAGAGAGAGAGAGAGGGGGGTATGTATATGTCAATTATAGCATGAGGTATAAGATAAGTATCCATGACTCCACACTGTTTCAAATAAATGAATGAGTAAATGCACAAATTATTAAGAGAGAAATGACAATCTCTTTTGCAGAATAATTTAGAACAGTTTACATAATTGCTGTGTCTTTTTCGAGAAGGGAGCACATGCATGCTCTTTGTCCCCAAAGCCTGGGCTCCTTGTGGTGGCTTCCTTCCAAAGACTGCGGCATGGAAATGGGGAGAAACAACAGAAAGAAACTGACAAACACTGTCTCAGCCTGTCTCTCCCCGGGTCACAGTGACAACAGCTGCCTTGGGAGGAAGGTGGTAAAAATGGCATTTTACCTCTGTGGTTTTCTTTCTTTAAACCTGCAATTCCCGTCTAATTGTGAGAAAACCATCAGGCAGATTCTAATTGAAGGATGGATTATGAAATACTTGGCCAGTCTCTGCTGAACTGTCCCAGTCATTAGGATACTAGGACAATGGGAGAGATTGCCTTGGTCTGGAGGTGCCTAAGGAGATATGACAGCTAAATGAAGCATGGATTCTGACAGATTTGTCAACTGAAAAAGACATACAACACAGCTGCTGGCCTTCATTAGTAACAGTGAGTCAAATGCCCCGTGCTAATGAGGGATATTGTTTAGAGTAGAAGATGATTGTGCTGTATATGGAAAAGACTAAGGCCATGCATATATGGTCAGATGATTTAGAATGGCAGAAAAGCATACTGTGTCTTGCATATTGGTTCCAATTGGCAGTATGGCAGCTCTCTGTGACGGACAACCTTGGCAGCTGTATTAACCTCCTGGTACCAGCAATGATAGGACTCTCCTTTAAATTTAGAAATACAAAATGTGGTCTTTTCCCCAGCTGCTACCTTTTGTCCTGCTCTTGACATGCCAGCGTGGAGGTACTTTTTAATGCCACTCCCATTTCCAAAGGATGAAATAATCCGTGATTCTACACTTTATTTCTTATACCCGTTTCTTTCTTTTTGATAGTTTTTCCTCCAGTAACTTATTCCAAAACTGTTCTTTTTCTCCGGCCATAAAGTCAGAGACTCTCCTTCATCTTCTGGAGGAGCAGGAAGCCTCCCATGGGACCCACTGCCTGTGCTATGTATAATTTCAACCCTGCACACTGTCTGAATTTCTCCCTGGTGAAGTTTGTGTTTTGGAGATTATTTAATGGCATGCTCTTTCAGATTTTATTTCTACGGTGCGTATTTTCATCCGAAACACAATCCATTCAATGAACAAATAAAATTGAACATAACTTAGCAGTTAGTTTGTTATGTTTTAGTGCTGAACAGAATCCCAACTCTGCTCTCCCCGCCCCCAATTTCACCAGCTTTGGGTCCTTAGTGTTGGGGGGTTGTGGCTCAATCCTTCTCTTTTGATCTTCTATCCTTTCTACTTTTATTTCTCTGGAAAAACAACAACCATTGCTCCCATTACTTTGCACTTCACATATATTTAAAAGTATGTAGTGTCTTCACCTTAATTATTCCAATCAAATATGGAAGATGGACAAGAAAGATACTGGAGTCTCCATTTAGTCACTTAGGAAACCAAGATTTAGAGATTGGAAAGATGGCTCAGTGGTTGTTGTTTGTAGTGATAGTTCATGTTTTAATAAAGTTTACCTGAAGATCAGAGTGCAGAGCTAAGCCAGTAGAGGACAGGAAGTGGTGGCACCCATTTTTAATCTCAGGACTTGAGAGACAGACAGATCTCTGTTAGTTCAAGAACACCCTGGGCTATACAAAATTGATCCAGTCTGAAAGAGAAGCAGAGCTCACACAAAGGTGGTCCCAGCACTAGGCAGGAGGAGGTAGGAGCTCAATGCACTCTGAGGAGCAGTGCATTCTGAGAACAGGGTGGCCCCTTCCGTCTGAGCAATGTAGAGGTAAGAACTCCAGTGGCTGGCCACTCTGCATCTCTGATTCCTCAGCTTTCACCCCCTGTTAGCTGACTCTGAGTTTTTATTATTAATGCCAATTAGAATTCATCCCACAGTGGTTAAAAATATTTTCAATTTCTTCTTCTCATTTTGTAAATGATCACTTTTGGAGAATTTGCGGGTGGGAGATTCTTTTTAAAGTTTATTATGTATTTTTTGTTTCTTTTTTTTTTACATCCTGACCACAGTTTTCCCTCCCTCCTCTTCTCCCAGCCTCCCCCCCCACTCCTCCTCCTCAGTTTCTCTTCAGAAAAGGGTGGGCCTCCCAAGGATATCAGTCAGTCATGGTATATCAAGTTGCATTGAGAAGAGGCACCTTCTTTCTTATTAAGGCTGGACAAGGCAATCTGGTAGGAGGAATAGGTCACAAAAGCAGGCAACAGAGGCGGAGATAGCCATTGCTCCCACTTGGTAGTTGTGCAAGAACAAGTTACACAACTGTATCACATCAGCAGAGGGCCTAGGTCAGTCCTATATAGGCTCCCTGGTTGGTGGTTCAGTCTCTGTAAGCCCCATGAGCCTAGGTTAGTTGATTCTTTGGGTTTTCTTGTGGTATCCTTGACCCCATTGGCTCCCACAATCCTTCCTCCCCATCATTTCTCCCCATCTCCACAGGATTCAGAGGGAGGTGTGTGTGTGTGTGTGTGTGTGATTTTTTTTTTTAAACCTGGTTATCTTAGGGCTTTTATTGCTGTGAAGAGACACCATGACCACGGCAACTTTTATAAAGAAAACATTTAATTGGGGTGGCTTGCTTACAGTTTCAGAGGTGCAGTCCATTATCATCATGATAGGAAGCATGGCCATCTGCAGGCAGATGGGGTACTAGAAGTAGTTAAGAGTTCTACATTGTAACCAACAGGAAGTCGATTGATGGTCACACCTAGGGAAGCTTCAGAGAAAGAGACCTCCAAGCCTACCTCCACAGTGACCCACTCTCCCCATCAAGGTCACACCCCCTAACAGGGCCACTCCCTTCGAGGGCCATTTTCCTTCGGCCCACGGCACTGGCTTAGCATGCTCGCAGCTGTTGTGGTCTTGCTGTTATCTCCCCTCTTCTGTCCGGTTCTCCTCAGCTCTTTACCCTGTGTACTTTTCATGTTTTCATTGTTCTAGATTCTTCTGCCTACCACCCTCTTTTCTTACAGTGGGACGGTAAAAACAAAACAAAACAGCCCCCCAACAAATTAACAAACAAACAAACACTACCTTCCTTAGTTCAGAATTTATTTCTCCTGGCTAAGCCTCAGCTGCCTTATCCATCCATAGAGATACCCATCACATCTGGCTGTTTGGGCGCCTAATTGGGACGATTCTCTGAGGTGACAGAAGCTTCAGCAGGAACTCAATGCATTTGTGGAAGAGATGAATAAGTTTCTAGGCACAATGCTGTCTTTGCTACTTGCTGATCTGGTCCTGATGCAAAGCCAGGGTTCTATCATGTCAGAGGGGCTATGGTGTGCACCTAGGTATGAGGGCAGGGGCAGGTAGGGGTAATATCATTTGGGGAACTGTTAGGGAGTAAAATTTATTGTTTGGATCAAGGCCTCGCCCACCATTGGCTCAATTAGACAGTATGGTAGAAAGAACTGTGAATCTGGGGTAAGGGAGCTGCACTACTCCCTGCTTCCTCCTGGGTTGGAGTTGTGTGGACAGCCAGGGTGGATAGTCACGAATGAAGGTGATAAGGGTGGGTCCCGTGCAGAATGCCTGGCTCATGGTGTCTCAGTAATCTTGGGAGGAAGACTGATCTTAGAGGACTCCACTGCAAAAACTCTTTCCTCTCAATGTCACCTGATAAAAATGCCTTTATTTTTCTAAATTTTTTTTCTAAGATTTACTTATTTTTATTTGCATGCATGTGTGTGCGTGAGTGTGCACATGCCCCACATGTGTGTTGGTAACCACAGAGACCAGAAGAGGGTGGAGTTGCAGCCTGTTATGATCTGTCTGATAATGGGAATCAAACTTGGGTCCTCTGCAAGTGTAGCAAGTGCACTTAACTGCTGGCCCATCTCTCCAGCCCCAAGAATTCTTTCAAAGGCTTCTCAAGATTGTCCATCAGCAGGAGCCCTGGGAGTGGCAGCTGGGCTGAGACAAGTCACTGCGAATGAAGACGGTGGTAGACATCAGGGTTTTCCCTTGATCACCATGGCCCTTGTCTCTTGAGATAGGGTCTTGCACTGAACTGAGCTTGGAGCTTATGGATTGGCTTGACTGGTTGGCCAATGAGCTCTGGGGTTCTGCCCATTACCCCACCCATCAGTCATGTTACAGATACTTGCTATGTTTTCTGTATGGTTTTGGGAATATGAACACTAGTCTTCAGACTTGAGGGGCAGGTACATTACCATCTGTGTCATCTCCTGAGCCACACACACATATACACACATACACATGTATACACACACATGCATACAAACACATTTTCTTTTATTTATTTGGATTTTTTTTCTTTTTTGAAACAGGGTCTCTCTACACAGCCTGGGCTGTCCTAGAACTCACTCTGTAGACCAGGCTGGCCTCAAACTCACAGACATCCACCTACTTCTGCCTCCTGAGTGCTGGGATTAAAGGTGTGGGTCATCACTCACACATTTTCTGAATATGCGTTGTTTGGCAGACACCACACTGGTCCTTCTTAGCCTGTTATTTCAGGAGGGTGCATTTAGGGCTTCAGCACGCCATTCTATCTGGTTTGGTTTCAGTGTTGGATTTTCTTGCAGGTTTCTTCCCTGACACGTCCTGTAGAGATGGCAGAGTACACACAGCAGGACTAGGACTTACATGGTTTGCTTAGACAAACCAGGGTTCCACTGCCGCCGGAGCCCTCAGACCTTAAACACTGGATGCTTCCTTTGGCTGTGGCAGGTATCTCCAGAGCTTCCAGGAAGTGTTCTCAAACTATTTTAGACTTTCTCCCTTAACTGTAAGCATCCCGATGGCTGGGATGAGACTCCTCAATGTGTTCTTCACAATTCTTTTCCTTTGAGTGGCATGAAGGAGTTTTATTCCCAGATCCTTCATGGCCTTTTGGCCCGTTCGTAGTTTTGAAAATCTTTTCCTTTTATTACTGTTTGTGGGCACCAATGCAACTATATTTAGATTTTTCTCAAGGTGGGGAGTCTCTGGAACACATATCAATACCTGCATGCTGTTTGCGTTACATGCATATTTAATTTATTTCTCTGGAAAATTCCATGCTTATCCAACCAGCTACTATAAATCTCCAAGATGTCATAGCCTGGGGTAAGTCGAGGGCTATTAGACTCAGAGGACCGTGCCAGATCAATCAGACTCTCTGTTTGTTTCTACTGTTTAGTGCACTCTTGTTTTCCAGTATTTCCTAGCTGCTCCTCTCGTTCCCCTGGGAGCTATAGAGAGCAGTGGTAGCTAACAGCAACCATTTGGGCTGTAACTAATGTGGCAGGATGTGGGGAAGTCTGAAAAGTCTCATTACAAGCACGATGCCACCCAGAGGTACCCAGGAAAGAACTGTAGAGGATTTGCTGAATTGCCTTGAGCCCCACATGCATGAAGTCAAAACCCTTTTCTTCTTAGAGAATGTCAGGGCACCTCATAACCAAAAGATGGCAGTCCTCACCTACTGTTCATGCCCTGCCACCGTAGGGCAGCTCCCTGTGGCCTTTTGATCCTTCTATAAGTTTTCTCATAATAAAATATTATACCCTTGTCTTCTCTAGGCGAGTCACAGCAGAACGCAGACACGATCAGGGCTCTGATGCGCACCAGCCTTAGCCCTCTGGTCAGACCGCACGGACTGTAAACTCCACAGCAGGTCCTGGTGCGTATAAACTCCACAGCAGGTCCTGGTGCGTAGCTCTACCGGGTAGCTGTAGAGTCAGCTACAGCGAGTGCACCTTTGCTGCAACCTCATCTCTGAGCAGATCCAGGGCTTTAATTCGTCTCCCGAGTTTGCCTCTCTCTTGGTTTCATGAACCGTGAAAACACCGCCGGAGCAGTTTACAAACTGTGGCGGAACTGAGCTATCCTGCTGAAGTACCAGTTCAAGGCTCACCCTCCTTACTTCCTGCTTTGCTGTTCTTCCACAGACCAGATAATGGGCAATGGGCTGTTTTGAACTTACTCTGCCCCTCGATACTGTTGTCTGCACTTCTTTTGGGGCGTGGCATGGGCTGGGGGTAAGGGTGACGGAATGCCAGGGTGGGTTTGAGCAGATGTACTCCGTGTACAATGAAATTTGAACAATTTAGAGAGACTGAGACTTTCTATTGGTTAAACTATGCAATTGCGGGGCCTGAGGGTTTTAGAAAACTAAATCCTACTTTGCTATACTTTTTTTCTACCAAGCCTCATATTTTATGATTTACTCTTATTTATATGTACACGTGTATGTCTGGGTCCGTATGTGCCACGTGTGTGGGTGATGGTTGAGACCAGAAGAGGATGTAGAGTCCCATGGAAATAGAGGTGTGAGTCCTCCAACATGGGTGCTGGGATTGAACGCAGTAAGTACTCTTAAGGATTGAGCCGTTCCTCTAACCTAACCTCCAGTATCCTCTCTGGTTTGGTGCTATGATGATCACAGGCAAGCAAGACAGAATCTCTGTGTCCCCCAACATATACTTACAGCTCATTAGGGATGACACAGTGCATGGTGGAAGGCTTGGGGTGTTGCTAGGTGAATAGCAAAAGCAGCTTTTTAGCATATGGGGAGGTCCAGATCCCATCCCCAGTACTGTGAATAAACACAAATACCAACGAAACCAAAATGAATCCACAAGTAACAATCAGTATGATTAATATAGCACTATAGCACTATGCAGAGATACAACAAGATGATCAGGCCCACCGGAACAACCCAGGCTAGCCTCTGAAGGCTGGAAATCCCAGCCTTGTAGAATACAGGCAGGAAAATCCCAAGTCAATGAGTTTGTAAGAAGAATGGGACATTGTCAGAGTGTAAGCATCTCTTCTCCATGGGAACAAGGCCCCTAGGAGTTTTAGCATGTTACTGACTGGTGTCATAGCAGGTAGGACCTCAGCACTTTCTGGACTAGATGGATGATAGATGCAGGATCTGAGGGAAGGATGCAGGCTCAGTGGCCTGATGCTGTGAGGACCATAAACTTCAGGAAAAGATATGCTCACCTCCTTGGTTCTGACTTAGAAGCCATCATCACTCCAGTGCAATGAAAGGAATAAGATGTTCTGTGATACTTGATTTGTTAATGAAACATGGAATTATATGTAGAATGTCTTGTGTAGTTAGGCGGACATATGTGCCATAAAAGTGCCTAAGGTTAAAAGCAGGAGAAGCTTCAGTTACTTATTTTGAACATGCACTACTTGCCGAGAATTGAACTAAATTCTAGAAATGATGACAAATCACTATAAGGTTGACTATTTCATATTTTTATAGTGTACAATAAATGATATTCTCTATATACAGAGAACAAATGCATTTGAGCAGACCTGTCTAAAAATATTTATAGGTCAATTTTCTGCTAGGCATTGATTGTCAAAAACCTTCAGTGTTTTAGGGCTGATTTATTACATGGAGTTTTTCTATTATTAATGAGCTGTGGTGGAATTTCCATAATGGACAGGAGACTAAATTAAGAAATTAAAGTGCTGAAAGCCCAAGCCTTCACTTCTGTTATCGGAAGAGCAGCATAGTGACACTTCCTTTTTTTCATCAGGTGGTTCATAGGCCCACCCAATATTACTGTTTGTTGGCGTTTGCTAGGTGTGGGGGTGGTTGTGACAGTTCATCTTGGTTGCTAACTTGCCTGGATCTGAAGTCAGCCAAGAGACATATCCCTGGGTGGGTATATAAAGGGTATTTCCTAGAATGGTTAAATGAGGGGGCAAGGCCCTTCCCTGGGGAGGGTGACACTTTCTGCAGCGTCTGAGAATGCAGGGGACGGAGGGAAAAGTCATTGCTTTTTGCCTGCTTGTCTTCACCTCTTGTGAGTGCATCCAGTCTGCTGTCGCTGCTGCCACCACTAAGACTATCCTTCATTGACACTGGAACTCAGTTTCATCTGTCTTCCAACATGGATTTAGGACCAGTGATTCTTCAGGAATCCCCCAGACCTTTAGCACCAGGTTGCTGGTGCTGAGCATGTCACCCTCCCCAGGGAAGGGCCTTGCCCCCTCAGTTAACCATTCTAGGAAATACCCTTTATATACCCACCCAGGGATATGTCTCTTGGCTAACTTCAGATCCAGGCAAGTTAGCAACCAAGATGAACTGTCACAGCAGGTGTATGTGGTTCTTAGCCTAGCCAGTGTAAAGGCCGCCAGTGTTGAAAGATCCAGACTGTAAGCCAGTCTAATAAATTCTCTTTGATATATACTCATTCAATGGGTTCTCTTCTCTAGAGAACCTTGACTAATGCAAGGTAGAATTTCTCATACAACTCAGTATGCAACAGATGCAGGGCCAGGAAGCTATGGAGGAGCAAGATGGATTTAACTGCCCTTATCTAAGACATTATGGGAGTTATATCCAGAAAGAGTCAGCTGGTTTGGTTTAAACTCAAGGTTAGTGATCTGCTCTTATCTTTTGACAAGCCTCAAACACTGCTCCAAACTGAGATGCCCAGCAATGCACAGGATGGGTGATTTCCATGCTATGTCCCCATTCTTCTAAACTGCTTTATTTTCAGATCTCTGACACCAACACATTCTAGAATTACAGAAGTCAAAGAAGCATCTATTATTCTTAAGATGGTTATTTTCAGTCAGTTTTCTCAATGATGTTAGACCTACCCTGACGTCAGCCCAGTGCAGATGAGAGGTTCATGTGATTGGTCTGTGGTAGCACTAACTCGTGCCTCACTTCGAGGTGTTTCAGTGTAGTGAGGCTCAAGAAAGAAACACCCACTTTCTTGCCATCAGACAAAACCTGTGACTTCGACTTTGCTGTTCTCTGCAGGATTCCCCTCTGCCCCCGGCTACACACATTGGCCACTATACAGTCAGGGGACAAACCATCACACTGACAGGAATTGAGCTTCTTTGCTACTCCTGAAGATTAATGAGACGAAACCATACTACCGTACCAGGAGAGCCCCAGCCAAACGCAGCTACTAAAGTATCTGAAATATTCACAGTTTGATTTGAAAACCTAAAGAAAAATTTAGACTGCCTTTTATTGGTTGAATTTTATTGCTGAGCATGGTTGGAATCCTGTTACGTTTTTCTCCTGTGCATTTTCCCTCTTTGCTTCCATCAACATTTCTTTTCCCAAACAGTCTCTTTTGTTGTTCAGCATGTCCATCTTCTTTATATAGTGGGTGAATCCCAGCTGTAATTGTACAGTTATATACTGACAGCCCACATAAGCAACAGTCCCTTGGTGGTGTGCTATCACCGTAACTGGGGTTGCAAAGGCAAACACGGGTGGGCGGCTTGGACACCTGTGTCAGCTCTTGTATCTTCCCTGGCCCCCTGTGCCATGATGATCTTCACAGAAGGTGAAATGCTCTGCCCACACCTGCTCCCTCAGTCCTATACTTGGAAGATTTATTTCATGTCACACTGTTTGGAGTGGCATTGAGCCACCTGCTTCAGGAGGCTAAGTACTTTGCTGAAACTCCATGTGGTAGGGAGGGAGTAGGAGGGAGGTGAGAGGGAGGGAGAAAAAAAAGAGAGGAGGGAAATGGAGAGAGAGAGAGAGAGAGAGAGAGAGAGAGAGAGACACAGTCACAGCCCATCTAAGTTAATATTAGCACACATTAGAAAGTCATGTACCTAATGTACCATTTCCACATCAGGTGAACATGGAACCTGGACAACACTGAGAACTGTTGTAGGCATTTGAATCAACTTTCCAAATACTTCAACTTCTACAAGCTATTCCTCCATGCAATATTTCTTTCTCCCCTCTCTGTATATGATGTCTGGGTTTCCTGCTCAGCCTCCTCCTAGTGCACAGGGCTATTAGAAAGCAGAAAGGTGATGTCTTCCCTTGTGTGCTTAGACCCTGTTCGTGGGCAAAGATCATCTTGACAAAGCACCTCACTGATGAGCTCACACCAAGAAACACATTTCATCTGCTCAGAAGAGAGAACCATTAGATGCCCTGGGTTCCAGGGTGTTAATTGATATATGTATGATGTTTAATTGAGCCTAACACTCAAGAAGAAACCATAGTAAAGGTTTTATTTTCCCAATTATTGTGTAATGAAAGAATACTGTGGATTCAGATCTAGGAAGTTCAGAGCAATCTGTGTATCTCGAGGAACACTCCAGAACACCCACTTAGGGTAATATCCAGGAGTAAATTTAAATTTACTCACTAGGATTTGGTCAATAGATTAGCCTTCTCGTCAAGTATAACCACAGTAAATATGCAGAAAAATAACCTGATCAGAAAGATTAGATAGCCAGGGCTTGAAGATGGCTTGGTTGATAAAGCACAAGAATTCTACACCTATGTAGAATTCTGCACAAAGATACATCTATAATCCCAGTGCTAATGGTGGCTGCATGCGGCGGGGGGGGGGGGGGGAGCAGAGAAGCTCACTGGCCAGTCAGTCAAGCAGAATCCTTGAGCTCTAAGTTCAGAGACTTTTGTCTCAAAACATCAAGAACAAGGTAAAAGAGATAGAGGAAGAAACTCAACATCAACCTCTGTCCTATACACACACACACACACACACACACACACACACACCATACACATACCACACACACACCACACAGAGACACACATCGCACACATTAACACATGCAAAACACACCTCACAAACATAGACCACACAATACCACATACACACAGACAAACACCACACACATACCTCTTTCTCTCACACACACACCACACATACACACACATACCACACATACAGACACATATCAGACCCACAACACACACACCACCCACACAGGCACACCACATACACACTCACACCCACACCACACATACTACACACACACATTTAAACACACGCATGCACATCCTACACTCCCCACCCACGTACACACAGCAAATCTATCCTACTGTGTCTCTACCCTGCCATTTGCATGAAGAATTACTGAAGGTTGACCATGTTTACTTGACAATGAAAAAGGTGACTCAATGCTAGAGAGCTCATTTTATTTCTGCCTCATTCTTTTTACCTCTTAGTTCCTCAGTATGGAATGTGTGGGTCTCATTTTTCCTCACGTATTGCTTACATCATGTGAAAGATGACCCTGGATGCTTCAGTTTGCTGTGTATTTGCTCACCACTTTTCAGTGCGCACAGGAGATGAGAGGAAAATGAAAGAGGGGAGGAAAGGGAAGGCTCGAGAGAAAGCTGATCCATTATTCAGATCCTTGGGAGTCCGTTTGTGGTTTATTTGGTATAAGGAGCCAGAGAACAAACTCATTCTAAACTTTCTCCTTCTTGGCACGGTGTTCAAAGCTGAGGTTTCTCTGCTGACTATGCGTGTCCTTTTGTCATGTGTTGAGGTTTTCAGCATCCAGCCATGTTACAAAAAAGAGGACATTTAGTTTCAATTAATAAACCACCCTGCAATTACCCTTTGTTCATGGCCATGCACATGTTTCCATGTGTGCTGATGCGCTGAGTCCAGCTTCCTGTGAGCCACCCAAGGCTGTCTTGGTTCTTGCTACTTTCCACCTCTGCTCTTCCCCACACTGAGGCTATTGTAGCCGATCACCGACAGGTCTACAGAGTGACTCCTACACTCACAAACACTTTCTATTTCATATTTATTGACAGGCTGAGATTAATAATGCCCCCCCCCATGTATTAAGAATATTTTCTGTAACATGAACGGCCTGCTTGTTGGGTTTTCTGTCCTGCCCGGTTCCCACAGCTGTTTAGCCCCAAAGAAAATCACACAGAGATCTCCATAAGTTATAAGCTGATTGGCCCATTAGCTCAGGCTACATATTAGCTCTTGTAGCTTATATTAACCCATTATTCTGATCTATTTTTGCCATATGGTTCAGTACCTTTTTCAGCTGGCAGGTCACATCCTGCTTCCTCGGTGGTCTGTGCAGGACTGGGAGGAATCAGCTTCCTCCTTTCCAGAATTCTCCTGCTCTCATTGCATCATTTCTACTTCCTGTCTGGTTTTCCAGCCTATACTTCCTGCCTGGCCAATCAGCATTTATTTAAAACATGATTGACAGAATACAGACAATTCTCCCACAATTTTCACCCATAACTTGTGTAAAGTTGGCGGCTCAGGATTCCTTGTGGTTGTACCCCATGTGACATCAGGACTGTTCATTGGTGAGTGATGCGATGGCTGCTCTCAGGGTCACTGATTCTGTGAGTGACACCTGGTTGTGCTCTCCTGCTACAGTGCGGAGGACCCAGAATATATAGGAAGTTCCCTGAGGAAGCCTGGATCTATACCACCCAGTTTCCTGTCACTCTGAACAAAAACCACAGAAGTTACAATGCAGGGGAGGATTTATTTTGTCCCTCAAGATAAGAAAGGCATGGTACAAGCCTGTTCACATTTGGGTGGATCAGGAAGGATGTCTATCATCTGTCAGACTGCCCATTTATCCATCCATCCATCCATCCATCCATCCATCCACCCAACTACTTATGAAGGAAGAAATCGGGAAAGGGAGGAACGGAAGTGGGCAGTAGTTTATTCCATGAAACCAACCTCCAGGAATTCTGTTCTGACTAGGCTATGCTTCCCAAAATAGTGTCCCAGCTGGAGACCAAGTGTTCAAACCCATGAGCCCATAGAGGGTATTTTCCAATCAAATCACAGCAGGAACTTCCTGTTCATCATTGTTTTTTTTTTTTGATTTTTTAATCTTTTTATTTTTTTATTTTTTTTTTAAATTTATTTATTTATTAAGGATTTCTGCCTCGTCCCCACAACCGCTTCCCATTTCCCTCCCCCTCCCCCGATCAAGTCCCCCTCCCTCATTTGCTCAAAGAGCAATCAGGACCCTGTTCATCATTGTTAAAGAAGACGAGGAAATTTCACAGGCTTGATGTCTACACACAGACTTACAGATAGTAAAGCAACAGTAGAGGAAGCATACATGAGCTGGACTGCTGTCCCCTAGCAGAGAAGTTTGATAGTCACACACTGTGGCACAATGTTGTCATCGTCTAAGTTCACACTTGAGAACCACACAGTTGACTCACTATTAATTTACAAAAAAAAATGAAAAAAAATCATAATTCTTAGATATGCTTCTGCTTTTGTGTTTGCCTGCACTCACAACTCCCTTCCACCACCTGCGGCCCCTGTGCCAGGGATCACAGGTATGATTTTCCCATTCTCCTCCTGCTGGGTCCTTACTTATCTTCCTCAACAGTTCATACACAGCATTCAGTTACCAGAGGAAATGACTGAAGAGGGAAGCTAATGTCGGCTGTAAATACCAAACCTGCTCTGTGATTACATGAAGCAATTTCCCCCTGGGTTCTAAGAATTCCCTCCCTCCACTGTGAATCTTGTGGTTGCCTCCTGTTTAAAACCAGAGTCAACCTTCCTCGTGATGCTCAGAGCCCTTCTCCCAATTCCAGTTTCCAACACAGCTCCTCCCCACCCCCTGCCTTTGGTGGTAGTTAGAAACTTCCCTGATGCAACTTCTTTTTTTTTTTTTTTTTAAAAAAATCTAAACTGAAGCAATTTCTTGGTTACTATGTGAGCTCATCTAAAGCAAATACAGATGGCCAGGACAAAGAAAATCACAGACACTCCAGCTCGCTCTGTATCACCACTGTCCTCTCCCCATTCTGCCTTCATTGTGTCAGTCATTCCGAATGTCTGTCCATCCACCCTTTAACATCATCAGTTTTGGCTAGCATCCCATGCACGTGGTATTTTAGTGCTTTTTTTTTCCAAAACAGTATATGCATTTGCCCTATCATTTGAATAACTTTCTATTAATGCAATAAATATTTAAAAATCCCCCCTTCAGTGGACTGTTGGATAGTTTCCATTACCAAAATACTTTAATATTTGTTTAAAATATTGGAGTGATGTTGAACAATATAAGCAGGAATAGAGAACATTCTTTTGGTTGATCAGATCCTCAGAACTCATTCTTAATTTAATATGGCATTTGTATACTAACCGATTAAGTATACTAACTGAAAACTCATGGGTCCATTTCATAAAAGGCAGATTTATTATACACAGATCACCTACACACTAAGTGCTTTCATTAAAATGTAACTGTTTTGTTTATGAATGATGTAAGAGGGTATGAAAGGGTTAAGTGGGAGAGACGGAACATCATAGTAAAGGTTAAGAAAAACAAAGCAGAAAGCAAGCTTCTGAGTCTCCACTCATATTTAGACATAAATTTAGGCTCTATCACATTGAAGTTCACACTGGGTCCTAGTGCCACCTCCAGCCTTTCTGCTATGCTGTGTTTGGTGTTTTACAAACCGCACATGGTCATCCATACAATTTGTAAAATCAATAACATAAAACAGAGTAATACAAACAATTGTCCAAGGGTTGAAATGTATTGCATACAAAAGAGTTCCACAATAGCCTGGAATGGAGTATAACAAAGGTTTATTTATCTGGGATAAACTCACAAAAAGAGTAGGATCCTCAGTCCTCTGTGTGTCCTGGGAATTGGAACCGAATCCAGCAGCCAAGAAGCCCTCACACACTTTTTGTCTGCATTTATATAGTACATGAGACCACACCCAAAGTGGACTGGTATCTTAAAGGTTGTTGGCTGAAGGAGTTACCGCAGCACCTCCCCCTTTCATCTAAATAAGAGAATTCTATGGCTAATACAAAACTATATACAATAAGAAGCGTATATCAAGTATTGTCCAGGGAAAAGAAGAGGCAAAAACATACATAAAAATTAGAATTACAACCAGCATGAACAACATCAAACAAGAAACATATGCTAAAAGTTTCAATAGTTATCCTAACCTAAGGAGTCTAAATATTATATTAAAAATGTCTTGGCTAAGTCATGGGAGGAAAATAACTATGACTATATAGTCTTCAATCCCATTAAAGACATGAGAAGGGAAATAATATTACTTGAGTAAACAGAGAGTGCAATCAAGCAATTTCCAAAAGGTGCAAGAAATAACAGAGACAACTGGTTACCTGGGCAATCACCCAAAGTCTCATTTGCAATGTTGGGGCAACCAACTTTGTCTAATGCCTAGAGTAACTGACAGACCATTTTCAGAGACAGGAAAAAAAAATTAAAAACTGTCTTACCCTGTCTTGGCAAGCCTTGGCAGTCTTTTTGCTTATATCCTGCTTGTCCAGTATGGACACCATGCATTTTGTCAGTGGTGGATGCAGGGATATTGCTTTGCTCAAAGGCCAGTTTTGCCAAGAAGAAAACAAGCTCCAAGTGGAGTGTCTTCTACAGTTCTTTGAAGTGTTTGAAGAGTACCTATCCACCTGAAATATACTATGTACATCTAGAAAACCTAACTAATATGACTACAAGTTTGACGATTATAAATGACTACCTATTAATTTATATTTCTAAATTATACATTTTATTTATTTATTTATTCTTTTTTATTGATTTTATTGAGCTATACATTTTTCTTTGCTCCCCTTCCTTTCTCTTCAACCCTCTCCCATGGTCCCAGTTTACTCAGAAGATCTTGTCATTTTCTACTTCCCATGTAGGTTATTAGATTCATGTGTGTCTCTCTTAGGGTCCTCATTTTTGTCTATGTTCTCTGGGATTGTGCATTGTAGGCTGGTTTTCTTTGCTTTATGTCTAAAACCACTTATGAATGAGAATATATGATATTTGTTTTTCTGGGTCTAGGTTACCTCACTCAATATGATGCTTTCTAGATCCATTAATTTGCCTCCAAATCTCAAGATGTCATTATTTTGTTATGCTGTGTAGTACTCAATTGTGTAAATGTACTACATTTTCCTTACCCAGTCTTCAGTCAAGGGACAATTAGGTTGTTTCCAGTTTCTGGCTATAACAAACAATGCTGCTATGAACATAGTTAAGCACAAGTCCTTGTGGTACAATTGAGCATCTTTGGGTATATACCCAAAAAGTAGTATTGCTGGGTCTTGAGGAAGGTTGTTTTCTAATTTTCTGAGAAATTGCCACACTGACATCCAAAGGGGCTGCATCAATTTGCACTCCCACCAGCAATGCAGGAGTGTTTATCCCATAGCCTCTTCAGCATAAGTTGTCATCAGTGTTTTTTAACTTGGCCATTCTTGCAGGTGTAAGATGGAATCTCAGAGTTATTTTGGTTTGCATTTTTCTGATGGCTAAGGATATTGAGCTTTTTCTTAAGAGTGTTTCAGCCATTTTAGATTGTTTTGACAGTTCTCTGTTTAGGTATATGCCCCATTTTTTATTCGATTATTTGTTCTTTTGATGACCAATTTCTTGAGTTCTTTGTATATTTTATAGATCAGTCCTTTGTCTGATGTGGGGTTAGTGAAGATATTTTCTCATTTTGTAGGCTGTCGTTTTGTCTTGTTAACTGTGTCCTTTGCTTTACAGAAGCTTTTCAGTTTCAGGAGGTCCCATTTATTAATTGTTTCCCTCAGTGTCTATGCTACTGCAGTTATATTTAGGAAGTGGTCTCCTGTACCAATGTGTTCAAGTGTACTTCCTGCTTTCTCCTCTATGAGGTTAAGTGTGGTTGGCTTCATGTTGAGGTCTTTGATCCATTTGGACTTGAGTTTTGTGCATGGTGATGGACATGGATCTATTTTCATTCTTCTACATGTTGATATCCATTCATGCCAGCACCATTTGTTAAATATGCTTTCTTTTTTCCATTTGATTTTTTTGCTTCTTTTTCAAAAATCAGGTTTTCATAGGTGTGTGAATTAATATCTGGGTCTTCGATTCAGTTCCATTGGTTGTCCTGTCTGTTTTCATGCCAATACCAGGCTGTTTTCATTACTGTAGCTCTGTAGTAGAGTTTGAAGTCAGAGATTGTAATGCCTCCAGAAGTTTCTTTATTATAAAGGATTATTTTGGCTATCCTGGGTTTTTTTTTTTTTTTTTTGCTTTTCCATTTGGTGTTGAGTACTGTTCTGTCATATATCAATCTGTTGATTTCATTGGTTAAGCAATAAAGAAACTGCTTGGCCCTGATAGGTTAAAACATAGGTGGGAGGAGTAAACAGAACAGAATGCTGGGAGGAAGAGGAAGTGAGCTCAGAGGCCATGCTCCCCTCTCCCAGGCAGACACAATTGATGAAGCTCCGACCCAGGATGGACATAGACTAGAATCTTCCCAGTAAGCGCACCTAGGGGTGCTACACACATTATTGGAAATGGGCTAGTCCAGGTGCGAGAGTTAGCTGAGAAGAGGCTGGATATAATGGGCCAAGCAGTGTTTAAATGAATACAATTTGTGTGTTGTTATTTTTGGTGTAAAGCTAGCCGTGCGGGAGCCGAGCGGGACGAAAAGCAGGCCTGCAGCTCCCACAACACTGTTCTTTCAAGGTCTGTGAAGATTTTTTCTGGGAATTTCATGGGTATTGCATTGAATGTATAGATTGCTTTTGGTAAGATTGCCATTTTTATTTTTATTATGTTAATTCTACCTACCCAAGGGCCTGGGAGATCTTTCCATTTTCTGGTGTCTTCTTCAATTTCTTTCTTCAAAGATTTCAAGTTCTTGTCATACAGGTCCTCCACTTGTTTGGTTAGAGTTACTCTGAGATATTTTATGTGATTTGTGATTTATTGTAAAGGGTGATGTTTCTCTTATTTCTTTCTCAGCCCATTTATCATCTGTATAATGGAGGTCTACTAATTTTTTGAGTTAATTTTGTATCCTGCTACATTACTGAAAGTGTTTATGAGTTGTAGAAGTTCCTTTGTAGAATTTTTGGGGTTGCTTATGTAAACTATCATATCATCAGCTAATAGTGAGAGTTTGACTTCTTTCTGATTTTTATTTCCTTGATCTCCTTTTGTTGTCTTATTTTTCTAGCTAGAACCTCAAGAATTATATTGAATAGATATGGAGAGAGTGGCCAGCCTTGTCTTGTTCCTGAATGCAGTGGGATTACTGTGAGTTTTTCTCGATTTAGTTTGATGTTGGCTGTTGGCTTGCTGTATATTGCCTTTATTATGTTTAGGTATTTTCCTTGTATCTTTGCACTTTCCAAGACCTTTATCATGAAGGGATGTTGTATTTTGTCAAAGGCCTTTTCAGAATCGAATGAGATGATCATGTGGCTTTTATTTTTCAGTTTGTTTATATGGTGGTTTACATTGACAGGTTTTTGTATGTTGAACCATCCTTGTGTCTCTGGGAAGAAGCTCATGGTGGATGATTTTTTTGATATGTTCTTGGATTCAATTTGCCAGTATTTTATTGAGTATTTTTGCATCAATGTTCATGAGTAAGACTGGTCTGTAATTCTCTTTCTTAGTAATGTCTTTATGTGGCTTGGGTATCAGGGTAATTATAGCCTCATAAACAGAGCTTGGCAATGTTCCTTCTGTTTCTATTGTATGGAACAATTTGAGGAGTATTGGTGTTAGTTCTTCTTTGAAAATCTTGTAGAATTCTGAGCTGAAACCATCTGGTCCTGGGCTTTTTTGGGGGGTGGGGGAGACTTTTGATGACTGTTTCTATTTCTTTAGCAGTTAAAGGTAAGTGATATTTATCCAGAAAGTTGTCCATTTCCTTTAAGGTTTCCAAATTTGTGGAGTACAGGTTTTCAAAATATGACCTAATAATTCTCTGGATTTCCTCCATGTCTGTTGTTATGTTCCCCTTTTTATTTCTGATTTTGTTAATTTCGTTATTCTCTCTCTGCCTTTTTGTTAGTTTGGATAAAGGCTTGTATATTTTGTTGATTTTCTCAAAGAACCACTTTTTTGTCTCATTGTTTCTTTGTATTCTTTTCTTTGTTTCTATTTTGTTGATTTCAGCTCTCAATTTGATTATTTCCTGCTGTCTAGTTCTCCTGGGTGAGTTTGCTCCTTTTTATTCTAAAGTTTTCAAATGTTCTGTTAATTCACTAGTGAGGGACTTTCCCAGCTTCTTTATGTAGGCATTTAGTGCTATGAACTTTCCTCTTAATACTGATTTCATTGTGTCCCATAAATTTGGGTATGGTGTATGGTCATTTTCTTTGAATTTTAGGAAGCCTTTAATTTATTTCTTATTTCTTCCTTGACCAATTGATACTTTTGGTGAGCAATTTCCTACCAGAAAGCAATAATTTCTATATGTTTGTGGACTTTCTGAAATTAGTGTTGCTGTTGAATTCTAATTTTAAGATATGGTGATCTGGTAAGATACATGTGGTTATTCCAATTTTTTTGTATCTGTTGAGATTTGTTTTGTTACCTAGTATGTGGTCAATTTTTGACAAGGTTTCATGAGGAGCTGAGAAGAAGATATATTCTTTTATGTTTGGATGGAATATTCTATAGACGTCTGTTAAGTCCATTTGAGTCATAATATCTGTTATTTCCCTTATTTCTGTGTTAATTTTTTTTTTTGATTTTTCGAGACAGGGTTTCTCTGTAGCTTTTGGTTCCTGTCCTGGAACTAGCTCTTGTAGACCAGGCTGGCCTCGAACTCACAGAGATCCACCTGCCTCTGCCTCCCGAGTGCTGGGATTAAAGGCGTGCGCCACCACCACCCGGCTCTGTGTTAATTTTTTGTCTGACAGACCTGTCCAGTAGTGACTTCCATCTCTTGTATTCTACTGTTTATTCTTTCATTTGTGGTTCCTGATCATTTTTTCATGATTTCTGTTTCTATAATTTTCTGACCAGGAGCTTTTTTTTTGTTTGCTTTAAATGCTAAGTGGGCATGGCTAGGACAAAGTCCACAGTTCTGCCTGTTTTTTCCACCCAGTCCAACATGGCGGAGGCATATTCACTGCCTCTGTGAGCCATGCTCACTGCCCCAACTCCAAGGATGCAGTGGGTCCATGTTGCCACTGAGCAATTTGTAACATGCTGCCCACAGACCCCATTTGAATGCTCCATAGCCATACCAGGAGGAACCAGGAAGCCAGGTCTTACAGAAGCCATGCAGCTTTTTGCTGTTAATGCTGTGTGAGGAAGTCTTCTCTTAATGGAGTCATGCCTCTGCTTGTCCCTAGTATACACAGCCCCCCCCCCCCCCCCAAGAAAATGCTGCTACCAAGAAGCTGTGCTTAATTCTGCTCTTTTGTGTCAAGGATTCCTTCTCAAACTCTGTCAGGTTTTATGTGGACCTATGTTGGTGCACCATTTTGTAAATGGAGGCTACTCGTTTGTTTCCCAACTGCCCAGACAGGAATAATTACACAGAAACTATATTAATTACAACACAGCTTAGCCTATTCGCTCAGTCTTCTTATTAACTTACTCTTACATCTTAAATTAACTCATTTCTATTAATCTGTGTATCAGCACGAGGCTGTGACTTACTGGTAAGGGTCTGGTGTCGATCTCCTTCTGCAGCTACATGACATCTCTCTGACTTTACGTGCTCTTTCTTTCTATCTCTTCCAGTCTGGCTCTATTCTGCCCTGCTATTGGCCAAAATATCTTCTTTAATAATCAATGATAACAAAACATATTCATAGAATAAAGAGGGAAATCCCACATCAGTCATACATGGTTGGAAAGGTTGTGTAGTGCGCAAAGGCCCCATAGCTTCAGCCACATTGTAGATATTAAAGATTTTTATATTTATTACAGTTGTTTTCTAGACAACAGTATATCATGATAATTCGACAGCAGATGGAAACAAAGTGTCTTGAGTGAAGGACATCCCTAGTCATTTGTATTCAAGTGTATCTAGCTATTCCCCAGGACTGTGTCCCTTTACTATGTCCTTCAGTGCCATTCAGAATTCTTCAAGTTAACAAGGGTTTTCAGTGGGTTCTTCTATCTCTTCTACACTTATGGGGAAAAAAAACTAAAATGTACAATGGTATATAGTAACTGCTGATGATCCATATTTTGAACACACACATATATAGACCTGTAAAAACTATAACTGCCATCTAATTCAGTATAACACCCCTGTGACTGGAAGGCACTTCTGCTTCCTAAGATGACTTCTTAACCCCCAAATAAAGGTTAGCAGTATTCAAGACTGGTGTAGTAGTGCTGAATAATTTTTTATATTCTTAGAAAACAGCTAATCTATTGCATATATGAACGTTGACTGCTTATTAGAATAAAGTTAATTACCTATTTTTTTATGGGGTTTTGCAACCTTCAAAGTGTCCTCCCATAATCCTGGTACTTAATCTTCACACTGACAACACGGTTGGCAGAGGAGATGTCATTTCCCCAGTTTTCCTCTCCAGGAAGTAGCTGCCTGGGGACAAATAACTTGCATAAATACCTGAAGTTAGATGGATGAGTGTTCCTTGGTTGAGTGGTCTTTACATGGACCTACTTTCCTGAAGGATTTAGGCCAATCAGAATCCACTCTTTCCCACCACCCAATCAGAACCCACCCTGTTTCTACCCAATCAGAATCCACTCTGTTCCCACCACCCAATCAGAACCCACCCTGCTCCCACCCAATCAGAATCCATTCTGTTCCCACCACCCAATCAGAACCCACTCTGCTCCCACCCAATCAGAATCCACTCTGTTCCCACCACCCTTGTTAGCGGAGGTTTACCCTGGTCTATTGGTCATACCTTCAACGTAGTCTTGCACTGCTCTTTGGGGCTGCATTAGTTATTCTTCCTGTTGCTGTGACTGAAGACCCCATGAGGAGTGAATTGAGATAGGTGGGTATTCTGGCCATCAGTTTAGGGGATCGTTCCCTCATAGAGGGGAAAACATGGTGGCAGGAGCAAGATGCTGCCCGATCACAGCACACCAGCTGCCTGGAAGCAGAGTGAACAGGAAGTGCTGTCAGGTTATCAAATCTCAAGGCCTGGCCCCACTGACTTACTTCCCCCAGCAAGGCTCCACCCCCTGAAGGTTCTACAAACTTCCCAAGAGCGCCACCAGCTGGGGAACCAAGTGTTCACACACATGAGCAATATGACATATGATTCACATTCAATCCACCAGCATGCCAGGCTGTGCCTCGTGCCATGTCATCTTCCTGACTACAGTTGAGCTTTCTTCCCATCTTTCTAGGGTCCTATGTGAACACAAGTCTGTCCCCCCCTCTCCCATCCTTCTTGTTGCACGTGTTCATTTGAAAGGCTACCTGTGAACCTACCTGAGACCTTAGTGAGGAAAACAAAAATAAAAGAGAAGGCTATTCATTATATACCCAAATCCATCGCTCTTACGCATCCTGCTGGGAGGGTTTCTCTACTGTAACCTAGGAGGGGTTTAGAGAGCTCCACAGTGTGAGCACTTTACAGTGTACAAAGATCTTTACCTTCATACCCGAAAATACTTCCAGGTGTCTGGGTTAGTTAGAAAAGCCTTCAGCTAGAGAAGGCAAATGAACTTGGCCTTCCACACAGTGGTGAGACAGTCCTTTTCTGCAAACTGCAGGAACAGAAGCATTCGGACGTCAGGGTTCTCTGTTTCCACAATGCCATTGCCACCCACGGAAAGCAAAGTCTTCCTTCTTTCATATTAAGTAGCAAGCAGCTGATTGGTCAGGAGCTGGCAGGTAAAGTAACTATACTTTCATGCTAGCGTTCCAAGCTAAAGAATAACGCCTTGTCTAGAAAGTCTGTGTTAGACCTGGGTAGTCTGTGCAGATTAACTGCTCCATTAGTTATCTCATAGTTTGCTTCGGTTCTTTTGAAATGTGTGGATGGTTTATTTCAGTTTCTGATGCCTCAGAGTGGGGGTTTCCGCTCAGTTCTCTGGGTGGCTGACTAGAACAATACGGCCATGTGATAAGAGGTCACATTTGTACCTTTGCTGGGGATGATGTGAGCTCCAGAAAGTGTTGATTCTTAGCAGGAAAGCCACTGTGCTTCTGTGTCGTTCTCCTGAGCGCTGGGAAGGACCTCATGCCGTGAACAGTGATGGACTGTGCACTTCCCATGTCCTCCTAGCCAGACTCTTTTCACTCTTGGCAATAATTGAGTTTTCCTCGTCAACATCTATTGTCTATTTTCCATTGCTACAAAGCCAGCGGAATCCCCTTAGAAACCCCAGGTCATGAAGATGAAGCAGAAGCTTAAAACCATTTGTTAAAAGTCTCCAGTATCTTCTGCCTTTCCTAATTAGCTTTAAAGTGGTCAGTGGCTTAAAATCCCCCTGGATAGGACTCATATCTATCTGAACAAGGAATGCTGGAATGTGTGTTCACGAGAGCCTCAGGTTCAATTAGAGGCTAGGTATGCATGCTCAGATCCACCCTGGGTCCATCCAAGGTCCTCACCACCAGGTCTTTTTCCCAGGCATCCTGAGCCACATTTTCACCTCCTTCTCTTCTCCTCCTCCATAACACTAGGCATTATGTATTCCGCTGGGTCCTGGGCCCATTACTCACCCTGGTTTGCAGGCAGCGGTTCTGTGTCATCACAGCCGCAGCATGAAGGTGAGAACAAGAAGCCTGAAACCCAAGGAACATGATTGAAGGAAAAGAATACAGATGGCAAAAGAGATTCTCTGATGGCTCTGTCAACTCCATTTCTCACTCCGCCTCAGCCACGGGTGTGTCCTGAAGATGGATGAGCCGAGGTGCGGCTGTTAGAAAGAGCAGCTGCAGCTGCCATCTGGGTACCATTTTGGTGCAGATCCATCATTCAGGCCAGACTCGCCTCCAGTTGTTGTGGTTACAGAGGGAAAGTGAGGGCCTTGCTGCTTTTGCTTCCATCTCAGATGCTATTGTTTCAAGCCCTAGCTTCTCCCATTGCCTTGGCTCATCATCAAAGAAGAGTCATTTGACCATGGGGTGAGGTGGGTGGGGATCTTCGCTGGTAAGAGCTGAGGGAGCTCAGACACGAACCATCTTATGGAATGCATTAAGATTAGGTTTATCTAGCTCACACTTTTCACATCCTCTGCTGTTCCTTTCTTTAGAAACTGCAGGACCATCCAGAAAGGTGGCTCCCTGCTGCGAAGTGATGTCAGTGTTTATGCCTGGCCTGGTGCAGAAACACCTGGACAAGATGGGAAAAGCCCATGCGTTGTCTAAGACTCAATCTGGGTGGCAGTAAAGCACCAGTTTTTCTTTTACTTCTGTGGCAGAGTTGATAGGTGTCTCTACACGTTCAGCCAGCAGGTTCTTCTAGACTAACGATAAATCAATCAACAAATCAGTAAGTATAAAAAATAAGAATGCCTATTGTTCAGATAGGTGATACATTTTTATTTTATGTCCCTACAATTGCTACGGAATTTGAGAATTTGCTGATGGTAAAATGTCAAAAAAAAGAACATTGAAAAAGAAATCCCCAGGCCCCAATATGCATATGCATTTTAATGGCAGCAGTAAGGCCAGGCTCTCAGAGCAGATCTGTGAATGTCTAAACGGCAGCATGGGCTTCGATGCAGGGGTTTCTAGCTAGTTTTTCTAAATATTTACTGTGTATCTTGGCCCCTACCTTATTTTTCCCTTCTATTTCTTGTTGGAAACTAAACATCTGACGAAAATGTCAGAAACTCCAGGGCTAGCATTTCTTAATTGGACATCCATTTTCCTACTTAGATAAATGCCACCATGATCATCAGTTGAGTTTATTATTGTTTTGGACTGAACTGTCTCTTTGTGTTTTATTGGTTGACATCTGTTGAATTCCTATGTCAGGGTGTATCTGCAAACCAAGCTGTTTCAAGGAAGAAAGATATTGGAGAGTTTGACAGTGGGTGAGTTTTTTGTGTGTGTGCCGCGAGAATCCTTTATTGTAGCAACAATACTGACGGAGTGTGAGAGCCCCCCCCCCCAAGATTTGGATCAGAGACCTGAGATATTTTACTCGTGTTCACAAGAATGAGCAAATCACTGAGATAGGGATAGATAGAGACAGAGCGAGACCAAGGGAGGGATTGATTGGGATTCCTATATCTTTTCTGGCATCTCAAACTCCCTTCCCTGACCAACATGGACACATTCCAGTATTGGCTCTGACTTTCAGCTTTCTCAATGCATTCGGGGTCAAGGTTCCTATCCCTAAGGGGATGCTGTCTGTGGGGAGTCTTGATTGATTTCATTTTACCCCTTATATTATGACCATTTAACCTTGAATTATTCAGAAAGGAGTTTTAAAATACATTGGTCAATATATTCGTCTCTCCTCAAGGTTTGGAGGGAAGCATTCTCAGGGGGAAGGGGTGTGGGGCGCTGGTAGTAGGAAGAAATTCTAGGGGAGGGATAGTAGCACATCAATGGATCACTTTGAATCTGTCAATCAACAGAAATATAAACCAAGCACATATGTAACTATACATTTAAAAATAATTTTAATGTCTTAAAACCATTTGGTGTTATTAGGCAGAGCTCAGGGAATCCTGAGGAAGAGGGGGAGGAAGGATTGTAAGAGCCAAGGGGTCAAGGACACCACAAGAAAATTCATAGAATCAACTAACTAGGGTTCATAGGGGCTCATAGAGGCCGAACTGACAATCAGGGGCCCTGCATGGGTCTGACCTAGGCCCTCTGCAGTTATATTAAGGTTGTGTAGCTTGGTCTTCTTTTGGTGCTGCTAACAGTGGGATCAGGGCCTGTCTCTGACTTTTTTGGCCTGCTTTTGGGACCCTTTTCCTCCTACTGGGTCGCCTCATCCAATCTTCTGAATATGAGGGAAGGGCACCTTGATACATCATGTTTGGTTGATATCCCTAGGAAGCCTGCCATTTTCTGAAGGGAAGTGGAGGCACAGTGGATGGAGGTGGGGTGGAGGATGAAGGACTAGAAGGAGTGGAGGGAGGGGAAACTGCGGTCAGGATGTAATATATGAGAGAAGAATAAAAAACACTCTTGGTGTTGAGGATTGAACTCAGGACTTAGTGGATGATAAGTTTAGACTCTGAGTTACACCTCTAGTTCCTAATTTTACCCCTATAAAGTAGCCACACGGATAATAAGTAAAAAGAAACAGATATACTTTATTTTACAACAGCATTTTATTCCATGGAATGTGCCCAAAGGCTATCATGTGGATCATAATGGTTATGCCATCAACATGAAATTAGTGATGAGATATTTTAATCCTCTTTTCTTGGGATGAATCTTTATAATTTCTCACAGTATTTGTGTGAGGTAGTCAAGCCAGTGGGCAAAGAGGTAGTGAGTCTGAGCAGAACACTTCTATGAGCAGGCCAGCAGTCTCAGTATACTGTGGTCAGCCTCCCGAGCCACCCTAAACCATCACAAAGGGGTCGTGAGGCTGCTTTCCAAACCAGGATCTTCTCAGAGCAACATTTAACCACTTACCAGGAGATAATTGGCATATGGTTTGATTGACCTGGACAATGGGAGTTGAATAGCCACCCTAGGAGAATCAACAAGCTAGAAAAAGTTAACTAACTTGCCCCAAACCACAAAGCAAATAAATGTTAACACAATCTAATATTCATGATCAGATTTGTTTGCCTCAGATGTCAATACCTAGAAAGTTTTGTTATTCCTTTTGGAATTCTCCTTAATACTTTTGAGGAAGGGTTGTGGGGAACTGAGCTAGAACAGAAAAGCAAGACTGGCCCCTTAAGATGGCTACACTTGCATTTCTGAATGCTGCTTGTTCCTGAATACCTTCCCATTATTGTAAATGTTAGAAAAGCCTGAGAGGTCCAGCCCAAGAAAGAATACTCAGGTGGACCAATGAGGGAGAAGAAGAGGGAGTCAGACAGAGGAAAACACCAGGATCCTATGATATATTGACCCAGTGCTCTCTGGTTGATTCCCAGCTCTGGGGCCCCTCCCATCCCAGTGGGAGTCAGATGCCAGCTCTGGATAAAGTTTGCTGTCTCTCCCTTTTCCATCTGCTCATGGCTGTCTCTGTTCTCTGAGTCTCTAGACCTCTATAGTTATAGTGCCTAGCTCCGCCCTCTGATCTCCAGGCAGCTTTAATGGTTAGAGAACAAACAAAATATCACCACAATTCTCAGAGGTTGTAACTATTTTTATAAAGCCTCCTCCACAGAATGCTCTCAAAGGCTGGGGATATGCCTGCTGTTCTGAGTCAGGAGGAAGCCAGCTTAGATTCTCCAGCTGCCTTCATGGGTAGTAGGTGGGAACAAAAGGTCGAACACCCCAGCAACCTTCTTTTAATTCACTGGGTCACCAAAATACTTTCTCTTTTGAAAAATGGACTGGAATTTGTTCATAGGTGGATAGGAGGACTAGGAATGAGGAAAGAGAGAAAGGGAAATAGTTTTTTGTTTGTTTGTTTGTTTTTTGAGTCTGGGTTTTTCTGTAGCTTTGGATCCTGTTCTGGAACTAGCTCTTCTAGACTAGGCTAGCTTCAAACTCACAGAAATACACCCGCCTCTGCCTTCCAGGTGCTGGAATTAAAGGCGTGTACCACCACCACTCAGCTGAAATGTGTGTCTTATTCTAGAAAACTGTTCTCTTCACACCTTGCTACTGAGTGTGTGTATGTATGTGTGTGTGTGTCTGGCAGAGAGAAAGAGAGAGAGAGAGAGAGAGAGAGAGAGAGAGAGAGAGAGAGAAGGAGAGAGAGAGAGAGAGAGAGGTGATGCATATATGTACATTTATGTGGTATGTTCATGCGTGTGTCTCTGTGTGCACACGTGTGTCTGTGTGTGTGCCTCTGTGTGTATACATGCATGGCGTGTTTTCCACAATAAGCATTCTCCCAATACTCTGGATACCCACTTGGGGTGTTATAATTTAGTTCTAATAGCCCCTCCCAACTACCCCCTACTTCAGGTGCCAATGACAAGGTTGGACTTCCTTAGTTCTGGCTGACATTGTGACTAAATACATCAATACAAACAAAGCAACTAAAACAGTGCCTGACACATAGAAAATCACTCACAAACTTCCAACCATTCTTCCTGGCTCAGGCTTTGCTTGTGATTTTCTGAAGCCAACATTAGCTATCTTTCCAAGGAGAGCCTATAGAAACCCTTTTACTTGTAGGTCATATGGATGGCATATGCCAGGATTCTTTGAGTGGCTGGGATAAAAGATTACCTTCCTATCTCCCTTTTCTAGTTCTCAGTTATGTCTCATATGTGAACATTTTTTTGTGGTCTCTGAACACTGGCCATGTTCTTCTTCTCATGGGGTAGATCATTAAAATTCAGTAACTGCATACTTACCATAGGACTTGGAGAATACCATTGCTAGATGAAATTTAACAAACATGCCCCAACATTAAAATATCCTTATGAGGGGTTGGGGAGATGGCTCAATCTAAAGCAGGTGCTTTGCAACCTTGAGGACCTGAGATCAGATCTCCAGCACCCACACCATAAAGCTAGATATGGCCAGGTGTAGCTCTGTAACCTTAGTGCAGGAGGGATGGAGACAGGGGAAATCCAGGAGCTCACTGGTCCTAACTAGCCAATCTTCCCATCACAGAATGGTCAGTTCAATGAGAGACTCTAAAACAGTAAGGTGGAGAATAATCAAGGAAGGTACTGGGTGCTGACTTCTGGCACACACACACACACACACACACACACACACACACACACACACACGCACACGTACATGTCTCTTCCTCCCCATATATATCTTTCCAAATTAGCTTTCACGACAAAGGAGATGCCTAGGGGATGCTGTACACCTCTGTAGGTGGTTCCCTTCTTCCTGCTCTGGGATGTTAGCGTGCAGAAACTCTCAATGTAAAGGAGATATCCCAAACAGTATGCAACACATCAGGTTTATTGTTCCTGTTGAACTCATTTCAGAACAGCTCACGACTTCAGAATGGCTCTTTGAGACCAGGCTCTATATGATTCTAAATGACATTTAAAAACGTAATCTTTCCTTACAACTGAAAGAGCCAGGGGCTGTCCTTTTTGTTAAAAGTTGGTGGGAAACCTTAGTCACACAGTGGCAGACATTGCCCCAATTCAGCTTGGCCTCAGATAGAGAAGGGCTGAGTCTTCGTTTGCCAGGGAAAGAAAAAGATGGGAACCACTGACAAGTAGCAGCTGTCAGGGCATTCCCAGGTGATGCTTCTAGGGAGCACAAGGCAGGTCTGACATCTGGTACTACTATGCACCCTCTGGAAGAAATGGAGTAACGTTCACGCTCAGGCTTTGTGGTAACACTAGGCCTGGGCAAAGATAAAATAAAAATACATTTACAGTCCTGGAAAAAAAGAGGGGAAGGATTATCTCCCTCATAAAACCAGCTGCTAACCCCCAAATTGTATTTCATTCAGAATAATATTTTACTTTATCTTTGATCATTATGAATTGTTCTTTTAAACTTCTATTTGTTTATTTATTTTGCCTTTTAAGGTTCTGATTGAGAAAGCAGTTGGCAACGCCCATCGACTGCTACTCACACAGACTTATTTGTTGAAAAACACTCAAGTAAGGCTTCTCATGTACTCCCCCTTCCATTATTCCTCCGAACCCACCGGGGTCACTGTGTGGAGGAGGTGTCTGTAGAGAGTTTCGGGCTGAGTCGGGTAACCACCTCTGGCTGCAGACGTAGCTTTCCAAGGCTCGCAGCGCCAGATGATTCGCTTATTCAGAGTTTCACTTGAATCATAATCGTTTCCTTCTTCTCCTTTTGCTGTGTGTGTGTGTGTGTGTGTGTGTGTGTGTGTGTGTGTGTGTCTGTCCGTCCAACTCCTTAAACTGTTCTAGGTCTAGAGATGGGTCTTGATAGCGGAATACCTGGGGACCTCAGCAATGGTAGGTAGATCTTTTCACAGTGTAAATACGTGAACACAGTATCTACGACGAAGAAGAATGAGGCCAGCATTAGGCAGCTGCTTTCAAAATCAGCTAGGCGTGGTGGACTCTTGTTAATCTAGCAACTCATTCCAGGGCCTGGTGGAATGATGGACAGGGTTCCCTCCCCTGTTTATCCTGAAGCATCTTCTTCAAATCTGAGGCATTGTATGTAGGCAGCATGAGGACCATAGAGCCAGGAAGCATGGGGATCATTTTATTAGCAGTAATAACAACACTAACAAATAAATTACTAACAATAATAAAGCAATCGCCAACAGTTAGGCTTTTATGGATCAAAAAAGCCTTTTCTCATTCATTATCTCATCTGAGGTAATGGTCATTTGTCCCAATCCTGCTGGCACTGTGAGGAGTCAATGCACTCAGTCCCTGATCAAAGGAGGGTTTTCCCCTCCCAGCCCCTGGGAGTGTCGAGAAAGTGAATTGCCCAGGGTATTGGCTTGGCCACCCAGAGAACACAGGAGGGAGGGGAGGGGATGAAAGGGAGGATCAGGACACGATACTGCTATGTGAGGCAGTTTTCCTTCCCCTTAGAATTTTAACTGCACCCTTGGGATGTAAGAGGCTGGATAGATGTTCAGATGGTCTTTGAACGCCGTATTGTGTTGAAACATAAAGCAACTCCGTAAAAAGCCTGTGTTGTGAAATACTAAATGTTTGTCATGTGTTGCAGTTGTCAAATGAAATTAGTTATATAAGCAGAACTTTCTAGCATGGTTTCCTTTTGTGGAGCATTGGGGCAAGGGTCTAGTGAGGAACGGTAGTGGTGAAAAACCACCCCCAAAAGAAACGTGTGCGGATTGGGGAGATGGCTCTGCGAGGAAAGTGCTTGCTGTGCAAACATGAGGACCGGGTTTAGATGCCAGCACCCACATAAAAGTGGGGTAGGGTGGTGTGCATCTCCAGTCTCAGTGCTGGAGGACATAGAGGATCCAGGCCAGTCCACAAGCTCCAGCTTATGTGAGAGACTCTGTCAAGTCCAAAGGAAACTCCAATCCCCACACTCCAAACTACAGTCCAAGATCCAGGAATGAGCTCAGCCTGGGCTGTAGGAAGATTTCTGGCAGTCAGAAGACAGTATTCCTTGGAAATTTGTAAAATCAAGTATCCTCTACCATAAGGAGTCATTTCCCTTACCTCTGGCAGAGGGACATATGGCTACTTGTGGTGCCTATCAGCACATCAAAGTCCATGATGGCCTCCAGACTCCTTCAGTATCATAAGTACATGTTACACTTTAGCATCCTAGCCCTTCTCACCTCCTCTCCCACTCCTTAAGTGCCTGGCTTCCCTTCTCTCTCTCTGAGCTACCCATTCTCCTTGTAACCCTGTTGTTCTTGCTGTAGTTTTCCTCTTTCCTCCATCCCTCCCCACTCTCTGTCTGTCTCTCTGTCTTTCTCTCTGTTCTGTTCCTGTTTGTCTCACTATGTTTCCTCTGTTCTCTATGACCTGTTGTTCTCCTATCTCTTGCAGATAGCCCAGCCATGTCCAGTCTGGCAGCCAAGCTCAGTCTACTTCTTTCTCTCTGCTCTGGACTCCTCCAGGTGCCCCAGGCTGTGTTCTCACATCTACACTAAAAACCTTCACCATCACTACACCACGGAGCAGTCATGTAGTGAGCTTAGACAAAGGGTGACAGAGGAAGAGACCCACCATTGGCCTGTAGTCTATATAATCCCCATATCTACCCCAAACAGACACAAGCACATGAGTACATCACACACACACACACACACACACACACACACACACACACACACACTCGCAGATAAAACATCAAGAAATAAAAGTGACTGAGTTCTAAAACACATACTAGAACACACTTAGTTCTCATGCTTAAGGACTTTGTAAGAATGGAGAGTTTTTGTTTGTTTGTTTTGTTTTTGCTAAGCTGTCCTTGAGTCCAGGCAGGGAAGAATGAAGCCATTGACACTTCTTGTAGTGGAGATTTAGATGACAAAATAGCACTCTTCCTTTTAACCAACTTTCTCTTCCCAACCAGTCTCATCCTACCCTGTGTTGAAGGAAGAAATCTCTTAAAAAAGATTTTATTTCTTTAAATTATGTGCATATGTATGGGTACGTGTGCATGATTGCAGGTACGCTCTGAGTCCAGAAGAGGGTGTTGGGTCCTCTGAAGCTGGAGTCACAGGTGTTGTGAACCTCCTGACTCGAGCGCTTAGAATTGAACTCAGGTCCTTGGAAAGAGTAGGAAGTACTCTTAATGGCGAAGCCATCTTCCCTGCACCAAAAGTCCTGTAGTCAAAGCTTCAGTGACAAATTAGTGAATGGAAGAGTAACCAGCTAAAAGTCAAAGCTGGCAGCAATGTGGGAGCAGCCTCTTGCTTGCTGGCTTGTGTCGTGTTTGGAAAAAGCGCGATTACAGTCAAGTGAGAAAAGTCACAGACAGATTTTTGCAAGAGGCCACAGCTTGTGTCTCCTCCCAGCTGTGCAAGAGTGAAACCGTGTGCTCTCAGTCACACGGTTCCCAGGGCTGCAGAGTGGCATTTAGCAACACGCCAGTCTTGTTCCTTAAGCCAATTCCACCCAGGAAGGTGGATTTGCGTGACTGGTAGCAGAAGCAAGAGGAATACTAATGAAACCAAATTCCCCAGCAGATCCAGTGGCAGCCACATTCTCAGAAGAGTGGTGTGCTGGGCGTGGTGTCGCATACCTACAATCCAAGCTCTTAGGAGGTGGAGGCAACAGAGTTGGTGAGGGGTGGGGGTTCAAAGCCAGCCTCACTACTTAACAAGATTGAGGCCAGCCTGAGCTACATGGAGCCCACCTCAAACAAAATGAAGCATAACATAACTCCAAAAGTGACAGTAAAAAGAATGATGTGACCTGGCAAACATTAGGTCTCCTGAGACATCTAAGAATTGATTGCGCATTCCTTGAAGTTCTCACTGTGTGTTTGCACCAAAAGTAGCATGGCATATTTATTTTTCAGGCTAAATTCAATTTAAAAGCAGGGAAAATTGAAGACATCATTTCAAATGACATGGTTCTAAAAACGGAAAGAGAAAAGTTGGCGACCTTTCTGAGAGTTCAGCACATTGACTTCTTGACTGCAGAAATCACTGCTAACAGCTAAAATCTCTCCCGGCATCTCAGCTAGGTTAAAATTCCTTTAACAAACTTATGGGGACCCAGGATACGGCTCAGTGGGTCAGTACACTTGGTGTGAAAGCATGAGGACCTGAGTTCAAATCCTCAGAGCCCAGGTAAGAATCTGGGTGCGGCTGAGTGTGGGCCTGTAACCTAAGTGTTGTTGGGGCGAGGGTAAGATAGGAGTATTGTTGGGGCTTGCAGGCTGACAGCCTTGCTCCAGTCAAGTGTCAGAGCAGGACAGCAGGACAGCAGGACAGCAGGACAGCTGTTTTCTTCTGGCCACTCATATGTACCCACACAGGTATGAATACACTACACACACACACACACACACACACACACACACACACTGTGCTGCAGTTACCATCAACTCCTAGGATAATAAGCTAACAGTCAATGAATACTCTCTTCTGTCTTCCAAATGCTTTAAATGAAATAGTAACACCTTGGGGACCATAAAGACAGCACCTACAGTACATTTCAGTGCTCAAGTTGGGCCATTAAGACATCAGCATCAGTAGACACAAAACTACTACCTGGTTCTAGGACCCTTGTTGCTCAAACCATTTTATTTCACATAAATAGTGTTTGTCCCAGTGGATGCAGAATGGAAATCGTCTGCAATTTAAGGTAATGATGAAAGGCAGTTTGCGATACTCTGGTTTTACAACAGTGTGCGCTGTGAACTCGATCCTTTCCTCCAAGTGCTGCTTCAGGGTACACTAATATCCTTACAGAACTTTTTCCTGTGAGCATGAGACCTGTAGCTCAGGATTCCCCACTCGCTCCTAACAGAGACCAGAGTTTTTCCAGGACATCTCCTCCTCCCAGATTCAATCTGGCAAGCTCAACCCTGCCTTTTCACTTTCTTGCTTTAGTGTTGTGACTCTTTGTGTTACAGAGAAGCTGCCTCTGAGGTAGCTTATTCAAATTAACTTTCAAAATAGATTCTTCCCACATTCTAATCAGTTTTCTACATTGTAGCCCAAGTTAGCTTTGTAAACTACAAAACCTACATTGAACTGCCATGTCACCTTCAGAAATATATCTAATGCTTCAATAAAGCACATGATATCACCTTCTTCTTTCTTCTTCTTCTTCTTCTTCTTCTTCTTCTTCTTCTTCTTCTTCTTCTCCTCCTCCTCCTCCTCCTCCTCCTCCTCCTCCTCCTCCTTCTCCTCCTCCTCCTCTTCTTCTTTCTCCTCCTTCTCTTTCTCCCCTTCCTTCCTTCCTTCCTTCCTTCCTTCCTTCCTCCCCCCTTTCTTTCTTCAGGATCTCACTATGTAGAGCAGGCTGAATTCTGGGATTAAAGTCATATCCTACCATGCCTAGTACATGGTTTGGTCTTATGACTCAATACTTACTGTATTGTGTACCTTACCATGATGTCTTAGAAAGCCAGAAGGTGTTAATGTGCTAGTGGTCTGATTGGTTGTGTGTGTGTGTGTGTGTGTGTGTGTGTGTGTGTGTGAGGGTCAATGGGTATGCATGTATGCATGGAGGCCAGCTGAAGTCAACCTCAGTTGTTCTACAGGCACTGTATACCTTGAGTTTTGAGTCAGTGTCTTTTCCTGGGCCCCAGGACTGGCCAGTAAATCAAATCAAGACTGAGTGGCTAGCAAGTCCTTGAAACCTTCCCATCTTTACCTTACTGGGTCTGAAATCACAAGCATGAACTTCTATGTCTGTCTTTGAATGTGAGTCTGGGGCTCCAACTCATTGAGCCATCTTCTTCGCCCTGGCCTCTGGCTTTTCATCAGTTTCCCGTGCCTCCTCAGTTGCAGCCCATCTCATCTGTGCAATGCCCTACTTGTCTTTAGTAACCAGCATAAACCCATCATGGCCTGAGCTCCCTTCAGGGCCCCTGCTGCAGCTCGGGCAGTTGCTCTTATCCAAGTCTTGTCTGAGACTCTTATCTGCAGGAAAAAGAGGGACCCTTTGTGTCCGGGGCTTGGGGGTATTTACCTGACTCTAGGTCTATAGACCCATCCATATGGAGTAGAATAAAGATGCCTTTGCTAAAGTTCAGCTAAGACATTGATCAAAAAACCCAGATCAGTTGCCGTTTCCTTTATTTTTTTTAAATTAGTACACTCATTAAATGTTTGATCTGAAAACCCTATTTCTTACAGCCAGCTGGAAGACACCACAAGTTGTAAGAGAATACCAGCCCACCAAGTTAGCCACACACACCAAGAGTCTGACGAAGTCTCTGCAGACTCCATTCTGTTCCTCACTTTACTGTCTGCCTACTCCAGGTTTATTTACCTCAACAGTCTTTTGAACTCTAACTTTGGTCCAGACTTTCCTTTAAAGGTATTGGTACAAGGCACGCCAGGATCCTGTAACAACAACACATGGTTATATAATACATCTTTGTTACATTTTTTTGAATATTACTTTTGTTGCATTTGTTACACATTGTTACATTTAATATCTGCATGCTGTCCTATTGAGCAGGGCAGGCTCTGCAGCTTCAGACAAACCTTCAGAAACAGGGTCAGGAGACATCTGAATTAGTGTGTTATGTATCTAGGCGCTATCAAGAAATGGCTTACTGACACAACTGTACCTTTCCTGGATATCTACCCAAAGGACTGTATCCCTTCTGCATCCACTGTTGCTCTATTTATAATAGAAAATGGAATCAGCCTAGATGCCCATAGGCATCTAGAAGAATGTCTAATGAAAACATGGTCCATATATACAGCAGAATTGTATTCAGACACAAAAATGAAATTATGCAATTTTAGGAAAATGGATGGAACTGGAGAATATTATATTAAGTGAGGTGACTCGAGTTCAGAAAGACAAGCATTATATGTTCCCTCTTGCACACAGATCTTGGCTTCTAATTTTTTTATATATGCATATTACATGCAAGTGAGGGAGGGTAGATGCCAGGAAACCTGGAAGGTACCCGTGCAAGGGGGCAAATTACTCTCAGAAGAAGAAAATTACCCTGTAATTAAATTTCAGTGAATGCTATCTATGCCCTATTTAGAATCCCCCCAAAGCCATGATTGATTGGGTTAGCATCTGGCCATTTATGAGATGCTTTAAATTCCTGATTGTGTTCAGTTAGGAACTGCCATCCCAGCTCACTTCCAGACATGCTGCTTCTCTGAATTGGGAAAGCTACCGAAAATGCTGTAGCCGTCCCCTCTAGCATGCGGCTACACGGATTAACCATTTCCTTTGAGGTTCAGTTTTCAATTTTAATTCTGATGGATTTCATGTTTCATTAGGTTTCATCATATGAACATAAATGTGCAAAAATAGAATGTGTCTAAACTAATGTTTCACAAATAAAATTTAATAATGACGCACCACTGAGGAAGATGTGAGCAGTTCCTTATCCTGTGGGAAAGACGTTTAAAGGCTTTAGGAAAACCTCCTGCAACTAAGCCCTCTCCTGTTACACCAGGACCAATTGCTTCCTATTCTTATGCAAATCTGATTGCAATTCTTTCTTCACGCTATTGCTATTGCTAGCGTCATCATAAGTGCCCACAGTTTTGGCCAAAAACCTTACTAGCTGTGAGGTTTATAAAGAACTTGTTTAGTTCTCTGATTCACAAGTCCTTATTCTGTAAAATGTGAGGGTTGGACTTGACGGATCTCCCAGTACTGGGAAGTCAGACGAGTTTTAACCTGAATAGATCATGAGTCTTGGTGTTATGATATTCATGGTATTTTTTTGGTGTGGATATCTTGTTTGACCTTTGTGGAGTGGGCATCGGGTTCTTTGATTGCTATTACACCAATCTTACAGGTTGTGGAGTAAAGATTGATGTCTGGGTTTTCAGCCTTGGGGTCACTCTGGGTTCCAGCTTCAGATGTGGACTGGTGCCAGATTGGATGTTCTGATTAGACCTCTGGGTTCAGACTTCAAACAACTGTAGGTCAGCTCAGTGGGTGGGGTAAGCAACAGGCTGGCAAGTGGGGAAGGGATCTGACTCTGGAGGTCCCTTAGGTGGAACTTGGACTCTAGTCCAAGAGGTATCAGAGGAAGAATTAGGGGTCCCTGTATCTCCACAGGTGGCCGGCGAGTCCCAAGGGAATGAGATGGGCTGGGAAGAGACACTGAGACATGCAGCTGAGCCTGGGTTGGGGGTGCTAGGAAGACCAGCATGAAGGAGGGGGAGGAGGTACAGGTAGTCTCCCTGGGTCCCTCTCAGCTGTGGTGGTACGGGAACCCAAGTCGAGAGTGGTTCTGTAGTAGGCAGGGAATCACAAAGAAAAGGAGATGGGCTGTGAGAACTGTCTGAGAAGAGTGCCTGTGAGGAATTATTGACTGTTCACAAGGTCTTGGAATTTACGGTAAGTCATGGGTTCAAAACCCAGGGTGCGTCTAGGAAGCCAACGACTCTCGACAACTCAGGGCAAGCACCTTTCTGTTTGTTGCCCTTTCCCATTTTCTTCCTCTTTTATTTCCTTCTGTTACTTCTTCCTTTAATACACTTTCCTTTTCCAGTCTCATGACTGCTTGAGAACATGGTATCAGAGGCAACCACTTGGCATTTATTGCATGGTCAAGGTATTAGGACAACCAATACTTTTTATCAATTTATCAGAAGAACTCCTAAGTCTGCTTTACTTTGAGTGGGATTCGTGTGTTTTATTTATACTGTAAGAAGTTTGCCTGTGTGTATGTGTACATGAGCTTATGTGTGGATACTTTGTGTATTCAGAAGCCAGAGAATAATCTCTGCCATCACCCACCGGAGTACCTGCTCCATTTCTATATTACAAGCACATGCTACCAGCTATGTTTTCTTTCTTTCTTTTTTTATTTAGTTATTTCTTACATGGGTTCTGGGGACTGAGCTCAGTTCTTGGTACTTTCAAGAATATTGTTTTACTGACTGAACTACCTGCACCCCCAAGTGCCTACTTACCTTTTTTGGGGGATAGTTACAGAAGCAGAATGCAACAAGAAGCCACTCACCATACCTTCCTGAACGTCAAATTATAAGAGAAGAGAAAAAACTTAGAACACTTCTGAGACTGGAGGGTGTCCAAGAGTGATGTCATCATTTACCAGCCGAAGCTGGTTGAGTCTGCTTGCTCAGGGCATTTGTGCCTTTGGTCTCCTTAGTTCATGTGTGGGTCAGAGCTGCACAGCTCTTTTAATATATATGTGAATATCTATCAAAATTTCACTGAACTAATAAACCAACAGCAGACATACTAGAGGATTTGTGAAGTAATGAATAGTACCATTTGAAAACTCCACCCTGGCTTTGCAGGCAGCCCACCTTGGCAATATTATCCAGGTTGCATGGGTAAGACTAGTACTTCCCAGGCACCAAACCTTCCTCCAAGGAGGAGCAGATGAACTCATAGGATGCTTAATGCTCAGATCCAGGAAGGGGAGACTCTGGCTCCAATCCATCCATTCATAGATGGTTGCACTGGAATTAGAGAATAAGACCCCCCCACCCCCAGACCTATTCTTCGAGGCAGTGGCCTTCTATGTCTCAGAGTATGGTGCTCCCATGGTATCTTAAAGCAAATTCTGGACAGGGTGTTTGAAATTGTGCTCACTGGAAAAACAGTGGGTGGCCCCAAATCGTCTTTTAAGAGCTAATGTTATTTGCCACTGTGAAGATCTCCAGGCATGCATGGCAAGGAGGAGACCAGATCACGTTCTTAGATGGTGGTGGTGGGACCTAACAACTCAGGCTTGGATTTGCCTAGCCCTGCTAAGCTCTGGCATTCTCTTCTCTCACCTAGTGCTGTGTCTTTTCAATCAGTTGTTTGACGTGAGTGGGTGTTAGCTTCTTGGGCAAGCTGAAGGTTCTTAAGGGTACACACACATATTCTGGTCTCATTTCCTTAGGTCTAATAGCTGTTGGTTTTGGATCTGTGGATGGTGCAGAGTTTGGGGTCAAGACATTGATGTGGTGACTGTAGTCAGGTTTGTGCCTCTCTGAATGCATATGTATGATGGAGGAGGGTCATCTATCTATGTGTTACTTTCATTGGTTAATAAAGAAACTGCCTTGGCCCTTTGATAGGACAGAAAATTAGGTAGGCGGAGTAAACAGAACAGGATGCTGGGTAAAAGGCAGTGAGGCAAATGCGATGAAGCTCCGACCCAAGATGCACATAGGCTAGAATCTTCCCCATAAGCCACCACCTCATGGTGCTACACAATTTAATAGAAATGGGTTAATGAAGATGTGAGAATTAGCTGATAAGAGACTAGAACTAATGGGCCAAGCAGTGTTTAAATGAATATAATTCGTGTGTTATTATTTCAGGTGTAAAGCTAGCCCTGTGGGAGCTGGGCAGGACGAAAAGCAGGCGTGCTTGCCCCATCCAGAGCAAAAGAGACGAGAAGCCCCCTTGGAAGAATGAAGCCCAGGCTCTAATAAATAAAGATCTTCTGAGACACTTTTATTTCATTGGGCTCTAAACATCAGATATAAAAAAAGAGGAGGAAAGAGAGGAGAGAAAGATGGGGAAGCTTAAGCATGGGGAAGCAGGAAATATATAGATCATTTTTCTGTCCCTCTGTTTCCCCAGGAACCTGACAACATGTTTCCCCTAAAAAAGGAAATCTCTACCCTTCCTGCTTACCTCATTTTTTCTACCATTGTCTAGTAGCACATTCCTTGTGGAAAATGATGAGCAAACCGTAGTGCCAAAAGTAGCTATTTTCTGACTGGGCTTGGTAGCTCACATCTTTAATACCTACACTTGAGAGGGAGAGGCAGGTGGATTTCTGTGTGTTCCAGGCTTGGCTAGTCTACATAGTGAGTAACAGTCAGGGATACATAGTGAGGCCCTGTCTTAAAAAGAAAGTAGCTATCTTCCTGAGAAAGGGAACAAGACCTTCTCAGAAAGTAGAACCGGGGCTCCATTACCCACCCCCGTCTGCTTAGAAACTTGCTTGCAAAGGACTCCAGGAGCTTTGGAAACCTAAAAGGTCTAAGTTCAAGAATGAGAAGATGGTTCAGGTGTAAGAAGAGCTTGTTCTGCAGGCATGAAGATGTGGGTTTGAATTCCAGTCAGGTATAGATAGCTATGTGTGCCCATAACCCTAACAACACAGTGCAGAGACAGGTAGATCCAGTGAGCTGGATCAACCAGCTTTGTTCAATCTGTGATTTTTGGCTCAGTGATGAGCCCTCTCTCAAGGTAAGAATAAGACATCAGAGGTCCTGCTCTGGACTCTACATGCACGCATCTCTGTACTCACATGCACGCACCATCCCCAAATCTAAATACAGAACCACCCCACCACCCAAATAATAAATATCTGGAATAACATCCTGGTATTAGCAGTAAGGTGCAGTTAGACATTGCCCTGGACTGAGGGGCTTTCGGGCAAGGGTCGGTGTCACCTCCATGGTCCCTAGCGTCCTCTTCCCAGTTCTTGGGTTTCTTAGATCCATAGGAGTAAAGTGTGAGTCTGAGGTTGCTGTCCACCAGGGCACAGCTCCTTCTGCTTCAAATGCTCTTCATTCGCTGCTTCCACCTGCTAGAGTAATTCTCCAAAATTTTGGCCCTAGTTTATTGACTGGATGGGAAGGGAACACTGGATTTATATGGAAGCTGGCACCAGAATCCTACCCCATCTTTACACATAACACACTGTTCTAAGATTGATGGCTGGCCATAGTCTGATTCCTTAAAGGTAGAGCAGGGTGCAGGCACTGGAGACGTGTGCCTCAAAGAGCAAAGACCACTCCCTGACTCATGTAGGGTGTGCACTATCCTTTCTGGATAGTCCTTTAAGTGAGCTGGGCGGGGCCCGCAGGCTGCTCTGATATAAGAACTACAGAGCGGAGATCAATTCTAGGATGCTGGAGCCCCAGCAGAGGGTGCTGGTAAGTAGGCGACAGCAGATGAGATAGCGACAGTCTGTCCAATCTCCTTGAGATAACTCAACTCATGGGCAGAAGTGACCGCCCCTGCCATCCTATGCTTTTCCTATCAAATTATATCTATGGATAATTTCCGCCTTATGGATGCTCAGGAGGCCGTGGCGTGGGTCTTTTCTGTTGCTCTTTAGAAAATGAAAAACATTGAGGAACAGCTACTGGCATCCTGGCCTGTTACCCCGTGAAATAGTCTTTCCCTGGTAGTTTTGAATGCCATCATACAGAAAGAGAAACGCCCCCAGGAGCAGATGCACTTTCGTTCATGTAAGAGGCTGGTTTTATCATTGTCTTACTCAAACACATTTAATTATTAACGATTTTTTTTTAAAAAGAACTCACACCATTAGTTGAATTTTAGGGTAAAACAATCTAACTAGAGTCAGATCCCATCTCTTGAAACTCTGTCTGTTTCCTGTGGTTTATGAAGGGATTAACCTCTTCAAGGTTGGAATTTGTCTGCTTGCTGCAAACGGACTCTTCCAGAGGGTTTTGTAATTTACCGAATGCCAGCCTTGGAACCATAAATAGCAGTGTGCTGGCCATCCAGGCCAGCTACTTATGATTTTGGAAGAACAGAGATCAGAATGGTTGAGTAACAGGTCCAAAAACACAGAAAAGAAAAAAGATTGTGTCTGAGATGATGAAAGAAACCAGGTTTCTAAATGTTTAGTTTTGTGAAATGTTGAATGAATAGGATTGGGCAGGAAGCAATGAAGCCAGAGAGAGATGGCTGTGGAGGGGACCCACAAGGTGCCAGGCTAGGATCTTGGCCTGGAGACAGTAATAGGGGAGCCGCAGGATCCCTGCAGAATTTCCACAGAAGGACGACTAACAGCTCTAACAATTGTTCCGAGGGGAGCCAGAAGCGTTATGGCTGATAGGAGCTTGAGCTTGTGGAATCAAGAGAAGCCCATCTGTCACAGCTGCTTGGGCTTTGCTCCCTGGTTTCCTTTCTCAGGTGGTGCATTTGTAAGGACTCAGCCCCTCTGGGGGCAATCTGGATCGAGTGTGTTGTAGTGGGTTGAATACGAATCGCCCCCAGAGACTCAGGTGTGTGATACTTGGCCCATAGGGAGTGGTACTATTAGGAGGTGTGGCCCTGCTGGAGTAGGTGTGGCCTTGTTGGAAGAAGTGTATCATGATGAAGGCAGGCTTTGAGGCTTTATGTGCCCAGGTTATGCCCAGTGTGGGGGCACAGTTGCTTTTCCTGCCTACAGGTCAAGATGTAGAACTCTCAGCTCCCTCTCCAGTGCCAAGTCTGCCTACACCCTGCCATGACGAGAATGGACTGAACCGTAAGCCACCCTAATTAAATGTTTTCTGTTGTAAGTGTTGCTGTGGCCTTGGTGTCTCTTCACAGCAATAGAACACTGGCTCAGACAGGTATTTTGGTAGTATTTCAGAAGTCCCGACCTCACAGAATCTGACCTCCCACGCACTGCTCAATGAAGACCTCAGCTCACCAAGGTCTTTAGGAAGTAGGCATGCACCAAACATGAGTTGCTCACCCTCGACGGTCTCGAGCACAGTGGGTTGATGAGGTGTTTTCCTTGTGGCATCTTGGTAGACCCGAGTTCAGGAGGAGAAAGAGGCAGTTTCATTTTGTTTTCTTTCCAACTCATCTGCTGTAGGGCCACAATATTTTTGGATAGTTCTTCACTTTAGTGGAAGAGAAAATGTGTGGCCCTAGGGAGTCTTTCACATTTCATGGATGGACATGTATGCACATGTATGTACATGTGTGCATGCGAGTGTTGACCATGGGTGGCCATCCACCTTAGGCTTTGATCTGGGGCTTCTCATTGTTCTGCTGTGCACACGATTAATTAGGTTGGTGAGAGGGCTCCAAGAATCCCATTGTATCTGCCCCCTTAGTGCTGAGATTACAAGCAGGCACCACCACACTTGGCTTTCGTATGAGGGCTTGGGGATTGAACTTGGGTCCTCCTGTTTCTTTCTCAAGCACCTTTCCCACTGAGTTGTTTCCCCCATTCCCATAGGATCCAAATACAATTTTGAGATTCAGCTTAAAATCTTCACTCCAATTCTCAAGATGAGAAAATTTCTCTTTTTCATTTCATCTCACCTTATCAGGGTAGAAAAATCTGTCACAGTGAATTTCCCTGTATGCTCATTTCAAGGAACTCTGTAGATGGTAAGAGCCCAGTTCTCCGAAACAAGAGAGGGCTGAAAGGCAATCCAGACTTTCATGGGCTAGAAACTAGGCCCAAGGGATAGAATTGGGCATTTAATTTATTTACATTTTTACTTGAGGCTGAGCTTCTAGGTCAGAAGCAGAGCAATGACATTCTTCCAGATCAGTTTTTCCTGCCCCTTGGTGTAATAGGACCATATGCAGATGACAGACACATACAAGCAGGGCAGGAGATCTGTGCAGGAGGATTGTTGACTTCGGACTCTCAGAGTTTTGTTAGGAAAGGAATCTTAGTTGTCTTTTCTTCACTCTGAAGTAGAAGGAAAGACCCTGGTTCCTGGAGAGAGAAGTAGCCGGCCCCTGGGCTGTTACGTTCCTTTGCAATATGAACAAATACCATCAGAGAAGAAAAATCTTGTCAGTTTACTATCTTAAACTTCTAAGTTCTGTTTGTCCCTCACTTACCCTTTAACATGGGTCCTTCAGAAAGTCTTGAATATGCAGAAATGTGGAAATATGGGCATTGTTTGTGGTCCCCAGGGAGCTCAACCTAAAGCACCAACCCTTGCCATAGACTTAAAGAGGCAAGCAGAGACTGGGAATAAGAATCCTGTTGGGAAAAGCTGTCCCCCTCCTCACCCCCCTCCCATTCCACATATCAGGTACAATTCTTGGGTGACTGGTTTCTATGATGACAGAGTGATTGTGGTGCACTTGGTACAAAGACTGAAATCAGCAATAAGAAGAGAGGAAACTGGAATTTCTCGCCATAGCTCCATTCCAGACACTTCATCTTGCCTATGTCTTCCTGCTTCCCCACACACCCACCAATCCTATTTTGCTGATAAAATTACCTCAATGAATGATCTTCAAAAAATATGACAGGTGGTAATGGTGTTAATATCCATAACCAAGCCTTCCAATTTGCCTGCATCCTCTGTGATCCTTGCTTTCTTCCATCATCCTTCCTTACAGAAACCATGGAACTTGTTTTGAGCTTCAGCTTCTTGGTGGGAGTGTAAATCAGGTTAGCCCTCGTGGAAAACAGCATGGAGGAGTGATGGTCTGTTTTGGTAGTTAAGGTGGTGAGATGTGGGATCACCCAAGAGACACATACCTGATGGGGAAAATCTTGTTAGTCAATTATCTTTAAGAGGTGGAGCCCAGGTAAAGTGTGGTTTTCTGGGACAGGAGAAAAAACCTGTGCACTGCCTGCGTGCTCTCTCTGCGCCATTCCCGGGGGACACTGGTGTGCTTGGATTTCTCACTTCCTGCTTTGTGAGTTTTCTCCTTAGAGTAAATAAAAATACAATTGTTGTATCCTTTTGCTAGCCTAGCAATTTCAACACATACCCCTAGGTGTATTGGTGAGGGCATTTCCAAAGACTGTTAACTGGGAGCAGAAACCTTTCCCTCTAAGTGGGCAGCTCCTTCCAGTGAATTGTCTGGATACAGTGTGCTCAGAGGAAAAGGCAGCCCAGCCTGCTGTTCTCTTTCTTTCTGAGCAAGTGTATCTATTGCTGCCGCGTCCTCTGCCATCCTCAGACTCTGACTTGCTGCTTGGGTCTTCCAGTGTTTACTCTATACCACAGCCTCTCCAAGGAGTGCTGATGTCTTCAGAAGCAGTCCGAGACTGCTGAGGCATCTTCAGGTACTGAACAGCCACTAGTTCTCTGCTTCTTCAGCATTGGAGGCAATCTCTGGACCTCCGAGCTATTGTTATGCAAGCCAATGTAGAGAATAATCTTTTATGTGTACATAGGACACACATAGATGTAATATACACACAAACAGATATCCTATTGCTACTGGTTTCTTAAAGAGCTTTGTCTTATAGAGGATGCATTTCAAATAATTAGAAATAGAATTGCCATGTGATCTAGCAATTCTCCTGGATATACCAGCATAGGAAATGGAATCAGTAAATTAGAGTTGTACCTGTACTTCCTCCATGCTTACTGGAGTTCTATTCACAATTGCCAAGGTGTGGACGCAAGCAGGTTCCACATATAGGTAACTGTGTAAATGAAATTTGATGTGAACATATTACCCAATCATAGAAAGGGATGAATTACTGTCACTTAGAGCATCATGGGATCTACAAATCATAACAGTAAATGAAATTATCCGGGCACAAGAAGACAAATGTCACCTGATTTAATTTGTACGTGGATTTTAAAAGAAACCCGAGAAGCAGAGAACAGAGCAGTGAGTATTGGCAGCTGGGGAAGGTAAGCGGAGACTGGGGAGATGGGTTCTGGGTGTATGAATTTATAGTTGGCTAGAGTGTGTTAGCTCATGGGTTTTTAACACAAATAACAAAGATGAAAATTAACCCAATTGTGTTATGTAATACAAAGTCACTAGAAGAGAGATTTCAAATGTTCCCATCAGAAAGAAATGATAAATGTTTGAGAGAAGTGATGAGTGACCCAAGAATCTTCAGCTGATCATAACAGAATGCACAGATGCTCACAAATAATACATTAGACCCTAGAAGCCACATGGTTATTATCTGTTAATAATCAACTTCAGGGTGGCCAATATAGAAGTAAATTAGTGGAAGTCATAAGTGGGCTTGAGTTTCATTAAGATGGCTATAAATTACTTAGTGATATTCCTTAAATAATATGCCACATCCATTCTACTTGTCATTATCAAAAATCTCCAGTAAAATATTGTTATTGTTATAGTATTCTGAAGATTATGTTTTCCCCATCATGAGCACTTTAGCCTTAGTTCATATTTTTTTCTTCTCCTAAATCTTTTTCTTGTATCCATGGGCAGACTAAAGTTTAGAGATAACAACTGCTTATCTGTTATCCCATAAATGTTGATCTCCACACACTCAATCCAAGACACAGAGGGATGAAACATTAGGTCTAACTAGTGTGTGTGGCAGTGGCGGGGGGGTGCCTAAAGATACTCATCTGAGAGCCGTTGTAATGGTCGAGGCTGTTGTTCTGGGACTCTTTCTAGGTAAAAAGATAATGCTCATTGCACTTCAAAAGTGAGAAGGATGGGTGCCACTCAAATACACATTGGAATCTCTGGGAACTCTTTGAATGGATGGGATGGAGATCTATTCTTTCCAGCTTTGGCGCTAGAGGAAAACATTGATTCATAAATGGTGCAGTTCATTGAACCCACTGGGATCCCCAACGGGCATGGGTGTGGAACATCAAGGACGTGTTGTTCGTAAATTTAAAAAAGAGGGTGAACATGTCAGCACATGGCAGGTTTTCCATTAAGCCCACTACATAATTTGTTTCAGCCCACTTTCTTGGCACTGGTTTGACTCTTCCTCCCTATCTCTAGGGGCCAGAAAAGATTACAATATTCAAAAGTCATGTAAACTCTCTGTCCTAGTTTCATTTCTGTTTCTACGATAAAATACTCCAAGAAAAAAAGCAACTTTGGAAAGAAAGGGTTTATTTGACTTCTATAATGGGGAAGTCAAGGTAGGAATTTAATGTATCACAGAATGGCAACAGTCAAGAGAAAAGAGACAACAGACACACAGATCCTTGTTTGCTGGCTTTCAGATAGCTTTTTCTTCTCTTATATTGATTAGCACCCCTAATCCCAATGGACTGGGCATAGCCTATTTATATCAATTGATAATTAGGGTAATCACTCATGGACATGCCTGCAGGGTGACTTGATCTAAATAATTTCTTTTTGAGAGTCTCTTTCCAGGTGACTTTAGGTTTTGGCAAATTGACAGTTTGAAAACTAGCCAGCACACTCTCCTTCTACTTAGTAACCAAGACCAGTTGTGCATTGATGGAGGAAGGTCATTGGTTAATTATAATAAAGAAACTGCTTGGCTCTCATAGGTTAAAACATAGGTGGGTGGAGTAAACAGAACAGAATGCTGGGAGGAAGAGGAAGTGAGCTCAGACTCGACAGCTCTGCTCTCTGGAGCAGATGCCATGCTCCCCTCTCCCAGGCACACGTGATGAAGCTCCGACCCAGGATGGATGTAGGCTAGAATCTCCCTGGTAAGCCACCTCGTGGGCTACACAGATTATTAGAAATGGGCTAGTCCAGGTGCGAGAGTTAGCTGAGAAGAGGCTAGATATAATGGGCCAAGCAGTGTTTAAAAGAATACAGTGTCCGTGTAATTATTTCGGGGCATAAGCTAGCAGGGGGCTGGGGTGCTGGGGACACAGCCCCACCGCTCCAATTACAACAGTGCATGGCTCTTTTGCTAGCTTTAAAAAATGATGAAACCATACCAGTCCCTTTACGTGCATCACTTATCTCAGTTGTCTGAGGTTAGGGTTCTGGGTCTCAGCAATAAGGTCTTCGAAGTCAGTGTGTCTGATCATGAACTTCTGCCACCTTCTGCCCATCAAAACCCTTACACCTCAGGTTAGCTTTCTAAAAGAAATATGCAGATGTGTGAACACATAACAAGCTTTTAGCATTTTAGATATTCTACCTAATTATAATGTCCTATATCATCATTTCATATTTAAACTATTTCCACAAAGAGAACCAATAGACCTTATTTTGATTTTGTCAAGAAGCATTTGACAGATGGAGGCCAACATGTAGAGAGACAGTAACATGATCTAACTTGCTCACCACCGTGCACAAGACTCCCTATAGTCTAGGCCTGTATGCCATCTCTGGTTTCATATTCCATCATCTCTGGTCTCTACTGCTGACCTTCCACCTGTCCAACTGTTGCTCACATCCCTTGTTTTAGGGATAACTGGGCTTTGGAATTCTTTCCTCTATTCATTTTCCTTGCTAACCATTGTTCAATAGGCTCTTCTCTAGAGCCTTCCTTGGACCTTATTTAAATTTGACCTAACCAATCCCATTATCCTTCTTTCTTTCTTCTGCTAACCTCTACATGACCTTATTTTGTGTACCTGCTTACACATTTGTTACTCTGTTCTCTTTCCAGCATGTAAGCTCCATGAGGACATGGATTATTCCAGGGTAGATGTGGACATATTATCTATTGAGTTCATATAGTGCGCTAATGACAAACAAAAGAAGAGATTCTACTTCAGTCTAACTTATTGCAAGAGTAGGGTCCACCTCAGCATGAATGTGACGCAAACGCAGGAAAGCCATATCCCGTAGAGCTCTCTTGTACAACTTCCTTGAAGTTCTGCTGGTTGGAGAGTCTCCTCCCTCCAACAATTGTTAGCGTTCATGTAATCTTCGGGAAGAACCTTTCACACAGCAGGATATTTCGCCCCTACAAGTTTCCCATGCTTCATGAATCTTCTGGCCCTTTCTTTTCCCTCCAGGAGAGAATGTTTTGATTTGGAGGAAAGAATACAAGGGGAGCCCTGCTTGGTTTTCTTGTTGTTGAACCTGCTTATATTAGATGCTCTATAAGGGAGAGGGAAAAAAAAATCTCACAAAATTGAGCAGAGGTTGACAGAGAGCATATAGGGTCTGTTTTTAGTGACCCATATGATATATTTATTACATTGATGAGCATGAATCTAGATAATGTAACTGGCTGGTGTTTATTTCCTCTTGATTTCAGAGATAGCTGGGTCAGTTCTACTTTCTTTTATTTATATCATTTAATGAGCCAACTCAGAATGAGGCATATTTTATTGTCACTGGGAACACTCTCTTTATTAACAAGTGCTGGTTTGCTTATTTATGTTTATGGCTTTATTTTTTAAATGAGATTTTGCAATTCTAAATAAACTCCTTAACCAATTCCAGATCTCTTTGTATTGCCTCCAAAGCGAACATGTGTGTGGATTTTGACATGCAAATTTAGAAGTTTCCAAGGAGAGCTGCAGAGCTCAATGGGAGGGGATTGTGAGGACCAGAGAAAGCAGGTCAGGGGAGAAGAGAGGGAGGGGTGGCACAGGAAGGAGCCCCTTTTTGTACCCTTCCGGTGGTCTTCATATCTTTAGCATAACCTGCTGTGCTCATGGAAGTTTGTGTGGAAGTGGAGAGAGAAGCTGAGATTTTGCATCTGTTATGATGTGTGTGAGAAAGTTATCTCCAGGAAATATGCCTGGAAGAAGAGGCATAGGTAGTCATAGATCCCTGGGAATATGTAAAACCTATATGGCCACCCTGCGACTCCCACAGGCCATAGAGTGAGAGCACTAGGGGAGTTGATCAAGGTCCTGAAGGTCATGCAAGTTATATATCAACACAAAATAACCAAAGTCAATGGAAACTCATGACATCACTACTAAAATGATACTTTGAAGTGATGATGATGTCCATACATATTCATTTCTCTCCCATCATTAGCACTTCAGAAATGGACAAAGAGGTTGGAATGGACAAAGAGGTCACTGCTTCAAGTCTGTCAGGAACAGTTTAGAATGGTGGTGGGTCTTGTTCTAGTAGGGTAGAACAGGGTTTGAAGGGACACCTATATCTGGTATCACTTTCATCCTTGAAGTACCCTAACCCAGGTACTAAGTCACCTCTTCATTCCTCATTTACATATTCACATGTGTTCTCAAGGATGGCATCGTAGGGCAGCTGCCCAGTGCTAGCTCTTCCCATCTGCTTGGACAACATCTGGCCTCTTGAGCTGCCTTTGAGAACTTTATTTTGTTATTGCTGTTTGTTTTGACTTGTTTTTCATCATGTCACTTAAACTTATTAGTAGAATCCTTTTAAAATAAAAATGTCTTTAATGGGGACAAAATTTCCATACCCCAATTTCTTGTCTTTTAAATAAAAATGTTAGAAAGATTTTTATGTCATTGTGAGTCAGCAAGCAATTTTGTTGCTAAAGAAAATTTATTTCCTTGCAACTCTTTTTGGATTTTAATGAATTTATAAAATAAAAACGCCTGCCTCAAAATAAAATTAAAAGCCCAGAGCATCGAGCTGAGCATGACAGTAACAGTTACCTCAGCAGAGTACATGCATAAATGAGAGTAGATAAGTTTATTTTATTTTTTATTAATGTGCTTGTGTCTCTGTGTATGGGTGTCTGCAGAGGACAAAAGAGAGTATAGGATCCTATGGAACTGAAGTTACAGCTGGTTGGGGGCTGCTCTTGTAGGGCTGGGGACTAAACTCTGATTTTCCACAAGAGCAGCAAGTGCTCCCAATCACTGGACCATCTCTCCAGCCCCTACATAGGAATTTTTGCACGTTAAAAATGGTAGAGAATGAATAGAGATTCTAAAAGGTAACCTGTCAGCTGCCCAGCTTAAGACTTCACTTCAGACAAGGCTCTTTCTAAGCAAATAAGCAGGTAGAGTCTTCCATAAGCTTAGACTCTAGGATCTTTGCTTACAATCTACCAGCTGGCTAGAAGGAGGAAGCTGAGCATCTAAGGGATGTTTCAGTGTACACCTTACAACTCCAGGAAGGCCCAAGAAAGCATGTTTGCTTCTGTTACTGCGGTTGCTGAGGACTGCTCATGTCCTTCTTCAGAAATGAGGTCCCAGAACAGCACAGTGCAGGATGAAAGTTAGTAACAAAGAATACATGAAAGTAGAAGGGGCTATTTGGAAGAAAAAGGGATTCAGTGGGATGAGGGGACCAGAGAAGGTAACTGATTAAAATTATTATTATTATACATATATGACACTGCCCCAAAATTTAAAAGACTATAATAATTTTGAAAAGGGTATTTTCATGATAATACTTTTATGAGTGCACTGGTTCATGCCCTGAATTTATTCAGCATGTATTTGAAGATAAATAAATTATAAACAAACATAAGAGAAAACAAGTTAAACATATAAACCAATAAAAATATTTATGTCAAAAAGTTTGGCATAATTCCATAAAGTTGGAGAATTCCTCCATCAAGTTCTGTGTGTTCGCCATTTAGTTAAGTTTTGCACTGGAAAACCAGACACGGTGTTTCTCTCCCTCAGTGAGTATTCATGGATACGTTGGTTACAGCTCAGGAGAGAGCATCAGCGAGCTGCTCAGGCCAGCTCATTCAGAACTAAGTTCTTCCCTCCCAGGTTCTGGGTGTCCACAATCATTGACTAGTGTCCATAGGAACTAAGCCCTCTAGATCTGTGGAGAAATGGACACAGCCATCATTCTGTTCTTTGCCTTTTCTGTCCTGTTCATGCTAAGAGTCTTTCAAGGGTTGGGGGCTCTCTGGAAGTTATCTGATATTGTGATTTCTACTTTAACAATGTTTGATGGGCTCTACCACAGCCCAGCAAAGGTGCAGTCACATCCGTCCTTCGCTGTGAAGGAATGTGGCAGAGCTGCCCCAGATACATGAGATCCATGGCTTCTTCAAAGCAATGCACATGAAAACATGGTAAGTACTTAGCAACGTGGACAGAAAAGTCCCTACAGACTCTAGCAAACATAATTTTTTTGTTTGCACTAATATTTCCATATTCATTTGTTGCAACTTTTATCCTTCCCGGGTCTGACTCTATTAACATATATCAGAATGTTTTCCAAGTGTTCTACGCTATCTCAGAGATATCTCAGTACCAAGGTGTGTATGGATACTAGTAGGTTGGGTGGTTCCTCTGTTTTTTATGGTGGATCTGACCTGTTGTATGTTTTTGGTTAACTCCAAATCATTAAGGAATAACATAGTGAAGTGGTACTTAAAATATATCAGAAATTTACCTGGCTGATAACTCTGTAGATGGAATTCTGTCTCTCTCTCTCTGTGTATGTATTTCTCTCTCTCTCTCTCTCTCTCTCTCTCTCTCTCTCTCTCTCTCTCTCTCTGTATTTATGTGTAAAGGTGCTGTTATGTATACAATATATGTTCATGACATATAGAGGTCACAGGTCATTCTGTTTGAGATATCATTCTTCAGATGCCACCCCACTTTGTCTGTTGAGACAGAGTATCTTCATTGGCCTCTATATTGTTGATTTGGGAACGAGCCCAGACATCCACCTCTCTGCTCCATCAGGGCTGACATTACAAGCATGTGCCACTGTGTCCAGCTTTCTACAGGAGTTCTAGGGATTGAACTTGTGTCCTCAAACTTACAGGACAAAATATCACAGTCTAAGATATTTCTTCACCCTTCTTTGTTTGCCCATGTGCAATTCTATTGATCATCTGGTCAGCTGTAAGTATAGTTTTCATTTTAAACTGTTAACAGAAATGGAAAGGATCTTTGTGGTTGGACCCTAAAGACCCATAACTAGCAAACTCTTGTCTTTTTCCTCTCCGTACCACCATATGTTGGGAATGATAACTCCATCTTGAAAGCCCTTATGGAATTTGATGGCATGCAGAACTGGGGATGCCTGGCCTAAGATTGCCTCTTTCCAATTCTTAGTGACATTAATTACCAGAGAAAGATCTCCAAGGAGCCACTTTTGGTCTTCTACCACAATGAGTTTGGACCTGGACCTGTTGCTTACAATCCTGAAACATGAAGATGGGGGTGGGAGCCAAGCCCAATAGCTCAAAGTGTGGATAGGAACCACTGGACCTTGTCTACGGGGGCCAGACTACAGAGAAGGCTGGTAGAAAATCAGAAACAGAGGCCTTTCATAGAGTTCCATGGCCCGGAGGACCAAAGGAGACCTGATCATGTATTCAGTGGGGTTCTTCAAGCCAGGCTGTAGTGTTATCGTCTATTGTATTTTCAGTGTCTCCTAGATTTTCTCAGTTTTGGGGGCAGTTTGTCCACAGACTAATGTGCCTTGGGCATGAGACCATAGTTAAAGCATGCTTTCTTCCAATCTTGTGTTTCTAGTAGTCAAAATGTCTAGGTTTAAACTAGCTTTTTACATAAAAAGTCATAGATCTTGAGTTACAGCAACACCAAATTCTAGCTTCATTACACCTGTGTTTTGCAGAAAAGGAACTGAAGCTTAGAGACATTAAGGCTACAAGGTCTGCTGGGGGCAGCTCTAGGCTCTACACCATTCATGCCTTTCAGTTGGTCTTGGTTTTACGTTCCCATACCAGATTATCTCTGTTCGTTGTCATTTTCAGCCATGCAGCTTCTCTGGTCCTCTCACGTTTAGAGACATGGTCAAGGGTAGACAGAATCACTCCTAACTCTGATATTCATCAGTTTCCAGACTCTGCCCGCTTGTTGTGGGTTGGTCAGTTGATAATGACCCCTGAGCCTCTTCTATTGGTTGGAATGGAACATAGGAAACCAAACCATTTTGGGTGTTTGAGACAGAAAGTGACGTCATACAGGAAATGGGAAGGAATGAAGCATGAGAGGCAGGGGACCCACCCCCACTGGAGTGTTGCTCACTGTGGCCAGTGCATGGGGAACTGACTACGTTGGCTGTCTTTGGATACCATGAACCAGGCTGTTGACACTGACCTGGGTATATGACCCCTACCATGGGTTCTTGATTGAACACATCCCAATGACTTTTCAGTAGAATCTCTGCATGGAAATATCCTCCATGGCTCAAAAATATAGAACAGGTAGAACCTCATTCTATAGCCACCTGGTGGCTAAGGAACCTGGGAAGTGTAGACTTGAACTGGCCTCTATTTGCAGGACAAGGAAGAAGGAGGGATAGACACAGGCTTAGAAAACAGATCTCAATGCTGGCCACATATCTGACTTCTGCCTGCCATCTACCCTTCACACATTCAGGCTGCCACAGCTCTTCTCAAGGTCATGGTCTTCCACTAGCAGACGGCCTGTGTTGCTATCCGGTTTCCTGTAAAATGACATTAGCATTAGCAGACTTGATCCCCCTCCTCCCCAAGGAATAACATGTTCTCTGATGGGTGACCAGAAATTTCAGGCATTTGGGAAGATGTGATAACCTCATCCTGTCACCAGAATAGCTGAGCCCTTTGTAATGTGATCGTGTATAAATATTGTTGCTCACATTAGCTGCATTAAAGCATCTTCAGAAATAAAATGTTTTGACTGTGGAGGGTCTTTAGAGTTCCAGAGGGTTCCACGAGAGCCTCTTAGAATAGTCTGATGTTAAATTTCCTTCTTCTGCCCAGAAACACACTATTCTGTTATTGACATATGGGATGTGCTACAGTACACAACTGTCTCTGTCTCTGTCTCTGTCTCTGTCTCTCTCTCTCTGTGTGTGTGTGTGTGTCTCCATCTCTGTCTCTGCCTTTCTCTCTCTCAAAAACAAAAGCTGCTTCTATAACTGAATGGGACTTGAAGCTCTTCCATGTGGAAGACACATGGCTAGTCCTCAGCCACTTTGCCCTCTGTACGGCCGTATTCTCCAGAAGGCCATGAATGCGCCATGCTAACTGGAACTTTTCAAAACCATGAAGCCGCTGACTATTTCCACATCCACGTGTGTGCCCCCATTGCCTCCTCTGTGCTCACAGAGAAACATTTTGTTTGAAACAAGACTTTACTTAGGAGGGGGAAGTGTATAGGATTACATTTGAAAATGCAATTACTCGAAAAGATAAACCATATGCCGTAGTCTTTGTTTTGCCTCCTTCGCAGAGCGACTTTCAAGAGTTCACTTGAAGGTATGTGGAAATCCTACTTCTCTGAGAGAGCTGGCGGTGCCTACTGTAGCTTGCATGTAGTCATTTGATTTTATACCTTGATGAACTTACTGCTTAGGTGTCTTAGAGTCCAAAGACAGTCTTACTCTAGATGAACCCCAAATCTTACTTATAAATAGCTTAAATTTCTACACTTGCCCCCTTCTTCCTACAGTGACGCATTGAGACACAGCATAAAGGACAGAGAGAAACCTGCATTTGGAGGAGGGGGCAGGGGGGGAAGAGGTAAGAAAGATATTGTAGTTCTGGTTTTCTGACTTTAAGCTGAGTTGGTCACACCTATACCCAGATCCTGAATTTCTTGTAAACAACTTGTTTTCCCCTGATCTGAGTGCCTACAACTGCTCTGAGCACGAGACCTTCAGGAGTTCCTGATGGCAGGAGAGTGGTTTCTGGTGGACTTGGCTGGGGCATGGCTATCTCTATATAATCTGCCCCTGAACACAATAAAAGGGGCATTCTTGGGGAATTCAAGGATGACCCATGTCACTGTCTCTCTGTCTGTGTGTGTTTGTGTATTTTAACCTCCAGCCCTTTTGCCCGAAGCTCCATAACTGGGTTCAAGCACACAGAGCGCAGACACAGGGGTGCGGTGCATGGCAGCTGCTTTGGGTATGCACAGCGTGAATTTTCAGAAAAAGTTAAGGACTCCAAATGTTTACAGTTGGGAAGGGCTACTATTCCATTACCACCATCAACACCGTTGGAAAACCAAAGGTCTGGAAGTTATATCACAGAGGCAGGCATTTCCAAACACACCTTTATGCAGAAATAAAAGAGTGCCATGTATTACTTAAGCTGTGTTGGGGCTCAGAGGAGGAAAGCCTTATTGTACCTTTCTCTTGTGATGGGGACTTCCACAGTGACCTTTATGATGGGGGAGGGAATGTGTCCTGACTTTCTACCTCTCCAAGACCATGTGGACAGGGCCTCTTGTTGTAATAAGATTGGCAGGCTGGGCTGCATCCTGCCACCCAGCTAGCTTATGCCTGGAATAATTACACGGAAACTGTATTCTTTTAAACACTGCCTGGCCCATTAGTTTCAGCCTCTTAACCCATTTCTAATAATCTATGTAGCACCACGAGGTGTCTTACCAGGGAAGATCTTAACCTGCGACTGTGTCGGGAGTGAGAATCATGGCGACTCACTGACTCAGCTTCTTTCTCCCAGCATTCTGTTCTGTCTACTCCGCCTACCTAATTTTCTGTTCTATTAAAGGGCCAGGGCAGTCTCTTTATTTAACCAATGAAATTAACACGAACAGAAGACTCTCCCCCATCAGCCTCTTCTTTCAGTTTGTCTTGCCAGAGTCCTACAAGAAAGGTTATCCCAGATGAAAGGGATGGATTAGTCTTCCAGATGAGGACTGGGTTAGCTCCTTAGCAGGAACCAGAACTACATGAGTGCCATGCTGGCTAGTTTTAACTGTCAACTTGATACAGCCTGGACTCACTCGAAAGGAGCATCTTGATGAAGAATTATCTAGATCAGTTGGGCCTGTGGCCATGTCTGTAGGAGACTGTTTTCCTCATTACTTGACATAGGAAGACCCTGCCCATTCCGGAGGCAGGCAGTCCAGCAGAGCATAGGAGAGAAGAAGGCTACATGAGATGGGAGATCAGGCAGGCCAGGATCCAAGCATTTATTCTCTCTGCTCTTGAGTGTGAACATGATGCTTTAAGTCCCTGCCTTGATTTCCCCAGATTAATGGACTTTGGCCTGGACCTGTAAACTGTAAACTGAATAAGTCAGGCTGTTTTAGCACAGGAACAGGATGGAAGTTTGACTAATTGGTGACAGGCTGAGTTGAGGAAAAGCTGTCAAAACTATCACATGACTGAAACAGCCAGTGAGGGGACACCTCTGATGATTAGGTTTTGCAGGAGTTTATTTATGTCTTTCATTGTCTTTTAGCCATTTCACAATCTCGTACATGCCTATTAATGTGTGGCACAGCCATGACCAGGTGTCTGCTTATTGATTGGCTCAGATGAGTCTTGTCTCGACACACGCAAATGAGTTCTTTCTCGTGTGAACTGACTTCCTCCCTCTGCAGTGCAAGAAACTGTGCCATCAAAGGCTGCTCGTTTGTTCCTGGCTACTTAGCCCCAAAATAGCAACACAGAAACTATATTAGTTGGCCCATTAGTTCTAGCTTCTTATTGGCTAACTCTTACATCTTACTTTAACCCATTTTTAGTAACCTGTATATCACCACGAGGTTGTGGCCTCCCAGCAAAGTTCCAGTATGTCTGACTCTGGTGGCTGCTCCCTAGCGTTTCTCTTCAACTCCACCTTTCTTCCTCCCAGCATTCAGTTCTGTCTCTCTAACTACTTAAGTTCTGCCCTATCAACAGGCCAAGGCAGTTTCTTTATTCATTAACCAAGAAAAGCAACACACAGACAGAAGGACCTCCCATACCAGAAATTCACCTCAGGGCTGCCACAGGCTCATGCCTTTGTCTGGCCATTAAACTTTCCTCTGAACAGTTGTAACTGCTTTTCTGGTTTCCTCATTAATTAATGTGTCAAATAAAATTGTTGATACTTGTTCATTTTATTCCATAGAGAGTCATGATTTTACCTATTAAAAATATCCCCACCACCATCCCTTAGGTCTAATATTGAATTAGCTAGGTCTTATGAACAATTCATAGAAAAGCGAAGATTAAATCCAAATTACTTCATAGAATTTCCAGTCTAGTGTCTTAAACACCTTTAATTTTATAAATTATTCTACTGAATCCCTGACTCTTAATATATTTTAATTTCACTAAAAAGGTTCCAAATGTGAAGTTAATCATTCTAAATACTGAGTGTTTGATTCTGTCGTGCATTATGCTAATTAAAGCTTCAGGAGTTGGGTCAAGATATGATTAAAAGGACCAGAGAGATGCTTCAGCAGGTAAAGGCGCTTGCTGAGCAAGCATGGCCACCTGAATTTGATCTTGGAAACCTATATTAAATAAAGCATGTTCCTGTGTCATTCATCTACAGTCCCAGCTCTCCCAGTGTGACATGGGAGGGGGAAGTAGGAGAATCAAGCGAAGCTAGTAGCCATTAGCCTGGAATATGCAGGCTAGAAACAAGAGATACCTTACCTCAGAGACAAGGGAGATAGAGAAAGCAGAATCCTCCAACTTGTTCTCTGACATCCACATGTGCACCATAGTGTATGTTCACCTGCATTCACACACATGCACACACACATGTAAATAAGACAATTTACAAAGATCAGAGTGATAACATAAAGCCTTTCAGTGGCTGAATATGGCCCTTTACCTGCTCAGTGCTTTCCCTGGAGTAGAGAAGTTTCAACCAGAGACAGGACTGATCTTGGGATTTAAGACTGAATGGCACATATAGTTTCTAATGCCTGTGATGGAGTATTTTAATGTCAATAACAGACTTCAAACGCTGGCCTTTTATGACCTTAACAGACACCTGCAAAGTTGACACCATCACAATGTGCACTCATTCGCGTAATTTGTAAGCAAAGTAATTTAGTGTTCACATAGATGGAAGATGAAAAGTTGGAATTTTTATTGTGTTGAGAGAAATTCTCATAATTTTAATGTTACATTGCTATTAACATAAAGCTATAGAAAAAGAAATTGCATCCATATAAACTTTAACATGAGTGTATTTTTTGAAGAAAAAGAAAAGGAGAGAATTACACAAAATGGACATCAGTTTGAACTTAGTTTATATAAATGGGTGGTTATTGGCATATACTCTGCATAAATAAACTGTGATTTGCATGAAGTTTTATGCTTCAATGGGGTTTTCTGTTTCCATTCCATAGCTACGCATTCCACAGTAGATTTGTACTTCTGCAGCAGTGGGTACAGAAGCCAAGCAGAATGCCAAGCTAACACAGCAAGGCACGTCCCAAGGGCAAGATAATCCCTCTTTAATGGATCGCCCATAGAGTGATGGGAAGTGCAGAAGACACATCTAAAGAGGGCACTTGAGGTACGATGGAAGTCGGAACATTTCTCTCTCACTCACAGCCATGGAGGATATCATCTGACCAGAAAAGCGTTTTCTACCTAAAGCTGTAGACAAATTGCATTTGAATCGAAGACGTTTACATGTAACCAAAGAAACACCATGGCTTGAATGTCTTTTCTGACATCTGTGCTCCGACTTCCTCTCTAACTTCATGTGTTTGTGGTCTCTCCAGGTGGGAGCTTTAGTTAAGATTATTAGGGTGTGGGCCCCACAAGGGGACCAGTGTCTTTACAAAGGACGAAACTAATCTGACAAATTCATAGTCTCTCATACCATACCACACCTTCTGCTACTTTATGGGGTAGTATGAAGTTCCTCAACCAATGCTGGTAGCATGTTCCTGGCCTTACCAGCCTCCAGGACCATTAGTTAAATAATCTTCTGGGTTTGAAAAGTAAATTACTCATTTTTTAAAAAGTACATTACCCCAGATTTGTTTCTGTTGGTGCTGTGTCACTCTCTGTGAATGATCTATAATTGGTGGATACTTTTAAGTTTGAGCTATTAAATATCCATCCTATTGCTGAACATTTTAGTATATACATATGCTACATTTGTAAATACATATTACATTTATAAATATATATTTATTTAATTTATAAATATATACTTGTGAATATTTATTATATATAATATATACTTTATATATTGGAATGCAATAAAAATAAAGGAATATCTGGAATGAAATAAGTTTCTTTGGGTTATGTTAAAAAGAAGTATTTGAGTCAGGAAATCCTGGAAGATATTTAATTTCTATCTCTGTGGATCTGTTAACTATCTTCCATAAAGTATCCCTATAATCAAGACGTCTCACTAAGATTCAGCTCTTATTTCCTCTGTGCCCTTTTCACCTCCATCCTTCTGGGTACCTTGTTATCTCATTGTTCTGGGCTCCAGCATCAGTGCCCTTCTTCCACATCCTGCCTCCAAACAACAGTTTAAATTCTGCATGCTCTCTTTCCATAATGTACTGTGAAATTCTCCCAGGCAGTTATTGCTAGCCCACTCCTGTGTGCAGCCCCAGGCATCACTGTGTGGTTGCATCACTACGTTTTATTTTAGTTATATTTCTGATGCTGCATTCTGATGCAGCTCATCTGGGAACTGGATTGGCAGCAGCCATGTCTTATCCCCCCGATATCTTTAGAATCTTGCACTATGTGTTTCGCCTGTGGTCCTCCGACAAGTATCAGGTGGTAGAAGGAAGGGGTAAACTGTAGGATTGGAAAGAAGTTAATTAAAAGAATTCTGTTGAAATAAGGGTGGCGGGGCTGCGTCCCCAGCACCCCGGCCACCTGCTAGCTTATGCCCCGAAATACTTTTATTTTTTGCTTTTTGAGACAGGTTCTCTGTATCTTTGACCTGGAATAACTCTGTAGACCAGGCTGTCCTTGAACTCTCAGCGATCCGCCTGTCTCTGCCTCCCAGGCATTGGGATTAAAAGTGTACTACTACACATTGAACTCACAGAGATCTGTTTGTCCCTGCCTTCTAGGCACTGGGATTAAAGGTGTGTGCTACCACACCTTGAAGTCACAGAGGTCAATCTCCCTCTGCCTTCCAAGTGTTGGGATTAAAGGTGTGTACTACCACACACAACAACTCTCTTCCTTTTTTTTTTGTTTTTTTACTTTAAGAACTTCAACTTTTAGTCTGCATATATTTTTAACACACCGTAAACCATTTAGAAATTTTCTTTATCTTTGGATCTCTCTTTACTGTATATCTCTCTTTTTCTGACCACATGAGTTTTTAATTTACCAAGCAATATCAGTAGGACTAAAACCGTGGCTTTGCTGGCTAGATGTAGCCCATTCCTTAGCTTTCTGCCATTCTAACCTTGTGGCTGAGGTACCGGCCAGAGCCGCATTCAGTGCCACAAGTCTACAGTGTTTCAAGGTCCCTGCCAGCAAGCGAGCTTCAGCAGCCTGTGCTTGCAAACCGCACAAACCGCCTGCGTAAAAGAGTCAGAGTTTGCCCGGGCAGGACAGCCCAAAAATCCGGCATTTTTAAATGGCGCAGCTTTTTTCCTGCTATGGCTGAAAACCAAAAAGCATGCATTCAGCTTTTGGTCAACACCGTTTAAGTGTTTCGTGGCAGGACCTCTTAAGAGCTGCAGGGTTTTGCAGCTGAAGCTGAGTCAGGAAGCCTCTCTTAGATGAGAGCGCTTGCTTGCCTCTAGCAAGCAGAGCAGACCCAAGAAATTGCCACAAGAAACATGCTTTACTCTATTCTTTTCCAAGCTTTCTCAGGCTTTCTGTGGACTCAGTTATCCACACGTCTGGGCGCCATTCTGTTGAAATAAGGGCAGCGGGGCTGCATCCCCAGCACCCCGGCCACCTGCTAGCTTATGCCCCGAAATAATAACACACAAATTGTATTCATTTAAACACTGCTTGGCCCTTTAGCTCTAGCCCTTACTGGCTAATTCTGATATCCCGATCAACCAATCTCTAATAATCTGTGAGCACCGGTCTTACCGGGAAGATTCTAGCCTAGTCCATCCCGGGTCGGAGCTTCATCGCGTGTGTCTGCCCGGGAGCTAGGCATGGCGTCTCTGCTCCAGAGAGCAGAGATGTCAGTCTGAGCTCACTTCCTCTTCCTCCCAGCATTCTGTTCTGTTTTCTTCACCCACCTGTGTTCTAACCTATGAGGGCCAGCCAAGCAGTTTCTTCATTTTTTTAACCAATGACCTTCCTCCATCAGATATCATTTTACATAACAGAAAATGGAAGTTCTTTGTTTTTTCTTTTGGCAGTGTGTCAGCTAAGACCACCTCCTACCAAGCAGTACTTTTCAAAAGCTGCACTGACTCTGCTGCGTATAGCACCTTGCAGTTAGCATGGACCAAACTGACATGGAAAATGGTCAGGTGAAGAGATACTGAGTCTGCTACCCTCTGCAATTGCTGAATCATTTCAAATATAATACCAATTTGGACATTTAGGAGAAGTAGGCATGTAGCGTAGGGCACAAGACTCCATGTCTGGATAAGGTGGGAGTGAGGTGCTGGAAAGTGTCTCGCTTTTGTGAGATGGGGTCTAGGAAGAAATCCCCCACAAGAAGGAGTTGGTAAAAAAAAAAAAACTTTGTCTTTTCCTGTGTGAGCTCTTGGGAGGAAAACAGTTTCATCCAAGAGTTTGTAGCATGAAATTGCATCAACATCCTCTGAGTTACAAAACCCCAACCTAAGCTGTCCACTTGATGTCCCATTATTGTATTGGGGGACCCAGCAGAGGTGTTATAAATTCCCATCATGGGGAAGATTTCAACCCCAATCGATACCCAGGCATCACGCTGGTGAAGCTTCTGCCATTGTCCCCATTCCGCAGGACCTGCGTCTGCATATGTGCAACCATGCCTGACACCCTTGAGCTGCTTCCAGGACTGACCTAGCCAACTTCATTTCCAAAGATAAGTTCAAAGGTGAAACGAAGAATTTTAGTGACAGAAGGTTATTGACAGCAAAGCCTTAAGCTACCTGTGTATGGCCCTTTGGGGGAGCTTAATCTTTTGCTCCTCAAATGGATTCATAAATAATTTTGTTGTATTCTCCAAAACACTTTTCCAAGTAGATAGAGCAAAATACTTTCTCCTCTGATAAATGCAAGAAAAATCACTGTAGCATAATTAACTTAGATGTCTGAGTTGAAATAAAGTACTAACGAAGATGGTGTAAATCTGACTATGGTTGTTTTAAGAGTTCTGGCTCTATTTTTCCATGGCCACACCCAAATGTATACAGAGTTGCCATCCCTAGGATTTTTGGTACTTACCAAAGTCCCCATCCATTTAATGCTTGTTCTCGGTGAGAGAGCTAGAACACCACAGACACAACAGAGACTCAACTCAACCTCAAGCAGAGCCCTGAGAAATCCCACTTTATGTGCAATACATAGGGTGAAGTTCACAGCTCAGTTGATTATTTTCTATAGTTAACTTCTGATAACCAAAGTCAATAGTATCAGAATATCCACGGTAATGAGGGTATGTATCTGTGTTCGCGTGCATGTGCACAACCATCCCATGACTGTGTAGGTTCTCATTGATTACAGATAATGCTTTTTGATAGCAGGTAAGCTATATATTTCTTGTGGTCTTGTGAGGATTAGTTTTGTCAACTTGACACAATCTCAACCCACCTGGGAAGAGAGTCTCAATAATGGTTGCCCATGAGAATACCTCTGAGAGATTTTTTAAAATAGATTTAATGAAGGTGGGGTCACCAGCCTATTGTGGGTAGTACTGTTCCCTGGGCTTGGGTCCTGGGATATCAAATAATAGGGAAAGGGAGACTATTTCTAGACATAGGTTCGTTTATTTTCTATTTTTGCTTTTGGATGTGATGTGGCCCCTGTTTGACTTCCCCATAATGATGGGCTGAACCTGGAATTGTAAGTCAAATAGAACCTTTCTCCCCTAAGCTGCTGTTTTTTGGAGGGGGTGGCATTTTATCACAGCAACAGAAATGAAATTAGGGTAGGTCTTTATGTACTTATGGAAAGGTCCAGTGTGTGGTGTGCTAACTACACACATCATGTGTGTAAGTTGGTCTCCAACCAGTTTCTATGAAGATGGATTCTTTGATCCTTCTATTAATGCCTGAAATGAACTGAGTCTTGAGTTGGGACAAACGACATGTCTGTAAGTGACTTTTTGATGTTTTTTCCTTAAGGTGATATGAAAGAAAGGTACATTCAAGACTCTTGAGAAAATAAATGCTTGAAATGACATTCTAGCAAGTCTTGGAGGCTTTGGGCATTGCCAAGTAAAGTTAGTTGGAAAGGGCAAGTGAGACTCACTTTTTCCCAATGTCTTGTATGTCAGAAGATAAACCATAGCACTACATCTTCACTTTTAATATGATACGATGAACACAGAAAGGGAACAACATTTGTTTTGTTTAATATTCCATAAAGGTATTCAAGCTGTGTAGTATTTTATTGTCTGAGAGTATAACAAAAGTCTGTGTCATTTCTCAGTAATGAACCCTGTCAAGGAGTGATCATTGCCTGGGAAAGTGAAGCTTAAAAAGCACGCTTTTGCTAATAAATCACAGAGTGTAACATCATATGGTGTGACGATGTTAAACAAATAATTCTATCTGCAGATGGAATCTGAGCCCAAAGGGAAACCCTCCGGCTTTGCTCTGCTCTCCACCTCACACTCACGATGGGCACACGCTCTCATACCCTTTACACACGCACACCAGGTCGTGTTCAAAGGACAGGAGTTTGCCATGTCATGGCTTAGAGAAGCAAGCTAGTGACAACAGTGACTTAGGTTTGGTCCTTTCTGCTCCCCTGTCCTTTATATAGTTCTCCATGACTCGTTCTTTGCCGCTACTCTAGCGTAAGTCTTCATGCATTCAACTCTCTTATCCATATTTGCCACAAACCAGGATTTACTACAAAAATGGGCACTGAAAACTCCAGTCTCTCCTTATCCCTTAGATTCTGTATGGATAAGTATGATGCTTAGATCCTTTGGGTTTCATGTCTCTATTTCATCTTTTTTTTTTTAATTTTAGTTTCTTTTTTTTTATTGAGAAAAGGAGAAAAAAAACCCCACAAGTTTCCACCTCCTCCCAGCCTCCCATTTCCCTCCCCTTCCTCCCACTCTTCTCCCCCTCCTCCCACCATCCTCCCCCTCCCCCCACTCCTCTCCCCCTCCCTCTCCAGTCCAAAGAGCAGTCAGGGTTTTCTGCCCTGTGGTAAGTCCTAGGTCCTCCCCTCTCCGTCCATATCTAGGAAGGTGAACATCCAAACTGGCTAGGCTCCCACAAAGCCAGCACATTAAGCAGGATCAAAACCCCGTGCCATTGTCCTTTGCGTCTCATCAGCCCTCATTGTTCGCCATGTTCAGAGAGTCCAGTTTTATCCCATGCTTTTTCAGTCACAGTCCTGCTGGCCTTGGTGAGCTCCCAACAGATCAGCTCCACTGTCTCAGTGGGTGGGTGCACCCCTCGTGGTCCCGACTTCTTTGCTCATGTTCTCGCTCCTTCTGCTCCTCATTGGGACCTTGGGAGCTCAGTCCAGTGCTCCAGTGTGGGTCTCTGTCTCTATCTCCATCCATCACCAGATGAAGGTTCTATGATGATATGCAAGATATTCGTCAGTATGGCTGTAGGATAGGGTCATTTCAGGTTCCCTATCCTCAGCTGCCCAAGGAAGTAACTGGGGACCTCGGTTTGGGCACCTCGGAGCCCCTCTAGGGTCAGGTCTCTTGCCAACCCTAAAGTGGCTCCCTTAACTAAGAATTGTGTTTCCGTGCTCCCCTGTCCAACCTTCCTTTATCCCAATCCTCCTTTTTCCCCAAGGCCCCCCCCCCTTCCCTTCTAACTTTTCTCTCCCCATCTCCCCTTACCCCATCCCACTCCGCCCCCAAGATCCCAATTTTCTCCCTGGCAATTTTGTCTACTTCCCTTAGCCAAGAGGATAACTATATGTTTTTCCTTGGGTTCACCTTCTTACTTAGCTTCTTTAGATTCACCTATTGTAGACTCCGTGACCCTTATTTATGGCTAGAAACCAATTATGAGTGAGTACATCCCATGTTCATCTTTTTGGGTCTGGGATACCTCACTCAGGATAGTGTTTTCTATTTCCATCCATTTGCATGCAAAATTCGAGAAGTCATTGTTTTTTTACCGCAGCATAGTACTCTAATGTGTATATATTCCATACTTTCTTCATCCATTCTTCCATTGAAGGGCATCTAGGTTGTTTCCAGGTTCTGGCTATTACAAATAATACTGCTATGAACATAGTTGAACAAATGTTTTTGTCATATGATAGGGCATCTCTTGGGTATATTCCCAGGAGTGGTATTGCTGGGTCCAGGGGTAGGTTGATCCCGAATTTCCTGAGAAACCGAAAATTTGCAACTTTCTTCTTTTCTCCTTGTCCCGCAGACATGGATACTCTGGAGTAGGGGTGATTCATGTCCTTGGTGGGACAGGGCTATATCACACTGCTGTGGTGTATGCATTGGAGTACAGTTTAAAAAGCTACAAGGTTCTTTTTATTTCTGAAAATTTCAGGAGTTTTAAATCTGCTATCTTTATATTTTGGTCTACTGTGGGTAGCAGAAACCATGCAAAACAAAACTGTAAAGGGAGGACGGTGTGTGGAGTCAATATTCTGAAGTGAATTCTTTCTATGCTATTAACTTTTTTTGACAGATACTGGAGTCGACATGCAGTTGTTCCTGTTGCAGAGGCAAACATTTGGAGTACCAGGTCGTTCTGGTGCTTCTGTGTCCTCTAAGGCTGGGTCTATGTGTTTTAAGGTCACACTAAACTGTCTGGATGCATGTATATGTGCTGTGTGTGTATCCCAGGAGTGGGGGAGCCCCACAGCCAGCAGGTCTCACAGCGTTCTCTAAATGTTATTGCTGTTGGCAAGGCCTTATCTCAGATAAGGTGGTGAGTTAGTAAGCTGCCATGGAGAAGTAGGATTTTGTAAAGTTAGATGGGGTATAAAGAAACACAGTTAATTCCAGACCCTCAGGCAAGAGTGGAGAAGTAACTGGGGTCTTTGTTCTTGGAGATTATCAGATTTACCATCTTTCCTTCTGAGAAACAGCAGGCACTCTCTGGCTGCCAGTTGCTATGCAGGTAGACACTCATACATGGACGAGGCCACCCCAGGGTTACACGCTAGAGTCCCTGGGAAGGAAAAAGAGGGAATCTCACACTCCTCCCAAGGAATTAGTTTTCTTCAACTAACCCTAAACTCCAGTGTCAAGCTTTGTCACAATTTTCAAAATGACCATAGTATTGTTACCTAGAATTTTTTCCTAAACTATTTTCCCATATGGCCAGGTAGAGTCCCACTGAAGACCCCAGAAAGTCCCATGAACATGAAAATACACTTTAGACACGTAAGATGCCTCATGTTTTAATAGATGGTGTTGGGAAGTCTTTTGAGAGGTACAGACTAAGTAAGGCTTCACATTTGAACCAGGCCTTGCTGTGGGAATAAGCAGGCGGAGGGTAAGCTTGAAAGTAGAACTTGCCTATGTGTGTCAACTGATGTGCACGAGGAGTTTATAGGAGCATCTGTGGACTAGGCACAATCACTTTCCTTTTGCTATTGGGTCTCAATTCTCTCTACTCTTTAAAAAATTATACATAGCCATTGAACAGATGTATAAGATATAATAAAGGCTTAAAGCCACGACTGCCTTAGAGAATAACCATGTCAGGGTACATAGTCCATCCATCACCTCCAACGCTTCCTCTTCCTTCCCAGTGAGGCACACAGTCTCAGCTTTGGTTTGGTAGAGGTAGTCATCACTTCCAGTCACCGCACTGCTGAACAGAACCCTAGAACTGCATGTTCCTAAGTAGAGTTTTGTATCTCTTGCCCAGCCTCTTCCACTTTCCTGTGCAGCCGCCTCTCTAGCTAGTGGCATTTGTTGTCCGATTCCCCATTTCTATAGGTTCTGAGATCTACCTGCATTTCCTAAGAACAGAAGCGCCATGGCTTTCCAAGTGTAACTCTCTAATGGGCTAAGCTCTAAGGTTTTATCTCATGCAGACAGCATAGACCACATTATTTAAAATGTATAATAAAATAAAAATAAAAAATAAATTAAAAATCCTAAGGAATGGTCTTGGAGGTGAAACATAATCTTTTATACGTTGCCTATGTACTCTTCCTGGTAATTTTGTAGAAGGTATCCCAGAAAACCTTGCTAAAGAGGTAAAAACAAACAGAGGAGAGAAATTATCATCACAGGGAAAACGATTCACCTTTAGGTAGGTAGAACCTTTTTTCAAGAGGGAAGATGAGAATCTATACTGACCTAATGTATAGTGTGCACAGGGTTCACCCACACGCTGCCTTAGTATAGTCCACTTGCATATGTGTCCACCAGTCAGGCCTCATGTCACGTGCCAGTAATGTGAACTCTGGTGAGAGCATAAGCAGGTGGACTGAACATTGCAATCTAGGCTCTGCTGCAAAGAAACATCTTGTCTCAAAATTCACAAACAATCTAGCCTCTGCTGCAAAGGGAAATCTTGTCTCAAAATCTGCAAACAAAGCAAACCAAAACTAAAACAAGTACTGCAATGTTTACTTTTTTTAAAAAAAACATTTTTAAAGAAAAATTAATTCATTTACTTTACATCCGGCTGTAGTTTTTCCATCCCTCCTCTACTCTCATTCCTTCCCCCCACCTCCTCTCTGCCCCTCCTCCAATCCCATTCCTCCTCTGCTTCTGTTCAGAAAGTGTCAGGCCTCCCATGGGTATCAACAAAGCATGACCTATCTCAAGTTGTGGTAAGACTAAGCACCTCCCCTTGTATTAAGGCTGGTCAAGGCAACCCAGTATGAGGGATAGATTCCCAATAGCCCGCCAAAGTGTTAGGGACAGTCCTTGCTGCCACCAAGAAAAATGCATATGTCAAGTGAACGCTCTGAACTAAAGCAAGACTTGAAAACCTTGTCAAAGAAACAGTCTTAGTTACATTGCTGAGATACAGAACCAACTAGAAACAAAACAACAAAAGCTTACTACTTTTTAAAAAATAATTATTGAAGAAACACCCCCAGGTCCTCAAAATTGTTCCCCTAGGAAATGATCAGTAGCTAACAAGTGTGGTTCTCTCCCCACATTGGATATGGCCATGAGAGATAAAGGCCTAATAAGAATATACAAGAGCTCAGCATGAGAGGAGAAAGCAGGTGCATGGCTCCCCCAGAACACAGAGCTTCAGTTAAGAAAGGAATGCCCTCAGTTGCAAAAATCTCAGACTTCTTTTACTCTTTTCCCCCGATTTCTTTTAAGCTTGGCACACTTTCTCAGAACTGTGATACAATTACTAAGCATAAGTTAATTTGGGTGCAATAATATTACAGAAATTTGGGGGTCTTATTTGGGATTTTAGTAGTTTTACAATTGTCTTTCCTTTTCCCTGTTTTGGAATATTATTCAGAATGCTATCTTGTACTTAGTTCTCATATCTCCTTGGTCTTTGTATCATGTTACACTTCCTAGTCTTCTCTCTTTTTTAATCTCAACTCCTATGATGGTCAGCCTTTTTGGTAGGTGTTTTCTGTATTTGGGCTTACCTCAGGCTTTCTCATGGTTAGATGAGGATCTGAATCTCTGACCTGAGTGCCAGAGGGTTGAGAATCGACTCCTGCCTTTCCATGTGCACCATCTAGGAGACATATGAAGAAGTATGTTTTATCATCACTGATGTCAGTCTTGTCCTGAGGTTGAGGAGGTAGCTGATAGGCTTCTTCACTGTAAAACTACTGATATTCCAACTATAATTCATAACAACTTAGAAAATTTGCAAATATTCTCTTCACTTCATACACTTACCAAGTAATTTTGTTATCAGTTATCTGGTGATTTCCATCATTTTTATATTTATGAATCGGAGTCTATTTTTTTTTTGTCAAGAACACTAGAAGGAATTCCTCTGTATTTGTTTATTCAATTCTCCATTGCTATTAGCACTGACACATGGCAGTTTATAAGATTGCATAGGCTATAATACAATTAGTGCTTATTTTGTTAATTGAGTTGTTCTATGTTGGAAGCCTAGAGAGATGAGTCAGAAGTGACAAGTTTTTGCTGCTCTTGGAAAGGGCCTGAGTTTAGTTCCTAGCTCTCCCAAGTGATGCACAACTGCCTGTAACTCCAACTTCCAGGGATCTAATTCCTTCTTCTAGCCCGGATAGACACCTGCATAATACATGCATACCCACCTGTAAACACACATACATACACATAAATAAAAATAAATCTTTAAACAAGGTACTATGTTGGCTTTTTGCTTGTTTGACTTCCAGCCTCATTGACATAGAAGCCACATCTGTGCCTTCTGATAGCATATGATACTCAGGGTTCATTATGATATTATCCCCAGACGTCCTGAGAGACCATCTGTGTACAGCTGATCTAATTTGCTAACTACAACATGTAGCATTTTGGGGCAGTTCCTTTTGTGGTTAGTTGTTGAATATTCGGATGAAAACACTGTCAGAGCTCTTTAAAAGTGAAACATGTTCTCCAGCTGCAAGGAAAGGTGTCAGTTGGATGCTAAGCATAAGACAACTTGATGGGGTCTTGGGAGATGGGGGGTCTACTTAAGGGGTGCAGTTGGCTCCCTGAAGCAAGAGGAAGCCCTTACCTAAGTTCTGTAACTGTCAGGTACTGGGTTCTGACAACCATGATGTGAACTTGCTGACTGCCCCTCGGAGCATTCAGGAGCCTCACATCTAGCCAGGGCCTGGATTGCAGTCTGACTCCTGTACCCCAGTGCCAAGCAGTTTTAGTTACTGGATTCTTACATTGAACGTCTTTTTGTTTAAATTTTTATTATATTTGTTTATTTATTTATGTTTGTGTGTGTGTGTGTGTGTGTGTGTGTACAGGCACTCACATGCCATAGTATGAGTGTCATGACTTGGTGAAAAGCCCTTTTATTGCTTGGTCATCTCACTGCTCCCTTTCCCATTTTCCATTTCTGAGATAAATAGCTCCATAATTTGATCTTACCTTTTCTGGATATTGTGGAAGTTAATTTCTCATGTCTTGTTGAGGATTCTATGTCTTCCTTTTTTTTTTTTTATTTTTCGAGACAGGGTTTCTCCGTAGCTTTTTGGTTCCTGTCCTGGAACTAGCTCTTGTAGACCAGGCTGGCCTCGAACTTACAGAGATCCGCCTGCCTCTGCCTCCCGAGTGCTGGGATTAAAGGAGTGCGCCACCACCGCCCTGATTCTATGTCTTCTTACAAGGGATTTTGGCCTTCAGTGAGTCTTATCCTAAGTCTAAATATGGGACAGAAGATTTTCGTTTAGTTTTTGTGCACAAATACTGTTACTACTCAGTTTCCTTAGCCTCTATGTATGCTACATTTTGAAACCAGTTTGATGCCATCTACAAGAAATTTCTGGTATGGTCTTTAATCAAGAGATACATCTGAAGAAATGATGGTAATATTGAGTCTTGCAATTTATTATTAAATTATACCTTTACACTTATTTCATTGTTTTGAGAATTTTTCTTGTTTTTTTTATAAATTTTAATAGTTTTATATCTAATATATTTTGAGATGCCATTGTAAATATTTTTTCTTAACCACTCAACCTCACTGTTGTTAGTATATAGAAATGCAGCCTGCTGTTTCCCAAAATCTTGCTAAATCAAACTATGAGAAATATTAGTAAATTTCTTGGAATTTTTTATATCAGCAATCATGTTTTCTATGAATGAAAGCAGTTTTTCTTTTTCTAACTGGTATGTATTGCATGAATCTTTTCTTGCATGTCTGTGTTGAACACCTTCTGCCTCCCATCTTTTTCCTCTTTATTTTATTTTCTTCATTCTCCTCTCTTTAATCTTTGTTTCCCTAGGCAATTTCACTTCTATTCTCATTAGATGTCTGTGTGTGTGTGTATGTATATATATATATATATATATATATATATATATATATATAATTTTATGTGACTGTAGGAAGTTTAGGAACCACCAATGAAAACAATCATGCAATATTTTTCTCCAGGAGGCTGGGTTAATTTGCTTAATATGGTGTTTCGAGTTGCATCAATTTTCCTGCAAATAACATAATTTCATGTTATTTGAATACTTTCATGCCCCTTCATGGCTGAACACTTTTTCACTATGTGTATATGTCACATTTTCTTATCCATTGCTCTCTTTGGACACATAGGTTGGCTTTATGCCATCGCTATGGTGAATAGTGCCACAGCCTCCACTCATGTGCAGGTATCTCTGTGACTATTGACTTTATATCCATCTGGTCAATCCACGAGGGTGCTGTAGCTGGCACAGATGCAACATCTATTTGAAGCACTATTTTGGTGATGAAGATTTCAGGAATATGCTAAAGAGTTTCCACGACAGACCCCACTTAGACTCTCAGACTCTTACTGTGGCATTATAGACAGGATTTTTTCCTCCCTCCTTTTTTCCTCCTCCTCCCCACCTTAAGTCTAGAGTGAGGTTAAGGATACAACTACTTCCAGTTTGCTCATATTTTAAAATCATTTATGTGTTGAATTTTGCCAATTACTCTTTTTGCATCTGTTGAGATGAGTACACAGTTTTTTTCTATTTAGTCCTCAATATCCATATACGCCTCAGAGATATCATGGGTTCGGTTGGCTTTATGCCATAGCTATGGTGAATAGTGCTACAGCCTCCACTCATGTGCAGGGAGATCATTATGGTGAAGTGAAACAATCAATGAAACAACTGCAATGTTTTTTTGTTTCCCTGCAATTATGAAAGTTATGTTTGTACTAGAGTGTAGTTTGTCATGTGTGAAAATAGCATTTGTAACACTTAAAAGTACTTCAATGCTGGAAATGCTAAACATCTCTCTGGTCTCCAGGGAGTCATAATCATTTGCTGGCAGAAAGTCTTGCCTTGATGCTCCTGGCTGTGGACCAATCAAGGTGTGGCTGCTGAAGCCTGGGATGATGGAGGCAATTGCTGGAAACAAGACAACAGTGTTTGTCATATTGATTAAGTCTTTCTTTCAAGAAGCACTTCGCTGTAGCAGGCAATGTTGTTGAACAGAATTATGCATACAGTAGTTTTTGCTGTTGTTCTGTTTTAATTTTGTTATCCTTTATTTTCGAGGCAGGGTCTTACATGGCTCAGGCTGTGTAGCTATGTAGCTAAAGCTGATTGTAAATTCCTGCTCTTCCTGTCTTCATTTTGAAAGTACTGGGACTGAGCATCTCACCACCATGCCTACCTACTCAATAATGATTATCGTTACAGCATGTGGCAGTTTGAATGAAAATGGCCCCATATACTTACAGGGACTGGCACTGTTGGGAGAGTGGCTTTCCTAGAGTAGGTGTGGCTTTGTTGGAGGAAGTGTGTCACTGGGGGTGGGCTTTGAGATCTCAGATGCTCAGACCAGGTTCAGTGTGGTAATCTCTTCCTGCTGCCTGCTGATCCAGATGCAGGACTCTCAGCTCCTTCTCCAGCACAGTGTCTGCCTACATGCCATCTGGCTTCCTGCCATGATGATAAAGAACTAAACCTCTGAAACTGTAAGCCAGCCCCAGTTAAATGTTTTCCTTTATGAGAGTTGCTGTGGTCACAGTGTCTCTTCACAGCAATAAAACCCCAATGAAGACAAGCAGAGCTCACAGAATTCTTGAATTGACAGCAATGGGAAAGTTGAAAAAATGAGAATGACTAAAAGATGATAAATTCTTCTGGAAAGTGGTCTTAGTTGTCTTGTGTGATGCAGGAACTTCACAAATCATCTTGGAAAAAGTGTAATATCTGCAAAATGCAGTAAGGCAAGTTACAGTAAAATGAGGCATAATTGGAATGAGTGATCATGGTGAATTCTTTTTTTTTTTTTTTTTTTTTTTGGTTTTTCGAGACAGGGTTTCTCCATAGCTTTTGGTTCCTGTCCTGGAACTAGCTCTTGTAGACCAGGCTGGTCTCGAACTCACAGAGATCCGCCTGCCTCTGCCTCCCGAGTGCTGGGATTAAAGGCGTGCGCCACCACCACCCGGCCTCATGGTGAATTCTTAAGTGCTGAACTAGTCAAAAGTTTCTGAAGAGTAAAACCATTTGTTTAATTTTAAATGTTTTATTATTTATTTATTATATGGAGTGGGGGTATGGACATACCACAGTGTGTGTACAGAGGTTATAGCACACCTTGTGGGATTCAGTTCTCCTTTTCTCAGGAATACAGGCCCCGGGGGTGGTAGGGGACTCAAGTCATTAGGTAGTCATCTTTACTCACCGAGTTATCTTGCTGGTCCTGATTAAAACACATTTGGTCATGACATATTGTTATTTTTGTCTTTTCCTGGCCTTTATTCTTAATATTACTAAGGATTTTTGTTTCTGCATTCATGAAAGATATTGGCATGTACTAATTATTTAAAAATATTTTTATTTTGTGTGTGTCTCTGTGTGTTTCCCTCTCTCTTTCTCTGTGCATCATGTGTATTCAGGTACCTACAGAAGTCAGAAAATGGTGTTGGATCCCTGAATTTAAAATTACTGGCACTTGTGAGTTACTTGATGTGTGTGCTGTGAACTGAACTTGGGTCTTCTGCAAGGGCACAAGCATTCTTCACCACCAAGCCATTTCCCAGTTGCTGGTACGTACTTTTCTTATATTATCTTTGGTTTTGATATCAGAACAATAGCATCAAAAATGAGTTGGAAGAATCTTTATTTCTTTTATTTTCTTCTAGATTTATAAGGACTAATATTATTTTTTTTTCTAAATGTTTGTTGACTACAGTAGCAAAATAACCCTGGCTAATGCTTTCTTTGTATAAAGACTTTAGTTCCTATGATTGGGTAGCATTATTTACAACATTTTTTTCTGGGTGAGCTTTGGTAGTTTGTGTCTCTCAATGTAAAGTCCATTTCATCTATGGTGTAGGAGGCCCTTCTGTATTTGTATTGCTTTCATTGGTTATTAAAGAAACTGCCTTGGCCTAGTTGATAGGGTAGAACTCAGGTAGGCAGGGAAGACAGAACAGAATTCTGGGAGGAAGAAAGCAGAGACAGGCAGATGCCATGGTTCTCCTTCCTGAGACAGATGTTGGTTAGACTCATGCCTGTAAGCCACAGTCAAGTGGTGATACACATTAATGGAGATGGGTTAAACTAATATGTGAGAGTTAGCCAATAAGGGTCTGGAGATAATGGGACAGGCAGTATTTGAATGAATACAGTTTCTGTGTGATTATTTCAGGTGTAAGCTAGCAGGGCAGGATGTAACAAAGAGCCTGCACCCCTCTCGGGTGGCTCAGATGACAAGTAGCCCACCCACTCCCTTCAACACATCTAGACTGTTGAATTATGAGCCTAATATAATTTTCAGCATCTCTGTCTCATTATTTTCTGCTGTCTGTATTAGAAGTGGTGTCTCTGCCTTGGGTCTTCATGCCAGGAAACTGCTACAGCTTTGTGACCAGCATCCAGTGCATTTTGTTTCATTATGGTTCAATGTTTTTCATAGCTGGAATTCTTCTAAAATTTCCTTAAATCTTACTTGCGGAATAATGGTCATTTATTAACCATTTTTCTTTAAAATTCTAAGATACACGAGGGATGTGTGAAATATCTTTTGTTACTGATGTGTAGTTTAACTCCTCTACAAATGCTTTGTTTGATTTTTATTCTTATGAATTGGTAATTTATTTAAGTGATGGCTCAATGTGCAATTGAAAAAAAGTGTATCTTTTACTGTTATAGTAAGGGTCGATTTTTGCATACCTTCAGATGAAGAGTTCTTTTAATTTATGTAGATGGAATTTTCTGTCCCTCCTGGTCCTGCTGCTGTTTAGTACCAAGGAAACACAGAGGCTTGTATTAATTATAAACTGTTCGACCTGTTAGCTCAGGCTTATTATTAACTAGCTCTTGTAACTTAAATTAACCTGTACTTCTTATCTATGTTTAGCCATGTGACTTGGTACTTTTTCTCAGTACAGCATTCTCATCTTGTTTCCTCTGCATCTGGGTGATGACTGTAGACTGAGCCTTTCCTCTTCAGAATTCTCCTATTCTGGTCATCCCACCTATACTTCCTGCCTGGCTACTGGTTAGTCAGCATTTTATTAAACCAATACAAGTGACAAATCTTTAGAAGGTACAAGAGAATTATCCCACAGGACATTTATATGGATCAAAATTGAGGTACACACAGTTATATGCAAAAAATGTGCTTGTTTTTTTGGTTAAGGGTACATTAGTGAAAGGAACAAACACCATAAGATTAAAGAATTATGATTTGGGGGAAAGAAATATGTTCCCCTCCACAGAATTTCCAATAGTGTCAGTGCTTTTTTTGGGAGGAGGGGCATGTTTCAAGACAGTATTTCTCTATATAGCCCTGACTGTTTTGGAGCTCACTCTTTAGACCAGATTGGCCTCAAACTCACAGAGATCTGCCTGCTTCTGCCTCCCAAGTGCTGGGATTAAAGGTGTGCACCACCATTGCCCGGCTTGCTGACAAGTTTTACTTGAATTTTAGCTTGAGTTTTCTGATAGTTGGGGACACGAAACCTTAGTAGTTAAACTTGTACAGGACCTTAGCATAGATTCTGCCCTAAGATGAGGACCAGATGTGAGCAGTGTCACCAATGACTGATTTAGATAAGCCCTAGACGTATTGTCACCAGCCCAGGCTTCTAGGAGCTCTCACTTTCACGTGCCATCTCTCCTGCTGGGAGTGAGAAACAGCAGTGTGATTGCGATTCAGTGATTCTACTCCAAATGAACCTTCAGGATGCATTCCTCATGTAGACTCTACATTCAGGAACTGCAATGTTTGGAGATAAATTGTTAATTTGGCCAAACCTTTTCCTCTGTAAGCACCTGGAACATCCCCACAGTAGACAGCATTTCAGACTGATTCATCTGTGAACTTGCAAGAGCAAAAAAAGCAAAGAAAAAAAGAAAACATCTGTTTCCCTTGTTGTAGAAAGAAACAGAACTAGGCTCAAGACTCTGTGTGTGTGTGTGTATTGCGCAGCAGGTGGGGGGGAAGGTTGTCATTTGAGTCTGCTTACTGTTTGCTGACTTCCTGCGGGGAAGATGCCATAGATGTGTCAAGTGGGGAGGACAAACTGGCCCACAGTACAGTCATCTCATCTATTGCCAGGAAGGATGCAAACAAGATTGCCTCAACATGACAGGAAACAAAACACACCGCCTATTATTTATTTATCTATTCATTTTTTACCCACATTTTATCATGCTTAAAAATATCAAGAAAGTTCTATTTATCCTTGCAATCTGGCTCCTTGAGCCCTCTCTCCCCCTGCTTTTTTCCCCAAGGAAAGCTATATGAGGTCAATGATCAACACTAAATGAATCTTACATCTCCTTAGAGAATTTGACAGTTACAATTTATGCAATTTCTTAGAATCAGCTTTCCATTTATTTTTATGCCTGAAAAATTGCTGGGTTTCTTGATGCATATTTTAACATGTCAATGAAGTCAGAAGTTATCAAGCAGCCTTGAAGAGTAATGTATTTTTCCCCACAGGGGAAATAGTTTTTCCCAAGGGGTAAAATTATGAGCATCTATTGTCCAAATGATTTTTCAAATTGTTTTAGTCAGAGGCAATTAGATAAAGGGAGATGTCCTCGAGGGGGCCCTTTCGGAAGAGAGAATGGGCAGTCTTCCCCTGTGAGGTTTGCTGGCTGCACGGTGGCCAGGTCCAGACCAAGGCCCTATTAGTCAATTTTGACAGGAAAGCACACACTGCATGCATGGCCTTCAGGGTGATGTATGAGCATCCAACGTGCTGTTTGTTTCCCTTGACAATTCCCAGCACCTACTTTCCACCCAGTACCAAGTAATCATAGATCTGCAGGGTGGGAGAATGGGAGGGAGATGGCCTGTTGGTTAAGCGATGTATTTGCCTCAGGTACAGACATCAGCGGGACCTCATGAATCAGCCAGCAGAGGCAAGTACCAGTTAGAGATTGAGTCATTGGCCCAGCAAAACCACATGCTGTTCCCCTTGTCTGAACATCAGAGCTTTGGGCAAATACCTACAAAATTCCCCGGGGCAGCTAGGACTGGAGACCCATGTGTGCTTAAAGCCCCTAAGATCATGTTTCCCCCCTCTGGCACGCAGTTCAGCATTTGAATTCCCTGCTTCTCTTGACCATAAAGTCAGAAAAGACACAGAAGCTGGTGAGTTTGTTGCCTACAGGCAAAATAAATGAAAACTCAGCAGTTTTCAAAAGAACAAACTCTCTAGGCTTTTTCATGTGGGTCTTTGGGCATCTCACACTAGGTCGAGAGTAAGAAAGCATAGTCAGAAGAGCCCGGGAGAGTGGGATTCTTCTTTGTCTACATGGAGGTGTTGCCACAAAGGATTCCACGAGTAGAAAACAAAATAAAACAAAGCAAAAAGCAGTTCTCAAAGGGACTCCAATTGTCCTTCCTGTGGCACTGAACCTTTTTTTTGTTGTTGTTAATAAATCTATATCCATGTATTTATTTATTTACAGGGACTGCTGAGACCGCGGAGTTCCTGTTTGTTCTGTTTCTGTGGAATAAAGTTATTCTGTGGTCAGAGACACCTAAGCCCACGAGGCACGCGCCATCCAGATCTGAGCTCAGGCTGTTTACATGACCTTCCAGGAAAAATATTGACAAGGCAGTAAAAATACTTTTCTTGATTGCTCAGCCTTGTGTTTGAAAGTTGGAATTACAGGGACTTTTCTCTTTTAGTTGTTATTTTTAGCTTCTCTATTTTTCTACCTTTTGGCTTTTTGGAGAGGGGGACTTGCCTTTGAAGATGCAGGCTATTTACCCTGTGAAAATCGAGGAACAGAAAGCCTCTACAGCAGCCTCACTATTTCCCTCCGATGATTTCCCCAGCTGCTTGAGGGACAGGGTCTCTCAGCTTCTTGAGATAAGGAGAAAAAGGAGAGGTTTTCACAGACCAGAAGAAACTTCAAAGAAGGAAGAGAGCACTTGCTGCCAGTTCTCAGAAAGGCCACCATTCCTTCCCACTTGCCTTTGACCAAAGATTAGATAGTCACAGATATGGTGGCATGAGCTGAGTCTCACTTTATGGATACATACATGCATGCATGTGTGTATGACTGTGTGTATGTGTGTATGAATACATGCATGCATGTACGTATCAGTGCATAAATATGTGTATGGTTTCATGTATATATGCATGCATTCATGTGCTTATCTGTTTTGAGACAAGGTCTCACTGTGTATCCCAGGTTGGATTTGAACTTCTGATTTTCCTGTTTCAGTCTCCTGAATGCTGGGATTATAGATCTGGGGCACAGTTCCCTGTCTAAATCTGACTTTATTGACATTATGCAACCTCATTTAACTCCATCAGCATATCCCAGAAGCAAGAGATTCACTCCATTTGGTCTCTCCTGGCCACTTACTATTAGCTCTGCACTCCACTGTTTAGCCAGTCTCTCTTTTATTTGTTACCTATCTAGCTGAATTCAAAGTGTATATCTATCTAACTATTTTATTCTTTGTCATTTTCATCAAAATTAAAGGTACTGATTTTCTGGACGCAGACACTATATTTACATTTTATTTTTGCTTTTGATTGTAATTATAGTCAAGTGGCATTTTCATTGATCTTATAATTAGCTCAGAAGTGTAGTACTTATGTATCTTGACTTTCTTATTGATTGGCAGGGCTGATTTTATTTTTCTTACTCTAAAAGAACAGATGGAACTTGCCACTCTTGAAGGAAATTGCTCACAGAATCTGTATCAGTGCTGTAAAATATCCTTTTGAGTGTCTCCTGAAACTATCCATTGTTTCTTAGGGTATGTACAATGCATTGCTGTCACTGATGGACATCGGACGTCATTTCCAGGGTTAGGTACAGATTATTTTAGAAACATTTCTGCTGAGGGATTCCCCACAGAACTTCACTGCCTCGGGTCTGTGGAGCCTGCCCTTTATGCACCACGGTCTTTGCCTGCTTCATTTTTCTTCATGAAAACACGTATACTTCTAGCCAAGCAGCCATTCAGAATACACAGATAAAGGGATGAAACTATTGAGTCTCTTAGCGAAGACATCCAACTGCTCACCCTGGAGCATACACAACTGGTACTCAGCAAAGCGGTGCTTGGTTAGGTTAGTCCTCCTCAGCTGCTCGGGACTGGGGCTCACCTGCCATCTTGGTTCCCAGATCACAGAGAGGTTAAACTACCCTTTCCCTAACAGTTCACATGATATTGGGTCTCCTCCTCTTACTGCTAGCAAGATATCTTTTAAATATACCACCACAGGGCTGGAGAGTTGGCTCAGCGGTTAAGAACACTACTGGCTCTTCCAAAGGTCCTGAGTTCAGTTCCCAGCAACCACATGCTGGCTCACAACCATCTGTAGTGATCTGGTGCCCTCTTGAGGAAGAGACCTGGTCAGTCGTCCACATCAACTTAGACCATGAAATCCTATATGGACAAGTTCAACAGAACCACCATGTATGGGCTGCCCATTCACGCTGAAGCATTGCCAGGGCATATTCATTTTTTTTCACATCCTTGAAGGGAGTTTTTCAGTGATTCAGTTGCTACAGCAACGAGATGAACCCATATGATTCACCCTAGGGGAGGCAGGTGTCATTCCACTATAATTGCCAGGATATCTGTCCAGCTACCGCATCTATAACAAGCATATCACTTAGCCTTACTAGTGTACTTACACATGTGTCCAGTAAACATGGGGGAACTCAAATACAGAGCTAGCTATGTGCCACATGTTGTTCAGATGGTGGGGGAGCCCCTACTCCCTACCATCACATCCGAGAAGATACTCTTATTCATCATCGGTTTTCAAACCAAGGATAAAGAGTGAGTCCACTCGATTCTGCCATGGTCACCAAAATTTGAAAGCAAATTGTGAGAGCTCACCTAAGGACACTTGCAGCGCTGGTTATGGCAAAAGTTGTTTATGTGGCCTGGGAGGTACCTAACCCAGATGAGTCACTCGCATTTAGCTCCTAAGATTTTGCCAATTTCTCTATTTTAGAATCCACAAATATTACAATTTCCACGAGAAACCTCAGAGGTCCCATTTCTGGCTCAGGAGAGGGTTAACACACTCCACCCAAGAGTCTTCCAGTCCTGGGCTTCATTCGTTTTCCAAAACCCGAGCATGTTCTGTTTATTAGTCCACTGCACATCGTTAAAAGAAAACCCACACACCAACAGTTAGCTGAATCCCAGCCACGCAGTGTTGCAGTGACCTTGACCTCATCTCCCCCTCACACTCTTGGATTCGATTGATTCCCAGAACCCAGCGTTCTGCAGAGAGGCCTCTGAGTCAAACAAAGGAGGGCGTTTCAATGGCCTGCTTCCACAAGGAATTAAGTGCTTTCTCCTGGTGTGCCTCTTGACGTCCTTTCACCAAGCGTTAAAGAAGCAGGTTTCCAGGAGAAAAGAAGTAGAATTCTTGCAGTAGTCAGATGTATGTGATGTGCAGATAAAGCCTACATATGTAAGGCAGGAGGGAGTGGGGATGGAAGCAGGGCCTTGGTACATTTTCCTCCCACCTCTGCTCAATGCCATTTGAACTTCATGACTTTGAGGTTCTTTGTCTCTGCTTTGAGAGTTAAAAGTGGTGTCCTTGAAGGTAGCGCAGCTGTTGCCAGTCTCTAACACCCTCTTGTGATTCACTCGATCCTTAAGAGGTTGGATCAAGTTCTGGTCTTGAGAAGAAACTTAAAAGGGAAAAGTACACCTGGTTCCAAAGCACAAAACTATTGGAAGAGACCTGGCAGAAATGGCCGTGGTGACTCAGGCAGGCCAACACCCCTAAAAGGGCCCTGTGTATTTGAAGTAAAGGGACCCTCACACTTTTGTTTTACAGATGTGTTCTAAAGTGCTGAATCCCTCTTCATGGTCCCAAATTTCTCCAGCTTTAGGCTTCTGACAATGGGCTAGCATCCCTGAAGCATCATTAGACTGAGGAGGATGTAGGTAAAGGGATGTTCCTGAGCACCTGTGATCCGGCAGGAAGTACTTCAGTGCTGGAACGGGATGGACCAGATGACTAGAACACGAGAATTAATAGAGTAAGAAGGAACATCTTCATCTTTCAAAAACACTTGCCTTAGTTTGTGTGGACAACTGTTCATCTACAGTCTGTGTCTTGGTGTCCTCTGCAAACCGAAAGACTGTTACCCACAAAAAAAAAAAAAAAAAAAAAAAGACACTCCAGAGCAGCCATGATATGGTCCTCAAAGTGAAGTCATGTAGATGGGAACTCTTCTCCATGTGATTTGGTGAAGGCAAGGCTCACCCTTCAAGTCAGCCCATCGAGGTCCTGGGTAAAGGGGTGTTTTTCTTCAGTGTTCCTCACAGTAGACACCTAGCAATACTAGATTCTTAAGACTTATTTTCATGGATGCTACATTTTAAGGTCTTCATTTTTTTTTTGTTTACTTGACTGACCTTGAATTTAATTGTTCATAATAGATTGGTGGAGGAAAAAAGTCAGCAAATGGTAGGTTGTTGACAAAGATGTCTTTCAACAATTTTTTCCATGCCTTACCCAAATGGTGTATTGCCATCAAGACGCAGGCAGATTCCCTACCTCCTTTATGAATTGTTCTAACCCAGTGCAGTGGAAGCAAAGTTCTGGAATTTCTCAGGTCAGACTTGAAGAGGACTTGCTGTTTTAATCCAAAGTTTGTATCTATATGTCATTGAAGGAAGTTTGTGTCAGGCTGCACATGGGGAGTAAGAGAGGCCCAACCAGTTCCCAGTCATTCCAGCCCCGTTAACTGAGATGCCAAATATGTGTGTCTATGATCTTGGGTGTTCCAGCCCTCGCTGAGCTCCTAACTGAATGCAGCCATGTGGCTGACCCCAGCTGACATCACTGGGAAGGGTCCAACTGAGTCCAGCCAACCGACAGAGCCATGAGAAATAACAAATCATGCCGTCTTAATCCCTGTGTCTTGAGGCAGTTTATTAAGCAGCAGTAAATATCTGGAAGCCACAGGGAGCTAGGCTTGTCCAGCTCAAAACTCTCGATTCACTGCAGGGGGAGAATTTCTTAGTGGTCCCTTATCTGGTATGGAGACTTTGTCCCTGTCACACATTGTGCTTCCTGTAGAGCAATTGTGGGAAGTCATACCAAAGGGTTGGTATAAATTTAAGAGCCATATCCTCGAGATTTACCTAAAAGAACTCCTGTCATGGAAAGGGCAAAGAGAAGGAATGCTCCCTGGGCAGAGTGATGAAGAAGGTAGAATTTGGTTCTGGGTTAGCCATGTTAGCATTTTGATCTAACCCAGTAGACTCACCAGGCATCACTAACCAGAATAAGAGTCGCGACCGCCTGTCGCTCTATGTTTAGAAAGTACTTCGATGTTCTCTGTTTCACTGGCTGCTGACCTTAAACTTTTGAAAAAAATATAACTTAAAAGAGAAAGTCACTTTCTGTTGAGATGTAACCCACAGGAAATAAAATTCTTGCCCTTTAAGTCCACGAGTCAGTGGCTTTCAATAAACACACACACCTCATGTAACTCCCTCCTGCTCCTGAGTCAGGATAGGTCTAGAATATTTTTTTTTTCCAAAAACCCCCCTGTACCTTTCTCACTTAGTGCTCTCTACTGTGTCACCTACACAACCTCTGATTGACTTTCTGCAATTATGAGACAGCTTTGGTATTCCCAGAGTCTCATAGCATGAAATAATTGGCTATGTTCTCATTCCATACCAGTTTCTTTCATCCAGTAGACCCAGATGTATTGTTGCACACATTTTGGGGCGGGGGGAGAAAGGTCTTGTTTTTCCCATTTTGGTACTTAAAATTTTTCATCTTATTTGTGTGTGTGTGTGTGTGTGTGTGTGTGTGTGTGTGAGAGAGAGAGAGAGAGAGAGAGAGAGAGAGAGAGAGACAGAGAGAGACAGAGAGAGACAGAGACAGAGAGAGAGAGAGAGAGAAACCCCAAGCCTTTGGTTTCTTGAGACATGTCTTACTTATATGCCTAGGACTGATCTCAAGTTTGCTGTAAATCTCAGGCTGACCTTGGAATCATAACCCTTCAGTTTTGGCCACCCCAATGCTGATTTTACAGACATGACCTCCAGGCCTCTTCAGACCAATCACACATCACTTTCATAAAGTGGGGGAAAGAGGGCTACATTCTTGATGCCTTAGGAAACATTGGTTATACTATCCCAAGTAGTACCCAAATGGCGAAGACTTCCCCAGCACAAGGAAAGATATTCTGTTAGACTGATTCAAAGATTATTTTTCCCCTTATGGCACGAGTATCTGCTCCACATAAACCAATCAGAACCCTTTTGCCCAGAACATTTGTGCTGGGAACAAGGAGCAGAGCTGTAGAGGATGGTGCAGGCACATGGCTAGGGACCATGATTCCTGTCCCATGAAAGAATTTAAATTAAGAGACAAAGAAGCATCCAGAGAAAGGCAATGACAAAGAGGAACAGAAAGCAAACCCTGGCAATGTGAAATGTGAGTTGCATTTGTGTTTGAGGGCTGATAGCATCCTTGACTTTGAAGTGAGCTGGTATACAGCATGTCACTTGACATCTTACCTTCTGTTTCTACCAGTGAACTTTCTCTGAGTTACCCAGAGTCAGGTTCCTGCCACCTGTAATCTAAAGACCCTCCAGTAACACCGAGCACTTAAAAGGGTTTAACTGGGGTTAATCATTTGCATAAAGTTTCCAAATCCTGGAGAAGGCTCTCAGCTTTCGCAGTAATCCAGCTGAAAACACTGTGTCTGTATCCAGCAAGAATGACAGAAATGTCTCTACTCATCCAAACATATTCTGTCTCCATGTAGCATGTACAGAAGTTAACAGTGTGCCCCAGGAGGAAACCCAATTCTGCAAAGCCTATGGATGACAAAATATTATATAAATATTCCGTGTTCAAGATGAGTACATTCTATACATATTTGTTTCCTACTGAGAACTCTGTTTTCTTTTCAAATGGAAATTGACCTGGGCTATTATAACAAATGTGAGTAAACCTGCTTTCAAATTCTTCTCATATCAGACACAGGTAGTGGATGATGATTTAAGTGCTTTAGGTACAATACTTTCGTGAGAGTGACCGGGGGTAGTTCACCTCTCGTTAGGTAGCACAAATACCAGCCACAAAAAAATCATTTTTTTTTTAGTTTTAACAGATATTTTCATTAGTTCTTTGAGAATTCTATACATCATATTTTGATCATACTAACCCCTCATTTTCCCCCTTAACTCCTGCTTCCCCGCTCACTGACTCCATGATCTCCTTTACATAATTTGAATTGAACAAGTCACTGGCTCCAATTTATGCTGTCCCTATACTTGTGATGGTGATTGTGGGGCCATTTACTGTAACATGAACAGTTAGCAGGAGTCACACCCATAAACAAACCCTCTTCTCTCTACCCTAGAGCCATCAACTGCCCATAGCTCCGCAGTTGGGGTGGGGTGGGGGGGCTCACAAACCCCTTCCTACTCCACACTAGAGTGTAGGGTGGCTTGATCTTGCCAAGGTCGTAGGCAGCAACCACAGCTGCTGAACTTTTATGAGGGCAACGGTGCTGCCATGTCCAGAGGACACAGTTTTTCTCTTGTTCTCCCCAAACTCTCGTTCTTGCCATCTTTCTGCTTCTGCTCTTGCAATGATCCGTAGGCCTTGGGGGTAGAGTGTGACAGAAGTGTCCCTTTTGTAGTTGTGGCCTCCACTGACACTCATTCTCGACACACGGGCTAGTTGTGTGTTTCTGTGTTAACCATCATCCACCCCTCGAAGAAACGTCTCTGATGAGGACTGAAAGCTGCCCTAGAGAATCAACACATCCCTTGCTTATCATGCAAATGAGGGTTCCATTTACCAGAGACCAGTTATTGCCAGTGGCCCCCCAAGAGAACTAGGAAAGTAGATGAAGTTGATGCCTGTTGAATTTCCCACCTCTCTCTTCTGCTATTCTCACTGCAGTGAGATTTTAGTTTATACTTTACTTAGCAACTTTTACCTCCTATTGTTTCCACTTCTCCTTCTCCTTTCCCTACATAATCTTCAGCACAAAGCCAAGCCTTCTAACCCCTCCCCAGAAAGCTCCTGGGTGAGCAGAAGGGAGAACATTCAACAGTTTCCATTCCAGAGCTCTATGTTCCCGGGGTCAGCATGCTCAGAGGGTAAGCATGCAAGAACGGAGGATAATTGAATTACAGATTTCCATTGTGTTCGAGATGTTTAGCTCTTACACACATGTAGCAATTCTTGATTGCTTAAGAGGTCCCTGGCGTGTTTTTGGCAGGAGAAGGCCTTCGCATGTGCCTGGCTGTAGTCCAGGGGACATGTAAAGTTCTGGGATTGCTTAGCTACTCCTCTGCCTGTTTGCTTCCAATTCCTTAGAAAGAAAATTGAAAACAAGGATGAAGAAAGACAAGGCGTGTTGACTCTGATGATTCAAATGATTCCTTTTTGCTAAATCCCAAGATAAAGCTCACGACCCAACAGATAAGACTCTCCTCAGTGGGATACTTGAAGAAAACGAGAAGCAACAGGAACTCTCATTAAATGTCAGTCAAGAAAGATAAAGACCAGCTCTTGAGAATGTGCATCTGGGCTGTGTGTATGCATGTTGAAGTTCATCTTAGGAGTGCAATAGTGTTTTTAATGACTTTCAGTTCTGCTTAGGATGAGAAGCTAAGGGAAAAAAGAACCCTAAATGCTCTCCACACACTGTTTTCTAATGTGGGGTCTAAGGATGTGACTCAGGTCTTTGCTTGCAAGGACTTCTTTCTTCTTGTTTTTAAATCGCTGAACCATCTCCCCAGCCTTATTCTGATGAGGTGCTTGCTGTCCCAAGACCTGCGAGACAGTGATAGGAAGAACTCTCGAACTCACGGGTCAGACAGCCTATCTAGCATTTTCTTGGAATGTAGTAATATGGGGCGGCAGGGCTGCGTCCCCCACACCCGGCCGCCCACATGGCTAGCTTATGCTCCGAAATAACAACACACAAACTGTATTCTTTTAATCACTGCTTGGCCCATTCTCTTCTAGGCTAATTCTCACATATTAATTTAGCCCATTCCTAATCATCTGTGTGTAGCACCCCAAGGTGTGCTTACCGGGGAGATTCTAGCTTAGTCCATCCTGGGTCCGAGCTTCATCACATGTGTCTGCCAGGGAGCAGGGCATGGCGTCTCTCTCAGGCGTCTGCTCCCAGGAGGAGAGCAGAGCTGTGGAGTCTGAGCTCACTTCCTCTTCCTCCCGGCATTTTGTTCTGTTTACTCCTCCCACCTATCCTCTAACCAATAAAATGGGCCAGGGCAGTTCCTTTATTAGCCAATGACCTTCCTCCATCATTTCCCCTTTTTCGGTTTAAACAAAAAAAAATGGCTTTAACTTTAACATAGCAAAATTACACATAACCAAACAGTTATCAAGTAAAAGTTACAATAATCTTTATCATAACTAAAGAAAACTATAACTAACTATTCTTAACTCCATCAAAGACTCCAGAAAGATATAATACTACCTAAGCAAACAAGAAAAAAGCAACTTTTAAAACTCTTTTTTTTTTTCTTTTAAACACTGTTTGGCCCTTTAGCCCTAGCCCTTACTGGCTAATTCTGTTATCCCAATCAACCCATCTCTAATAATCGGTGAGCACCGGTCTTACCGGGAAAGGTTCAGCATGTCTAACCTGGCGGCTTGCTTCATGGCGTGTGTCTGCCCAGGAGCCGGGAGCATGGCGTCTCTCTCAGGCGTCTGCTCCCAGGAGGAGAGCAGAGCTGTGGAGTCTGAGCTCACTTCCTCTTCCTCCCGGCATTTTGTTCTATTTACTCCTCCCACCTATCCTCTAACCAATAAAATGGGCCAGGGCAGTTCCTTTATTAGCCAATGACCTTCCTCCATCAGAGTCCCAGATCAATGAGAGATTTAAGCAATAAAGTGGACGGTGCTCAAGGAGCAGCAGCCAAAGCCAACCTCTGTACGTATGTATGCATGCGTGCAAGAGAGACTGCACATACAACCATTGACACCAACAACTTAGAAGAGAGGCTCACAAAGAGTGAAAATTGAAAATATTAATTTGTTTAGAGTTTTCATTTACAATTTAACATGCTTAGTCATAAATATGTAAGAATCTGGAATTCAAAATGAAGTTTGGAAAGGGAGCAGAATCCTTGAAGGTGTAAAGTCCCAAGGATCTGCATCCTAGAGGAGTCAAACTTCTTTCTCATCTTCTCCCGCCACAACCATTCAGCCTTCTGTTCTCCTGATATCTCTAAGGTACAGGTGAATCTGCTTCTGTGTGTTGGGAAACAGCAAGCACCATTCTCTCTTGGCTCAGACACAAGACATCCCTTGCTTTACAGAAAGAGTACTTCCCCCTGTCCCTTGCTAGAAAACCACATGGCAAATACAGCAGCCTGCCTGTCAAACTCCCAGTTAAAGAGAGATGAGACAGGGGCAGCTGTGAAATTTGGTAGGCGCTGGTGAGATGCAGAGTTGCTCAGGCAGAGAAGAAACTCCTGTTGCCCTCTCTCCTTATTTAGAGTTGAGAACCCTCCCACCTGGCATATGTTCTGGGCTGTGTCTTAAGATGGAGCAGAATGTTTGAATCTGGAACGACTGTTGATTGTTTGACTGGCATAAAGTTCACAGTCTAGAAAAATACATGAAGACGAAGTAGGGGAGGAAGACGAGGGATACTTTGTGTAAACCTGCCACTTGGTGTGAACTGGTTTAATTGGTATTTTGTTGCCCAGTACCAAAGAACGAGGAGTGCTTGTTGAAAATAACAAGGGTGAAACAAATTTTTAATCACGAATAACAGCAATAAGAGGTCTGGACAGTAGTTTTGGGTATCTGCAGATCAGGAAAAAGAGGCCAGTCCATAATAGAAAAAGTAGTAAAAAGAGGCAAAAAATAAGATGGAAGGCGTAGAGAAGCTTAAGGTGTCAGATGGACAATAACCTTGGAGACCAGCTCCTCTTACTCCCCCTCTGTGCTCATCCCCATAGCAGCCACTCTGAAATTGTTCTTTGTGCCGTGTCTATGATTTTCTTGTCTTTCCTGTGATGCATTCTCAGAGCTTAGCTAAGCCATGGACTATATATGTATTTTCTGTCTTTTGTCCATGGTCTATATATGTATTTTCCGTCTTTTGTTATTGTCTCTATCACCACAGCACTAGAAGCAAAATGAATGTCCCATAAATGCTCTTTCTTCAGGATGTCTTCAGAGCAGGCTGGAGGATCAGGCTTCACAGTAGACAATAGTGTAAGGCATCAAAATGATTCATTTTGGAGAAGCTACTGATTTTCTTATCAGGGAGTTTTTTCACAATAACAACTTGGTGTGTGTGCGTGTAAGAAAGAGAAAGAGACAGACACAGAGAGAGACAGAGACAGAGAGAGACAGAGAGACAGACAAACACACAGAAAAGAGACAGAGACAGAGAGACAGACACACACACAGAGACAGAGACAGAGAGACAGAGACAGACACACACACACAGACAGAGAATTTGATAGAGACAGCACACATTTACCTTCTGTATTTCTCTAAAGACTATGGTCCAGCCCTATAATTGTTTTCAAACTCTCCCTTTTTATGAGGCAGGCCCAGGCCAGTCTTGATTTTGCTATGAAGCCAAGGATGACCCTACACTCCTCACCTGTTTTCCTCTGCCTCCCAAGTGCTAAGATTGTAGGTATGTTCACTACACTCAGTTTTTCTGGTGATAGGGATTGAATCCAGGGGTACTCAAGTACTCTTAACCAAGCTATGCCCCAACCATGTGGTTGGTCTCTTGAACTCTGTATACAAAAGAATGATCTCAGAAAAGAACAAGGCAACTATTGGGCATGGAAGCAAATGCCACTAAAGGGGAGGCACTAGGCTAGAGGTGTGTGGAACCAGTACTTTATAGTTGCTCAAGTTTAATATGCGACATGCTATCAATTAGAACTTGTCAGTAAAGGAAGCCTAGTTCAGTGTCACAAGGGTTCAAAAATGTCATCACATGACAGATAGCGAGTATGAAGCTTGACACTCAGTGCCCTGAAACACCATCTCTAGATAAAAGAAAAACAGTGGGCACCAACCCTCGACCTGGTCATGATATGAGACATTCTCTTCAGCTATACCAGCTTATGATGTAGAAAGTTTATGGTGTAGCAAACTTTCCTGGTGGTAGGGCCAACAGACTGGAGGGCACCAAGTAGAGCTTTATGAGAGCCATGGAGGAAAATGGTGTTGGGATTTTTTGCTTGCTCGCCACCTCCCCTTTTTGTTTAGCTTAGCCAGCTCTGAAGTCAACTGTAGAAAAGGCCTTGATTATCAAATGTAATATTCACATACGATTTCTCCATTCAGCCTCACATGGGGGAAACATAGAGGGCTGCAGTGTTCCTTAATAAATTACCTCTTCGTGTAGCAATTAACCCCCTTCTGTGAAGGCTCAATGTTTCCTTGGTTCCGTGCCAGCGCTAACAGCTATGGCTTAGCATTCTTTTTAATGGGCTGCATTTACTGCTGAGAGCAGGGAAACATAAAATATTAACACTTAAGCATCTTTTACACTTCTTTGAAAGTTAGATTACGTTGAAAATATAACTGACTTTTCATTCTTAAACCTGGTATTTACTTAGAATTCCACTGGACCTATGAACATGTTTCAGTAAGTGGTTTCTGTTGATTTATTAACTGCCATGAAGACCTGATGGAAACCCCTGGCCACCAAATATTTAATATGTTTTATTCATGCTTATGAAAGTCTTGTTTACCAATTCAATGACTTCTCCGTATTTTTGGAGAAGATAAGTTATTTAGACTACACCGCAATGAAAATCTTATACTTCTAATTCTGGGATATGTGTATAGGATAGATAGGTTACTTGCATATGCCTGTATCAAACATAGTCATGGTTTTCTTCACTAAAGGTTTTATATATTTTGTTATTTGTGTGAGTGTATGTGTGTGTATGGGTGTGTGTGTGCACACGTGCATGCACATCAGCATACACATGTGTATGTGGGACATTCATCTATGCATGTGGTGACCAGAAGAGGCATGTCTGGTGTTCTTTTCTATTATTCTCCACCCATTTTTTACGATAGTTGCTTGCCCTGAACCTGGGGCTTATTTTTACCCATTAGACTGAAAGCCAGCAAGCCCCAGCCATTCCTCTCTTTCTGCCTCTGCTTTTCTTAGAGCTGGCTTACAGGCATGTGCTGGATGTCTGGCAGGTGACATGGGTGTTGGACTCTGAAGTCTTGTCTTGCTCTCAACTGAGGACTGTTACTATGGGACAATGGTCTTGTACTGTGTAAAGATTTGTCACTTGTATTGGATTAATAAAATGTTAGTTGGCCAGTAGCCAGGCAGGAAGTATAGGTGGGGTGACCAGAATAGGAGAATTCTGGGATGAGGAAAGGCTCAGTATGTAGTCGTCACCCAGATGCAAAGGAAGCAAGATGAGAATGCCTCACTGATAAAAGGTACTAAGCCACATAGCTAAAGCAGACAAGAATTATGGACTCATTTAAGATGTAAGAATTAGTTAATAAGAAGCCTGAGCTAATAGGCCAACCAGTTTATAATTAATGTAAGCATCTTTGTGTTTCTTTGGAACTGAACATCTGTGGGACTGGGGGGGAGGGGACAGAAACCTCTGTCAATAGACTTGAGCTATCTGTCTAGCCCCAAGTTATCTATTTTTTTTTAAAAAACCTGCCCTTTGATATGAGACTTGAGTCAGACTAGTACTATGGAAATGTCTGTGACCTGTATGGACTTACTATTTTCTCTCTCTCTCTACCACATCTGTGTTTTTCTTAGCACCCTAACATTCCCACAACAAAAGTTATCATTTTAGCTCTTACATACCAGGGTGGTTAAACCTCAACCATGGTTGAAGAGGACACTGTTTTGTAAATAAATCTTTACTGGTACAGAGCTATGCACATTCACTTTTGTGCCTCCTGTGACTGCTTTCATGCGACAAAGCTGGAGCTGAGTGACTCTGATGAAAACTGAGTGAAGTTAACACTGACAGAGGCACTGCCTGGGTTTGACCTAACGTGTTCTCCCGCCTGGACCCAGGTAGGCAATCCACAGAAGTATTGTCCGTATCACATTGTCACAGAAACAAACATTCATGCTTAGCATTGATGGCTGTGTTGATGCCTCCATGCAGTTGAAGGACAGTTGCCAATGTGCAGTTGAATGTCTATGTCACATGTATTTGCATGACTTGGTTATAAGATAATTCTGCATGGAAATCAGAGTGTACTATGACCTTTTTTTGAGGCCTAGAAATATCAGTTTACTCCATGGCTCACAGTATGGCTTTGAGAGTCTTATAGCTCATACTTCAAGTGAGACCCTCCTCTTGATGGCTGTTGGCATCTGCCAGGCACTGGGAGAAGAAGGCACAGGCTTGGGCATGCCTTTTGAATTCCTCAAGCCTTATTTTCTTTCTACATAGAAACAGCAGCAGCTCCCACCTCAGTCCTCCTGTGTGAGGAATATATATATTTAAATGTGCTTGATTTGGACTGAGGTAATGGCTCAGTTGTTGAATAATTTGCTTTACAAACATGAGAACCTGAACTTACTTACTTTCCACAATCCATGAAGGAAAAGTCCTGGCCAAGTGGCTTGCACTTCTAACCTCAGCCCAGGTGAGAGGAAGATCTCTAGATCTCAATGGCCAGCGAGCCTAGCTTACTTGGTTAGTGAGAGACCCTGTCTCAAAAAATGAAAGATGGGCAACATCTAAAGAGTGACAATTTGAGGTTGTCCTTTGACCTCCTCATGTACTTACATATCCTCGAATGTGTGTGTGCCTCTGCACGTGTGTACCCACAAACACGTGAGCACACGTACATACTCACAGAATGTCTATCATATGCTTAGGGATTGTGCCCAGAGAAGATGCCTTAGACCCCATAAAGAATTCATGTTTTTCTTGATGAGTACAGCACACAGAAAAATAATTGCAATATCAGAGTTGCTACAATCCTTCACTTCGTATGTTCCACGCAGCTATTAATCTTGCCCCTAAATAAGTGGTCTTGGCTGCTTCTTTGACTGGCAATGAACCTGAGCAGTTTGTTCCGAGCCATAATGATAGGATGTGAGGCAAAGCAGAGCTCCAGCGTATTTATGTTTCTTAATTAGTCTCCCTCATTGAGTCTCTCCGTCTCCAAGCACAATTAAAATGTTATGTGTTTCTTTAACACGCCAAACAGTTCTCGGTCACCAACCACACCAGAACCTCAAACCGATGAAATGATTAAGAGAGAGGAAAATAAATCCCCAGGGTTCTCAATGGTGGTGTGTAAATACGAGACATCAGGAACACCCACGTTTGTGTGACCGTGAGCGGTGTCGGCACATCAGACCTCATACCAAATGTGCTTCATGGCTTCAACACCATTCTTATTCATCCAGAACTTTGGGTGTTTATACCACATTGGACGGGTTTTCTCTATAATGTATGTTGCCATAGTATCTGAAGCGTTATTGTTGGAGAGCCAGTCATGGGAGCTCTCTCTCTTGCCTGTAAAACAGGCACCTATTTTTCTACTTTAGCAAACATTTTCTCCGGAAGTAAAATAGTGTCTCCTCCTACTGAAGACAGTACGCGCTGGTCATTCTCTTTCATTGCATGCAGCATGCACCATAGTCATTTTCATATGGATTAGATTTATTTCACCATTTTTCTCCATGATTCACGAGAGACCTAGATGTGAGCTAGGCAGACCCGACTTTCCATGTGTCCCAGACAGACCTTTGCAAGAGGCACTTCAATTAAAGTTGCACAAATGGAAGTTACTCGTCTTCTTCCCATAAGAACTTATCTTTGAAGAAAACCTCTTTCTGCAAATGCTGGTAGCAGCTTGGAGCTCTTGTGCTCTGCTCCCAGAATGCCTTCTGTTGTAAACTGATACCTTATGCCTGCCTGTCAGATTCATAGGTCAAAACCCTATCCACAATGCCACAGCATTTGCAGGTGGAGCCTCTGGATTTGGTGAAATCCGAGAGTGGAGCCTTCATGATGACGTTAATGCCCACAGAAAAGAGGAGGGAACAGATTTTTTTCCTCCTTCTGTCATTTGAGGACATAACATTTGTCCATCTATAAACCAGAAAATAGAATTTGGTTAGGAACAAAATTGTTTGATGCTTGGATCTTGAAGCCTCCCCCACCAGTCTCAAGAACCATGGCACACATGTTGCTGTTGTTTAAGCCATGAATTTTGTGATCTTTTTGTTAGAGCAGTCAGAGCTGACAGTGCCGTCTTTCTGCAAGTTTGCTGTGGGGTTAAGTACTGTTACGTCACTACTCTGCAGCCATCTCTTCTCTCCTACCCTACTTTCATTTTAAAAACCACCCAAACTGCTACTTCCTTTTGCAACTGTCCTTTCAGTTGGGTGTAACTGCATGGCAGAGCCCAGGGCAGTCACACCGGAGGAGTCTGCTGAAGTTCTGAGAAAGCCTTCTGTTTCCTGATCGAAGGAACAGAAGCTTCTGGCTCCTTCCTGGTGTGAACAAGATCCTGTCACTAGTGACCTTAGTGTATCTTCGAGACAGCGCTCCTTCCTGCTGGGGCGGCGAATGGGCAGGGTGGCATCACTAAGCTGCTGAGCCCATTGCAATAGTCAAACCTTGTCTTTTATCAGAGAGTGAACCCTTGATTTACTTCAGTCACTGGAGTTACAGTTAATGGTGATATCTTTAATAGTTAATCCCATGCTGACTCTTAAGAAGATAGTTTTTTTTTTCTGAGATATGTGTTTAGATATGACCAGAATGCTCACTATAACCAAACTGTTAGGTATAAAAGCAAATAAAAGCAAGTATTTAATTCTGGATCCAAGCCTCACTATCCATTAGACAAGTTCATTAGGATGAACTACAAGTTCATTAGGATGCAATTTATTAGAATTTATAGTTTAATTGACAAAGTAAGGTTTACTTGCCCCATGCATCCAGAGACACGGCTCTGTTTCCAATCAATGTTCAGTTTTTACCCATGCAGTTTTCAAATGAGACAAAACCGAACTCCGTGAGCGCTCTCAACCCTTTGTTAGGAGAGATACCTTCTGTGTGAAGATTGTCACTGAAGCAGGAGAAACCACCTGCAAGAAAAGGGCACACATGAAAAGAGTGAAAATAAAAACCACATCCACTTCAGAGAAGAGCCTGGGGCCCAGTCCAAATAGTCAGAGACAAAAGCTTGGTGACTCTGCCCATTTTAGTACTGTTTGGCATTCTGACTAATGGAGCGTTCTGGAAGGAGGCTTAAGTAAATAAGTCCACTAAGAGGAACACTAGACTTGTTTCGTGCTACGGCCAGTTTAATCTCTTCTTTTGAACTGGTGATTATTGTATAGGGTGGAAACAGAGGGATGAGGATCCCGAAGTCCACGATGGACTTCTGTGGTGGCTAGAGCCTAATGTTGTATACCACAAAGTTACAGGGTGCTCTATCTCCTCTGACCAGTGCAAATTCCAGACTGCTCTCCTGCCTCACGGTATCATCTTGGCTTGGGTTTGTGGGAAGGAACTTGTTTTGTTGCCTGAATCTTGGAGTAAATCAATGGTATGGCTGTGGCTAGAGATGGAATCCTTAAGAGACAGATGAATCTCTGCCTTCCAAGGAGGTTCACGTGTAAGTCATCTCTACCATTTCCTTCAACTACACAGAGGTAACTGCAAAGCACATGGAATTAATTATCCCAGTCAGATGAGAGATCACAGTGTCCCTGTTAAGGAGAAAAAAAATATAAAACACTTAAACATGGTCAACAATAGCAGAACTTACCCACCAGTTCTCTCCTTGTGTGTTGATTGTGACCATCCAGGTCATTTCTGTCGGCAACGAAGGTCACTCTGAGTCTTCCCTGCTGTGTGGGAAGGTCTCTTAAGGACAGACCTCTAGATACTTCAACATCCTCCAACCATGACCACATCCTAGCACCTTGTGCCCAGGGTGCTGTTTAAAGGTTTTATAAAGAAAACGTCCATGTTATCTGAACAACTCTTTATTATTCCATTGGGCTATTCTTTTATTTCAAATCCTACATCTAGGTCTTTCTTCCAACTTAATATTAATACCAACTCACTTTTCTTTATCATCCCATTAGGATATTTAGAATAAAAATGTAAGTCTGACGTTCCCTGGGTTCCAAAGGAGAGTGTTCTGTGTGGCCATTTGTTATGGAGAATATCATGTACGTTAGATTTTGTCCCTGACATCATATTCTTGCATAGCAAAAACTCAATTCATCATCCTGAGAGCTTTGTGCTTGGAACAGACATGAACCCTGTGTGTGATTCAGTTGCTTCCGTGCCAGACCAGCCCTAGCTGTCCAGCATTGTCTCTATCTGAACTTGACAGCTGAGGTCCAGACAGTTTGGTTCTTCACCATTCCTCCAGCACCCTGTGTGGCTCTTTCTCTGTGCTCTCTTGTTTCATCTCCTCCTTTGTTACAGATGCCTCTGAAGTAAGAAGGGTCGCTTATTGGTTCTCGGATGCCCTGCTATCTTTGACCTGAAATAATCACACAGAAACTATACTAATTAAACCACTGCTTGGCCCATTAGCTCTAGCTTCTTATTGGCTAACTCCTACATCTTAATTTAACTCAACTCCATTGATGGGTGTATCACCACGAGGTCGTGACCTACCAGCAAAGTTTCAGCACGACTATCTGCACAACTTCTCTCTGACTCTGCCCTTCTCCTCTCATGCTATAGGCCAAGCCAGTTCTATATTCATTAACCAATAAAAGCAACACATAGACAGAAGGACCTCCCACACCATGCCTTGTCATTGGTATCTATGTTTGACATGATTTTAGTAGAAATACCATTTCTATAAGGGCCCGTTGGAGTCACTTTTAATATTTCCCTCTTTCAGACCCCCAAGTCACCCTATCAGTAGGTCATTCTTCACTTACTGTTCTATTAGTCTGTTTGCATACCTACCCAAAGTATTTCAATACCTGCACATTCACCACCCTCTTTTCTTTCTTTCTTTTTAAATTGATTTTATTGAGCTCTACATTTTTCTCTGCTCCTTTCCCTTCCTCTTCCTCTCCCCTACCCTTCAACCCTCTCCCATGGTTCCCATACTCCCAATTTACTCAGGAGATCTTGTCTTTTTCTACTTCCCATGTAGATTATATCTATGTAAGTCTCTCTTAGGGTCCTCATTGTTGTCTCGGTTCTCTGGGATTGTGATTTGTCGGCTGGTTTTCTTTGATTTATGCTTAAAAACCACTTATGAGTGAGTACATGTGATAATTGTCTTTCTGGGTCTGGGGACCACCCTCTTTTCTATGTGTCAGTGACTGTCCTAGGAACAATGAATGACATTCTGAAGAAGACAGACATCAAACATGAATTCATGAATTCTTGGAGGTTCTCTTCTATGAATTTGTCAACTCCTCAAATATGACATTCACCCACTTTCATATTTAAAAGATATCTTTGGGACATGATAAAATAATTAGTAAGTTGTATGAAGTAGGAAATCAGTTTAGTCTTGCAAGAATCAAGCCAATATCATGTGATATCCCCTTTACCACGCTGAAAGTAACATACAGTATTGTCTTTCTATATATAATAGTTCTAGTCTCTAGTGGGTTTGCCTCTAAAGGGGACATGTATACTACACTCTTTCCCCTCAAAGCTCAGCAATCATCATGGGAGAGGATAGAAAGATTGTAAGAGCCAAAGTTGGTAGATATCTGCAGCAAACTATTGTTTGCTGGACATGACAGGGCCATTGTACACATGGACTCTTATCAGTTACCACTGTGAATGTATGACCCTTACAACATCCAGCCAGTGACAACCACAGCAGCCTTGTAATGTCACTGCTATGGCTGATGAGCTACTGGTAATTGATGGATTCTAGGGGAGGGAAGGTCTGTTTGCTTCAGGGATGTGACCCTGAAAGGCTATCCATTTTCTAGCAGATGGTCCAGCAACCATGAATATGCAGGCAGCACTAATGGACTCTGGTTTTAAGAGAAAAACACATGAGTTGGGCAGTAATAACAGTGGAGGGCTAGGAAAAGACTTGAAGGGAGGGAGGGAGGGTGAGTATGGTCAAAACATATTATATAAAATTCTTAAGCAATAAAACGTGGATTTTTAAAACTTAAAAAATTACTATAAAAAAGAAATAAATCACATGCAGATAGTAGACCTACACAAACAATAAGTCTTCTGTGCACTTGTAATGAAGGAGAATGAAATTGACATTTTTAAGTTCTATCTTTTGCTGTTGTACCTTACCTAGAAAGAGTTATGAGCCTAGTGTGCAGCAGGTGTGTAGCTCAGAAGGCATAGGCTTTCAATTCCAGGGTCTGCTGGTATCTGGCATTCTTTAGGATCTATACATAATTTCAAAACTATTATCTCCATGCAGTTCTTTCAGGAAGAAGAAAGGAAAACATTGACGGTTGATATTTTTATCATAATGATAAAAAAAGGTAAGATGCCTTTAACAAAACTGAAACAGCAATGCTGCAAAGGGCTCTGGACAGGGTGGAGTTAGGAGAGGTTATGTCAACCTAGGCTCATTTGCATATAAAAAAGAAAAGCATAAGAGCTTAGGGAAGTCAAGATAACACACAATGGCAAACTAGAGGGACGCTGGTCTAGCAAAGGACAAATATCTTAGCAGTGGAGGATCAATAATTGGGGTAGAAGACTCGGGGCTCAGTAACGACAGGGCAGCATTGAAAACATATCTGCTCATTAAATACCTGCCACGTGCTGGGAAATACTTTCAGTTTCTGGCATTTATTAAGACTTTGAAGGGAAAATATTTTGTCAGGTGGTATGAAGCAGAGGTTGGATTAGAAAAAAAGTAATATGTATGGTAGGTTGTAGAAAGTCTTTATGATAGGCTTCCATGGCAGCATGAGAGAAAAATGAAAGTTAGCAGGCAATCCAGCCTTCTAGTCGTGACTGATTAGCTAGTGCTGGGAGAACTTGCCTGTGGTAAAAGTGCATCTGAGCCTGATGTATGAGCAAATTTCTTCAGATTTGGACTAGGGCCAGTATCAGACTGTTTTCCTGTGAGGACGAAAAGCAGTAAGGTGTGCTGTGATGTCTTGAGTTCTCAGTCTGGAGGCATGTTCCGGAACCGCGACACCTGCAGGGGCAGTCATTCCGAACCCAATGGACAGAGGACAGAGCTGTGGAGACACAGGAGCTAGAGAGAACCCGAGGAGGTGTGGATGGCAGGGAACAGCCACAAAACTCCCGTTGCACAGCCTGTGAAACACAGATGCACTCCAAGAAGCTGGAAGAAAATATTTGTAGGAAGAAGATGTTTCTTGGGTCTAGAAGCTACGTAATTGTCCAGGTGTGAATAACACTGAGAAGTGATTGAATATGGCACACTCCCTACACACCAGCAGCTCCGAGTGGAAACCTCAGCAACAAGAACCCTATGGGTACTGCCAAATCAGTGATTTGAAGCTTGGCCTAATCAAATTTCCTACTAAGATTCGAATGAATCAAGCAAGTTCAAAAGGAATTAAGCTGTTGCTGGAATAATGAAAACAATAACTATTTTCTGTTTGTTTGTTTATTTTTTTAAAGGAAGGCATTGAGATCAAGGAAGTGGGGACTTGGAGAGATGGCTCAATCATTAAGAGGCATAAATAACTTCATATTTTTTGTAGAGGATCCATGTTAGGTGGGCCACAGTTGCCTGAAAATCCAGCTTCAGAGGATCTGGTGCCTTCCGGTGGCCTCTGTGGGCACCCCTGTGAATACACATATACCCCCACTCAGTCACATACTCACAGAAGCAAAGCTAAAAACAAACCACATCTTTATGCAATCAAGGAAGTGGTGTAATTAAATCATTTGAAGAATTCTTGATATGAGAAGAAGCAGAAAGCTCACCTATAATCAGGAGGGAAAAGATGAGGGCTAGAAACAGACCCAGAAATGACAGGAATATTGGCCTTAATGAACACTTAAAAATAAACATGAAAGAAAAAGGCGAGCTAAAATAAGAGCAAATGGAATTCAGAGACACGAGAAACACGAGCTGCTGTGAAAGGAGAATTCCACTGGATGAGCTACCAAGAACAGGCATCTCAGGAGAAAAGATCAACGAAATTGAACACATGAAGTCTCCCTGCAGAGAAGCTTGGAGGGATGACAAGTGAGAGAAAATGCAGATTCTCAGTGACCCCTGCGACAATGTGAAAAACCAATAAAATGTGTGATTACCCAGTGTGAACCTTGGGAGGAAGCGAGAAGGACAAACTAGGAAAAAATAAAAGCTTAGAACCCAAAGATTTTCCTAATGATGAAAACTACATGAACACAGGTTAAGATCTCTGCCTAAATAGGATGGATAAAGAAAGTTACAAAAGACACTCTTAATAAACTGCCTGAAAATGACTAGCAACAATTTTGAGAAAAATTAAAAATGTCTAAGTCCATACTGCTCTAAACACCTCAATGCCATCTGATCTCAGGAAGCAACTAAGCAGAGTCAGCTCTGGTTAGTACTTAGAGTGGAGAGAATAGTCTGGGGCGGGGGGCACTTAGTGTCAGGAGCAGAGGGAGTGATGGCTGCTGATTGCACTGATATAATGCAGGTGAGAGAACAGGGAAATGCATTCTAAAATACTGCACGAGAAGCTAGCTTCTGGTAGCCAAGAACCCCAATCAATACATCTTTAAAAATGAAAATGAAATAGATATATTCACACAATCAAAAACTGAAGGAGGACTGGGGACATGGTTGAGTCATTTAAAACACACACACACACATACACACACACATACAAACACATGTACACACACAGTGCACAGTGCAGGCTTGGGTTTTTGTTTTTGTCATTGAGCATATACATACATTTTATATACAAATAGTAATAAATAGTTGTAAATCCTTAAAGTGTGTTTGTTTCATGCAGTCCCACTAACTTGATAGAATTTAGCTGGGGATTTATTAAAGTGATGTATATCATCTTTTTGGTTTGTTTTAAAGCCCCCTTGTGCTGATCATCATGACAGTTCATACAGGGACTGCCCTTGGCTGAAACTGGGATTGACACCAAGACTCCTCCCACTCAGGTGGGAAGCATGGTGCTCCTGTTCATCTAGCTGCTTCTTTGATGTGATGGCATCATACCGTGATCGCAGGGTTGGAGTGTTTCCTTTTCTATTCCTCCTCCCTGACAGGTCAATGTCAGTAAAGGATGGTTGTAGTGCCTCTTTCCCATTTATAGGGGGAAATATCTCTCGATCATTAAGGCACATTCATTCATAATTCTTTCCATCACGTCCTTGGTAATATCCATACAAGAGTAATACATTTCTGCCTCTGTGTATTTGATAGTTATAAAGAAGGCAAATGCTTGGTGAAACCTTCATTTTTAAACAAGTCCCTGCTTCTTGGCAATCGCCATGATGGTTCCTTACATCTTAAGTGTCACCTTATTAAACTTTATAAATACCTCTAAAACACAGGTCCATCCTGGCCCAGAGTTTTACTCTTTGTATTGAATGTGTTATTAATTTGCCAATTATTAAGTGAAATAATTCTATATCATTGTTAGCTAATAGACACAAGATTTCTCAGGGAGCCTTCCTGTCTTTATAAAAAGATCATACATTGTGATGGATGGCCTTCTAGAGGTTTTTAAAGAATCCTGGGGTTACACACACATATAGAATGTATATAAAGATACATCACTATGTTTAAATCTATTTTGTGTAGTGTGTGTATGTATGTGGGCATGTACATGTATAGCACATGTGTAGATATCAAAGGGCAACCCGTGTTAGTCAGTTCTCTCATCCCACCGTGAGTCTCAGGAATTGAACTTAGGAATCTGCACCCATGAAGTTTCAAAGCATGAGTCTCCCATAAAAGAGCTGCATAATGGCAACACCAGCTAACGTGCCAACAGGGATGGAGGGAATTTCACAATGTCCCACCCCCAGAAGAACTATAGAGAATCAGTGGGATTCCTCTGAGGGAGGAAGGATCTGCTCTCTTCAGCAATGAGCTCCAATCTCAAGATGTCAAACTTAAACACATGGACACACGAGCATCACTAAACAGACAGAAAGGACTAGAAACGATGGAAATGAAGTTTTTAATGTCAAAAGTTTCCCCTACAATAAAAATCAACTAAAACATTGGTCAGAAGATTAGTCTCAATTCTGTTAGTTTTAAGATGAAAAGGATTTACCAGGGCCAGCGAGGTGGCTCATTGGTAAAGGCTGCCCTGACATGTCTAAGCACAGAGTGTGATTCCTGGGATCCACATGGGGGAGGAGAGACACCCAACTCCCACAAGATGTTGTTTGACCCCCCACATGTGCTGTGGCATGCACGTGTGCCCACATATACACACACTATACAAAATAAATACAAGTGTCACATTTTTAAGAAAAAAAAAATCACCACTAACTTAAAAATACATTTATTGACTTGGGCAGTGTTAGTAAAGGGAGCTACCCGTGAGAGCATCCTGGTCCCTTGGAGTGCCAAGACACCGAGCCGTGCCACTGTTGCTGCACGTGGCAAGAAACAGCACACCAGAAAAAGGGTATTTTTCTAGCTGCACAGCGAATTTTATTGCTGACAAATTGTCACTGTTTTCATTATCTATGGGACAAAACTGACGGTATAAATGAGACTGCTTTATGCTCGATCATTTTTAGGAATTTCAACCACTGATATTCTTGTAGTACTTCGTCAGTGCTTTTGAAAATACTAATTTCTTTAGGGTTCTTTCTTTTCTCGGAGATTCTTTTCTTTGTCCCCATAAATCTTCATATTGTTCAGGACTCTTTCACGCGCCTGTCATAACAGTTGGCTTGCTGTGGTTCATTAAATGACAGACTGTCAACGCCATCTGCCTTCTCATCAGCTTTCCAACGCCGTGACATGGCTCAGCGGAAAACTGAGCATCTATTTTACTTGCAGCCATCCATTACCCTTCTAGAAAATTCCTTCCACAGTTAGAAAGCTGGACTTTTCTCCAATGTTGCATAGATGAGATGTTTTGCAACGATTTGTACCACTTGGTAAGTTCTGTTCTTTTTAGCCTTCTTTTTTAAAATACTGTAAACATTGCAGGGACAAGAGTTCCTGGAAATTTGTCATAACTATAACAACTTTATTAGGATGTCTCTGCAAAAAAAATTTTCATTTCTGATAATCTTTTTCATGGGCAAATCTATAAAACTGAGTTTTGAATAGCAGTGTTCGTCATCAGCTTCCTTCATGTTTTGACATTTTGAAATATGACGTAAAGACAGCTCTCAGAAGGACCAGAGCTTCGTGTCTGCACTGAGAATACAAACTCTAGAACTGAGTTTTTCTTGGAGATGATGTTGTCCCAAACATTGAACAAAGTTTTGTAATATTGCAAGGCTCAATTGTGTATTGATTTATGCAGTAGCTATATTTGTGGAAAATTGTACCGTATCTAAGAACTATTTAATACAGTCTTCAATCTATAACTAAAGGAATTAGGACCAAATTCAGTAATTAGCTGCAATTTATTATTATTGTCATTTTGATTATGAGTATCATGGTTTTATAAAAATCTGTAGTATGGGGAACAGTTTCCTGTAGTGTGGACATGAAACCACTGAACTTTGCAAGTGTCTTAGCGTGCCTGCTTGCTTTCATTAAAGGTTCAAAATCTACGCTTTCTCTTGCTAGCAGTGCTGTAGCAATGCTCTCGAATGTTGTCCTGAGACTTTCCATTGACTGGCAGGAGGGTGGAAGAGCAAAGGGAGTTGACAGAAGACCTGCCTCCAGCATCCTGTGCTTACAGTAAATGCCAGGAAAAGGGAGGCAGGGAGATGTTGAAGTACGGCAGACAGACGGTCCTTCCCAGAGACTGATTTAGACATGTTTTTCATACTTAAAAAAAAAAAGTTTATTTGTCAAGCAGTGGTCAGGAAGGGTCACTTTTGCTTATTTACAAAACGGTACTATAAAAATAGCGGATGTCAAGGAGGATATTGTCATGTCTAATTAGATATATCTGAAGAGGAAATAAGAAATATAATTAAAAAAAGAATTTGTTCTGAAAATGGGGATGTTCTTTTTCAAAATATTTTTATTTCAATATCACCACGATGGGGAGTGAATGCGTGGCATGGCTTCCACGCGACCATTTTCACGGCGTGGTGGTCAGAGAAGGAAGGAAGTTGCACTAAACCATCTCTGCCAGGGACTCAGTTTCCTTTGCTCCTGCCCACTGTCTTGTAGCTTGTTTTCAGGAGGAAGCAGCACAAAGTGTCACTAGTTAATTAATAGTGTCACAGGTTAAAGGCAGGCATAGAGATTAACAGCATCCACATGGGTGAATTGGTCTTGTCTTGTGACTTCATGAGACCATGAGGACAGTGACCATGCAGTGATCATGCCTTGCTTTTGATTACAGCATTTGCACTGGCCCCTTGGTATGCCGAAGTCAGGGATGGCTTTAAGAATCTCCAGGCTGGAGTGATGGGACTGGAGCTCTGTAGTAATATGGGGCGGCAGGGCTTTGTCCCCCACACCCGGCCGCCCACATGGCTAGCTTATGCTCCGAAATAACAACACACAAACTGTATTCTTTTAATCACTGCTTGGCCCATTTTCTTCTAGGCTAATTCTCACATATTAATTTAGCCCATTCCTAATCATCTGTGTGTAGCACCCCAAGGTGCGCTTACCGGGGAGATTCTAGCCTAGTCCATCCTGGGTCCGAGCTTCATCCCGGGAGCAGGGCATGGCGTCTCTCTCAGGCGTCTGCTCCCGCGAGGAAAGCGGTCGAGTCTCCGAGCTCACTTCCTCTTCCTCCCAGCATTTTGTTCTGTTTACTCCTCCCACCTATCCTCTAACCAATAAAATGGGCCAGGGCAGTGCCTTTATTAGCCAATGACCTTCCTCCATCATTTCCCCTTTTTCGGTTTAAACAAAAAAAGGATTTAACATAGCAAAATTACATATAACAAAACAGTTATCAAGTAAAAGTTACAATAATCTTTATCATAACTAAGGAAAACTATAACTATAACTAACTATTCTTAACTCCATCAAAGACTCCAGAAAGATATAATATTACCTAAGTAAACAAGAACTAAGAAACTTTTAAAACTCTAGAAATGACAGAGACATCTCGCTGCCTGGACAGTCACCCAAAGTTCCTCTGTACCGTTGGGGCATCCATCTTCAGCCTTCAGGCCCATGGTATCCAGCAGACATTTCCATAAAGCAGGAAAATTCAAAGTCAGTTCAGTCACTATCTGTTGTGTCCTGCAGAATGTCTCGCAGACTCTTTCATGAATCAGGAACCCCGAAAGATCATCTCACCTTAGGCAAGTTCAGTAGTCCTCTCTCTGCGGGTTCTCTGTTTCCAGTTTATGCAATAGTCCAGGCAAGAGCAGTTTCTTGCCCAAATGGCTATCAAACCCCATAAGGTGCCTCTTCGATGCCCATCTTCCTCTTGAAGTAGATTGGTGCTGCCAGGAGCAGAGTGTCTCATTGTCATGAAAAGTCCTCAGTTATTAAAACATTAAATGTCCTATTCTGTAATCTTTGAAAGACACGAAGAATGTCTATCTAAAATATATCTCTATATATCTAGAAAATCTAACTAACATGACTACAAGCTTTACTATTATTGATGATTATCCATTAACAACCTATATTTCTCAATTATACAGTACATATTTAAATGAACTACACAATCACAATACCTTAATCAAAATCAGAAACACTTATACATATAACAAAATTGACCTTAAATTTCTATCAATAAAGCAAAATCTATACTAATGTAAATTATTCATATCTATATCATATCCCCCTTTAAATGTAAAAGGACGTTTATAAACCATATTTGGGAACATGGGCGCAGTTTTTTCTCTCCAAACTGCTTCCTGCTGAATGGGGGCGTCGTTAATTAGGTCTTTCATGGTATAACCTGTGTGCTAGTTTCATCTCAGTTGGCAGTTGAGCGAAGCAATTTTCTGAAGATGTTCACTGCAACCCTTCAGGAGGGCGTGGTCCATCATACCAAATCGGAATAGAAGAAATGAACAGCGTCTCATCCTCTGTGAAAACAAAATAAGAAACTCCTTTCCAAAGCATCATGTCCTTAGATCCAAATTTCAAAGTTAAGGCATCAAAATATCTATGTCGGATTAGTTCAGCAGCATTTATCAATAAATATCTTTTAGCAGCTGTTGCTTCTTCCTCAGCATTCAAACAATTCAAAGAGAGCATAATAGCATACAGTATCAAGATTCTCTGTGTATTTTCCATCTTTGTGCAGCTTTGTTTTAACCTCTATTTTGTTTATTTTTACTTTTAACTCTTTGCTTTTTGAGACAGGTTCTCTGTATCTTTGACCTGAAGTAACTCTGTAAACCAGGCTGTCTTTGAACTCTCAGAGATCCGCCTGTCTCTGCCTCCCAGGCATTCGGGATTAAAGGTGTACACTACTACACCTTGAACTCACAGAGATCTGTTTGTCTCTGCCTTCTAGGCACTGGGATTAAAGGCGTGTGCTACCACACACACAACTTTCTTCCTTTTTTTTTGTTACTTTAAGAACTTTAAATTTTAGTCTGCATATATTTTTAACACACTTCAAACCATTTAGAAATTTTCTTTGTCTTTGAATCTCTCTTTACTATATATCTCTCTTTTTCTGACCACACGAGCCTTTAAATTACTGAGCAATATGGGTAGGATTAAAGGCGTGGCTTTGCCAGCTAGATCCAGTCCATTCCTTAGCTTTCCAGCCTCATGGCTGAGGTACTGGCTGTAGCCAGCAAGGGAGCTTCAGCAGCCTGTGTTTGCAAACCGCAGGGACCGCCTGCGTAAAAGAGTCAGAGTTTGTCCTGGCAGGACAGCCCAGAAAGCCGGCATTTTTAAATGGCGCAGCTTTTTTCCTGCTATGGCTGAAAACCGAAAAGCATGCGTTCAGCTTTAACCGTTTAAGTGTTTCGTGGCAGGACCTCTTAATGAGCTTTTGCAGCTAAAGCTGAGTCAGGAAGCCTCTCTTAGATGACGCGCCCGCTTGCCTCTAGCAAGCAGAGCAGACCCGAGAACACAGCGAGTCAAGTTGCCATCAAACAAATCGTAGCACTTTACTCCAAATGCTCTATTCAAAAGCTCTGTCTCCCGCAGGAGCCAGACAGAGATCGCAATGGCGGCACAGCCCCAGGAAGTTGCGATTTAAAATGACAAAGTGGTTTTTCTGCTACTGTTGCTGAATCAGGAAATCTCTCTACAGCACGACACCAACAAACAGCAAAAATCTGTGTTAAACTCTCTCTCCCTTATTTTTAAGCCTTCTCAGGTTTTTTAAGTGGGTTTCGGCTGTCCACATGTCTGGGCGCCAACTGTAGTAATATTGGGCGGCAGGGCTGCGTCCCCCACACCCGGCCGCCCACATGGCTAGCTTATGCTCCGAAATAACAACACACAAACTGTATTCTTTTAATCACTGCTTGGCCCATTCTCTTCTAGGCTAATTCTCACATATTAATTTAGCCCATTCCTAATCATCTGTGTGTAGCACCCCAAGGTGCGCTTACCGGGGAGATTCTAGCCTAGTCCATCCTGGGTCCGAGCTTCATCCCGGGAGCAGGGCATGGCGTCTCTCTCAGGCGTCTGCTCCCGCGAGGAAAGCGGTCGAGTCTCCGAGCTCACTTCCTCTTCCTCCCAGCATTTTGTTCTGTTTACTCCTCCCACCTATCCTCTAACCAATAAAATGGGCCAGGGCAGTGCCTTTATTAGCCAATGACCTTCCTCCATCAGAGCTCTCTCTCCCCTGGGGTGTAGATTGGTATGGTGGTCATCCTTGTATCCCTTGGCTACAGAACACTGGAATGGGTTAGGTGGGTCCCTCTCAAGAGAAAAGGTCTCACACCCCTAGGACACAACTGATCCTATTTGGGAGATAAAATGCCTTTATAAAGAATTTTTTCTTTTCTGAGTGATTATTACCTCTAAAAATTATGGTAACAAGCCACAGGAAAAGTTTTATTTGGCTAGGAGTTCCACCAGCACCAAGTCCCATACTAAAGCTCTAAACATTCTTAGCCACTTGGCAACGAAATGTTGTCTGCCATGAAGGCAGTGTCTTTGGATACCTATCAATTTCTTCATAAAATATTCTAGTTCAGTCAGCACCCAAAGTTGTTAGAGCCTCAGGCTTAATTTTCTTCCTCTCATAGCTCTCCTGGGCCAACTCTTCCTTGTAGATAGCTCTTCCTTGTGTACTGGTATATGTCTCTTTCTGGAAGAACCTGTGTACAACACCATGTGCCCAGGTTCACACGAGTCCTTTGAACTAGTGGGTGCTCCGGTTGGGAAGAAATGGATTGTTGCTCTAGGTTGGAGTTAGAGAACACAAAGGTTCTCTTTCTTTGAACAGTTTCTCCCCTTTTAGAAACACCAAGTCAGTACCTCCAGGCATGTACTAGAAGGGAGGATAACATCACAATGGTCTTAAGACCCTTGTTCATTTTGGAATCAGACAGACTAGATCCAAACACTAGCCCTTCCACTAGCCAGATAAATTCTCCTCATGGAACCCCTACTGCCCCATTCAGTGAGGCCTCTGCTAAAAGCAGCTTGTCGTTTTTCAAGGCACGCCTAAGTGCAGAGGATGGCCTGCAATGTCGAGTTCAGGACAGTCAACCTTTGCAATGAGCCTCCTTATTCAAGTAAAGCAAGTGAATTTGCTAGTTGTTTGGCCCTCAGATTTACCTGATTGATTCTAACCCCCAGGCTCAGGATAGTTTGTATTTCTCCTGAGCGAGTGATGGTCTTCAAGAGGGAATTTTGTCTACTGTCTGCTGCCCACTGTCCCCCGATGCATTTGTCTATGTTGGAGTTGCTTTTTACGAGACAACAAGATTTTCCTTTCAGGGAAGTATAGTGAACTGAAAAGTCCTTTGTCTAGCCCACAACCTAGGGAGAAGGGTTTCAAATCTCCTTAGTCTGGAAGTCAGAGGTGGGCTGAGACCTAACAAAGGGAACCATTTTAAGCTTGATGAGCTGAGAGACGGGAGACTATTAGAAGCTCTGGAAAAATCCCAGAAGGTAGATTTTCTCCTTTTTAATATAGATGTGTGACCAGCCTGTAAGAGCTGACTTGATCTATGTGCTCCTGGTGGGCACTGGCCTTGAAGGCTGCTACTGTTAGCTGGGGAGTGCCCCCCAGAACCCTTTCCTGGGATGGAGCCAATGCTAAGGCCCTAGGCTGATAGCTTTATGCACTGTGCTAGACTGATCTTAACCATCACCTAATTAAACACATTCGAATGTCAGTTCACAATGCAAACACTTCGTAATACTCTAGAGTGGGACGAGTATGTTTTTGCATGTAATATCAACAATTTATAAAGCTTTAAATTTTTTATTAAAAAATTCTATCTTCTGCATTTTACCAAGGTTCTCCATGAATTATTTGAAGCTGTGGAGGGAAACCATAAACTCCCCACCTCCTTCCACTGGCTCTCTGCTTTTTGTATTCTAGTGAAGTCAGTCAGTCCTGGCACTGGGAGGCGCAGGGTGTATGCACCTCAATTTGGGCCCTGGGACTAGAGTTGATTATTTTTGCACAGGGACATTCAAACCCCGACGTTGCATATTTCTTTTCTTTTTCTTTTTCCTCTGTCTCCTGGTAAAGATATCTGGACACTGAAGAAGCACACTTCAACCCCGCCCCAAGAATGCTTGTAAGTGCAAATTACGGGGACCTGAGAGAATTGGCTGTAATGTTTTAACTCAGTCCCCTCGAGGTTCATGAGCAGGTTCTCTGCAGAGGAGTGACTGCTGCCTGGGGGAAAGTTGCACCCATCCCGCTCTCCACCCTCGTCCCCCAGCAAGCTTCCAGTGGCACAGGGTGTAGCTGCTGCAGCCATTGCACGCATTAGGTAATGCCCCCCCACCCCACCCCGTTAGACTGCAGATGTGTGAACTAGTTTAAAACTTTTATTGGGCTTTTTATTAGACTCCAATGCAGTCCCAGCCTCTTTACACTCGCCAACTTTGCCAGTTGCTCACAAGTTCTAACAAATTAGGAATACCTAATGCCTAAGCTATTCTTACACTTTGGGGGCAAAAATCCCAAACAAATCCTCATCTTCCTCGTGAATCCAGTCTCCCTCTGAGAAACTGTACTTACAGGCAGAAGGGCACTTGAGCCAGGCTTTCATTATGGCTTTGTAATAACAGTGCACTTCAATTCCCTCAAGCACTTAACAGCCAGGGAGCCTTATCATTTTCTTCCTGGACATAGAACGCCCTCTGTCCCATCTTTGATGCCCTCCCAACTTCATATTTTCCTCTTCCTTGTAGTGTAAACATTCCTTAAGTTACCATTACGTGTGTTGGCGTGTCAGACTGGTATCTTCAAGGGCCACGCTGGCTTTGGATCCCTAGGATTAGGACTGACGAGGCAGAGGTCCCTGCTGTCTGTCACGCTGGTGGAAGAGCAGGATAAAAGAGGATTTTTCTCTGAGCCCAGGAGGTGTTGCAGTCTGGTGTTTGATGCCAAGGTTTTGAATGATGTGACATCAAAGCAAGCTTACAAGACTGTCTAGCTCCTTCACCTGAGAAAGACACAGTTTCCTGAATCCAGACCAATGACCCTGGAGTGAATAAGCACACGGTGATTTCCTCCTTAACACTGTTGGAATACACCGGGCTGGGGGTGGGTTATCTCCCTTCACCAGCCCTTAAATTTTGTCCTTGCCATTTTCATTCAGATACCACGTGGCATTCTTACACAGTAACAACTGCCCTGAAGCATGGGTCTTCCAGGTCAATGGAATGATAAGACCTTATAGAAGGTGAAAGGCGCCAACTGAATTACTACAATGTTCTATTCAAATCCATCAGAATACATTTAATGCAACACACAAGTCAAGGGTATGAAGCCTGCATGTTCTGAGCCCAGTTCAACTCTTAGAAAGATAAGGCCAATTCAGACCACCAGAGATTTCCTCCTTCCCCACCTCCCTCTCTCTCTATCTCTTCCTTTCTTTTTGAAGTTTCTGTTTAGTTACTGCCCACAACAGTAATTTCCTGTAGTGATGGAGAGGGAATAGTTTATTTATTAATTCCCAGGAAATTATACAGATGTTTGATCCTGGTACATGTAGACTGTAGACTTTATCGCATGAAGTCCCCATAGAATTTTTTTTTTTTTTTTGGTTTTGGTTTTGGTTTTCCGAGACAGGGTTTCTCTGTAGCTTTGGTGCCTGTCCTGGTACTAGCTTTCGTAGACCAGGCTGGCCTCGAACTCCCAGAGATCCGCCTGCCTCTGCCTCCCGAGTGCTGGGATTAAAGGCATGCACCACTACCGCCCGGCCCTCATAGAATTGTTAAAGAACCTTAGGAATCAGAGACAGTGGATTCCTGACTCTCGCTCCTGAGTTCTTCTCATGACCTCCTCCTGCTTCCTGTGGGGTTTCAGAGGAAACTACTGTGCTGTGGAAGGGCTGCTGCCTCTCACGGGAGGTCTTGTGGGGAAGATGGTGTGAAAGAAAGGTAGAGACATTAGCCTGCTTGCCTTTCCTTCTGATCACCATGGGAAAGGTCAGGGGACAGGTCTGTCGTGATCAGGGTCAGGATGAGTGCCAGGGGTTCTAGTTGTCATCCTGGGAAGGCTCTGTTGGTGATGGAACTGTGGAGTCATGTCAAAGCAATGAGCACCCCTAGTCCATGTCCAGACTGGATGGCTCTTGCCTTCCGCAACAGGTAAAAACAGATAGATACACATTTGTTGGGATTTGTTATTTTGAGACAGGGTCTCCTGTAGCCCAATTGGCCTCTTTTTTTGCTCAGTAAAGGATAACCTTGAAACTTCGGATCCTCTTGTATACTAGGATTGCAGGCAAGGACCACAATGGACATACACTTGACTTTATGTGTTGGTGGGAATTGAATTCAAGGCGCCATGCATACCTGGGCACTCTGTTAACTGAACCACATCACTAATCCCCACATTTATGTTTGAATTCATTACGCTTATGGAAGGTGACCCGAGTGACCTCTGAGAATCCTGCCTGCCGTCACCCTCTACTTGCTAATTTTCCTGCTCAGAATGTTACGAGGCTTATGGTAGACTCAGGGCTTGGAAACACATGAAAAGAGACGCAAGGACCTTACAAGTTAGAGGGTCACTATTGGATGAGGAGACCTGTCGCAGGGTTTTTATTGCTGTGATAAAACACCATAACCCAAGTTGGGGAGAAAAGGGTTTATTTGGCTTCTACTTCCACATTGTAGTCCATCAGTGAAGGAAGCCATGGCAGGAACCCAAACAAGGCAGGAACCTGGAGTCAGGAGCTGATGCAAAGGCCATGGAGGGATGCTGCTTACTGGCTTGCTCATCACGATTTGCTCAGTCTGCTTTCTTACAACACCCAGGACCAGCAGCCCAGGAACAGCACCATCCACAGTGAACTGGGCCCTCCCTTAGATAACACTAATTAAGAACAGGCCCTACAGGCCTGCCTACAGCCGGAGCTTAGAGAGACATTTCCTTAATCTTCCTCTCAGATGACTCTAGTTTGTGTCAAGCTAACAGAAAACTATCCAGCACAACACACCAGCAGTAAACCATATTAACTCATTCATTCAATATATATTTAGTTAGAAAGTATGTCAGCTATGTATAAGGCCCTGGGCTAGGAAAGGTATAGTAGAGAAAATTCAATAGTACTTGCTAAGCAGCAGGAGTTTAAGAAGGAAAAGGCATAAGGGTGTTGGGGAACATGAACCTTAATGCTTTGTGTATAGACTACTTTAGGTTCTATAACGTTTATGTCAAATAAAAGGAAATTTCCCTTTGCCAAGCTTTCTATAATCCAATCAATGTGTCATAGAGTGTGAGGCCAACAAGTCTTTCCTGCCATGCCTCTGTGGTAAACTCCTTATTCTCTTCTCTACCTTGGTCCCATTGCATCTGATCCTCTTACTGTGATGAGAGATGTCTTCTCTGAGGCTGGCAAGGGTAAGTGGGCATTAACAGGATTCATGTGGGAGGAGAATTTAGGGAGCAGAAAAAGTGCATTTGAATGTCGAGGGAAAGGAGAGATCCTGCTGCCTAGGGACTGGGAGACGACCATACTCTCAGTACAGGGATACATGGAAGGAGATAAGCCTTGTCGGGGTGGAGTCCATCTAGGTAGATCATGAAGGATTTGTGGGTCACATAAAACTCTTTCATAAGAACTTACTCTAAGAGCTCTGGAGACCATGCCAAGCTGGCACCAAGGACCACAGTCTCAAGTTAGGAGAAACCCTGCGTAGATCTTGGTCTTTGGCATTCTTGTCACTGTGTTCCCAGTAAGCAGAAGGAGTAGACTGGTACCCATACTGGACAAAGTAGCTTCAGGGATGGGAAGCTCAGAAATCCATGAGAACCAATTTTCATTCATCAAATCCTTCCCTTCTCTCCTTTCATTCTCCTCCTCTACCTCCCTTCTGCCCTCTTCCCTAATCCTCTCTTCCTCTGTTTCTGTTCAGAAAGTGGCAGGCCTCCCATGGGTATCAACAAAGCATGGCATATCAAGCTGCAGTAAGACTGGGCACCTCCCCTTGTATTAACACTAGGCAATTCAGTATGAGAAACAGATTTCCAAGTGCCAGACAAAGCACTGGGGACCACCCCTGCTCCCATCTCTACAAATTCCACAAGTAGATGGAGCCTTTCTAAGACTGAATAATATCCTATACTCTTCCACCTAGGATAGCTCTGATAAAGGTTTCCTTCATAGAAAATTTAAATATGACTTCTAATAGCAGTGCCTTTTTTTTGAGACAGGGTTGCTATAGTTTTGGAGCTTGTCCTGGAACTTGATCTATAGACAGGTTGGTCTCAAACTTGAAGATATCTGCCTGTCTGTGCCTCCTGAGTGCTGGGATTAAAAGCATGAGCCATCACCACCTGGCCCAACCTAGGTCTTAAAGTCACTTATATTAAATATCTCTAGAATGGGGGATGTTCTTCTTGAAGAGAGAGAGAGAAAAAGAGGGAAAGAGAGACAGACAGAGAGAGAGAGGTTTATTTATATATGCATGTATGTGTGTGTATCTGTATATGAATGCATATGTGTGTTTTAGAGAGGGTGTGTGTGTGTCTAAATGGTGTAATTTTAGTGATGTGTGCACATGCATGTGCCTTTATGTGGACACATGGATGTCAGAACATGCCAGATGTCTTGCTAGCTCCAATGAGCCTCCTGTTTCTGTCCCCTAATTCTGTGTTGGGGTTTTAGGCAAATACACCCACTCTAGCCTTTAATGTAGGTTCTGGGGATTTAAACGCCGGTTCTCATATTTGTGCAGCAAGTACTATTTATTATCCACTGAGCTCTGTTTCTAGCCCCTGAACAAATTTTAAACACATGTAAATAAAATGGTTATTAAAAAAAACAAATCCCATGTGGTTAGATAGATGGTTCAATAGTGAAAGATTTGCAGAGGACCCAAGTTTGGTTCCCAGCTCAGGCAGCTTTTAACCACTGTAAATCCTGTCTCAGGATACAATTCTCTCTTCCGGCCTCCATGGGCACCTGCACTCATGGTCACATCTACCCCATACACATATGTTTAAAAACAATAAAAATAAATCTCAGAGAAGTAAATCTCTATTGCTTGCTGTTTTGGTAGGCTAGAGACTCCAATTTTGTACGTTGAATACTTCTCTGTCTCCAGTCAATAGTTACCAAAAGCTGCTTCATGACCATACCTCGTGGAAGGACAAAATAAACTGCTTCATTTTCTGGAGCCAAGGAGGAAGGACATCTTTTCTTGCTTAGCTCTGGTTCTATTTTCTCAGATTGTTGACTCCTAGTGTTTCCTGTGTTTTGAATGTGGATGCTTCAAGCCCAATCATTTCATTATCTGCAGTTTGGATCATTAGATTTTTCTTGGCTTTTAACAAAATTTGTGCAAATAACCATTTAATTTGCTTCCTCAGAAACAAAACAAAACAAACAAAACTAACAGTGTCTGGTTCTGGGCATCTCTATTTAGACTGAGGCAAGATGTGAGGCTCTGCCTAGGGCTTCATGGTAACCCATGGGATAAGCCAAGGGAAGGATGCCCCATGAGCTGTACCATCCAAGTTAGGTACTAATGGTGTCCTTACGTAGGGGGTGATTCACTAGCCTGTCAGTCTCTTGATCTAAATTATCCTGTAAATGCCTGTAGTGGGAGGCCTCTTATTGGTTTCCGTCTGCCCAGATTCAAAATAACTACAAAGAAACTGTGTTAATTAAATCACTGCTTGGCCTATTAACTCTAGCTTCTTATTGGCTAGCTCTTATATCTTAATTTAACCCATTTCTATTAATCTGTGTATCACTACGTGGCTATGGCTTATGGGCGCGGTTCCATCTGGCATCTATCTCTGGTGAGGCTACATGGCTTCTCACTGACTCTGCCTACTTTCTCCCAGCATTCAGTTTAGTTTCCCCACCTACCTCTATTCTGCCCTGTGCAGGCCCAAGACAGCTTCTTTATTAACCAATGGTAATCACAGCATACAAAGGGGAATCCCACATCAAGTACCCTTGGCCCCAAGCTAAAAGATATGGTTGCCTTCTATCCATGGGTCTTCCACCTGCTCAGAAACCTTCTGTCTAAAATCTAGAAGACTGTTGGAGCCTTGAACTGGTTTGAGTCACACGAGCCACATTCAAATTGACTTGTTCTTTCTAGTTGTGTCCCATCATAATTTCACAGTGTGATGGTTTTAATGGAAAATGCCACTCATAGATTTGTGCATTTGAACACTTAAATGGTCCTCAGTTGGTTGTGTTGTTTGGGGAAGTTATGGAACCTTTACACAGTGAGCCTTGCTAAAGACAGTACATCACCAAAGGAGGACTTTGAGTTTCATAGCCTGGCACCCACCTCTCTCTGTCTCTCTCTGTCTCTCTCTCTGTCTCTGTCTCTCTCTCTCTCTCTGCAGATGAGAAGTCCCTAACGTCATGCCTTACCCATGCAATAGATCAGTATTCTCTCTGGAACCTTAAGACAGCATAAATTCTTCATGAATTGCTTTTAGCCCAGGTGTTTTATCACAGCAATAGACAAGTCAGTATCGCGTGCGCGCGCGCACACACACATACACACACACACACACATACACTGAATGTCATGTGTTCATTGAAATGGGGAGTCCCATTGTTCAGATCTTAGATTCTGACTATAAGTGTTTGTATAGGACATGACCAAGCAATTTTCCTACTATTGAGAGTCTCAGTTAAAGTCCTGAAGCTGAGAGCAACGTGGTATAAAAATGTACCTTCAAAACAACCTTCTAGTACCCACTGTGGATAATTCAGCTAGTCTCAGCACTCACATCTCATGGAGCCTTCCCAGGCTAGATAACAGGAGGAAGAGACTTATTGGTAAGGAATGCCACTGGTGAAATGTCATAGACAAAAATATTCCTGCTGCTCTCCCCACCTCAAGAAGGGTCTTTAGAGATTTGGACAAGATTTTAGTTTGGGATAATTGTCATAAAGGGCATGTGTTATGGGTTCTTTCAAGACTGGGGATTTTTTTGAGAAGAAGAAGTTGATTCAATGCCTTTTCCTGGCGAACTCTATAGGCAGATGACTGGCTGCAGTTGCCTATGATAACAAGGAAGGAGAGGACAGACATAGACCAATGTAACAGGCACAGACAAAGTTAATCTACACTGACTGTTAACATTTCTCACATCTTGTTTTATTAGTTCTAGACTAATGGCAGCCAGCCTCGGTGTTATTATATCTTGGGCACAAGTAGCTCTTTGATGTTGTCCTGTGTTACAGAACATTTGGCAGCATCTACAGTCTCTAGCAAGTAGCCTCCAGTCATATGTCCCAGGTGGATCAGCCAACTAAGTTTCCAGACTTCGTCACAGGCTGCGTGTATAAAGACCAAATTTGCACCCGATTAAGAACTGAGGGTCTAGAACAAAACAAAGGAAGCTGCAAACTGTCGTGTTTGTACATGTTCATGGCGTAGATACGAACACTCCCTAGTGGATTGCAACATGATAGTGTGATGTGACCACAGGCAAAGCTGGAAGAGAGATAAACAGAGTATTTTGGGAGCAGTGAGACCCTAGATCCTGAATTTCTTGTAATCCCCTGATCTGAGTGCCTACAGCTGCTCTGAGCACAAGACCTTCAGGAGTTTCTGATGGCAGGAGAATGGCTTCTGGTGGGTTTGGCTGGGGCGTGGCTATCTCTATATAATCTGCCCCTGAACACAATAAATGGGCATTCTTGGGGAATTCAAGGATGACCCGTGTCGCTGTCTCTCTGTCTGTGTGTGTCTATGTATTTTAACCTCCAGCTCCCTTGCCCGAAGCTTGTGAACTAATTGGAGGTCTTCACCGAGATAGCAGCAAGAGTATGTCCATGAAGCAGCCATTAGGCTCAGAGACTCTATGATGCTCCCACAACACAGTGCATCGCAGAGGCTCTCGTTATACACAGTGTTCCCTGATGCTTCTATTGTACTGAGCGTCTATGATGCTACTATTTCAGGTACATCACAGCAAGAGTCCAGGTTCCAGTCAAATAATGGCATACGATTAAGCTTTGAAAGGCATTATCAGGGTCCTAGAGATGGCCTCATAGTTAAGAGCACTGGGTTTGATTTCTAGCACCCACATGACAGCTTACAATCATCTAAAACTCCAGATCCATGTCCTCTCTGCCACCAGACATGTAAGTGGTGCATTTACATATGTGTGGACAACACACCCATACACAAAAAAATAATTTAAAGAAGGAAAGGCATTATTATTATGTTTAATGTAGTGTATTTGTTTGAAAGTTTAGGTTATTGTTCAGCAGTGACAGTTTTTGACAAGCAACAATTGTTGAAATACGAGCGGTGGGCTGTGTCCCACCAACCGGCTAGCTTTACCCGAAATAATTACATGGAAACTGTATTCTTTTAAACACTGCCTGACCCATTAGTTTCAGTTTCTTATTGGCTAGCTTTTACATATTGATCTAACCCATTTCTATTAATCTGTGTAGCCCACGAGCTGGCTTACCAGGAATGATCTTAACCTGCATCTGTCTGGAGTGGGAGAACCATGGTGACTCCCTGACTCAGCTTCTTTCTCCCAGCATTCCATTCTGTTTACTCCGCCTACCTAAGGGTTGGCCTATCAAATGGGTCTAGGCAGTTTCTTTATTAATAAGAAATCACTCCCACATCATTTCCCCTTTTTCTGTTTAAACAAAAAAGAAAGGCTTTAACTTTAACATAGTAAAATTACATATAGCAAAACAGTTATCAAGCAAGAATTACAGTTACAATATTTATATCTATTTTATCTTTTATCATAACTAAGGAAAACTATAACTATCTATTCATTCTTCAACTCCATCAAAGACTCCAGAAGGATATAATACTACCTAAGTAAACAAGAAATAAGAAAACTCTAGAAATGACAGAGACATCTCGCTGCCTGGACAGTCACCCAAAGTTCTTTTGTACCGTTGGGGCATCCATCTTCAACCTTTAGGCCCATAGTATCCAGCAGACATTTTCATGAAGCAGGAAATTCCAAAGACAGTTCAGTCACTTTCTGCTGTATCCTGCAGAATGTCTTGCAGACTCTTTCATGAGTCAGGAACCCCGAAAGACCATCTCACCTTTAGGCAAGTTCAGTAGTCCTTTCTCTGTGGGTTCTCTGTGTCCAGTTTATGCAATAGTCCAGGCAAGAAGAGTTTCTTGCCCAAATGGTTATCAAACTCCATAAGGATCCTCTTCGATGCCCATCTTCTTCTTGAAGTAGATTGGTGCTGCCAGGAGCAGAGTGTCTCATTGTCATGAAAAGTCCTAAGTTATTAAAACATTAAATGCAATATTCTGCAGTCTTTGAAAGATATGAAGAATGTCTATCTAACTGAAATGTATCTCTATATATCTAGAAAATCTAAGTAACATGACTACAAACTTGACTATTAAATACATATACATATAATAAAATTGACCTTAAATCTCTATCAATAAAGCAAAATCTATACTAATGCAAATTATTCATATCTATATCATATCCCCCTTTAAATGTAAAAGAACATTTATAAACAATATTTTGGGAACATGGGCGCAGTTTTTTCTCTCCAAACTGCTTCCTGCTGAATGGGGGCGTCGTTAATTAGGTCTTTCATGGTGTAACCTGTGTGCTAGTTTCATCACAGTTGGCAGTTGAGCAAAGCAATTTTCTGAAGATGTTCACAGCAACTTTTCGGGAGGTCGTGGTCTATCATACCAAATTGGGATAGAAGAAATCCACAGGGTCTGGTCCTCTGTGAAAACAAAAGAAGACCCTCTCCAAAGCATCATATCCTTAGACCCAAATTTTGAAATCGTAATACCCTTATATCCATTCTGGTTTAGCTTGGCAGCCCATGTAATGAAATGTCTCTCTGTACTTAGCTCCTTCACAGTCAAAAATTTTAAAGAAAACACAATGTACATAATCCAGACTCTCTGTGAATTTTCCATTTTTACGTGGCTTATTTTTCTTTATTTCTTTTAATCTCTTAACTATCTGTACTCTGTCTCTTTAAAGACTTTACCTTTTTTTTTTAAACCATTAACTTTATTCTCTATATTCTTTTTCTTCTCTCTCTCAAGCCTACTCAAGCCTACGTACATTCATCCAACAGTGTGGTCTTTTATGTCTGAATCTGTTTTATTGTGAATCTGTAACATTTTTTTACTATCCAGAAGCATTTTTTAAAATGTTAAGCACTTCTTAAAAACTTAAGTTGCGCCACATAGGGGTAATATGGTACCGCCTGTTTCCTGCTGAGTCTAAACCTTAACTGCGCTATTATTATGGTAATTATGGCAGTTCCTGCCTGAGGTCAACACAGTTCAGCATGGAGCAGCCGCTCCTGCCTCAGATCTATTGGTGCCCCTGAGCTGAGCACAGTTCCAGGCACACAGCAAGTCCACATTGAAGCCACACTCAGCAGTTTAATTTTGAGACTGAGCATGCAGCATAGAAGCTCTTTTTATCCAAGTTACAACCAAATCTGACATGCAGAGCACTGCGCAGTCTGAAAACACGTCTCTTCCGCCATGCTCTTCGGCCTGCCTAAGCCTGATTCTGCCATCTGCCTGGCGGGGATTGCTGAGCCATGGGCAGGGTCTCAGAGCACCCTCCTTCCAATTCCAAGCGGGAACACAAACATCCAGTCCCATAAAATCCATTGAAATGCGTTAAAGCCAGAGTTTGCACTGGCGGCACAGTCCCAAGAAGCCGCACTTTAAAATGACGCAGCTTTTTTTCTGCTGCTGTTGCCGAATCAGGAAATCTCTCTACAGCACGCCACCAACAAACAGCAAAAATCTGTATTAAATTCTTTCTCCCTTATTTTTCAGCCTTCTCAGGTTTTTAAGTGGATTTAGTCATCACGTAGGGCGCCACTCTGTTGAAATACGAGCGGTGGGCTGTGTCCCGCCAACCAGCTAGCTTTACCCGAAATAATTACATGGAAACTGTATTCTTTTAAACACTGTCTGACCCATTAGTTTCAGTTTCTTATTGGCTAGCTTTTACATATTGATCTAACCCATTTCTATTAATCTGTGTAGCTCACGAGCTGGCTTACCAGGAATGATCTTAACCTGCATCTGTCTGGAGTGGGAGAACCATGGTGACTCCCTGACTCAGCTTCTTTCTCCCAGCATTCCATTCTGTTTACTCCGCCTACCTAAGGGTTGGCCTATCAAATGGGTCTAGGCAGTTTCTTTATTAATAAGAAATCACTCCCACATCAAACAATCAACATATATAGTTTCTGAAATTTGACCAATCTTTTCATGTGTTAAGGTGAGTTGCCTGGCAGCTTTATGTTTAAGACCCAATTAAGCATATGTAGCAGCTTTAGTTTGCCCAGATTGGCTTTATAACCCTTTTGTCTTAGCTGAAATGTTACTAATTCACCTTGATCACAGAAATCATGATGGTGGCCATCACATCACAAGCAACATGTTTTGTAGTGACTGCATGGATCACCTTCTGCAAATGAGCCTGTATATAGAGAAACTTTGAGACCCAGACTCAGAGGGGCAAACTTCAGGGAAGATTGGCCAGCAATTCTAGAGCAGTGGTTCTCAACCCCTTTTGGGCTCAGATGACCCTTTCACAAGAGGTCACTTAAGACCATCAGAAAACAAAGATATTTACATTATGATTCATAACAGTAGCAAAATTACAGTTATGAAGTAGCAATGGAAATAATTTTATGGTTGGGGATAATGACAGCATGAGGAACTGTACTAAAGGGTCACAGCATTAGGAAGGTTGAGAACCGCTGCTGTAGAGTCTGAAATTGACTCTATTGTGGGAGAAGAAGCCATGTACTCTCATGTCTTCAAGCTAAGCAGGCTACAGAGATTAAAATTTATTTATCATCAGAATACATACGTATGAATCTGTAGGCAGAAGTTTCTGTCCCATAAGCTGCTCCCAAGTAACCACATAGAGGCTTAATATTAATTATAAATACTTGGCCAATATCTCAGGTTACTAACTAACATTTTCAATTAACCCACATTTCTATTTATGCTTTGTTACGTGGCTTGGTACCTTTTTGCAGTATGGCAAATTCATCTTGCCTCTCTCTGCTTATGCTAGCTACTCCTTCTGACTCCTCTTTTTTGCTTCCCAACATTCTCTGTTTGGCTCTCCCCCAACCTTATTATGTCCAGCTATTGGCCAGTCAGCTTCTTTACTAAACCAATCACAGAAACATATCTTTACACAGTATAAAGGAATATTCCACTTGAATCAGTCTATGTAAATATTTAAAATACAAAACTAGAGGATTGGGAAGATGGTATAGTCTATAAAGTATTTGATTCATAAGTGTAAGGACCAGAGTTCGAATCCTTAGCAACCACATGAAAAGCCAGGTGTGATGGCGGATTATATCTGCAATCCCAGCCCCCAGAGAGATAGAAACAGGAGGATTCCTGGATCTCACTGGCCAGGCAGACTTGCTGAATCAGTAAGTTGCAGCTTCATTGACAAACTCTGCCTCAAAATTAAGATGGAGACATAATGGAGCTAGTCACCTGACGTGGACCTCTGTCTTTCACACACATGTGCACACATGTGCATATACAACTACCCATGAACATATCCACATATACAACTACCCATGAACATACACACATATACAACTATCCATGAACATATACACATATACAACTATCCATGAACATATACACATATACAACTATCCATGAACATATACACATATACAACTATCCATGAACATATACACATATACAACTATCCATGAACATATATACATATACACTATATATACTTTCACACACATGTGCACACATGTGCACATACAACTATCCATGAACACATACACATATACACTACATGTACTCTCACAGAAAACCCAAATGGCATTTTTAAAAAGTCAAATTCTGTTGAAGCGTAGCTAAAATGAGCACAGATAACTAGCTCATTCTTAGTGGGGGAAAAAATTGAAGCTGAAGGAATTGCACTTGATTTTCCCAATCTCAAAAATAATGAAAGAAAAACAGAGAAACTAATACTAGGTTTGTTTGGATAGGTGAGATCAGTGATCGAATGTCAGTCCTCAGAAGTTATCATCCAGGCCAGTGGGCTCATTTCATCACCGGGGTTTAGTCTTCTAGTTTGTTTTAGAAACCAATAACTATGCCCGTTGTTCCCACATTCCCCTTTGTAACTGGAAGCTCTCTTTCAGTTGGGTGAAGCCAAGAGTCACTTCCTACCACGGTTAATGGCTGTTTTGAGGTTTTCCATGCAGATAAGCAAAATGTCAGAGGTGTTTAAAAACTAATTAGAAATCGTGGGATATATATATATATATATATATATATATATATATATATACACATACACACACACACACACACACACACACACACACACACATATTTCGATCTTCATTTAAACCCAACTGTAAAGACCAAACTGACACTTTGGAAAGCACTGAAATCCTTTGGGAGGAATAAACCCTAAAGTGGTCTCATGTGCATAAATATAACGTAAAAAAAAATGGTCTCTAAAATAATATTAGTTTTCAACGTCAATTTTTCTTTAAAATCAGCTTCTTTTTTGACTGGTTTATTGAAAACTTCTACAGACAGTAGCTTATTTTTCCACCAACCTCAGCACCTGAGATTTTTGGCCAATGGATAGAAGACCAATAAAATTGCCTATAAAACGTAACTTTATGCCATAACTTACACAATGTTTATAGAATGTAGTTCAACATTCACTCCCCCTCTCCCCAAAGCAAACGTCTCTGTCTGTATCAGCCTATCACAATGGAAAACAAAGATAATTATGTTTCACAATGGTAGGGCTCACTCTGGACTATCATGCTGTGTTTTGTTCCTTTCCAAGGATACCTGGGCAGAGACTGCTGCTCACTTAGCATGAAGCTGCCCTGGGTATCACCCCGGAGGAAGTTGAGGCATGCTTTCTTTCACATGGTTTGTTTGCTTGATTTCCAGAAGTGAAATCAGTTAAATTCTGGTCTCTCTGCTCACCCGAGATTCTCTGCTGAGGCAGTGGGACTACTCAGCTGGGTACAGTCTCAACCCTGTGGACACCGGGCTCTGGGTTTTCCCCTGGACTAGCATCCCTGTTTCCTTTGTCTCTCTCCTTAATCTCTTCTAGTTCTCTGCTCAGCATCTCAATTTCAGTCACCCAGAATCATCCTGTGTCAGCTTGTGCTCTTTTCCACTCAGGCCCTCCCGTCCACATCATTTCCCCCAGACACGCTATGCAATCACATGACTTATATCCTTTACTTCTCTCCTCACACTTCTGTGAAATTCATGATGGAGAGGATTTCATCCCACCCTGCTTTTCTTTCATGATCTGTGCAGTGTTGTGTTTATTGAGGGAATGGGATAAATATTCTTGTGTAAATGAATTAATGAAGACAGGTCACTTTGTACACACATTGTTGTTTATGAATCAATTATTTTTTAATTAAATATTTTACTTAATATTTGCACACATATATTGTGTTTGGATTCAATCTATACCTCATTCTTTCTCATCTAGTTCTTTCCCTAGCCCTTTTCCTCTCCTATCTTTAAATACATGCTCATGTTACCTCTCCCTCTTCCTCTTCTCTTTCTTCCCCTCTTCCTGTCTCTATTTTTCAATACACACTGAACTTATTTATTTATGAAAAAGAAACTTTGGCGTTTTATCATTGTGGTAGACCCACTATAACAACTTCTTAGACTGTGTATCACAATGTTCATTGTGAACACTTAGAGAAAGCTCTGGAAGGGGCCAGTGATGGGATGAGGCCCATGCGCTGAATTTCCTGCTCTTTTCCTTCTTCATCAGAAAGAGAAGTACGGCAGAGCTGGAGTTGTGAGGGTTTGGCTTGCCCAGTACAAGAAAATGGTTTTGAAAAGCTGAATCACTAAAGAAGGGACTTGTTGCTTATTGACTTACCCCTCAGGGAGGTGTCTCAGCCCCGAAGGTTCTGGGTCACACCTTGAAATGTGCTCTGGGCACCGACTGCCTTCTAATGCTGTGGGGATCGGGTAGGAGGCACAGTGCCCTACAACAGCTGATGCATAACTGGTTCGAGACGTGAGGGAGAAAAGCTGACGCAGCCAATAGTGGAGGGAAAGGCTGCTTGGGCTTTTCCCTTCCTGTGTTCCTCTCTTTATTTCTTCTAGTCTTTGGATTTTTCTAATAAGCCAGGACTGTTTTTCCTATTTGAGTAGAAAAAAAGGGTAAAGGGAGTTAGGGTTTTTCTTTTTCCATTTCCTTCGCATTGCTGGCAATCAGATGCAGGGTCTCACACGCGTTTGGTGAACTGCTACTAGGAACATGGCATTTCATACTTATGCTGTGTTTGTTTTATGTGGTGTGTGACAGTAACTTCCTGAGAAGGCCTTCCCCTCCACATGTAGTTAGAGTGTGATGTAAGAGCACATCTTCTCTCACCGTTTCTCATCCCTCCTGTGCCAAGGCTGGTTTTGTGCACATAGTAGGCTCAGAATAAACGTCGGCCATGATACAGTAGCTCCACCTGAGGGTAAGAAGACAGGGCTGTGCTATCGCTTCGTTGCTGCAGCAGATATTTGGGCTAGTTTGACAGATAGAGAAAATTGTTTTCTGGGCACGCAAGTTCAGCTTGCCCTAGCCAAACATAGAAAGCTGCCACGTGAATAATTCTGAACCTCAAAAACAATTTTGGTTTAACTCCGGGTGGGTGGTGGCTCTTATTTCTCCCACACAGTCCACCCATTTCTTATTAGGACATATAATTCCAACAGTGCTGACTATCTTAAAATCTGTGAACAGACTGTCCTCTGGCCACTGTTCCCTACACACGTCGCTTCTTTAAGAAGCTCGCTTGTAGCTTATAATTAAACAAAAGCGCCAGCAGCTGCTGAGGCCAGGGATCGCCTAGAGCGCGTGTTTACGAGCTTCTCGGGCAAGAGGTAGTCATGTCAATGTCGCTGTTGTCTGAGCCTGGCTGTTCCCAGCAGACCTTTGCACGAAGCGCTTGCTTAGCCCCCGTCATCTGGTCATGCCACTTGACTTCAGCCCACTGCTTCCTCTCGGAACTGGCAAAAACAACTGCATGAGGAAAATATTTCACAAGAAAAGTCTCCCTGACTTCTGATTTAGAAACCATGGATGACTTGGATCCTATAACACAGGCATGGAGTGTGTCCTTTACCGAGGATGGCCAGGGAAAAGAACAAGCTGCAGAAGTCTGTGGATGTGCAAACTGTGTCTCCCTTTTGTTGGTTTCCTTGATAGGAAACGTTTAATATTTTTAATATCAGATATTAACTATTTATAATAATGGATTTCATTTTGGCCTTTTCATACATACATATAGTAAATATTGATCATATTCACCCATCATCCTTTCTTGCCCTTCTCTTCTTTCCAACTAGGCCCCCTTCTACGTATGTCTAATTTTTTTTGGTGACCCCTATGAGTTAATTATGGTTGTTTTCAGGGGCATTGCTGATGGGTTATTGATGGGGCACAGGTCACTTGTCTGTGCCTACACCACTAAGAAAATATATTAATAGAAGATTTTGATAGATAGTGAGCAGAGGATTAACTGAATCTTCAAGTCCTGAAAATCCTCTCATGCTAGGTCAACCTGAAGCAGTTGTTCACCCAAGAGCTGGGTGCCTTCTTAATCCTGTACACCAAGATGTTTTATTCTGGGCTCATTCCATCGCCCAGATCTAGGCTCTGGTGCACAGTGCTCAGTCCTTCCTTAGTGCCATATCTCAGGAATTCGAGCTTTGAAGCTGTCCCAGACCCCACAGGCAGTCAGTGAACCTATTATTCCGAGATTCCGACCTGGTGTGTCTGGGGATATCTGTGTCAATGGATGCGGTGCAAATGGGTTTCAGGTTTGCTAAGATGCTGACTCCGTGGGACCCTGTGTGGTCAGGTTCGGGATCTTTCCACCCTCAGTCATTCTCTTCTGGCCACGAGCTATCTTAACTGTCATTTTTAGACAATTAGTTCTCAAAATATCAGTTTTCATGTGTTCCATTGTGATTTAAAAAATGTTGGGAAGCACTGTTGCAACTCCCCTCCCCCTATTTTATGGATGAAATCTTAAATCAAGGTAAAGCTGTATTCAGTTTGTGTTGTGGTTATGTATCTTTTTTAATTTTAATTTATTTATTTATTAAGGATTTCTGCCTCCTCCCCGCAACCGCTTCCCATTTCCCTCCCCCTCCCCCAATCAAGTCCCCCTCCCTCATCTGCTCGAAGAGCAATCAGGGTTCCCTGACCTGTGGGAAGCCCAAGGACCGCCCACCTCTATCCAGGTCTCATAAGGTGAGCATCCAAACTGCCTAGGCTCCCACAAAGCCAGTAGGTGCAGTAGGATCAAAAACCCACTGCCATTGTTCTTGAGTTCTCAGTATTCCTCATTGTCTGCTATGTTCAGCTTTAAGGTGACTTAAATCCCTGCCTGGGAATAGTTGGTAAATCACCCAGGAAATGGCAGGCATCAGCTCTCAGCCGGGCATATACATTGCTACCAAATGAGGGAACAATGAATTCCTGGATAATATCAATAGCCATCCGTGGTATTCCCTTTGTATCTCTCAGGGTTGCAAGTCAGTTAAGTCTGAGTAGCTTAGCTAAGGTTTCAGTTCTAATTGTGTGTTCAGACAACGTTATGATTTCAAAAATCAGGCTCTCCAGAAATGTCAAAACAGCCGAGTAAGAATTTGGCACCCAAGGCTCAGAGAACATTGGGGAGGAGAGAGGATGGAAGATGGAAGGAGCCAGATGACCAGGGACGCTTCTGTGAGGCTGTGTCTCCTAGGAAGGACAGAGAAGGGCCACACAGGAAACCTTAACAACAGGGCTGCATAGACAAGACCTGAAAAAAGACAAGACCAGCACACAAGCTAACGTGGAAGGAAGAGCTAGCACTGGGCCCAACACCTAGACGAAGAGCTTCAGCTAGCTAAGGAATGCCAAGAGCAGGAAAAATAGTCTTCCCCAGGGGTGAGGCCCCTAATTGATTACCCAATACCCTGCTCGACCCTGACATCATACACATACACGTCACACTAAACAGACTGGACAGCTTGCATTTATATATTTAGACATACAAAAGCAATAACAATGAAAGAAAAAGAACCCTTATTTGAGCAAGATATGTGTGTGTTGGGGGGTACATGGGAGAGGCTAGAGGAAGAGGGGAAATGGTGTAATTATATTTTAATTTTAAAAAATAAAAAATAATGTTCCAAGACAAATAAACATGCATCCCTCAACTTATTTATTACCCCATAAAGATTTGTTCAAGTTTAAAATAACAACGGACACAGATCAAAAGGCAATATGCAAAAAAGGACACGTGACTCTGAGGGTCACAGAGATCCAAGTCCCTGACCCCCTCACTATGAAAGGATATGGGTCAGATATGGACCCGGTGCAGAGTAGAGCTCAGCTGAGCCTGTCTCCTAGGCTGCCCAACCACTGGCTCCTTGGTTGCTTAATAGATTAGTGGATGCGTTCCAGTTCCCAGCGGTCAGAGTTCCACATCACACAGTCCCTGTCCCATCTGGTGCTAATTGGCACCCTCGTTGGTAGTTTCCGAAAGCAGAGCAGGAAAAATAAAAGGGGCCATCGTTCTATCCTTAGAAGCTGGGAGCTCAGTACGGGCAGTGCTTGCTTTCGCATGAGCCACGGACTCGAATCTTGTATGTAAATCAGTTGTTTAGAACCAACCGGGAACAAATTTTTCCAATGAAAGAAAAGCATGCCTGGCAGCTCATTCTCCAGGTCAGCCCAGGTCACTAGAGTCTGTCGGGTCTGCGGTGTACTCAAGGAGTCTTTCTCGTCCCCTAACAGTCCGTGCTGGGTCAACCATGAAGGGCGAGAAAATGGTGGGAAAGCCAAAGCTGCCGCTGGAGTCGGAAGGTTGGGCAGTGCTTGTGTCAACCATGTGAACAATTCCCAGGATTCATAGCTCCCAGATTTCTCTAATAGAGTAGAAATCCAGTAGGTAATACTATCAGGGTTGGCTTTCTCCTGGTGATCAAATGAAATGCTCCCCCACCCCCAAACAACAGAATCTGAATTTCGCCCCAGTTCCCTCCTTATCCCAAGGTACCACTTTGTGGTTTCCGCATAGGGATCAAGTGGGGCTGCCAGGGGGCAGGACAATTAAGCCAGAAGAGAGACTGCTGAGGTGATACCAAACAGGTTGGCCCCTTAGCTTGAGACTTATGCCTCCTGCTAACGCTCCAGGGTCACATCCTGGGTCATGGTGCTCCTGGCCCTTTCTTTATCTGTCTTCTAGGGAGTGGCCTGTTGTTGCTTTCTCTGTCAACAGCTGGTTCCTCCCCCTGGGTTACTGATTGAAGATCTGACATCCTTTTTGCATTGGCGTAAGGAATCTGAGAGCTTATCATAAATGAAGGCAGACCTAGAGTTGAAGCCCCTTCCTGGATCCTGGGTTGTCTCCTAAGCTCTAGATGAAAAGGAGGGCACAGATTGTACCGAGCATGGATTTAAGCTGAGGGATGACTGTGTCTTGATCAAACTTCACAGAAGTAGAGTCAGAGGATTTCATCCAGGCTCTTGTGCCGGAGCTCTGGAGTAAACAGGTTTCCAGCTCAACCAGACAGACAGAGACAAATCTACCCAGACCTCACAGAAATGAGGGAACTTGGGACAGGTCAGACTGCCTGGGGCCTGTGGGAGGAGGTAGTCTTAGGAGCGTGGTATGATTATCTTCCCCTGTCTCGCGCAACCAGGATGTAGATTCCACCAAAGGCATCCGCTTTGGTGACAACCGTAATCACATTACAAAGCATCACTGATCTCTGACAACTTCCTGTTCCGCCTTCATTCCCTTGCTTCTTTCTACCACCACTCTGATTTTCCACTGCCTTTCCTATCTCCCTCCGTAGTGATACCACATCATTTTGTGTTTTCTGTTATTCTCAGGTACTAGAAACCTCCCCCCCATCCTTTCCCTCTTCTTCAGGCTCCCCTGTTGTCTTTCTGACTGTTCACCTTAATTTGATATTCACCACACTGTTAAGAGCACTTACTGCTCTTGCAGAGGACCTGGGGTCAGTTCCCAGCACCCACATCACTGTCTCACAACTGCCTGTAATTGCAGTTCCAGGCATACCTGCTGCCCTCTTTTGGCCACCATGTGCAACTGCACACACTGTGTCTCTAGAGTCATGCAGGCACCCACACATGCATTTTGAAATGTATTATTCATTTTTAATTTATAAATTAAATTTAAAATTAATAAATTAATTATTTTTTTAAGAAACAGTTGTTTAGAAAAGAAACTGGATAGTAACCAGCTGGCACTGTCTAGCATCAGGGTGCTACTGCAGGCATAGCTGCCATCTACACTAGCCCCATAAGAGAATGCAGAGGTCAGGTGCCAGGGAGGGATGTAGGGAGGGATGTAGGGAGGAAGGGAGGGATGAAGTCACCGGGTGTGAGTTTTCATGTGGGTCGGAGACACCGAGGAGGGAATTCTGAAGACAGTGCCATCTGTGCTGGGGCGCAAAGAGTACCCGAGAGTTGTTGAAGGGAGAGGTAAAGATTGGCATCCATGAGCAAATTTCTAGGTTAATTGTTACATAGAATAAATGGTCATTGGGCCCCAGAAATACGCACTCTTCCCCACAACTAGGACAAATGAAAGAGAATTTGCTAGATTTTTTTTTTTTTTTTGAGAAGACATCAGGCATCACATGAAAAACGTTGGCGGAGCTTGTTTCTTGCTAGGGATGTGGCTCTGTAACAGAGCACTTGCCTAATATCCCTGATGGCCAAGGTTCAATCCTCAGTACAGCACAAAAGTAGCTGGGGATTTGTGGAGATGGTTCAGCGTGTAAAAGATTTTCCTGCCAATGCAAAGCCTGAGTTTGAATTCCTAGGTCCCAGGTAGAAGCTAGCCACAGCATTGTATTCCTATGTTGATGCTCCCTACAGAGATGAGAGACTGGAGAATTCCTAGAGGCCTGTGAGCCAGCTAGCCTAGGGTATGCGGCAGCCAGCAAATGAGAGACCCTGCTTCAACTAAGGTGAAAGGTCAGGCCCAGTACCTGGGATTGTCTTTTGACTGCTACAACCACAGTAATACATACAAGTGTATGCATATGCACACATGCATCTTTAATTAAAAATATAGACTTTCATCTTTTCCTTCCTCCTTCCCTTTCTCCTTCCTTTCCTCCCTGCATCCCCCTTCTTGTCCTCCCTAGAAACAAGACCTAGGGAAAATTACTGAACTCCTGAAGAAGAAGTCAAGACAGCTGGTTTCTCAGTGAGCACAGCAGCCAGGTAGTCAAGATGGCGGAAGGTCTGTGCAGGACCTTTCTGTACGGCCTCCAGAAGAAAGGATGCAGCCATGTGGTTCTACTTAATTAAAGCATAAATACAAGCCATCCAATTCTAATTTAGAGGAAGAGAAAAGTTGAACTCTGGGGTTCTCAGGAGTAGTGACTCATTTCTGAGTCTGGAACTCAACAGAGATTATATGCGGACGTGTCCAAACTCACTGTCTTGTGTTGACTGGTCAAGGACACTGGCTGGCTAGGGCTGACAAACAGAAACAGTAGACAAGGCCCTGAAGACATGGACAAATGGATAGCTTGACTAATGACGATGATTCCTGTTTTGGTCTGTCACCCACATCAAGCAAATAGTATCAGTTAAAATAGATGTGCTTCAAGTTCAGTATGCACTTGGTGGAAGTCTTGCCACCTATTAGATTCATGTGGAAACTGCAAACACTTTATTTGGCTTTCTCCTCTCCTCCCTCCCTCATTTTTTCTTCCTCACTCTTGCCCCTGTTTCTGTTTGCATGCCTTTCTTTGTTATTTCCCGCCATGTTTTCTTCATCTATTCCTAAGAGAAAAACAAGAGATTGTGCAAACTTTTCTGTTATGAATTTAATTCTAATGCTGCTTCTAATTTTTAAGAGGTCATATTAAAAATAAATTCAAGAACTGACATTTCTAAGCTAACAGACGCGTGTGTGTGTGCACTCATGTACATGTGTATGTGTGTGTATGTACGGTATGCATGTGTGTTGGGCAAGGTGGTGCATGCCTATTATCCTAGGACTCCAGGCATAGAAGCAGAAAGTTCAGGAGTTCAAGGTCATCCTTGTCTAAGTAGAAAGATCAAGAGCAGCCTGAACTACATAAGATCCTGTCTCAAATAACAACAACAACAAAATCAACAACGACATAAAAAATACTTAAGAGAATTTTCACATTTCATCATTTCATGCACAGATTCCAAGCTTAATTTTTTTTATTTGCTTGGAATAACTACAGATAAATTAATTTGCTGACACTTTGTGGGACACGGTTAGGTTTATTATTTCAGAACTGAGTCCTCGGGGTGTTTATGCAAAGCTCAGAACCAGAGGATGTGGACTTCACTGCCACGTCAGCCACCAGTCAATGGCTGGTTTCTTGGTTGTTTTGTGATTGTATCATCATTGAATTGGCTGACTAGATTTCTGTCATTTAACTACCTAACCCAATGATTCTTTGAGGTTCCTACAGAATAAATATATACAATCATAGAACAGTTAAGAACTATTTACTTCATACCCTGAGATCATTTTGCCTTTATTATAAACCTAATATAAAATGTTACATCTGAAGATAATTTCTCTTTTACTAAAACTGAGAGCTAATTGAATAAGTAGGCATCTTAAGACATCTCCTTTTAAAATCAGTCTCTCTCTCTTTGTGTGTGTGTATTTGTGGAGATTACAAGGCAACCTCAGATGTAGGCACTTTGTTAGAGGGTGTCTTGTTTACCACTGCAAATGTCAGGCTAGCTTGGCCTGCAAGTTTCTGAGGGACTCCTGTTTCCACCTCACATCTTACCTCACTGTGTGTGCTACTACTGCACATGACTCTAGTTGGGGTGTTTGTGCAGCAGTACACTCTCTAGCCAAGCCATCTTTCCTGTCTGATCTCTCCTGACAGCTCCCTCTGGGTTCTGCTGGCATTAAACATAAACCACCAGTCAGCATCTCATAGTATCTCATGCCCTGCTTATAGGAGATCTTGCCCTTCATTCTAATAAGGCAAAAAATAAGTTGTACTTACCAGACTGGGCACAGTTGGTACTTTTTACGCCTCAGTGTGGTTGATACCCTACTACTCATGACTGCTGTGACCCGATGTGCAGGTTTGCCAATCTGGTTCATGACTCTGCTGGTTTGCAGGTTCCTACTGGTATCTGCTAATGTTGAGCTGGGTATAAAAGCCTTCTGTAGGGGTCCCTTTATTTCACTGATGAGACCTGCACTCTTTGCTGTTTGGTAGGAGTGGCCTTTATTCCTGGTTGACCATCTTCAAGACAGGACCAAGGCATTGTGGTGGCAGAGCCAGTGCTTGAGGACCTACCTGGTGGTGTTCTGAATGCACCACATCTGTGCGTGTACCACTCTTTCTCTGGACAGTTCCGCTAGAGGGGAGCCCAAAGTGAAGTAGCTATTCCACGAAATAGAAGGGTTATTTCAGCATTTCCTTCTAACTCATGATACCCAACTAAGCGTGGGTGAAGCTGGGCATCAGCCTCACCCTGGCTGCGCTGAGAGTAATCTTTTTTTAATCCCATGACTAAGGCTCCTTGACTGAGTCAGCCTCATCATTACTGAATCCTTTTTGTATGAGGAACAAACCTCCTCCATAAATACACTCAGTCTTCATGCAAACAAATCTGGGGGCTGACACTGCCCTTTTGCCAGATGTCCCTCGACACATCTGAATCTCCTTTAGTCTCAGGCTGGGACCCTTATTGTATCCGAATAAAGAAATTGAGCAGACTTCAAATTCTTGACTATTTTTTGTTTCAATAGTGTGGGCCTTACCACTGTATGCAGCTCATCCTGTGTGAGGACCCATTGCCACTTGGTCCTAAGCTTTTCCACGGCTCACTCTGACCACAGCCAGTCTCTGCTTCCAGAAGGCAATGTTCGCAGTGGCAGACCATGTGTTCTTTTGCTCTCTGTGTTGTCCTAAAAAAAAATTCTGCTCATAAATTAGGATTTTGAATGGGACAGGGTTATCTAAGTGTGTGGCCAATGTTTTGGATAAATTAATTAGAACTGTAGAAAGTTTGAATTGTGGAAGATAATGGGATGGGAGATGCACTGCTTGGGCCCACATAACTCCGGAACTCAGGACACTAAGGTGTGTCCCCTCCCAAGTACCCACAGAGTCAGACCTTGTAGTGCTGCTTAAGGGACACCAAAGTGTTTGGGTTTCACCTCTATCACTGGGCCATATTTTAGTGATTTAATACCTAGACAAACGCAATGTCAAAAATCATAATAATCTTAGGGAGGTGAGCGTGAGACACTGGAAAGACTGTAATTATACGGAATCTAAAAGGATTAGAACATTTGCCTTTGCTTAATTGCCGGGTTAGTCAGAGAACCATTCTTATTTCAACACATTTTGAATAATACTCACAAAATGCCCTTAGCAAAGTCTATGCAGTAAACAGAACCCAGACTCTCTTTGATGTCTAAGAGGTTTTTCTTAGAGCCTTTAGGTCAATACCGCAAACACACATTTTCACGTAAGTATTAGGAGGTTAAGACGCCACAGGGATCTAGCCGTTGTCTGAACTGGCCACTGTGTTCCTTAGCCTTGGTTTGGGTAAATCTTTCATCTCAGGTTAATGGCTTTTGATTGCCTTTCCTTGAGTATCCCATGCTCCAAATTAAGTGTGGGATATTTTTATGTCTGAAAATTGCATGGAAGAAATGTGAACTTTAGAGAACATCGCCCCAAATTATTCTCTTTGCTCAGACAAAACTCTTTTAAAAATACTTTTCTACTTTTCCCTATGTTTCCAATGATTTCTGCCTATACCCTAATAATTGAAGCGCATTTAGGCATCACCACTCAGACTAACAAGGCACCTGTGATTTAGAAAAGCACACAGAAGTTTGCAGAAAAGGAAAAAGCTTTCAGACTTTCCCTAAGTACCTATCTTTGTTTCTTTAGTTGTCACAGCCCAAGATGTACACTCAAAAAACCAAACATACAAATAAACAAATTCTGTTTGTTTTTATGACCTATATAATCTTAACTTTATAGCACTCAAGTCAGATTTTTAACTAACCATGGTGTACTGAATATATTTATTTAGTGTGAATGATTGTTGAATCCCTTCTGAAATGACTGGAAATGTTTGAGTCTGTGCATCACAAACCGATTCTCTCAATCTCCTTTTCTCATTTTACTTAATTCTATAGTTTTGAAACAGGGTCTCATTGGTCTTAGGCTGGTCTTGAATTCACCACAAGGTTGGGAGTGGCCATGAGCTCTTGATCCTCTTGTCTCCATAGCCCAAGTCCTAGGATTAAAAGTATGTGCTAATAAACTCTTGAGAGGAAGCCAAATAGCAGCAAATGTAATGGAACAGGTAGAATTAATGTCTTCAACTTGCATTTGGCTAAATCTTGGCATCTTAATTGGTTTAAGACCCCTTTTAGACTTATCCTGAACATGGTATGCGGTTCTCAAATTCTACTCTGTAACTTAACAAGCTTTCCTGACAGTTCCACAAATACTAGTAAAGGCAGAAGACCTGTGGGTCAGAGACCAAGGGCTTCATCCTGTGTGCACAGTAGAGAGGAGGGCTTCTTATCCTTGATTTCTTAAGCTTCAGTGTCTTGGAGAGACCCACAGCAGCCCAAGGGATGTTGTGTTCTCTCAAGCCAGCATCACAGCTGAGAACTTGTCAAGTTCTGATCTTTTATAATGGGTGACTGATAAATCCTGCCCACCTACAACTTGACTAGAGTATAGCAAATTATTATCTTGGACAAACAGGATTGCCTTATGTCTACAGAAGAAGGCAGTATCTCCATTTTCCAAGGTTGTTCAATACAAAAACCAAGCTGTATGGAAACAGGACATACCCAAATAGGGTTTTCTCCCTACAATGACATAATACAATAAGGATGTGCACGTGGTGTGTGTGTGTGTGTGTGTGTGTGTGTGTGTGTGTGTGTTTGTGTGTGTATGTGTATTCAGGGTGAGCTCACATAGGTGTGAATAAGCTTTCTGTGCATTCCTCACAGGTGAGGTCACAGAGGTGTGAATAAGCCTCCTGCGCATTCCTCACAGGTGAGGTCACAGTGGTGTGAATAAGCCTCCTGTGCATTCCTCACAGGTGAGGTCATAGTGGTGTGAAAAAGCCTCCTGTGCATTCCTCACAGGTGAGGTCATAGTGGTGTGAATAAGCCTCCTGTGCATTCCTCACAGGTGAGTTCACAGAGGTGTAAATAAGCCTCCTGTGCATTCCTCACAGGTGAGGTCACAGAGGTGTGAATAAGCCTCCTGTGCATTCCTCACAGGTGAGGTCACAGAGGTGTGAATAAGCCTCCTGCGCATTCCTCACAGGTGAGGTCACAGAGGTGTGAATAAGCCTCCTGTGCATTCCTCACAGGTGAGGTCACAGAGGTGTGAATACACGTACAGTGCTGACAGCTGCTCTAAACTCTTACACGAGCGGTTCTTACAGTATCAAATACTAAATGAAGATAAACAACTGATCTTGATCCTTGTGTTTCCAGTGGAGCAGTTCCTGTCATTGTTTTAGGATTTAGTCCTTCTACTTCTTCGTATGTGTTTGTGTGTGTGGTGTATGTGTTGTGCATGTATGTATGTGGTTATTTAGATGTGTGTTCACACTGAGGCCACACAGGCCTTCAAAGTCTCTTCCTCTATCCTTCTCTGTCTTGTCCTTTTGAAGGGGTCCCACTGAACAGGAAGCTCACTATTTTTGCAAGATCTGCCCACCTCTACCTTACACTGTTATGTGTAAAGTACAAGGACAAAGTTGCATAACAGTGCATTTTTACAACATATCCTTTGTTAAATGATGCATAACTGCATATAAATACATAATATGCACATATATAAAACATGAATTATGTATATTCCTTTGACTATATAATTTTACATATATAGACATGTATAATAAATAATGAACATATGCTTACACGTGCATATATACACATTTGCTTGTGTTTATGTAAAAATAAACACAAAAACACAGTGAATAAGACAGTTGGTGGGCCAGTAAAAGGTAACTGACATACATATGCAAGATGTCTAGAATGAGCAGACTCAGAAACAAATACAAACCAAGGAGATTGACAAGAGTATTGTATTTAAAAATACTCTTTAGAACCTCCTTCTGATGTGGGATGTCCTTTTGTATATGTGTTGCTTTTATTGGTTGATGAATAAAGCCGTTTTGGCCAATGGATTAGCAGAGTAAACCTAGGTGGGAATTCTGAACAGAGATAGAGAGTAGCTGCTGAAGAAGAAATATGCCAGAACATTAAGCCACAACCTTGTGGTGAGACATAGATTAATAGAAATGGGTTAATTTAAGATGTATGAGCTATCTAGGAATACACCTGAGCCATTGGCCAAACAGTGTTATAATAGAGTTCCTGTATGTTTATTCGGGTCTGGGTGGCTGGGAAACAAAAGCACAGTCTCTGTTTACATCCTTTACTTGGAGTAAGCAGTTCGACTTCCATTTCTACTTTTAAGAAAAATTTGTGCGTGTATTGTCTCACAGTTCTGAAGGCTGGGAAGTATCTGAAAAAGATTTCAGTAGAGGTTGGTTTCTGTTCCTGACTCCCAGATGGCAGCCTGCTTGCTGTGTCTTCACAGAGGAGAGAGAGAGAGAGAGAGAGAGAGAGAGAGAGAGAATATCTCATTCATCCACATTGACCCAAGTTCTCAATTAGGTATTGCCCTGATGACCTCACTCAGGCTTAATCACATCATCACAGGTCCCAGTGAAGCAGAGGATGAGTTGACTTTGGCTTTGGTGTGTGCACTGCATGGGAATCACACGATCCTTGGTGGTTCACCTCTGTGTTCTGACATAGAAGAGGCAGCAGCCTGGTGCTCTTGGCCTCTTTACTCCTGCAGGGGAAGCAGCCAGCTGATCCCTTCCATTGAGCCTTGCTGGCAGTCAGATTCTTGTACAGGAGGAGACTGAAGGCCACAGAATCGCACAAGGGAGAAGAGCTTTCCTGGATAAGCAGCTATTTCTTAAATATTAATAAGTAGATACTACTAAGAATATACAAAAAGAGGCATAAAAGAGCAAGAAGATTTTTTTTAAAGAAAGAAGGTTACATATTTGTAGGGATGTAGGAAAGAAATTAGAAAACAAAATCATTATGAAAATTAAAGAATCTAATTTGAGTAACTTCAAATTGTATTTAATGCACAAATCAAGTGTAAGTTGATGTTATTTTACTACCACGATTATTATTGGATAAGAGAATAAGAAAGAACTTTGCATCAGGCTTTTTATATGGGTTCCAGGGGTTGAATTCCGATCATCAGCCTTGTATAGCAATCGCTTTTACCTTCTTAGCGGTATCCTCAATGCCTCTATACTCCCATCCCCTTTAAAAATAGATCTCACTATGTAACCCAGGCAGCTTCTAGTTTTCTATACAACCCAGGCTATATTTGAACCCTTGAGCATCCTGTTTTAGTCTTCTGAGTGCTGAGAGTGTCACCATTCCCAACTCTCCACCAGATTTTAAGACTCACCATAAAAAACCGCTATTAAAGACATGTGGAATTGGTATAGTGCTAGACAAACAGAAAAGTGGGACAAAGTAGAGCCCAGAAAAAGTTCCACACATAGGGAGTGAGGAGACTTACCACAAAACTGGTGATGGAATTCATTGGAGGGAGTGATCTTTTCAATGAAAGCTGCTGATGCAGCTGAATGCTAGTATGAAGCCATGCTACCTACCGAGAGCTCACAAGAAATCAATTTGCTATAGATGTAAATGTAAACCTAAATATGAAAGATTAAACAACCAAGCTGTTAGATTAAAAAAATCAATGAATACATTTAGAAACAAATGTAGAAAAATATTTCTTTCTCTGTTTTCAAATCTTAACTATTGATTGATATATTTAATGGCACTGGGGATTGACCCTCCTGGAACTACAGGCACAGTAGTCATACACCCTAACACTAAACTACATGAGTGTGTCCCAAATTTCCTTGATAGGCATTGATCACAAATGAAAGATTCAGAACTTGGACGTCTGTAAACACAAAACATTTGTATATAAAAATTTTCCTTGAGAGAGGGAAAAGCAAGCCACAGAATACAATGAAAAACACTCCTTTCATTTAACCACTCCTAAAACATCATGGAGAAATATATGTAATTCAATTTCCAATGCACAAAACACTATAGAAATCTAAAAGAAGATATCCACAGCTTCATACATGTGTGAAAAAAAACATTATTACTCATCAGAAATATGCAAATTAAAGCCATACATCCATCAGCTAGAATGGCCGACAGAAACACACGCTGGTGAGGCTGTAAGGCAACTGGGATTCTAAAGCAGGAGGAAAGCACAGTGTGTGGGCAACAGAGGAAGACAGTAATGGTTTCTTATAAATTTAAACTCAGCAATTCCATTTTGGCATACCTAAAAGAAGTCAGTAGCAGTGCCCATCAAACATGCACAAGAATGATCGCAATTTTCACCTTTAACTAGCTTCAGATGGAAACAACCCAAGTGCCCATCAACAGAAGATCTCAAAAAGGCGTTGTGGAATATAGAATCTTCAATAGCAATTTTAAGAATAACGAAGGCCAATGTTGTGAATAATATCCTCAGACATCATGTAGACACTGTGGCCCTGCCAACAGAAAGGCTTGTTGCAGAAGGTATGGGCAAATGTCTTTATGTCACCTTGAGATGTGAGAGGTTGACATCTGAGATGCAGTGGATGTTCCTTGCCTCAATCTGTGACAGTTACATGAGTGTGCACACACTTAGATGTGCATATAAGGCTAAAAATAATAACAAAGTAGAAGAAAACCTGAAAGCCATTTTATATAGACATAAACTTAACTTTAATGTGCCACTGTGTTTTGCACAATATATAAAGATTATTCCAACATTTGTTAACTATGTTAGAAGTTGTAGTTATGAAATTGGAAAATACGTATTCATTTTGAAGTAATAGTGATTATCATATTTTTATGAAAAGCATGAATGGAGAAAGTGATGAGAGGGGATTATTTTCTATAGTGTCATCAAGGAGTTTTGAAAATATTCAAATAAAAGATTTTCTTTCATTATTAAGCAGATAAATTCTAATGAAGGTATGGAGTACTTTAGATAACTGTGGAAAGGGATAATGGTCAGACTCATGTAAGTTTTGGTATATTACTAGAACATGTACAAGGTTCCTTCAAATATCTTAATTTGTTTAAGGGCTGTGTGGGGGTTCCAGCTCAGTGATAGAGCCTGTGTCTAGGATATAGACAACCCTGCTGGGAGCCTTGCCAGTGAAACACTAAATAAACATAACAAAATACAAGAAAGCAAAATTTAAATTGAGAACCAGATAAAATAGAAAGAAATAACATAAACTGCATGTCAATAGACATGGAAAGAGACTAGCATGTGTGCGAGCAGGTAAAGACAGGCAGTTTGCCTCTGCTCGCGCTTCAGGTGGAAACGATGAAGCAGCAAGAAAGGAAGGCAGGATTCTGGAAACGGAGCATCCAATACTTTGCCATGGAACCATATACAGCTCCCCAGAGGAGACCCCGAGACAGAATATTTTAATCAGAGGAGAAAGACAATATGACAAGGAAGGATGCTTCTTGAGGAAGAATTGCATGGGGGAAAAGCTATAAGTGGAAAGGGAAAACTACGTTGACTAGGAAGTCCATGAAAAGTGAAGTCTGTAGAAGGTCAGGGCACAAACAATAAATAAAATATCCAGATGCCAGCAGATAATAACCAGGATTCTATTTACCCTCTGGGCAGGGAGCACTTCCCCGTGAGTCAGTAGTGTGGTGTCTATTTCGAGTAGTGCCGGGATTACAGGAGAGGAAGTATCTTTCAAGTTGCACAAGGTTTAGATTGAGAGTGAACAGGTTTCCAGGGACAGAAGTAATAACATGTAGAGTGCAAGAAAACCTTATTTACAGATGAAGGGGAGAATGTGAACATTCCCAATATTGCTGGTTCAACGTTCAAAGTCTTAGATGTGGGGTGAGAGGTGGAGAGGATGGAGAAGAAGGAAGCGAGACTAAAGTCCTTCAAAGATGAAGGCTGAGAGGTCAATACAGACAGGGAAGTTACACTTTGTATCTTAAAATTCTGGAAGAGTGTTGAGTAATTTCACTCTAAAGAAATGATAGAAATTTGAGCCGGGCGGTGGTGGTGCATGCCTTTAATCCCAGCACTCGGGAGGCAGAGGCAGGCGGATCTCTGGGAGTTCGAGGCCAGCCTGGTCTACAAGAGCTAGTTCCAGGACAGGCACCAAAGCTACAGAGAAACCCTGTCTCGAAAAACCAAAAAAAAAAAAAGAAAAAGAAAAGAAATGATAGAAATTTGAGCAGACTTGTTTAACTCAACTGAAAAATTGAAAAGATGAACAACACACATTAATACCTTACACAGTGGCCCATTGGTATATGCAAGTTCTCTGCTTTTCCATATTATTTAAGAAAACAGAGATGAGGCTGGGGTAGAGCTCAGTGAACACTTACCAAGTTTGTGTAAACCTTTAGTTTCAAACCCTAGTGATAGTGAATGAAAACACACACACAATTGCATACGTAAGTGTATGATTAAATAAATAATAAAAATAGTTGAATAGAGACTTGTGGGTATGGTGTTTAAAACCAGAATAGTAAACAAAATATTTTCAAATACTAGCCTCCCTGTTGGAGCTCAAGGAATGACCAGTGTGGACAGTGAAGGACAAAGGAGTTGACTACATAAAGACAGTACTATGAAGCAGGCTTCCTAGACATAGCAAGATCTAGAAGCAAGAAGACACACATTAGAGACCTCCATGCAAACAGGACTAATGGAGGATTCTTCCAGGAGGGGCTGGGTTTGTTAAGAGCGGTTGCCATGCACACTCTATGCACTCTGCAGTATGCAACCTGTGACCTTTATGAATATGTGATTTGGTTTCAACTTCACCAAACGGAATAACTTCTTGCTATGAGTCCCCTCAAAGGACTTAGTCTTTGTTTCCTTAGGAGCTAGGTTCTTCATACCTCTGTCACAGTCCTGTTGGCGGAGGCTGCTTGTTAGTTCCCGGACACCCAGACCCCAAATAGTCACACAGAAATTATATTAATGACAACACTGCTTGGCCAATAGCTTATGCATATTTCTAGCTAACTCTTACATCTTAAATGTAATTAAATAAATCAACCCATCTCTATTAATCTGTACATCACCAAGAGGTTGAGGCCTACCGGCAATTTTTCAGCATCTGTTTCCTCCAGCAGCTACATGGCATCTCACTGACTCCACCTTCTTTCTCCCAGAATTCAGTTCATTTTCCCTCACCTAGCTCTGTTCTGCTGTCATAGGCCCAAACAGCTGCTCTACTAACCAATGATATACAGAGGAGACTCTCACATCACAGTTCTGTACTTCAGAGGAAGTGGTTCTCACACTTAGGGCTTATCTTGCCATCCCATGGATGGGGACCAAGCAGTTGTCCTAAACTAGGTCCATAAGACAGAGAATTTTGATCCATGCATCTGGGGAAAATGAGTCATTCCTCTTCTCTAGAAGCATTTGAAGAGTTTATGTCCAAGCTGGATCAGAAGGCCAAGCTGTAGAGCCTGACAGGAGAGATAGGACAGTGCTTTTCCCCCCTGCACCAGTAAAAAGAGAGAGAGAGAGAGAGAGAGAGAGAGAGAGAGAGACAGAGAGAGAGACAGAGAGAGAGACAGAGAGAGAGAGAGGCTATTTTAAAGCCTCATCTAGGACAGGGTCTACCATGGGCCTGTTTAAGTTACTTGGGCCATTAAACATTATTTTAAAAGCGACCGCAAGTCAGGCTTGGATTCCTAATAACCTAAAGATTTCTAAAATAAAACAAAAACACACATTGAGAACATTTGTCAAACAAGTAACACCATCGAGGATTTGCTCAAATTTCACAGGCTTCTTAACAAACATCTTCACAGATAGCCCCTTAATGTTTATGGCTCCCTTGTAAGGGAGCTTATTGTTACCATGTGTTGTTGGACAGAAAATTGAAGGAAATGGTCAGGTGACATGCTCAGATTCCCTTGGTTATAGATGATAAATTCTCTGCTTGTAGCTATTGTATGGTCACTAAAAGCCTGACCTTGCAGGTGTAGATCAAAGACCTAGTGGAGCAGAACATTCTAGAAATAGCCTCTTGCATATGGAGCTTTAATAAGGGCAGAGGTGACCTGGCATTTCAGTGGAGAAAAGAGGGATTATTCAATAAAAAGGAGCTGGAAAAATTGGTTGTCTATTTGGAAAAAAAAATGAATCTGGATCCCACCCTTACACCATACCCAAAATCAACTCCAGATGGATTAGAGACTTAAATGTCAGGAGCAAACTTTAAAACACTTAGGAGAAAAATATAGGTGGATATCTTTCCAAAGCTGGGTAGGGGCGGGTTTGTTAAACAGGCACAAAACGTACAAACCATAAAAGAAAAAGATCTGTGATTTTGATTTTGTTAAAGCTAAGAAATTCTATATAAGAAGAATTCTCAAAGAAGGTAAAAACATCATCTGTAACATAAAATTGACAAAGATTTACTACCAAGAATATTCAAAGAATCCTTTAAGATGCTGAGAAAAGATTGAAAAAAAGGAGGAGAGAGAGAGAGAGAGAGAGAGAGAGAGAGAGAGAGAGAGAGAGGAAATGAAGAGATAGATGGGTGGATGATAGAGCAATGGTAGATAGATACAGAAATAGATAGAGGATAGATAGATGGATGATAGGTTGATGATAGGTAGATACATAAGTATATTGATGATCGATTAATGAATGATTGCTATATAGAGAGAAGATAGATAGATAGATAGATAGATAGATAGATAGATAGATGATAGCATTTAGAGAGCCATGCACAGTCATACAGATGTCCAGCCTTACAAGAACATATACCAACAGTCGGCAACACTTGTACGTCATTTTATATTCAATAAGAGTTAAAAGTTCAAACTACACCCAAGCCAGGAGTATTTACATAAAAGAGTTCTCATTCATTGCTGGGATAAACTGCTAAATCATGTGAGAAAGAACTTGGCATAATCTTTTAAACAACATACCCCATAACCCAACCGTTTTCTAGGTACACACACCAAAGAAAATTCTTCCTTTGATGCACTCAAGGGTACACTTGAAAATGTTCGCCTCAAGCACGAGGGAGAGGAGATAGGTCAGTCGGTAAAATGCGACCTTGAAAGCGTAAGGACCTGTGTTTAATCTCCAGAACCCACATTTTAAAAGTCTGCATGGTGGCATGTGCTTGTAATTCCTACACTGGGGACTCAGAGACAAGCGAATCCCTTGGGGCTTGCTGGCCAGCCAGCCTGACCAACTTGGCAAGTTCCAGGCCAGTGAGAACTCAATAAAAAGATGAATGACTCCTCGGGAATGACATCAGAGATTGTCTTCTAGCCTCAAAACACACACACACACCCACATGCGTGCACATGTACACACAGACACACACCCAGTCAAACAACGTTCATAGAAACACTTTACTAGCAAAGGCAGGTCGCGCACAGCTCTCAACAGGAAAATTGATACCGAATTGTACATGCAGGGGTACATTACAGTTATGAAATTCATTCTAGTGACACACGACAGTATGATTCTGAGTGACACGACATTCGGAGCCGAACACTACATGATGTTTTCAGTGACATTCAGAACCTGCTAAAATGACAGCAACAGCTGTGATTACAGGTGTACACGTGTTGATGCTATTTTTAAAACCAGCGAGGAAAAAAAAAGTAATACAAAATTCAGCATGGGTGGGTTGGTCACGTAACAGGGCAAGGGAATAGTGTAAGTAAGGATCTGCTCTAATTCTTGGACTGGGTGTGCTTTTATTATTCACAAAGTGAACAGAAAGGAGTATACAAAGAGACTAAGGCACACCTGGACAGCATGAATGGCTTGTCAAAAATCTTGGGTTGTCATCTTTAAAATGGAACCAAGAACAGTATGTTCAGCTTGGGCTGCAATAAGAATTAAAAATCAGAGCACGCCTAGCACATAGCAAGTTCAGTATGCATACTTGTAAAAGGTACAGCAGAGAAGCAATAATCAAGGATAAAGGAAAGGAAGAAGCGTGAATAAGATAATTCTGCACTCAAAGTCCATTCCCCAGTCCTTAGCTCAGATCAGAAAGACATCCAAGGGTCCAGATGAGGGTGGGTCTAATCAGGAAAAGCTCTCCAGGAGGTAAAATTTGAAAGAATCAAATAAATTAAATGTGTAATAGCATTGTTAAAATATAAATATACCACTGGATCGGTTGACGGGTTAATGGGGGAAGGTTCCAATTTCTATTTTCAGAGTAGCACTCAGATGCTGTGATAATAGGAGGTGACATTTGTTGGATTTTCCTCCCTCGAGTTGTGGAAGAATCCTATAAACGGCTCTATAAATAACCAGCAGAGGCCGGAAGGTTTCCTGTAACTTCATGTCTCCAGCCAGTAACCTCTGAGGACAGTCTGAGTGGCGGTTGAATCAGCTGGGTGGCAGCTCTGGCCTGTGGCAGTCTACCTCCCCCAGTGTGGTGGCACTGGCCATGGGTGCCTAGGATTCTTTCCCTATCCGTCTTCAGTCCTGGTAACTTAAGAGGCAGTGAGCTCTCATCACTTCATTGAAACCTCAGGCTCTCGGAGCCCATGATGGAAGCTCAACCTCTCTGTCCAAGAGAGAGGACCTTAAAAGAGAAGTAGCCCAGCTGAGCACTGGGCTCCATTGTCCATGCCTGAGAGGGGGACCAGACCACAAAGCCCTTCAGCTGGGGCAACAGCAACACAGTACTTTCAAAAGCCACAGTGATGTACATAGTGGTCCAAGCTGTGCTTCCTGGAAGGTGGCCTGGGAGGGAGGGAGTGTGTGGTAGGTGTGTGTTAGATGGTAAACTGATTTGGGCATGGAGTCCTGGCCATAAGCCGAGGGGCTCCTAACTTTAGAGAAGTTAGCAGAAGGCTATGTCCCTTTTGCTGTACGAGCCCCAAAGCTACTGATCATCTTCATTTGTTTTTGTTCCTTACCTGCTTTTTTTCCCTCAGTTAAATAAATATGAATTTAGAAGAGCAAGAAAAGCAACCCTCTCACCCCTTTGATTGTCTACGAGCTGAATGACGCCTGTCAGGTCTGAGGACCTCGGTCAGCCCGTCTCATTTGATCCAGGAATAGTCTCCTCCTTCCCCGCCCTGTTCGGCAACCCAGTTTTGTGGAAAGACCAACTAATGGTTCCAAATGGAAAATTGTTATTAAATTTTTTTTTAGAAATCACAGTATAGAGAAAGGTCTTCCCAAGAATCAAAAACAAAGCAGAGCCTGAGTCAGGAGAGTCGCTTCCAAGGGAGGCACACGACTGAACCCTTTTGTGCTCTGTTTGTGTAATTAGTTTTTCTCTTCAAATAATACCTTACTAGACCTGGATGGAGGTGGGCAGTCCTTGGGCTTCCCACAGGTCAGGGAACCCTGATTGCTCTTCGAGCAGATGAGGAAGGGGGACTTGATCGGGGGAGGGGGAGGGAAATGGGAGGCAGTGGCGGGGAGGAGGCGGAAATCCTTAATAAATAAATAAATTTAAAAAAAGTATCATAAAAAATAAATAAAAAAATAAAATAAAGGCTTCCATCTCTAAGTAACTAAAAAAAAAAAAAGAGTCCGAAATACCAGTTGTGATTGTGTAAGACCCTGTTCCTGTCAGACATTTTACAAACTCATTTGCTTTGAGTGAGCAAACTTTAGTTTACTCACTCTTAAATAACACACACAACAAAACCAAACGAAAAGCCCTCAAGGAGAGGGGGATCATATACCGGTTTCTACCAACTTTGTGGTTCCAGTTGTTGGGGAGTGGGGTTTCACATGGACAGATGGGATATGCCGTGAGGCTTAGTCTCTCATCATCGAAAGCTCTCTGCTCTCCCCTTCACTAAACCGTATCTGCTTTGCCAATCAGAGGGCAATTTATCATGTAGGATCTAGGGGAGACATTTATGGGGCCTGTGAGAACAGTGGCTTTGCTGGGTGAGATATCAGCTTTCCTCTACAGGAGATCAAAAGTTCCAGCTTGTGAGATGACTACAGAGACATGGGCAGAGAATTCCCAAGCAGAAGACATTGTTAGAGAAAGAACTTCAACCAGTATTTGCTTGTGTTTTTCCCTTCTGTGATGAACACAGGTGGGGTTGATTCAAGAATGCTTCTGTGATTGGTGGAACAAGAGGATGAGCTTAAAGTTTTGGGGGACTGGGGAAAGACTGAGGCTTGACAATTATGTATCATCAGACGTGTAAATCATCCCTTGTTTATCAGGGGCACATGGAAGAAAGGAGAAGTTAGAGCAAAGCACAGAACATGGCTGCTATGTGGACTGTAAAAGAAAGGCCTTACCATCTACAAAACAAAAAGCAAAACAAAAGGCAGGGGCAGTTCAAGGTGGTAGATGTGAGTAACACACTGAACACCTCAGAGTATTTGAGGAGTAGTGGGACTCTCTCTCTCTCTCTCTCTCTCTCTCTCTCTCGCTCTCTCTCTCTGTGTGTGTGTGTTGTATGGATATATGCATCTTTGTGTGTGTGTGTGTTGTGTGTAGTATGGATATATACATCTTTGTGTGTGTGTGTGTGTGTGTGTGTATGTGTATGTGCGAATGCAGGTGAACGGGTATATGTGTGCATGTGGAAGCCAGGAGTCAATGTTGGGGTCTTTCTCAGTTGACTCAATCACTCTGTCGAGACAGGGCCTCTCACTGACTCTGAAGCTCACAGTTTGGCTGGTCAGAAGGCCCCAGGGGTCTTTTGTCTCCAGATCTCCAGCACTAGTATGGCTGGTCTATGCTGCAGACAGTTTTTATACAGTACTGAAGACCCAGATTCAAATTGTGATGCTAACATGATAAAGATATTATTGATTGAGCCATGTCCATAGGCTTTGTTATTCTTAAGTTTGTGCTCTCAATAAACTATGGGCAAAGCACTTCAATCTAGAGGAAGGATTAGTGGGCATGAAGTGGTAACAAATAATTGTACTTTATTGTACCCAGTAGTTTATAAGAATTATTAACTTGACTATGGTATATTAATCTGTAATAAAAATAGGCAGGTGTGTTTAATATTACTAACACTGTTAATATCTTAAGATAAATTTAATTATTTATTTTGTATATCATCTCCTCCCAGGCTCTCCTTCGAATCCTGCTCTGTCCCTAACCCCCAGTCCTCTTCTTCTGCATTTCTGTTTAGGAAAGGACAGGTCCCCCATGAGTATCAACAAAGTATGGCATATCAAGTTGTAGTAAGACTAAGCACCTGCCCACGTATTAAGACTGAGCAAGGTGATCCAGTGTAAGGATCCTGACATCATCAAGCTGTACTACAGAGCTATAGTGGTAAAACCTGCATGTTATTAGCATGAAAAACAGATAGTGGATCAACGGAATAGAACTGAAGACTTAGGCATAAACCTACACACCTATGAATATCTGATTTTTGACAAAGAAGCCAAATTATACAATGGAGAAGAAAAAGCTTCTTCAACAAGCGATGCTGATCTAACCCGATGTAGGCATGTGGAGGACAGCAAACTAATCCATAGAACGCTCTACAAAACTCAAGTCCAAGTGGATCTAAGACCTCAACACATAAATCCAGATACACTGAACCTGAGGGCAGAGAAAATGTGGACCTGAGGCCCCTGTGGGACTCCTAACAGTGGGAGCAGGCCCTGTGGGACTCCTAACAGTGGGAGCGGGCCCTGTGGGACTCCTATCAGTGGGAGCGGTCCCTGTGGGACTCCTAACAGTGGGAGCGGGCCCTGTGGGACTCCTAATAGTGGGAGCAGGCCCTGTCTCCAATTCTTTTACACTATTATCATTTTTGACCTTCAAAATCCTTGTGTGCCAGTGTCAGATTGGCTTAGTCTTAGAAACTTACCGTCGTTGTGATATCTCACATGTAGAAAATTCTTGCCAAATATGTGTTAAGTGGCTAAATAAGAGGAAGTTACAATAGTCACTGAAGCAGGGCAGCTTAGTGAGACCCGATCACAAAGAGTAGGAAAATGATTAGGGAGACAGCTCACAGGCACAGTGCTAGTTAGCTAGTTAGCCCAGTAAAACACACACACACACACGCACGCACGCACGCACGCACGCACGCACGGCTTTTGAAAGTAGCTGTAAAATGCCTGATGCACAGGAGAGAAAAACATGAGAAGAATCAATATACTGCCTCACAAATAGTCTTGATGAGTTAGTTGTTTAGTTTTCTGATTTTTCAACTCAAATTTCTCGGGGAAGTTTGACAGCCTTATTTGCTCATTCCTCTCAGAGGCCATGGAGCAGGCTTTCCTATTGACTGGGGAGATGCTTTTACAGCTGGTCAGTGCTGAGTTCCTTAAATTCCTGCCTAAAGGAAGAAAATGACAAGGATGTAGTTCTTCTGACCTACACTTTGCTCATTCTCTGGGTGAGTCACTCTTTGAAGTTGAGTGATAAAATTCATTTGTCACAAAACTTTCCTCTAGTCGTGAGGTTAGACATCCCAGGGTCCTTCTAAAATTACTATGCTGGCCCTCGGTAGGAGAGATGGGCACAGTTGTGGTTGTTTTTATGACACAGAAATCCCGCCCTCTGAATGAATGGACAGACAGAAAGGAAAGAGTCATCTAGCCCTGTTTGAGTCAATTCCCAATGAGTCAGTCTGGCCTACCGTCTTCAGATCAAGGGACTCCTGGAACTGAGGTACAGGTTGGTGGTTCAGGGACCCTCTCCTCAGAAGTTCTGCCATGAGCCCTACTGACTTGAAAACACAGACTGTCCTTTGCTTAACTGCACAGTGAATATCCTGGCCATGCTGAGAAAAGGCGGGAGATGTGGTAGAGGTGTGGCTTCTTCACTGTGGCCTCTGAGGCTGAGATGGATGATGAATGTTTTCGAATATTGATGTCTGGGCTGCAGATAGATTGCAGCAGAAGACTAGTGGTCTAGACCTGTCCCAACAGAATAAATCGTATGTCCATGTCTTTCCCTGTAACCAGGTATCTAAGGAGATCCAGGGCGACAGATCTAATTCAGTCCCATTCATTTCCAAAACATTTATTTACCTATGACCAGTTAGACTATGAAAAAATCTTCAGAAAGAAAAGTACTTGCTGCCTTCCAGCCTGAGAGGAAGTGGATGACAAAATCTCTTGTTCTTTCTCTCCTTCTCCCGCCCCACACCTTTTCCCTGGCGGTAGCTGCAGGGTGTTCAATATTAAGAATATTGTCTTAGACTTCATTTTGACTTTTTTGAGGACTGGATCTTATGCTTTGGTGATATGGCCCTTCCAGAACGCTATTAATTATGTAGTACCTTTGTCCAAAAGAGCTTGATTGTTGGTAGCCAGTCTCTACTAAAGCAGTTCCTGGCTAAGTGTTTTCTCCCATAGTTACCCACGGGGACAATCTGCCAAAGGACCTACTGCTGCCACCTAAGTTATTTCAAAGAAATCTGAGACCTTGTCTTACTTACTTCAACTATAGTTTATAAAAGCTGTGTGTTTGGTGTAGGAATCTCTCTCTCTCTCTCTCTCTCTCTCTCTCTCTCTCTCGTGTGTGTGTGTGTGTGTGTGTGTGTGTGTGTGTGTGTGAGTCTGAGGATAACCTTGGGTGCCTGTGGTCCTTGTCTTCTACCTTGTTTAAGGCAGGGTCTCTCTCCATGGATTGTCCTATCTCAGACTCTGGTCTCACGGGAGCAGCACTGGGATTATGAGTGGGTGCTACCATGTATGATTTCTATGGATCTTGGGGATCTGAGTTCAGATCCTTGTGTTGGCATGAAGAGTGAGTCTTGGTTTTCCAATGATTGATCAGTAGTTCTACTGCTCCCTTTCTCCCTTTCCTTCATTTAGTGAACAGTCCTGGGGATCACCTGGGAATGGCCCTCCCCACCTGCAAGCACCCACAGGACCCCATGGGCCACCTCTATCATTCCACTCCACACTCATATTCTCCAAGTCCTCTAGGATCTAGCCGAGGGAGAACCCCTGTCTCCTCTGTACCTTTTCTAGTCTACCAGAGTTAGCCTAGATCCCCCAGCCAGCATTCCAGCCTCATCTGGCTATATCTCCTTCCCTGAAGGAGGGCTCTAGACTTGGGCCACACTCCCCACTTCCTGTATACCATACCACAAGACTCCCATATCATATCTACCCTTTCTGCCTAAACCTACCAACCCCACACTCCAAGCTATATACCAGTCCAGTCCCAGTCCTCTCTGTCTACTTTACTTCAGCCCATCTTCGCCATTTCCATCCTCTAGATCCAACTAACTCCCACGTCTTATCTTCTCCCTTACCCTGCTCAATCTATAGCAAGCTCAGAATTCCACTTTTTAAACAATAAAGTTTTCTTTTAAAAAAAACAGCGCTGGCATTTCTTTCTGAATCATATTCTTTCTTCTTCATTTCTCTCTCAGATCTTCATTTTCACAGATGGGATCTTCTTTTCTTCCATACCTCAGTGACCTTCTGGTCTACCTGGGGAAGCTATTGATTTTTGTATGAAGACTTTATAAATTACCCTTAATTAAATTCTCATTTTGTTTGCAGTGGCTTTCCTCTGCATTTGCTGCCTTTTCTAAAGTCACCTGTCTGATAGCAGAGACCATTCTACTCTTCTTTTTAGTAACATTTCAATATGCTTCTGTTGAACTTAATCAAGGTGGGACTTCCTAGCTTACAAATGAGAATGCTCAATAGTCATCAAAGATCAAAAGCACAATCTGAGATTTAAAAAAAAAAAAACAGACCCTGGGGTCCTGTTTTCCTTTCCCCAAGTTTTCTTTTACCTGATCCTCAACATCTATAAGGAAAGCTACCTATGTCTCACAGTTAGCTTAATGGAAGGAAAACGAGTAAGTCCTGGCTAGGTAGCTCACCGTCCACAGGCAGATCCTCTTGTAGGAGAACCTGCTGCCATTCGGACTCACTATTTCCTCCTATTGGCTCTGATCATCTCTGCACATTGGTCTCCTATCTCGATGGCTTCCAGTTCTGTGACTGGGCACCTGCTGGTGACTGCTTCAGCTTGGTATCACTTTATAATTAGTTGTAATGCCTGGAACCTACTTCAGGAAGTTACAATGGTAAAAACTAATTGGTCCGACTTGTATCCTACAAGCTTCCTTGAAACCAGTCAATGAGGCTTTGAAATAGAACATTCCAGAATCTGCAATCCATGTACTCAGTAATGGAGTAGGCCTTAGGTCATAGTAGATGTACTTCTCCCCACAGTAAGGATTTTGCTCCAGCAGCACACATCTGGAAAAGCTCACCCTGCTATTCCTTCTCACATCGATTCATTAGACTGGACAAATGTGTATTAAATACCCACTAACTCTTGACCTAGGAATGTCCGCACTGTTCTGACCTTTATGATATGACTACCATGAAGCTTTAAAAAAGGGGGGCTTCTCATTTCTTCAAAAGTTCTATTCACAAAACAAAGAATCAATAAAGGCAATGAGAGCTGACTTTCTCCCACAGAGGAGGAATACCAGCAATGTTGAAAGCTAGCAAGTCTGGGTTACATGTCATAGAAGAGACAGAGGTTATAACGGAGTGCCTTCTTCAGTAAAGTGATGTTGAGCATCTGTGATTGTTATTCAGAGAGAAAGGCAGTTTTCATCTTCAAGAAATGTGATGTAGTGAGCCAGTCAATCATTTCCACGCTGCCTGTTCTGGTGTGTGGGGTGCTGTGCAATTATGGCTATGAAGGAAGAATTGAGTATTCCTGGTGGTCAAATAGCTCCCATAGAACAACTGGCAACAACCCATCTTGTATGGACTCAAGTTTGCCAGGTGGGTGGGCCAAATGGAGAAGGACTTGGTGAGAAGTAGAGTAAGATAAACAAGGGTGCTCACAAGTGAGTTTAAAGGTACAGTAGTCTAGGGGAGTCCAGGAACAAAAAGAAGCAAGGCTAGAATAGAAGACTCAGGCATGGCCAAGGAAAAGCATGAAAGCCTTTAATAGTGCTACCAGGGGATTAACCTTCTGCTGTAAAAGAATTAAAAGTGTGAAATTTATGTTCTAAACAACAGGGTGAGTTTTCTCTTCCACATGCTGCTGAGGGCTTAGAAGCTGTAGAAATAGCTCAGGAACCTCCCTGCTCCCCTGAGGCTACTCAGCTCTCACTCAGCCTCCTGCAAGACTGCAGCTCTTCTCACTGTCAACACATCCAAGCCTTGCAGAAGCTCGTTATTAAGACAAGCCAAACCTTGACTGGGCACAGGGCTCTCTTACTAATCAAAAAAAGTCCAGGGCTCTGGAGGTAGGGGGCTGAGTGCTGGGCCCCGAAGCTTCAGTTACCTCCAAAATATGCTAGTATTGGGGCTCAAAGAGGAGCCTGAGAAACAAAGCAACGTGGGAGACTGCTTTTGGCTTCTTGCTTATTGACATTAGAGCCAAGCCTTGTCTGGGGACTCACATGGGCACTTACTGCCCAAGGCTTAGGCTCATCCAGTGAAGCTCAAGAGTTCCGAAAGCCTTTTATGAGTCTTAAAAGAATAAACAGTGTTTTGAATACATGTTTTCAAAGGTCAAGCCTTTGACCCAAATCTGAGGACTCAAAGAATTCCTCACTCAATTCTCTTCAATCCCCAACTTCATATGAGTCCTTTATTTCAGTGTGTGAGAATTGTATAAGTCGTGTCTTCTTCTCTGTACCCTTGTTGGCATTATCGGAAAGATTGGCCAGCTTGTGTCACCAGGACTGACTACAGCTTCTTCCTCCTCAGCGTTTCCAGTGGAAGACTGTTCCCTTGCAGACACCTCCTACCAACGGGCTGACTCCTCCCTTCTGTGCTTCACACAATGCGCACACTGGGGTTCTGGATTGTTGTGGGGGCTGGTGTGGTTCCATCCCAGCACTCACAGCCTATGCTGACACCAGATTTTCTGCACACCTGACTGTCCTTTCTTCATCCTCTCACTGCCTCAAGTCAGGTCAAGCGGCAAGCGACAAAGCCGTGACAATCTTGGAAGCATTTAATATTTACAGTACACTATCTGACATACATTTCTGCCCTGCTTCTAATACACAGTGAGTGAGATTCAGTTTCCATCCTTACGGAGTCTTTAATCTATTAACCACGTGGAAAATAGCGGGCCCACAGAGAAGCACACACCCATGTTGTCAGCACAGTCTTGGGAAAATGTAGAACGAATCTACTGTTGTGGGATATCTTGTATCTGGGTCTCCACTAGCCAAATGACCTTAAACAGTCCCAGTTCTTTTTCTTTTCTTTTTTTTTCTTTCTTTAAAGAATTATTTTATGTTTATGAATACTTTATCTGTATGTTTGTCTGCACACCAGAAGGGGGCATTAGATCCCAGTAGATATGGTTGTAAGACACCATGTGGTCACTGAAAATTGAACTCAGGACTTCTGGAAGAGCAACCAGTGCTCTTAACCACTGAGCCATCTCTCTAGAATTCAATTCCTTTTCTTGATTAAGGCTCTCAATAATTATTTAGAATATACCAGAGATGCAATGTTTGGAGAGAAGGAGGGACTGGTCGGAATGAGCTGTGTTTCTCCGTAGAAATGACGTGTCCTTTGGTGTGTTGGTTCAGTGGGTTAGGCTACGCTTGGGGTGCATACTGGATTTAGGGCACTGTTTTTCACGGTCTCTCAGTTCTGGCAACAGTGGAGTATGCATGTGACTCCATCCACCTCAAGCAGCTTTCTTTGAGCCTCTGGGTACCCTCTTTTCATTGATCCTAGGCGTTTGTTGTCCCTGGCTACTGGTTTGTAAGTAATAAGCCCACACTGGTGCAATCTGCTCCTAAGCAGGAAAAGCGTCACATGAGAGCGGCAGGCCAGAGGAATCGGTGCACAGTAAACTCGATTGACAAAGGCTTTGATTATGAATCGAAAAAATGCATTCTTCAAAGAGGTTGACGTTTACAGGAACAGTATCTTATTAGAGGACCTTGTCACATAACAAAGGACATTGCCAGGAGAAGAAAAAGAGCTCTTGCTCTCCCTAGGATAGCCCTGTGCTCTCCCCTGCCCCACAGGTAGCTCCCTAAGCCACCATTTATGCCTATGCAGACAAAGGGGCCAGCTGGTTTGCTTGGCCCTGCTTGCTCACCCATCAACTGGCATACACGGAAATGTTGAGGCTGAATTTACCGTCAGCCCTTTGAGTCACAAAAAATCCCCTAGCTCCTTACTCCCCCAGTTGGAATCTGGGTCCTACTCACAGATGTTCCCCCACCTTGCTTTGTGTTACCTTGTGAATTCATCTGGAAGAATGTACCAAGATCCTTTGAATCCTACAGGAATGTTCAACTCAGTGAAAAGTGATGAGGTTAAGAAAGCAAATAATAAACTCAGAGATGTTCCCTGGATGTGGCTAGAGGCATCAAAGAGACTGATGAATCTGCATTTCAAAAAGCCAGCAGGGGGTTGCAATTCAGCTTACTTCCCATCAGAACTGGCTATGCACTGCCTGTGATGTCCCTGCCATTAGTGCAGGATATGAACACAGCTAGCCCTAGGAAAGAAAAGCCTTGGAATGATATTGTCTCCTCCAATCTCAGCAACTCAGATCAATTTGTCTTTTTTATTAATAGAATACAGCAGGTTATACTGGACAAGTATCTGCTGTGCTCAGACACTGTGCTTACTGTAGGATTCTCCTGTATCCTACCTATTAATCTTCAAAATCACTGCTGAAACAGAGTATTCCTGGCCTGTTAAACAATTCAGAAACACAAGGGCTGGAGATGTTAGGAAAACAACTCTTTGTAAAAGCTAGAGCAAGGACTTGTATTGGACACCACAGGATACAGCTTCATCATCTCAAAATCATACTCCTTCGTGGGAGTCTTGGGGAACTATAACATATACTGTTTAGTACAACTAATTATCCAGGATAGACAGAAGAGGAGTCATCCGTTCAGAAATCACCTGTTGAAGTTCAGTTTCCATTGATGCTATGGATAGCTAATAGATAGCTGACAATGGAGGTGACCACACCAACAGGGCCTGTTGTAGTGGAGGAGTGGCGGGCTACATTCCTAGCACCTGGCAGCCCCAGCTCCCGCATGGCTAGCTTATACCCAGAAATAATTACACGGAAACTGTATTCTTTTAAACACTTCTTGGCCCATTAGTTCTAGCCTCTTATTGGCTAGCTCTTACATATTGATCTAACCCATTTCTAATAATCTGTGTAGCCCACGAGGTGGCTTACCAGGGAAGATCTTAACCTGCATCTGTCTGGAGTGGGAGAATCATGGCAGCTCCTGACTCGGCTTCTTTCTCCCAGAATTCTGTTCTGTCTACTCCGCCTACCTAATTTTCTGTCCTATTAGGGCCAAGCAGTTTTCTTTATTAGTTAACCAATGAAAGCAACAGATAAGATACAAGACCCACCTCCATCAAGGGCCTCTTGACAATAGGCTAGTGGAGAGCCACAACTGTTGTCATGGTGATCCAAAGTTCATAGGAACTGTGAAGAACATCTGGCTGAGCCAGCTGGGTCAGACGAGGGGATATCCTGGACTTGCCCCAGTGTCTTCAATAGCAGGGCATGATGGGAGACATTCGGGAGACACTGTTTGCTTTGGAATAACAATCTCATTGAAACCTCTTACTTGGTCTTGATTCACAATCTATGTTTCTGTGGCTTCTATACTGTCAATTTTGTATTAACTCCTAGTCTTGTCCTCTAGGACAACATGTGAGAAAACCCCAAACTCCCTTTCCACAAGCAACACCTCCCAACACTTACAGCTAGCCAGCAGCCCCCTGCTCTATCCTTTCAATGACTCTGATTTGAACAATTCGCCATGAAAATCTCTCCCCAGTTCCATTTCTGTTTGGGGGGAAACATGGGAACCAGAAGGTGCCATGTGAGCTTTTGGAGGAGGGAAAGATCCAACAGTCCTACCCAGCTCTGAGGCCTGTATACTACACTCAGGACCAGCATGACATCACAACTCTTAGGATACAGTGCCAGCCGGGAGTCAGCCCCAGCAGTGAACATGTTCCAGAGAGGATGCAAGGATCAGGTGAGGGGAAGGTTGAGTCAGACACCCAGACAAAAAGACTTTGCAAATCTGACTGACTAGCCAGCAGAAAATGTCTTTATTTAGACAGATTTTGGAGACATTTATGGATTGTATCAAGAGATACAGATCACATCATTTTTTCCGGGGCATATTTCTCTAGCATGCCTGGGGTTACAGGTTAAAAACAATAAATCTGGAAAAATACAGTGACTATGCCAAATACCTCTGAAATATGAGACCCACATAGAGGCAATTATTGCAACCTCCTCTAGTGTGACCACTACTTCTCCTTCAGTTAAGTACAGATAGAATAGATTTCATTATCAATCCCATATCCCTATTCCTAAAATTTTATAGAACATTTCAACTTAAGTAAGCACAATATAGCAGCCTGTTCTCAGGTTGGCAGCAGTTTGTGATACCAAGATGTTTAAGATAACATCCGAGTCTGTCCAGGTGAATCGCCAGGCTTTAAGCAGTATATCATCAACTTTTGATGGTCAACCCTATTACTTGCAAATTAGCCCAACCCAGAACTTTCTCAGGTTTAGGAACCATTGTAGCTCTTATTCAATCTTTATAATATTTGTATTTATAATCGTATAAGAACTTCATTAAAGAAAAGAATTCTTTTGTTTATAAATTAGATAACATCACAGCAGCACGATGCAAATCAATCTTTTTAGGAATAATAAATATTAATATCTTACTCTTCTTACATTCTTCTCTATCATTCTTATACTGCCTATAGATGCTGTTAGGTTATCCTAGGCATTCTGGCTCTTATTGTTGAATTCTTTAGAGGCTTAATAAATATGGTTTTCTATCTTGTAGGTTATATTTCTAAGGAATTCTAAGTTTACTGTAAAAGGAGATCTGTCCTCTGATCCGCAGCCAGTTCTCCAACCCCACTGAACCTTGTCAGCCTCTTCTGAACTCACATGGTTCTGTTTTGTTCTTGAGTTTGTGTAGGGGCAGATAACATTCTCCAAGGCAAAGAGAAGACTCCCAAGTAGGGTCAACTAAGGTTACTTTCCTGAAAGCAGGGGGTTATAAGTTCAAGACCTTATCAGGGGTATACAGAAACAATTTTTCTTGGAAAAAACATGGGTGAATCATTATGCTAACAGTCCCTTGAGAGTATAACACACAGAGATTCAAACTAGAAGTAAAGGGGGCATCAGGTCAACCATTGTAGCATGTGGCTCAGCTTTGCTGGAACCTTGTCAGGTAGCTATAATGGCTTCATGACTTTCACCGTCTCCTAGGAGATGGTGGTTCCAAAGCAGTAGTGACATGCACGCCTTAGCAGCTATCCACAACTCTCTAATTGGACTCAAGACCCATACAACATGTTACATTCTAAGTACCTCGATGGTATTGGAAACATAACCAACTACCTAGGGGTTAGTTAAATTATGAATTTTGAAGGAAAATCTCCAAGGTGCGTTGTCCCTAACTACATTCTAAACATTGTCCTTCTGTAAGTACAGTCATCACCCCTCATCAAGGAAACTTCTCTTGCTGATGGGCAGAGAGCAATACAGAAAATCACAACCAATCAGAGTGCAGAGTTGTGGCTCCCAGTCCCAATATCTATATTTACATAACTCACACCTAAGGTTCAGTGAACATTGCAGAAGAGGGACTGAAAGGGGGAAAGATCCAGAGACTTGGGGAGTTTTCTGTGAGAGTGTGTATCCTAGGAATGTCAGAAGCTACACCCACAAAGGCTCACCATGACAGCCTAAACATGGGCTGAGCAGGGACAACACCAATAGACATGCTAATGTGGATGGAGAAAGATCATGAAGCCTCAGCCTATATACAGAACTGAGGAACGTTGAGAGAGGAGAAATAGTCTTCCCCTGGGAAGAACATGTTAATTGGATAGCCAGTACCAAATGGTCAGCCTGAAAACATACATACAAGTAACATAATATAGACTGAGCATGTTATATTTAGAAATATATGTGTATGCACATAACATGTATGCAAAAACAATGAATGAAAAAAAGGTTATTAATTTGAAAGAGAGCAATGAAGGGCAGATGGGAGGGTTTGGAGGGAAGACAAGGGAAAATGATGTAAGTATAACTAAAAAAATCAAAGAAATATTAAAAGAGAAAAACAAAACCAGAATTACAATAGCAAAAAAAGAATGAGAGAGAGAGAGAGAGAGACAGAGAGACAGAGAGAGAGAGGGAGAGAGAGAGAGGGAGAGAGAGAGATTGATTTAAGGATCTCTTTAAGATTCTTGTGTAAGCTATTGTGTAAGCATGACTATTGTAGGACTGGGGAGATGGCTCAGTGGCCAACAGCAGAGGACAGTGGTCCTTGCAGAGGATCTGCTTTGATTCCTAGCCCCTACATGGATGTTTCCAACCACCTGTAACTTCTGTTCCAGGGGTTTCATTGTTCTTTTCTGGCTTTCTTAGGCTCTTGCATATATGCAATGTACAAACTAACATAGGCACACAAACATACACATAGACATAAAAATAATAAATCTAAAAAAATATACTGACCACTCCAAATAGCCGTGAAATATGAGACCCACACAGAGGCAATTATTGTGACCTCCCCTAGTGTGAACACTACTCCTTCAGAGGTATACAAACTCTTGTAGCATACTGAGCTGCGACCGAGTATCTGACTCTACACGAACTGCTAAGCCATAGATTAAAGGGCATTATAGAAGCCATGGAGTGGGACGGAATGTGGGTGATCAAGGCTTTCACAACCACTTAGTAATTCATGCTAACACAGCCCATTCACTCATCAGTTTATATCATCATTAATTCCACAAGCACCAACTGACTGCTCGGATCTGTCAAGTTATGTATCTTGTATTGTGTGGGTGAAATGAGAAAAAATAACACACTGTTTTCTGCCATGAACAGAGCCACACTCTAGCTAGGGAGGCGGGAAATCAACCACAAAATGAGATAAGCTCTTAAAATATCACACGGTGCAAAGACAGAATTGAATCATGGCCTCAGAGTTCTATATGGAGTTTTTACTGAGGCTAATAACACTATGGCCTTTCTATGTTGGTTTTCATATTTAATAATGACTTACTTGAATTTTGGGACTCTTTCTGGTTTCAAGGAATTGATGCTTCAGACTGTCAAGTGATTTATATTACTTTTACAGAAGGCATTGCATTTTGTATAAAATTGCATTTCCTATTAAGCAAACATCATTCATTAGACACCGACAGACTGAGAAACTCATATTTAAAGTTCACAGTGTGGGTGCACACTTATAATTCAAGTTGGGGTAGGGGTATGCTGAGGCAGGAGGACCATGAGTTCAAGGTCAACTTGAGCTATATAGTAACACCCCTCAAAAGAAAACAAGGGCTGCCCTGAACTTTAGGTTTGAATAGAAGGAGGGCAGTGGGCAAGAGTTCTGTATAATTAAGTAGCCCTGAAGAAGGTGTGGATTGTTGGATCACAGCTTCAGTTCTGGTTCTGTGAGGTGGGTCTCAGTGAAGCCTGGTCCACGTAGATTACTTCCCTCTGTGTGGGGTGGGGGTAGAGTACATTCTATGAGGGTCTGCATAACTGGAATCGAAGGTGAATGCAGGCTTAGGACAATGACTTCCCTCTGTGCCTTCAGCCTTGTAGGTGTAATAAATACATCATTGACGTTATACTCCATTTTTAGTATGAGGCTCTCTTAAAGCTCATCAAAGAAGCATAGCTAAGCAAGAAGCCCTGGCCCCTTCTCCCTGGCTGGTAGCTAGCACCTTCTTGCCCCAGAGCTCTCAGGGTTGGGGAGCTGCAGGCAGCCTGTTATATGACTGAGCCCATCTATGTCAAGACGATAGGCAATCTCAAGCCCAGGGTAACCATTAGGAATGGTGTTGAGGTTTGAATCAATATGGATGGGAAGTGTGGGGAGAGCTGGCTATGCTTAGAAGAGCTCAAAGATTGTAACTTTCCAAAGTACCAGATTGTAGGAGGAGAGGAAAGGCATCTTGATATTGGAGACATTAAAACCCACCATCTCACAGCAAATCGATATGACAGCTACTTTTGCTGTTTCTCTAAGGGTGACATCGTAATCTACAGAAACGAATATTAAAAATGGGTTTACGTTTGCTAGTCTCTTGAATTTATTACGGAGTAAGGTTCAGTTTTCCTCATAACTGGAACTGAGATAAGTTACCGACATGCACTCTTTGAGTAATTAATATGACTATGTACCCAAGCAGGAGTCTCACTGAAGGTAAAGGAGACAGATTTTTTTTTTAAAAAAATGAAGGCAGAAAGTATACTTCCAGAAGGGTTGGAATTAAAAATATAGAACTCAGAAGATAAGTTTGAGAAGTCTGAAAAGCTCCCTCTGATGAGTAAGGGTGATGGCAGCAAGAAAGTCAAATTGAAGCTGATGACATAGAATTCAGTGGAAGAGTGAACTGTCACCACCTCCTTAGTTACTTGGAATATTTGCATCCAGGACTGGAAAAATATCTCAGTAGTGAAGGGCACTTGCTGTTCTTTTAGAAGATCCAGGTTCAATTCTCAGTACCTACACGGCAGCTGACAACTGAAACTTGCCCCAGGGCATCTGATGCCCTCTTCAGGCTTCCATGCCCATGGTGTATAGCCATACAAACAAAACACTCATACACATAAAATACGGATGAATCAATATTTTTAAAAAGGAGTATTTGCATACATGTCCAATGTTCTTACTAGATTATCGTCTCCTTAGGGTCAGGGACCATGTACATGGCAATGGAAAAATACAGGAATAGGAAGCCCTGAAGAGTCTTAGTCCCATTGATTCAGTGTGGTTGTAAAAGGATCCCTTTTTTCCCTACAATCTTTTTGATGACAAGATATGTTATCACTGAAAGTAAATGCTAAGTTATAGTAGCTACTTGAACTTTCCAAAGTTTGGGGTTTTGAAAGCAGTTTAGATTTTAGAAGCAGTGTTCGGCTGGCAAGACTGACTCTTGCTAGAACTTACTGGAGGGCCTGAGAAATAACAGTTCTCGAAGATTTGGAAACACTTCTGCAAACGGCATTTTGATGAGATAACTGTAAGTTGATCAAGAACACATGGATTAAGTCTCCCACGGAAACCCACTGGTTTAAGGAGGAAAGGTCCAGAACTGTTGACATCATGGAGCTTGGCTTTTGCTGAGTTCCCTATCTCTGGAAAATCAGTTAAGACTCTCATCAGATGGACGCAGCTGTGGGGTATTCTCAGATCTGCTTTATGGTTTCGGGGCTTTCAGAGTGGAACCAGGAGACTTCCAGCAGACAGAGCAAAATAAAGGGCTGGAAATCTTTGAGAGCGTGTTCCCAGGCAGGCCCCTCACGACCACTGCCTTTTATAGTTGGTACCTGCCTAAGGGCCAAAGTTACAAGAACACTCCCTGTGAGTTTGTGTTTAGAGACTGTCTGGGTCATAGACTTTGCTGGGATTTCTTAAATGGAAACTGGCTATTTTTTTCCTACAAACATAAAGTGCAATTTAAATGAAAAACAAAACACCCCAAATTTTCTGAGAGCATGAGCACAGGCAACAATTGCGATGCTGTTTTACAGCCCGGGGGAACAAACAGCATGAGGAAGAACGAGACCGAATGTGGGGGCCCACGAGTATCTTCTCCAACTACTGTCTCACGAACACCACAGGTTGCTGAAGACAGCCATCGTTGTAGAGGCCAGTCGATAGACGAAGGGCGAGCTAAGCAATTTCTAACTTTTGTATAATATAGCTGTGGAACAACTTGCATGAAGACAGAGAATTGTGTGTTTCTGAAAGCAATGAACAACAGACGTGTGGAGGATGGGTGTCCCCGCATGGAGGGTTGTATAGAGGCTACTTGCAAAATTCAAAAACTTAAACTTACAGAATTCTAAAACTTAAGCAGATGGCCTGAGATTTTTAGACAGGGGACCAAGGAGGTTAGATTTGTGTCTTCTCCAGATCTTCTTCTTCAGCCCATGCTTCAAAGCTGTTGTTATTTAAGATGTTGAATCTTCCCATTGAGTTCAGCATCTTCCCCCTGGAGTAGACAGATTTAGAAGCAGCGATCAGCTCTAAGCGAGTCAGTACTGGTGACACTAATTCAAAGGATAGTTACAACTAAGACAATGGATGATGAGAAGAGTTCCTGGACCAATGAGAAAATATCAGTGGACTGAAGATGACTGTACTTATTCACCCCAAACTAACGGTTCCTCTGCAACAGGATGCAGACATCTGGGATGGATTCAGAGATGGGAGAGTAGAGACATTCCGTTTACCGTGGTGCTCCTAGCAGTGTCACCTTGGGTAAGATGACCAGACTTTCTGAGATATGATAATGAGCATTTCTGACTTAATGCTTTATCCCTAATATAAAGATAAAGCTGTGGCATCTGAGATCAAATATGTAAGGGTCGTAGAAACGGGCCAGAACCAACGAGCGTCCTCTTTTACAGCTGCTCGCTCCAGTGACTCCGTGACTGTTGCCATGTGATGATGACGACACTTTCCATTTTTAAAAAGTCTGCATTAAAGCAAAAACAAGGTTATGCAATGTTTGTTTTTCTGAGTAGGGGAGGTCTCTCTGGGGAGTCGCCCACTCTCCAGGGACTGGCTTGAAAGCTGAATGCACGGGAGAGGGTGGAGAGAGGGCAAGAATTTCTTTCTTAAAAGGATTATGGATGAATTCTTCCAATTCCAAGTTCAGTTAGTGGTACCAGGATGTGCGTGGATGTAGAGCCACACACTGGATCATGGGAAAGCTACCAGGAGCCATACCCTGGAGGAAACCGACTCTTCCTCTCTAGTAGCCATTAGCTGCCAATAGCTCTCCCTCCACTAGGCTAGGGGTGAGGCTTCGTGAGTTCCTCCTCCATCTAGGCCAGTCTCCAGTGACAAATTTTAAATTTTAGTTTTTTTAGGGAAGGCATAAGGTGTTTGGACAGCGGGGACTGTAAAAATTAAATATGCCGTGGTGCGAAATCGCACGCAGGTCATATAAAAGTGAAACCAGCTTAAAACAAAAAGAAACTCTTGAAGTGAGAATTGGCAAATGTCACACTTCTCCTAGTTTTCTTCTCTAGAAACCCTCCCTCCTCCACAGTTGCTGTTGCTCATGGTATTCATCGCAGCAACAGGAAGCAAACATGAACATGTGGTTTTTGGTGAGCTTCTTTGCTTAGCCGTGGGAACATCTTGGAAGCTTCTCTTCTATCGATATTATAACCACATGCTCTCGCCCCCCCCACCCAAAAATAAATCAATGCCTAATTATTTTGGAGGTAACCAGAGGCACTGGGAGATAACCTCTAGTATGTAAGGGCAGAAAATAAAAATATCCAGCTTGCTTTATGGAGAAGGAAGGCTTGGCTTGGGCACAGAAGGCCACGGTGTGGACCGTGTGTGTGTGTGTGTGTGTGTGTGTGTGTGTGTGTGTGTGTGCATGTGCAGGTGGTGAGGGATTGGGAGGGGAAAGGTGAGTGGAGACTCTTGCTCTAGGAGAAGTGAACTCTCTGACACATGATTGGCAGCGACTGTTGAGTTAGGCTTGATGGAATCCAGCAGCTATGTAACTGTCCTGCGGGAGGGAAGGCGTTCTAAGAAGATGCTTCAGGCCTTCTTTAGATTGTCTGACTTCTGAAAACACGGAACCCCTAGAAATTAAAATTTCTCCAAAAATCTCATATAAGAGGAAGTTTGAGTTGGGTTCCTGGTGCCAGCACTGAGCAGAGATAATCTCCTTGAAGGGGACAGAAAAGCCTAGACAATGATGTGTCAGTGACGGACCGGGCCACACCTTGTCCAGACAACTTAGCTATGCATCCTCCTGTGTAACTGAATCTCACATCAGGATTTAGAAGCCGGCATTAAGAGTGTAAAGCCCTGGTCTTTATTTGCGTCTTCTCAATGTGTCATATTTGTTAAAACTTTCTTTGCTTTTCTTGATTACATGTCATCTCTCTAATTGGCTGACTGAGAACCAGCGGCCAAGCTTAGCTACTTAGGACTCCCCAGGGCCTACATTCTCACCTTAGTAGTTCCAGCAATGACTGCAATAGAAGTTCCAGTAATCCTGGGCATATGTGAGTTGTCTTTCTACAGAACATCTGATTCCTGCTCTAGATTGCAGGAATGAAAATTCTTTCTCAAATGCAGAGGCCACTGCTCACTGCGGACATTTCAGAGAGGCAAACCTCACTGTTCATGGTGTCAACCTGTGCAAACTTACCCAACGATTCCACAAAAGCTCAGAGTGGCCACCCTAGACAAGACTACGGGACAAATTTCTCTGCTCTCCTGAAATGGCACAAACGGATGGATCTTCATTGTGAAAGAGTCACATTCAAAGCTCAAATGAGTGTTTCTGCACACCTGTGGTTGTCAATCTATTAATTTTCAAAAGCCTGTCTTTTAAAGAAAATCTTTAGTTTCTATCAGCTTGATTGGCTGGCATCTTCGAATGCTTGTGAGTGGTAGAATTAACTATGAATGTGGCTGTAGCTGAGCCCATACTTTGCTCTGGGCTCTTGGGGGAGGGGTCCCTATCTCGTTCATTTACATTCGATAATGTTTTAGTATGAGGACTGGCTTTGGTCAGGAAACACCGTCAGTTTCCAGGTTGACTATCTGAAAATCCAGTTTGCGGTCATCCTGCATTACATTCTCTCACTCTATAGCTAGGCTGGGCAGCTGCCCCATGCAGTTCACACATTGATCTTAAGCCATATGTTCAAACTATTATTAAGTGGTTACACCCTGTTCACCAAGTTGTGAAATGATTTCAGATCATATTGGGAAGCATTTCTGCTTTATGGGCCGTGTCCAGTGACCAAGCAAATTGTTTACTTTCTCACTTGAATTTTTATTTAAAAACTCAAATTTCACAACCAGTTTAGATTTCCCAGGGGTGCTTGCTTAAAGTGGAGTGCATTCAGAAATACTGGATATGCTTTTAAATGAAAAGAATTAAGTTGCAAAAAGAAAAGATTGGAAAGAGATTTGGATTACTCTGGTTATTTGAAAGATTATGATACTTCTATTTATATGAAACCCAATTCCTGAAGGTACAATAAATTCCAAAACTCAATATAATGGGGTTTTGTAGTTAGAAAAAATGCCATAATAAGAAAAAAAAAACCATGATTCTAATCATTGTATTTTTCCCCAAGATGAATTTTTTTCCCTTGGCATGTTGATATTTATTTTGCAAGTAGTCAACTGTTCTACTAATAATTGGTAAGCCCACCCCTATAAAATATTACCAAATTTAAATTAAAACAAGTCACTAGTTTAATAAAACAAACAAACAAACAAACAAATAACAGTAGCAGCAACAACAACAAAACTCCAAGCAGTGGGTTAACTACTCAGGGGCTTTGCAAACTCATTGCTATTTAGCTGCTGTGGATTGCTCTGTAGATTACATTAATAAGAGGAATGGGTGTGGAGATTTCTGACTTTTGGCAATAGCTTCCAACATCAGCTTAGGAGCAGATGGAAACTGAAAATGGCCTTGACCTTGGAGCACAGCTATTATTTTTATTCATAATTATGAAAAAAAGTGGAAGATGTAATTCAAACAGAATGCAAATTATTAAAGTAAATATTTAAATTTTAACCTTGGCTTCTGCAGCAGCATTCCCTCAAGCCTTCTATTTGGTGAAATTAAATCTTGAACACAGTGATTCTGATTTCTCTGAACCTCAGCAAGTCTTTTCTGAAACCTTCAGGAGGTCAGGAATAAAAAGTTAGCACAATGGGTAATTTCCTTGTGTTCTTCTGCCTGGCTGTTCTTAGAGTTCACAGTTCAGTGTCTGCTCTCAGGGGGATGGGGCTGGAGTTCACAGTTCCGTGTCTATGGGGGGCGGGGCTGGAGTTCACAGTTCAGTGTCTATTCTCGGGGGCGGGGCTGCACTCCCATGTTGTTTTATGCCAAGGTATGATGATCCCCCCACTGGGAAATAAGTTCATATCCGCCATGTGAACTTTGTCCAATTCCTGCAGACAACAAGGGTTAAAGAAGAAGTCAAGACTGTTGGCACTTCTTCCTTCAAGTAAGGGGATCTTGTAGCATGATGGTTAACCTTGCCTGTCAATTTGAGTGATTGAGCGACTGACTAAGTCTCCTGTGTGGATCTCCACTGGTGTTTCCTGGAAGTGTTAACTGAGCGCAGGATGTCAGGCAGCACTTTCTGGAGACGACCCAGTGATTAGGAGGGCTTGAGGGGGGAAACCTGCTGCATTTTGCCTGCTTGACTTTGGTCCCTGCTGGTGAGTGTGACCTTCATTGCTGCTTCTGCCTGCATCATCCCTTTCTGACCTTAAAGCCCAGCTTCCAGCAAGGGCTGAAGACCGGCTGCTCTCCAGGAATCCTTCAGGCTTTCAATACTAGGACTGAGACTGCTCTTGTGAATTGAGAAGCTAGCAGATTCCAAGCATCAGCAGACAGCTGGTTTTGGATGGCTTGACCCAAAGCATATAAACTAATCTAATAAATCCTCCCCTCTCCCTCTCCTCTCTCTCCCTCCCCTGTGCACGCACCTCCCCTCCCACACACCCCACTTCTATATATATGGCTTGGCATCAGCTTCCAGCCTAACAGGTACATATCACAAAGACGTAGCAACGAAGACTCCTCAGTTCTGTTTAATAGGTTCTGAGAAGCTCACGGGGCACACGTTTCCTTCTAGAACCTCCCCATGTCCCTCACTGAGGAATATTCCAGGCTGTTTTCCTTTTGTTCCTTCACCTTCTTCCTAATGATGAGGAAGAGGAAGTGTCAAGGCTAGAATGCTCTCAGATTTCTGAATAGCTGGCCCTAGCCTGCTGGCCACTCACATGAGAGCCATCTTACTGCCCGTAAGTCCTGGGGACTGAGTACTGGTCTCTGGGTCAGGGGCTCTGACAAAGAGACCGCCTGGGAGAGTTGCTCAGAGACCAACTGGGCTGTGTGCTGTGTTTAAAATCCTGCAACGGTTGCAAGACAGCTTGGCAGTCTCTTCTAAAACTAAACAGTCTTCCTGCACGATCCAGCAATCAGAATCGCACTCCCTGGCATTCACCCAAATGACTTGAAAATTGTGTGCACACAGATATTGATGGCAACTGCAGTCACAATTACCATATAGGTGAATGGGTTTGTAAACTAGGGTACGTCAAGATAACGGGATTTTTACAAGAGCTGCAAAGAAATCACATAACAACACAGCAAAAGACGTTGGGACAGGAAACTTCAATGCGTGTTACTGCAAGCAGAGAATCTGTAAGGGTGGTGGACTGTATTATTCCTGTTACAAAACATTCTAGAAAAATCAATATTGTGTAGACAGAATAAAGATCTGAGGAGGAGAAACAGAAATGACTAGGGAGAAGGAGGAGGGTGTGTAGGCCAGGAAGCTGCTCCATATGATGCTGTGATAGTTTGTGTTATCTGTCCAAATCTGTAACGTAGAAAACACCAAGAATGAACTCAAATGTGAAGAGTGGGTTGAAGAGGGGATGACGTAAGCATGCAGGTTCATCAATTGGAAGAAATGGTCCACTCTCTTTAGAGAATGGATGTTGATAATGAGGGGGAAGACAATGTGGGAGGAGTGGCCCAAAAGGACATCGGACCTACATACAATTTTCGCTGACTGTTTTTGCGTGTTTAAAACCTTTCAAAGTAATAAGATCTATTTTTAAGAAATAATCTTGGATCAAAACTCTTGACGTGGGCTGGATTGTGGCATTCCTGTGCAAGCCTATGGGAAGTATGACTTATAGAAATGAGATAGCTTTAAGGAGAGGAAGCCATGTTCTAATCTTTGACATATGGAAGGGTGTAACCCAATCCTGGAAGATTCAAGATCTATCCTGGGGGCTGGCACTGGGATGGGAAGTGCATACACTTTACTGAGAGTAAAACCTTTACAAGTTGAGTAAATGGACCGGGTTAATGCTTGAGATTTTTGTCTGTGGCCTGTTCTGCAGGTTGTAATTTAGATCACACTGTCATTTGTTCTATAGAACATCCATTGCAATGCGGTCCCTAAACAAAGGGTGAACTGTTTCCCATGCCTGGCAGTATCCTGCATGGAGGAGTGAGTGCAGAAATGGGCAGGGAATGGGAAGGAGAACAGGGAGCACTGTAGTGGTGGGGCTGGTGGCTAAGATGGACGTTTCTTGTTTTTCTGTTTGCTTAAAGAGTAATCAGGAGTGACAGAGCCCTTCAGATGACAGCAGCCAGGAGGACACAGCCAGGAGGCTGCTCTGCTTTCCCGAGCACTAGGATTTGGGGAAAATGAGATTAAATATTCCTCTCAATGGTAACTTTACTCTCAGAAGATACGCCACTTACCAAAATAAATAGAGGTTTCTCATTCCTTGCAGAAAGATGTTGCAGCTTTTCCCAGTGCTGCAGCCAGCTTCTAAAAGCAGCTGTCCCAAATGGATACAATTTGGAAGGTGTTTTGTTTATCAGGGGTATGGATCAGCGGGTGGTCAGCAAAGCTCCTATCAAAGAAGATGAAGACCCCTTATCTGGATGGAATTTAATTAAAAATAAACAAGACCACGGCTACTATCTTAGGAGAGCACAGCTTACTGCAGTTTAATTTCCTTTCAAGAAAAGATGATAGGAAACCTCGGCAGATTCTAACATACAAAGGCAAATTTTACATCTCATCACTATCCTGGAGTGTTTCATCCCCTTCACCCTCACACCGCTTTCTTCTGCATGTGACTCGCATTAGCTGACTCAGTTACACCCTGCCCTGTGTCTCTATCTAGATCATTTTGACAGCACCAAACGCTGGAACTCTAAACCAACAGTTCCAAAAATAGGGATTTTTTGTTAAAAAAATAAATAAAAATTTAATCGCACATAGATTGGATTGAAAGTTCTCTGGATAACATCTGCTGAGGTTCCTTGAATAAAAAAGTGAAATGAGTCAACCCATCATACCACCGTCTCAAGAAGCGAACCACAAAAATGTATTTATCTCCTTTGCGATGCTTAATGTCAGCTCAGCCTGGAGACTTCCTTGGGTCTGTCTTTCCTGTCCATTTTCCTTGTCTCAGGCATTGGATTTCAATGGCAGGCTCCCAAAGGACACATTCTCAGTTTGTATTAACGGACTACTCATATGGCCCCATGTTCTTTGAAATGGACTTTTCCATTAGAGGGGGGTCTGCACAGATCTGGGGAAATATATGAGTTATTTTTTGTGTTTGTTTTCAAGGCTCTTTGAAGCGATGCCTTGTTTTTCCCCAGAGCAATGATGTTCAGTATTTTCACATTTATGGAGCTTTTCTCTGTGACAGGTGCCCTGCCACACAACCAACTGGCAGTGTTCCGTTTATCTTGGTTATAGTGTGTGTGTGTGTGTGTGTGTGTGTGTGTGTGTGTGTGTGCAGGGTATACCTGTGGCTCACACTGCTGAAATACATAGACATAGTCACATAGAAAAGCTGTTTCCCAAAGACAGGGAGTATGAATAGGGAGTGACAAGGGGACTATTAGACTCCTCGTAAAAACAATCAAACAAAAGAGGTAGTTCCACTCCAGAGCTCACATCTCCAACTCTGTCCATAATACTGCATGCAAACTTACCCACCGATAAATGATACATCTCTCATTGGCCAGTCTTCATGGAACAGGATTATAGTCTCAGGTATTTGGGAGGCTGAGATGAAATTCAAGGTCTAAAATGAAAGGTTATTAGGGTGGAGTAGAGTTCTGGTCTAGCGGTTCAGTACTTGTCCAGCATTTGCAAGACCCTAGGTATTAGTCTGAGTAACACACACACACACACACACACACACACACACACACTACAGATAGGTAGGCAGGGTAGGCAAAAAGAAAGGAAGGAAGGAAGGAAGGAAGGAAGGGGAAGAAGGAAGAAAGGAAGGGAAGGGAATAAAAAAGAAAGAATGAAAAGAGGAAGGAAGACATGCATTAAGTCTTTTTTTAAAAAAAAAAAGTCTGTTTTCTCCATTCCCTCCTGTAACTGTTTGTCTTTACCCTAAATCCATCAGGCATACCCAGGCTCTACCCCTGAGCTGCATGTGGCCACATACAACAGAAGCGCAGCTACAAGTGTGGCCTACCAGAGAATCATGAACTCCCTTACAGCATTTTGAGAACTTTTGGGCAATTGGTTCTTTTGTAACTTGACTGTGTTATTCTTGGTGGTGACCTTTGTAAATGATGTTACATTGCAATGTGTCCTATATCTTCCCATGTTGCCAAGACAACAATTAATGATGCTTTGTAAAAGTTGCTGCTAGATCTTTCCTGTCCACAAAATCAAAATACAAGAGCCTACCTCATTCTCTCCCTTAAATTAATCCTGGTGGACTGGCAAGCATACAAGAAAACATAACTTAAATTTTTTATCATTTGATTTGTGGTGCTCTCTAGGTTTTTCTAAAACACACTGCTATTTCTTGATTTGTCAATGAACATGTTAGTGAATAGGGGAGTAGAGGGCAGAAAGATCAGAAAAGAAGTTTGGGAACCTAGGATGTAGGCTCTTGAATGTCATGTTACATACTTGGATGGCATTTGCCAGCTAGAAGAGAGGCAGGTCACAGAAAATGTGAATCATTGCTGTACTCCATAGTGAAAGAAAAATCAGTCTTTCTGACTTGAAATTCCTTTTCCAATAAGGCCATCTTCTTGTGTGTTACTCTTGACCCTATGAAAAGTTATTCAGGTCTTAGGTAGGTCTACCTCATTTAATACAAAAGATGTGCACTTGAAAATAAGCAATTGTATCATTTACGGTTCTCTAGAGGAACATAACTTATAGAGTATATATATATATATATGTATGTATATATATATATGTATTTGTGCATATGTATGTATAAAAATATATATGCATATTTAATGCATATATTAGAATGGCTTACAGGCTGAGTTATAGCCAATCCAACAATAGCATAATAGAAGGTACGAGACTGGACCTTTCAGCTGGTCTTCGGCATACACTGGAATCCTGAAGACATAGACTCTAATGCTAGGAAAGGAATGGACTTGCTAGCATTCCTTTATATAGGCTTCCAGCAGAAGGTGTGGCCTAGATTAGAGGTGAATCTTCCCGCTTCAAAAGATCTGGATTAGAAATAGGTCTTCCCTCTTCAAATGATTTAATTAAGGAAAAAAAATCCCCCACAGGCATGCCCAGCCTTGGGTTTAGTTAATTCCAGGTGTAGTCAAATTGACAACAAGACTAGCCAGCACCATCCCACCCCTGGTCAACTTCCTACTGCCTAAAGGACAAAACTCCAAATATCTGCAGTGTAGAATCCACTTCCTAGACCTACCCCCCCCCCTTCAGTCATTGCAGCTCTGTCCCCTACCGTATCCTGTTGACAGTCACTGCTTCCACGGATGCTAAGTTCTTTCCCATAACTGTTTGCTTGTTTCCACCTCTCCCTCCAACTGGAACATCGTTGTTCCCTTTTCACTTTGGGAGGCTTCACCATCACCCACATCACATTGCAGCCCAAGTTGTCTGTTTCTTGGACCATTTTAGCACACATTTAGAATAGGACTCGAAGTTGTGATAGTTGCTAGGTATGAATAATGCACAATCTCTGGAAACAAGTCAATCAGATTCTTTGAGAACGGAGGACATTTCCTTAGCTCCTGGTAAGCTTAATTCAGAAACTGGGGTGCTAGATGGTCGCAGCCACTAAAGTCACCTAAAGCCACTGGGCTTTCAAGGTTGTTGTCTGAGGTGGATATGGAGAAAAGAGAATGAATATAAGTCTCTTAAGGAAGTGAGACAGAATTTTTGAGAAGAGAAGGGGCTCCAAGAGAGAAATGTCACTTGCTGCCCTGTCTGATGGGATTTTACAGTAGTCATGGTGGGAACTGGATTGAGAATGAGGTCATCGTTACTGAGGCTGGTCATTTTTTGAGAGCACTGTGGACAAAGTCCACACACATTTTGCATGCTTTTTTTTTTGTCTGATCATTCATATCAGGACACATGAACACACATGGACTATATGACTTGCTTATGATTCACCATAGATTCTGCCCTGAAGTTATCCCTTGCCTCACATGGATTATAAAATCTAGTCTTGGTGTTAAGTTTTACCATAAGCAAAAAAAAAAATTAAAAATATCTTAATCTTTATTTTTCTTTCCCTCCTATCTCTTTTTTTTTCACTTCTCTTGTAAAGTGAAAAAAAAAAGCCAGGATGTTCATTTCAGCTGATTTGAGAAGAACACAATATCTAAACATTGGAGAGAAGCTTTGAGCATCCCTAAATGTAGACAGTCTCGTCAGAAAGCAATCATTTGGGTGCGTAGGTGGTGTGCTGGTTACTGAACTGTGGATACGGTCTACTCAGAATCAAGGCAGCAAGTAGGGAAGTTCTTTCCTTTAGTGGGCAGGACTGTGACCCACAGAGACAAACATGCTTCCATCTTGTGCAGTATATTTTTCCAGGTCTTGTTTTTCTTTATTTTTCTTCTAAGTTCAGATTCTGATATCAGTTACAGAGCTCCCCCTTCTCAAATAGGAGAGGAGCTGCCAGTTTAGTAGCAAATTAGTATCAGTTAAGAACTTTTAGAATTTATGTAGAGAAAATGCTACAGCAAAAAAATATCATTCCCTTTACAAACAAGCGTAGGCTTCCATGCTTCTCTGTGATCCTCAGAGTCCTCGAAAGACGGGCTTTTCACGTCTTATGTCTACTGGCTCAACACTGGGCCCCAAGGCTGGGACCAGGTGGAGCTGAAAGCATCTGTCTGACCGTAAGGAGAAATAAGAATGGAAGTGGCTTTATCACATAGACATGCACAGTGTTCTGCCATTACCTCCTCAACCCAGTCAGACCAACACTGCTGGTTGCCTCAAACACAGCCTTGCAGAGGGCTTGCACATTTAGAAGCCCCTGGAAAAGATTGGAGTAAGTGCCCTGTAATGAGGAAGGGATTGGGGCTGGCTCTGCCTCCGAGCCTCCTCAGAGGAACCATAACGATCTGTGCTCTGGAGCTCTTTGATGGTGCCTTTGCCCCTGGATGCTGGATGTGAGCTTTCTGCTCAGTCATTTCCTCTGCACTTGGGTAGCACAGCATGAAGCCTGCTATTAGAAGCAAGGTTTATTGCTGCCTTGCAAACGTTTATTGGGTAATATCTAAAACATGGTGTCAAGTTATAGTAATGTGCTGTTCCGGGAAGCTTTGTGAGACCTTTAGTGTTTTTGAAAATGGCCCTTTGAGAATTCTGCAGTTTCAGAAATGAAAAGAAGTGTGTGTGTGTGTGTGTGTGTGTGTGTGTGTGTGTGAGAGAGAGAGAGAGAGCATGTGTGCATGTATGTGCATGCATGTGCTAAAAATATGTCCATATATCCTGAATATTTGGTGGAGGGACATAGTTTTCCCTTTAGTAGGAAAATTCATTTTTATGATAATAATAGGTTATTTTTGGAATTTTTGAAGAAGTGTTTCTCCGAGCAAATGCCCAGTGTTGCATTTGTCTATGTCACTGGATCCCTGACATATGATTACATACCCCAATAAGCCTATTTGATGTTACTATTTTAAGAAAACACAGACTTTTCTCATCCACACAAAGTTGGTTCACTGTGAACATCATGCATGCCCCCCCCCCCCCCCCCCCCCCCCCCGCCACACCGCAAGTGTGATCGGAGAGGAAGGGAACTCACCTCTCATCCTATAACAGAACTGCATACAGCAGCATCTACCTGAGACTGGGTCGTCTTCCCTGTGGCCTCTGAAGATGCCTTCGTAGGAGTGTGCTTAAAACACGGCTATTAGTTTAATAGATGATAGGGAAGCCGGTGGATGCAGGGTAGAAATGACCTCTTATCCACACACCTTCTTCCGTGTGCAGCTGGAAACCTTATCTGTTGGAGGAAACCACATCCTAGTGCCACCTCTCGGTCTTCCTCCTCCCTTCAGCCTCATTGCCCCAGTCTTTCTCTTTCCTGTCCTTTTTAATGGTGCCTACTTATTTCCAGACACCCAATTAGCTTGACATTTCAGCCTAGCTTTGACTTACATGCCTCCTCACTCGTCTCTCTCCTCCTCTCTCCAGAGTTCTCTATAACTCCATTGTTTTCTTATACTCACAATCTAAAAAACGGCAGTCTAGTGACTCTTATCAGAAACAAACAAACAAACAAACAAGCCATACTGAGACCATGGCTTGGTTCTTTAAGTCCCCAGGGCTGCAAGGGAATTCATTTCCACATAAGCCACAGTGTTTGTGGTATCTTTATGTGGCAGCCAAGCTGACGGAGACATAGATGGGGTCGGAGCAGAACTAAATAAGTCGTCATGTACTGTCTCGGACTATAATAATCGCTATGACTCAGTCCCAAGCCCTGAACTCACGCCTACGTACAGGGATCGTATTTCCAGTTCGCGTGGATCAGCAGATCTCGATATATGTTGCTCTTGGGTTCTCTCATCTTTAAACACGGGTGCAATGTAAAGGATGCTTCATTCCCCACACAGTGCATTTGTGTTTGGTTATGAAAACATTAGTGTTGGGAAACAAATCTAGGCTCCCTGGCCTTTGTTTTCTCTCCCAGAGTAGGATAACTGACTTATTTTCCCTTCCTATAGGCTTCTCTCTCCTTTTCAGAATTAGGTAAGAGTGAGCATCTTAGATTGCTTCAAGGAGTTCAGATGACAGGCAACATGACTCTCCTCATCATTTTAATTATTTTTTGTTACTATATCAAGTAATGGGATTTATTTTGACTTTTTCATATCCACATAGCTTCACCTGGTTCATCTTCAGCATGCTTGCTCTGTTCCTCCCTCTCTTCGGTTATCATGTGTATAAATAGTTAAATCTAAATTTCATGTTTGAGAAAAGACAATATTGCTTTTCTTGCTTACCCCCCCTTTCTTTACACATCTTCCTCCCAGTCAGAGGCCCCTTTCTAAATTTACCAGTTAGTTCACATGACCTAATAAAATAGCAGCTATTTCTGTGAGGCTTTCATGTTGGCTCACAATAGAGTTTACCTTGGGCTGGTACTTTAGAGCCTAAGACAGTAGCTTTTTTCTAAACCATAGTGGTGGAACATATCATAAGTCAATCGATTGATTAATTCTAATACTTATGAAAGTTTGGGATATTTAGGCTTACTTCAGGGAAAGATAAATTTTCTTAAAAAATCAATCATGTTTAAAGCAATGAATTCAGCTTTCAAATATGATACTGAAAACCAAATCAAAGCAAAATAATCCATTTTTATTAAAGTGTGTGAGAAATTTAGTTTTGTTCTGAATCCAGTTCAAGTGCCTCTGTTTAGCTCTTTGTGGAGCTAACTAAGCTAAACCCAAAGGAAAAACTTAAAGATGATTTTTATAGCAATGAGGTCATTCTGTGAAATGCTGGCATTTCATATTTTCCAAACAGACACTTGGAAGAAACAGAATACAAGTCAAATTTAAAAGTTGACATTAATCCAACTCTCTGTTTTTCTTCCCATTTTTCCCTAACCAAGCTTTTATTCTGCCAGCTTTGACTTTGCATTATAATATATGATGAATTGCCCAGGAAAAGCCCAGTGGGCACATTTCTCTTAAAAATCCCTGTGGCCATGCAACAGGCGCTCGGGCTGTAAGGCAACATGCTTATGTCATCATGGAAGATTTTCCTTATTGTTGAACAATTATCAAATATTTGTTGGCACATTGTCAAATACATAAATATATAGAGGCCACTGGTCACTCTAGGACTGAAAACACAAATCACCCTATTCAAATCCATCTTACTTCTACAAAAATATCACCAACTTAAAATATGTATTCCACCAGCAACAGTACAATTACTATCATGTGATTTACACATTTTACTGCATATTTATTTGCTCACAGTCATACAAAGGGGCAGAATTTAGGAAAATTATAAATCTCATGATTTTCATTTGATATATAAAATATCACTTAAATACTTGCAAAAGATACAATCTTTGTTATACATATCATTCTTAATAATTCACCAAAGTTGATCACAAAATATAAAACACATTTGTATAAATAAATATGAAATATAAAAATAATTCTTCATTGGGTATGTTGTGTCTTTGATAAACTAAATGCATTGGAATTGTCGCCTACTGGGAAGTTAATCTATAGAGTGATAACTGTAGTAACTTAGAAGGAACCAGCATTAAGTAATCAATAACAAAATCAGACAGCATTGGATCAATACAGTGTGGGACTTTTTAAGGATTATTGACATTTTTGCTAAAAGCACTATTTATAGTTGAAGCTATGATGCGTTCTTATTGAAGTACAAAGATCCTAGGAATTCCATTGTAGAGAAAAGTAGATGTGAAAGTGATGGGTGACAGCAATTTACGGAAAATCCAGTGAAAACTGTTTCTCTCAAGAATCTGAGTCTTTTATTTGAAATTATATTATTTATTTGTAAGAAGTAAATGTGAAACTTTTTATTTCTTCCTTAAAATTATGAAAACGATGCATTGGTGTTACACATCAAGCCACAGAACAATCAAAGTATTTAAATTCTTCCTTTTTATTGAGAATGGAGAAAATAAAGAGAATATGTGTTTTGTAGTCGGATAGAATGTCTTAGTAGGCTTTTTATAAATTTGATTATGCTAATTGTGGATGGATAAGTGAATAGACTGGCATAAGAAATGATGAATGCAAATAAATGGATGGATGGATGGATGGATGGACAGATGGGTAGAAGAACAGATGATGGATGAATGATGGATGGATATATGGATATATGTATATGTGTATGGATGGGTAGGATGTATATATGGATGAATGGATAGATTGGTAGAAGAATGGATGTATGTATGGATAGATGGATAGAAGAATGGATATATGGATAGATAAATGGATGGATGGATGGATGGATGGATGGATAGATGGAGAGAGGATGATTATACATTTTAAACTTTCATTTTCTTAACGACATTTGCTTTGTTTTTATATATCTATGATTCACTGTTTGTACATCTGCTATGGAAAAATTAATATTTTATAACTACAAACAGGATAGAGAGAGGTTTAAAAACTTGAACTATGAGTTGGTGAGATGCCTGTGTGGGGAAAGGTGTTTGCTGCCAAAAATGATGACCTGAATTCAATCAAGAACTGATATCTGAAAGTTGTCCTGACCTCCACAGGTGCACTGTGGCACATATGCACACACACACACACACACACACACACACGCACACACACACGCGCGCACGCACTGCGTAAATAAACAGGAAGACGTATTTAAAAATAAATAAAACCCATTAACCATTTCAGCCAATCTCGTCAACGTTTTTAGGGTTACCTCTTTAGAGAAAAAATGTTGCAGTAATAACAAAGGCCTATTAGAGGAAAACTATTTTTTTATGGTCCAAAAAATGGAATTTCTGAGGTGGTTGGAGACCTAGTGTTCCAGTTGGGTTGGGACTAGCCCCACCAGAAGGCAAGACCACCCCTCAGTTTTGCATGTCCACTTCCAGGGATGCTAAAGGGATGGGAGAAAAAAAATATATCCCTTTAATGAGATAATGGACCTTTCTTCCCAGAATTCCTATTTTCTGTGTAGTTGCTTATAGAGTAACAGCCATGCAGCTTTCTGAGTCTGTCTACCTCTCCGAGTTATTCAGAAAAGTATGGTTCTTCAATTTCTGTCTTAAGCAAGCTAAAACTTTGTGTTTTACTCTTTCTGAAGCTGCTCCTTCCTCTCCTGTGGCTGCATGTCTGCCCTTGTATGAACACCATGCTGCTCCACTCAACAGCTTGTTTTTCTCCCCCCAGCTCTCCTTAGGCAGCTGCTGAGATTTGCAACTTGACTGCTCTGTTTTTTAAAATTCGGGTTTGGTTTTGATTTTTGTTGTTGTCTTTTAACTTTCATGAAATCACTCTGCAACATTAGAAAAACAAAAGGTAAAATATTATGAATAGCGTCTTAAAAATAATATGGAAAAATACCTCAAGTTTAAAAGGCTATGAGATTTGTCACTTTTTGCATTTGATACTGATTATTGTGTCATCCAAGGGTATAGTACAACCAAAAATCCATTAGCATCCTATCAGGGGCATGAATCCTGATTTTGCTAAGGGGCCCTGAGTCACACTTGGGCTACAAGGTAACCATTGGCAGGATAAGCACCTGGATCCTTGCCTGCCCTTTACCTCTGCATCTGTCCCCTGTGTCACAGTCTCGGTTAGCTCTGCACTTAGACATATTAATCACTCAAGGAGTGCCTACAACTAATGGTAGCTGATCGGCTCATCTCCCATAAAGACTAAAGGCACAAAGTTAAAACCACATGTGACATCCTAATGTTCCCATTCAGTTTTCTGTTCCAACTCCCTAAACTGATGTCCAAACATCTCCAGACACTGCCCTAAGCCTGCAGCCACCCTGGATTCCAGGCACAACACAGCCTCACAGACAGATCACCCAGGCCACCCCCAGGCAGCATCTCATGGGTGGAACTGGTTTGTCCTTCAAGCAATAAGGACTTCTTTGAACCAATCCTCAGAGCCAAACTGAGACAGTGACCAACAAACCCCACTTTGACCTAGACTGTATGTCTTCCTTAGACATATGTTTGCTCCACCGCTCTTCCTCTAGGTAAACCTCAGGGCCCTGAAGAAGGGCATGGAGTTCCCAACTTCAAACCACATTATTTGCTGTCCCCAATATGGGCACATTGGTCAAACTTCTTTAGTCTGAGCTGCTTGTCTCTGTGACTGGTGTTTTGGGTGAGTGTCCAATCTGTAGGGACAACCAGAGCTGGTGATGGCATAACCACTGTGCTTTCCACATCTTTGACCATATCCCCTTTGTCTTCAAAGAAGCTTTTATTATTGCATACTATTTTTTAACGTGAAAACTTTCATGGCTAAAAAAAAAAAATTACCCTGGGAACTGGAAAGGCTCCATGCTTAAGAGTGCTTGCTGCTCACCCACAGGACCAGAGTTCGATTTCCAGAACCCATGAGCATTTCACAACTACATTCCCCTGGGGACCCAGTGCCTTCTTCTGGCTTCTGTGCCTACCTACATGCTTGTGATACATATCTATACCACTCACATATACAGAAACATAAAATAAAAACTCTCTATCCTTGTGCTGGATGGTTTTACATCAACATGACCCAAGCTACAATCATCAGGAAGGAGGGAACCTCATTTGAGAAAGTGCCTCCATGAATGTGGGCTGTAGGCAAGTCTGTGGGGCATTTTCTTGATTAGTGATTGATGGCAGAGGGTCCAGCCCATTGTGGGTGGGGCCACTGTTGAGCTGGTGGTCCTGGGTTGTGTATGAAAGCAGGCTGAGCAAGCCATGATCAGCAAGACAGAAGCAGCCCTCCTCTATGACTTCTGCATGAGCTCCTGCCTCCAGGTTCCTGCCCCACTTCAGTGCTGGACTGTGATGAGGAAGTGTAAGCCAAATAAACCCTTTCTTCCCAACTTACTTTAGGCATTAGTCACAGCAACAGAAACCTTAAGACAATCCTCCAAAGTCCTGTTTGTTTGTTAGTCATTGAGTTGATCTCACTCTGTATCTCAGCCCTCCTTGAACTTGGGATCCTAGCAGACTTACGCCACCACACCTTTCCAAACATCTCTAACTTGAGCACGTAGGCTTTGTACCGACAGATGCTGAGTGATCCATTCAGCCAGGATGAGAAGGGACTGATGTGTCTATTAATCTGGGGCAGATGTTTTCCATGCGTTATCTCACTTAACCTTCTAATAAAGCTGGAAGACTTCTTTCTTTCTCTTGTATATGAAAACCGAAGCTTGGATGACTAATTAAGACTCAATTAGAAGGATCTGAGATTCCAACCTGGTTGTAGTTCAGGAAAACAACATTCTTTACTGCTTCCCAGTAGGCAGTAGTACCCTGTGCTCTTGTGTGGGACCTGACTGATTCTGCTCAGATGAAGCAGGAGAGTGGGAGGTTCAAGCCAATATAAGCCACGTGGGGAGACACTGTTTCTACACTAACAAGAAAATGGACAAGGTTCTTATATGGTTGTCTGATACTCAATCCCTTTCCCAGTGTTAACTCTTAGCCCATACTCATGGATTTAATTCAAAGAAAAACAATTCCCATTACAATGTACTATATTGGGCATTTTCTTGCATATCTTTTTAGGGGAATTTTTTTCCTTTTGCTGTTTCCCCCTATCTCTTCACCCTCATGAATCAGCAGTTACAATGTGCTCTCTTGTCTCATTGTAGTTTATCTCTGGTCCAGGAAATCTAGTTCTTGTCAGCATCCTGGAGATGGAGCATAGGGTCACTGAACCCTGCTGGCTGTTCTTCCCATGTAATCAAACTTCTGGTCTCTATTTTTCACTCTCTCTCGGCTCTTGAATTAGGATGGTGGTTGAGCCTAGCTTGTTAGGGCTGGCAGAATTTGGGCATCTGCCTGAAAACTCTAGTTACATAACAGTAGGAGAAAGAGGCAATTGATATGAAGCGTCAAGATATGATGGCTAAGTAGGGAATGATGACCTAAGACTGTGATCTTTGTGCTGGCAAGGTTGAGATAAAAAGACCCCAGGGCTTGCCTGCTAGTCCATCAGTCTTTCAGAATCAGTGAAGTCTGGGCTCAATAAGAGACTGTCTCAAAACAAAAAAAAAATAATCAGAGATTGACTGGAAGATCCACGGTGTTGTCTTCTGCCCCCGCACGTGAATGTGCACTATGCCCGCTGGTATCCACACAGGGACACACAGGTACAAACCACCACCACCGCTGCTGCCACAACCCCAGAAAGATATAATCTAAAACTGGGTGACTATTGAGCATCCTTTGACTTTGAGGTGGTTGGTTTTAAGGTCAACAAGCCATAATTTATAATCAGCTAAGCAGGGATCCTCAACTGAAGAACTTTCTAATGGCCTTAGTTGTTATGGGACGACTCATTTGTGTGTGGCACCTCCTGGTACCCTCCCAGAGAAAAAGGGGTGGGACCCAAGGAAGATTATTTGCTTTCTGCTCACTTGGTCTTCCTTCTGGCAGCTGAATCTGTTTCCCTGCTGCTGCTGATCCCTTCACAGGTGATAGAGCCAGCGTTTCCAGTCTTCCATCATTGACTAAGGACCAGCTGCGCTCCAGGAACACTCCAGGGTCTTGATACCAAATTGTGAAATGCTGAGGCACTATCCTCATGTACCAGAGGAACTGCTAGGTTGGCATCCTCTCTGGTATGAGGCAGCCCTCGTGGGACCCTTCCAACTACTCAGGCATGTAGTCTCCAGGACCTAGCGACTAGCAAGTGTTCCTATTTCAAGGTAAGCTGATTTGATTAAGTCACTTACATGTACATGCACATACATAAATGCATATACCACATACACATATATGTATATATATATCTATACATACAACACACACACACACATACACACACACACATATATATATATATATATATATATATATATATATATTTCCATCACTTGGCTCTATTCTTCCAGAGAACTCTGTCTAAAACAATCTTCTCATAGCTCATCATTATCATCAATATGCTGTAGAAAGACTATTTGCCTGTATATTTTTCAGTACTGAGTAAGCAAAGCAAAACCAGGGGAGTGTAAAGTGTTTCATGACAAGCAGAAAAGGATCAATCTCAGATGTGGTCGAGCCCAAAACTTTTAAGTGACAGATGAAAAATTGAAGGATCAAGAAAAGAAAGTTAGTGAACACAATCAAATGATAGACTTGAGTTCTTGTTGTGTGGTTTTCAATGGATACAAACCTGGCTTTCTGTAGTAGAAAAATGTTATTCTTCTACAATCTACTGATACATAAGTGGCTCAGGCAGCCTGAACAGGCAAGCTCAGCTACACATTATTCTCTTCACATTTTATTGACTCTTATTAGAAACACTATTTTGAGATGATTATTATTTATTTATTTTTAAATTGTTTTATTGAGCTATATATTTTTCTCTGCTTCCCCTCCCTTCCTCTCCCTCCTCTTCTACCCTCTCCCATAATCCCCGTGCTCCTAATTAACTCATGAGATCTTGTCTTTTTCTACTTCCCATGTAGGTTAGATCCATCTATGTCTTTGAGTGGATTATTTTGATAAACAAGGAACCAGGAGAAGCTCTGTAAACAAGATAATATCTACTAAGGGAAATTTGCAAAAATGAAGAATGTCATTCTTAGGACCACTCCCTCCACACCCCTTACCTTTGCTTCATTGGATGAGGGGACACTATCCACATGTTTCACATCTGTGCTTGACACTACTCCTCCCTTGCTTTAGCCTATGTATAGGCTGAATGTGTAGGTCAGTAGCTTGTGTGTGTTTTTTCCTTGTTATTCTGTGTGCTATTATAGACATCTGTCCCAAGAACTGCTAGGCAGGAAGAAACCCCCTCCATAGCAGATTTTGAATCTGGTTTAAAAATTATGAGTATTGCTTCATAGAAAAACTAATTTGTTTGATGTTGCTTTTAGAATCTTCTACAGGCTCCTTACAGGGATCCCAGATTGTTTAAAGAGCATGTCTTACTTAGATATATTGTTCAGAAGTATGGGTTTAATTTAGTAGATCTTATCTATGAAGTTGGAAAATTCTAAACACTTATTAGTACATTTGGGATCTATCTGAGGCCATTCCAGGGAAGGCAATTCATTCAAAGTGAAGGTGGTATAGAGAAAACTTCATTATAGTGAGCCAGCTAATGGGGTCAGGCTGAACTCTGGTCCTAGGAACTGTCCTACTAGGATGTTGATTTAGAAGCAATTTGCATAGAAGTCAGGTTATGGAAGATTGGCAGGTGCCTTCTCACAGATGGAGGCTCATGGACAGATGTGCACATCTGCTCATCTCCATCTTACCACGGGATGGCTTATGTTCTGCAAAGCTGCAGGACAAAGATCATGATTTCCTGTGGCTATTCTTTTGACACTGGCAGGTTTGCCTTCACACTGTTCCTTATATTTAACGTGATGGGTGAGGCAGAGGGATTGGCCAGCCAAGGTGCAGTAATGTAATAAACATGCTTCACCTAACTTGTAAAAAAACTCAAAGTTAAGTGTATTTAAGTAGAGAATTAGGCATGGGATCCCATTTCAGTGCTTGACTTTATACTGAAGCTCATGAGAAATGCAAAAATGCGAATAATAATAAGATCTGCATAATACATATAGTAATATCTATCTATAATCTATAGATGATAACCCAATTTTACACTTAAGATTTCAGTTCATTAATTTACCTATTTGTGCTTTAAAAATATTTTTAACAGCTACACATTCATCTGAAATGTCTAGAACAGACAAACTCAAAGATTCAGAAAGACCTGAGTATGGGACACACACCCTTAATCTCAATATTAGGGTGGCAGAAGAAGATGGATCTCTGTGAATTACAGGCCAGCTTGGACTACTTAATGAGTACCAGGCTAGCACAGACAGACACTATGGGAAGGCAGAGAACACTATGGTAGCTGATGGGGTCTGGGATTATGGGATGGGAGGAACCGCCAGATGGGTAGAAGGCTTCTTTAGAGGCTGGTAAAAGTGATTTGAAATTAGATGCATGAATATGACAATGTAAAGATCACTGGATGTGCACTTGGAAATAAGAATTTTATGGTGTATTCTGCCTTCCTTCCTTCCTTCCTTCCTCCCTTCCTCCCTTCCTCCCTTCCTCCCTGCTCTGTCTGTCCTTTCTCCCTTCCCCCCGTTCTGTCTGTTCCACCCTTCCTCCTTTTCTCCCCCCCCCCCGGTCTGTCCATGTCCATCCTTTCTTCCTCCTTTTCTCCCCCCTCTGTCTGTCCTTCCTTCCTTTTTTCCTTCCTTCCTTCCTTGCTTCTTCCCCCCATCTTCTTTTCTTTCTCCCTCTGTCCATCCACCCTTCCTTACTTCCTCTCTCTTCTTTTCTCCCTCCCTCCTTCCCTTCCTTCCTCCGTCCATCTGTCCCTCCCTCCCTTCCTCCTTTCTTTTCTTTCCTTCCTTCCTTTCTTCCCTCCCTTCCTTCCTTCCTTCCTTCCTTCCTTCCTTCCTGTCCCCCCCATGATATATCTGCATGTAAGCACCATGGGCTTGCCTGGTACCCTCAAAGTCAGATGAGGAAGTCAGATCCGCTGGAACTGGAGCTATAGGCAATTGTGAGCACTGGGAACCAAACCAGGGATGCCGGGTCCTCTGCAGGAGTAGTCAACATTCTTGACTGCTGAACAATTACTCCAGCTCTTCTCTAAAATATCTTTTAGTGACTAAATGTGTCCTAGGTCTCAGGACACAAAGATGAGAAAACAATCTGTTCTCATGGAAGTTATAGTCTATCACTATTTAGTGTTCATGGGTATACTTGAAACTTAGGTTTTTCTTTGAAAAAACTCACACCAGTATAAACAGTTTGCTTGGGACTGTACATAGTCCATAGTTAGGCCATTTTTCTATCAAAGGCTGATCTAGAGGTTTTAGGGCTTATTTTTGTAAAACAGCCTGAGAGAGACCCTGGCGGGTTGGAGCCAAGGGACCCCATGGCAGGTGAGAGAGAGACAGACACACCACTCCAACGGTGTTCAAGTGGAGGGTTTCTTTATTGGGGGGCAGAGAGAAAAGCACAGAGTGGCCTTGGAGGAGGGGGGAGAGAGAAATACAGAGACACAGAAAGACTAGGGAGAGACAGAGAGACAGAGAGAGATGGGGCTGGAGAAAGGGGAAGAGAAGAAGAGGAAGAGAAAGAAGAGAGAGAAAGCAGACAGACTTCTACCATTTTTATTGATTTTATTGATTATTTTTCTCTGTTCCCCTCCCTTTCTCTCCCCTCCCTTTCTACCCTCTCCCATGCTCCCAATTGACACAGGAGATCTTGTCTTTTTCTGCTTCCCATGTAGATTAGATCCATGCAAGTCTCTCTTAGGGTCCTCTTTGTTGTGTAGGTTCTCTGGGATTGTGGATTTTACGTTGTTTTTTCTCTGCTTTATGCCTAAAAGCCACTTATGAGTGAGTACATATATTTCTCTTTCTGTGTCTGGGTTACCTCACTCAATATGATGTTTTCTAGATCCATCCATTTGCCCGCAAATTTCAAGATGCCATTTTTTTCCACTGTGCAGTACTCCATTGTGTAAATTACCAGTATTGCAGCAGGATACAAGATTAACTCAAAAAAACAAAACAAAACAGTAGCCCTCCTTTATACATACAATAAATGGGCTGAGAAAGAAGTCAGAGAAACATCACCCTTCACAATAGCCACAAATAACATAAAATATCTTGGAGTACCTCTAACCAAACAAGTGGAAGACCTGTATGAGAAGAACATTAAATCTTTGAAGAAAGAAATTGAAGAAGACACCAGAAAATGCAAAGATCCCATATACTCTTGGGTAGGTAGATTTAACATAGAAAAAATGGCAATCTTACCAAAAGCAATCTACAGATTCAATGCAATGCCCATCAAAATCCCAGCGAAATTCTTTACAAACCTTGAAAGAACAATATCAACTTCATATGGAAAAACAAAAAACCCAGGATAGCTAAACAATTCTGTACAATAAAGGAACTTCTGAAGGCATCACAATCCCTGACTTAAAACTCTACGATAGGGGTTCTGCCTTTTAAAGGGAGGGGCATGGCACATGTGCCCAGAAGTAGCAATGTCCCACTCTGCTTTAGGCTTCTGATAGCTGAGCCCAGTATCTTCTGTCACTGCCTCAATGCTACAGCTCTTCTTTAGGCAGCAAAGGATGCTCACTGTCTACAGGGGTGCCTTCCTATCTGGCTTCTTTAGAGACTTCAGCAGTATAATAGTAACACTTTTGTCCATAATGTCTGTTTTCCAAAATGTCTACCATAGTTGTAAAAACAGTTTTGTGGCATGTGGCAAAAACAAACTTGGCCAGCTTAAGTGAGGAAAAAATAAATAAAAAGGAATGGACTGGTTAAGGACCAGGTTCTGGGGGAGGAAATGAACTCCAGGCATGAGTTCTCTCTAGAGAATTGCCATTCATGCAACTCACATCAAACGGCTTTTGCTTTTTTATTTGTTAGCTCCCAAAGTTAATGTTCTTTGAGAGGGACTTCCCATTTTTATAGTAAATGCTGGACTAACCAGTTTTGTTCAGAGGGTGGGAGTACATTATCCTAGCACGGAATTTCCTGCTACCACCTTGGAGGGAGGTGTGGGATGGGAGAATCAGCTCTTAGCAGAAGGAGGGCTGAGAGGTACAAAGGGCACATGCCCACTACCCTATGCTTTTAGAGTAGAAGTGGAGAGATGGAGAGACCCGGATGGCTCGGAGCTGCCACCCCAACCAAGGTACTGGTGATGCTCATCTCAGTTTCCATGGTTTTCATATCCAATGCAAGAGGAAGTCTACAGGGAAGTGGTGGTTAAAACACAAAGAGGAAAAATGTGGATGCGAGAAAGAGAGGGTGGGGGATGAGAGACGAGTCAGTAATTTTCTTCTCTTACTACATGGTCTTGACCGGAAGCCATTGTCCTTTTCAGGAAGCCTTCCCTTTACCCTCTCAACAAATATTTTTGAAAACATGCTGGGTCCAGGATGCTGGATGGTGTTCAGGATACAAACAAATGAGTTCAGTCAGCAGGGCGTAGAGTTCATAACCTGAAATTAAAGATGTCGAGAGGATGCTTTCTGTGGGCATTGAATGACACCTGATACGGTTTACAGCTGCCAAGGAAACTTCCAGGGAGGGAGGAATGCTCACACCCTTTGATGGATTAAAGACAATATCTATCTGTGTATGGATTAGAAACTCGCTAATGCTATCCCCCAACTGCAACTACCAAGCCCTTGTAAGAAATGAGCAAATGAAGTGTTTTTCTTTAAATTCATTTCACAGGTAATTTGTACAGCTGGATTTGCAAAAAAATGAAAAGTAAGGGGTAATACCATTTAAAATGAAGGTGGAGGGGCTGGATAAAGATGGCAGATCATGTGCTTTGTATGGGAGGACCAGGCTCAAACCTTAGCAGCACAAATAAGACAAAAAATAAATAAAATGGTAATGAAACCATGAAAAGTGGTGGATACATTTCATCTCATTTCATTCAGTCTTCCTGACTAGAAACATCTAAGTTTTAAACTCATAGGTTAAAGCAACATTCCAGGTGCTGAAGAAAACCTCACCCAGTGAGAACACTCTGACCCCGGGAGACTCCATATGTCTTTTTGTTAGATAAACAGAAGTTAGAGAAAGTTGAAGTTTGCCACATGGGATGTAGAAGAACTCGATAGATTTCCTCATTAGGAAACCCGAGCTTCACCTCAATTAACCAGCTATCAAAAATCTTTAATATTAATTAAATTAAATAAATATTAAATTAAATATTAATTAAAATAAGCAAATATTAATTGTTACCGCAACCAGGGCCTTCCAGAGCACAGCCTCTGTATAAATAAACACAGTATAGGTGAGCAGGCACAGCATCTTGTCTAGGACATAATCTTTGCCCTCTTTCTTTCCTTTTTTAAGGCTTAGCAGGAGGGCATAGGCTAAGTGTTTTTCCTCTTATCTGATTTTTAACAGAGGAGAAACTTACAGTTTTAAAATGCTAATTTGATCACTGATGAGCTAGGTAAGTGGAGAGAGAAAGAGAGCCTGCATGCCAGGTGGGAGTGTTTACTCGAAAGGCCCCAAGGCAGGAGGGAATGCATGGGGTTGTTATATTTGGACAGAGGAACAGGAATGGAAAAGGGGGTAACCACTAGGGAGATAAACAGGGATCTGATTATGCAGGGAATTTGGAAATTAATCATAAAAGTCATCATGAGGTTTAAACCAGGGAAAAGCTTGGTTAGGTCTACACACACACACACACACACACACACACACACACACACACACGTATGCACGCACATGCGCATGCATAGGCACAGAGTTGTTCAAAATCAACATTATCTTTTACACGGCTTGGGATGGGCAGTTGTAGATGTTTAAAAGGGGAAGAGTTTTAAGGAATTCTGAGGGAGGCTTTATTGACTTAAAGATGAGTATCTCTGCAGAAGAGACTAAACTTCCGAGGCAGATCCCTATTCTGTGTCATGCGCTTTGGTTCAAGACTAGGGGTGGGGAGACCCAGGTCGATGTCAGTTTTCTCCATACGGAGATGGAAACTCAGGCCATTTCAGCAGCTCTGAAAAGACCCTTGTCAGTTTGCTGGGTGTTCAGTTTCTCTTCAGAATGTAACGAAACAGGTAGACATGCCACATCAATCCGTGGCCCATCGTACAGAGACCTTTGAGGCAGAACTGTGCTAGAACTCAGGTATCACCAGCACTCCCCCCCCCCCCCCCCCCCCCCGCCACAGCGCCTCGGTTTAGACACAATTCTTTCTTTCTTCTCTGTGATAAGCAAATGGTCACTGTTTGGCAGTTCTACCCAAAGGTCCATCAGAAGGTCAGTGAAGAAGTCGGGCACTCTGGGAGAATGGGAATGCCAAGGAATATTCTAGCAGATAAGCTTCAGACATCCCCATTTCTGTTTGATCCTCATTTCCCTTTGAACTGAGGAAGTCAACCATGGAAATTCTGTCACCTCCCTCTTCTAGTTCTGAAAATCGTACCTTGGAGTCCTCCTAGCCAGTAGAGGGCACCAACCTCACAGGTGTGTGCAGGGGTGCCTTTCAGGGGCTCTCTGCAGAGTTGTTTTAAATGTTTTCTTTATAACTCTGTTGTACAATGCGCTAGTGTTAGAAACACTGGTGGAGGGGGAAAATAGATGAAGCAATTATAGCTGGCTTTGCTTGAAGGTCTTTTCCCAACTGTGTGTAATTTACACAGGCTGAAGGCTTACAAAATTCTTTGTTAGCAATTTATAGCACAAAATGACCTCTTAATTCTGTTTATCTTTGTTTTTTTGCCCCCTTGTTCCTTTGGAAAATTTCATCTTTCTTTCTTCATGGAGAGAGAGTGAGGGAGAGAGAGAGAGAGAGAGAGAGAGAGAGAGAGAGAGAGAGAGAAAAGGCAGAAAATGGAAATTTTGATCTTTCCACTTTTGGTCTTCAAGCCTGCCTCTGACACTTTCTCTACTGTTTCCTAGCACATATAGACGTCACGTAAGTGTATTTTTAGGGTCCAGGAATTAGAACTCTGTCCCAATGATGTAACCCAGCCTTCTTTTAAAGGTGAGATACGCTGTCATTAGGAATTGCTCCCAGATTCCTCAACGATTGGCTAAGTCTGAGCGCCCTAGACTTGGTGCTCTTCTGACACTTTTTGGCACCCTTGAAGCACAGACTCAGGTATGAGGTTGGAGCGAGCTGTGGGAAGCAGCCAGGCCCTCCATCTCTTTCTTAGCTACTGGAACTTTCCTCAGCTCTGCCTACTTGAACAGTGTGATGACAGTCCTGGGAATCACAAGACTTGCTGGGTTTTTTTGTTTGTTCTATTGATTGATTCCCCACCACCACTCCGAGGGGGACCATGGGCTCTTGAGGCAGAATGAAGTGTGGTTCTTTGAGTTCTTCCCCAAATGGCTTGATTCTACCCTGAAGCTAGAATATTAATTCCCTCCCACCAAACTCTCAGAGCTTGTATTTCCTCCCAGGTAACTTTCACTAGACCTTACCTGGAGAAAGAAGTCAGTAAACAAAGTTGCCTCTCAAGTGGAATGATACAGCTTAAAAAAACCCAAGACAAGGAGGGGCTCATATGGTCCTGTTGTGCAGTCAAAACCAGTAAAGAGCTGTGTGGGGATTTGGATCTGGAATAAACCCTGCCCACCACCACAGGCCCATATATTCAAGGCTTGGTTTTTAGTTTGACACCATCAGAGTGAAGAGTCCTTTAAGAGGGAGGACTTGGGAGGTCTTCCAGCCACTGGAGTATGTCCTAGGATTGCACTGTAGAGCCTGGTCCCTTCTTCTTTCTCTGTCCCAGGCTTCAGGTGGACAGGGTTTTATTTTACCAGATGCACCACATGATGTATACCATGTATAATATTTATGATTGTATACTTAACTTTCTCTGGCTTGCAGTACTGGGGAGTTGCGAGGGTGTAGAGGTGTCCCAGTAGCCTGTCATCTCTTTTGTGTGTGTATCTTTGTTGTGTTTTGCACATCTGTTAGAATCAAGGTGTCCTTCTGCTGATTTTTACGCTGACTCCGCTCTTTGTGCTTATTTATTTTACACGCGTCCTCCTTGGGCGCTGTGTTCACTTGGATCCGCACTTGTTGCTACTCCTGGCAAAGCTGAAATCAACTACAAGAAGAGATATGATCATTGATAGCCATTCTTTGGCTACTACGTACCTCACCCATGTCCCTAACGTGGTTCAAAGAATAGTACTAGGATAATGATTGGGGGGAATGCAGCCTATAGATTTTTAGGGTGCCTGTCAATAATTAGTAAGATGAGATGAAGCAATGGGGGAAACAGAAGTGATGTGTGAATGGGAAGGAAGTCATGTGAGGGATCGCTCAGAAAACATTGTAGAGGAGGCCCAGCGAAAGTGAGGGGAGCCAGGAAGCTTGCTCAGGCGGGATGAATGCTAAAACAGACAGCTGCGCAGTTGAAGTACAAACAACGCAAGTTTAAAAACTAAAAGTGAGGGAGGCAGAGGCAGGCGGATCTCTGTGAGTTCGAGACCAGCCTGGTCTACAAGAGCTAGTTCCAGGACAGGCTCCAAAACCACAGAGAAACCCTGTCTCGAAAAACAAAAAAAAAAAAAAAAAACTAAAAGTGAAACTAGGAGGCTCGGCGGTTAAGAATACTGGCTATTCTTATGCAGGATCTAGTTTCAATTCCCAGTATCCACAGGGCAGTCCACAATAGTTAGTAACTCAGTTCCAGGGAACTCACTGCCGCCTCTGGCCTCCGCAAGTACTGCATACATGCAGAGAACAGACACACAAACGGGTCTAAAACTTATACACTTAAAATAAGCTAAAAAGGTTACAGTCTCAGTTCCTGTTCCTTCCTGATTGGTATGACGTCATTTCTTCTCCCCTGATTGGCTCTTGTAGCACACCCTGCAGGTGGGAGGGGTCACCAGTCTCAGTAATTCAAAGGCATTGTCATTGGGTCTCTTCTTCTGAGAGGGATTTCCAAGTGGGAACCTTACTTCCTGTTTCTGAGAACCCCCTGATTGTCAATCACAACTCCACACCCCGTGGGGCTTTTCACACGTGAGCCCCACTTAACTCTGAGATTCTGAGTTCTCTCCCCAGCTCCACCTGTTTGGAGAGTAGGCCGAGTTAGGCAGCATGTATCCATGGTGTTGGGCCAGGCAGTGGCGAGTTCCCGCCTTCCCAGGTTATGAATGCTAGGGCATCCTTGGCAGATCTCAGCGTCTGGCTCCCACAGCACTCTACTGCCTGTCTGCAAGGTCTCCCTTCCGTGCTCTGGTCCAGCCATCTTTCCTTTCACAGCGGCTCCAGTGCCTGCTCTCGTTTCTGCCACCTACTCAGAATTTTGGAGCTTGCTGTCCTCCAGGGGCTTATGTGAAGGAGAAAAGGCCTCCTGGTCAGCTCCTATTGATCATGGTCTGGCACGAATGGTGTGGTATGGCCGGGTGCTTACTGGCACTCATTCCTAGCTGCTTCTTCATGGAGAAAATCATACCCAGGCTCATTTCCTTTCTCGTTGCCCTTTCTCTTATAGGAACACGGTATATTGCTTTTTAGCCTCTTTGTCTTTTATCAGGCCAAAGAGAGGTGACTTCTAATGTGTCACCTTACCCAGAATTCATAGAAAAATCATTCCAAATCTGGCAGAAGCATCTCTTTTCTCCTGGACGCTAGCTGCCTCGTGGCACCCTCAGGATGATTCTCTGTTCCATCTGGTTGACTTTCTCCTCTTCCCCATGAATTAATCACAGAAGCGTGTGGAATGACTGGGGACAATGAGGTTGGATGTTTTTGTTTATAACCCTGGTCTGCCTTCTCCACTGAGTTCTGGTTGGTTTTCATCTAAATCGTGTGGGCTGTGAAGGGGGCACGCGGTGCGGGACAAGAAGGAGCAGTTGGTGGGAAAGAGAAGCAGGGTGGAGAGAAACCTCCAGGAGAAACCCTTCCTACTGAAAACAAATGCTTTAGCTCTGACAGAAAGATGAATCATCTGTAAACAGAAATGACATCATGAATCACTTCTCTTTTTCCTAACGTCCAAAGCCACAGGCTCTGTCTACTGCTCTATCTAGCCTAAATCAAGTTCACATGGAATATTCCACTGATTTACTGTGCCAACGAGCAACAGATAATCTAACAATAACTACATTCATTTTTGTCAGTGGGCTATATGCTACTAAGAAAACCGAGCCAGTTCGAACAGTAATAGACTCTGGAGCCACGCCATTCATAATTCTTTGCATTTCTATTATTTGCTATGCCTGGGTCCTTAGGTCAGTTTCAATTTAGTGTTATAGTGAAATACCGACTGTATCTATTTGTTCGCCACGTGGGATGTCGACACCTGTTGAGGATCAGGGAGTGCAAGCAGGTCATTTGCCGAGAGCCCCTAAAGTGCACTGACCTGCAGTAGTCCGCCCACACACTCAGACTGGAGAGTCCGGTGAGCAGCTCAGTGGCCAGCCTCTCCCAATACAGCACCAGTTTTCATCTATAACAGTTTACATCCAATCACTCACCTTCATTCCATTTTCAGAACTTCGAAAAGCCACCTCGAGCTATGCGCGAATTTGATTCTTTTCATATCAACAGTTCAGGGAGTTGTTCTAAATTTAATATGTAAATATTAAATTATATATGTATTTCTACTTTCCCAGTTTCTCTATAATGTTGCCAGATAGGCACACATAAAACCTGCTCTGGACAGGGTGACATTGCTCTGAGTTCGGTGTATATTCATAAACCACTTTGTTGAACATTGTCACGTGCTTTCAAGAAAAGCCTTCATCTCGATGTATATTTTCTGTTTTCTAGATTTGCAGCTATGTGTAAATGTCAGTTATAAAATCATGTTTTAAAAATGGAAATGATTTGCCTATGTAGCTTACTGTCTGGTTGATGAATGATTAGGTGGAATGCAAGAGTTGGTAGTACTATGTAAATATTCTCTTCTTTAGAAGACTTTTTCTATGTGATGAGCATTTGTTTGCACATGTGCGTGTGTGTGTGTGTGTGTGTTTGTGTGTGTGTGTGTGTGTGTGAACCATATGTGTGCTATGTGTCCAGTGGCTGGAAGAGACATCAGATCCCTTGGATGTACTTCTGTTTTTATTTTGTTTTGTTTTTTTTTTCCATTTTTTTTATTGAGAAAAGGAGAAAAAAAAAACAAGTTTCCACTTCCTCCCAGCCTCCCATTTCCCTCCCCCTCCTCCCACCCTTCTCCCCCTCCTCCCACCCTTCTCCCCCTCCCCCCACTCCTCTCCCCATCCCTCTCCGGTCCAAAGAGCAGTCAGGGTTCCCTGCCTGTGGTAAGTCCTAGGTCCTCCCCTCTCCATCCATTTCTAGGAAGGTGAACATCCAAACTGGCTAGGCTCCCACAAAGCCAGCACATTATGTAGGTTCAAAACCCCGTGCCATTGTCCTTGGCTTCTCATCAGCCCTCATTGTTCGCCATGCTCAGAGTCCAGTTTTATCCCATGCTTTTTCAGTCACAGTCCAGCTGGCCTTGGTGAGCTCCCAATAGATCAGCTCCACTGTCTCAGTGGGTGGGTGCACCCCTCGTGGTCCCAACATCTTTGCTCATGTTCTCCCTCCTTCTGCTCCTCATTGGGACCTTGGGAGCTCCTGGGAATATACCCAAGAGATGCCCGATCATATGACAAGAGCATTTGTTCAACTATGTTCATAGCAGTATTATTTGTAATAGCCAGAACCTGGAAACAACCTAGATGCCCTTCAAAGGAAGAATGGATGAAGAAAGTATGGAATATATACACACTAGAGTACTACGCTGCGGTAAAAAACAATGACTTCTCAAATTTTGCATGCAAATGGATGGAAATAGAAAACACTATCCTGAGTGAGGTAACCCAGACCCAAAAAGATGAATATGGGATGTACTCACTCATAATTGGTTTCTAGCCATAAACAAGGGTCACGGAGTCTATAATTGGTGATCCCAAAGAAGCTAAGTAAGAAGGTGAACCAAAGGAAAAACATATAGTTGTCCTCTTGGCTATGGGAAGTAGACAAAATGGCCGGGGAGAAAATTGAGATCTTGGGGGTGGGGTGGGATGGTGGTAAGGGGAGATGGGGAGAGTAAAGGGAGAAGGGGAGAATGGGGGGAACTTGGGGAAAAAGGATGATTGGGATAAAGGAAGGTTGGATAGGGGAGCACGGAAGCACAATTCTTAGTTAAGGGAGCCACCTTAGAGTTGGCAAGAGACTTGAACCTAGAGTGGCTCCCAGATGCCCAAGCCAAGGTCCCCAGTCAGTTCGTTGGGCAGCTGAGGATAGGGAACCTGAAATGACCCTATCCTATAGCCATACTGACGAATATCTTGCATATCATCATAGAACCTTCATCTGGTGATGGATGGAAACAGAGACAGAGACCCACATTGGATGTACTTCTGAATCATTGCCTCAAGCCCATGTTTTCTCCTTTTAACACAAGGCAACTCTGCAGAGCTCTGAAGTAGCTTTTCTTTACCAGGAGTTTGAGCTTCAGTGTCTAAGGACTGGTCAGCCACGATGAGACTTTCCAGCTCTATCCTAGGTTGGGAAGAGCCCTATTTTCCCTTGGAAAAGAATATAGTCATGTATAGTCAGGGTCTTCCTCCAGCCAGGGAAGCTTTCTACACAAGGATGCAATCCATTCAAACGGCCTTTCTCCTTTCTTGCTTGCTTCTGAGCATCCCCACCTATGGGCAACAGGTTCTTCTACAGCAAAGCCATGTTTCCTCAAAGCCCAAAGCCAGGGCCATAGAGATGGCTCAGTGGTTAGGAACACTGGCTGTTCTTCCAGAGGACTCACATTCAATTCCCAGCATCTACATGGTGGTGTATAATGGGGATCTGATGCCCTCTTCTGACCTCTGCAGGCACCAGGCACATACATGCTGTACTGCATGTACTGTGCATGCAGGTGAGATACTCGTACACATAAAATTGAAAAATACAGAAATCTTTTAAAACAACCTTCCAAACCCAAACTGGCAAGACATCCATTGCCGGCTTACTGGCAGAGGCTGGATATGCTCACTTGTCCCAGGGAAAACGAAGAGGTGCTCCCAGCAGAGGTTGGTCCGTCAGGCTCTTAGTATAGACAGAGCATGCTCGCCACAGAGGTCAGTCCATATGGGCCCTTATTATAGGAAAGTGTGTATTATCCCAGAATTGAGTCATCTATGCCTTTTGGTTGGTCACCAGCCATTAATGAGAATTGCATTAATGAGTGTTGTCTTCTCTGCCTGTGGACTGTGACAAGCTCAGAGTCGGGGTCCATCATTCCGCCTTCCTGTGCATATTTATTTATGATCAGAAAAAGGTCAAGAGTGAAGTGAGGCCTTGTCAGTATTTGAATGAATGTTATCCAGAATCCTTAATCTCTTTGAATACCTCCTGGAGGGTGACTCTTTAGTTTGTGTTTTGAGAAGGAAAAGAATGTGTCAGGAACATGAAGAAACTTTCCTATTTTGTTCGCAGAGTCTGAGTATCCAAGTCTACAGTACGGACAAAAGGTGGTTACAAAGGAAGTGTTCAAGCCACTCCAATAGCTGCTTTGGCCAATAACATTTACCCAGAACCCAGCACTTTCCTTTGCTTTCCTCATACCAACAGCAGGCTGACTAATTATGACAGGTGCCCCGTGGATTCACAAAACAACACATGTACTATAATGTAAAGGCTTTCAGCAAAAATATGTGTCCTGAGAAAATATGCAGACACATACAAGTACAACTACAGAATAATTTTGTGTTTGTAGTGTGTGTGTGTGTGTGTGTGTGTGTGCAAGCATTTGTGTATATGTAGTACTGTTGTAAAGAGGGTGCAACAGACTATACCATGATGTTATGCAGCAAGGGATCATCCATGTCAGGACCAAATATGTGTTCCATTTAGCTATGACCATAGGGAAATCTCTCTGGCATCCATTTGGATGTCTGTGTGGACCTCATCCTGGATAACCTGTCACAATTGCATAAGTAAATACATCTCGGGTGCTACTTCTTCAGATCCGATGACATGCTGGTGACATGAGATCATGGATTTTTGGGATTGTTCCTACAAAGACGGTACCTACAGACCAGTGGTACCCTTCCTCTGTTATAAAAGGATGCCGGATACAAGAGCTACATCATGGATGCTCTGCGAAGATCAGGTCAATAATGTCGGTGACCTTTGCAGCCATGCTGTGGTGCTGCTCTCAGCACCAACTCACACATCCCCTTCCTGCCACTGGTCTTCGGATGGTCAAAAGCCACTTACTGCTGGCTGGGCTTCTCCTGCCTTTGCATCATCACATTGTGACTGCTCTCTGAACCTTGTGAGCACAGACATCCTTTTCTTTTTTGCAAGAGCCTTTCAAAACTGACAACCAGTCTTTCCAGTGAGTGATTACAGCACAATGTTCTAAAGGAAGTGAGAGGCATTCATGAGATGGTTTCCAATGTACGTGACAGGCTCTTCCCTCAGCTTAGTCTCAGATAGTTGAACATCTAAGCAAACAGAGACTAGGAACTTAAAGGGACCTCTCATTTTACCTATCACACATCACCATCATCTTCATCATCATCATCTTCTTCATCACCACCACCACCATCATCATCTTTTTTTTTTAAATAAGCACTAGAATTTAAATTTTGAAAACCAAAATGATTTAGGTCTCAGAATTCAGTCCTGGGACTTCTGAGAGTAACTGTGATGGCATATTTCCTGAAACTCAACAGGGACCTCCCTGAATCCACCTTCAGCGTGGGTAACATTACAGCACCAAAGGGAGAAAGCCTTCCATTTGAAGCTAATCCTAGCAGTCAGCAACTGCTCAAAGACTCGCCAGTGGCCACCAAATAACCTACTCAGATGAAGTTTGCTCCCCGTCCTTCAGGCTGTGGCCATCTGGTTTGAGTTGGTGGGAGCCCCACTGCCCTGGGAGTCTCTTTCCCCCACCCCTTTCCCCCACCCCTTTCCCTCACCCCTTTCCTTTACCCATTTCCTTTACCCCTTTCCTTTACCCCTTTCCCTCACCCCTTTCCCCCACCCCTTTCCCCCACCCCTTTCCCTCACCCCTTTCCCTCACCCCTTTCCCTCACCCCTTTCCCTCACCCCTTTCCCCCACCCCTTTCCCTCACCCCTTTCCTTTACCCCTTTACCTCACCCACCCAAAATTGAAAGGTTATATTTGTGTTATTGACCTGCTCGGCTCCTCCAGGACCTTGCAGCCACCAGGCTGGGACTGTGGTATTTCTGACAGCCAGAAGCTGGAAAAACAATGAATGAGAGGTGCAAAGAAGTCACCAGCATATTTGCTGCAGGTGGACCTCTGTCATTTCCTGGCAGCTCTTCTGGCCAGGCTCCAAATGTAGGATGCACACACGCACACACTGGGTTTGCAAGGATATTAAAATGAAATGTGTCTATGTTGCTCATTGGCTTCCAAGTAGGAGTGGACATGGTTTGAATTAAGGCTTTGTATTTCTCTTCAGCAGGCCAGTGTTTAACGGTGGACAGCTTTCTCTTCTATGAGGTGATTATTGGGCCTGGGTTTGTCAAAACTATTTACTATATGAGTTCCAAACTCCAAAATTCTATTAAAGTTGTAATTCAGAGCATGTCACCCAGTCTCACCTTCTCTGACCTCCCTCAGCTTTGGTGACTCAGGGGGTCTTCAGTGAACAAAAGGCCCCTAAATAAATAGTGGTCTGCACTCCTCCAGGGTTTTGCTTTGTGTGGTTTAGTTACCTATGCACTAGAGGGAAATTCACTGGTAAGTTCTAAGGGCTGGAGATCGCAGGGTTAGCAGTGTAGTTCAATGGTAGAGTGCTTTCCTAGCAAGCACGAAGGAGCACTTTGATCCTTAGCAACACATAAGCCAGACATGATGCGGCCTACCTGTTAGCCCAGCACTGGGCAGAGAGAGGTAGGTGGATCAAAAATCCTACATAGTGAGTTGGAAGTCAGCTGGGGCTACATAAAACTCTATCTTAAAACAGCAACAACAAACAAAAAATAAAAAACAAAAAATAAATCTTAATTACTTTTATGATAGACTGTCATTGTTACTCTAGTTAATCCTTAACATGATTAATTCATAAAATTACTCAATTGTAGGCACTCAGAGTCCACTCAGTGTTTGTCATTGTTGGTGGTGTGGGGCACTAATGTGGGCCATGGGAAGTATCTTTCGTGTGTGCAGGGATGGGGTGCTGGTAATATTCAGTATTCAGGTTGATTCTGACCATCTCTTTTCCTCCTCTGGTAGGTTGAATAGGAATAGTCCCCATAGGCTCATAGATTTGAATGCTTAGCCATCAGGAAGTAGCATTACTAGGAAGTGTGGCCTTGTTGGAAGAAGTATGTCACTAGGGATGGTCTTTTGGGTTTCAAAAGTTCAAGCCAGGCCCAGTGTCTCTCATTCTTCCTGCTGCCTGTGGATCCAGATGTAGGACTCTAGGCACCTTCTCCAGCACCTTTTCTGCCTGTGTGCCTCCGTGTTTTCTGTCATGATAACAATGGAGTAAACCTCTGAACCTGTAGCCCAGTCCCAATTAAATTTTTTCCTTCTTAAGAATTGCCATGGCCATGCTCCTCACAGCAATAGAGACCCTGACTAAGCACAAGAAGCACATGCCTTTAATCCCAGCATTCAGGAGGCAGAGGCAGGAGGATCTCTGTGAGTTTGAAACAAGCCTGGTCTACAGAATGAGTTCCAGGACAGTCAGGGCTACAAAGAGAAACCCTGTCTTAAAAAACCAAAACCAAAACCAATAACCAAACAAAAACAAACATAAACAAACAAAAGAAACCCTGACTAAGATACTTCCCCACCTCCTCTTTTCCTCTCTTCCTGGTTCTTTCCTTCCTTCCATCTCCCCCTTCATCTTCTTTTGCTATTATCCCTTCCCTCTTCCTTCTTTCCTTTTACTCTTTTCCTTCCTTTATCCTTTATTCTGTTGCCCTTCTTCCTCTCCACCCCCTCATCTCACCTCCCCACCTGTAGGGGATATTTCATTTGTATTTTAATAAATAAAGCTCACCTGAAGATAAGAGAGTAAAACAGCCGCATTGATCAGCCTTACAGACCAGGCAGTGCTAACACACACCTTTAATCCCAGTAGCCACACTAGTTTGCCATAGAAACTGGGTGGTAGTGGTGCCAATTTTTGATCCCAGCACTAGAGAAGAATATAAGAAGAGAGGAGACAGCTCTCATGCATAGTCTCATTCTGAGATTCCTGGAGGCAGGATGGCTATTTTTCGGACTGAGGTAAAGGTAAGAGCCAGTGGCTGACTGTTTTGTTTTTCTGAGTTTCAAGTTGAACCCCAATTTCTGTCTCTCGGTTTTTATACCACCCTCCTGTTCTTTCCCATCATCTTCTCTTCTCTTCTCTTCTCTTCTCTTCTCTTCTCTTCTCTTCTCCTTTTTCCTCTTCTCTTCAGTTTTTCCTTTGACAGAGTGTTTTAGTACAGTCCAGAATGGTGTCAGATTTGTGAGTCCCTCTGTCTTTGCCTTTCAAATGCTGAAACTGCAGACACGAGCCATCACCCAAACATAGAATTTCTTTTTTTCAATAAATGCTGATATACAGTTTGGTAGGAAAACAGCTGGAGAACATAAAGATTCAACCCCAATTTACCAAATAAATTTTAATGACCAAGTCATAAAAACTGGACCATAAAAAAAAATAACAAATGCTTTTAAAAAATCCTTATATCCCTATTTTCTTTTTAAAAAAGCATATGATTTGTAATGTGTAGGACTATAACCAATGTTATAGTTGAGGGAAAAATTATAAATGTTTTTATATATACACACAGCAGACACTATTAGGCATTCAGGATTTGACCCAATATACTGTATTATTAAAAATTTGCAGGCAGAAATCTCTTCCTTTTTCCTTCTGGAGGTTTGTTTTGGTTTTATTTTTTTAGCTGTCTTCCAAAAGGAATTCCAAAATTTTTTGACAATTTTATCATTTCTGACTTAAGTCCACTGCAAATCTCTTTGAAACAACTAGGCCCAAGGGTGGCTCCAGCAGCTGCCTGAATTCCACACAAATGTAGAAAGTCCCTTCTATTCTGAGTGCTATACTTTGCTGTAATCGAATCCAGATGCTTAAACCATTCAGATTACCTTTTACAGTGTGAACAGAAGCATGAATGTGTTATGTTAAAATGTGGTTAGATCCCAATTGTTGCTACGCTTTTTAAATGTAACTTCTGAAAGAGAGTGGCCAAGAGAGAAAAGAACCAAGGAGCTGGTCTGAGGAATGTCTTAGCAGGCAATCATGAGAGAATCATAATTAGATTAAACTACTGCAGACAATATTGTCCACAGAAAGAGACCAGGAGGTGTGTGAGACTAGGATCAACCTCCACAAGGAGGACCCAGGTTTGGCTGCCAGTATACTCTGAAGGGAACACTCCATCATGATGCCATACTGAGCCCTATGTCTCAATGTTCTGCCACCTACTGGCATCGTCTCTCAAGAGTTTCTTATGTTTCTTATAGGTCAGGTGAGCTCTCGATCTTATTTTGTGCCCTCTGATTAACTGCAGAAGACCTTTACATCCGTGCCTTCCTATCTATGTTCAGTGGAGGCTCTGCTTATCCACCAGTTTAAGACCCAGTGAGTAGAGATTGCATGGGGATACACAACTGGCTTCTTCATCCATCAAAATGGATGTCAGATGCTTAGACGATAGGGCAGTGGGTGTGGTGCACAAACAGCTTGAATGCTGTGACACTGCTCACAAATTCTTGTGACCACCCTAAGCACAGTAGAGTCAGTTGCTTTGACGGGAACATGGTCGTTTGACCACATTTTGTACTGTCAGGCACCAACTCAAGGTACTTATTAGATAGACATCAGTACTATTTATGAAATTAGTTTGGGATAGCTGAAATTTGAGAGTTTGTACTATAGACCTCAAATAGCAATTCCCAGGGAAGACCATAAAAGGGGGATGCTTTGAGCAGAGAGGTTCTGCTGAGGTCCTGGGATCCCTCAATTAAGAAATGAGAAAATTATATGAGATTGCCTGTTCCCTGGTCATAATGTTCTAAAACCTTCAAGTCAAGGCTCACCTTCCGCAGAGGAAAAAAGTGTGGGCATGTTTGTTTTTATAAACATGTTTGTAAAGGTCTTCATCCCAAGATATGCTCTTACTATTTTACCACTGAGTTGATGCTTCTATTTCTGCCAAATGGGCAGTTCTCTGGAGCGGCAGAAATCTTTGGAAGACTTTATTGGACATTCCATTATGCTACATGGGTATATAGGGTGTCACCAAATCTGTGCCCTTCTGCTAAGACATTTAGTATGAGTATGGGACTGGATTCTCAAGAGTAGAACAGGGACCAGAGAAAGGGTATTTGAAGAATAGTGTTTTAGTTACTCATCTCCTTGCTGTGAAAACCCGGGGGAACCTATGCAAGCATAGCTTTATTTCAGTTCACAGCTCAAAGGCACAGTCCATTGTGATTGGGACACCATGCTGGCAGGAGCCCGAGGAAGCTGGTGACATGGTCTCCACAGTCTAAAAACAGAACAATGTGTATGCTTGACATACAACTCTCTTTCTCACTTCTGTTTGGTTTAGGGCCCCGACTGATGGTCACATCCACAACTAGGGTAGGTCTTCCTACCTTGATTAACACGAACTAGATAATCTTTCACTGGCATACCCAGAGGCGAACTGATCTAGATGATCCTTGGAGATTTCACCATGGGCTTTGATTTCTGGGTCAATCTACAGCCTGTGAAATTAATCATCAGCATTAACCATCACAAATAGGAAAAGACTATGGGCCACTTGTTGGGAAGACTCTTGACTTACAATAGTGAGGTTAGAAGGACCCCAGAAAACTGGACTATACTAGAATTACCATTATTAAGACGTACTTTGTGAGTTTAATAGCATTGATCCAGAAAGATCCACACACTATGCTTGGTGTTCACATGGCCACACTTGACATTTATTTGGGTGTTAGAGAGTTGAGCTCGGGTTCTCACATCTACACAGTAATCACTCAGACCCACTGAGCCAGCTCCCTAGTGCCCCCCATCATTTTTTAAATGATCTCAATTATAATACAAATTATTGCATATCACATTATCTAGGGGATATCTTTGTTTTCTTCGTATACCTTAGTGTATCTATCCATGTTTGTATCCCTGGCATTTGGCAAGAGATGCTTACATATCAGCTCTGACCCAGGCCAACTGAACAGAACCAAATAAATACAGATTTGTTTGGACCTCCAGGCAATCAAAACAGTTAAATTTTTACATCACAGGGTCTTTATTCACTAACACTCATGTACCAGGCAAAAGTATTTTACACAATCAGAATAAAGAGTGTGAATAAAAGTTTCCCTTCACTTTAGACACAAAAAGAGAGATGCCGATTGACAATTTATGAGTCTGAAATACCGATTTTATTGTCTCTGGTCTGTTTTGTACATGTCTGAGTCTGTCACTTGGGAACATTCTATAAAAGAAACAAAAAGAAAACTCAAAAATATGGTCCTATTTTTATTTGGTTTCATTATTAAGGAGATTTGTATGGCCACCCTTGTTCAAAGTCAAGTGCACTTGTTGAAATCCTTTAGGGGCTTAAGTGGAATCTGAATAAAGAAGAACACCCCCTGTTTTTTAGCTGAAGAAAGTGTTTGTGCAGTGCCAGGTTTGCGATCATAAAACAGCAGCTACCCGAATTCTGCCTTTGTTTAAATAACGTGGATAGTGAAGACGGGGACACATTAGTTCAAGTCTGCTTTTCTTTCACATAACTAAACATTTTTTTTCTCTGAGATCACAATATATGGTGACCTCTTCGATTTCCCTATTTCAAATTTTCTCTTGCAAAAGGCGATCTCCATCAGTATGTTTCCCCCACGCCTTGGGAGTCTACTTCTTCTCTCATGAGACCTAGAAATCGGTGACTTTAATGCCAAGGAGTATGTCGATTCACCAAGAGCTGTTTGCTTCCTTGTAAGTTGGAGATGTCCTTCTCACCAACACCAACAGGAGACATAGAGCAGGTTTCAGGGTGAGGAACCAAGAAAGCCTTTATCTACTGTTAAACTAAAATAAAAGCATGGCCATGGGGACAACATATCTCTTTCTGCACACGGTAACACTTCTATGTGGGCTAAAGTTGAGATGTTAAGGGTTGAGAGAAAGGGAGAATGGGAAACTCTATCTCCAGTACTGTCATCTGTAGTAAATAGGGGCGGTGGGGCTGCATCCCCAGCACCCCGGCTGCCTGGCTAGCTTATGCCTGAAATAAAAACACACAAACTGTATTCATTTAATCACTGCTTGGCCCATTTCTATCTAGCCTCTTCTAGGCTAATTCTCACATATTAATTTAGCCCATTTCTAATCATCTGTGTTGCGCCCCTAGGTGCGCTCACCGGGAAGATTCTAACCTATGTCCATCCTGGGTCGGAGATTCATCGCATGCGTCTGCCTGGGAGCTGGGAGCATGGCGTCTCTCTGAGGCGTCTGCTCCCGAGAGGAGAGCTGTTGAGTCTGAGCTCACTTCCTCTTCCTCCCAGCGTTCTGTTCTGTTTACTCCTCCCACCTATCTTCTAACCAATGAGGGCCAAGCAGTTTCTTTTTATTTAACCAATGACCTTCCTCCATCAGTCGTCACAGGGTGCCAAAGGCCCTCCACCTTTATAGAAGTGGCACGTATGTTTCATTCTATGCTATTTGATGCCAAATTCATCATACCTCATCTCAAAAAGGAAGGCCATCAAGGGAGGAGAAAGACATATTTACTATGCCCATTTGTAGTTTAATTAAACCACATCCACATAAGAGTCTCTGGGCAGAGGTTTTAACCATCCTGTACTGCTAGCTTGGTGGGTGTCTATGACTTACTCCGATGATTTCAATGGCAAAAGTAAAACGTACATTGTCACAAAGAGACACGAATATAACTCAAAGTTCCTGAAGTTGAGAACCCTGCAAAGATGCTTAATCCCACTATGACATGGTGCACTGTGTTTCCGTGGTATCAAGCATATGGACCCAAGTTGGCTTTTATACTAAAGCCAATGCCAAATTGTTTGATGGCTAGAAGGTGACAGTCAAATCAAATATCTTGTATTTCAAACACAGTTACACCAACTTAGGCTGAGAAAGCATAATCAAATTGAGATAAATTGTTTTTTATATTAAAGTCATCAGTAGTTGACAAGAAACAATTCTCTCATTTATCCATTTCCTGGAAAGAAAGGCATTTGCAAGCCTCAGAATAATTATTAAGTCAAGGAACTCTGCAATAATGTGTACTAATAACCCCAAGTACATGTGCTCTGTCTTCTGTCACTTATGAGATTCATTCATATAGGCTGCTTCCTGGGCACTGTCTCTGTGGCCTAGTGATATCAGGGTTGGCCATATGACTGAGCTAGGGAAGCAGGGCAGAAGTTGCAGTGTCAGAGCAGTGTTGATTCCTCCCTTCCATCCTCATTCTTCTGTGTTTCATAAAGATGCTATATACCATACCAGCGTCTCTCTATCAACCTTAATTCAATAGCACAAGACACAGGAGCAGAAACTCAGCCTGAGATTGCAGCTCATGTGAGCAAGAACTACACTTTCAAAGTTGCAAGACACTGTTGTGGCTTGAATGAGAAATGTCCCCAACAGGATCATGTATCTGAATACTTCTTCCCTGGTTGGTGGCATTATTTGGGGATGTTTTGGAACTACAGGGAGGTGGAGGCTTGCTGGAGGAAGCATGTCACAGTGGGCAGGCTTCTGGTGTTTATAGCCTTGCCTTACATCTGTCCTCTTCGCTGCTTCCTGTGTGGGTATGAAATGTGATCAGCCGTTTCCTGGTTGCATAGCCTGCTTCGCACTCCTTTGTCATCTCGTTCCCACCATGGTGGACTGTAAGCCAAAGTAAACCCCTTTAAACCTAACTTTCTTTTGTCAGGGTAATTTTATCATAGCCACAACAAAGAAATAAAATGCAGTCACTTAAGTATGGTTTGATGCTGTTGAATAATAAATATATAGCTGACCAAACAACAATAAACATAAATTTGTTTGTATGAGTGATGATTCTAATTTTTCCAAATTATTCTTTTCTGTCACCATGAAGTCTTTCACTTTGCAAATTCATTTTACCTTTATTTGTGTGTGTTTATAATATACATGTATTTGTGGGTGTTCTCATCTGTGTGGCAGTGATGAGCTTGTTATCATTTGTAATAGTTTTATTTTTAGGAGATTTTCCTCTTACTGAGAGGACATTGTGATTTTAGACAAGTCCTGACTGAGTGGGAAATTAGGTTCATGATTAGGTAGTTTACTCTCATTTATAGTAATAATATGTAGGTTTAGCCTGAATAAAAAAATGTCGAGATAAAGTGTTTTCAGTTGGAGGATTAACTAATCAGAATTGAGATAAGGGCTGCTACACCTAATTTAACACATGGCTTAAAGTTTAAAATGTAGCCTAGCATCTCCATACTTTTATTGTCAAAATCTTTAACCTCCAAGTAGTGAAGTTCAAAGTTATCATCATGGATGCTCTTAGCCTTGTTGACTGAAAGTTTATGGCCTCATTTCATGACAGCTTAGCCTCCCAGAGATTCCAACAAGACAAAACTAGCAACCCTCAGAGAAGGGAGAAATTCTTAAGTTAAACTTTCACTGCTGTCCTGGGAGACTTTGGCCCCAATTCCCGTCTATCATGGTCACATCTGTGCCTCTCACTCATGTGATTGTCCCTCTTTTATGACTAAACATGAAAGGAATTTTGAGTTTGTGGAAGACTGTCAAGAGAAAAGGAAGCGGGGGCATCCAGTCTGGCACCATTCCCAGCCTAAACTCTTTGGAGGTATCAAGAGAAGAGCTGTTATTAATGGACATTGACAGTCAAATAAAAGAGGTCAGCTCCTGGAGAGCCAAGCCTGTGTATGAACATCCCACTGCACTCAGGATTTCTTCTTTCCCTTTGAAAACTTGAGCTATTTCACTCTTTCCCCGAGTTTCCACTAGAAAAGAAACAGTGTGTGGCTAGGTTTCTTAATATCTTAGGAGAGTAAATCATCATGGGGCATACCAAATTATTGAAAATCAAAGATGCTGAATTCAATTTATGCACAAAGGCATTCCGATCATTAAAACGTGGCTGGATATCTCTTTCTTGACTTCCTCCTATGTTGTCTAACTAATGGTCATCTAGCCTCTAAAACTAGATTTTACTACTACTTTAAGACAAAATCTTTTTCTAGAAAAATTGTTTTCATCACTAGAGTCTTTTCAGTTATTGTACCATCTTGTATTTGTGATCCTTTTTTTCTACCACTATTGTTCTGTCCTCATTTACCTTTGAACTTAGTGTATATAAAGGTAGATCATGAACTGTGAAGAGGAAAAAGGAAAGAGTAGACATTCTGGTCATGGATGGTAGTGTCATGGATTCTGTGGTTCTGAAGACTAGGAAATGAATATGATTTATAGTGCATATGTCCGTGTATATAGACTTATCAATGTTAGTTGCTAGTTCCATGGATCTATCAAGAAAAGGGGTTGAGTTACCTCTGACCTTAAGGGACTGGAGATTTAAGATTGGGCACATCTTGTCAGAGGCACAAGCAGCATCAAAACTCAATGGGAAAATACACAAGCAAAAGTGAGCATGTGTGGAAGAGATGAGCCACCAAAAGGTAGCCCTGTCTTACGATATTCTACTGTTCTTAAGATATTCCAGTCCTGTGAGGGCCACATTGATTAATCATAGTAACTTAGTTATCTCTCAATGTTTCTACCACTTCACAAACACCCTTACACTGAGGAACAGATTTCAATATAAGCTTGGGAGCCAATAAATCATCATAACACATTTAGGGCATAATACCAATTAGGCTTCCTGTGGTCACTGACACTTAATGACTGTGCCATCACAGGCAAATAAAAATTTCAAGACTAGGTTACTACTTTGTCAAGTAAGAATAAAACTCCCTCTGTTCAAGTGCGGCAGGGAGTGAGACAATCCAGGGCATGTATCTTCAGGAGATGTAGACGTGATCTCTCCTTTCAGAAGAGGCAGCCAATGTTTTAAATCATAGCAAAGAAATCACTTTGAAACAAACTCTGAAGGATCAGTGGATTTGTTACCACAGACACAGAAAAAGTGCCCCAGAATCAGGTATCAAGGCTGCAGATCTCCAGGCAACAAGCATGAGAAAGAAAGTAGCTAGACTTTGGTCAGAAGAAGCTTGAATAAAAGGCAGAAATGAAAGATGCTATTGAAAAAGGACGTAATGGGTAGAGAGATGTGTTGGAATCACAGGCTGTTCTTCCAGAAGACCCGGATTTAATTCTCAGTACCCACATAGTGGCTCACAACTTTTTTAATTATAGTCCCCGGGTCTCTAACACCCTCGTCTGGCCTGCGAGGACACCAGGCATGAAGGTAGTACACAGACATGAGCAGGCAAAACACTCATATATGCAAAACATTATTTTTCTTTTAAAAATCTTCAATATTGAAAATCAGTATAACAACAATTTGAAGTCTTGATCTGAAAGCTAAATTTTATTGTCAGGTTGTGAAAACTTTTGTTCTAGTTTAACGGCAGGAGTGACATCAGATTGGTGTTTTGAGAAGCTCAGTCAGACCACTCAAGCACAGGAGAGAGAGGAAGGAAGGTGGCATTGGACTCAGGAAGCACTGTGATTGCTCAGGCATGAGGTACAAGAGAAATAGGCTAGATAGAATATGGCAAAGTTATGTTGACTTGCCCCCTACACAACTCTTTTGTTAACTTCAATTTCTGGATACATAGCACCATCATGCATTGTTTTCAAAAGTTATACTCTATAGAGACCAACAATTATGCCTATATTAAATCTATGAACAGCTACAGAGCAGCCATACAGTTTAAGCGCACTGTTGGGGAAATGTGTTATCTACATAACATGATTGTTTAAGCCATTCAAACTTCCTTTATTTAACTGCTTTTGAGACAGTGTCTCCTGTAGCTCAGCTGGCCTTGAACAGATACATCTCCATGTCTCTGAGGATGACTTTGAACTTCTGATCCTCCTGCCTCTACTGCCTTAGTGTTGGGGTTTTAGGTGTATACTGCTGGCCCTGATTTAAAGATCTAGATATCTAACTGAAGGCTTCATGCATGATAGGCAATCATTTTATCAAGTGAAATACATTCTCAGCCCTGCAAACTTTTATTTAAACCCTTTACAAATAGTATTTTGATTATCTGCACATTTAATTTAACATAATGTATTGTGAACGGCTACTGAGTGAATATCGTGGAAACTGTTTGAGTGTCTGTGATGGCTGATTCTGATGGAATGGGACTTGGCGTGAAAATATATAGGCTATCTCCTTCCCGTGTGACCCTGGAGAGGTCATTGCACATCTGGATTGCAGCAGACAAGGAGATTTGAACTCTATCAAAACAAGAGAAGAGGGAGAAATTTGAAGGGGATTAACACTTCATTTTGGCTTCCCCCACTGTATGTTACTGGTTGGGGAAAACAAGCCAAGATGGAGAGACAAAGCTTGTGTGCTTATCTTTCTAAATGAAGGAGAGATTAAATAGTTTAGGAGGGGAGCTTACTCCTCAGAAATACAAAATTTGACACTCAAAGCCTGGCTTTGCCAAAACAGAATGCTTTTAAAATTGGAAGAGCTGGCCAAGCTCAATACTTCTTAGATTTACTGTTCTCATAAATAATTCAAGTAGCAACTTCCCTTCAGTGACACCTTTCCCTTAGAATCCTTGTACATTATCAGAAAGGCAGCTGTTCTGATTGCTAGGGAAAGGGGCTTAGTGAGAAAGCTCCTTGGACCCTTCTTGCACATATATTTTACAAATACCTTGCTAAGTTGAGTATGAAGGATCACAAGATCTGGATTTGAAGGCAGAGGTTTTGTGTAGGAAATTTATTCTTGTACCCTCAGAACTGGCTGAAAATAAGTTTGCAGTGGGGAGCAGACTTAAATGAGATGTGTGGGCTTTCTAGCTATTGAAGCAGTTCCCATCAGTGCATTTAAGGAAAGGCCACACTTAACATTTCTCCCCAGTTCAGCTCTTACAGTGAAAGAAATATCTGTCTACCTGGTAAATCATGCTAACATGGACATGGAAGAAATACAAATGACCCAGCCAGCTCTCTCTGCCCACTCTCATCAAATGCCTGCAGTTCTGCAATAAAGAGGGGGGAGAGGGAGGGAGAACATGGGTAGTTTAATAGCCAATCTCATACAATACATCCTGACCACAGCCTCTCCTCCCTCACTCCTCCCAGTTCCCTGGCACACACTCACCTCCCCTCTCCCTAAGATCCACCATACTTCCATTTCCCTTCAGAAAAGAGCAGGCCTCCCAGAGATATCACCCAAACAAAGCACAACAAGATGTAATAAGATTAGACACAAACCGTCACATCAAAGCTGGGTGAGGCAACTGGGAGGAGGAAAAGGGTCCCAAGAGTAGGCAAAAGAGTCAGAGACACCGCCACCTCCTTTTATCAGGAGTCCCACAAGAACTCTAAGCTACACAATCACAGCATGTAAGCTGAAGACCTAGTGCAGACACATGCAGGTTCTCTGACTGCCACGCCAGTCTCTGTGAGCCCTATGAGCACTGCTTAGTTGATTCTATGGGCCATGTTTTTCTAGTATCCTTGACCCCTCGGACTTCTACAATCCTGCCTCTCCTCTTCTGTGGGGCTCCCTGAGCTCCCCCTAATGTTTGGGTGTGGATCTCTGCATCTTTTCCCATTGGCAGCCAGAGGAAACCTCCCTAATGATTGGGCCAGTCATGTTTGGTTCTATTTAAGGAGTCTGAGCCATCGATGCTTCCAGTTCTTATGTACACATCCACAAACTCTGTACACATCCTGAGTTAAGTTATTTTAAAATAAATGTGCTCTTTGTTGAGTCTCTGTTGCTTCTACAAAGAGTTTAAAAATATGGAATTTAGTGTATAAGGCATCTCCATGATTGGGCACTTCTCTTCCCATTGGTCATAAATTTCTCATTTTGTATGTATGTATCTATCTATTTACTTATTTATTACTTATTTTCCATTGGCAATGCAGAAAGATAAAGGTAAGGAGGCTGCTCCACCTCTGACAGTGGTGTGTTTAACTCCAGGAGAGTCTTCACATCTGGGATTGGGAGATGCCGCAGTGGATAAGTGCTTGTCACACAATTATGACTGGAGTTGAAATCCCCAAAAACCTTGTAAAAATTGGTCAAGTGCAGTAACTGCCTGTAAGACCAAGGAGAGACAGACACCTGGAGAGACCGAGGCAGGGGACCTCTAGGTCCAGTTAGATGACAAGATGTCCTGGTTTTCTTTTCTATTACTATAATAAAATATCCTGGCAAAGCAATTTAGTGAGAGTCTTAGTCTGGTTCACAGTTCCAGATTACAGACTGTCGGAGAGGGGAAGCCACTGAAGCAGGCAGGAGGGGCTGGCTAAGTCACACCCATCACCAGGAAGGACGAGCACAGAATGTATGCATGCCTGGGCTCAGCTCCCTCTCTCTTCACTCAGTCCAAAGCCGGCCATCCAGGGTAGGTCTCCCTATGTCCCTTAACCCAGTTAGATAGACCCCATAGGCCAACATAGTCTGGATTAGTCTTCAGTGACATTCCCTTCTGAGGTGGTTTTAGGTTATGTCAGGTTGGCAGCAGAAGCTCACCGTCATGCTAGACTAGCCAAAACTGCCAAGCTTCAGGCTCAGCGGGGGACTCTGCCTCCAAAAATTAAGTGAAGACTGATCACAGAAAGAAGACTTCTGTCCTCAACTTCAGACTTCTACATGGACATCCACAGACCTGTGTGCACACAACACATGCATATGCAGAGACAGAGAGACACAGATAGACAGATGAAAATTCATTCATGATGGCTATCACAGAGTATGCGCCTGAAAACAGTCTCTCATGTTATGTCCATGCAGATGAGAACATGCATGTTCATACACATGTGCACATCCATGCCCACACAAATCCTCTTCTTCTGAAATGTTTGTTTATTCCATGGACATATGTAGAGAGACAGGCTGGCCGTACCAACCGATTCTGCTATTGTGCTATTTCAGAGGCTGTGAAGTGCTGACTGAGACCTGTAAGACCTTGGGCAAAAAGCAGTGAGAAAGTCTGAGGAGGCAGATTCCTATCCCAGATTAGGAGATCCACACCCCAGACCAAGCAGAGCCAGAGAGCGTGCCCAGCTCCTGTCTTGTGGACTTTTTCTAATTAGCTGTTTTTATGTGTTGCATGAGAGTGTGAAATAAAGCTGCCTTTGGCCACTGTGCCTTCGAAAGGCTGGTTTACATTCCAGGTGTGTCAGGTAGTAGAAAACTCGGGCCTTGCATTTTTTCTTTACAATCAGTTTATATTCCTTCAGTGACATATTCATGACTTTTGCGTGTCTGTTTGTAGATGTTTTTTCCTGCCGCATAAGTACCTGGAAGGTTGTTATGCCCTCTGTGTTTATTTTGAGAAACTGGTTCATTAAGTCCACATCCCGTATTTTAGCAAATGGCCTTCAAGAAGAAAATGAGGTGAGGACTGTTATTTTTCAGGAGCAAGGAAAGTTGTGTGAAGGGCCGCGCTGGGTGAAAGTTGCAGTCCTCACTTCTATTTCCCTATTGTTCACAAGAAAAGCGCTTGTCTAAGCTCCAAAGTCACAGTCGTTTAAGGCTTTATAGAAGCCCGGGTCCCCCGAATAATGAGGCTGATGAAATGCTGGCTATGGTCACAGGAGATAGATAAATCCCTCCCATAAGAAGACACAGTTTGCTTTGTGTCCAGCAAGAGTGTGGACTGCTGGAGTCCTGCAGGCATCTGGGGTTGCTGAGGTAAGCACATGGCTTTGAAGTGGTCTTGTGACCCTGGCAGCATGATTGATGCTTAGCCAGAAGTGCACAACAATAATATGAAGCTCAGCGAATCTGATGGTAAAATTGAACTCTGTTGTCAGGCATTTGCTGGTCTTTTCGCTTTCCTAATGTTGGAAGCACGTTTTTGTTTTGTCTTGTTTTGTTTTTCCAGCTGGGATGAATGTGTCCTTCCTTATTTTCTGAATTGTTAGTGGTTAATTTTGGGGCCTTGGGCTGTTTGCTGCTTACGCTCCATGCCTGATAAATAGACTTCCTCAATATAATTCTCCTACCTTCTTCCAGAGTTTCATTTGTCCCTTCTTCCGTGTCTGCTGTGGATTCTTACTATGTTCAATGAGAAGCCGTGTCTGCGACAACCAGGCTCAGAATTAGGAAGTCCCAGAGAATCTGTCACTTCCCACAAAGCATGGGACACACAGGTTCCGAAATACATATTCTCTGTGATGTTTTCTTTGGCAGCTGAAATACCCCTATATTATAGCTACTGCTTTGGAACAAAGATAAATGGGATGTTTGTGTGTCTATATACACAAGTGGCATCTATTTACTGCATTTGTATGTGTGTGTGTGTTCCTTTGCTCATTCAGGGTGGTTCAGTCAGATGTTCAGTAGGTACACTGATCTAGACTGGTGTACCCTGTATGTCATGGCTGCAGAGACATCAGACCTCTATTCAATCTGCTGATGTTTAGGTTTTGGTATCATCTTGGCTTGGGGTTGCTCTTCTGCTTAGGGCGCCCAATGACTGTAGATACTCAATAGGGGCTTACTGTGATTTTTTTTTAAGGGTTTACACACCACATACTTAGGCTTTATTTTGCTTACTGTACCCATATTCTACATAGAGAAATACCAACACTTTTGGGTTTACCACAAGGCAGAATTTATATGTCAAAGGTGGGATAGCCACCGGGATAGAAATACAGAGCAGGCAGAGGTGGAGCTGTGGGCACCTATACCCTGGGTCTCACACAGAAGCTCCACAGCTACAGGATCTGTAGGCACCTACACCCTGGGTCTCACACAGAAGCTCCACAGCTATAGGTGCTGAACAAAGCTGCCTAGAAAGGTGACGGGGCCAGGAATTTTCAGCTGTAATTCACCAGCCCTGGAGGTTGGTTGTCTCCATAGAGGAAGCCAGCCTCAGTTAAGGTAGGCTTCTGCTCATACAAACAATCCCACCCTTTCCCACAGACCCCTGCACCCCACCCCACAAACACACACACCACATACACATAAGCATACACACCACACACACAAACACCTCCACACACAAACACATACCACACACACAAACACCACTACCCTCCCACAGACTCCCCCTGCACACAAACATACACACACGACACACACAAACACACACATACACACCCAGGCACACAGATCAGAAGCTCTCTGGCTTATAGTAGAATTATCTCTTGATAAGGCAAACATGCCCCCAACCTTCCAAATGTCACACTTTAGCACCTGGTATAGTCACCTACTGAACAGTTCGTGTGTACAGTTTTCTTTGACTTCAATCTTAAAGATGTCGACCATTTCCCAAGTCACTCAAATCAACAATTTCTACCATTTGCTTTTTGGAGACCGAGTGTTGCTATTGCTTCTGGTTTCTGTGATGTTGTGTTGCTTCTACAGTAGTCTGCATTGCGTCCCAGGACCACCACTCTGCTATATGGTTGTTTTAACAACTGTTCTGTATATTGAAGCCCATGTACAGTGCTATAGTGCTTCGTGAGTTTTTACAAAAATGCACTGTCATGGATCAACCATTGCAGTGTGGAGCAGATTTACCACCATCCCAACAATGTCCCATTGTGTCCCCTGGGCAACCAGGGATGGGCTGATTGTTCCTGTAGTTTTGCCTCTGCCAGAGTGTCCTACAAACAGGAACACCCAATATGGAGCCCTTTACCCATGGCCTCATTCCTTCAGCAGAATGCATTAGTGTGCATCCATGGCTTTTGTCAGCTTGATAGACTTTTTCCCTTTATCACTGAGTAATTTCATGTTTTCAGATTTGTAGGTTGAACCCCAATTTCTCTCTCTGAGTTTTTATTAATCATGCTTCATTTTGTTGCCCAATGTGGGGCACAAATTCATGAAAAAGCATTTGCCTGAGGCTTTTTAGCTATCGTCACAGGCCAGAGTTGGACTCAAACCTAGCCACCTGGGTTTAGGAGAAAAAATAGCACTCTCAGATCCCATCTGTCCCAGCTTAACATCCATATAAAGATGAAAAATGCACAGAGAATCTGAATACTGCACGTTATTGTGTTGTCTTTAAATTGTTTGACTGCTTATGAAGGAGCAATAGCTGCTAAAAGACATTTGATTATAAATGCTGCTGGATTAATTCAACCTATATATTTTAAAAATGCCTTGACTTCAAAATTTAAGTCAAAAGATATGTTGCTGTGGAGAAGAAGTTTTGCTTTTGTTTCCACACAAAATGAGAGTCTGTGGATTCACTCTTGGTTAAGAAAAATAAGATTTTCTCGACTGTGGATTCATTCTTGGCTAAGGAAAATAAGGTTTTATCAAGGAAGTGCCCCTGAAATCTCTGATAGGAGCAAATGGCCCAGATGATCCAACATTTCAGAGCACCTCTGTTGTAGTTCCTCTGAGTTCTACATCCAGATTAGCTTCAAGACTGCTGGCTGAGGTGATCCAGCCTCACATAATACTCCAATAACAACTTGATCATAATCCCAAATTTTTTGTGAGTCATCATAAGATTATCAGCATTTACAGTCAGCAGAAAGTAGCCTTAGAAAACTATGTCCCCCTTCCCAAATATTTGATTATGGATGTTTGTCTTTGTTTATTGTGTTGGTTACAAGTTGTTATGGATAATGGTCAGGAAAAAAGTTAAACAAAGGAAATTAGATTTAAGGTTCTTGGTTTGAAAAGAATGAAAGGGGAATATAGATATGCTAGGATAAAAGAGTAGATTATTGAATTTACTCTAAAAAGAAAAAAAAGACACGGATATGATAGATAAAAAGGTAGATTATTGAATTTTCTTTTAGAAAGAAACTGCTAATTTTAAATGTTTTACATTGGATTGGACTTTTGTATATTGTATACAAATTTTGTATATTGAGATTAATTTTGTTAGAACATACTGTATATACATTTCTACTCTTGTTCAAGGTATTGTACCTATTTTAACAATGTAATGCAAATTTCTAGTCTTTGAAAGTTATTATTACCAACTATTTAGGATAATAAGGAAATGCAGTTTAATAATTAGTCACCTATTATAGTCGAACTTGTAGTCACATTAGGTATGTTTTCAAGGTCAAACAAAAATATATTTTAGATAGACAGGCCATCTTCAAACACTTCAGAGATCTACAGAATATGAAATTTAAGATGTTTTAATAACCTAGGTTCTTTCTTCTTCTTCTTCTTCTTCTTCTTCTTCTTCTTCTTCTTCTTCTTCTTCTTCTTTGACAATTAGACATGTCAGCTTCTGGCAGCATCAATCAGAGAAGATTAATCAAGCAGAGAAGATAATGGGCATCAAAGAAACTCCACAAGGAGTCTACTTTCTTTGTGATAAAAATAAGTCACTGGGCAAGAAACTGCCCCTGCCTCGACTACTAACAGTAAGCTGTCCTAAGTAGACAAGCAGGACACAAACTATCCTGCTTCACAGGAAAGTCTGTCAGATACGCTAGGTCTGGGCAGCTGGAAAACGAGAGTGCGGTATTTGTTTACAACTACTATCTATAGCTACCCTAAGAACTATTAGGTACACCAAACCTTTATTACAAGAAGTCTGCAGAAGGCTGGGTTTTCTTCAGACATTTCAACCCAAATAATATATGACAATAGATTGGAGGCAACACAGATGTGAATGTGGAATGGTATTTTAAAAGACAAGACTAAAGAATATAGAAAAAGTGAAACAGTATCCTTTTCATCAATTCATAGGAAGATATATTTATAAAAATTTAAGATGTACTAATCAACAGCAGCCTTGTTATTTTAATCTCTAGATTTATTAAATATATTTTTAAGCTCTCAATTTTAATTCTTTTCAGAGTGAAAAATGACATAACCTCATTAGGGTTGTCAATAATTTTTAAGACTGAAAAGGGGAGTTATAGAAAGTAGAAATTTTGAGTTCAAATATTCTAGGCATTTTGCTTGTATTATCTAATGAATTCTGACATATTTTCATTTTCATCAATTCAAAATATTTTTAGGTTTTCTTCCTGTTTTCTCCCTTGTCGTGTGGTTATTTTAGAGCACACTGCTTAGCTCCCAAGTATCTAAGGAGTTGGCAGATAGCTTTCTGGTTTTGATTTCTAATTTAATACCATTGTGGTCAGAAAACATACTCTGGTTTCAATCCTTTTAAATTTATAGAGACATATTTTATTGTGCGCCAGATGGTCCACCTTGGTGAGTTTTCCATGTGGTCTTGTAAGAAGGTAATATTTCCATTTGTAGCTTAGCCAAAGTCTCTTGAGTGATTCTTTTGCTATTATTTAGCATTCTTCTTTTTACTTTAATTTTTTTATTTTTCATTATTTGTGTGTGTGTTTGTGTTTGAGAGAGCACACGCGTGTGAATACACATGTGAGCCAGTGAGTGCAGCGCCTGCAGAGGCCAGAGTGGGCATCAGCTCCCCTGAAGCTGGAATTGCGGGTGATGGTGAGCCACCCAGCAGATGCTGGCAACTAAACCAGCTCCTCTACAAGAGCAGCATATGCCAGCTCTAGCCCATTCACATTGATTTTGATTTTGTTTATGTGTGTGTGTTATATGTGTATGGTGGAAGCACTCATGTGTGTTCAGGTGCACATGCCTGTGAATGCCAGACATCAGCCTTCAGTGTCATGCCTCAGGCATGGTCCACCTTGTTGCTTTGAGACCAGGTCTTTCCCTGGGAACTGAAGCTTGTGTATTAGGTCAGGCTGTCTGGGCAGAAAGCTCTGAGAAGTCACACACCCCCAGTCCCCCCATCTCTCTGTCTCCCAATCCAAGGATCACAGGTGTGTTCCCCCATGTCCAACTTTTTGTGTTGTTCTAGGCATTAAACAGGAGTGTTCATGCATGTGTCACAGAACTTTATCTACTAAGGTATCTCATTTCCCAACATCCTACCTTATCACTGGTAATATTTATTTTTCTCTTGTCTACTTCTAAAGTAATAGCTGGTTCAATCAGATCTTGATGTTTGTTATAATCTAACAAAGCTGCCTTATAACAGAAAGCCCAATTCATTTATATTTAAGTAATCATAGACACAATTTGATTAGCCTGCTACTCTTCTGTTCATTGTTTCCTGTTATTTTTCCTCTTTCTTGGGATTATATTAGTATTCCCTTTTTTTAAAACTTTTTTTTATTGAGAAAAGGAGAAAAAAAAAACAAGTTTCCACCTCCTCCCAGCCTCCCATTTCCTTCCCCCTCCTCCCACCCTTCTCCCCCTCCTCCTATCCTTCTCCCCTCCCCCCACTCCTCTCCCCTTCCCTCTCCAGTCCAAAGAGCAGTCAGGGTTCCCTGCCCTGTGGTAAGTCCTAGGTCCTCCCCCCTCCGTCCATTTCTAGGAAGGTGAACATCCAAACTGGCTAGGCTCCCACAAAGCCAGTGCATTATGTAGGTTCAAAACCCGTGCCATTGTCCTTGGCTTCTCATCAGCCCTCATTGTTCGCCATGCTCAGAGAGTCCAGTTTTATCCCATGCTTTTTCAGTCACAGTCCAGCTGGCCTTGGTGAGCTCCCAATAGATCAGCTCCACTGTCTCAGTGGGTGGGTGCACCCCTCGTGGTCCCGACTTCTTTGCTCATGTTCTCCCTCCTTCTGCTCCTCATTGGGACCTTGGGAGCTCAGTCCAGGCTCCAGTGTGGGTCTCTGTCTCTATCTCCATCCATCACCAGATGAAGGTTCCCAATGCTGGCTCTCCTGGCGCCGAGAGATCAGGCCTCCGTGCTGGTGGGCAGGTCGCAAACAAAGCGCCTACCCTGCTTGGTGCAGGCAGGCCATAGAAACAAAGGGACTCCTGCCCGCTTGGGTGCCCCGAGGTTTCGGACCCAGTGCCCAGACAGGCTGGGCTGGATGATGTTATGTGCCGAAAAAGGGCGGTGGGGCCGAAGTGGGGAGGGTTCTGGATGGAAGCTGGGTGGGCTAGGAAGAAAGAGGCGGTATGCAGGGAGTAGAGGCCCTGCAGAGAGCCCAAGAAGGATCTAGTATTCCCTTTTATGACTTTTATTGTGTTATTAGCTAATGCATCTTTGTGTGTTTTTTACTTAATGTTGTTTTGTTTTTAGCAGTTATTATAGGCTGCCTTGCCTAGGTCACTAGCCACTACCCACTTTTCCTTAGTTCAATCCTGAGCTCACACAACCCACAGGACTGGACCTCATTAAGACTCATGTGGTTAAGGGTTTCCACAGTCCATAGTACAAACGTGCTTCTGACACTGGAGAAAAGGTATTGAGACAGGCCTACACTGGGGTTCACAATACGCCTCTGTCACTTAAGATGATCTTCATGTCCCCAGCACTCTATAACGTCATCTTTAATGTAAGAATTTAAAACATCATTCATCTAGTTTCTTGCATTGTCCCTTGTTCTCTTGTCTACAGATTTCACTTGTGCTTATGTGTTGATCCATTCAGTGCTTTATTATTGTATTGTCTTTAAAGAGTCAAGTATATCAATTACAAAGGATAAATGAAATAGCCCTTTGTACTCTTATCTGGTTATTTCTTTGGGTAAACTTGCCCTCCACCTAGAACTGGTCTCAGCATCCTTTAACACTGCCTGTCATATTTACCAGTGACTAACAGTATGGATAGACTTGGTTAAATCATGTATGTGCATTCTTCCTTTGGTTATCCAGCTTGTTTTAATATCTTTCAGTTACTTTATTTGTTTTATTTTTAAGTGAGCATGCACAGTAATGAGCTTCATTATGACATTTTAAAGTACTTTGTTGTTGGTCTTCCTCCCCCTCTCTCCTTCTTATCTTGTTTGGCCTTTTGCTGGCTCTCATCCTCTTCCAAGTAATCCCATTTTTCTTCCATAGCATATGTATTTTATTAACCTCCTTTCCTCCCTCCCACTTTTTAAGACCTCTTTGTTTAACCTTTCTTGTAATCCTTTAGTTTGATGTCCATATCAACAACACACACACACACACACACACACACACACACACCAAAATCTAGGCATTTGTTTTTCTGAGCCTGGGTTAATTTGGTTAATCTAATTTCCATCCATTTTTCTACAAATATCACAACTTCACTATTTTTATGGCTGAATAGAACTCTGTTGTGTATATGGACCACATTTTCTTTATTTATTTAAGGCTAATTCTTTCCCCAGCTCTTGTGAATAGTATAGCAATGAACATGGATACCAGTATGTGACATGCTATTTCTTATATTTCTAGCTCCCCTTATATTCCTTTCTGTGTCATTTGTTGTCTTCTTTTGATTGTGGGGTACACTGGTATCTGTTGTTCTGGTCAAATGTTTTTTTTTTTTCTCACCCAATCTTCTGGTATTGGTGATTTACTGCTTTAGTCTAATTTGAGTTCTTTGGTTTTTATTTTTTGTAGCACAAATTCTAATTGGTCTTAATAATAAAAACCCAGAGTCAGATATAGAGATTAATGCTCAAAAATCAGAGAAACAGATAGGTTTCTTCACATGGCATGAGTATTTGATTAGATTCTAGACCTAGTAACTTGGGTGTTGAATGTCTAGATTCTATTTTCTTCTTTTCCAGAGTAGTGTGTGTGTGTGTGTGTGTGTGTGTGTGTGTGTGTGTGTATGAAATACTGACGTCATTGGGTTGTTAGCATTTCCTCTTAACATTGCCCCAAAGTCATTTTGGATGTATCTTCTGCGGCTTTCCAGTGTAGTAATTTTTTTAATGTATATTAACCCATATATTTAGTTGGCTGTGCATTATTGAGTAGGCTTGGGTCTCAAATGGTAGCACTTCTGCTGGTCTTCCAGCTCCTTGAGTCTTCTGATGACAGACTTCACTCTGACAGCAGAGTAGTGTTGTAGGTCCCCGCCAGCCACTGTTTTCATGTAGGAACCACAGTGCCAGATGCCGATGGCTCTTCATCTTGGTCTTGCCACAGAAGGAGCATGTGTGCTTGGAGTGCTGGCTGATTTCAGTTTTCTTCACCATTTTCCACAGGGAGGCACCATAGTAGGTCCCATATTTCCTGATGATACTGACCTTCTTGGTGTGTTTAGTCATGTCGCCAGAACCTAACACCAAGTGTGGAGAGGAGTTTTTTGGTTTTTCAAGACAGGGTTTCTCTGTAGCTTTGAAACCTGTCCTGGAACTAGCTCTGTAGACCACTGGTCTCAAACTCGCTGAGGTCCGCCTGGCTCTGCCTCCGGAGTGCTGGGATTAAAGGCGTGCACCACTGAAGTGCGTCTTTCCAGGCTCCTTCCAAATGCTTATGTTCAACACTGAGTTTCTCTGCCCTGTTAGTCTGAACATAAAGGCTTCCCAAAGCTGTGTCAAGAGTTAGAAGTCCTTGAGCTCCCAAGAGTTTCATGTTTTCCAATGTCTGTCCTTCCCAGCCCTTCGGAGTCTCACTCTCTGTGGTTTTATTCATCAGACAAGCACTGCAAGATCCTGTGTGCAGCTCTCTGGACTGTGGTACCCCTCTTCACTGGGGTTGTCTCCACCACACACTGCTCTGCAAGCTCCAGCAGCCCCAGGCTCTCTGAATGACAGCTCTATCTCTGATGCTGTACCTGTGATGCCCCTACAAGTATCCAGCAAATGCCCCCAGGCAATAGGCTGGGTTTAGAGAGCCCTACATTCTTATTGTAATTACTTTTCTTGACCTATTCCTGTGTGGGCAACCTGTCCATCTTTACCGTTACTTGAAGTAATAGGAGCGGCGGGGCTGCGTTCCCAGCACCCCGGCCGCCTGCTCGGCTAGCTTATGCCCCGAAATAATTACACAGACACTGTATTCTTTTAAGCACTGCTTGGCCCTTTAGCTCTAGCACTTACAGGCTAATTCTCACATCCAGATCAACCCATCTCTAATAATCTGTGAGAACCGGTCTTACCAGGAAGATTCTAGCCTAGTCCATCCTGGGTCGGAGCTTCATGCCGGGAGTGGGGCATGGCGTCTCTGCTGAGGCGTCTGCTCCGGAGAGCAGAGCTGTGGAGTCTGACCTCACTTCCTCTTCCTCCCAGCATTTTGTTCTGTTAACTCCACCCACAGGGCCAAGCAGTTTCTTTATTGGCCAATGACCTTCCTCCATCAGTTACTGTCTGTTATCTTAAGTCTGATTTTCTTATGAGTTTCTTATGGCAACAGTGACAGTTGGTCTGAACCATGCCATTGTGGTTAGAATTCGAAGTAAATATTGATGTTGTCTGGTAGAAGGAACAACTGAACTTTCGTGAGCAAAAGAATGACAGGATGTATATTGTATTTGAGAAATGATATCAATGGTGATAAGGTGGTGACACAAAGACAGTTGGGTTATATGGTAGAAGGAGGATTGAGGAAAGCCATCTAGGAAGTGGAAAGACAGGTATAACATGGATGGAGTTTAACCTGGGCTAATGAGGATGACAAAGAACAAGGGGTTACCGAGAACATACATCTCCAGGGTTGCTGTTCAGCAGGTATTGGTCTGGGAAGACATGCCTGTTAAAATGTTTTGGGATTAGTGTTGGAGATGCGGTTCCTTGGTGGAGGCTTTGCCAAGCACATGCAAGGCCCTGGGTTTGACCTCAGTACTGTAAAATAAAAAGAAATTCAAAGAAGAGAGAGAGTACTAACAATCAAGATGGCTTTCACTGAATGCTCAGCAGCTTCTTTATGCCATTTGGAAGAAAAATCCAAAAGTAGTTCTGTGGGGGAATCTGGGAGATGGATCAATTGGTTAGGTGTTAACTGATCAGGGCCCAAGTTCAACCCAGAAGCCACGTAAAGAAAGTAGTTGTGGGAACATAGCTTCTGAGGAGACAGAGAAAGAACGGTCCTTGGAACTCACTAGATGTAATAACAAGGGCGACGGGGCTGCGTCCCCAGCACCCCGGCTGCCTGGCTAGCTTATGCCCGAAATAACAACACACAAACTGTATTCATTTAATCACTGGTTGGCCCATTTCTATCTAGCCTCTTCTAGGCTAATTCTCACATATTAATTTAGCCCATTTCTAATCATCTGTGTTGCGCCCCTAGGTGCGCTTACCGGGAAGATTCTAGCCTATGTCCATTCTGGGTCGTGCGTCTGCCTGGGAGCTGGGAGCATAGCGTCTCTCTGAGGCATCTGCTCCCGAGAGGAGAGCTGTTGAGTCTGAGTCCACTTCCTCTTCCTCCCAGCGTTCTGTTCTGTTTACTCCTCCCACCTATCTTCTAACCAATGAGGGCCAAGCAGTTTCTTTTTATTTAACCAATGACCTTCCTCCATCAACTAGACAACCAGCCTAGATGAATCTGTCCATTTCAGGTTTTAGAGAGAGTCCATGTCTCCGAAACTAAGACGGATGAGGAAAAAAACCTGGGAATTACCTTTGGCTGACCATTCCCATACACACACACACACACACACACACACACACACACACACACATGACTCTCACTAAAAATATAAGTTGCTATCTCTACTTATAAATGCAGGGACTGGAGCTAAAAGAGATTAAGAAACCAATCTATGCCAAATCAGCAGAACTGATAGACGGTCTTCCACCTCAGACCTGGTTGCCTGCAGTCCTTGAGCCTTTCTTTCAGGTGCTTCCTCTGTTGAGTAAGGCGGGTATAACTCAGAAACCCTGTTTCTATCAATGAAGGGACAGCAGTGACATTAGGAATTGGAGCTTTAAATATTCCATACTTGTGAAATTAGGACTAGAAGTTATCAAAAGCCATAAATCCCTGGGTACCTCTTCCCACATGGAAGTTGGAAGTGACTCTTTGCTGTGTTTCTGAAAGTCTAGTTGATGATAAATATTGTGGCTAAACTCCCGCTACTAGACACTGCTTCGTGGATGACGGTATGTTCATAAGTGATGTGTTTAAGATCTGTTCACTCAAGCTCCCAACTAATTGTTTGACCAGCTCGATGACCTCTGCTTCACTGGGGGCTCTTGGTAGATGAAAGCTGTCTTCTGTTTTGCTTTAAAACACTTTAGAATGCCTTTGGGGAATAAGACAGAAAATACAGTCATGCTTTGCTATTTTGCCAAACTCAGCAACAACATTTTGATGTGTTTATATGCCTCTTACAAGAACATTTACTGTCAGAAAAAATGGATAGGCTGGGGACGAAAGTGGTCAATGGGCATTCTGTGCAGCAACTGGGTCTTATCAGGCATCAGCCAGTCTGTGACAGACTTTGCTACTTGAACAACACACGATCAAGAGTGCCTGGGGACATTCTGGATAGAGATTGTTGTCCCTGTATCTTCAGTGACTCTCTTGCTATCTCTTTTTTATTATGAACATTCATTTCTTCTGTGTTACTTGTATTTATGGATCAGATTAAATATTTTTGTGCTAATGATTAGCCATTTATAGGTACTTCTGATTAGAATGTATTAGCAAATGAGAAAGTCATGAGAAAATTTACTTTACATCTGAAAATCCATGTCGAAATTCCATATACCTGATCAAGCCCAATCACTAGCAAATATGCTCTGGTTGACTGTGGACCAGAGAAGGTGGGAAAACACACAGGTGGCAGCTTTACAGAATCCACAAAACAGGTCAAACAGGGAGACCTTCAGACTTACGGCAACCATGGGAAAGATTAGGAGGTCTCCTGGTCTGGTCTCTCTTTTATTTGTGATTGGCTAACAATGCAGAGCTGAATCAACAGATAGTCCCTGACCCACTGGGCTCTTCCCCTTCCTGAAGACACTCAGCCAGAGTCGGTATCTGTGGTGGATGGCAGTGGAACGGCCAGCCTCTCTGCATTCAGCCCACTTAGCTGAGCCACAGATGGTCTCTGTATTCACCAGTATCCAACCCTTTGACAAATGTTACTGAGTTCCTTGGCTCCATAAAAATCATGTGTCATTAAGTTCCCTGGGTTAAGTGCATGCTACTCAGGAAAGCATTTCCCTTGTCTATTTGCTTGATGAGATGTTTACAGACCTCCAACAACTGAACCTCAGTTGTGGCTTCCCCTCTCTCTCCCGCTGTTGCCTCCACTTCACTCTTTGAGATGCTCACTCATAGCTGAGCTGTATGCTCTTCTGTCTTTGAGAATTGCTTAACATTTCCTTGGCTCCCGTGGAACTCAGATATTCCCAACCCAATAGTGCAGAATGCTGGGAGCAGAAGGAGGAGGTGGTATAGTTTCACACAGCTTTATTATTTCCTGCCCTTGGTCTTAATCCCAAAGGCTGAAGATTATTTCCAAATGTGCCCTGCAGCCAGTCCCGTCATTACATGGATATTAGGTCGTACAACTCAGCATTGTGGCTTAGGCATCTTTGTGCCTCTTGAGGCTATGTGTGGGTTAAGTTTTGACATTCAAAAAAAAGAGAGAAGAGCAGTCTTGTATGACTGATTGAAAACATGTACAGTGTGGCAGGCCATGCATATGGAGTTCAGCCCAGGGCTTCAGCAACATGAACTGAAAATGTCAGCATCCACTGCCAGCAAGAGAAATCATTTGAAAACAAGACACTGTCACCCAGTTCCTATCCAGCCTTGGTTAGAAGCCATGTGTAATCACACTAATTAGTCTGAAGGCACGATGTTTCCATGTAAACATTCTGCCATGGAAAATGGGTTTTGACAAACAGTAACTTTTGCTTAAACTCTCCTAGAAACCCTGCAGTGGCAGGGAAGGTCAAAAGATACCTGGGAAATGGACTATCTGTCTCTAGTTTTCTCCAAGAAGATTCTAGTTGTTATCTGAGCAGAGTGCAGATGGAGGCATTTCCAAGGTGATGACACCATTTCTCCCTGTCATTTTTTTTTTAGATTAAAAGACAATATATGTCCATCAGGCCCTTGAAAAAAAGTGACAAGGTTAATAAGATTATACGTAAATGCTTAAAAGATACATGTTAGTTTAAATGATATTGCTCAAAATGGATTATGTGTGCCATATTGATGTAGAGCTCTGTGTTCCCAGAGTGTGTCACTATTCCTGTTGTCATGTGACCATCTTGTTTGTTGCATACCAAACTCATATACATGCTTACCTACCCATGCAATCCAAGCACATTGATAGCTGTATATGCACACATACGTGCACATACATTGATATATACACGAGTATGCAAATATGTGCATGTACACATGCACACTTATCTTCTCAGCCATCAACTCTGAGGAACTTTCATTGGCTGTCATGGTGCATGCTCAGTGGATGGTTTGCACCCATTCACTGTTCACACCTATCATTTACTGTTCACACCTCTCATTCACTGTCCACACCTCCCATTCACTGTTCACATCTCTCATCCACTGTCAACACTTATCATTCACTGTTCACACCTTTCATTCACTGTTCACATATCCCATTCACTGTTCACACCTCCCGTTCACTGTTCACACCTCTCATTAACTGTTCACACCTCTCATTAACTGTTCACACCTCTCATTCACTGTCCACACCTCTCATTCACCGTTCACACCTCTCATTCACTGTTCACACCTCTCATTCACTGTTCACACATCTTATTTACTGTCCATACCTTTCATTCACTGTTCACACCTCTCATGTCTCATCTCCTTGTGTGGTCTATGCCTCACTTGTTTCCCTGTATCAACAATGGTATGAAGTCAAGATCCAAATCTCATGGTCCTACCAACCCATTGCTTACTTCTTTCTCACTTTTTATTTTGTGTGTATGAATGTTGTGCCTGCAGGTATGACTGTGCACCACATATATATCTGGTGCACTCACAGCTCACACTCCAGTGGAAGATAGGTGGGTGAAATACATGATGAAGGCCATGTCAGCTGCTTAGATCCTTCCTCAGTACACACGGAAACTTGGAAGATACTGGGTCCTCAAGCAAATGTTGTTGAATAAACATGTGGACCTAGGTGCTTTGCCAGAAGTGGCTATAAAATACTTTACACAGATTCATTCATTCCCTCTGGCTTTTTTGCATATTTGCAACGTGACTGGCATGCACTCCCACATGTGATAGGGGTTGTACAGTAACCAAACCTGATGATTTTTACTTAATTTTTGATCTTTTGCCTTATTGACCTGATTAGTAACATATACGCCCACTCAAGAAGGAAGCAGGAAATTGAGAAGATAGAAAGGAGCCAAGGAAGAAAGGAAAGAGGGACGGGAGGGAGATATACAGGAAAGAAGGACAGGAAGAGAGAGCCAAGGAGGAGCTGGGAGAAGAGAAAAGAGAAATGTCGGGTGAGTTCTTTCTTAAAAATCTATCAGACCTGGAAGGGAAGCCATGTGTGGAAGTGACCCAGGGAAGCTGAGGAGTCCACTGAATAACCTCCAGAGACTTCTTTCAGCACTAATGATCCATGAAGGAGATTTACAGACCCATACGCATTGACCCCAACCAAGCCTTGGCTGGCTACTTCCCTTCGACTTTGGCCAAGGTTCTCACTTCCTTCACAATGGCCTCTCCCTCCCAACCTGCCCTGCTTGCCTGCCCTGCCTGCATGCCTAGGCTGCTGGTAGTCATCGCTGGCCTAGGGCCCAGAGGGTGTATTCAGTACCCCACATACAGCGAGGCACCAGCTGGGCCATGTTCTCAACATGTTCAGCCAAGTTTTCTTTCTGGAGAGATCACCCTGTGAAATTTGACTTTCCTCTGTTTGCTGACTGGACCAGTTGAACAGTGGTCACCCTGAGATCACAGGAAGCACATGTTTGCTATAAAGTCTCTTTGGGACCCACATGGCCCTCGGATGAGCAACAAGCTCAGTTTCTTATTTTATTTTTTCTTTTCCATGGGAATAGGAGTGTGTTTCTGCCAAATGACTTTTTTAAAAAATGCCTTTCTTTTGGCTGCTCCTGAGAAGGGTGCTCAAGGGTCTGGTGATTTTATTTTCAACTATGTATCAAGGAGAACCTTAATCCTTTAATAGGGAACAACAAAGAGAAAAGGAAAAAGGAAAAAAAAAGGAAAATAGTCTTCTTGCACTTGGTTGATGGGTCTTATTTCGCGAACAAGTCCTTTCCTTTCTGACAATGTTAAATTCATGAGCTTCTTGGTGCAGACAGGAGACATTAAGAAGAGGGCATGGCAATGAGTTTTTTGACTCATCCTAGCCACACCTCTTACTTAGAAAAAATAAGTTATTTTGTGAGGATATTTAGTGGATCACAACATTTATTGGCAGCCAGATGGTTTTTTGATTCCCCTGTGAATAGAACTGAAAACAAAAACAGGAAGAAAGCTAGGGGTGGGTATCTATGTCCATTCTGGAGAGAAATGAAATCTGACATCCTTCAAGGTCCCAAAGCAGAGTCTCGGAGGTGGGGAATGTGAGTGTCTGATGTAGGAAATTCCCAAATATTGTTTATAAGTGTTTGTTTACATTGTAAGGAAGACATGCTATAGAGATTTGCATTGGTATGGATCTTGGTTTATTGATACAAATTTAAGGTCAGTTTTGTTATATGTATATTTCTGCTCTTGATTGATAGTGTGTTTGTGCAGCTCATTTAAAAATGCAATGTATAATTAAGAAATACAGTTAATAGATAATCGTCTACAACAGTCAAGCTTGTAGTCATGTTAGTTAGGTTTTCTAGATGTACAGAGATATATTTCAGATGGATAATTATTCTTCAAACCTTTCAAAGACTACAGAATATGACATTTAAAATGTTTTACAAACTTAGGACTTTTGATGACAGTGAGACACATCTGCTCCTGGCAGCACCAATTACTTCAAGAGGAAGATGGGCATCAGAGGCTTCTTATAGAGTTTGTTAGACATTTGGGCAAGAAACTGCTCCTGCCTGGACTGCTTTATTTTATGCTGTATGAACTGGACATGCAGAACCCACAGAGAAATGACTGCTGAATTTGCCTAAAGGTGAGACCATCCTTCAGAGTTCCTGCTTCATGAAGGAAAGAATCTGTCAGACAATTGTGCAGGATATAGAAAAAAGTGACTGACAAACTGCCAATATAGGTGGAACTGTCCATAAAATTTCCTGCTTCATAGGAAAGTTTGCCAAAAACTATGGGCCTGTATACTGAAGATGGTTGCTCCAATGTTATAGAAGAACTTTGGGTGACTGTCTAGGCAGCAAGATATCTCTGTCAATTCTAGAGTTTTTGAAGTTGCTTACAATGCACTCCCTGTTAACTTGGGTAATATTATATTCTTCTATAGTTTTTGATGGAGTTAAAAAAATAGTTATAGTAACAGTTTTCCTTAGTTATAGTAAAAGATAAAGTAGATATAAATATTATAACTGTAATTCTTGCTTAATAGCTGTTTTGTTATATGTAATTTGTACTATGTTAAAGTTAAAACCCTACCCTACCTTTTTATTGAAACAAAAAAGGGGAGTTGATATGGGAAGTCACTCTGTGTATGTGTTGCTTTTGTTGGTTAATGAATAAAGAAGCTCCTTTGGCCAGTGATAGGACAGAATAGAGTTAGGCAGAAAAACTAAACTGAATGCTGGGAGAAAGTAGGTGGAGTCAGTGAAAAGCCATGTAGCCACTGCCAAAGAAGTGGGAATATTACCAGTAAACCACAAGCCTCATGGTAAAATATAAAATAATAAAAATGGGTTAATTTAAAATGTAAGAGCTAGTTAGATATATGCTTAAGCTATTAGCCAAACAGTGTTGTAAATAATACAGTTTCTATGTGATTATTTCAGCTATGGGCAGCTGGGACCAAACAAGCGGGCTCAGACTACAAGTGTCCCCTGTCACCCCATCTCTGCAGATGCTGATGCAGAAGGCTAGGTCAAAGATGCTTTCAGGACCAGCACCTAAACTGATGGGAGTTTGGTTTTGCTTTTTAAAAATGATCTAAATGAGCTAGGTGGTGGCGGCACACACCTTTAATCCCAGCACTCAGGAGGCAGGGGCAGGCATCTCTGTGAGTTCAAGGCAAACCTGTTCTACCAGAGCTAGTTCCAGGACAGGCTCTAAAGCTACAGAGAAACCCTGTCTTGAAAAAAAAAGTCTAAATGTCCATCACTGAAATGCCTCCGTGGGGCATCTTGTCTCCAAATCAGAGTGAGAGGCAAGAAAAGGAAAAACAGCTTCCTTCCTAAAAACAAAGAAAAGACACCTGAAGTTTTATTCACCAGAAGAGCAAGAGGGATGCTTCCGTTTCAAAGGAACATGACTGGAAGATAGAAAGGATTATCAAAGAGTGGAAGCATGATCTGGATTAAGGTCAGAGGGAGCATGAATGCTCTAAATAAGTTGTGTGAAGTCATCAAACATCAAGTCCATTATCACCTGGCATTTGTGTTCAGTTTTACAATGCAGTGCTTCTCTCTGAGAGGCTCCTGGACACATGCCTAGTGAAGTCCTACTCAAGGACCTTGGACCCTTTTGCTTTATTTGTTTGTATCTTTCAGTTTATTGCCTGGATCCGTTTTATTCCTGAGAAAACTTTTTCTTCAGATGTGTTTACAGTGTATTACTAAGAGTAGAGGAGGAGAATAAGAGTGAGCGTTCACTATCATCTTCATCTTCGAGCTACCTGAGCATAGCTGATTGACTGGAGGTGGCAGCTTACATCCTGAGGTACCAAATGCAGAGCCCATCCAGTGACTGTTTTTGTCATGTTCATGGTCCTCTCATGAAGCATGCCATTGAAACTGAAATAAGTCTATTAAATCAGTTTGGTGGATTTGATTCCCACTTCTCTACTAAACTGAATTAATAGATTTGGTTTTTTGAACCATAAGCTGAAAGTTACAAGTTAATCATTTTACTTTTTTTTTTAATCTTTGAAACACTGATTTAAGCTATTTAAAGGTTTTCAAGGTGTCAATTAGGTTGATTGATTACATATTCGCATATGACAATAATCTACTCATGAAGAACTTCACTGAATTTTTTTCATTTTTAACAAGCAATTGTTAAAGATAATTGTCTTTAAGAAGTCTCAATTCATAGAAGTTAAAACAGGACTTTAAAAACTAGATCAAAATTGAAAGATTGGGGCCAAAAAGTTGAAGTGGATGAGGTTTTCATTTATTTTCATACTGACAAGTTATTCCATCATGTTGAAGGGTTCTGACAAAAAGCAAGAATCTTTTGGATAGAAGATAAACCAACTTTATTGCTTACAGCAACAGTAGAAGCCAACTATTAGAACTTTCTCATGCTGATTCATTGAGGCTTAGCAGTGGGAGGCAAAGACAGCCAATTGAGGCTCTCCTGGGTATTGCTCAGTATGGTTGTTGCCTGCCATGAAGGAAGCACTGGCTTTGGTCTCCAGCTCCCTCATGTGAAAATGTTTGTGTTACAAGCGAGAAGCTAAATTCAAGGCGTGGGGAGAGTACAACTATGGTAGTGTTTGCTGTGTAATCACAGAGAAATAAATTTAGATCCTCTGCATTGGTGTGAAAATCCAGGCACAGTGACACACCTGTGTAATTTCAGTTCTGGAGAGGCAGAGATCAGCAGATCCATGAAGCTCACTGGTAGCCAGCCTAGCTGAGTGCATGAGCTTTAGGTTCTGTGAAAGACCCTTGTCCCAGAAAATAGGGTGGCAGATGATAAAGACACCCAACGTAGACCTTTGGCTTCTGTGAGCATCTGCCTGTATATGCATATATGCATACACACACACACAGAGACAGAGACAGAGAGACACAGAGAGATACACACACACAGACAGACAGAGACAGAGACAGAGAGACACACAGAGAGATACACACACACACAGAGGGCATCTTCATCTTCCAGATTTGTTCTATATACATCTTTCATTCAGATATCCTTGAAAAGAGGATCCTGAGCACAGTGCCTCTGCTTTCAAGACATCACACACATGAAAGATCCATGGAGAACTGTCTCCTAGCAACTGGTTGGTCAATAAAAGTGGGAGGTTCATCAATATAGATATCAAGATGAGAAGACCCAGTCAAATTTAGATTTATTATCTCAAGGCTACACACAAGCTATTACTTTCACCTGACTTATAGAAAAAGAAAAACAAACTAAACAAGAACTGGAGTAATTTTAAAAAATCACTGTTTTTTGTTTCATTATTTGTTTTTTTGTTTAATTGTAATAAAAAGTATTGAAACATTTTATTTACAAAGTTCCCTCAACAATATGGATCGATCAGAAAGACATCAAATGTCCCTAACAAAGAAATTGTTGCAAACCAAATTTTAATCAGCTCCTTTATTGAAAAAGCTGATGAATCATTGTCATTTAAAATCTGATTTTAGATGAATGCAAAATTCATTTGTACTATAAATTCTGCATAAGCCAAAAGTGAATAGTTTTTCACTCACGCTGAGACCCATGAAAACAGGTCCTGGTAAGTTCACCCTCTAGAAGAAAAAAAAAAAAAGATTGCCCTTAAACAATGGTTCTTTGTAAAGTTTGTTTTCATTGAATTTATCATAATAAAAAGGCCACTTGGTTCAGGACAGAGATGCATACTAAATGAAGCACCCTGAAACAAAATAAAGCATGCATTACCCTCTGTCTGGTACTGAGTCCTACAGTTTATCAAATTGGCCCAGTAATAAACTCTACATTTGTGATAAATAGCAATAGAATTGGGTCTTTTCTGTAAGTAGAGCCATGTTGAGGATAGGATAACAGCATGAACACAGTGTAAGGAGAGAGGAATGTGTTCAGAAGTGGCATGAGAGGAGGACTTTCTAACTGCGTATGTGCTTCAGATACAAGCGTGCCCAGGAGCAGGGTATCACATTTTTTAAAGTAAGATAATCTGGGAATGGGTGCTCAAATTATAAACTCTGTACACCGGGTAGGATTGGAGCCTCCACAAGGAAACAAACATCTGTCACACAATACTGTTATTTATTATTGATATGACAAAAATAGAGGATGAAAAGTATTCTAGCTCTGGAAGCATGGCCCATGCCTATGTGACCGTGGGTTTGCAACGCACTGCCTATTCCTGTGTTTACTTTATTCAGTCTGGAGTGGTAGATTAGATGGCTCCATGCCCATGGGACATGAGTGGATGGCACCCCACAAGTTACAATAGATGCTAAATGAAGTCCCCCAAAGTCTGTTGTAGTCTCAGGAGGCTGGGAAAATAGAGCCTTTTAGTAAAACCGGGCAGAGGGCTCAGTGATTAAACTACTTCTTGCAAGCATGAGGACCTGAGCTCACTGCCTGTCACAAAGCCAGGCATAGAGACTTGTTCTTGTAATCTCAGCACTTGGGAGGCAGAGACAGAAGAATCCCTTGGCCAGGCCTTGGCCAGGAAAGTTGTAGGCCACTAAGAGAAAAGAGAAATGTCTCAAAAAACTAGGTGACTTGTCCTGATGCCTTTACTCTAAACACTTGAGAAGCAGAGGCAGAAAGATGTTTGTGAGTTCCAAGATAGGCAGGGCTACATAGTGAGACCTGCATTAAACCACCAACCAACCGACAGACCAACCAACCAACCAACCCACCAACCAACCAACCAACCAACCAACCAACCAACCAACCAATCAACCAAACAAACAAACAACAAACTAGTAAAAGCCAAGGTGTCTAGCATTCCTGAGGAACAAATGGCCACTTGAAGCCATATGTGTATGCATATATGTGCATATATACCTGTGCACATGCAGAGTTGTGTGTGCACACTTGCACAAACACAACTGTGTTGCAGGTAGAAAGTGAGGGAAGTGAAGGACTCAACTTCCTCCCTTTGTAAAATCATGAGCTTATTAGCTTTATGAATCACAGTGAAGGCAGAGAGCTGTTTGCATCATACCTCCACTGATGGTCTTCTGAAAGGCGGCCACCATGTTTTTCCCTCCCTCCCTCCCTCCCTCCCTCCCTCCCTCCCTCCCTCCCTCCCTCCCTCTTTCCATCCCTCCCTCTCTCCTTCCCTTCCTTCCTTCCTTCCTTCCTTTTCTTTCTCTTTCTTTCTTTCTTTCTTTCTTTCTTTCTTTTTTTTGAGACGGGGTTTCTCTGTGTAACAATCCTTGCTATCCTGGAACTTGCTTTTGTAGACCAGGCTGGCCTTGAACTTGCAGAGATCCACTTACCTCTGCCTCCAGAGTACTGCAATTAAAGGTGTGCACCACCACTGCCAGTCATGGCCATCCTTTTTATGCGTTCATCTTAATTTGCTCACCCTTAGTTCCTAAAGTTATCCTGGGTGTAAATGAGAACCTATGTTTGTAGTTATTCAGGGCAATGGATATTTTTAAGTGACCAGTAACTTCTATTATTTAATAACAAGAAAGAATCTGTTCAGAATTTAAATAGAAGGAAGAAATTATAAAGTTGAGTGGGAAGAACAATAAGAAGGAAATGGAGTGGACATGGATCTAATCCTCAACACTACCCACTGCTCTCCCACCCTCTTAATTGGTTGGGTCTGTTCCTGACGTCTACTGGAGATAAATAATTAATCAAATTGTGGTGACTCTTGTGTAGTGACAGAGGGGAGATGGGGTTAGTTTAACATGGTTTGAGTCTTCCGTGAAGCCAGAGAGATGATGGCACCTGGCATAGTGAATTGACCTTCTGTGGCTGTCCAACAAAAGTAGAGCTAGTAAGGCTGGTCTGGGAGACTTAGCTGAGCTGATATAAGAGCTATAGTTATTAGCTACAGAATATCAGCAAATTATTGGAAGCCAAATACTGTTCAATAAATTACATCAATTTCCTATAAGATAAATATTTGTGTACCATATCTATGTCTCACTCATAGATATGATGTTTATAATAGGTTGGGTTTTTACATGTATCAAACATATATTCTTTTGAAAATCTTAAGGCCCCGAAGAAAGAAATGTTGTAGCCCCAGATTCTTGCACTGGGAATGGAGACGAAGCACAGCAGTGCAGTGGGGCTTGAGGGCTTGTCAAGCCTTCCAAAATGGCCTTTCCAGACTTGGCCAAAGCCAAGTGTTTTCTTTCTAGTTAATTTTTCAATCCTGATGTATTTTCAGGGAAATTTGATCCATATGTCTGTTTTGCTCCAAATCATCAAACACTGTTTTCTAAGAGACTTCTCTGCACCAAGGTTGTCTAAATAGGCCCATGGAGACCTCTCCAGAGGAAAAAGGACTTGATACACAGAACTCCCAGTGCCAAATCGAAAGGAGTAACATTTGTTTATCAACTTGGTGAACTATTAGGTGGCATCAGCTGTTGACTAAAGAGAGAGAGAAACAACATTTGCTGTTGATTATGTAAATAATGGATGTAGGCCAAAGTTGATTTTTACTTTCTAGAAAGTTATAGAAAGGAATTAAATTCCTTTAAAAATATTTTTATATGCTTTTTTATTTTGATATGCTTTTGTGTTCTGCCTGCACATATCTCTGTGCATGTATGTCAGTGAGCTGCATGTGCAGTGTCTGTGAAGGCCAGAAAAGGGAGCCAAATCCCCTGGGACAGGGTGTGAGCCTCCATCTTGCCCTGGGACTTGAACTGGGTCTTAAGGAAGACCAGACAGTGCTCCGAACTGCTGGACCATCTTTCCAGTCCCTGGCCTTCATTCTTGGTAGCTGATAAAAGAGCAACACATTTTGTTTTTGTTTGTTTTGTTTTGTTTCCCTACTTTTGCTTTTGTTTCTCCATTTAATCATATGAGTTAGAGAAGGAATACATAGCTCTAAGGCACTTAGAATAATAGAGACTAAGTGAAATCAAGACTTTCCTTATGTCAAATAAGGGTCCTGTGGCAGAAGAAGACCTGGAACTCAATCCTAGTAGCTCTGTGTTTAGGATTCTTTGGACAGTGTATCTCATTTCTCTCCATGTCTTACAAAACATGAGAAAAAATGAGCCTACAGTCCATAATCCCTGTGAACCTAGACAACAAAGAGGACCCTAAGAGAGACATACATAGATCTACCTAGGAAGGAGAAAAAGACAAGATCTCCTGAGTAAATTGAGAGCATGGGGTCAAGGAGAGGGTAGAAAGGAAGAGGGGAGGGAGGGGAGTGAAGAAAAATGTATAGCTCAATAAGAATAATAAAAAACTAAGAAGAATAAAAACACGCGACAGTATCCTATAGGAATAGCTGACCCAGTGCATTAAATTTGCTATGAATCCAATTAAGGTTATCGTTGGTGGCAGGGTTTCACAAGATATGAGCATATTTTGCAAGTTCTTTGATCTGCGTGTGCAGGTCAGACATAACCCCATGTTTCCACACATAGTTATTTATACAGACTTGGGGTTTGGTCTGATCTGATTAGGTCCAACTACTTCCAGTTGGGCCATTTGCACATTTGCTACAAATATTTGTTATAAAGATTATTTATAATGATTTATATTATTAGAATGACTGTCTTAGCTCATGCCTATTTTTCTACTATTGCAGAAGTGGACAAAGGAGAATTACTGCAGGTTTCAGGGTAACTCAGAAGTATATAGTGAGTTCCAGGCAAGTCTGGGCTAGAGTATGGGAGAGAACCTCTCTCAAAAATACCAAAAATAAGTATTATGTTCATAATAGCATTTGTTGAGTTCAAAGCATAATGAAAAATTGTTGTTTTTATAACTTGCTGCCAAAGATTAGTGGAAATATAGTATAGATAGCTCTGGTTCTTTTACTATAGTTACTATTTCTGGTCTAATGTTATATATTAGATTTCCTAAAATTATATTTTTTGTGAGGTAAAAGGCATGTAAAAGTTTGTGTATGTAAAGATACAGCTATACATCTAAAATTGTCTATACTAAAATGATAAAATGTTGAGTTCTGAGAACAGAAATGGATGGTCTTAGGAAGCTTGTCCCAGTTCTCTCCCTTTCATAGTCACCTTACTAATGAATTCAGCAGGTATTACTCTGGGGATTACATAGGACGACTTGAGCCAGTGGGCATGACAGGGAAGGTGCAGCGTCATTAGAACAGACTGAGGCGTTGAAAGTAAATATGCACAGGTGTGGACGGAGATGTTGAGAACAGAATGGAAACAAAACGGTTACAATAAAGCCATTATGAGAAAAACTTACAATGAAGCCATCTTGAGAAAAACTGTTACAATGAAGCCATTTTGAGAAAAACTATTACAATGAAACCATCATGAGAAAAACTTACAATGAAGCTATCTTGAGAAAAAAAGTTACAAAGAAGCCACAATGGAAAAAACCTGTTACAATGAAACCATCTTGAGAAAAAAACTGTTACAATGAAGCCATCTTGAGAAAAACTGTTACAATGAAACCATCATGAGAAAAAGTTACAATAAAGCCATCTTGAGAATAAAAGTTACAAAGAAGCCACAATGGAAAAAAACCTGTTACAATGAAACCATCACAAGAGAAACTGTTGCAATGAAACCATCATGAGAAAAACTGTTACAATGACATCATCATGAGAAAATTGTTTCAAGGAAACTCTGTTGGATTTATTTATGCTGATACACATAAACAGTTCATCAATAAAAATGTTCTATCACTCAGTTCTCTGCTCATGTGAAAATGTAGACTGGTTGACAAAGCCATATTTCATTTATAAATAAATTCTGTATATGGAAAATAGTTTTGAAAAGGGGAATGGATGGATGGAGATGTCATGGAATAGAAGCTGCAGATAAAGGGGTGTGTCTGGGAGAAGTGAGATGAGATTTTGATAGATTTGCTACAAAATAAATTGTGAATTGTCTTCTTTTTAGCTTTTCTCTGCCTTCCATATTGCTTTTTGTAAGCAAAACCTTGAAGTCTAGATTAAAATATATATGAGAGTAAAAAAAGTATGATATCCTGAGATTGGCTTAATTTACAAAACACACCTCTAGTTATATCCATGCCCACATGTGTTAAAGCCTCACTATTTTTAAGGCTGCAAGTTCCATGGTAAGAACATGTTGCTGAAGATACTGTACACTCTAGCCACAGGACATGGAGAAGTCAGGTTGGTACTGACTGGAAGTTTCCTATGTTAACTGGAAAACAGCAGAGGAAGTTAAGGAAGAAAATGAGACGACAGAATAAGTGTCAACATGAAAAGCAGGACACAACCTGCCTCGCTGGCCTTGGAGATGCACAGTGAAGGTAGCTACTCTAGGAATTCAAGTAAAAACTTACAGGCAGCAAGAACAGATCCTGTAGAAACTTACAGTCAGTCAGAAAAATTGCGGCTCAGTCCTCAAAGTACAAGGTATTGAGTCTTGATCTTAGCCCCAAAGGTTCAGAAATAGGACCTTGCAGTAGGTGGAGACCCTTCAATTTTAGAAATAATTATTTATTTACTTATTTATTTATTTGTAAAAAACTAGCTCACTCATTGATTCACTGTACTTTTGCTTTATCTATATAGGTTTCGTGAAGCAGAGTTAAATAATATTTAGTTGAAAAAATGAATAAACCAATTCTTTAACCCATTCTTTTCCAAACTGATATGGTCACAAAAATATATCCTTTCTCTGCATGACCTCTGCTGACTGGTGCAGGTTGGATGCTGTTGAATTTTCTCTAATGACCCATATATTAAGGGCATAGTGCCCAGGAAGTCACTGTTGGAAAGAGATGAAATCCTTAGGAAGTAGGAGTTATGTAGTAATAGGAGCGGCGGGGCTGCATCCCCAGCACCCTGGCCGCCTGGCTAGCTTATGCCCCGAAATAACAACACACAAATTGTATTCATTTAAACACTGCTTGGCCCATTTCTATCTAGCCTCTTCTAGGCTAATTCTCACATATTAATTTAGCCCATTTCTAATCATCTTCATAGCACCTCTAGGTGCGCTTACCAGGAAGATTCTACCCTACATCCATCCTGGGTTGGAGCTTCATCGCGTGTGTCTTAGAGAGCAGAGCTATCATATCTACCTGGGAGAGGGGAGCATGGTGTCTCTCTAAGGCGTCTGCTCCCCAGAGGAGAGCTGTCGAGTCTGAGCTCGCTTTCTCTTCCTCCCAGCATTCTCTCTGTTTACTCCTCCCACCTATGTTTTAACCTATGAGGGCCAGCCAAGCAGTTTCTTTATTTTTTTTAACCAATGACCTTCCTCCATCAGAGTTAATGGGAGGTCTTCAGATCATTGGCCATCTGCCCTTGAAAAGGATTGTTGAGTCGTGGTCCCTTTTGCTTTCTTCTTTGCTTCCTAACACTGAGGTGGATGATTAGTCTCTACTACAAAGGGCTGCCACGAGTCACTGCCACCCACCCAGAAATTGGGGCCATTTATGATCGACAACCTCTGAAACTTGATTCAAGGTTTTGTGTTCTCTGCACCAAGTCATTCATGGTTGTAAAAGCTGAGCTCAGATCCCACTGCGGACAGCTGACCTGTGCTGGTTGACTTCTGCCAACTCGACACAAACCTAGATGTATCTGAGAAGGGGAAACCACAGGGATCCATGCCAAACACCTCTAATTTGATCAAAGCCTTTGATCAGGAGTGAGCCAGCACTTAGATAATTAATGTGAAAATGGTGGATTCATATTTGCACTTTAAAACACAATGATCTTATAGAACAAGATCTCTGTTCTTATTCGAAATATTTTGCTGGTATAGGAACATTAAGCATATTGTCTACATCACTTTACTCCCCTCTAGAGGTTATGTCAACATGAAATTCCTGAAAGTAATGCCAATGAAATATAAAATTAATTTTGTGTGGCTTACTGGGCTTTGCCAAAACAGCAGTAGCGTCTTTAAAGTGGTCACTTAAAATGCAACTATGTTCTAGCTATGGAAAATTTAATTTTCTCTTAGGACCTGGTCTCTCTATTTTTCTCCTTACGTGTCTGAAGGATATCGAAACCCATGTGCTTGCACAGCATTTGGTGCCTGAGATCTGTGAGAATATTCCCAAGTGGGGCCCTACAGTAAATTTTAACATTTTATCTGCTGACCTCTGCTATATAAACAGCGTCTAAATGCTTTTTATGAAGAGAGGAAGAAGGTCAAAGGATGCGGTAATAAATCAGCAAGGATGGGGTTGAAGAGATTACTGGAATGCTTGCAGGAGCCGGTTGACCCACTTTGGCTGACACAAATTGTATAGTTTCCTGTAGCAATCGAAATCTTTGGAGCTCAGATTCTTACTATATGTTGTCATAGCTGGCAGAGAGGGAGAAAATTGAACATCGTTTCCTATTGATACAGATTTCCCTCTTCCCACTCCAGGTCAATCATTCTCAGAGTTGTTCAGAGAAACATGAGTGTTGTGGAGTAATATTTTAACTATGTAAAGATGTGTTACATTTGTTTATGCTGTGGAATATTACTTTAATGGTGTAAAGGTGGGCTACGTTCGTTTCTGCTACCTTTGTTAATGATGTAAGGATGTGTTACATTTGTTTATGCTGCATTTGTTTAATTATGTAAAGAAGTGTTGCTATTTCACCTTGCTTGCTTAAGGCACATTATTGGTCTAATAAAATCAGAATGGCCAATAGCTAGGCAGGAGAGGGATAGATGTGTAGGACTGACAGCAAGAATAAATAAGAGGAGAAATCTGGGGGGAGGGAGAGACAGAGAGAGACAGAGACAGAACAGAATGAGGGAGAAAGAGAGAGAGGCACATGCTTAGAGCCAGAAGTCAGGAAGCTGCTAGCCAATCAGATATAAGAAGCAGTGAAAGTAAGACATACAGAAGGAAATAAAAGTAAACAGCCCTGAGGTAAAACATAGATAAAGAGAAACAGATTAAAATAATAACTAAGATAAGGCTGGGCATTGGTGGCTAAGAATCAGTCTCCATGTCATGATTTAGAAGCTGGCTGGTGGCCCAAAAGGAAGCCTGTTGCACATGAGTAGCATCCTAGTTGGGCAATGAAGAAACACTCCAGAGAAAACCAAGTCACATCCTCGGGAAACAGAGCTTCAGAAGACGGCAGAGAGCTGGCTTTGGGAGAGCTGTATCTAGCCAAGAAGGAAGGGATGCAGGGCCTGTCTAATATACTTTTATATACCTACTGGATTGGGATTATGGACATTGCATTTGGTACTCAGGGGAACAGTAAGTGAAAAAGGAAATTCTCAGAAATACTGTCCCCTGTGATATGCTCTGTCCCTGCTAAATGCTTAGCCAAAGTGAGGTCATTGTAATGACAATGCTGTCCTTCATGAACTGAGAATCATGCTGTGAGAATACAGTATATATATATATATATATATATATATATATATATATATATCATACTAGGAGCTTTCAATTATGTACTTTTTACTTGTCATCTTCCATCATTATAAGGAATGCCATGTGTGCACTATATTGGAAATGTAGATGAACACATGTGTATCTTACCACCATATTATTATTATTGAATAACAATAGATTCACAAGGATCAGGGATGTCAATGGCAGCTGTTTTCCAGCTAGTTACTGGCCGACATGGACACAAGTTCTTTTAATCTGATCTTAATTGCTATTCTTCATTCTCAGATCACACATGACACACCACTGTATATATGTAAGCCATAGAGTGTCTACAGTTAGTTAAAGAGGCAAGGTGTTTCAAAGAGGTCTGGGAAGCCAAAGCTGGGAAACGACAGGGAGATACTGGAGAAGCTGATGAGGCTGTGAGTCAGGCTTTTGGCGCTCACAGATTGGACAGTGGAACTGTAGGGTTGGGCCCAGCTGCAGAGGCAAAAGGATAAGACCAGGTACAGAGGAAGATGAAGGTGGTGGATAGCAAGTCCAGGTGGTGAGCAGGGGTGAAAAGTTCAGCGGGCTGCATCAACACTGAGGACTGAGTCAAGCTGAAGGCCCTGGGGTAGTCGGGAGTCCTCTGCTTGTTGGTCCTTAAGGAACACACTAGAAGCCCATAGGATGAGTTGGTGAAGCCATTACCATTGCAACAACTAGGTGTCCTCCTCTTTATTGGGTCCAGGTAAGGGACTTATGGTCTATCTTTAATTTAGGGTACTCCTAAATTCTTGGACCTGGTTTCCCTGATAGGATTTTAATATGGCCGTGTGCTCTTACAGTCACGATTCACCCTTATATACTTGTAGAATGACACCATTTCTACAGGAACAAACCATTTACGGGTGGGTGCTGCACAGATATAAGTTCATTTGGGCATACAGTGATCCTCCACCAAAATAATCTAAAACTGTTTGTAAAATGGAGTCTTTGGAGCAAGTCCTCATCTAAAATGCTGCAGATTTATCAAAATAAAACAGAGTAACAGAGCAGGAAGCAGCAGCTAAGTTGAGTTAAACTTTCCATGGTCATGGGCCATAGTGATGTTCAAGGGAAGGACCTATGGAGTATAGGTTGGACCACAGATAGAAAAAAATAGAACAAAAGAAAGATGAACAAAAATGTTTACATTAAAAATTTTACTAAATGACTCTACTTGATCCAAAGATTTAAGGCAATTTAATGAAAACTAATAAGCTATAAGCAATCATATATATATATATATATATATATATATAAAGTATAAATAAGAAAATAAAATGATGCTTATTGAATAATGAAAGCATTAAGCAGAATGTGTTTTGTAGTCATAGCAAGTCCTATATAGTCAAATTAGGGAATGTAGACAGAAGGAAGAACAGTAGAATACCTTTGGTTCTGGAAACAGCGAGATTAGAGTTAGCAATCAGTATCTTACTGTAGCATCCTCTCTACTCAGGATCGCCAGTGAATGGATCCAGGTGAGACTTGGAAGTTAATAGAGGAGATAGAGAATAGCGTGGGATGAGAAACCGCTGTAGCCAAAGAGACCATTGTGGGGAAAAGGCTGACATTAAGAGTCCACTACAGAGGACATGCTGTCACAAAATAAGAGGGGACAATGACCAGGAAGACCAAGGTTAACCTACGTATTTGGGTAGGATATTTATTGTTTTCTAAAACCCACTTGAATGAGCTATTTTTTAAAAAGATTTGTTTGCTTTTATGTGTATGACTGTGTACATGTATGTGTACGATATGTTGGCCTGGTCCCCTCAGAGCCCAAATGAAGACATTGGATCTCCTGGAGCTGGAGTTACAGACAGTTGTGAGGCTCCACATGGTGCTGCGACCCAAACCTGGGTCCTCTGAAAGAGCATCAAGTGACCTTAACCACTGAACCATCTCTCTTGCTTAACCATTGTATTAACTCTTAGGTGAAGATACAATAGCGTGCCTTCCTTGTTTACTGGAAATCAATGTTTCTACCCCAGGCCATAGCTCCAACTCAGTTCCTACTCTTTGGAGTAAAAAAATTATATAACAGAACAGTTTAAAAATAATTAAAAACCAAAACGTAAAATAAATCTATTCAAACATGCATTACTGAGAGAAAATTATGTTTTATAAAGCCCGCAACCACCAGCTTCCTCCCTCTCACACGGGACTGCAGCTCTGGAGAAGTATTCTAAGGCAGCCTTCCTTCACCCCAGTGTTTCACCAGGCCTGAACTTGATTAGGAGGGAGGAGCCCATTCTTGATGACCTTCAGGCTTGCTAATTTCCAGCTAACTACCTAATATTAGTGTGGGCAGGAGAAATGGAAATTTCTTAATGTGGCTGGTTTCCACAGGAATTGTGTTCCGAATTAAGGGTGGTTCTATCTGGGAGGGCGTGCATATTACATCATAATTAATTTCCTTACTAAGTGTAAAGAATGTTTCAATTGTCAGCTGTGCTCTAACGATGACTTTACCAAGTAGGAAGAGAAAGAATACAGGAAGCAATTATGAAGAGAAAATGACATTTCTTTTCTGCCAAACAGTCGAAGGGTAGGGTGGGCATGAGGAGACAACAATGCTATTGAACCTACTCCCATTCTAACAGGCAAAGGTGTTGTATTAACAAGGAGCCTCGGACTACCAATCTGAGCCAAGAGTCACGAGAAGGGTTGGAGGCCATGGTCCGGCATATACGACCATGACATAACTGGTACAGAATTGGGGGTCAGTTCTCCCCTTTTCTGGAGAGGATACTGAGTATGCTGCCAACTTCCAATACTGATATTGGAAGGAAATTTTCACTTTAACCTCCTTCCACTGAATCGGTCATCTTTTCTGTCTTTATGTTTTCCTTTAACATCTCAACAACAGCAAGAGCAACAGTAAATGAACAGAGAAGCCATCATAAACTAGCAAGTGAGAAATCCAGATAAGTAGCATTTGAGCCAGGTGTAAGGAAGCATCTGAGACCCCCGCCCCCACCCGGCAGGGGCAAAGGAGAAACAGCTCAGTTGATAAGTGCTTGCCTCCTGAGTTTGATTCCCAGGACCCACATAAAATACGGAGTGTGCTTGTCTGTGCCTGCAATGTCAGTGCTGGAGAGGTGAAGGCTGCTCCCTAGGGGTTATCAAGCCAACCTGGCTTAACTAGCAAGTCCAGGGTCCCAGTCATGACCCTCCCCTAAAAGATAAGATGGACAGCTCCTGAGGAATAGCACCCAAAGCTGACCTCTGACCTACACACGCACACACACACAAGTGACATCATATAATTGCTTCTTCCTATACCTATAAACGGAACGAATCCCAATGGCCATGCCGTTAGCATTGCATCACCTCCCACCCATCCTGCAGTTTACAGCCTTGAAGTTCACACAGGATTAGTCTGCAGAGATGGCAGCTAACCCCACTGGGAGCCAGCACTTCTGCCCAGGCAGAGTGGATTAACAGCACTTGCTGAGGAGGTGGCTGATCTCATCCATCTAGAGCGAAGCCAGAACACATTCCCTCTCACAGGGGTAGGTGAGGTGAGAGAAGACATGATGGAGGGGAAAAAAGTATGCACACGGCTGCTTAATTGACCTGTCCTCGTTTGTGAGCTATAACCCACTGTCTTTATTCTCTGCATATGGTCCTGAACTCTCAGCGACTCTCAAAGGAACACAGCCGTGTAAGTTCAGACCTGTGACGATACAGTACTATTTTCCTGACAGTTAAGCTGGCTCTAATGGTCTGTATGAGTCAAGGGACCATGCTGCCACTTTTCTTTGCATGGAAATATCCAGGAAGTCAGAGCTGGGGCAGTTTAGGCAGTGTCTCCATATTTCATTTCCAGGAGTCCTGACAATGTAACGAGGAACAAAAAGGAGAAGGGGGAAGAGGGTCTTGGTGAATCTATAAGAGAAATCTTGTAGCGCAAGTGTTTGTGGTTAACCGAGAAACACATTATGAGTCAAACCTTTGAGAAGAGGCGAATAATTAAAGACGAATGCTATGACATAACCATTTGCACACAGCAGAGATTTTTAGATTAAATCGGGCCTGACCTGCTGCTCGGCAAGTGTTATCGTGGATCCTTGAGAAGTATTCGTTTATTTACTTTCTAATTTGGCCCATATGTTTTATTGAAAACACAAATTTTTGTGTTTCCCGTAGGAAATAGCCCGAGTCCAGTGCTGGTTAACAAGGCTGATGTGTTTGGGAACGAACCTCCCGGGTGTGCTTAGAAAGCCCGTGAATGACAAGTCAACTTGAAAACATCCAATCTTCAATAAGCCTGGGAGCTTTGCTCTGAGTGCTTCTACACTGAGGGGAATTCTCCCACTCCAGGGCAATTCATCCCGGAATTCCAGGGTGCTTACCATGTGTACATTTAGATAGCTCAATAACTTATCAGTTAAGGCAATAAGATCACCACAGCCATAAAAGGATATATTGATTCTTTCCCTTTGCAATTCTTTGACTTCCTTCTAACACACGAGCACACAAACATACAGATATACATACACACTCTCATACACACAACACATCACATGTGCACATAAACATACATGAAAATACACGTGTACATATACAAGTGTATACTCTCACACATAAACTTATATACACATATACGCACTCTCTCTCACACACACACACATTAAGTACACTCATATATACTCACACACATGCACACACACATTTTCTCTCTCTCTGGGGACTCATCTCAAATTTTGGCTGCCGGCTCTATCAGCCAATGTCAAGAAAATAGTTTTTCGAACCAGAGGCACATTATAGCCTCTTTTCTTTTGTGATTTTTATAATCTACAGCATGCCAAAGAACTCCAGGAGATGGCTTCATGGTTTTCTAAACGCCATTAAATTTGAGCTGCTGGTTTTATTAGATGTAGGAAGTGGTAGGGAGAGAAGTGAGGATGACCGGGAGGTTTTGTACCACAGGCTTTTGTTCTGTTCGAGTAGAGATGCAACTGCTGACAGAAGGCAAGTTTTCTGTGGCCTGCAGTCACAGGTGTCCCACAGTAGGCTCGTGGAAGGAAGCTCTACCAGAGGACCATATGCACAGGTACAGAGGAGAAACCATAGCAACATTCATCCATTCCGAGAATGAAGCAGAGCATCTAGGGCCTCTAACCCCTTAAACATATTTAAGGATAGGGGATTAGAACCTGACATTGCTTTCCTAACAGAGCATTTTCTTCCCAGGAATGGCCAACCCACCATGTTCCCTTGCAGGGCAGAGAATGAATGTGGGTTCTGGGAGAGAGACGAGGGAAGAAATCTGTGCAGTTTCCCAACATAGAGCTCCAAAGTGGATGGATATCAAGAGGAATGTGTTTGGGCTCAGCCATGATGCAAGCACAGGTACATTAGCCAGTGCATTAGCCAGTGTGTGTGTGTGTGTGTGTGTGTGTGTGTGTGTGTGTGTGCGAGTGTGTGTGCGAGTATGTGTACCTGAGTGTGTGTTTGTGTGTGTACTACTCTTTCCCAAGTTGAAAACATTCCCATAAATATTGTCACACTGCGAAGTTTAAAACAACTCCAAACATCTACTGTGTCCTGCTCCTTCCTCCCCATGTCTACGCCTCCCTCTCTCCATCTTTTACTCGCCCTCTCTCTCAACCTCTTTTCCATTCCTTCTCTTCCTCCTTTTTCTCTTCATGTCTCCTCTCTCTGTCTGTGTCTCTCTCTCCCATTCTTCCTTTTTTTCTTCTTCCTTCCCTTCCTTTCTCTTTCTTCCTTCTTTACTTTTTATTATTATTTTTTTGAGAAAGGCTATCACTAGACAGTGCTGGACTGACCTGGACCTCTCTGTGTGGTGCAGACTATGGGCAAACAAGGCCTGGCATCTTTATTTCCTTCCTTCCTTTCTGTCCCCTACTTCTTCTCTTTGAGTCTTTCTGTAGCCTAGGCTAGTTTGGAGCTCACAATAACCCTCCTGCCTCAGATCCCCAAGTGCTAGGATTTGGGCATGCACCATCACACCTAGATCTACCATACCTTTTTCCTACTATTGTTTCTGCCTTCATGCCTTCTAAATTGTTCCAGGATCATTAAGGTTTATCTTATATGCCGTTGGGCTAATGCCACCTCTGTGAGGGTACATTCACGTTTGTCGTGAGAGAGCCCCAGTCAAGGTTGAAAAGGCAGCACAGTAGTGAGTTGAGAATACCACTATACTGCGTGTGTCAGATAAGATGCACCCTCGTCCAGCAGTCACTCTGAGAATGGGAGTGGATGAGAACGGTGTGTTCAGGGGCCTCCTGCTCACTTGCCTCCGTCCCTTTGTCCCTCATTTCTTCCCAGAGGTGCTTATTTGGTAAAAGGCAAGGCAGGTCTCTTCAGAAAGAAGTGCCATTGTCATTCAGTCCCCATGCCTTCTAGTCCTTCCTCTCCACAAGACCTTCCATCTAGTTCATTTGGGGTTACATTTTTAAGTGCAACTATAGTTCCAGAAGGGGAACTGGCTTTCATCCCTCTGCCTCTGCAGCTTCTGGAATGTGCAGATTGTGACCTTTCCCCTAAAGCTGTCCCAGCTCTAGGAAGGCCAATCAGTCAGTTCCCATAGTATTACTAAAGAGTCGAGCTAAGACAAGTGTGGGTTGTTTAGCTAACTAATTGTTTCTATGCATTGGAATTAATGAATGAAACACGGGGTGGGATTTCACAAACATCTTTAAACACCAGAACTTTGCATGTCACACCAGGAAGCCAGCTTTGTGTAGAATGTTCCTGTTTTAACACTCAGGATCAAATGAAAAGACAGTACTTACACCACTGTGGAGAAGGCTGCAGGCACCTAAACCACACGATAACTTCGAGTTTTCCTGTCTGTTTCTAGGGTCTGATTTTAATCATTTAGTGTTTAATTTGAAAACACACTGGCATACATAACAGACTAGAAACATCAGAATTCTAAATAACTGAGACAGAAAACAGGCCAAAGGAGGAGGCAGGCAGACAGAGTGCAGGATCCCGAGCCTTGTGGTCTGTCTTCTCTCTGAATCGTAAGTGCGGAGATGATCCTTGGTTCTCTGCAGACTCTCAGCTTCCCTTGCCTTGCCGACTTGCAGAAGGATGCTGGACAGCATGGAAAGTGTGAGCAGGGAGCATGGATGCCAAGGAAGGAACGATACGCTCCATCAGTTTTACTCCAACATTTTCTGACCCCAGAAGCCCAGAGCAGTTTTACATTTCACTCAGCTACCCATTTTATTGGCTTCAAAGATAATTTTGCTTTTCACTTATACAAACAACGTGCTTCTGCATACAGCCAGGTATATTCTTCAGACGAGCGTCCATAGCTTCTACCTCCTTTTAAAACCAGTGTGAATACATTTATCAGCGGCTCCAGCCCTGGAGCCCTAGGCGGGGATTTTTGTACTGTGTTTAAATGGGAAGTATATGCATTTTCCCAGCTAGTGAGGTAAAGCTGTCCAGAATGGACCCGATAGAAGTCCAGATACAGTAGGGTTGGTGTGATTCAAAGATGGAATGAAGTACAGAGGTTGGGGAAATACCTTTACTGGCATTACATGTGTTGACCAAGCCTCCATTGTCCAAAACTGAGAAGCTAGATGTACTGAGATAAAATCATCTCTATTGTCCCTCTGCTCTCTAGAGCTATGTGAGATCTGGGGACTGAAGACTGGCCAGAAAGGTGCTTATAGTTTCTAAGGCCCCCACTGTGGCCTTGTGTTTCCAGCACTGCTGCCTTGGTCTGGGGTACAGCACCTCGTTGCAGAGACTATTTCCTTTCTGCCTCTTTATCCCAGTACTGCTTTCTGGTTTGAACAGGTCCCTTCATTCATGATGAGCTCTCAGAGGTGACCCAAGAGCCAGTCCCTAGAACACGCTGATCAAGCCCGGCTCACGTTGTAATGTATGTAGTATTTTTGAGGTCCTGTCCACCTTCTGTAGCTCTTCATGGTGCCGAATCAGCAGGTGGAAAGGGAGGCTTATTGATTGTGTTGGGGGGTCATCCTGTGACCAAGGGACAATCAGGTTCCTGCTCCACAGAGGAAGCATGAAGGGTTATAATATACCTAGGTCCTCATTGTTTCCAGTTTCCACAACCAGTAGTGAAGTTAATGAAAAAATGACAGGAACCGAGAGGAAGAAGGATTAGTGTGGCCTGAAGGCTTGGGCTGCTCTAGAAGGAAAAGGCAACTTAGCTGAGAGTATGGGGATGAGGAGTCAGAGAAAGAAATGGCTGTAAATATCTAGTATGACCTCACAAAAACTTACAGGAACTAAGTCCAGCAGATGTGTGCACTTCCCCACTTGCCTGCTATGCTGTGTGGAGGATATGTTAGCTTTTTTCTCCCCTTAGCTTTCTTCTTATCTGTATAAGAATTATGGTGCTGTTGGCAAGTTCAGGGCTCTTAGTCCACTGTAAGAGTCACTGTTACTAGGGCTGTTGCCAAGAATAGCTATCATCATTCAGAGATGTGCACTGAGCCTTTGGCTTAGAGATGGAGTGATGGGGGAGAGTCTTCTGTTTTGTGTTAATTTCATTGGTTAAATAAAGAGACTGCCTTGGCCCTTTAATAGGACATAAAATTAGGTAGGCAGAGTAAACAGAACAGAATGCTGGGAGAAAGAAGCTGAGTCAAGGAGTCACCATGGTTCTCCCACTCCAGACAGACGCAGGTTAAGATCTTTCCTGGTAAGAGCACCTCGTGGTGCTACATAGATTATTAGAAATGGGTTAAGAGGCTGAAACTAATGGGCCAGGCAGTGTTTAAAAGAATACAGTTTCCGTGTAATTATTTCAGGTAAAGCTAGCCGTGCAGGCGACTACAATGGAGACATTGCCATTTGGGACTTTGTGGTATTCCATTGGGGGAAGATTATCTAGATTAAGTTCACTGAGCTGGGAAGACCTCTCTTACCTATGTGTGATACCATTTCATGGGCTGGGATCCTGCACTAAACAAAATAGGAGGAAAGGCCCATGGGAGGGGGGCAGAAATGTGCCTTATTCTCTTCTTCTTGATGGGGAAGGCAATGTTAGCAACAGTCTCAAGTTTATGACTTCTGTCCATGATAAACTACACCCTTAACCCAAGTGTTAAAAATGAAACTCATTCCCCCATTCTCTGTTACGTTGTTTCTTGATATGAGAAAAGTAACTAAGACAATTATTTTTGCATTTATTTCCTAATTTTATCATGGTAAAATTTATGTAACTACTGGTATGTATTTTAGAAGCTGCCAGAAACACATCTTCACAAACAAACTTATTTGAAGAAAGTCAGCATAGATTCAAAAGCTAGGTCTTTTGTTCCCAAACAGCTATTTTCTGTAATGAAGGATACTTCCTGATACTTGTGTCAGGATTAAACAGGCATGTGTGACCTGCAGGCCTAGAGTTTCTCATTTCTTTCCCTCCCCTAAGAGCATTTGCCATCTGGAGTTTTATCATGGTACAGTACACTTAACTACTGCTACAGATCACAGAATGTAGTAGGAGACTACTCGTTTGTTCACAGCTACCCACATGTAAATAACCATGCAGAAACTTTATTAACTACAACACTGTTTGGCCAGTATCTTATGCATATTTCTAGCTAACTCTTACATCTTTAATTAACCCATTTCTATTAGTTTGTGAATCACCATGAGGCCGTGGCCTACTGGTAAGGTTCTGACCAGTGGCTGGCTGGCATCTTTTTCCTGTAGCACCTACATGGCATCTCCTCTGACTCCACCTACTCTCCCTATATATCTCTTCCAGCCTGGCTTTATTCTTCCCTGATATAGGCTGAAACAGCCTCTTTATTAACCAATGATAAAATATATTGATAGCATACAGAGGGGAATCCCACATCATTAGAGGTTTACTTACAAGGCATCTTAACAATTTTAAGTATGAAATGTAGAGGTATTCCAATGATTCATCAAGAGGCCAAGGCCATGACTCAGTTTAGCCCTCAGTAACATCCACATTACATTCATCAGGTTGTGTATTCAGCCTCACACTGTTTGTCATTACAACTGAAACCTTACAGTTAATAAACAATAACCTCTCGCGTCTCCCTCCACTTACTGGCAACCTCCATTCTGTTCCCTGGCTCTGTGATTTTGAAAGCCCAGTGTGGCTGACTTATTTACTCTAGCATTGTGACCTTCAGGCTCACCTATGTTGCTTCTTTTAAATATGGTTAAAAGTATACCATATCTGCCTATCCATTTGTCTGCCAGTGTGTAGTTGGGTTGCTTCTGTTTTAACTATGACGATTAATGATCAACAACTGATTTGTAGAGAAAAGCCTTGGCCCTTACCTGAACTGAACAAAAATCTCTTCCTTTGTAGAAAAATCACAGGAAGAGAAAAATGCCAGTCATAGGCATTGTAACAATGTCATAAAAAATCCTAAGACACTCCGGGCAGTGGTGGCACAAGCCTTTAATCCCAGCACTTGGGAGGCAGAGGCAGGCGGATCTCTGTGAGTTCAAGGCCAGCCTGGTCTCCAAGAGCTAGTTCCAGGACAGGCACCAAAGCTACAGAGAAACCCTGTCTCAAAAAAACAAAAACAAAAAAAAATTCTTAAACACTAGTAACCTAAGTCAGTTGACATTGAAATGGTTATACCACATCAGCAATAGGTTCTTAAAATGCAAGGATGGTTTGACATAAAATCATATAATATAGCTCATGACAGAATAAATAAAACACTTGATCATTTCAAGTAAGTCAGAAAAAAAATCAAAACACTTGACAATACTTAGTACTCTTTCATGTCAAACACAATAACTATAATTTTGTTGTATCGGTTTTGTTCAACTGATCAAATAATTAAGATCAAAATTAATAAAAACTATGTGCCCCCAAGGTGTGACAGTGCTAAATCTTTAAAACTTCATTCCGAAAGAGAGCACAGAGGTTGTTGCAATTTTATTCCTATATTGAATTTATTTTGCTATTGTAATTTTTCCTAAAATATTTATCCACATTTATTAGTAAGTATTTTCTTATGAAAATATGACCATAAATTATTTCATCAGCTATTAAGGGATGTGATTATCCTTAAATTTTTAAAGATAGAAAGTGTAACTTTTAATCTGTTCATATTTAAAAGTTGGCTCTTTCTGCATGCATCTCTGACATTTTGCCAATATCTGCAAATAATTTAACCATATTTGTAATCACCAGAATTCCCTACAGTTCATATCTTGGAACTAGGTTTGGGTGAATGTAGCTGTATTGGTTATTTGGTGAACATCTTGAACTATTTTTTAAATTGTGTTTGGGGTTCAAGAAAAACCCAAAGCGTACTTTCATACTTTACTAAGATTTTTTTCTTTTCAATTTTAAAATAATGTCTATTTTAAGAGAAATTTAATCCATATGTTACTAAATTCCTTACACTTACCTCATCAAAATTTGATTCTGTAAGAGTCATTTGATGTGTATAAGCCTTGGGAATTACTTTATGAGAGCTAAGATGAGTTGTTGTTTTGCTTTGTTTTTTTCTTAGAAATAGAAAGTCAGATTTTCTAGATTCAGTTTTGCTCGAGTATTCTTTTTCCTGTATGATGTCTAATGAGACAAAAGATCTGGATTTTCACACAAAATTTTGACTTGTCAAGGTTTCTGATTCTTGGGCATTGGAATGTGGCTCAGTTGGTGATGTGTTTCCCCATCAGGTACAGCCATGGGGTCCAGCAGCACTGCACACACTGGCCATGATGTCAATGCCTGTAATCCCACAGGAAGATCCAGAGGTCAAGGTCATCATCAGCTATCCAGTGAGCTGGAGCCAGTCAGGATTACATGAAACCCTACCTCAAAAAAGGGAAAAAAGACGCTTGGTGGTGGAGCCATTAATCCTTTTTCTCATTGCCTGTGTACTGTATCTCAACTGTTTTTACAAGGTTGTGCTTATGGTAATCCTATCAAACTTTTATGGATACTCAGATTTAAGTCTTCATTTAATGCTTCAAGTAATATTCATATGTATATTATATTTCTCTCTTATGCTAATGTTTGCTTATGTTCTAAATATTAAACTTCACAGAAGCAGTCCTCCTGGAAGCAGATAGCCATACTTGCATAGCCAGGGAAATAGAGTAACTATTCTCTTCATGGTGTTTTGCTAACACCATTTTCTAGAGTTCTCTGTGAGTCACTTGCCTCTGTTATCTACAAGGTTTGTTAGCACTGAGGACATGAAGACCTCTTTCCAGGTCTACTGAGTCAGATCTCTGCTCCAGTGGACAATATGTTAGGCTGATGTCGAAAATACATCATCGGATACAGTGAGAGTTGTGAAAACCAAAATTGCATTTATTTGTAATGCTTTTCACCTTTATTAAAGTAAAATTGGCAAAAAGTATACATTCCAGGTACATGATAGATGATGGTTGATGTATTTATAGATTTTTTGAAAGTATTAACATGATCAGACTAATTTCCATATCCAGATATTCAAGATATACCCCTTTAGTGAATTTCAAGTTATAATAAGTCGCCATTAATTACAACATGTATAAAACAGATATTTTAAGAATATTAACTCTGAAAAATCTCAGGATGCTAAAAAATTCATTTTTGGAGATAACATTTATCAAGTGTCTACTCTATACAGGAACATGGAAAAGTCAAATACTATTGGTGCCTAATCCAGCCTGATAATTCATATCAACCTCCTACTCGTGAGGTGCGCACATAAATCAAGCCCACAGGGCACCATTGTAGAGCCAGTGTCCAGTGGACATCTGTAGCTTAAGACTTGCCTCGCTGTGCCTGCACTCCAGGTTTGCCTACATCCCTAGTGAAACAGCTTTTTCGCTTCTCAGAGATGGGAGTGGTTGAGAAAAGGAAAAGGAGAGTCACAAACAGTGGGAAGAAGGATGCAATTGACCCCGGGAAGCAGGAAAGGAACAAATGATGCTCTCGGCAAAATTTCAGCATGAAATTCTTCTGTGCTGTCCCCCTCCTCCCACTTTAAGTATATCCCCATGTTTTCTGTGCCTTTTGACAGCCCTCATCCATCCTGCTCCCCTCAGAGGTCCAGTGCCCCCACGTCCATGGCGTCCTGCAGTATGTCTCATCTCCTGAACTGCCAATGGCACTAAACTCATGTGGGCATCTTTCCCAGGATCCAGTCCTCCAACTTCACGGCTGCATCTCTCCTCTCTTATCGTATCAGCCTTGCTTCCTTTTGCAGCAGTTTACTAAGTTCTCTGGAAGAGATATGAATAAATTAATTTAATTAAAGGTCAAGGAAATATATTGCTGTTCCCACTCCTACTCTCTCTGTGCTGTGACTAACACAGAGATCATGACCAGGCTCAGAAAGAAATAACTTAGTCTAAACACACTGATAATTTCCCCAAAATGTTCCAAAAGGTTTCTCTGGTCCACATAATAAAGTATGTAATAGGTATACACCATATAGTTATAGTATACTTAAGTATATACCATTTTAATATATAGGAGTCAAAGTGTCATTGATAGATATATTTATTTTTATTTAGTAATCAAAAGTAGTCCTGTTGAATGTATTTTACCTATTTAAACAGTTCCATTCTTAACTGAGGATGAGATGAAGTCTAGGAAAGAGAAACATGGAATCCACAGTTACAAACCAGTCACCAGGAAATGCCAGTCACGTGTATATCCAAGTTCTTATTATCGGTGTCTGAACCCTGGTGCTGGCAGCGGAGTATCTCTTTAACCATGAGTCAAATTAAATTTACAGGAGCGTTTTATCTTACTTAAATTGTATCTTAGGAGTCTATATCCATACACCGTGCTAGGCTCTGGATAAAAACTGATAGATTAAAACAGGCATGGTGCCTGTCTTTGAGGGAATCTATCACACAGTAGGAAAAGCAAACTCATAGTTAAATGATACCAAAAGAAGAGATCAGTGTGGAGATGGGGACAATGCTGCTGATACACTGATGAACTTGGAATATGCCTGAGTCCTAGTCTACACTTTGGGGAAATCAGGGTCCCCAAAGAATTTAACAACGAACTCAAACAGGAACATGGCAACAGTTTTGTTAAGTTTCAAAAGATAAATTCTACGGTAGACAAACTGTAAATATCAGCTTGGAGAAAGAAAGGAAAAAGACCAAATGAGCTAAGCCTGCATGGAGGTTAGCCATGTGATAGGCACCCCCACACACACTGAAAGGAAGAGAGATTTAGAGATAGAAGGGAGGAAGGAAGCCCCATGTACCAGAGAGAGCACACTTAAACTCTGACCAGAGTTTAGAAGAGAAAGGAAGGTCTGACTCAGAAATAACCTCATGGCAGAGAGGGAGAAATTGCACCAGGAAGCTGGAATTCTGGGAAGAAAAAGTACATTGTTTCATTAAAGGGATAATTACCCTTCAATCTCTTGAGCAAGGCTTAGGTTAAGTGCACCTCATTAAGAGGGGGTCCATTGGTCAAGTGGTTGGTTGGTCCAACTGAATTGACTCTTAGGTGGTGAGACAGTGGTATGTATCTACCCAAAGGGAGATGCCATTCTTTTTGCTAGGAGCCAAGGGCTTTCTTTCATGGGCCTTCACTGCTACTGTAACCCTCTGCTTTGGAAGAGGCAACTGAGGGTCAGTTTGTGCTTTACAGATTGGAGGATTAAACAGAGGCCCATCAATGTCCACAGCCTATGACCAATCAACTTATATTGCTCCCTCTTATACTTTCAAAAGCTCAGGGAACTAGGTTCATCTTCCTCCTTCTCTCTTCCATTCTGATTCACAGATGAAGACTATGATTAAGCACAAAGTGCTTACTGTGTCCAAACCCAAAGAAGAAGAAAATTCAGTGCAGGCAACAAATGAAGGAGAATCGTCAGCATTAGTTTAACCTGGATAAAACTACAGGGCACATAACGTACACAACTGAGCTAGTCAGCCAGATCAAAGGAGTCCAAAATAACTACAGGAATGCATGGTGTCCCTCATGTATCAGTTACTCATGTTGTAATAAAATACCATGACCAAGGAATTATAGAAGGAAGAGTTTTTGGTGTACAGTGCTGGCAGGAGAGTCTATAATGATGATAAAGGCCTGGCAGCGGGTCTAAAGGGCAGGAATCGGAACAATTCCATCTTCAACAACAAATACCACGCAGGATGAGAGAACAGGAATTAGGGGAGCATATAAACTCTCAAAAACCCACCCTACACCAAAGCTCCATGTCCTAAAGGCTCCCTAACTTTCCCAAACAGCACCATCAACTGGGGGTTATCCTTCAAATACATGAGCCTCTGGGGAACATTCTCATTCAAACCTCGTTGTCTCACTGTGTCCAGGGCTGCATGCACTCCTTTTCTTGAACCAGCACATTCTCAGTTCAAGGATCTGTGGACAGGAAGACCACTTTTCTCTTAACAAGGAAATAGATGCCACTATTAAAGACTGTCCATAGAGAACATAGACAATAGGTGGTTGAACTGAGAGTTAGTTAGCTTATCCTATTCTGACACAAAACCTAATTCTTTAGCTACCTTCCTCTATTGCCTTTTTTCTGATAAGAGCAAAGGATGATAAACTTACAGAAATATGAAGAGCATGAAAATGAGTTTTAATTCACATCTTTTTCTTCCATTGAATTTTTGACATTGCTTCTCCATTCTCCACTCTGTACTTCATAGAATGGCTTTTACATTCAGTCAATTAGTTCACCTGAGTCACAAAAATGTGCTCTCAAGTCCAGGCTTGGGCAAAGTAAAATAAGAAAGGCTCTACCGTCCTAAGAACATTCTAGTTTGTTACTCATAGACCTGTATCACAGACCTTGGTATCTTGGTCTGCTTTCTCATGCTTCCGGGATGTTTGAGTTTATGGTATATCTTGAAAGGTATATATGCCTGGAGTATGTCTTGAAAGCCAGATAAGCTATTCAAATCAACAGGCCTCCATATGGGTTCTTCTGAGTGAAGACATACGGATTCTTGGGAGCCCCTGGGGCCCTCGCTCAGGAGCAGAACAGTTGTGTGTGAGAAAACATGAGAGCGAACCTATTCAGTTTATTAGTCAGAGCCCCTCTAAATACACATGATCTGAATGGATCTTTTAAACAACATCATGCAGAATGTTAAAATCTGGCTACCAGATGGGGAAGCAGATTCCATTCCACCAGTGAATGATAACTCTGGGGCTCAAACTCAGATCTGACCCTAGGCAAAAAGGGTTTGATGCTTTATTTCTTTTTTCCTTCCCTCCACACACTCAAAGAATATTTTTATAACTAACTCTTAATATTACTTTTTTAAAATGGGCTATTTAACTGGCTCAGTGTTAGCAAGACATATGAAGGAGATAAAAGTCGAAGGGCATGTATATCTAGTCAAATTATTATTTGGATTTAAAGAGGGTTGCTTCAAATCACTTTTCAGCATGATAAGACCTAAGCAAACATATCTCAGTTATAATAAACTATTATATGACTCCAATGTTTCAAAATGTACAAATTCATAAAACATATCAGAAGTTATGAGTCTGTGTGTATACTGCTCTTATATTCTTACCTCTGCCCTTATTCCAGGGACCCTGTATGATGACCAGGTAATACCAGCTCCTAGCTGTAGTTAAAAATTAAACACACTCATCAAATTTCAGTACTTTAATAAAATAGAAGTCTTGTAACTTTTCATTCATGTGAAGTCCAATATGAGGGTTTTTTGATGAAGTGAAGTGGGTGAAGGGACTTAGAGCTCTTAGTCCCACCTGCTCCACGTTCGTTAAGACACAGCTAAAGTTAGAACTGAACAGAGAGAAACAAAAGGACCTTTGTGTGGGAGGCTCTCACAGGCCACAACTAGCGGAGGTCTAATACACCAGAGCTCACTTACATTTAAGGCAGCAGGGAAATGCAGTCAACCGCATGCCCAGAGGATGAAGAAACAGACCTGGTGATCATCTTCTACCACACATTTTCACAGATTTAAGATCTACCTGGAATTTTCCTTTTAAGATTAGTTTTTAAGCTAATCTATGATCCCACAAGATCCACTCACTTCTTTTAAGGGATATGTGGCCAAAAACTGCATTTCCATCTTACTGACTAATATATTCATTGAGCTTAGATATTCTATATTGATAAGTTCTCTAGAGAAATGAGGCACAGGCGATTTATTAATTGATTGGCAGACTAGTTAGTTTTTTAGTTGCTGGCTCTATAAACAATGGAATGGAGGTTGCTCTGCATCCGTTACCCTGAGACCCTGTAGAGGTAATAGTATAACGTCAGTGCAGGTTCAACAGGCTGAGTACTGAGAGAGAACCTCGGCTTTAGTTCAAATACAGAAAAAGAAAAATCTCATGTGCAAGTTTGAAAGTAGTCAAGCCGAAAGCATGATCTCTTACTCAGGTATTTTATTTTATTACGCTCTCCAACTGATTGGATGGGGCCCCCAGGTTTGAACGTAGAACCTCACCCATAGGCTCATGTGTTTGAGTTACTTGGTCTCAAAATGGTGGCAGAGTTATGGGGAAGCTGTGGAGGCTTTAAGAGGTGAGTTCTTGCTGAAAGAAGGAAGACACTCAGGGTGTGCCTTTGGAGGTTATGCCCACCCTTTCCAGTTCAAGACCCCTGCTTCTTGACTGCCCACAAGTGAAGAGCTGCTACCTCAGGCTCCTGCCACGCAGACTGAATTGATCCTGCTGCCATGGCTTCCCTGCCACAGTGACCTGAAACCCAGAAACCAAATTAAAACCCTCCTCCCTTAAGCTGTTTCTGTCAGATATTTCACGGCGATGAGAAAAGCAGCAAACACTCCACTTTTTTAGTGGAGGGAGTCTGGCCCCTCCTTCTAGCAGCCTAGATGTCAATTCAGCTATGACACCCGCACAGACATCTAGCCCCTCCTTGATGTGGGATTCCCCTTTTGAATGCAGTGATTACCATTAATCAATAAAAGAACTGCTTTGGACATATAGCAGGGCAGAATTTAGGTAGGCAGGGAAAGCTAGGAGAAAGAAAGCGGAGTCAGAGAGAAGCCATGGAGCTACTGCCAGAGACAGACATGCTGAACCATTGCTGGGAGGTCACGAGCTTCATGGTAAAATATAAAATAATAGAAATGGATTAATTCTAGGTGTAAGAGCTAGCTAGCAATATGCTTAAGTAATTGGCCAAGCAGTGATTTAATTAATACAATTTCTGTGTGGTTATTTTGGGAGTCTGGGCAGCTGGGAAACAAACAAGCAGCCTCCCTACAATACCTCCTTCCCCCAGCTCAGATGTCAGTTCAGCTAGAACACCCACGCAGACATGCCCAGAACCACATTTTTCTAAATAACTGATGCTAATGGCTAGGTCAAGTTGATCCATAAAATTAATCTTCATACCCTCTAACAACTTTTGGCTACTTATGGAATTTACACTATTTTTAACATTAACATTAAAACTCCCCAAATTCTGATGTACTGCTAAAGGTAAGTTTCATGAGAATTTTCAAACGTCTTCTGAATTTGGACACCTCAAGGTGTACGTGGGTGAAATGCTTATCCATGGGTATATAATAGATGTCTGTGTGGCATTTGTGAATTGTTGTCATCGTGACAGAGCAAGACAGCACTAGTAATAGCTGTGCCTTTACCAGTGTCCAGTGTTACCCCGATTGTTGAGAAAGGAGGTGACAAAATAACTATGTAGGTCCTAACCTGATGTATACAATTGAACTGTTCAGAAACACGTGGCAAAAAGTTACTTTCCATAGATGAAGATCAACGGGCCCAGTGCTGTCATTTGGAAATGGGAAGACAGGATTTTAAGAATCTTGGGTTAGATCATAAGAGATTGCATAAACACAGCAGAATGATTGCGGCATGGGTAGGAGTGGTAGCAATTCTGCTGGCGGCATTGGAGGTGAGAGCTTGCTATTGTAAAGAACATATATCGAGGGCCTGGAGAGAGGGCTTAGAGGTTAAGAGCATAGTCTGCTCTTCTAGAGAACCCAGGTTTGATTCCAAGCACCAATGGGACAGCTTACGAATGTGTGTAACTCCAGGTTGAGGGGATCCAACTTTCTTCTTGCCTCCCCAGGCATAAGACATTCTATTGGTGCACAGACATACATGGAGACCAAACAACCACACACATAAAATAAAATTAAAAGATTTAAAAACATATATTCGAACAGCAAGGCACTGAGAAGTTATTTTCATTATTGATAACATCATCAAATATGTGAGTGGTCTCCCTGGGTAGGACCCTTGCCAAGAAAAACATTTCACTTGGATGTGTAACCTCTGGTGTGTCATCAAAAGCAGAATGATTTCATCAATCACCACAGCACCAACTTAACGAGCGACTGTTTGGTTAGTCAGAGAGGTGCACTAGGTGCTATGTGGGTAGGATTCAGAAAAGCCATAAGATACTACCCAGACCTTTAGCAAATTAACAGTGTACACTAGGAAACAAGAGTCCACAAATAGAAAGTCATAGAGGACTATGAGGATATAAATTAGGTAATGAATAGAAGTGAGGCAGACATCCAAAGAGCTATCACCCCCCAGTGGCAGCTGTAATGGACCAGACTCTGATTGCCACCGAGGCACCAAATACAACACTGAGGAACCAAATCACCTCAGCAGATCTGTAAGGGAATAAAGGCCAGTCTGACAAAATCACCACACACTGGGCCAGTCAGAAGCTCAAAGAACAAATCTTTATTTATTTATTTATGTGTTTGTTTATTTGAGTCAAAGAAGAGTGCTAGATAATGCAGCAGTGCCAGCTTCAGAAATCCCAATACTGTTCCTGAAAGACAAACCTGCTGAAAAATTAAGAACTCGTGCTGGTGCGAAATTCACCAGGGTTACTGGATGTTACTCCCTAGAAGACCAGTGAAAGGCATCTTTTCAAGTGTTAATTTAGGAAAACAGATCTGAATGGGGGAGGGGTCAGCTAATATAGTTTTAAGAAATCTGAACTGAAATAAATGCCAAAGGAATAAGAAGAACTAGGGACAAGGGACACACCTGCATTTAGATTTATTTCATCACTACAGAAAGTCCAAAGGGATTGTCTTTACCCATGATTCCTTGCCATTCCTGTAGCAACTGAGAACCTGTCACCAGCTCTCCTCCTATTCTATATGTTTTTGCTTATTTTCATCTTGCATCTTTAACCCAAAACAAATATGGATTATTGTAAAGTCCTCAATTAAAAATTGACTAGCCACTAGCCACTTTCTGCAAGAGGTGCAAAAGAAAGTATCATTAAAGATGACCAACAATTGTGTCTCCAAAAGAGAGAGAACATGAGGCCTTTGTCTTCTAGGCCTGGATTTCCTCACTCAGACTCATGCATTTTTTTTAGCTTCATGTAATTCCTTGCAAATTTCTTAACTTTACCTTACTTCACAGATGAATATTCTCCCATTGTGTATATGGACCAAATTTTCATTACCCATTAATCAGTTGGTGGACATCTAGGCTGTTTATGTTTCCTAAGTTTTGTAAATAGAGCAGCAATGAACATGGGGTGGTGGAGTAAGATACAGGGTCTTTTGGGCATATGTCTGAGAAGTATCACTGGGTCATATGGTAGCTCTATGTCTAGTTTTCCGAGAAGACTGTATGGTGATTTTCATAGTGACTTCATCAGTTTGTACTTCTACCAACGATGAATAAATGTTCCCTCTTCCTCACACCCATGCCATCCTTTTCCTTGGCCATTATTCCTGGGGTAAGATGATATGTCAAAATAATTTTAATTTTGAATTTCCCTGATCATGTAGGATGCTTCATATTTAAAAAATATTTCTCAGCCATAGATGGAGGAGGGCCTCATGAAGTCATACTCCTAGCTGGGGAGTGGTTGGCAATTAATGGCTGCTGAGGAAGGAGGAGTCAGTTTTCTATAGGGGTGTGTCCCTGAGAGATCACCTATGCTTCTGTAGATGCTCCTACACAATGCACATTCAGGCAGTAAGTGGATTCAGAGGTTTTTTAAGCTCTGACATGAAATTTGGGGTAAAAGTGAAAGGTGTAAAAGAAGAATTGGAGAGTCGGGAAGGACAGTGGATTTGAACAAAGCACAATATGCATTTATAGAATTCTCGAACAATAAAATGTTTTCTATATACATATAAAATTCCTTTCTCTCTCTCTCTCTCTCTCTCTCTCTTTCTTCTTCTTCTTCTTCTTCTTCTTCTTCTTCTTCTTCTTCTCTCTCTTTCTCTCTCTCACACACAAATATATGAAAAAAACTAAAGTGGCAATTTAAATAGAGATGTTACCAATAGAATTGAAGGCCCAGACATAAATCCATTCACATATGAACACTTTTATAAGGAGCTATAAATATGCGCTGACCAAAAAAAACCCAAACAAAACAAAAAACAACATCTTCAACAAATGGTGCTATTCAAACCAGAGAGCTGCACAGAGAAGAATCCATAAGATCCATACTTATTGTCTTGCCCAAAACTCAAGTCCAATCATCAAAGACCTCAACATAAAATCAGATATATTGAACTTAATAGAAGAGAAAGTGGGGAGTAGATTTGAACTCGTTGCTACAGGAAAAGCCTTTCTGAATACAACACCATTAGTACAGGCAATCAGATCAACAATTAATGAATGGTACCTCATGAAACTGAGAGGCTTCTGCACAGCAAAGGACATACGCTCATTTCGACAAGGCAGCAACCTACAGAATGGGGCAAGATTTTTGTCAATTACACATCTGATAGAGAGCTAACATCCAAAGATATAAAGAACTCATAATACAAGATATTAAAAAATGATGCAATTAATGAGGTACAGATCTTAACAGAATTCTCTAAAGAGGAAACTCAAATGGCCAAGAAACACTTAAAGAACACTTAATGTTCAATATCCTTAGGAAAATAAAAACCAAAACTACTATAATCTTATACTCATCAGATGGTTAAGATCAATAAAAACAAGTGGCAATTTATGCTGGTGGGGATGTGGATTAAAGGGAATGCTCATCCATTGTGGGTGGGAGTGCAAAATTGTACAGCCACAGTATAAGCCATTGCGATGATCCTCGAGAAGATGGGATTCTATTTACCTCGAGATCCAGCTACTGAGCTCTTGGGCATATACATAAAAGTCACTACATTCCATCACAAAGAACTTTCTCAATCATGATCATTGCTGCTCTATTCATAGTAACCAGAAACTAAAAACAACCTAGATGTCCCTCAACAGAAAAATTAATAAAGAAAATACAGTATATTTACACAATTGAATATTACTCAGCCATTAAAATTAATTAAATCATGAAATTCATGGGAAAATGGATAGAACTAGAAAAAAATCAATCATCTTGAGTAAGGTAACCAAGACCCAGAAAGAAAATATGGTATGTATTCACTTATATGAGAGTTTTGGCTTTTAAGTCAATGAAAACCAAACTACACTTGATGGAAACACCCAGGTTAGGTGTAGAACAAGGGACGGTAGATAGGGTAATAGATTTCCCTAGGAAAGGGAAATAGAATAATATGTATGGATAGATTGGAGAAGAAACTGGAATGAGAGGTTCAAATGGAGAGACAGGAGGAAAGGAGGGATGAAGGAAGAAATACACAGAGGAACAACTAAAATTAAGGGCCATTTGAGGGAGAGTATAGAAGCCTAATGTAGTAGAAGAATCCTAAAATACATACATATATGAAAGCAATCTAAATGAAATAACCAAATAATGGGAGAGACCCAGACTCAACTGGCCATCTATTGTCACCAAATGAAACTTTCAGTACCAGGATTGGGTTACATTTAATTGAGTTGAGGGCCAAAGGGGTCTCATGGTAACCCCTGAACATCCCAGGCTGTTACCAAGATTATAGATTTCTCATCACTAACCGATGGCAAGGGCCCCTTGCTGAAGAAAACATCTGTGTAACCCATTGAGTATGGAGAAGTCGAGCCAGTACCGACATAGATCTTTCACCCCTGTATTTTAGCATCTTTGGTACTGGAAGGTATGTGCATGCTACCCAAAGACAAGTGTAAACACCAACGCTTTGATCTACAATGGTGCAAATGAACTAGTGTGGCGGTGGCACAGAGCTTGTGGGAGTAATCAACCAATATCTGGTTTGACTGAAGGCCCACTCCAGGAGATGAAACCCATACCTGACATTGTTTAGGTGACAAAGAACCTGAGACTAGGTAGCCCAGAGACCTAGGGTACAATGAAATATTATCGATCTAAAAAACAAACAAGCAAACAAAACCGCAAAAACCTCAAGAACATAGCCATAAAGTGACTCCGAATGACATTCTGCTACACTCATAGACCAGGGTCTTGCTCAGCCATCATCAGAGAAGCTTCCTCTCAGCATGTGGAACAAGTACAGAGTCCCACAGATAGGTGTTTCATAAGAGTGAGTGAAAGACTAGGAACTCTCAGCCTGGAATGGGATGTCTCTGCCATCCAGGGCTCAGAAAACCCTGTGGAAGAGGAGGTGGAAAGAGTGTAAGAGGCAGACAGAATGGAAGACACAAAGCAAACAAGGTTCTCTAAATTAGCATAATGGATGCACATGTGAACTCACAGAGAATGAGGCAACATGCACAGGGCTGCACTAGTTGGGCGCCCACAGTTGAAAGGAGAAGTGGACATGTACCCCCATCCGTAACCCAGAATCAATACCCATTTGATAATCACTTGGAAATGAAAATTTATTTTCCTCCATAGAGTCTCACCATGGAAATACGCTACTCTGAAGGGCAGGCTGCACACCCAAGTAGATGCCAACAGAAAATGAACTCAACGGCACCTTTGAAGGTCCCTTGTTCCATAATGTCATGTCAGGGCTCTTTTTACTTTTTTTTTTTTTTTTTTTTTTTTTGTTTTTCGAGACAGGGTTTCTCTGCGGCTTTGGAGCCCGTCCTGGAACTAGCTCTGTAGACCAGGCTGGTCTCGAACTCACAGAGATCCGCCTGCCTCTGCCTCCCGAGTGCTGGGATTAAAGGCGTGCGCCACCAACGCCCGGCCTCTTTTTACTTTTTTAAAAAAATTTTCTTATTATTTTTGTATTTTTATTTATACATTCTTCTCTCTTTTTATTCTGTTGGTCTTTTGCATATATATGTATATGTGATATATATATATATATTTCCTATTAGTGTTTTTATGGAACTCTTTGAGTGTGTAAACGAGGGGGTCTCTGTTGCTTGTGCATTCTCTTGGGATTTTTTTCTTCTGTTTGTTTGTTTTGGCAAGTTCCAATATGTTAGCTTTTGTTTTATCATATATATTATCTTAATTATATTCTATCCCATAGAAACCTGTTTGTTTTCTAATAAGAGACAGAAAGGGAGTAGATCTGGATGGGAGGGGAGGTGGGGAAGAGCTAGGAGGAGTATAAGGCAGGAAACCATAATCAGGATATATTATGTGAGGGAAAAATATCTATTTTCAATGAAAGGGAAACAGGGAGAATAATACTGAATATTTTTTGATGCATATAATTTTGCGGCTTTTTTTTTTAAAATTATCATCAGTGATAACAGACCTTCATCCACACATGAGAAGTCATGAGACTACCTGCCTCTTTGCATATCCCTGGACCAAGATCAAGAAACAAACGCATGTGACAGTGTGCTCGATTTATTTTCTGGGAGAAGATTTATAGATTCATATATAAAAAGAAACAGCACGCTCCAAGTGGAACCAAATCACTTGGTGTCTTTGCTTATGATCTGTCATTTGAACCTGTTGATGGTCTAACACAGCTTTCTTCCTATATAATTCTAATTTCTGAACATCTGGGAAGTTCGAAGACATAGTTATGCTTCTACATGTTTTTATATAGACTGGATCCTCAGTATTCCCAACCATAATTATAAATGTTTTGAACCTATTTTTTTGCACTGATACCCTGGGGAAGAGGTTCTATTAATCATTACTGTATCCCTGATGTTTTGAGTGATAACATGATCAGTATTAAAGTAATTGATACTGTGGGATGTTATTACTAAAGAGTTAATACTATGAGATATTCTTTGAAAAACAAACCATTTGTATATACACCAGCAAGTTTCTTATTTTTATTTTTTTTATTTAGTTAGGTTTTTTTGAGACATGGTTACTTTCTGTATAACAGTTCTGCCTATCCTGGAACTCACTTTGTAGACCAGGCTGTCCTTGAACTCACTGAGATCCACCTGCCTCTGCCTCCCCAGTGCTGGGATTAAAGGTGTGCACCACCACTGCCTGGCTGAGAAGAAATAATTATCCAAATATAATTTTCGAGACTATCTCATTAAGCCCTCTAAAAATAGAAAGTTTTAGTATAAAGAATATCACAGACCCATAATAATGCTTTCTTTCTTTTTGCTTGATTGACTAACTAATAACTTGGTGGTGGGCACTGACTCCTCCAGGCCTTGAATGTGTTGCGTCAGATGTTTATAAGGCTACATCACCAACCCTATTTTGCCTTCTTTTATAAATCTCTTTTCTCCCTGCCCATGTAATTCATGTAAAAATTAAAAAAAAAAAACACTAAATGGTTTGGGGAGGGTCGCTTCATGCTAAAAATAACCATTGTATTTGTGAGGTAACTGCCATACTTAATATTGATTGCCAGTTTGACGAGCTCTAGAATAACCAGGAGATAGGCCTCCGAGCACGCCTGCGAGGAGTGATCTAGATTACATCAGCTGAAGTGGGAAGAAGCCACCCTGAATATGCGCTGCATTATCCCATAGCCTGGGGTTCTAGGTTTCAGAAATGGAGGAAGTCAGCTGAACACGTACGTAGCACTCGGCTTCCTGACTCAGAAAGAGTGTGACCCGGCACGTGAAACTCTGGAGGCCAAGACATCCCTACCATCACGGACCACCGAACTATGAGCTAGAACCAACCCTTTTGCCCCCAGCTCCCGGAACTACCAGATATATTTGTTGCAACAAAATACTTCAACCTTCATATAAATGCCTCAAAAGATATTAATTCACGGTAGCTTTTCTTATTGTATTAACTATAATTAAGAAAAGTGGATTTTTAAAAATCAGCTTCCAGGAAGTTAAAATTTCAGAAAAAGTAGTGGCCTTTTTGATTTTTCTGTTGGCTCCGCACGGCACCACTGATATGTTTTGCACCTGTGGCCATAGTCTCTGTGTTTGCCCATCTAGGGCCATTCAAGAAGCAGTGACACTGCAGTGGGAAGGAAACCAGCCGCACAGTCAGACGTTCCTGGACGGGAGCTGTGGCCACTGCACGGGTCAAGTCATGAGTTCCTGGACGCAGCCCCTCAGCTTGCTGACTCCAGTTTTCCCCGTCCCTCCAATGGAGGCGACATGTGATCATCCCATGGCCTATGAGGGCCTCCAAAAGTCCTAGTATGCATATTGTCGCCTTGCCACACCTAAATGTCTTCCAAAATTACACCAGTCTCTTTGAGCCAGTTCATTCTCATTCGATGACTTATTATTGTCTCTCTTACATGTGAATGTTTTGCCTACATGTATATACATACATGTAGCTGTTGCCTGCAGAGGCCAGAAGAGCGCATTAGATCCCCTGGAACGAGTTGTAAGTCACCACGTGGGTGCTGCAAACTGAATTTGGGTCCTCAGCAAGCACAAGTATTCTTAACTGCTGAGTCCGTGCTCCCGCCCCTTACGCAGTGCCTTTGATTGACAGATGGTAATGCATCTTTATGGGATACAGTGTTATGCTTCTCCACACTTGTACATTTTGTAGGGATCGGAACAGGGCATTTAGGCTATCCATCATCTCAAACATTTATCATTTGTGTGTGATGAGAACATGCAAAATCTGCTTTTCTAACTATTCAAAATTGTGTAATATTGTTTAAGCTTCTTTGGTGGTTTCCAAAGCCAAAGGCATGTGCTAATGCACAATGCATATTACTGAGGTGTAATATAGCTCATACTAGGGTTTGCTCACCCTGGTAGGTTGAGACTCAGATAACCTCCAACTGGCTATCTGTTGAAACGCTTTATACTTTTAAAAGGGTGAATCCAGAGTGCATTGAGTAATGCATAATAAAATTAGTTTTAGAGGAAAGGACCCAAGTTTAAAAGAGACAGAGGAGAAAAATAAGAGGGTCAGATAAGCAGAGTAAAATAATCTCCAATGACTTCATCGTGAAGTAATGACTTTCACCAAAGAACTGCATTGTAGTTTTATCTTTCCAACCAAGGTTGTGTTAATGCTCTAAAATTAAGTCTCTTGTGAAAGTTATCTGGAATTTCTCAGCAAGTTTTTAAAGGGGTTTTATTTTTTCACTGGAGGTCATGCCTCAAGAATTTGTAGGAATTCCGCCTGGAAAGTCATAATCGGTGGAAACTGGCAGTGGAAGCTAATTTATATTACTCTTCCAGATAAAAATTCCTTCCGTCTTAGACCTGCATTTCAAAAAAAGATTATTATCACTCTGGAAAGAATACCTCAGTTTAGAAGAAAGTGACCTCAAGGACGTGTTTCCTGCCCCGTGCAGATCTGGTGCTCCTTAAGCATCCTCTAAAATCCTCTCTTGAAAGGTTTTGTGAATCCTCAAAGAATGAGGATGTCAGAAAAATGTTCTAAATGATGCTCCCTCATTTGCCTGCCTTGGGAGTTCATCCTGGGTGGCAGGAAAGAGGAAGACAGGAAGTGAAACTGAGGAGGGGAGAGACCTAGGAAGGGGGAGAAAATTTAGCTACAAGGGCTTGGTTGTTCCTGTTAGCAGTGGCCGTGTATTCAAATGCATGACACATGCATGAGCAAGATGCTTCATGGAGCAGTTTGGCTATTTTTCGTGACAGGCATGAATTTAAACCTTCATTTCTTCTTTATCTATCCATGCTCCATCTGTTGGTTATTTTAGTTATTCAACTCTTAATATCCCCAGCTATAAAATGGCTCTCATTGAGTGGTTAGATGCATCTGTCACGGTCCTATGTACATCCTTTGCTTCTGCATCTTGTTAGCACTAAATAAGAGTTTATTATAAAGCTCATGAGCAAATAAATATGTTTTTTCTACATTCTCCTTCTCTCCATGAGGATTTCAGAAATGTCATTGCACTGTGTTGGCCTCTTCAATAACTCGTTAATGAAAAGCACCATGTTCCTTTGATGACTCTGAAAACTGAGACCTCCAAACAATATCCAGTCAATACCCACTGAAAATCTGCAACTGCCATTTGCCAAGCAAGGCACTGTTTGTCTGAGTGAGCCATCCCGGAGGCCTTCTCACGTTTCAAGATGAAGATGTAATTCCTAAGGGGCTGAGACAGGATTTCAATCTGAGATACCTACCAAACACAATCATGATGTCAAAAATGGTCCAGCTTTCCTATCATCAGAGACACTTGTAGGGTCACACGCAGTGACCTCGGCATGCTACAGAGCAAAGCTGACCACTATCCTCGCTGAAATCAACTACCCTCATTGAACTATCTCAGCAGTTGAGCAGAAATCTGCAAGAATCATAAATATAGTTTCTACAGTTCCACACAACATCTCCTTGGGATGAGGCCACTGTGAGTCCTGTGTGGTTTTTCAGTGGGTAGATAATTATTTAACAGTAGAGACAGAAGACAGATTCACTTCCAATTGTGAGCTCACTCCTAAAGTCACAAGTGAAAGCTCAAAGAGAAACAGAATCCAAAGTAAACATTATTTTGGACTAGAAAGTATTTCTCTGAGGGTGCCCAGGTTCAGAAGAAGGAATTCTACATCAAACAAGGAGAAACCTCGCTCACTTTCCCAAGATAGCAGTGGCCATGTCTAGGCTCTGCCTGTTCACCTCATTGATCTATTCCTCAATCTCAAATACATTTTTCAACAATCCTGGTTTATGAACCACATGCCCAAGTCTTCCAGACTTGGACGTTGGTTGCTGGAGAGGGGTGAAGAGCTGTTATAAACTATCTGTGGGAACAGTCACTAACATGGTTGGCCAGAACATTTCCATGAGAGAGCCAAAAAGTTTCGCTTGTTGTAACCTACGATGTCTTAGTAAATATTAACTAATGTTGGAAATATGCATGGATTTACTTCTCTAGGCTGCTTGAGCCTTTTAAATCATAATTTTTTTAAAACAAAAAAAAATTTAAGAAAGACCTTTAAAGGGTGACTCATAGAAGAAGGGTGTTTGGTTAGCGTCTCTCCTCCCGCTCCAAGCTACCCGTCTTTACACGGCTGTTTTTCTTCCAAGAGCCTGTCCCTTTCATATATATGTTTTGGCAACAGCTAATTCCCTGTGCAGGTATCTCTAAGGTCCCCTGTGCCTCTCAGAGTGAAAGTCCAAGTGAACAAACCACTGTGCAGAGAGGACCTCACCTTCCCTTCCCTGTGCCCCACTCATGACAACAAGCTGTGTGCTGCTTACATTAGCAGAGACATCTTAACCATTTACCGAGGTGCACAGCCTCTAGGAACCCTCTGGGAGTAAGAGCTGGGACAGGACCCAGAAACCTGAGTGACCTCCTGGAGTTTTAGAAGTTAATATTCCATTAAGAGCATTTGCTCACACATATCCAGAAGGTGAGGTGCTACTTCCATGACATCCTGTGACTAGAAAACTGCTTTGGGCTTTAGAAAACCCTCAAGGGAAATATGTGAATTGAGTTATTATTGTAATTGTATATTGTATTAATGCCAACTGGGAAAATGAAGGGAAAGATAATCTAACGGAGAGAAAGTCAAGGTACTACCAGAAATGTGTAACACAGATGTCATTCACTGGGAAATTGGCATCAGATGAGAGCTGGAAGGTTGGGAGATACAGAAAAGGCTCTGGCAAGTGATGCTGCAAAGATCTTTCAAGTGACAGGGTAAGAATTTTGTGTTAGATGCTGTAGGCTGAGGTGTGTCGTGTATAATGACATGTGGAACAATGGTAGTGTTGGCTGTGGTATGTGAGGTAATGGGACAGGGAGCGGAATAATGCAGAGATCTAGTATAAAGGCTATGACAGTCCTGGGCTTTGAATTAAGACACTGAAGAAAAGTTGAAGGAAGGGGGTGTTCTCAGAAGAGTGAACGTTAGCATGGTGTCATGGCATGTCTTTGGTGTTTTCTGTTTCCTCTCTTCTTGAGAAATAAGCTGCAGGGGCATAAACGGGCAAGAACCTTGCTATCAATCACATAGCACCTGGTGAGATGGCCAGTGCAAGCTCCCAGGGTGTGTGGCAGCTGCTGTAGTTTGCGTAAGAAGACTATGGAAGGCACGCAGACGAATAATACAGACATCTCCACAGACAGCCATTGGGAAAACAAGCTGCTTCATGTATGCTTTATGTTAGGTGTTGGCCCAGACCCCCCGCCCCCAGGAAGGATGTCTGAGCTCCAGAACTTCTAGAAGGAAGCCTCTGTGTAGAGCATTTTGCAATCCACTTTTTCTTCTTCACAGAAGATCACTCTTTCCTAAAGACACTGATTCTAAGAGCACTTTCCTCTAAACCTGTTTCCCTGTAATCTCCATCCATCTCTGTGCCAGGCACCAGATCTAGGAGGAGGCTGAACATCAATTATGTGTGTGTTAATCATTATGCCATGAGAAAGCATCATCACAAAGGATTGGAATAAAACAGGAAGGGAAGTAGATTTTAAGAGACAGTAATTTAGTGCTCCAATCTCTGGAATAATAGCCAAAAAAAATGAAGTGTCTAGATAAGTCCTTCTGATCAAAACAGGAGCACCAAAAGTAATATGTCTTTCCTTGCTCTTTTCTCTGTCATTCCTCCACCTCAACTATCCCATTCCCTCAAGTTCTCCTCCCCTTTTCCCTTCTCCCCTCCTCTTCCCCCTTCTGCCCTCCTTTCTTCCTCCACCCCTGTGCTCCCATTTTTGTCAGGCAAGTTTGTCTATTTGCTCTTTCCAGGTGACTCTATGTATGGTTTTTTAGGGTTCACCTTGTTACTTAGCTTCTCTAGGATCATAAACTATAGGCTTAACATAGAACCTTCATCCAGCAAATGATGGAAACAGAGGTAGAGACCAGCAGTGGAGTACTGGCCTGAGCTCCCAAAATCCAGTTGAAGAGTGGGAGGAGTGAGAACATGAGCAAAAAGGTCAAGACCATGATAGGTTCACCCACTGAAGCAGTTTACCTGAACTAATAGGAGGTCACCAACTCCAGCCGGACAGGAAAGGACCCAGCATAGGAGCAAACTAGTCCTTCTGAATGTGGGTGAGAGTTGTATGGCTAGGCAGACTGAGGGGCCACTGGAGTGGCACCAGGAATTAACCCTACTTCTTGTACTGGCTTTTTGGGAACGAACCCATTTTCTTTGGATGGATACCTTGCTCAGCCTGGACAGAGTAGGGAGAACCTTGGATCTTCCCCAGAGCAATGTGCCTTACCCTCTCTGAGGAGTGGATGTGTGTGTGTGTGGGGGGGGGGGGAGGGTAAGGAGGCATGGGGTAAGTGGAGGGAATGGGAGAAGGGGAGGAAATGGGAACTGGGACTGGTGTGTAAAATAAAAAAAGCCTGTTTTCTTTCTTAAAAAAAGAAAAGAAAAGAATTTTTTTAAAAAATAACATAAATTGACATGATATAAACAGTAATTTAGGAAAAAGCAGGCATCTGTGAATAGAATGGAAGAGAAAATGAGGGAATTTTGTATTTAAAAAAAAAAGTCAAGGATTTTGACTAATTGAGGGAGGCCAAGAAAAAAGTATCAGTACAGAGGCTTGACAACTTTGATAAAGGCAGATGTCCTAGAGACTAAGATGTTAAGGGCCTGGCTTCCCAGTGTCTGATTAATGGAGATAAGAGGGATATATGTGGCTGGGTTCAAGGCCATATCCCTTCTATCAAATGACTCAAGATTGCCATCCTTCATGGCAGGATACCTGATCAGTCTTTTCTCATAGATTCTCCATTTCAGTGATCTCCTGAAGGACAGAATGAGAAGATAGGTGGGCTGCTTCCGGGTTGTCTCAGCGCTGACCACCTCTCAGAAATCAGTGCATGGCACTTACAGCTCTGTAATTGGCAGGCAACACCTAGAGACTTGAAAAGGCTGGAGGGATGGGGCAAGGAGACAGGCCTCCAAAAACAAGACAGGCTTTCAGTTCTCTGGACCCGAAGTCATTATCCTAGATGCCATGTTTCAAATGCAAAGGTTCCAACCAGTATTAATTCCATTCTTAATGGATTATGTATTAGCATTCCTCAGCCATTCGTTTCTGTATATGCTTGTGTCTGGTGGCTCAGTCATAATCAGTTACTCATCACTTGGTGAAATTAAGTAGGAAAGACATTATATAAAAACATTATTTCATGTTTCTTTGTCAGCCTCCAAAGACAAATTCTTTCTGGCTTTCTGCCATAGGAAACAAGATGTTTAATTTCAATGCGAATTTCCTGATTCCGTGTTTGAATAAAGAGGACAATGTGACAGATGAGGGAAACGGTGATTCCAATGGCATGAGCACCCCAAGCTGCCACACTGTGAGACAGCAGAGACAGAGCCTGCATTGTCAAGGGTCAGCCAGGCATGCAAAAATCACAGCTGCAAATTGAGATAAGGGGATTCTTTTGGTCTAATATTGTACATGGTATCAGGATAACCCATTGTTTGAGTGAATGGGTAAATCCCTACATCTCCTCCATTTTCATTCTCTCTTCCACCAACACTACTCTCTCTCAGTTGGCTGGGACTAGAGATGTCAAAACTCTGTGGAGAAGAGCAGCTTTCATTTATCCTGCTGAGGAAGTGGTCTGAGTCTCCGTGAGGAATATCCATCTCCCCCATGAACTGTCCCACACTAGACGACACTGGGACACTGGTTTGGCGGTCTGAGATCAAGGTCCAGTGAACCTGAGACGTTAGGACTGTTTAGCAGACCAGAGTTCTTGGGCTGCAGAGCTGTCAGATGCTTCCCACACAGTAGGTCCATAATAACGTAACAATACATTGACAATCCATGTCTTGTGGCTGGGATCAGAAGTCGTTGCAAAAGTCAGAAGCAGATTGGGAGTCTCCAGCCCTAGAAGACGCCTCTGATTCCCAATCTGCCAGGCAAGGTTAGTAGCTCCTCCACAAGCACTCAGGGGTCATTTACCCCTTCTATCTTAAACCTCTAAATATAAAATATAATTATATTCATTTAAAATTTTTATTTAATAAAGTTTAGTTAAATTTAAAATTAAATTATTAAAATTTTTATTTTAATTATTTTATTTTATTAGCATGTGTTAATTGTTATGCTATATTCATACATTCATATAATATCCTCTGGTATTTCTCATTAACCCAATGGCTGGGGAGATGATTCAATCATTAAGGTGTCAGCTGCACAAGCACAAGGTCCTGCGTTCTGATGCCCAGCACATATGTGAGGGTCTTGTGAGTTGAGTGCATGCTCCTCTAATCCCAGCATACGAAAGGCAGAGAGGAGCTGGATTCTGAAGATCATTGGGCAAACAGCCTTGCCAAACGGATGACCTTCAGGGGAGAGACTCTGACTCAAAATGTAAAGGTAGAGAGCCATCAGCAAAGACATCCTGAGGCCTCCACAAGTACACGCACATGTTTGTATGTCCACATACACACACCAAAATAACAAGTACATATATCACACACACATGCAAAAAATACAACACTTATGTAATATAAAGTACATGGTATATGCATAGCAAACTGGTCCCATCGGTGCAGCCATTGGACAGAGTATGCAGAGCTTCTAAAGTGGGTAGACAGTGACAGAATCCAGTCTGAAATCTAGACGTGGAGCTGGAAGAGAGTTGAAGAGACATAAAGGGATGTGCTGGAGAAATGAAGAAGGGGACAGGTTTCTGTCCCTGCAGTCATTTTGGACTCTGAGAGAGAACATACAGCATGTGACCAGGGTGCCAGCCGGAGAAGCTACTATCAGTGTTCAGGTACTCAGATTGGTAGAGAATGCTTGAGTTCATTGCTTCCAAATGGCTGTGACCAGTTTGCAAGAAGACAGGCAGGACACAGCTGTCTAAGGGTCCCTGAGGAGGGTGTGATGTTACTGAGAATCTACAACTATTGTAATGGAATCCACGCTGTGTCCATGGACGTCAGAGAAGTGTGCTGGAGTCATGGTGAGACCTTGGGGGCTTCACATTCCCTGAGAGGTTGACATGAAGGACTGTCAGATCATGATTAGCTCAGATCTGAAGTTTAGAGCACAGCGTGGGTACCGCTGGAAAAGTCAGGGCACATCAAAGGACATGAAGTGACCATGTTCCCATGGATGGATCTCTATCACAAGGTCTCCTCTACACACTCGGATATCTTTTCCAGAAATAATGCATTTCTAAGTCTCTCTCTCTCTCTCTCTCTCTCTCTCTCTCTCTCTCTCACACACACACACACACACACACACACACAGAGAGAGAGAGAGAGAGAGAGAGAGAGAGAGAGAGAGAGAAAGTGTATGCAAGTACCACAGAATGGATGCAGAAGTGAGGGGTTGGTTCTTTTCTTCCACCATGTGGGCCCCAGGGATCAATGTAAATGACCAAACTTCCACTGCAAATACCTGAATCCGCTGTGTGCCCTGTTGTTTTTTATTTTTTTGGTTTTTTTCTGATTCTAATTATCACTGTATTAACTAACACAGGAAGAATTGCCACTTGGCTCTTAGTCTGTGCTAAGTACCACTTTAGACACTCCACATGTTGCCTCTAGTGATCAACAACCCTGTGTCACAAATTTCTATTACCATAGGCAAGAAAGCTAAGAAAGTATTATTAAGCAAGGTAATAAGGTCTTTCAACCAGGAGGGGTAGGTGTGGAGTTTGACTGCAGGTGTTCTGTTTCTGACTGAGCTTAGCTTCTGTACCTAACTTGTCTGTGGGCATAGTGCGTTCAACAGACCTTTGTGAGGACCTGGAAGGCAGCTGTGCATACGGGGCTGTGTACAAAGTACAGCTGATTCATACATCCCTGTTCACAGATAGGATGTCAGCTCTAGAAGAAAGCAACATAATGAGCCTGTGAATAATAGCAAAGCCAAGCATAATTGTGCCCCATTGTTTTTATGCTTTTGTTGCCTGAGATGATAAAAATATAGGAAGAGCATAATGTTGATGCTGGGAAAATGGCTTACTGGGTAAAGTTCTTGCCTTGCAAAAACAAAGACCTGAGTAAGAGCCCTAAAAATCCATGCAAAAACGTGTGCTTATGCATGCAGATAAAGCCTGTGGCAGGGAGACAGAAGCAGGTGGATCCCTGGAGCTCCCTGCAGAACTGGCCTAGCTAAACTGGAGAACCCTGGGCTAGTGAGAGACCCTGTCTCAAAACACTAGAAGGTTCAGGACCAATGGCTCACCTGAGAGCAGCCAATGTACCAGCTTACAACGGCCTATAAATTAACTTCTGCCTTCCCTGACCAAGGCAGGCCTCTGCCCACATGTGGCATACCCACACTCATACCCATAAATAAAAATAAAAGTAAATCTTAAAAGAGAAACAAGGTGGAGGGCTTATGAAGAATAACACTTGGAATTGTCTTCTGGTTTCCAGATGGACGTACCCATACACGCATGCACGTGCATGTGCACACACACACACACACACATAAACATACACACACCCGTCACTCTACCAAGACGACCTATTATTTCTCAAAGGGTGACATTTTCCAACCTTCTTGTATTAGAAAAGTAGGGCCAAGCTTGCATGATTTCCCTGACAGCTGAAGCATTTCCCAGCCACAGCACTATCAGGGCTTAGGAGACTTTTGGATCCACATGATTGACCACATGGTTTTATTTTTCATTCATTAAAGACAAAGTCGATGAGTGGACACATCTTTCATTATTTTTTGAAATGAGTTTGGTGGCCCAGGGCTTGACATCAGAGAGATTCACTTGGATTTAAAAGTGAGTTTGGCCTCTGAATGATGTCATCTTGGGGCTGGCTATTGAACTTCCCTGAGGCACACTTCTTCATTTCTGAAATGAGGCTGACATGAGAGCTCAGCAATCCCAGGAGGAGCTAAAGGAAAGCAGGTGAGACAGCAGATAGACAAAGCTGGGAGAAACTTCCCATCCGCACCGAAGAACTGCAGACAGAAGTGGGGAAGGCACTTGCGGGCGGTTAATTCGGGCATGACAGAATTAACAGAGGGTGGGAGTGACAGCCAAGACCATGCAAATAGGACACAACACAGTGTTCCCTCATGCCCGTCCTTCCTCCTGCCCCGCCTGCATGTAGACGTTTATGTCTGTGTCTTCTTATTTCCTTGTACTAATTCCCTTGTCATATCTTGTTCTCAGCCTGTGCAGCCCTTCAGCACAGGATCTTGTATATGTCTACTTGAAGTATCTCTGTAGAACCTACCTCTTGTGATCCAAATGCACGCATCCAGCATCTGACATCACATGTAGCACTTCCCAGCTTGAGACCTACACAGACATCACCCATTTGATCTGGGCCTGGCTCTCTTGGGTTTTCTCGGGAGCATGAGGCCTGAGTGCTGCTGGGTTTTGCATGAACCACACACTCTCGACTCCTGCCAAAGTTTATTTTGCTCCCTCATTCTCCCTAACCTTGTACCCTCAGATATACTTCTCATTCACATAGCCCAAGGCCCCGTGCCTCCAAAGGAGGGTTACAACAGCCAGAGAAAGCCAAAAGAGACCGGAGACGCACCGTCCTGCATACCATCCCGGGTCGGAATGCAGTCTGTGTTTATCACCATATCCAGTAGTATCTGAGTGTTCTCCGACCCAGTCCAAGGAGAATGGCTTAAATGGGAACATCCCTTGTGGCACTTTGTGACAAATACCATCTTTAGAGGCATCAGCTCACTGTAAAGCTTAATTCTATTAGAATATTCCCATGTTAAAGTAACTGTGATTTAAAAAACATTTAAACATTTAGGATGGTGTTTCAGAGCCTATTTAGGTTCACGCAAAAATTAAGTGGAAAACCCAGTCACACACAGGCACACATGCATGCTCACACACAGCCTTTTTCATTTGTCAACATCTCTCACCACTGACACGTAATTGTCAGTCCAGTTCTACCGGGCCCCTTCTAGTTCACTCATGGTCATGCCTATCCTGTAGATTTGCACAGACAAACAGCATGTACCCATGATCTCACACAGTGCATATGTACCCATGATCTCACACAGAGCATATGTACCCATGATCTCACACAGAGCATATGTACCCATGATATGTCACAGTGTGTATACACCCATGATATTACACAGTGCATATGTACCCATGATATCACACACACACACATACATACATATATATATATATATCCATGACATCTCACAGTACACATGCACCCATGATATCACACAATGCACATGTACCCATGATATCGCACAGTGCCTATGTACCTGTGATATCACAAAGTACATATGGACCCATGATATCACACAGTGCACATGTGCCCATGATATCACACAGTGCACATGTGCCCATGATATCACACAGTGCGTATTCACTGTTGTAAATCTTAGGGTTCAGCTTACTAACCCCTTTTCTGATCTCTGATGAGTCCCCTATTTCATTTATTTTTAATTTTGTTTACTGTCCCTGTACATTTGCCTCACATAGTATGTGGACAGTATATTACCTTCACTTAATGTATGCTTAAAGTTTCCCTATGGCTTTTAAAAAATTGCTTGACAGATCATACATTTATCGAATGGGTTTTAGTCTCCACTCCCCATACCCCTCTCCTCTTCCTGCGCCTCCTACTGTAACCTTTCTTCATTACAGGTCTCCATCCCATTTTCATGTCTTCTTTTTGTGTGTACCCACTGAGTTTAATTAGAGCTTCTTGCCCAAGTGTAGGCATGAGATGGGTAGCTCATTCCTGTTCTGCACTGAATTCTATTCTGTTTTACTGGCATTTATTTACTTACTTGATTTTTGTCATTACCAAGTTCGGGCAGTTTTAAAGCTCATAAACCATTTAGCTCATAAAAGTTCCTTCTTAGGTGAATATTGATTGCATTCTAATAGTGTATAGAGTTTTAAAAAACAAAAACAAAATTCAAAAAACCTGCTGACTGTCACCCCACTTTCTCTCTGACATTTGGTGGTATAGATTTTGTTGTTGCTGATGCTGTACATTTAATCGGGGCTGACTTACAGTTCAGAAGTTTAGCTTGTTATCATCATGGTGGGAAACATGGCAATGAATAGGCAGACATGGTGCTGCAGAGGAGCTGAATCCTGCATCTGGAACAACAGGCTGCAGGAAGAGAATGCCATACTGGGTGTGGCCTGAGCATCTGAAACGTCAAAGCCCACTCCCAGCGACACACTTCCTTCAAAACCACACCTCCTAATAGTTCTGTTTCCTATGGATCAAACATTCAAGCACACATGTCTATGGGAGCCGTTCCTATTCAAACCAGCACAGTGCAAAATGAAGAGTGAACCCTAGCAGATGTGTGGAGGATGTGTTATGCGGTGGTTCTAGGGAGATATGTCTTCCTCCCTTACCTTTTCCAATCTCAATTTTATTGTAGATTTATCCAATGAAGAGGAAAGAAGGTGAATGGAAAAATGTGGAAGGAAGTATGAAAATGAGATGGTGAGTGTTGTCTGTTATGCCCAAATCTGTGGGTCCCCACAAAAGCCAACAAAGGAGACCGAGTCTCATATGTAAAAGCAAAGAACCTTTATTTTAATCAAGTTTGCAAACTCTGTCTCTTGGCATGTCCAACATATTGGAATATCCGGAGAGCCCAAAGCTCAATTATAATTGGGTTTTTATAGTACTAAATGTGGGCGTGAGGGGGCTCTGAGGTTCAGGACCCCTGATTGGCTGACGTTTGTCTAGGGGTGTCCTGGTGAAGTGCCGGCAGGTGTTTCTATCTACAGTGCTTGAAATGCCAGGAATTTCCTTTGAATGGTCTGCACTTGGGAGGGGGTCAGGTAATCTTGGCCTGCCAGGCATTGTCTCAGGGAAAACTATTTAGACTCCAGACGCCATTTAAATTTATCCATGGCCAGAGTCCCAGGTGATAATGGTTGAAAGTAGAGAAACTTCCTTTGGATGACCTTCCTAGACTTAGCTTATCATGGCTGGCTCTCACATTGTCACCTTGTCAGAATCTAAATCACAGGTGGCATCACAAATGGCAGGTGGGTGTCTGGGCATGCCTGTGGGTGGTGTGGGAGAATGGTCTGTATTCTGTCAATTATATTTTAAATAAACACTGATTGGCCAGTAGCCAGGCAGGAAGTATAGGTGGGACAACCAGACAGGAAGTAGAGGTGGGTCAATGAGAACAGGAGAATTCTGGGAAGGAGAAAGCCCATTCCTCTGCAGTTGTGAGTTTGCTACAGAAGAAACAAGATGTGACTGCCTCGCTGAATAAGGTACCAAGCCATGTAGCTAGCATAGACAAGAATAATGGGCTAATGTAAGTTATAAGAGTTAAATAGAAGCCTGAGCTAATGGGCCAATCAGTTTATAGTTAATGTAGACCTCTGTGTGATTTCTTCGGGACTTAACAATTGTGAGAACTGAACAGGGAAGAAAACCTCGGACAACAGGGGTGTGGGGTGTCTTCTTTGTGTTAATTATGGCAGGGAGACCTGGCCACTGTGAGTGGCACCCTTCCTCAGCTGGGAGCCTGGACTGTATAAATAGAGACATGAAACTGAACAATGGCCATTATCTGTTTCCTGGGTCCAGATGCACTATGGCCAGCCACCCCCTGCTCGTGGTGTCATGCCTTCCCAGCCTGTTGCTGTTTCCTCCTCACCATGAGGGGCTGGAACCCTCTGAAACAGAGAGCCAAAATAAACCTTTTCTGTCTTGACTTGCTTTCTTGGGCTGTTTTATCATAGCAGAGAGAAAGCAATTAAGACAAGAAAGAGTGACAAAGCAGAGGGGTGAGCTGTGGAAATACAGAATGAGTGACAATCATTGCTGTACAGAGGGGTTAAGACGAAGCAATGGAGCAGAAGACATTGCTTTCCTGGGATTGAGAGCTGGCTGAGCAGGCAGTGAAGAGTTCGTGGCATAGCTCCACTTGTGATGGGATGTGTCACATGCCTGATACTGGCCAAAAGGGAGAAGCAATGGTGACACATAAACGGAATCATATGATATGTGGCCTTACCTACCTCACTTATTTATTTATTAAAGTATTATTTTCGTGTCCAACCATATCATACAGATACTGCAATCCTTTTTTGCAGCTGTGTGATCTTTCATTGTATGGATATACCACACTCTGTTTATTTGGGTATTGAAGCATGCTTCTCTTGTTCCAGCTCTCTGGCCATTGTGCCCTTATGCTCGTGTCTCTCTGGGGACAAGCCACTAGTAAAATACTGCCTCACTGTCACTCATTTTCAATGTGAGCATTCGGTGGCTTTTTTGAATGAGTGGTACATGATGAAGCACACCATCTCCCTCCCGAAGGAGATTTTATTACTCAGAGGTCAGTTCCCCCTCAAATGCTCTTGAATTTAGTCGTTATTGATCCTGTGCAAAGATGAAGAGATTTATTTACAAAATTTGTTTCTTTGAGGGTCTACGAGAAGGTTCAGTGGGTAAAGTGCCTATTGCATAAGTCTGTCATCAGAAGTGATTCCACTTTTCCCTCTGACCTCCATACATAATCCGGGGCACAAGGGCAACCCCGCCCATTATACACACACACACACACACACACACACACACACACGCCCTCATACCATAATATAACATAATATAATAACAAATAAGAATGGTTGAAGTTTGTTTCCTTAGGAAAACCTCCCACCAAAAGCTTGCTATTATTTGTGTCAACTATGATTTGAGAAAGTACATTTGCTAATTTTACGCTAAGTGGATTAAGTCTGAAATTCTTCCACGATTGTTCTAATCTTGCTTTCCACCTTTACTGTATGAACAGTGGAGCTCATGGTTTTGCAGAGGTGCTTCCATTAATTTCCTGGATGTACTTGTGGCGAGCCAGTGCATCACCTGGCTGACACACTAGTAAACACCTACATCGAAGCACAGAGGGGAAGTGAAGACAAAAACCCAAATCATGCTCAAACGTCCACTTTCTTCTCACCTGTAGCTTCTAAATTCTGATTGTTTCCAGGGGAAATTGCCTTATTTCCTTGAGTTGAGTAAGAGCTTTAGCTTTTATCTTACCCATTGTGGTTTCATACTCTCTTCCCATTTTTAAAAGTAAATATATAGAACACTTAGCAATTGTTTCCAGTTGTCCTTATCTTTATGGGCTAATAATTTTTTTATTTCTCTAACATAGGAAGGGGCAATATGCCAGTTTAGATGCACGCTAAAGGAATAGATGTTTCTGTTGTGGCATCCAGAGCTTCAGCTCTGGAACTGCAGGTACCTATTTGTATAAATGGGAGACATAAAACATCAGGATTAGGGATGGAATGATAGCTTCCAATTAAAGCGTTTTGCTATTTTTAAAATGCCTATATTTTAGCTATCAAGGAAGCCTTATGTAATAGGTCTTATCTTTGTGTTCACACACGGACATGAGACCTGGGAAAGTACTGTGAAGGTACCAAAAGGATTTGGACTTGATGTGGGAGTGTCATATATCAATCTATTGATTTCTGTGGTTAAGCAATAAAGAAACTGCTTTGGCCCTCATAGGTTAAAACATAGGTGGGAGGAGTAAATAGAACAGAATGCTGGGAGAAAGAAGCTGAGTCAGGAGTCGCCATGATTCTCCCACTCCAGACAGACGCAGGTTAAGATCATTCCTGGTAAGCCAGCTCGTGGGCTACAGCAGATTATTAGAAATGGGCTAGTCCAGGTGCGAGAGCTAGCCTAGAAGAGGCTAGATAGAAATGGGCCAAGCGGTGTTTAAAAGAATACAGTTTCCGTGTAATTATTTAGGGTAAAGCTAGCCAGGTGGCGGGACACAGCCCCATGTGGGCGGCCGGGTGCTAGGGATGCAGCCCCGCTGTCCCTATTTCAACAGATGGCGCCCAGACGTGATGGACTAAATCCACTTAAAAACCTGAGAAGGCTTAAAAATGAGGGAGAAAGAGTTTAATACAGATTTTTGCTGTTTGTTGGTGGCATGCTGTAGAGAAATTTCCTGATTCGGCATCAGCAGCAGAAAAAACGCTGCGTCATTTTAAAGTGCGGCTTCCTAGAACTGTGCCGCCATTGCAATCTCTGTCTGGCTCTTGCGGGAGACAGAGCTTTTAAATGGAGCATTTAGAGTAATGCGCTACGGCTTGGTTGATGGCAATGTGGACTGTTGTGTGCCTGGAACTGTGTGTGGCTCAGAGGCACCAAATGGCTCTGAGGCAGGAGCTGCCTGGCTCCACCATGATGAACTGTGCTGGTCTCAGGCAGGAACTATCGTAATTACCATAAAAACAGCGCAGTTAAGGTTTAGACTGGGCAGGAAACAGGCTGTACCTTATTACGTATTACTTGTACATGTTGCAACTTCAGTTTTTAAGAACTGCTTAACATATTAAGAAATGCTCCTGGATAGTAAAAAAATGTTACAGATTCACAATAAAACAGATTCAGACATAAAAGACCACATTGTTGGATGACTGTACATAGGCTTGAGAGAGAGAAGAAAAGAATATAGAGAATAAAGCTAATGGTTTAAAAAAAAAGGTAAAGTCTTTAAAGAGACAGAGTACAGATAGTTAAGAGATTAAAAGAAATAAAGAAAAATAAGCCACATAAAGAGAGTCTGGATTATGTACATTGTGTTTTCTTTAAAATTTTTGACTGTGAAGGAGCTAAGTACAGAGAGACATTTCATTATATGTGCTGCTAAGCTGAACCTGCACATATATTCTAAAGGTATCTTGACTTCGGAATTTGGGTCTAAGGATATGACGCTTTGGAAAGGGTCTTCTTTTGTTTTCACAGAGGACCAGACCCTGTGGATTGCATCTATCCCAATTTGGTATAATAGACCACGACCTCCTGAAAAGTTGCTGTGAACATCTTCAGAAAATTACTTCACTCAACTGCCAACTGAGATGAACCTGACACACAGGTTGCACCCTAAACGATTTGATTAACAGCACCCCCATTCAGCAGGAAGCAGTTTGGAGAGAAAAAAAACTGTGCCCATGTTCCCAAAATATTGTTTATAAATGTTCTTTTACATTTAAAGGGAGAAATGATATAGGTGTGAATAATTTCCATTGGTATGGATTTTAAGGTCAATTTTGTTATATGTATATGTGTTTCTGATCTTGATTAAGGTATTGTGATTGTGTAGTTCATTTAAAATGTAATGTATAATAGGAAATTTAGGTTGCTAATGGATAATTATCGATAATAGTAAAGCTTGTAGTCATGTTAGTTAGATTTCCTAGATATATAGAAATACATTTCAGTTAGACATTCTTCATATCTTTCAAAGACTGCAGAATATGGCATTTTAAATGTTTTAATAACTTAGGACTTTTCATGACAATGAGACACTCTGCTCCTGGCAGCACCAATCTACTTCAAGAAGATAAGCATCGAAGAGGATCCTTATGGAGTCTGATAGCCATTTGGGCAAGAAACTGTTCTTGCCTGGACTGTTGCATAAACTGGACAAAGAGAACCCGCAGAGAGAGGACTGCTGAACTTGCCTAAAGGTGAGATGATCTTTCGGGGTTCCTGACTCATGAAAGAGTCTGCGAGACATTCTGAAGGGACACAGCAGATAGTGACTGAACTGTCTTTGGAATTTCCTGCTTGATGAAAATGTCTGCTGGATACTATGGGCCTGAAGGCTGAAGATGGATGCCCCAATGGTACAGAGGAACTTTGGGTGACTGTCCAAGCAGTGAGATGTCTCTGTCATTTCTAGAGTTTTGGACTTCTTGTTTACTTAGGTAGTATTATATCCTTCTGGAGTCTTTGATGGAGTTGAAGAATGGATAGTTATAGTTTTCCTTAGTTATGATAAAAGATAAAATAGATATAAATATTGTAACTGTAATTCTTGCTTGATAACTGTTTTGCTATATGTAATTTTGCTATGTTAAAGTTAATGCCTTCCTTTTTTTTTGTTTAAATAGAAAAAGGGGAAGTGATGTGGGAGTGTCATATATCAATCTATTGATTTCTATGGTTAAGCAATAAAAAAACTGCTTTGGCACTCATAGGTTAAAACATAGGTGGGAGGAGTAAACAGAACAGAATGCTGGGAGAAAGAAGCTGAGTCAGAAGTCACCATGATTCTCCCACTCCAGACAGACACAGGTTAAGATCATTCCTGGTAAGCCAGCTCATGGGCTACAGCAGATTATTAGAAATGGGCTAGTCCAGGTGCGAGAGCTAGCCTAGAAGAGGCTAGATAGAAATGGGCCAAGCGGTGTTTAAAAGAATACAGTTTCCATGTAATTATTTAGGGTAAAGCTAGCCGGGTGGCGGGACACAGCCCCATGTGGGCCGCCAGGTGCCAGGGATGCAGCCCCGCTGCCCCTATTTCAACATGGACTAAACTCTGAAGAGATTTAAAGCTTGCATGCTTCAAACAGAAGTCGGGGGCAATGAGAACGCCATTCATCTATAAGCTTAACATGGGGACTTCCACTGAGAATGAGCTGTCTGCAAAGTACAAACCTGCCACCTGCTTCAGGAAGGACTGCAGGATGTTTGGTGTATTTGTAAGCAGATTTTTAGTGATCTTGGTCCCTCCAGAAGGTGCTGGCCTATCTGCAGCTTCTCCTCTGTTTCCCATTCCTTTCCTGAGTTTTAGACATGGCGATGGCAATTTAGGAATCTTGTCATCGACTCCAAACAAAAACTGGATTCAGAATGTCTTCATCTGAAAGATGTACAAATCTTGCGAGCAAAAGCCTGTGGCCCAGTGCTGTCGACACAGTTGAAAACACTTTTACGATAGGACAGCTCTGCTACAATTAAACAAACATCTTATAAAGAAATTCAACTTGTCAAAACTGGCTTGTTAAACAAACTTGGAACCAGTGGATAACAAACTTGATCTGCTCTTGGATAGCAAGCTCCAGTTTTATGGGTCTTCCAGTGATCTCATTGTTATAATAAATGAGTACACCAGGTCTCTGTATTCGTCAGGAAAGTCCTACAAGCCATACTTCAGATGACTCAATAAAGTCATATGCCTCCCATGCCAAAAGGCAGGCACACAGTGGCGTTTCTTCACCTAGTGTTCTTAAAATCACAAGCCAAAGCAACACCATCCTGAGGTCAAGCCCTGACTGGAAGAAATCTTTGTATCTCAGTTCATCTGGGAATCATGTCTGACACTTACCTCCCTGTGAGCCTCATTCCATTCTCCCACTTTGCACATGAACAGGTTAAATGTACCAGCATGTATTTTCCTGGAGTATTAGAACTTACCACGTGCTCCTCTTCCTGTAAGGAGCTACCTGCTTCTAGCCATATGCCCTTCCCCACACCGTTCAGAAAATTGTCTGGGTACAATGACATCATCCCATGTATCACCTAACTTCTGGAAAAGAAGGTGAACACACATAGCCCTTCATGCTTGCTGAGGCCATAAGGTCAATGCAATGGTTAGACACCATCATACATGTAAAATAACCTGAAAATTATTGTAGACCTGGCCTTGGCAGACCATGTATCATGTTACGTAGCTTATGTTTTTCTATAGTCCCACATTTTCTATGAGACTTGACAACAAAAATTACCTAGTTCCTTAAAAACAACAGAACTAGAAATATTATTTGGAGTCTGAAGATTTCTGTGGGTTTGGATATAGGTCAGGGATATAAACAACTGTTCAAATGACTTGGACATTAAAATGAGATCACAAAGTAACTTTTCTGGTTTTAAGACATGAGGGTATCAGAGAAAATGTGTCCAATTTGTGAAATGACTTCAGGGTAGCAGACCTAAGAGTGTGTCCTTTATGTAATGTGTCAGACAAACACCTAGGACTAATCAAGTTACAAAGGCGAAACATTTATTTTGGCTGACAGTTTAGGAAGGTCCAGTCCACGACTGTTGTGAGGCCTGCAACAAGCGATTATGTTGCAGTGGTCACTATAAAAGCTCTCACATCATTGTCTAGAAATCTGTGAACGGAAGGAACCATGTTCTTATAACCTGTTGGTGGTTATTTACTCTTTGCTCTTTTGGGGACGAAATCCCAAATAAATACACACATGTAGGCTTACTCTTTCTTATAAATGCCTGGCCTTAGCTTGGCTTGTTTCCAGCCAGCTCTTCTAACTTAAATTTTCCTGTCTACCTTTTGCTTCTGGAATTTTCCCTTTCTCTATTCTATATGCTTTTCCTTATGTCTTTTTCTTTTCTTTTTTTTTTTCTTTTTTTGGTTTTTCGAGACAGGGTTTCTCTGTGGCTTTGGAGCCTGTCCTGGAACTAGCTCTGTAGACCAGGCTGGGCTCGAACTCACAGAGATCCGCCTGCCTCTGCCTCCCGAGTGCTGTGATTAAAGGCGTGCGCCACCATCGCCCGGCTTTTTTTTTTCTTGCCTTATGTCTTTTTCTATGGCTGGTTGTGTAGCTAGGTGGCTGCCCCTGATGTCCTCCTCTCCCTCTGTTCTTGCTCCTTTATCTTTCTTTTCTTAGATTTCTCCTCCTATTTATTCTCTCTGCCTGCCAACACTGCCTATCCTTTCTCCTGCCTTGCTATTGACTGTTCCATTCTTTATTAGACCAATTATTTGTGTAAGGCAGGCAAAGTAACACAGCTTCGTAGAGTTAAACTTATGCAACATAAAAGAATGCAGCACATCTTTGCATCATTAAAACAAATGTTCCACAGCATAAACAAATGTAGCACATCTCAAAATAATATTCCACAATAATAGCCTTCATTCTCGGAATGCTAAGAAACTCCTACTATGCTCCACTTTCTTAATATTCCATTATCATCTATTAGCATCATGCTAGAGACCAAGCTTCTAACACATGGGTAACTGGTAAACTAAAGTAATGAGTAGGAGGCAAACCAAATAAAGAATAGTGTCAGATACCGGCAGTGTGGGAGGCTTCAGAGAGACTCTGCCCTTAAACTTTTCAGCTGTAGGCTTCTCTGCATCTCCACGCTGTGATTGTAACTGTCCACATAGTGATGTTTGTCACCTCACTATGCCTTTGTCCATCTGTGTGGAACAAGTCCAGAGTAAGCTAAGGAGAATGGTTTCAAAATCCACAGCATCTCTCTCCCTGTTTTAGCACATTCTTTTTCCTTTAGCTACTCCTCACCCACAGTGAACAGTAACAAACTTACTCACAAAAGTCATTGGACATTCTCAGCATCCAGTTCATTTTCATCCTTCATCAAGGATTCAACATGTTGACAGAGGTTTCTGTCCTGCTGAGTCCCACAGCTGTTCAGTCCTAAAGAAACACACTGAGGTCTACATTATATAAACTGGTTGGCTTATTAGCTTAGGCTTCTTATTAATTAGCTCTTACATCTCAACCCATAATTCTTGTCTGCATTAGCCACGGGACTTGGTACCTTTTATCAGTGAGGCATTCTCACCTTGTGTCCTCTGTATCTGGGTGATGACTGTAGCATTTCCTCTTCCCAGAATTCTCCTATTCTGTTCTCCCACCTATATTTCCTGCCTGGCTACTGGCTAATCAGTGTTTTATTAAATCAATACAAGAGACAAATCTTTACATGTCACAAGACCATTGTCCCACAGCATCAATATCCTCAAGAACCTGTTAACGTGAACAACAAATAGACACATCTCAACATCCTGAACAAAGTCACCAAAGAAAAGAAACAAGACCTACTGTAAAACGTTGTTGACAGCTCCACCTGGGGATAATGCATGGTTAGTGACCTGTGCCTTTTGTTATGACCATGGATAGCTGCTCTGCTGGGGCCAGGGGTATCCTTTTTTCAAAGCATCAGTGGGTTTATTTTGGCCATACCTCTTATTGCCACTGTCAAAAATTCTCCAATCTTCCTGTTTATTCATCTAGGTTTATCTTGGTTTATGAACTAGAAAATAAAGAAGGGCACCATTGTGATGCCACACACATCCAGATGCAGTGTACCATAATATTGATTGATAACAGTTATTCACCAGCAATCCTACCATGAACACAAACCACGAATTTACAGACCTTTCAGTCCTTCTAAGTGAAGGTTGTTGTACCTTACATGTGTGCTTCAGGGCATAGCCTTGCCCGTACTCCTTAAGCAAAATGGTCTGTCTGGGTGTCATGCTGAATTTCTCCTCCAATGTGCAATATGATACCCACTCAAGGCAGACTCGGTCCTACTTGTCATTTCTCCAGAAGACCTAAAAGATAACTATTGTATCGTTATATATCTTTGAACATTAAACACAGCCCCACCCCAGGGCCAAGAAGCTAAACCACACTATTGAACTATAGTGACCTCTCTGGGTTCCCATCAAGTCACTAGAAAGGGTTTTGCTTAATTTATCCTTTGGCTGACTTGACTCAATGTCTTGGACAATGGGGGCTTTCATAAGGGAAACACACTTGGTCTGTAGATCTTTATTTTTTAAGAGTCTGCAGAAAATGAAAAAATCAATTTCCTTTGCTGTTTTTTTTTCTCCTTAATTCCAAACAATGCCGAGTAATGCCACTACCTCCAGGATCAGGAAGGCAGTAATTTACCAGATGTGGCTGCAAGGCCTTCATCTCCCACAGCAATGAATTAGCAACTCTTTCTCTGTCACAGAAAATTGTCACCAAAATAGTAGGAGACACAATGGCAAGTTCTGTTACTGTGTTGTTTCTTCAAGAGGGAGCAGCTCAACGATGAATGTCCTGAGCTGAGAGGCAAACAAAGAGAAAATTACTGGGTTTCAGAGACCAAGTACAGACAAGGAAGGGAGGGCTACCCATAATACCTTAATATAAACATTCTATATCATAAATATTTCAAAAATTACATTAGGATTAGCTGAGAGAGAGAGAGAGAGAGAGAGAGAGAGAGAGAGAGAGTATATATGATGTGTGTATGGTGCCCACAGAAGTCAGAAAAAGTCATCAGATCACCTGTGGGCTGGAACCGAACTCTATAACAATTGCTCCATATCCCATGCCTCTGGGCTGAGTTTTTATGCTTCAGGTTTTCCAGGTAAATGAGAAAAGTCAGGTTTTGTACTTCATTATTATTGGGTCTCCTCTGGCTGTTCTCTCCTGTCATTCCTGAGGATATCACAGGCTGCTTGCCCCTACACGAGCTCTGCACCCCTTCTTTTGTGAATTGGGGTGTGGTGTTTGCCGAGTGATAGAATGGACTCTCCCATCCCAGTTCACAACATTTTGTTAAAAATCCTGTCTCTTTTCAAGATTCGGCTCCAAACGTACATCTAAGTTTCACACTCAGAGAAACTACATCCAAAACACACAGGGAACCCACTCGAAGAAAAGCCAATCACCCCTGCTTCTAGAGCAATTCTGTATGAAAAGACAGAGCCTCCAATCGGCACAGTGAACACCACGGGCTCAAAGCAAGGGCTCAGATACAGGCAGCAGGCTTGTCAGCGCAGAACTAAGCGTCCCAGCCATTAGTCATTTCATTCTGTCACACCAGTCAACTGAATCATCCTGGACTATCGTCATCAGGTGCCTAAGAAAAACACAGTTAAATCCAAGTCAACACACTGTTATTTATTTACTCAGATTTGGTGGGGGGAACATGAAATCACAAGGAGGGTTGCCATTCTAAATGAGATGCATTGAAAAGGGCTACCATCAAAAAGAGTGAGCTGGCAGCCCCCATGACATCATAGGAGAGATACAAGGAAGATCTTATGTGGATCTAAACCACTGTTTTATAGGAGTTGTATCAAGTAAGTTCAGCCTCCCGTTAAGGACTTTATATATGTTTACTTTCTCTGGAAATTACTCAACTTTGCAGTTACCCAAAGTGAGATCATGTGGGGAGAAACTGTGGTAAATGATCCTAGCATGTGGTATTGGATGTCAGAACGTCCATGCAGTTTTTTACAGAGATTTCATATCTGTCTTGGTATTCCTTATACACCGAGGCCGCGCCATCCCCTGCTCTGTTCTTTAAGGCAATCCTTGTCTATGTGAACAGTAGCGGCTTTGATAGTTCTGTGAAATCTAACTGCTGTTGGCCTCTGGATACTTTTGCTCTGGGAGTCTGGGCCACACACTTGTGTTTTTCAACACACAGAATGAGTTCGTAGTCAACGCTGAATGTTCTAGATAGTGTGATAGCTGTCTTCTAATTTTTTTCTTCTGAGACTTCATGTCCAGATACATTTCTTTTTAGTACCTTGTTCTATTTTATAAAAAGAAATTAGACCACAGCTAATCAAAAACACTTATTGTGCTAGTGTGTGGTCACTGCTGTCTCTGCTTGGGTGTTTTAAATTTTTATTTTATTAATTATTAGTGTGTGTGTGTGTGAGAGAGAGAGAGAGAGAGAGAGAGACAGAGAGACAGAGAGACAGAGAGACAGAGACAGAGAGAGTGTTCCTGTGTACTTGTGCCATGGTGTATGTGTGGAAGCCTATGGACAACCTTTGGGAGTCGGTTCTCTCCTACTTTAAGTGGGTTCCAAGGATCCAACTCAGGTTGGCATGTTTGTGCAACAAGCACATTTTACATCTCACTGCCCTTGCCCCACCCCTGTTCAGACTCACTAGCCTGTTAAGTTGCTGCTTTTCTCAGGGCAGCCTTGGGTGATCACTTGCCAAGAACTGTCGCTTTGCTGCCCAGGGTGAACAGAAGGTAAACTTGATAATTCTCTTTTTCGATACAGGGTTTCTCTGTAGCTTTGGAGCCTGTCCTGGAATTTACTCTGTAGACCGGACTGGCCTTGAACTCACAGAGGTCGACCTGCCTCTGCCTCTCCAGTGCTGGGATTAAAGGCGTGTGCCGCCACTGCCTGGGTCCTGTTGTTCTTTCTCACAGTACTGTTTGACACGTGTAACTGGGGCAAGTGTATGCTTTATTATTGAATGGATGCTTCTTCAGCTGGATTCTCCCTACAATTTCAAGGTAGTCTTAAGCAAGCCTTTCTGCTCCACATTCTACTGAAAATATCATAGTTTAAGATTCAGACGTATCTGGCATTCTATCAGATTTAAATTCTTAAACAAGCACAATAGCCCAGTGGAGTATAACAGCAAATCAAACAAGCCCTCATGTATATCCTATGATATCTGACTGTATTCATATTTTTCTTCATTCTTGAGTAAAAAAAAAATCCAGCAAGAGTGTATTTATTTTTAAGATTTTACCATCTATATCTGAGATTTTCTGCTTATTCATATCACAAGATTATACTTGTAATTTATGATATGTTTATAGTCAACATGGCTTATAAAGAGTAAAAATTCAGTTTATCAGTTTAAATCTCTAGGAGTAAAAATTTGAATGGAGGAGACAAGATGCGTTCCAACCATCCATTAGGCTGAGATATTTATAAAACAAAGTAAGTATGCCATTAAGTTAGTACAGATAGTTTGACTTGGTTCTAAAACACTAGTAACAATTTTAAATGGGGTTCTGTGTGAACTATTGTTGAAGAGTCTTGAACAAACATCGCTTTGGTTCAGAGAGGGCACAATGACAGATAGAAGGAATTATTCCACTCAAATTCGATGTGGTGAACCAATGGATTCAATTAGGGCTGCTTATATGGGTAAGGGTTACTTACTGGAGGTAAGGTAGGTGGGTAGGGGTTACTTCCAGGGGCAGAGGCAACTTACACAGCCGCAACACAGAAGGACATGTCTCTCTCCCTCCCAGTAGCTATCAACTGCCTATGGTTTAGCAGGGCTTCTCAACCTTTCTAATGATGTGCCCCTTTACTATACAGTTCCTTATGGCGTGGTGACCCCGCATGTGAAATTATTTTCTTTGCTACTTCATCACTGTGACTTTGCTGCTCTTACAAATCGTAATATAAATAATTTTGAAGATAAAGGTTTGCCAAGGGGTCGCGACCCACAGGCTGAGAATCGCAGCTAGATATCCTTAAGGAGTGGGAGCCCTTGTGTGCCCCTCTCTTTTCCCAGAACAATAATCTGCACAAGTCCTATGCTGAGCGTTCAAGAGGGCACTGGCCATGCCATGTCCACAGGTCAGTAACCCACGTGTGGCCACTAAAATGTCCTTATCGAAGTACAGTAATTATAAATTTGATCTCTATGTTTACCCCTCCTGAAGAAATCACTGAGGTGGCTACTATTCTGTTAGGCTATGCATGAGCACACTCTTTCCACTACCTGGGAAGTCTGAAAGCTGGATCATTTCAAAAGAATTAGTCACTATATAAGACCTTTTTTTTTTTTTCCTGGCAGGCCTCCAGCCCATGTTTTGCTAATCTAAAGCAGTTTCTTATTCAGTGGCAATAAAAACAAGTCTAAAATACATACCATATAAATAAAATCAGTTAGCTCAGCCCAGGTATCACCCCCCACACTCCCTGCTATCCAGTGCTCTCAGTTCAGGTATTGCCCCTCACCCCCCCCCCCCCCACCTCCTGCAATCCAGTGTTCTCAGTACAGGTATTGCCCCTCACACCCTACTCCCTGCAATCCAGTGCTCTCAGTACAGGTATTGCCCCTCACCCCCCCCCACCTCCTGCAATTAAGTGCTCTCAGTATAGGTATTGCCCCTCACCCCCCCCACCTCCTGCAATCCAGTGCTCTCAGTACAGGTACTGCCCCTCACCCCCCCCCCACCTCCTGTAATCCAGTGCTCTCAGGCACCATCTCCTTTTCTCTATTTTCATTTCCAGGAAATAAGAAATGTCTTACTTATTCTTGGTTCCTATGCTCTCCAGGTTTTAATGCTCTCTCCTCTAGGACAGTCGCTGCTCACTCATCCCCTTCAGAAACCCAGGCACACTGCATCTTTTCCTCCCAACAAGCCTTTGGAAAGAGGTGGCCTTGTGTGGCTTGCCACAGATGGTGAGCACTTGGTCAGGACAATCATCCAAAGGTTTTCACTGCAATGGAAGAAATGAGGCTGTGGGCAAATAAAGGCTTCAGTGGCAAGTGAACCCAACGTACTGTTCATGAGTCTAGCAGCACCTTGGGTATCAAGATGCAAATCCCACAGAGCCCTCTGCCCCAAGCACAGTAGTTTACACAGGGTAGGCTGCGGGCTTCCTAAATATTTGGCTGATGCATTATTGGATGAGATGGATAAGTGAGTAAAGAATGTGGAGCCTCCTTCTGTGCAAAAGCAACAATTTTCATTGACTAATGCAGAGTTGTAACAGAACCTCTAAATGGCACAATCAGTATGATGTTGAATCAACTATATTTTATATAGTTTATTATCTGTGTGGTCTCAGTGAATTAAGTATTACAGTTTATTCTCTACTTCCTTGTCTGGACAATGGCAGCCAAGTACTGAGCAAAGAGTAACTGAATGAAGGAACGGTGCTATCGGGGCCTTTGGAGCAATGATCAACGAATAAAACAAGAGAGAGGTGACACCAAGCCTTAGAGAAACCTCCTACCTAGTTTCTCTGGGTACAGTTTCCACTAACAACTAGGAATCTTTGGAACTTTCTTGGTTTGTCAAAGGCTGAACTCACTAGGGCATGAACTCATCTTGGAAAGAACCATAATCGCCATAGTTGGGAGTAGATAGAGGTTGGTTCAGGCTGTTTTATTGTTGTGACTGCCTTTGGCCATATATTCGATGTTATTATCTCTGTGGTCTGTTCTGTGGAGCCAGGGGGTTAACGAGTGGTCCTTTTGAAACGACTTTATGTTCTTGCCATGGGCATTCAGGAGAACCCAGTCTGGGAGCTTATGAAACATAAAAGGGGGATTTGTGCTCTGCGCTCAGAAGAAACGCCAGGAATGGTGACTATTCCCAGGAAACAGCGATATAAAAATGGGGTTTCCTGTAAGCGTGGTGTTTGCTTCAGATAATAGTCAGCACAGCGTTTGCCAGTGTTGACGAAGTTCATCTCTGCATTCTTCACGAACCTGCACACAATCAGCATAAGAAGCTGTGCTCCCCAGTTATCTTCCACCTATCCCCCAACTGTATCCTAATTGTTGGGGATTCCATTTACCCTCAAAATCTTCACACTTTTGCCATTATATAAGGTAGCATTGCGCAGCCCATGAGTCATGATTTAATATTTATTTGCCAATGATTCATCTTCTCAAGAGCTCCTTGACAAAGGAGCTAGTAACACACAGCTTATGTCACATCTTTTATAGGGCCTGAATTCCTAACTTTAACATAAATGTAATAAGCCTTTGTTTGAGTGTTTGGCTTACCACATATAATAACCTCCTGCTTCTAAACCATGTGATCAAGGGAAAAAAAAAACTCTAGGCAGAACACTAGGGAAAGTTCTCTGTATAGCCCAGGGCTACACCCATGCTGGGACAACCCTCCAGACATCCTTCGGCTTCACCCCAGTTTCCTGCCAGTGCTTCTCCTCAAGTAAGAACACAAAACTATGAACAAAACAAAAACAAATGGAAACTCCAAATATTAGCTTCAAGTGCAAAGACAATTGGCTGCCCGAGGAAAATATATGGTTTAATATGCTCACCCTCAGTAACAATACACTCTATATGTTTGAAAAGACTGTTGTCAAAATAACATTGGTGCACTGCTGAAATCATAATTGGCACTACTGTTTTGGCTCTGTGACCAGTTTTACATCAGGGACTTATTTTCCAGTTTTTTCCTCCCAATCATTGCAATCATTTGCTCTAGTAGAGTCTAAATTGAATGGCATGCACCATAAACCTGCTCCCACTGCATCTCACACTGGCATTGTAAAAGGTAAGGAACAGTGGGAGGCATTCAAGTGGCTCACACGCTGACCTCTTAAAAACCAAAGAGGAGGAAAGAGCATGGCCCAGCCTAGGTTCCTCCAGCATCCCACACACACGACTCCTGACCGCCCTGGCTCAGCCGAACACTCATCTCTACTAGACACCATGATGCAGATGCAAGGACAGTGGAACCAGCCTTGGTCCCATCCGCGAACCTGCAGGTGTGAAGATATTCAGTAAAAAAGATTGCCTTTGAGTTACACTGCCCAAGTAGGTAGCTGTATGTAAGTCCTGCTGTACAAATCGAGAGAAAAATAAATAGAAAACCTACCAAGACTCCATCTAGCTGTTCACAGAGGACTGTGGAGGAGAAATGCTTTTTCAACTGTCCATAAAGTCTATTGGCTAGGCTTCTCTCTCAGAAAAGAAAAAATAAAGAGATGATGTAACTGAATTACTCTGCCTAACCAACTGATGCTTTGAAAATCCAATTTGTCTTTCTTTTCTGACATCACCAGTAATAATAAAACTTAAGCTATTAAAACGGAGTTATGTTTTCATCAGAAATATGTGATACAGTCCTGGATATAGAGTTCTGGTAAGCAGATTCTGACTGGAGATATTGTATCACAGTGATTTAAAGATTTAGTCGGTAAAGTGCATGCTGTTTGGGCACAAAGAACTGAATTTTTGAATCTGCAGAACTCATGTCAAAGCTTGTGGTGGTATATCTCTAAAATCGCCAAACCAAGGGTGCAAGAGTAGGGGAGGGAGACAGAGAGATCCCCTGAGTTCATTGACCAGTCAGCCTAACTGAATCCACAAACTTCGGGTTAGGTGAGAAACCCTGTCTCAAAAAAATAAAAAAAGGGAATTAATCAAAAAAGAAACTCAACACATACATGCACACTCCCACACCCCACACATGTGAACATTCATAATAATGTATACACAAAAACTTTATTAATTTTGAATGGTAGTTGTCAGGCGATGGTAAGTTGATGGCAATCCATTTCCTTACTTTCCAAGTTCACTAAAACTGAAGACTGTAAAGTCACTGCTTTTCCTATGAGTATAGTTATCACCATGGCCTGTGAATTCTGATGTAAATTCTTCTTCTTTACATTTCTCTCCGAGTGGTTTATAGTCATTTATGATGTTTTCTTTGTGATCTAATTATCCTTAAAGGGCAGGCCCCTTAACTTCCAAATACTTATGTCTCAAATTTTTAACCACTTCAGAAAGAAGTGGCTGGCTTTCCAGTTAATTTTCTGTAATTGTGACTTCATGTGGTCTTTTGTTCTTTTCAAGTGGATATCATTATGGACAAGAACATGAAGGATTTCATAGTCATGCATGTTTCATCAGAACATGAGCTCTTTCTGTGACCCTGGGTGCAATAAATGAAGTTCTTTCTCATATTATTCTATCCTTCAATGTCATTACTGGAAGTCCGTCTGAGGAAAAACATGCATGTTTCCTTTGAATAAATTTTCTTACAATTAAAGTTATTTAGCTTTAGTTATTTCATTGCAGAGCTGTTTTTCGCATATGTTATGACTGTCACTGTGAGATTCATTGTATCATGATACTTAGTCCTCTTGTACCCTCCCTTCTACACTAATATCTGTTACAATAAGATTAACAATCTTTGAAAGATGTTTTTATGCAGGTATGGGAGTGTATTCACTTGTGAGTGCAGGTATCCTCAGAGGCCAGAAGAGGGCACCAAATCACCTGGAGCTGGAGTTACCAGGCCATTGTGAGCTGTCCAACATGGGTGCTGGGAACTGAACTCCAGGCCTCTGGAAGAATAGCAATTGCTCTTAACCAGTGAGCCATTTCTACAGACCCTGAATTGCCACTCCGTGTTTCTTTTTGTATTTCCCTAGTATCTTTTAATAGACTTATGCATCTATCACAGCAAACAGTTTTCGGACATTTCCAACACTACACAAGATTCTGTGTTCATTTGCAGTCATGTTGCTTCCTTCTACCACCCTCCCATCTCTAGGCAACCATCAATCAATTTTCTTTATAGAGTTTCCTATTTACAACACAGTATAGTAAGGGAGTCGTGAAACATTGCAGTCCTTTGTGCAGTCCCTTCTACAATTCTTGCTTTAGGAATTAAGGACATTAAGACAGTGCTGTTTTTATTTTCAGTCTTGTTTCATTGTGTGGCTAGGTTCTGTTTCATCTGCTGACATGTAGGCTTTTCTCACTGTATATCTAGAATGATGGTGGTGGTGGTTGTTCTTCATGTGCACAGTTTTATGTCTCTTTAGTGAGTACATATGTTTGGAATTGCTGAGTTATGTGGTTGCTCTATGTTTTAATTTTATACCCCAGCAACAGTGCACACAGGTCCCATGAGCTCCTCATTTCTCTGCATTTTTTCTGTACTTTTTAATGTGTTTCTTTGAGTGCAGCTGTCAAGGTGGCACAAAAGGACATCCTTTGAACTTTTGATAGGTGGTAAATCCTTTGGTCTGGTAATCTAGAAAAAAATGTTCCTGAGTTCAGAAATTCTTTTTAATGATATGACTAAGTGTGGGTTTTATTTTTTAAAAAGAATACAATTTTGAGGTGCTTGAGAGATGGCTCAGCGGTTGAGAGCTCTTGCTGCTTTGCGGAGGATGCCTGATAGGGTCCCAGCACATGGCCTCCTACAACCATCTGTAACTCCAGTTCAGAGGGATCTAACAACATCATCTGACCTCTGGTCTCCACAGGCACCAGGTACACACATGGCACACATACACATAGGCAAAGACACACACACATATAATAAATAACTCTTTAAATTGTATCATTTTGAAACATGTTGAGTGATTTCAGTTTTAAATTCATAAATGTCTTTCTCTTCCTACTTATTCCTTTTCTTCCCATTTGTTTGTCTCAATGAATCAGAGTCTTATGATTTCAAGTTGTCTTTGAATTCAATATGCGTCTCCTGCTGTCCCTAAACTCATGGCTATTCTCCTGCTTAGACTCCATGCACAGATACTCTTTCCATAACTAAAAAATAAGCCAATTTGTTGAATCCCCAATACTAAATTATTTTTTCTTTATTTCCTTTCTTAAATATTTATTTATTTATTTTTATTGATATGTATATGTGTGCCTCTAGTGCAGAGCCCACCGAGGCCAGAAGACAGCATCATATCCCCTGAATCTGGAGTTTCCTGACACACCAGCTCTCGACTATGGGGACTCACACCTGACACACCAGCACTCGACCATGGGGACTCACACCTGACACACCAGCTCTCGACTATGGGGACTCACACCTGACACACCAGCACTCGACCATGGGGACTCACACCTGACACAGCAGCACTCAGGAGGCTGAAATAGGAAGATCTGAAGCATGAAACACCTTGGACTTCATATAAAGTCCCAGAATAGACCAGATTTCAGAGTAAGGGTCTAGTTCATACCAAAAATTAAAAAAAAAAAGCAGCAAAAATTCAAACAACCAAACAACTAAGCAAACACCTCAAAGTACATTTCTGGAAAAGGTCTTTGTTATTAAATTTTGTACACACATTTAAAACATGAGAAAATTATAAACAATTATATGTAAATAAATCTGAACTTTTAGATAAATGCAAATAGTTTGGGAAAACACACCATTCCGACACTAACTTGCAAATACGCAAAAATTCCAAATAGCTGTGCTCATGGCTTTAGGCAGCTAGGCAGTATTCTCCTGGGGAAGGAGCCCAAGGGCAGGTGTTTCTACTCACACTTTCTCCTCAACCTTTAAAAAAAGGTTCGAAGACACTTTTCCAGCAGATTCATGAAGGGACACTTCCTAACTCATCCTGACAGTGCAGATTTGAGAGGAAGCCGCCATGGGAAGGTGTTAAGTAAGGAAAATGACAGGCGTGTTTATCTTACGAAACAGATAAGAAATTCTGTAAAAGTCAGCAAAGAGAATCCAGCCATGATGACGGCAATGGTATATCAGGACTAAACCGGGCTGCGTCTTTAACAATGTTATGACATTGAAAGGAAAGAGGAGCAAAATCGTGTGGTCTTTCTGTCTGAATGTTGATATCTTTACAGAACTGCAATTTGATAAACATTTGATTCAACATTCATTTATGAGAAACACACTTAGATTCTAGGAGTGCAAGAAGCTCCCCTTTTCTAGTGAAGGGATCTACAAACGTCTCGATCGTGTTTGAGGGTGATTTATTAAAAGATTTCCCTTTGATGTTGGGGATGGAGAAGACTACTTCACTCTTGCCATGGCTCTTCAGCATTGTGCTTGAGGTCCTATCTGGAGCAAGACGATAAGAAACTGGAGAAGAAGAAAATCAAAATGAAATTTTGGCTCCAGGGAAAATGAACCCAAATGATTTATGACCAAACTACTAGAATTCTGAGGTGCCTTGTAAGTATTCTGCAGAGCAAGCAAATAATTTAATGACAGGGTGTGGCCCATTATAGCACAGAAGGGGACGGACAGTGGCTGAAGCTCTGTCTGTGGCGACAGGAGCTGGAGGTTCAGTTTATGAGCCAAGAAGCAGAAGGCCCTGGGCCAAAACAGACCTAACCTGTAGCCACCAAGTTCCACCCCTATAGTCCTACATCTGCCATTTGGTCCATGTCCACAAAGTTCTACTTTCTCATAAAGTATGGCCACCAGTTAAGGACCAATTGCTTAAACAAATGAACCTACCTGACTATTATAACATTTCATACAAAATCAATTTTAGATAGAGTGCAGATCTAAATAGAAAAGTAATACAGTTAAGTTTGAGATGTAAACATAAAAGAATATCTTTATTTTTCAGTTGACAAGATCTAATATGCCTTATTCAGTTTATCGTCAAAGGTTTTTGAAAGTTTGTACCTTCAGAGAAAGAAACATGTTCCTGAAACCTAGTTGGTATTATACAAAAAAAAGGAAAACCCATAATAAACTTGTATTAAAATATAAAAGCTTGCTTTCCTTAAAAGGTACCATAGAGTGTAAGAAAGGAAATGGGAGAAAATAGTTTTCAGCAATTTTGCAACAACAAATTAAAAGTTTCCTCTTTAAATTTTATAATTAAACAAACAGAAAATAAAAGTGGGTTAAAAAATTAAAATGCCCAGATATCTATAAAACAACACCACTAGATGCTTAGCTTCAGTAGCCATGAGGAAAATGTGAATTAAAGCCCTACAATGTGCCCATACTACTGCAAGAAGAACTAGAGGGGGAAACCACAGGAGATGGGGAAGTTGCTCACTGGATAACTCATTGCAAGGAAAGCACGAGGACCTGAGTTTGGGTCCCCAGCACCCATGTAAACAGATGGGTTTGTTGTTGTGTGCCTCTAATCCCAATGCCATGGGCCAGGCACAGAGCTCATTGGTCAGCCACTGCAGCCAATTGGTTAGCTCCTGGTTCAATGGCAGACTCTATCTCAAAACTAAGTGAAGAACTGTGAAGGAAGATATCTGTTATCAACATCTGGTCTACACATGTGGATAGAAACTTACACACATGTGCACACACATACATACACCACAAAAATAATAAGATAAATAAGCTTTAAAAAACATTTATCAGCAGGTCAGTGGTGGCTCATGCCTTTAATCCAGTACTTGGTCTCTGTCTGTTTGATGCCAGCCTAGACTCCAGAGAGAGTTTCAGGAAACCAAGGATATACAGAGATACCCTGCCTCGAAAAACAAAACAGCAGACAAACAAAAACATTGAGACGATGGAGCACCTGGTAGGTTCATGAACTTTTGTGGGCTTTGAGTGGAAGCATGAAAGGTGCCCATAGGAGCAGCACATGCAGACAAACATGTACAAGTTTCTAATAACTCAAATTGCCAGCCATAGCAGATGAGTTAAAACAGCGTCTTACAGTGTGGGATGCTTCATAGGAATAACATATTCTCAGTAGTATGTTCAGCTGTTGAAAACATAAAGATGAGTGGCAAAAGAAAGCCACAAATAATATGTTATTCTTTGATAATAAAGGCCAAATATCAGAGAAAATATGCCATATATCATGAGCACGTGTACATGCATGTGTGTTTGCACATAAGGTTTATGTTATTATAATTTTAAAAGATTTGTTTTATCTTTATATGTCTCTCTCTCTCTCTCTCTCTCTCTCTCTGTGTGTGTGTGTGTGTGTGTGTGTGTGTGTGTACAGCTGTGTACAGGTGCCTGAGGACACACCATATAGGGGCTTTGAATTTGCTGAAGTTGGAGTTATAGGTTATTGTGAGCTCCACCCATATGTGTGCTGAGAATTGGACTTCAGTCCTCTAGAAGGGCAGCAAGCACTGTGCTGAGCTTCTACCGCCTCAAATGGTTTATTTTTAAAGAAGGAAGATGATGACAGGAAGAGATAACCTCATGCTAGCAGGGGCCAGGGAGTGGGATGGAGAAGCCTAGATGGAGCATAGGCATGGGAACTGTGCGTTGTTTAGATGTGGGATGGTCTCACCATGAGATAGTGACGGAATGAAATCCACAGCCACTGAAATGAATACATGTCTTTATGCATGCACGCAGACCAAGATGGGAGAAAGAGGTTCCCAACAAATTACTTGTATAAAACATGATGGAATAATGAGAGTCAGGTGTGGCATACTCTGGGTTGCTTTTTTGATTAGGTGTGTATATGTGTATCTTGTGTGTGTATGTGCGTGTATGTTTTTATATGCACATGTGTGTGAATATGTATATGTATGTGTACATATGTGTGATGTGTGTATGTGTTTGGTATATGCATATGCATACACATATGTATGTGTGTATGCATGTATGTGTATGTATGCATATATGTATACTTGTGTGCCACGTGTATGTGTGTATGCATATATGTGTTTGTATGAATGTGTGTATGTACGTGTATGTGTGTGTGAGTGCAGAGACATTAGATCCTCCTGGAGCTAATATGGATGCTTAGAACTGGCCCAGGGTCTCCTGCAAGAGTAGAATGTGCTTTAACTACTGAGCTGTCTCTCCAGCCCCTGGGCTACTCATTCAAAGAAGTCACATATGCACATCTTTTCTCTGTGAATTTCTGTGTGTCGTGTTAAGACAGGCTGGCATGATGGTTTCCAGATGAGGCTCACATCCATGGTGCTTATTTTTCACACCTGCAGATGCTGTGGTGATCACCTAAAACCATTTGGGAAGGGCTGTGTGCTGGGTTTTAATCACTGCTCTGCTCGTCATTGTTGAGTTAGCCGTTCATTTTTATCCCAGCCTCACGCCCTAGAACACACAGAGTAATAAAACATTCCTGCTGAGGGCATTCCCTGGGCATCTCAATCGCCCTCACAGCAACTGAAATGGCACAGTAAATATCTCAATGTTCATAACCTTTGGAAGTTGCTATCTTCTTTCCAGAGAACATATGTTTTGAGTGTAAAGAAAATGAACATGCTTCAATCGGCTTCCAGGCCAGAAGTGGGGTGTTTATTCCGATTCTGCAAACTGCCACCCATCCCAAGCAGCCAGGTGTGGCGAACAGATCCTCACTCTGCAGTCCATGAAGCGAACCTTGTCACCAAGAGCACCGAGACTCGGAGTTTTATTGCAGAGCGATGTCTTTTTAAACAGCACACAGTCTCAAGGCCCTGCTGCCTTTGCCTGGCCTCCCGACATCAAACAGTTTTCACTCCGGGCACTTGACTCTGAGCTTCACTGTTTCACATGTTAAGTGATTGGAAACTTGGGAACCATGAAGTAATAGTTTTCTCTGATTTGGAAACTTTGAGTCTTTAACAATGAAACCTTAGATGTGTATTAAGAAAGGTATAGTGTTTTCTTTATAGACGCCTATCATTGGCCCCCATTATATAACTCTTTCTAGGCGAAAAAGAAATATCTAAAGCTGATTTCATGTTTTCATGAGGTTTTTTTTTTTTTTTAAGCCCCTCTTCCCTCTACTCACCTACTGTATTTGCATTTCTTGTTGGTTTCTTCTAAAACTCAAACCAGCGCCAAGGGCATGAGGCTTTAATCAAAGCCTCCTAACACGGGTCATTTCATTTTTTTGCCTTAAGAAAGAAAGAGCTCACGTGCCAGCTGCTGATGGCTATCACGCCATGCTCTTGCATAAACACGGTACCTCCCCTGTGCGGAGGCTCCTGCCAGCCTTTGTAAGTTTGCATATGTCTGAACCCAGATGGCTACACTCAGTGATGCTGGTTGCCAGTTGCAGAGTAAACCACAGAAGGCACGCAGACTGGGAGAAGCACAACCCAGGTCTGGCTAACAGCCGCACTCAGCACTTGGTCCGGTAACTCTTGACTACAGTGTGAGCTGGACCCTGATGGAGAGACCGCTTGCTTTTGGATTTGAGAAATACTCAGTGCCTGGCATTGTACAGGAGGCATAGAGGGCCACCCGGCATGATCTTAAACTTGCACCATAAATTTCGTATTTATTTATGGGCAAAATCTTGAACTTTCTCAGTTGACAGATGTTCCTTTAGAAGCTTTTGCATCATACTTTTTTGCTTTTATGAGTAAAGAAAAGCCTCCTTCGTTTTGAATCCATTTCTCATTCATTCTTTAGCACAGGCAGAACTAGAAGGAGATGCTTATTGATGGTATCTAGTGTCCTGGAGGTGACAGAACACCATGACAATATGGGCTGGCTTGACACATCATACAGTCTGCCCCCTGGATGACCCAGAACTCAGGATTCCAGTTTACCTCCCCATTGCTCAAGGCCTGCTCCTTGGAGTGGGTGAGTTCTACTCAACTGGGAAACACGGAGCATGAATGTACCTTCCAGTCAGGTAGTCCATTCTCCTTCATGGAGAAGAATAGCCAGGGTTGCTAGCTTAACAGAAGAGGACAGAGAGGCAAAGACTATGGAGAGTCTATGATAACACTGTCTACTATTTTAATTTTATCATTAAATATAATATGACTTGAGGTCTGGCAAACTTCCCCAAAGGTCACCCCTCTCAACATTCAGAAGTCATGGCCCTATATTCTATTTTCCTCCCTGTCTACGGTATAGTTTAGTTTTTATAGAAGGAGTTGAAATGGGTCAACCTTTATATTAATCAAATTAATTAATTCCATCCCAGGATGAAAATTCTCTCTTCTATTCCTATTAAATTAAGTTAGAATGTTCAGGTCAGCCTAGCTTATCAGAGAAGATGCACAACACAGCAAGACCCAACACAGAACTTACACTTACACAGGAAGAGGTGCTTCAACGTTGACTACAAAGCCATTCCTCATCAAACCTGCCGAACATACTAAAGGTTTCCTTGCTTTCTTAAAAGTTCAATGACAGTCACAGTCCAGCTGGTCTTGGTGAGCTCTCAATAGATCAGCTCCACTGTCTCAGTGGGTGGGTGCATCCCTCGTGGTCCCGACTTCTTTGCTCATGTTCTCCCTCCTTCTGCTCCTCATTGGGACTTTGGGAGCTCAGTCCAGTGCTCCAGTGTGGGTCTCTGTCTCTATCTCCATCCATCACCAGATGAAGGTTCTATGATGATATGCAAGATATTCGTCAGTATTGCTCAAGGATAGGGTCATGACTGTGACTGAAAAAGCATGGGATAAAACTGGACTCTCTGAACATGGCGAACAATGAGGGCTGATGAGACGCAAAGGACAATGGCACGGGGGTTTGATCCTACGTAATGTGATGGCTTTGTGGGAGCCCAGCCAGTTTGGATGTTCACCTTCCTAGATATGGACGGAAGGGGGAGGTCCTAGGTCTTACCACAGGGCAGAAAACCCTGACTGCTCTTTGGACTGGAGAGGGAGGGGGAAAGGAGTGGGGGGAGGGGGAGAAGGGTGGGAGGAGGGGGCGTAGGGTGGGAGGAGGGGGAGGGAAATGGGAGGCTGGGAGGAGGTGGAAACTTTTTTTTTTTTTTTCACCTTTTCTCAATAAAAAAAGAAAAAAAATAAAGGAAAATTTATAGCATTAGACATCTAAAAATAAAGTTATAAGTTAAAATATAAAAAAAAAAGTTCAATGACATTAAATATATGTTCACATGCATCCAAATCTGAAAACTGAACTCTGGTGTGTCCCTCGCTGGAAACCTAGGTAGAGCTGGCTTTCTTTATCAACTGCATTGGAGAACAGACATCATTCCTTGGAGCTGGCACTGCACAGCGTGAAGGGCGCTCTGCAGCCTCTATCAGAGTTGGAAAGTTTAAGTGCTTTCAAAGAAGAAGCTTGCTTTCTCCTTCTACTCTGTAATTCTGAAGCCTTTTCAATGCATAGAAATTGACTTCTCTCTAAAGAGCTAACTCACCAAAATGTCAAGGTGGGAAGGAAGGAATGAAGAGCAGAGGGAGTGGGGAGGACAGAGAGAGCCGGAAGCACACAGGGAAGGGAGGAGAGGAAAAGAAAGGACAAAGGAAAGACTCTCATGTTGTACAGTTGTGAGGATAAAATGTGGGCTCTTGGGGACATTTCCTCCCAATTTCCAAGTATGCATCGGTTAGAGAATCGTCGTCTACATATCCCTGCCTGAGAAAGCCTTTGGCACTTTCTGAGACCTGTGTTTTCTGGTGGTGATTCATAGGACAGGGAGGTCCAGGCATCGGAATTCAGTCGGCACTTGGAGACTCTGAGGATTCTCACCATCTCAAACAGCATGTCACTTCAGTGGTAAAAGTTGGCATTTCTTCCCCGGTCACTGGGGTTTCTGTCCTGCCCAGTTCCCACAGCCAGTAAGCCCCAAAGAAAATCACACAGAGAGTATATATTAGGTTATAAACTGATTGGCCTATTAGCTCAGGCTTTGTATTAGCTCTTATAACTTTTATTAGCCCATTATTCTAGTATATGTCAGCCACATCGCTCCATACCTTTTTCAGCAGGGCAGGTCACATCTTGCTTCTTCTGTGATCTGGGCAGGACTGCAGGAAGAGCTTCCTTCCTCCCTGAATGTTCCTGTTCTCATTGCCCGGCCTCTACTTCCTTTCTAGTTGTCCTGCCTGGCTACCAGCCAATTAGCATTTATTCAAAACATAATTGACAGAATACAAGTGTCCCACACCACTTCTCCAGATCAGCTATATTGTTCTGTTCCTGCCTGGATCTCTCCTTCAGGATGTTTAACTTAGCTAGGACTTTCTGTATGTATCTTACTGATCAAGTTCCCTTCAAAGCACAGGATGTAAATGCATCTTCACGCTCTCTAACTATGTCACTATGGAGGTCACTAAATAATAATGCTCCATCCTTAGGAACTGGCTTCTGGAGTGTGACCCCTGCTGAGGGATTTGTTCGGTTTGCTCACCAATTATGTCTACCGTCAATGGGTTTGTTTATTTGAAATTACTTATAATTTCCTACTTGTTAGTAACTGAAGAAAACAAACCACTATACCTCCCCTCTCATCATCATAAAATTAAAAAAAATGAAAACAACTATACCTCAATGTAATTTTTGTTCCAGTCCCATAGCTCAGACCATATTCCTTCTGCCGAATGAGCCTAAAACCTCAATGTTTCTCAAAAAAACAAACATAATCCCCCCTAAAAACAAGCAAAGCCTATTCCTTCAGCATAAGTGGCCCAGTCTTCCTCCCCCCTCGCTTTATTCTCCTTGCCTCTGCTCCTTTGTCACATTGAGAGCAGCACATAAACCAGGCTGTACCATCCTTCCTCACGTCATGTTCTTAGCCATACTGATTTCCAGAGACTGCTCATTTTCGACTTTGCCTCTGGGAGTGCAAAAGTGTACTTGTGTTTTTATTTTTACATGATTTCCCCAAAGCAAACATTTTTGTTGTTGTTTATAGAGTAGATCTATCAGTCATCTCTGGGTAGAGGCAATATTTGGCTCTCAGAAATCTGGAGCTGTGATCAGAATTCATAAAGTGGATGCACATGGAGCCATCTTGACTCCACATGTTTGAGAGCCAAAGATGTGCCGAATGCACAGATCTGAGATGCTAATACTCCGTCTCACCAACGCTCTCCCATATGACTAGAGTCATGAACAGAATTGAAAAAAGGGGCCAAGCTTGAAGATGCCTGGCTTGACACGGCACACACAGCGGGCTGCTTTTATAGGCTGATCCTCCACACACACTTTACAGATTGACTGAGAAAAGCTGACCTGTATATAAAATGTGAAGCACTTTTAGCCAGCTTCCTTCTTAATCACTATGGCATTTTTCATCTCCAAATAGCAGAGATATTCTAAACAGGTATCAAGGTGTTATAGTTATAGTAGTACCTATGCTTATCTTGTCTTTATCACTTACTTACTTTTAGGGGCTTGATTCTAGTTTTGTATCCCTCATCTAATAATCATATCCCTATGTCTAGTTTCCTTCCAATTTACATTTCCACCACTTTTTCAACTACCTGAGACAATGTGCTTCTAAAGAGGAATGTCTTATATTGATTCAGAGGTTTTAGCCCACACCGATCTTCTCTGTTGCTTTGAAACTGTGGTAAGGAGGCACCCTATGGCATAAATATTGTGTTAGAGCAAAACCAATGTCTTTGTGAATTTTCTGTTGCTGTGATAAGACAGCATGACCAAAGAAACTTGTAGATGGCCGAGTTTTGGTGCTTACAGTTTCAGAGGGTTAAATTCCATGACTATCATAGTAGGAAGCATGGCAGCAGGCATGGCTCTGGAGCAGTAGCCGAGAGCTTACATCTTGATACACAACCACCAGGCAGAGAGGAGGCACTGAGGTTGCTATGAGTTTGAAACTTCAAAGGCCATCCCCAGTGACACACCTCCTCTAACAAGGCCACACCTCTTAATCCTTACTCTTGTTTCTCTTCAGATCGTACAAATCTTTCGCCTTTTATAAAGATGACAAATTTTGCGATTTCCTCAAAGTGTCACAGGTGAAAGACCAAGGCTTTAGCATATGAGATATGAGGAACATCCAGGTGCTAAGTTATAGTTACTCGGATAATCATTCCAGGGTCACTGGAATCAGATACACTACACTCCAGACACACTAGTTCCATTAACTAATACACAGCAATGAAAGGCATAGAATAAGTCTATTAAAATCGCCCATCCAGATAAAGAAAGCCACAGCCATTGCTGCTCAGTGGTGCTGATGGCCTCTGGTGAGAAGGGCATTAGACAGTAGTCACTTGGTTGGGGGAGGGTAGAAGAGTTCTCTGTAGACCATCTTCGGAAACATAGAGGAGATGACTTTATCCTTTATTCTGACTTATTGCTGGTCAAGTCTTCCTTGTTTATGCTTCTCTAGGAGTTATTGAAGATGAAAATTAGACAGCATGGAAGCTTGTACATGGGTTTATGGTTGATTTGAGTCCATGCTTATAGTGTCTTGTCCAACACATAGAGCTGAGTGGGCTTCTGGTTACTGCTTTTAGTCAGTCTTGTTGGCTAGAACTTATACCCAAGTTCTTTTACAGACACTATTCTGCATTATAACTTATTTTTTGTACTCTCAGTTTAATTCTCTTCCTCAAACTTTAGTAATAATTACATTGGCAAGTACTCTATTATAGACCTGATGAGATCCGATATAGACAGGACTCTATCCTGGCGTTGTGAGAAGGAAAACTATGAACTAGCTTTAAACCTCTTCTACTGGAGCACTGTCAACTCTATCACCCTTAGAATTAGCTCACTCAATAGCCCCCCACTCTGGTGACCGCACTTCTGAAAGATAGCCGCACGCCAACTCACTTCATACCGACAGATTAAGCTCTGCTTCTGATGGTCTGCCCATTCTAGAACTTTATGCTTCTTCAAACCAGAAAGGCACAAATCAGGTCTCTTGGTGTGCACAGCCTCTCGGGAGCACACCCAGGAGCACACACTTGTAATTAGTCATTAACTCTGGTTTTGTTATTTGGGTCACACATTGAGCTGATGAATCTTCTACTGAAAACTTTCAGTCTCTTTATGGATCTGAAAAGTTTGTAAACTAATAAACTTCACAACTCTCCTTCACTCTTTAGGTCTAAAACAGTGAGATTTTACTGCTCACAATGATAAAGTTTTTAGTCATGTCAGCCATATTTGTTTCTTTAAAACTTATGTTCAACTTTGAGGCAAGTACTGTATTATTAGGGTTTGGTTTGCCATCAAATCTACCTGATAGGGACGTTCTTGTAGATTTTAGGATAATTAAACTTCTAGTTTTAAACAAGCAGTTCCCAAGCTGAATGAGCATGCATTAATATCTGCTTCTCACTTACCTTGAAGTGTTGGATAACATCTCTCTGTGTGTTATTCTTCTGCATATCATAGTTCAAGTCTTCCAGATCCTTCTATGTAATCATTATTTCTTCATCAGGAACACTCTCAAGGACAGTCAAATTGGCAGAAGCATCATGGAAGAGTCTTGTGGGGTGTTTAAGAGTCAGGAATAAGCTAAGCAGTGGTGGCTCACACCTCTAATCCCAGCACTCGGGAGGCAGAGGCAGGCAGATCTCTGTGAGTTCGAGGCCAGCCTGATCTACAAGAGTTAGTTTCCAGGACAGGCTCCAAAGCTACAGAGAAACCCTGCCTTGGGAAAAAAAAAAAGAAATAGACATGAGATCATCTGATCCCATTCTCTAGAAGGAAAAGATGTAGTTATCTTGTGTGTCCAGGAAAAGCAGAAAAACAGAATTAATAATGTTTAGGAATCTCTGAAAAACAAGAATAACTAAATTTCAAGGTTCTTGAGAAAGATCAATTCAGTTTCTTCTCCTCCTCCTCCTCCTCTTCTTCCTCTTCCTCCTCCTCCTTCTCCTCCTCTTCCTCCTCTTCCTCCTCCTTCTTCTTCCTTTCTCTCTCTCTCTCTCTCTCTCTCTCTCTCTCTCTCTCACTTTGTATTTCTGGAATTAGCTGAAACAGTGGAGCATGCCAGTTCATCTCCTGAAATATTCAGTTTGTATAACTTTGTTTCTTTTAGCTAAAATTACAGCAAAAATTATTTTCACTTATTTTATCCTTGCTTTTATATTGGTATTTACATTTTACCAGTGTTGTCAAATAGCCTGAAATGTAAGTGATAATTAGCCTGTATGCAAATAGATTTAAGGATCTATACATGCCCCCACCCTTGTCCATGTGGGTCACTCTATGTGCAATTTTACTACAATAGACTACAATAAATAAGAAGAGATAACAATAAATCCCTTTAGAATTGAGTAAAACCTTAAGACTATTAGTTCTTATCAGCTGCATTTTAAAGGCGGCTCCATTTAATTGAGAGTGCTAAGGTTTTTCAAAAATTTTTTAGAAAGCACAAACATATACATACATACACATGCACGTACTCATGCATACACGTGTGCGCACACACACACATATACCTTTTGGCTATTCATGCTACAATTCACTAATGCATTGCTGTTATTAGGTCCAGAAAGATGTTTAAGTGAACAAGTGATTTTCCAATATTTCATCAGTTCTTATTTCCCATTTGCATGGGTAAATCCACACAGACACACATTTGTAGGGCAGTGCGCTATGAAATCAGGCTTATGATTGTTCCATACGTCTTACATTCATCACCTCAGTATTTCAGATTGTCGTCTTACTGTGTGACAGGGTCTAGTGACGGCATAAGCACTGCCGTCTTTGCTTTGCCTGCGTTAACACTGCCTGCTCTGCAGAAACTCACTGCAAATCCAATGATTGCTTTCTGACGCGTAGGGAACAGTCTAGATCACATCAGTACGAGGAACTGGATCTTTTATAATTGCTGGACTAAATCGCTACAGGGAATGGTTCTAATTTAGCATGATTGTGAGCCTAGCTACGAAGAGAGTTAAAACCCTATGATGTATTCAGGCAGCATACTTGAATGTGTGCCAAAACTTCCATTATAACCCTTGCTTGCTGGGAGTTGATACTCTGCCACATTGCGTTGAGCTGCAAATTGGAATATGATATCTAAATTTTACTTTAAGGTTAGAATTTATTATACTTAAACTATAATGTATGCCTACAGAAAACACACACACACACAGAGAGAGAGAGAGAGAGAGAGAGAGAGAGAGAATCACAAGCACACATCTCTGACAGAATGCTCTCAGGGTTCCTTCACTGCCACATGGGCCAGTTCCCTGAACTGTCTTCATGTCTTCGGCCTTCTCACCCTTCTGTATGGAAAATTACTGGTGCACCTATCTGCTAGTTTATTGAGTCAATAAACATCTGCTCAAGGGGTTGGTGGTACAGCTCAGCTGGCGGAGCAATAACCTGGCATATGCAAGGCTTTGGACTCAATTCCTGATCCTGAAAAATGTATAACACACAAACATAAACTGAGAATCCCCTACTCTTCATCGACTGTGCCTTGAGCTGGAGCTCCCTGTAGGGACAGCAGGTGGCACACACTGAAGCGCATGCTGGAGTCTTGCCCAAGAAGCCCCAGCTACACATTGAATTTTTCATATTCTAATCCCTACTCTGCCAATAAATGTATACTTCTAGGAACACTCTTTGAACCATCCCAGTGCATGAGTGACACCCTTTGAATACTTTTTTCAAGGTCATATATCACATGGCGAGTGTGTATCTGTCATGGTCTTTTCTTAAATTTTTCTGGTGAATTTCAGAGAGAATTCGCATAGCCCACAACACAGTCACCTAAGTAATAATTGTGAGGATGTGTGTTAGTTACTCCTTGGGTTTGTCTAGTTTTTGTTTTGTTTTGTTTTGTTTTGCTGTGATAAGACCCCTGACAAACATCAGCTTGAAAGCAAAGGGTACACAGATCCCAACCGTAGATCCTAGAAGGAGGGAGGGAAAGGCAAATGTAGAAATCTGGAGGCAGAAACTGAAGTCCAGACCATGATGCTTTCTGGTATACTCTTTAGGCTCATGCTCGGCAGCTATTTTTCTTATGCCTGTTAGTGATGTGGGATTCCCCTCTGTATGTTGTGAATATCATTGGTTAATAAAAAAAAAAAAACTGCTTTGGGCCTGTAGCAGAGCTATAGGGGAACAGAGCTAGGTAGGGGAAACTAAACTGAATGCTGGGAGAAAGAGGCAGAGTTAGGGGAAGCAAAGTAGTCTGGTTGGAGACGAATGCCAAAACTTTACTCGGTGAATAAGAAGTTAGAGCTAATGGGCCAAGTAGTGATTTAATTAATACAGTTTCTGTGTGATTATTTCGAAACACTGAGATGCTGGGCAGTGGGGAAATGAACAAGCAGCCCCCTTACAACATGTTAGGACCTATTGCCCAAGGGGCCATGAGCTACAGTGAACTGGGCCTTCCAACACCAAACATTGATTAACAAAGTGATCCATAGGCTTGCCTACAGGCCCATCTGATGAGAGCATTCTCTCAACTGAGATTCTCTTTTCCCAGATGACCGTAGCTTGTGCCAAGCTGACAGAAAGAATGAGTCAGCACACTCCTTACGCTCCAGCTGTCTTACTTTATGTGCAGTTCTTTGTCTATTTGCCTTTATTTTTAAGGCAGTATCTTAGAGGTAGTCAAGGATGGCCTTGAACTTACAGCCTCATTGCAGAACCTCCTGTAAGCTGTCTATAAGCATGTGCTGCCATTTCAAGAGAGATGAGCTTTGTGCTGTTATTTTCTGTGCTGGTATGAGTCAGTCAGTCCCTACTTTATCATCCACTGTTTGTTTTTCTCTGATGCTCTCACCCTGTGAGGCAGATTATGTGTTCTACATCTGTAAAATAACTGGAAATCTTTCCTCAGAAGTTGAATAGATGATTACTCTTGGGTATTAACTATCAATTTACTTATCAAAGCCAACTCAGCTTAGTCATGGTACACAGAGTTCAAAAAATATTGTTGAAACAAAGGAAAGGACATTCTGGTAGATGGCCCACTCTCAGAGATAACAGAGGCACAGTAAAAACTTCAGATTCTATGTGTTTTGGAAATCATCTTTCCCATTCTCTCATCTGAACATGAAGAGATGAAGGCTGAGCTCTTTTTCTGCTTTTCGAAGTTCTGTGCTTATGGAAAGATCCAGAAGACAGAGGTAGAGTTCCCATCCAATCACTGATCATACACTTAGGATTTCATTCATCAGTGTCTATCAAAAATCTTGTAAATGTCAAGGATTGTGCTAGATGCTGAGGACCAAGCAGCAGATGATGCTATTCTGTCACAGTGGAGAGCACTCTGTGAGGGGGAAGCTGAGTAAGTAGAGAGAAAAATGAAGAAGGAATTACAAACTAAGAGCCATGAACAAAAACCTCTTAGAACCTACAAGAAGGTTCAGGAGTCCAACTCAGCCTTGGTACTCTCAAAAAGTATCTGGGAAGATGAGAAGTCTGAGTTGAAATTAAAAGCAAACAAACAAGAACAGATAAAAACCAAACCAACTAAGGAACAAAAACACCCCCAACAAAAATCACCACCACCACTAACAACAAACAAAACAAAAACAGAGACAGGAGAGTGGAGACTTTGTGATAGAAGTGGGCCTAATCGCAAGATAAGGAAGGAAGCTAACTCTTTATCTAGAGCATTTTCTGAAGACTGCTGGGAGGGCAGACCTTGTGGTGTTGCTACTCCCACTGCCTGTGTCCTGGGCCTTGGTAGCACATTAGCCAATAAAACGTGTTGACAAAATTGTTGGTAGCTGTTGAAAACAACTCTGCGACATTTATTTCTTCCACACAGTTTGAATGCCTGCTAAGAGCCTCAAATTGGTTAACAATGATAACGTCATTTGTGGGGAAATGGGCAACTTTTTTAAAACACCAAATGTATAAATAATGCTATTTGAAGCTCATTGTGATTTGTGTTTTGTTCTTTTAATGTTTTGTTTAGCAAATAGCTCACTCGATATTTTCTGAATATCATGTGAATTACAGAGAACTTCCAAAGACTTGGAGTATTTATTGGTACTGGCTTGACTTTTTATGTTATTTTAACTCATCATTTCCTAGATTCAAACTTGGTAGCTAGAATGTGAGTTAACGATTCTACTTTTTTTTTTGTATTTCCTAAGTAGCCATATATACAGTTTTAGGTGCTATATTCATAAATAAAACCACATATTCCTGTATATACAGCTGACTTTCCACCACTTTTGAAATTTAAAATTAGGTATTTTAGATGCTTACCAAAGACCAAGGGCATCTTGAGGCTTATTAAAGATACAGAAGAAGAGAGAAAGAAAGAAAGAAAGAAGAGAGAGAGGGAGAGAGAGAGAGAGAGAGAGAGGGAGAGAGAGAGAGAGAGAGAGAGAGAGAGAGAGAGAGAGAAGGGAAGTAGGGAGTAGGGGAGGAAGGGAAGGAGGAAGGGAGGGAGGGAGGGAGGGAATGAGGAAGAGGCTGCCCTCAAACATAGGTAAATGACTGGATTGCTTTAGCCAAACTCCACCAAGTTATCTGAAAAAAACATGAGGTCAGATTTCGATACATACAAAGTAGGGCTTCCTCACTTGTTTTGAGATAGTTACAAATGCTGTAATTACTAAGACTAAGTCATGAAGCTTAGCATCACATTGTGGAGTCAAATGTATTAAGCAAAACCTGGCAATTGTTGAAAACTGTGCCTTCCCCTCCCCTCACTCCACAGGAAATCACATCTCCATCTAACAGTCCTAGACAGTAAGCACAGTCCCTGTCTAAAAGATCTGGTCTCCTAAATGGACAGACTCCAGATATCCGTAGGTAGATGATTTTCACCATCCCTCATGGGACCCATACAGACCACATAAAGCACATTTTCATTTTTTAATGTCCATATGTTTGTTTGGCAGGAAACCAAGTTTCATTACATGTTCCTATTATTTCACAGTATAACAATTTTATTTATTAGCTATTCATGTAAGAACTAATTTCTTTGATAGAAAAGCTGCTAATGCTGACTTCAGCTCACTATAATAAAAGCAATATTGCTGGCACTCCAAGCAAATGCTGGACCTGAAAACCACACCTTTGTTCCCTTCTCCAGAAAGATAACTACGTAGCATCAACCTTTTCTCTTGGGTCCTTATACAAATATGTCAAAAGCACATAGGAACATTTTCAAATGGTGGGGGTCCTGCATAAGGCAAGGGAAGCGTACCTGCTCCCCATAAAGGGTAGGAAAAGCCTTTCCAAAATAAGATTATATTTGAATTCAGGGGCTCTCATACATGATATAGTTGTCTTAGAAACCTATGTAAGAAGAAAGCAATATTCTTTTCGAAGACAATGTTATCTACATGTTATACATATAAATTGGCAATCTTGGTTTCTCTACAACCCTGCAACATTTTTCTCACAGCAGATACTAAAAGACTACACATAAAACACATGCCCTGAAGCATTAAAAGTTCACTGATGTCACATTAAATGCTGGACTACTTTCCCACATTAATCTATAGTAATTAGATTATGTTCCATAAACAATGGACTGGATCCTCGGCCTCCCTTCCAACTCGGTGGGGTCTGGTAGCAATCAAAGATGCCTCGGTATTAACTTTAGAAAGTGAAAGGAGTGTTCTGTTTCAAGAATGTCACCTTAGTGCTTCAAATGTTTACATTTTTGCTTACAGATGTAGCCATGAGCAAATTCGTGGGTTAGCGTGGGATTTCGTGGTGTGGTTACTCCTGCCTCTGCAAAGTGTCCTGTCAGCAATCTGAAACCATATGTTCGCAGTCAAGCCCAATAACAGCTAATTAATCTTCTCCTTGGAATATCACGGTCAAAGTGAGTTATCATGCATGCGAGTGAAAGATCACGTGTTATCTAAGATACACGTCCAAAGACAGTGTGAAAACTTCATGATTTTCTAACATTTGACATAGCTCTGAGTTGTGCTACATTCTTATATTCATAAAGTATAGGGATAAAGAAATGAGTAACCTTAAACAGCTACAGGAGAGATAAAACTCTCAATCTGCCCTCCAACTAAAGGCTCCCCAGACATTATCTGTTATTGGCTGTTTGCAGTCATAACTTATCTCTGGGACCATTCCATGAAGATTCCCCAGTGATTAAAACAACAATCCAGACTTTGCATGTTGTGTCTTACAAAGAAGTACAAATTTTATTATTAATAACATGTTAGTACCTTCCTTGTTCTAGATTGAGTATTAGATACCCAATAAAATCACATTTATTAATTCAGCCTTAACTTGAAACAAGCTTGGTGTGTGTGTCTCTATACTTGTGTGTATGGGGTGTATGCATGTGCACAGCTGACCATGTACATGTGCAGATCAGAGGACAATCTCAGCTGTTACTCCTCAGAGGGAATCTACCTTGTTCTTTCAAGACAGGCTCTTTAATTGCCTGCAGCTCATCAAGTAGCCTAGGCTGCTTGGTAAGCCAGCTTCAGGGATAAGTCTTTCTCTGTCTCCCAAGCACTTGAATTACAACTACAAGCCATGATATATCTGTCTTAGTTTTTAAATACATGTTCTGAAAGATTGAACTTGAGTCCTAGGACTTGCAAGGATTGCCTGACCGAGCCATCACTCCAGCTCAACTCAAAATAATTTAAAAGTTAATATTGTCTTCAATTAAAAGAGAATCCAGGGACCAAATATTTAGTGAGATGGACTTAGTAGGGCACTAGTTAGTTCACTTCCAAACCAGGGCAAATGTTTACCACAGTCTTCCCACTGACTTAGTTTCTTCTTGGGGATGTCCCCCACGTTTAGCAGTGCTTTCAGGAAGTGATTAACCTTCCATAGAAAGCATTTCTTCACTGCTGATAGTAAGTTTCACTGTATTGCCCTACTGAGGTTTTTTTTTTTTAAAGTATTAAAATAACATACAACATAAAAGTTCCCAATTTAACCATTTAGACATATAAGTCAGTGGTTGTAATTATATGTATAGTGTTCACTTTTCCACACTGGAAAATTAGAGCTCAGATTCTGTTGTTTGGGTATGAAAAATCCCCCCAAAGCTCATGTGTTGAGAGGTGAGTCCACAGTACAATAGTCAGGAGACAGGTTTTTCAGCAAGTGATTGTCTCAAGAGAGCTTGTATCTTAATCAATCCCTTGATGGATTTGATGGCTAATCTTCATTGACAATACACTGGGGTTGAAAATTGCCTATGAGACACATCTTTGGGCATATTTACAATGGTGTTTCCAGAGAGGATCAATAGAGGTGGGGAAAACCATCTTGGATGTGTGAGTCACCATCCTGTGAACTGATGATTTGAGACTGGATAAAATGGGGGAAAGGAGAAAGTAGAACACAGAAATTTCCATTTCCCTGTGTCCAGGCAAAATGAGTAAGCAGCTGCAGCCCCACTACACCTCCCCATCAGTGATGAACCATAACTCTTCAAACTATGGACTAAAATAAATTTCTCTTCCATTTACTTGTTTTTTGTCAGGTGCAGAGAGGAAATTAGTCAAATGTACCCATTATTTCATGGGCTGTTGTGCTGTGAAGACTTTGGTGGGAGAAAGGACCTCGATGGAGGAAGTAGATCTCTGGTAGCGTTCCTTTGAAGGCTATATTTTTGCTCATAGATATCTCTTCTCTTCTTTTCTCCTCCACTCACCCCTCTCCACATCCCCTCATTTATCCATATTTTATGTCTTTGTGTCTGTCTCTCTGAGCTCCCTTCTCTCTCCTGTCTACCTTATAAGTAACATTATATTATCTGTTCTTATGAGTTTGGTTACTTTAGATGCCACCCACAGTGGCTGTCCTTTTGTAATTAGATTCCATGACATCATAATAATTTTTTATCCACTTTGGGATATGTGTCAGAATTTCCTTCCTGTTCAATGTTGAAATATATGTATATAAACCTAAACATACCACATTTTGATTTCTTCCACCTACTGATAGACATTTGGGTCATCATAAATGATGCTATGAACATGTGTGTACAGATAGTTTCAGAGATCCTATTTTTAATTTACTCAGATATATACCTAGAAGAACCAGCAGATCATAAAGCATAAAGCAAGTCTAGTTTCGGTCATTTGCAAAATTGTCATGTTGCTTTCCAAATAGATCACACCAGTTTGCATCTGATCAACAGGGCAGGATTCCAACTGCTCCACAACATTGAAAGATTTATATCAGGGAGAACATGGGTAAGTAGAGAATAATCTCTAGTTCTGAAAAGACTGAATATTTGGTAAAAACAGGACAGATACATGCTTCATAGAAAGTAATCACACACTAAAATTAGCAATTATTTGATGTATCCCTTACCCCCTGGGAACATATACACAGTTGTTTATGAGTATTGATGTTCACCATATAAGGGAAGTGGGCCAGGCTTGGGAAGGTGTGGCAGATAATCCCCCAAAATTTGATGTAGACAATCAATCTGGTTGGTCTTCTCTAGAGAGAATTTTGCCATATGTTTAAAAAAATATTGATCCTTTCCAATTTCACATATTATAACCTCAGGACCATTGTCAACAAAATTAGGACATAAGGCTTAATGGTCATTCTTTCTTTTTATCATTAACCAATCACATCTATCCCTAAAAACTTGTGGACATATAAATATACATGTATATATGTATATAAATATGACTATAATATATGTATGAATATTAGGCTTATTTTTATTAATATACATACATTTAGGCTAATTTGTTGTTGACAGAAAATATAAATACTTTTAACTAAGAAAGATTGGCTGAAGATACTAAGTATTTTGGTGTCTGTACATCCCTGCACTGTTTTAGTATTTATATTCTTTGTCACGGTCAACAGTGTTAGATTCCTCTGGGCTCTCCTCTAAGATGCTTCAAACAGTCTTCTCTTTACTCTTCTCACCTGGATCTCATCTCGATGCATGCAAGGTATTCACTCACCCAGCCCCCAACCCATGCAAGACTGTTAAGGGTTTTAAAAGGATGATTTACTTAAAATTCCAAGCATTTCAACATACTAGCAAGAGGGCCTCTCCAGAAGTAGAGTTATATTTCCTTCAAAATTCCCTATATAGTAAGCTGTCATTATCAGGCACTTTATTAGCTATTTTCAAAGATTTACGTAATTACATTCTGACAAATATGTTTTTCAAAGCCATCCATCAGTGACTTTTGACTCAGAGAGCATACTCTCTGGGATGGCAGGGAAGTGGACTTCTGTGAGTCTGGCTTCACATTAGGTGTGTCACCTCCCGAATTCAGTTCCCGAGCTGCAACCTCAGTTTGTAAAATACTTTGCTACCAAACAGCCTGTGCCCCAATGCCTGGGCCTTTAAAATGAGCACATGTGCACTTAATAACATGCCAGGCTCCTAGGCACACTGAGGCACTGATCAGAGTCAAAGGGGATGCAGTCAGAGGGCTACTGTTACATTTGCTAATTGAATGTTTTCTGCTGAACTGTAGTTATCATTGCAGTTCCCGGGGTCATAAAATTAAATTCATAAATACTTCATCTGTATCTTGTGTTGAGATATCGTTGGAAACATTGTGAGTTAGGGGAATACAAGTCTAGATGAACCAATTTTCTTTTGGCTCACGAGTTGGCTTCACCAAGTCAGTCAATAACAAGACGAACCTCTTAGGCAATTAAGTAAGGGCGTGATGGAATCCCAACTTTCAAATGCATTGTGTTTTACAATGGACTTTACAAAATGATTCAGGATAGTCCACAGAGCAAACCTGAACATTCAGCGAGAAGCACAGATAAAGTTATAAATGAGAAGTAAAAGCCACAAGGCAGGTTTCTCCGGAACAATGAAACATGACCTCGACCTGGCCATTCCAGGGACTTAAAGTGCTGATGTGATTCACGTATCTTAGCAACCACAAAATGCTCTCACACGTGATTTCATTTCCTTTTCATTAACATTTAAAATGTAGGGTTAAAATGCTCACTATGGAAGATGCTGGTGCTCCAGTTTGCCTTTTTACTCATGAGATGATGTGGCGGTTTCTATGACACATGTCCCCATAGGCTCAGGTATTTGAGCATGTGGTCCCTAGTGAGCTGTTAGGAATTGTAGCCTTGCTGGAGGAACAAGGCCACTTCGTGGCCTCATCCCACGCCACCACTGCCCGGCTAAGTTAACTGTCTTGATGGAGACAAGGGAAGGGGAATCTAAGGAGGATATGCAGAATTCCTTACGCGGATGCCAAAGCACTGGAAACAGGCCACAAAAAGGAGAAGTAGGGCTGGGGCAATCCACTAAAGCAGCAATTCTGAATTATTAGACTGTTTTAGTTCAGTCTCTACAGACCCACTGCAGTTCAGAAATTAGACCTCTAAGAGAAATGATGAAAAAATTTTAAGAATACTTTATATACAAATATCCACCAGAATTGTAAACAGGGAACTGGACCTTCCATGATTACAGTGAGGCACATGGAGGCCAACCCAACTCATCCCTTTAGCAAACCAGCAAAAATCATGGACCCCAAACACCATGAGTATATCATATTTACAAAGGAAGGTAAACAGCTCCTACTGTAGAAAGTCTTAGTTCATATGAAATTTTAGCTATACTTTCCATCGTGGTGGGTAGCTTAGCCAAAACAGCATCAGTCAGGCCAACTATGTACTGGTCCTGCATATTCAGGGCCATGAGCATCACTGTGATTCTTTGTACCTCAAGTGTCTACATATGCAAATTGACAATCTCTGAGTTCCCTTCCAGCAATAAAGTACTCTTGCCTCCTACGTAAGTATGATGTTCTTAACCACTTTCCCTGAAACACTTGACATTTCATAGGATAATTAAGATGTGAAAACACTCAAGACAGATCCTATATGAAATTAATAGATTTTCCATTTGCCATTTACAAAATTCCTTTTTGACTTACCTACAGGTTTAATGCTCTTGAAAGTATTTAGGAGAGCTACTTACTGCCCCTGTCAGCTGAGCTTCTTTGTAACACTCCTGATGCTCTTATCACATGATAAAAAAAAAACATTGCAGAATAAATACCTGACATCCGAGGAGGTCTCCATCTCTCTGAATTCTTCCATCTAAAAATTTTAATTCCACCAAGCCCATTGGTAAAAGAAAACATGCCAAGGGTTTCTAGAATTAACATGTCAGGTGGCTAAAACTTCGACTGTATCTCTTCATTTCATCCAACAAGCCTACAACTGGCTAGGAAAACTGGGATTTGGCTTGGAAGACTAAAAAAAAATAAAACCACAATTAATTTTGTAAAGCTAGGCTTCATTTCTGTATTGCTTTAGAATTTTGCACATGTCTGCAATGTGTTCAGTCAACTATATCCCCCAGTCCTTTCCTTCCATGTTCTTCTTGTCTTTCACTCACACTGGACATTCTTGTTTTGAAAAATCATTTGAGTCCTCGTAGTACTGCCTTCTGTGTATGGGTGTAGGGGCATGGACAGGCTCTCGGGGGCTTCATGCCTGAAGAAAGCTTCATTCCCAGCAATCACCAGTTGCTAATATCTCCCCAGTTAGGGGTGGAACTTTGTGAACCCCTCCCATTCATGCTGGGATTTTTGCTGGCTTGATCTTGTGAATGCATTGCTGTGAGTTTATGTGTACAATGGTCCTGCCATTTTTTTGGAAACAGTTTCACTGCAGATGTCCACTACTTCTGGTTCTTATAATCTTTCTTCTTCCTCTTCTAACAGGATGCCCTAGCCTTGTGGGGAGAGTTATATATAGAAGTCCCACTTAAAGGTAAGAGCTCTTCCGGATACCAGGTAGTCTCCAACTATCCTCCATGTATGAACCAAAACAAACCATCCATTCAGTTCTTGTCAAGTTCAGGAATGAAACAAGTACCAAATACCACACCCTGGTGTTTGTTGCCCCCCCTTCTATCATGAGGCAAGGCACCATCTTGAGCCAAGTCTCAAGTCTTTCCCAGATCATTTATTCTGCCTGTGTCTTGATCTTGAACTTCCCAGTCTGTATAACTGAGGTTGTCAATATGGCAAAGGGAGGTGGTTTCTACGTGGAGGTATCCCAAAGAGCTTGGACTTTGATTCTCTCATGTAGTAGCCGTCACTCCCTCTTTTGAAAGAACTACTTGTTTTATGTTTTTTTTTCTCGTTTATTTATTTATTAAAGATTTCTGTCTCTTCCCCTTCCCCTCCACCGCCTCCCATTTCCCTCCCCCTCCCCCACTCAAGTTCCCCTCCCTCGTCAGCCCATAGAGCTATCAGGGTTCCCTGCCCTGCGGGGAGTCCAAGGTCCTCCCACCTCCATCCAGGTCTAGTAGGGTGAGCATCCAAACTGCCTAGGCTCCCACAAAGCCCGTACGTGCAGTAGGATCAGAAACCCATTGCCATTGTTCTTGAGTTCTCAGTAGTCCTCATTGTCCACTATGTTCAGGGAGTCCGGTTTTATCCCAGGTTTTTTCAGACCCAGACCAGCTGGCCTTGGTGAGTTCCCAATAGAACATCCCCATTGTCTCAGTGTGTGGGTGCACCCCTCGTGGTCCTGAGTTCTCTCTCTCCTTCTGCTCCTGATTTGGACCTTGAGATTTCTGTCCGGTGCTCCAAAGTGGGTCTCCTTTACTATTCATTTACTATTGGGTTGACCCTGGGCTGGAGAGATGGCTCAGTGGTGAAGAACAAGTGCCACATTATCATGTGTTCTCTCATAAGCAACACAGACACACACATGTCCCCCCATCACACGCACGCACACATACATACATGTATGTATGTCTGTACATAAAATGAAAGCAGAAGGCACTATTTGACATGAATGAGTAAGTGGACCCGTGGGGAGAGGTGCGGGGAGGCTTTTGAGGAAAAAAATGTGAACAAAGTCCAATGCAAGGGTGTGAAAACCATGAAAAGAGTTATTATTTTATATGTTTGTTTTAAAGTACTTAAAGATCCTTAAGTGTATATAATAACTCATCTAAAAAACAGTGCCAGATATTGATCTCAATTAATTCTACCTTTAATATGATCATATTACCCTTTACGGAACTTGACATTTTAAAAGGTAAATTTATTCATATTTTATTCTTATAATTTAACAGTAAATCACTTTTCATAAAGAATCTAGAAACAAACTGGGGAGGACAAACTGATTCTTCACAAATGTGGGAAAATCCTCCAGTGGAGGACTCTGTATCACATTGCTGGCACCAAGAAAATGGAAATCCACCCTGCCTGACAGATCAAACACTGCAGAAACCAAATACTACACAGCCACTAGAATGGCCAAATTGGAATTATGGTGAAGAAGTGCGCATCAGAGGCCACTCTACTGGCTGGAACGGAAAATGGTAAAACTACACAGAGAAACAGCCAGACAGGTTCAGGTCACGCTACAACACACTGCCCAGCCTCGCCACTGTGAGGACGGATGCTCACGACAGTCCTACCTGTGACAACCCCACACAGGAAGAGACCCAAATCTGCGGCCAACGGACAAGCAAACTGCAGTACGTCCATAAAAAGACATCTTTGCAGCTACAAAATACAGCTGACATTTACAACGGAGTGATTCTCGAGGCAATTTTGTTGAAAGAAAACAGACAGATATCATAAATTCCATTCACATAATATGAGAGTGCTGGATGTTTCACAAACCTTAATTTTTGTGAGGATCAAATAAGGAAATTTCAGGTGTAAGAAAATAATCAATATTGTTGTAATACGAGCGGTGGGGCTGCGTCCCCAGCACCCCGGCCGCCTGGCTAGCTTATGCCCCGAAATAACAATATGGTGGTGAGGATTCATTTGTTCTGCCCATCAGTCTCTCCTGGCAGCTTTGTAAGAATCCATGACTTTAGCCTCTCCAGCTCAGTTCTGTTCAGGTCATGGTAAAGATTTGGAAGACTGTGGAAGACGGCGCTCACTCCCAGAGATTTCAGCTTTGAGTTTGTCTCCTCGCCCCAAGAATGGAGAACCAGCTCATCTGCCGTGCCATGGCACTGAAACAGCTCCGGGAACACACCATCAGCCTGCAGGAGATCCTAGGGGGTGGGAGACAGTCCACTGAGACAGGAGATCCCAGGGGATGGGAGACAGTCCACTGAGACAGGAGATCCCAGGGGATGGGAGACAGTCCTCTTAGACAGGAAATCCCGGGGGTGGGAGACAGAGACCACTCCTAGTTAATGTCAGCTGCTCTAAGAGAAGAAGAGGGAGCCTCCAGAGGAGGAGCGGGGTCAGGTGTGCAGTGGAAGCGGGTGGGGGGGAGGGGGCTCCAGGAGGGCGGTGTGGGTCTGTGCCCTATGTTTGCACCACTGAGGACTCTTCAAAGGCCAACAAGGCATTTCCTCAGCAAAGGAGTGAAATGCATAGCCGGACTTCTTCCCGGGGAGAGAGAGGGAGGAGTACAGAGCTGAGACCCAACTGAAGGGAAAAGTCAATTCAAATGCTCTGTTGGACTTTTGGTGATGGAGCTGTAACAAACAGCCATAAGCTTGAAAACCGCTGCAAAGCATTAGCTTTAGAATTGACCTTTGAGCAGGCACAATATACGCAAGTCTGACTACAGTCTCCTACATTCTAGTTCTGCATAAAGGAGTCACGCAACACTAAGCATGCCCTTCCCTAAAACTGTCCTTTCCAAGGTGGCACTGCTGAACATAGAGGCCTCCTAGAGTCACCATGACAAAACTGCTCATGGATTCCAGAGACAGTTAATCTACATAGACCAGGTACCACATTTTATTGCTTAACTATCAACTTTATTTTGGATTCAATGTGTCTATGCTTCACGCTGTATTTGTTTTTTAAATCTGGAACTTACCTTGTAAATAGCAGAGTCTTTATTCAGGAAACTAGAAAGAGCGAAAACTCCTGCCACATCCCGGTGATTTCTGTATGCTAAATGCATCGCCATGCAGCCTCCCATGGAAAATCCCCCTAAAGGAAACAATGCACATGCTTATCAGAAAAAGAGGAACACAGGTCACATGGTACCTCTGAATAAAGCCAGTCCCAACCTTTCACAAACATTTTAAAGACATCTGGAGATGGGAAGGAAATACACTCCTAAAGAGAATGTCAGTTTCCGTCTTAGCCACTGCTCTGTGGCTGAAGAGACACTACAACCATGACAATGTTTACAAAAGAAAGCACTTAACTGGGGGCGCACTTCCAGTTTCAGAGGGTTAGTCCATGATCATCACGGCAGGGAGCATGGTGCCAGGGGAACAGACATAGTGCTGGAGAAGCAGCTGAGAGCTACATGCTGGTCCTCAAGTTGGGAGATGGGGGAGGGGAGTCAAGGAGACTGTGCCTGAGCTTAGTGAGGACATTTGAAACCTCAAAGCCCTCCCCCAGTGACCCACTTCTTCCAACAAGGCCACACCTCCTAATCCTTCTCCTTCTTTCAAACAGTTCTCTCTGGAGACTAAGCATCCAAATATACGAGCCTTTGGGGACAATTTGTGTTCAAGCCACCAATCTTCTTCAGGTCTCAGAGAACCAGCCCTGCTGTGAGGAACTAACGCCAAGACATCAGTGGTAAAGAGATGGATTACCAAAGGGGCCAGATTCAGGAGAGAAATCACATCCATCAAGAAAAGTATTTATCATAATTGGAAATACAATCAAAGTACGAATTTGACGTAGCTACGCTTCCAGTGTCTGCCTGAGTTTGGGTTTATTTCTAGGAACCCCGACACAACACCTACAATTAACAGCCCGTTCCTCTGTGTCAGTCACTGTGCCATGGGCTCCACAAACACTTCTGTTTCTGCTATCTTACTCATAACAGACACCTGGTGACCTCTGCATCAGGAACGCTGATTAAAAACATTGGTGAGCTAGGTGAAGCATTTTGGGATTATGGTATTATTTTGTAAAATGACAAGATAAAATAAAATGAACTCATCTATATGAGAAAAAAAATGTAGTGAGGAGGCGAGCAGGCCTGCTTTTTGTCCTGCCCGGCTCCCGCATGGCTAGCTTTACACCAGAAATAACAACACACAAATTGTATTCATTTAAACACTGCCTGGCCCATTATATCTATCCTTTTCTTGGCTAACTCTCAAATCTTAATTAACCCATTTTTAATAATCTGTGTAGCACCACAAAGTGGTGGCTTACCGGGAAGATTCTAACCACCATCTGTCTTGGGAAGGAGAAGCATGATGCCTGCCTGACTCTGCTTTCTTTCTCCCAGCATTCTGTTCTGTCTTCCCTGCCTACCTATGTTCTGACCTATCAGGCCAAGCAGTTTTCTTTATTAATTAACCAATGAAAGTAACACATAGAAGAAGACCCACCTACATCAAAAACACATTTATTTACTTAACTTTAAGGGCTCCAAGGGCTGGAATAACTTTGCCGCCCTGTTTTTTAATGATGTAGCCCAGGCTGGCCCAGAACTGATGATGCTCCTGCCTCAGTCTTCAAGTGCAGACCACTGTGCCAGTCACTAGAAACAGGCAGATGAAAACAGCACATGGAGACACTGCTGTCTAGGGGAACGCTGAGGAGAAAACACATGCAGCACAGACTAGAGCTGGCGTGCAGGGAAAGAGTGGAGAGGCGGGGACACAGCTCATGGCTGGAGCTCAGAGCTCCGTCTGGTAGTCCTAGCCTTCAGGAGAGTTGAGGCATCTTGTTTGTATTCTGTGAGAAATAATGAAAGCAAGCCGCACATTTACAGGGTTTAGAATTCTGCCCTGGTACACAATTCACTCTCCTAATGTTTGCCCTACTGCCTTACTTCACCTGATAAACACAATCCCAGCCCTCCTCAGAGGGCCGTGAAGGTGTGAGATTCTCCCTCCATGCACCAAGAAGACTGGGGCCTGAGAAAGCAGGTGACCTGCTTAGAGATGTGTCCTTAATTTTAGGGGTAAAGTCAAGACTTTTGGGACCCAGATCCTTGTCCCAGAGCGTAATGTCCCTTCTCTTAACCTTTGCTGTTTATTCAGAGGATTTCCTTCTCTGGGGAAGGCAGCTGATATTAATTAGGGCACCGGATTCCAAAGTTTAGATTTCTCCTAAAAGGCACAATTTGTAAGTAATAACTAGGTATGATAAGAATGACTGTTATGCCTGTAATTTTATTATTTCAGAAAGAAATAGCAGGACTCACCTATAGCCCTAGAATCTAGTGTTCTAGGGGCTAAACTGTGTGGACCGGTTTAAGAACCACCTTAAAGAATGACAGATCCACCCATCCCCAGATGCAAAGACAGTGGAGGACGGTTCAGGAACAGCTCAGCCAGGTAGGAGAGGATGCACATCTTAAGACACCGTGTGTTTGCCTTTATATGCGAGCCTTGCCCAGGGAGAACAGTCAGCGGGCCGTAGCTGCATCTGCGCGAAGATGCATCCTCGATGTGGCCCCGAGAACTTGGCACAGACTAAGCATTCGCAGTTATTGAATGTGTGGATCTGCAGAATGGATCTCGGCATTGTGATTTTCACATGACTATGCTGCAGTTCTAGCTTTGGGCCTCTTTCTCCTGAACTCTCTACACAGTAGTCAACATTACGTGGGTCTGGAGCAGAAATTCTCATTTTGATTTGCAGAAGACACACGAGTGCTCTCGATGTTGCAAACTTGAGAGGAAGAGGCAGGTCTTCCTTCACTTGTCAGAAACTGGCTGAGTGTTTACAACAACCTGCTGGCAGTGCCGGTGCCCTCAGGTGCATGTGGTCATTAGCCAGTTTATCTAACACCCAGACCAGCGCCGGGCACATGGTGGCGACTGAATAAGTGTGTCTGTATGACTGAATCCACACTGGCGGTGTGTCCCTATATTGCCAGCTCTAAGGAGAAAGAGGTAGGAGGACCGGAAGCTCAAGGTCAACCTAGGCTAAGTGAGACTCTGTCTCCGTACCAACCAACAAACCAGCTAACTACTAACTAACCAAAAATATCTGTTAATTTGGTATTTTAGAAATTGATATTTTATAAGCCTCTCTTAATATTTTTTAACTTAAAATTTGGTAGAAAGATGGTTGGACTGAAAATATGGGAACCTCTCTTCTAGCCTGCCTGTGCCATGTCTCACCTGAATGTCTGAATAAATTCATGAAAATCCAAACTTAATTTCCAGAAATACTGGAGAGCTAGAGTAGACAGAATTTCCATCAGATTCTGAATCAACAGTGTATGGTTGGTGCTAAAACTTGAATCTTCAAAGGCTTTTCGTGTTCACATTAGCGTAAGTATACAAATCTGCCTTTGCCAAGGGGCAGGATCAACATCTCTCGGGACAGAATTGCAGCTTTCCTCCACCCTCATGGGTCAGGGTCGGGAAGGCCCACCTCTTCGACCTCTTCCTTTGGGTCTTATGCATTTGTGCATTTGTATAAACTGTAAAGCGAGCACACTGTTAAGCATGAGCTATGCCTCTAAAAAGGATTCTGGTTGCATGGGGGAGGGTGGGGTGGGAAAGGAAAGGAGAGTGAGATGGAGAGGCAGGGACAGAGAGAGACGTCGAGAGAAACAACACAGACACAGAGAAACAGAGACACAGAGAGAAACACACAGGTAGAGAGAAGGGGAGGAGAGGGCACCTGGAGGAAGTGTGAGGCTGAGGAGGAGAGGGAAGGAGCAGGCCGTGATATTGGCAGGGTGATAATTCAAGCCATGGCTGGAGGTTTAACTGTTCCTCTGTAGCAAGGCAATATTCGTTCACAGAAGGAATCATAATAAATCATGCTAGGAATTGTTCCTAGCGTTTAATTTCTTGCTGGAATTTATTAAGTGGATCTTTATTAAACATAAAACTCAAAAGCCAGACATTGTGCATGTGGCCACTTCTGCTACTGACACTTTAATAAAGCAGTCTTCAATAAAGCGCACAGCGGCTTAGCACGCGCTGGAGAAGAAAGATCTCTTATGCTTAGACCAGGGCCGGGCACAGCAGCAGTTTCATAAATATTCACTGGATAAATGAAGTTAATGGAAAATGAAGTTTGAAAACGATATTTCTACAAAGAGGCAAATTTATCATCAGGAAATGTCATTTTCTGGCAATTTAATTTGAGATGATAGTAAAGTTTTAAAAAAACATCTCTATGGTTGAGGCTGCGAATGGTGGTATTTTTGTTATCAAAGCACTAAAGAGGAGAAGGCAGGAGGACTGTTTGAGGTCAACCTGAACAAGACAGCATCACAACAGAAAAGGAAATTCAGAGTGAGTGAGCAGTCTGCTCAGCCCCGAACATTTACAGTTTGTCTTCTTAAAAACGTCAGTCCCAGGCCACTAGCAAAATCTCACCACATACGTCAGATTTAAAGTGTGCTCATGTCGTGGATTAGATGTTGGGACCTACAGCTACTGTGGTGAGCAAGTCAAAGCTAAGCATCACGGGTTAAATGTGAGCATGGCCATGATTTGGGATGGACCCATCTTCTGTGGACATCAAGACAACAGAGCTGTTCTTTTCTGAGAAACTCAAAAGCTTGAATTACATCTTCTCAAATACTGCCCATGGCCACTTAAGGACAGCTACCGTGATGGGAGACTAAGCTTTAAATTGTTTTGTTAGGTAGCCTAAATCTGAATTCAAAAAGCCACAGTTATTAGTGGCAGAGTAGTTAAACAGAAAAGAGCATCTAAGTGTACCAGAGAAAACAACTTTTCAAAATCCAATTCAGCTAGAGGAATTAATTCATAAAAGATAATCCTAAGACTAAGATAAAGATCATCAAAAAATGTGGCATAAATCAAACAAATAGGCCAAAACGTGTTCTAAAGTGGTTATAAAACCACAAAACTTTACGCATGACGCACCTTTGACCTTTCCTTTTTATTAAGTGGTAAAATCTAGTGCCTTGGTGTGGTGTCAGTGTCCTTTGATGAGACTAGCTTGAGGGAGGAAATGAAGTAAGAGAGAGGGCTGGGAGGTGGGGGAAAGGAGTCAGAGATGAGAAGAAAAAAAAAGGAGAAGAAAACACATAAAGATTTCCTACAGGCATTCAGCCTTGTGTGTGCG